>NC_133166.1:54145000-55395000 GCF_040802235.1 Manis javanica
CGAATTTACCGAGTATCATAATTCCTCCAGGTGGTAAAGATACCTCGAGACAAGTGCTGGGCATAGAAGCCACAGGGCATAAATCTGCAAAGAAGTAAAAAGCTAACCTTTGCAAACAATATGGCTTCTCTCTCACTTACCAACTTTACATTTCCCTGTATGGCCCCGGAAGATGACTGGTTAGCCAGAGACGGGTAAGATTCCTCAAGGGAGGAACAACCTAAGACAGGCACAGTCGCAGGGGGGCCATCAGGTGAGAATTTGGGGATCAACAGAGGTGAGGCTCAGAACCTCACCCCCCCTGCTTTGAGAGAAATCTTCTGCATCCGTGGATGTCTTGCTGCCCTTGTCTAGCCTGGATTAATACTTAGTCCATAGGCACACACCTGATCATCTGATCATCTACATTTGCCTTCTTACAGCACTAAACTATGTTTTCTACCTTTATCTTGCATCTACCTACCACTTCAGCATTTTATTAAAAATAAAAATAATAATAATAATAGGAGAAATGTGGGATCAACATATAAATCAAGTACAAAAATCAAATGAATATTCATATTTGACCTGATGGTTTATAGGTCATATTGCATGATCAAAACCGAAAGTTTCTGTGATGACTGCCCTTGTACTGTTCACCATGTAAGAATTTATTCACTCTGTAAGAATTCGTTCACCATGTAAGAACTTGTTCGTTATGCTTCAGAAGATTGGAGACTGACGAGAATTAGGCTTGAGATGGATTAATGATTGTACATTGAGCATTGACCCCCCTATACTGAATTTTATTGTTGTTAACAACCATTTGATCAATAAATATGAGAGATGCCCTCTCAAAAAAAAAAAAAAAAAAAGTCACAAAAGAAGCCAAAAAAAAAATAAAATAAAATAAATAAATAGTACATTAAAATCAAAAAAAAAAAAAAAATGGCAAAGACCAAGGACAAGGACAAAGTATTAAAGGCAGCCAGAGAGAGAAAAAAGGTCACCTACAAAGAAAAACACATCAGGCTATCATCAGACTTCTCAACAGAAACCTTACAGGCCATAAGAGAATGGCATGATATATTTAATGCAATGAAACAGAAGGGCCTTGAACCGAGGATACTTTATCCAGCACGACTATCATTTAAATATGAAGGAGGGACTAAACAATTCCCAGACAAGCAAAAGTTGAGGGAATTTGCCTCCCACAAACCACCTCTACAGGGTATCTTAGAGGGACTGCTCTAGATGAGAGCACTCCTAAAAAGAGCACAGAACAAAACACACAACATATGAAGAATGGAGGTGGAGGAATAAGAAGGGAGAGAAATAATCATCAGACTGTGTTTATAGTAGCTCAATAAGTGAGTTAAGTTAGACAGTAAGGTAGTAAACAAGCTAACCTTGAACCTTTGGTAACCATGAATCTAAAGCCTGCAATGGCAATAAGTACATATCTTTCAATAATCACCCTAAATGTAAATGGACTGAATGCACCAATCAAAAGACACAGAGTAACAGAATGGATAAAAAAGCAAGACCCATTTATATGCTGCTTAGAAGAGACTTACCTCAAACCCAAAGACATGCACAGACTAAAAGTCAAGGGATGGAAAAAGATATTTCATGCAAACAACAGAGAGAAAAAAGCAGGTGTTGCAATACTAGTATCAGACAAACTAGACCTCAAAATAAAGAAAGTAACAAGAGATAAAGAAGGACATTACGTAATGAGAAGGGGCTCAGTCCAACAAGAGGATATAACCATTATAAACATATATGCACCCAATACAGGAGCACCAATATATGTGAAACAAATACTAACAGAATTAAAGGAGGAAATAGAATGTAATGCATTCCTTTTGGAAGACTTGAACACACCATTCACTCCAAAGGACAGATCCACCAGACAGAAAATAAGTAAGGACACAGAGGCACTGAACAACACACTAGAACAGATGGACCTAATAGACATCTATAGAATTCTACACCCAAACAGAACAGGATACACATTCTTCTCAAGTGCACATGGAACATTCTCCAGAATAGACCACATACTAGGCCACAAAAAGAGCCTCAGTAAATTACAAAAGATTGAAATTCTACCAACCAACTTTTCAGACCACAAAGGTATAAAACTAGAAATAAATTCTACAAAGAAAGCAAAAAGGCCCACAAACACATGGAGGCTTAACAACATGCTCCTAAATAATCAATGGATCAACGACCAAATTAAAATGGAGATCCAGCAATATATGGAAACAAATGACAACAACAACACAAGCCCCAACTTCTGTGGGACGCAGCAAAAGCAGTCTTAAAAGGAAAGTATATAGCAATCCAGGCACACTTGAAGAAGGAAGAACAATCCCAAATGAATAGTCTAACATCACAATTATCGAAATTGGAAAAAGAAGAATAAATGAGGCCTAAGGTCAGCAGACAGGGGGACATAATAAAGATCAGAGAAGAAATAAATAAAATTGAGAAAAATAAAACAATAGCAAAAATCAATGAAACCAAGAGCTGGTTCTTTGAGAAAATAAACAAAATAGATAAGCCTCTAGCCAGACTTATTAAGAGAAAAAGAGAGTCAACACACATCAACAGAATCAGAAATGAGAAAGGAAAAATCACGATGAACCCCACAGAAATACAAAGAATTATTAGAGAGTACTATGAAAACTTATATGCTAACAAGCTGGGAAACCTAGAAGAAATGGACAACTTCCTAGAAAAATACAACCTTCCAAGATTGACCCAGAAAGATACAGAAAATCTAAACAGACCAATTACCAGCAACGAAATTGAAGCGGTAATCAAAAAACTACCAAAGAACAAAAACCCCGGGCCAGATGGATTCACCTCGGAATTTTATCAGACATACAGGGAAGACATAGTACCCATTCTCCTTAAAGTTTTCCAAAAAGTAGAAGAGGAGGGAATACTCCCAAACTCATTCTATGAAGCCAAAATCACCCTAATACCAAAACCAGGCAAAGACCTCCACCAAAAAAGAAAATTACAGACCAATATCCCTGATGAACGTAGATGCAAAAATGCTCAACAAAATATTAGCAAACCGAATTCAAAAATACATCAAAAGGATCATACACCATGACCAAGTGGGATTCATCCCAGGGATGCAAGGATGGTACAACATTCGAAAATCCATCAACATCATCCACCACATCAACAAAAAGAAAGACAAAAACCACATGATCATCTCCATAGATGCTGAAAAAGCATTAGACAAAATTCAACATCCATTCATGATAAAAACTCTCAACAAAATGGGCATGGAGGGCAAGTACCTCAACATAATAAAGGCCATATATGATAAACCCACAGCTAATATCATACTGAACAGCGAGGCTGAAAGCTTTTCCTCTGAGAGTGGAAACAAGACAGGGATGCCCACTCTCCCCACTGTTATTCAGCATAGTACTGGAGGTCCTAGCCATGGCAATCAGACAAAACAAAGAAATACAAGGAATCCAGATTGGTAAAGAAGAAGTCAAACTGTCACTATTTGCAGATGACATGATATTGTACATAAGAAACCCTGAAGACTCCACTCCAAAACTACTAGAACTAATATCAGAATTAAGCAAAAGTTGCAGGACACAAAATTAACACACAGAAATCTATAGCTTTCCTATACACTAACAATGAACTAATAGAAGGAGAAATCAGGAAAACAATTCCATTCACAATAGCATCAAAAAGAATAAAATATCTAGAAATAAACCTAACCAAGGAAGTGAAAGACCTATACCCTGAGAACTACAAGACACTCTTAGGAGAAATGAAAGAGGTTACTAACAAATGAACACTCATCCCATGCTCCTGGCTAGGAAGAATTAATATCATCAAAATGGCCATCCTGCCCAAAGCAATATACAGATTCGATGCAATCCCTATCAAATTACCAACAGCATTCTTCAATGAACTGGAACAAATAGTTCAAAACTTCATATGGAACCGCCAAAGACCCTGAATAGCCAAAGCAATCCTGAGAAGGAAGAATAAAGTGGGGGCATCTTGCTCCCCAACTTCAAGCTCTACTACAAAGCCACAGTAATCAAGACAATTTGGTACTGGCACAAGAACAGAGCCACAGACCAGTGGAACAGAATAGAGACTCCACACATTAACCCAAACATATATGGCCAATTAATATATGATAAAGGAGCCATGGACATACAATGGGGAGATGACAGTCTCTTCAACAAATGGTGCTGGCAAAACTGGACAGCTACATGTAGGAGAATGAAACTGGACCATTGTCTAACCCGATACACAAAAGTAAATTCAAAATGGATCAAAGACCTGAATGTAAGTCATGAAACCATAAAACTCTTAGAAAAAAACATAGGCAAAATCTCATGGACATAAACATGAGTGACTTCTTCATGAACATATCTCCCCGGGAACGGGAAACAAAGGCAAAAATGAACAAGTGGGACTATATGAAGCTAAAAAGCTTCTGTACAGCAAAGGACACCATCAATAGAACAAAAAGGTATCCTACAGTATGGGAGAATATATTCATAAATGACAGATCCAATAAAGGATTGACATCTAAAATATATAAAGAGCTCACACACCTCAACAAACAAAAAGCAAATAATCCAATTAAAAAATGGGCAGAGGAGCTGAATAGACAGTTCTCTAAAGAAGAAATCCAGATGGCCAACAGGCACATGAAAAGATGTTCCACATCGCTAATCATCAGAGAAATGCAAATTAAAACCACAATGAGATATCACCTTGCACCAGTAAGGATCGCCATCATCGAAAAGGCAAACAACAACAAATGTTGGCGAGGTTGTGGAGAAAGGGGAACCCTCCTACACTGCTGGTGGGAATGTAAATTAGTTCAACCATTGTGGAAAGCAGTATGGAGGTTCCTCAGAATGCTCAAAATAGAAATACCATTTGACCCAGGAATTTCACTTCTAGGAATTTACCCTAAGAATGCAGCACTCCCATTTGAAAAAGTGAGATGCACCCCTATGTTTATCGCTGCACTATTTACAATAGCCAAGATATGGAAGCAACCTAAATGTCCATCAGTAGATGAATGGATAAAGAAGATGTGGTACATATACACAATGGAATATTACTCAGCCATAAGAAAAAAACAGACCCTACCATTCACAACAACATGGATAGAGCTAGAGGGTATTATGTTCAGTGAAATAAGCCAGGCAGAGAAAGACAAGTACCAAATGATTTCACTCATATGTGGAGTATAAGAACAAAGGAAAACTGTGGGAACAAAACAGCAGCAGAATCACAGAACCCAAGAATGGACTAACAGTTACCAAAGGGAAAGGGATGGGGGAGGATGGATGGGAAGGGAGGGATAAGGGTGGGGAAAAAGAAAGAGGGCGTTACGATTAGCATGTATAGTGCGTGGGGGGCACGGGGAGGGCTGTGCAACACAGAGAAGACAAGTAGTGATTTTATAGCATCTTACTATGCAGATGGACAGTGACTGTGAAGGGGGATGTGGGGCAGTCTTGGTGAAGGGGGGAGCCTAGTAAACATAATGTTCTTCATGTAATTGTAGATTAATGATACCAAAATAAATAAATAAATAAATAAATAAATAAAATAAAAAAACATCCAATCTGGCATCTTAATAACAAGAGTAAATGCTATTTCACACATCCATTCAGCCATGAGTCTGAAGTCACAAGCTGCTTTCTGAACTTCTTCAGGAGCAATTGATATAATAATATTGACTAGGCAACTCCGTCTTTGCTGTCATCTCTCTCTCTCTTAGACTGTATTACTTTAGAGCAGTTTCAAGTTCACAGCAAAACTGAGAAGAAGGTTCAGAGGATTTCCTAAGTCCTGCCTGCCACCATGAATGAGGAACTTCCCCTGTATCAACATTCCCCACCACAGTGGTACATCTGTTACAATTTGATGAGCCTGCCTTGATACATCATTATCGCTCACAGTCCATTGTGTATGTTAGGATTCACTTCATGGCAGGGCTCACTCCTGTTGTACATTCTATGGGTTTGCACAAATGTATGAAGACTGTATTCACCACTGTAATATCATACAGAATAGTTTCGCTGCCCTAAACATTTTTGGCTCCATCAATTCCTCCCTCTCTCCCCTCACCTCCTGGTAATCACTTATCTTTTTACTGTTCTTCATAGTTTTGCCCTTTCCAGAAAGTCATATAGTTAGAATTCATCTGCCATTTCAAAATATTGGAGAGGGGAATAAAGCAGAGCTTTTGCTCAGACATCCATAGTCTGCAAACTGGTGACCTAAAGAGACCTAGTGGAACTCATAGGGTATAATCTTGAGGGCCATGTCTTTTAGTTTTCTGTAATCTGACTTCTGGGTTGTTTCTAATATTTGGTAACTGGGATTTTTGGTTCCATCTAGTAGGGTCCCAGGTACCCTGGAAACCAGAGGAGGTAGGCAAGTTGTGTTGGAATTATTGTGCCATTATGCCCAACTAGCACCTGCCACAGAGCCCTGGCTCATGGTTTTTCATTGAAGAAATTTCCCACCTCAATGTCCTGCTTTTCACTTTCTTTGCATAAGAATAGAAGCCACAGAGAGCAAGCTGCTCTCTATTCGAGCAGCATTAACATGCTGACAGCCAGCTTGGAGTCAACCAAGATCACATATGAGTTTCCAGCGGAAAATAAATATACTCATGGTTTTGCAAGTCATAGCTACATGTGGTCCAAGTGGAACCTGCCAAAGGTGCATTTAGATGTGTGAGATACAACCACTGATATCAGAAAAGAAATATCAGGGAAAAACAAATGATGAGGTAGTAGTCTGCAAATTATCCGAGGTAGGCTGCTAATCAGGCTTCAAGGAGACATTACCTTTCATCATGCTGTATCTTACAGCAAGGTGATACCCTGCAGCCTGCTGCAGGGGCAAAAGCCATGCATTTTTCGCCCATGGTACATACCCCATTTGATCAAGTTTGATAGCAGCTATAGGACTAAAACCCAAGACCAGAAAAAGCAGCTGAGCTGAGAGATGCCTATTGTAATGGTTGTCCCTAATCTGGCTATAGGTGAAGCATTGCAAGTATTACATTATTTCACTTGGAATGTATGGTAAGGCAGTAAGAATGAGCACAGATATTTAGCAACAAAAAATCCATCATAGTATAGTTAATGATTATAAAAAGAAACAACATGAATGTCTAACATTAGAGGATTGTGAAATAGAATATCCATATAGTAGAATAATATCTAAACATTTAAAATATAGAAGTATATCTTTTATCTTGAAATAGATTCATGATATATTAAATGAAAAAAGCATATTATAAAACATGTATGTTTGATTCTACTGTTGTTAAAAAATAGGAAACAAAATATTAAAGTGCTAATGGTGGCTCAAGCTAAATGAAGTAGACAGGGTTATAGTTTAAAAGTACCTTTGTTGTTCTTATGGCTTGTCTGCATTTTCTAATCTTTCTGAAATGTATTGCTTTGTTACAATAAAAACAATGCATTTTGAAAATAAAAGTACAGGGCATGACTCTGTGTTATGGAAATATATGAATGAACCAAAGGTTATTTAATGTCCGATTTTCCCCACATAGCAATTTCTGCATATTTAATAGCATTTTTCACATTGCATTGTGATTTATCTGTTTACTTATCTGTGTCCCCTTCAGCCCAAGCTTCTCCAGGGCTAGGATGATTATTCTTAATCTTTAAACCCCTAGCATGTGTGTCAGGAATTCGGTAGGTACTGAGTGTATGTTGAATAATTGAGTAAACAGCATAATGAAAAGTATCAAAAGATTCCTATTTTTTCAAGGCATGATGTTGACAATCACATCAACTGTGTTGCTGTTACCTAAGAATGTAGTCACGTATTTATTCATATTAAAAAAACTTTGATTTGCAAAAAGCAGGGATTTTCAAACCTAGATGATGATCAAAAGTATCTGGGAGCTCTACTCCCACACAGTGAAGTCAGAATCTGACATAAAGAATCTCTAGTTGAAATAACATCATGACAAAAATCCAATATGCCACAGGAAGTCATTAAGGCAAAGTTAAAAGATTAGGAGCCAAGGGCTGAAGGCAAATAATTCACAGAAATCACATTGTACTTGGATTGCATACCTCCAGTTAACCCAGAACATTGAGGTGCAGTTCCAATACTTCAGGAAGGCATACGACAGCTGTTTGTCCACAGCATTTCTGAGCATGTATTTAATTTCCTTAAGAAGAAAGATATTAAGATTGAAAAATAGAGGCTACTCTCTAAGGTTCTTAGCCAAATTATTCAGTTAAGAAATGTAATATATAGCATTATAAATTTTGTTGTTTTACTGACTTTGTTGTTGGGCAACTGGGTCTGGGGAGGTCTCTTCCTGCACACTAAGTGAAACCTCAACCTGGATGGAAGAGGGTTTTTGACTTTGAACAAGAAAGAATTCTTGACCAGATCAGACGATTGTAAGTAAGGAAGAAATTCATTAAAGTGAGAGTGGTAGGGAATGGCAGTAGCTGTGCAGGCAGCAGAGAGCAAGGAAGAACAGAGGGAGGAAAGGGAAGCTCATTGAACTCCTCCTTGGTGTAGGGCAAATCCCTTGCCAACTCCTGAAGCCAGGGTTACCTGGTGCCCAGTAACTGCTTGGTGTGGGATTCTGCACGGTGTGGGATTCAAGGCCCTACCACCCCAGGATTTGGGGGAGCCACAGAGCACTGGATGGAAAGAGATTATGTTCTGAGAAGTTCCCACAGGCAGAGAAAGGAGATTTTCAGGAAGGCTACTAAAAAGCATGATCATACACTGCAGTCCTGTCCAGATCACCCAGGTGACAGGAACTTGCAAGCCCAAATCAGAGATCTTGGTACCCCTTCCCTACTTGTCTGCGTAGAACAGAGAGAGAGAAGACTTGCGCTTAAGTCTAGAAAACTGAATGATATAGCAAAGTGACAGACACTTACCACTGGAAGAGTACAGGGGCAAAACGCAATAAATTGAGCAGTGAGAAGCCTTTATTTAAGGCAAAAAGTACACACTCAAAGAAAGGGGAGTGTGAGCAACTGCAGAGAGGAGGTGCACTTAACGGCTCAGGATTCTTGCTTTCAAGAATGGGGCAAAGGATGGAGAGGGTAGGTGTGTAGGCTTGACATGTGGTCTCATGATGTCTCTCCCTGGTGAGAGATATTAGTCACCATCCACAGTCAGTCCTCTAGATGATTCTGTAAGGTAAACATAACACAAAGAATTTATTGATCCTGTTCTTCTCTAAGATATCATTACCCTTAAGCACTGGGGTCATATCATTTAGGACTGCCTCAAGATATGTTGTTGGCTGATTACCAAAGAATATGTTAGGAGTCTCACCTCCCAACTTCCTGGTTTTTTAAAATGGATTCTTAGCCTTAAAATGGGGTCCCTCCTGTTCTTACTGTACTGTTTATATCTCAGCATTTTTAATCATAGGCAGAAAAAATTAATCATGATGCTTCTCCTATGTTCCTGCCCTACCTCAACTTGACAAGCATATTTGATAATGTTCATTTACTCAGACTTTTGGTTACTATTTTTCATTTTTATAAATCCATCAGATTCTTACCAATACCTACTTTTTTTTAATCTAACCTCTTTTAATCTTTCCTCTTTTCCTTTACTCCCTTGATCCCTTCCTTCCTTCTCCTTTTTTTTTGTAAACTATAATTGCATATGGAAGAAAATGACTAAGCATAAATATATGGTGTAATACATAAAAATTAAGCACTCAGGGAAAGACCCATCCATGTGCTGGATATCTTCTGTTTATGCCCAAGGTCTACTGGTTACCTGCTGATGACCCTGGAGGCCAACCTGTGTGGGCTTGTGAGCAACTCTGCTCTCTGAATCGCTCTTGGGTCTGGCGGATGGGAAGGAAGCCCCTGCCAGAGATCCGAGGGAGGAAAGAGAGTGCGGATAGGGCATCTATTCTCTTGTGAGGCTGGCTGTGTCTTACCACATCTTTTAATGTGGTAGAATCTATTTAAGTTTCTGTCCTTCTGATTCCAGAGACTATGACTTCCCCTTGTCCCTTCAGGCTTTGGATGGTAACCAGGTTGCAAAACCATCTCTTGTCCTTCCCCTATGCCTGCACCTTTGTGATCATTGTCTTATAAATGAACTCTTCTCAAATTACTGTATTTTGAATAAGCCTTCTGTCTCCCATTGTAAACTTTGATACAAAGTAGATACCGCACTGTCCAATACAGTGACTATTTAAAATTTAATTTTAATCAACTAAAATGAGATCAAATTAAAATTCAGCTTCTTGGTCACACAAGACCCATTTCAAGTGCTGAATAGCAACATACAGCTAATGGCTACAGTACTGGCCAGCTCAGATATAGAGAATTTTCATCACCACAGAAAGACTTAGTGGATAGCACTACAGAATATTGACAATCCTCAGATCTCCCTTTCTCCATCATGCTGCTTTTTACTTTTATGGCAATCACATCCTTGCTTTTCTTTATAATTTTACCAACTTTGTAAGCATGCTAAATACTAAGTGTTAAGTTTTGCCTATTTTCAACTTTAAAATGTAATTTTACATTATGTATTTTTCTTGTCTTGCTTCTTGGGTATTTTAAACATCCACTCACTGTATGTAGCTGATGTCTGTCTATTGTCATTGCTATATAGCATTCCACTATATGAATATATTATACTTGAAAAAATCCATCTTACTATTGCTGGATGTTTGGGCTGTGTACAGCTTCTGGCTATTGCAAGCCATGAATATGCTTCTTGGTGTATGTTTGTGCACATAGGTACACAGTCCTATAGTCTATGCACCTGGAGGAATTGAATTGCTGGATCAGGGTATACATTTCTTCTCTTTTAATGATCATGCCAATCTGTTTTCAAAAGCAATTGAGCCAGTTTATACTTTCACCAGGAGTTCATGAAAATACGTGTGGCTTTATATCCTCACCATACTTGGTATTTCATATGTTTACATTTCTGCCATTCTGATGAGTATGTAGTGGTAGCTTCTTGTGATTTTTAAATCGCATTTTCCTGCTTACCAATGAGGTAAGATCCTTTCAGGTCCAATGTCATTTTTCCTACATGTGTGATTGGCATCTTAGTTTCATAAAAAATACTGTTATTTCTCCATGCCCTGTATTGCCAATTCTGTTTAAATTAAGGCCCATAAATGTGTAGCTCCCTTTTTAGATAGGCTTTTCTCATCTCTTGGTTTCTTTGTCTATTATTATATCAATTCCACACTGTTGTAATTAGTGCAGGTTTGGTATCAACATATCTTGATATCTGTTGGATCAATTCCTCTGACATTTTTCTTCTTTTCAAGATTGTCTTGGATATTTTTGACCTTGTGCATTACCTGCACATTTTAAAATTAGCTTGTCAGGTACTAAAACAAAACAAAATAAAATGAAACCCCCAAATTCTGTTGAGTGTTTCAGTCAAGGGGCATGGTATAGCTTCACATTTAATCAATATAACTTCATAATTTTTCCTGTAGAGGTCTTGCATCTTTTTTAAACAATTTAGTTCTGATTCTTAATATTATTGATACTATTATCTATATTATCACTTCTCAAATTTAATTTTCTAATTATTTTTGGTATAGAAATATTGTTGATTTTTCTTTATTGACTTTCTATCCTAGCAACCTTGCTATAATCTCTTACTGCCCTCACAATGTATATAGGTAGATTCTTTTGAATTTTCTATGTAATTATTATACAATCTACAAATGACATATTCTTTCTTCTTTTTCCACTGCTATATCTTTTATTTCTTTTTCTTGCTTTATGTATTATTCAGTCTCCAAGGTGCTCAAAAACGTTAAGCAGGGGTTATAATAACAACTGTTCACCTTGCTTCCAATATCCAAGGGGAAAAATGGTTCACTCAGTTGACTATTTGCTGCTATTTCTGTTGCTGTTTCTTTTTTCCCTTAGACACCCTTTATCAGATTAAGGAATGATCCTTCTATTCTTAGTTTGTTAAGAGTTTTTTCCTTTTAAATCATCAATGAATATTGAATTTCATCAAGTCCCTTTTTACATCCGTTGAAAAGATCATATGCTTTTCCCCCTGTAATTTATATGTTAGCCTCAGAAAATGAGTTGGAGAATTGCCAAGTCTATTTTCTAATATCTATATCTTAAAACATGCATCTCAGTTCAGGTTCTTCTGATTGTGAAAGTAATGTAGATAAAAATGTCTTTTAATCATAACTTCAACACAGGTGAATTTAGGCATCCAATTACATCATTAGAATGCCTTCTCTCCATCATCATGCTCTGCTTTTCTCTGTATTGACTTCTTTGTCCCCCTTCTCTGGGGCAAGATGACTGCCAAGAACTATGGGGCACCTTCTTCAAGTTTCAGGTTCAACAGAATGAGGTTAGGCTTCTTTCAGTTTTCCCAGCAAAACCATCATTACATCCTATTGGCTGTGACTGAGTTATGCTCCCATCTTTACAGCCATCACTTGCCAGTGGAATACAATGACCTGAGTGATCAGGCTCTAGTCATGTGTCCAGTCCTGGAGCTGGAGTGGCATCACCTTGCCCTGAAGCATGTGGACTGGGGAGAGGGCAGGATGTAGATGATTCCTCAGAAAAAAACTGGAGTATTGTCACCAGAATTAGCATAAAACAATGTATCCTGTACTAAACTGCCTTGCTACATCTCTTAGAGGCCAATCTTAACTTGCTGATTTAATTTGGTTTATTTAATTTAATCTGGTTTATTAAGTGCTTAGACATTATGCTAAGCGCCTTAGATGAATCACTGCTATAATTCTTACAACAACCATAAAGAAAGGTACACAAATATTATCCACAGTTATAAAATAAAGCCCAAGTGATACAGGTGAAGGGACAGGACTGGGATTAGAACTCAAATCTATAGATCTCCAGGGTCTAGTTTTTTACATTATCCAACAGTACTTCTCTAATCATTTAAGTTGAAAATACAAGGATTTTGAAATTGATCAATCTAATTTTCTAAATTTAACTCTATCTCATCCTAACAGAACTTTTGAACTATTATCCCCAAATAATGTTTGCAATTTAACATACCCCTGAGGGACATACAAATGGAAGGATATGTAATTTTTCACAAGAAAGCTAAATAAAACAAGGATCAGTACCAGCTTGCCCTGTTGCCCAGGATTCATCAGTGGTATGGGGCCATTTCTGAATTAAGCTTCCCTGTAAATCAGTTGTGAATCTTATCCCAGAGATTTACATGAAGGAAGTTGGTGCTTAATGAGGGTAGGAGACCCCCCGGGTCATGTAAAATGTTTCTGCTTTCACTCTTTCCATGCCGCTGGAAAGTGCTAGATTTTGCAGCATCTAGTACCTTGTGGACTGCTATGGATTGGATCCCAGTATGTCCCACTGGAACCCACCTTCTCTATTCCCTGGTTGTCAGCATCTGCACGGAAGCTGCCCTCTGATAACATTGTAAGTGGAGAATGAATCTCTACTGCTCTCCAGTTACCCATGAACTGTTTCTTTCATCAAGAGAGTCTTACTTTTTTTTTTTTAATTGTGCTCCAACTAAACTGAACTATACATACTCTGCTGTATTTTCTGTCTCCAACTCATTGTGTCTGATATTCTTTATATCTAGAATGATGGGAAACTGGGTTAGTTGAGGTTTGCCAGAACAAATTTTGTGAGAATGTAGTATTTTGTCTTTCAGTTTTTCTTTTACTCTTTTTATACCATAAGTGCCAAGAACTGTTTCTGGTACATAATAGGCATTAAAAAAAAGTTAGCTGAATTAGTATCCTCATGAGAGTATCAACAGTTCATGAACTGGCACATGTCCTTGTCCCACACTATGAATAGCCCTGATTATCTCCATCTTTTCTCTGTGTGTGATCTGCAGACCACCGACATGAGAGTCATCTGTAATGCTTACTAGAAAATGTAAACTGCCTAGCATGGGGTATTTTAATTGTCGGTCTTTTTTTGTGTGTGTTTATTTTCTTTCACTGGTGCCTTATAGTTTTCAATATACAGGTCTTTTACCTCTTTGGTTAAACTTATTCCAGGTATTTTATAATTTTGATGTGATTGTAAATGAGATTTTCTTAATTTCTCTTTCTGGTAGTTCATTATTTATGTGTAGAAATGCAACCAACTTTGTGTATTGATTTTGTATCCTTCAAGTTTGCTTTAAGTTACTTTAGTTTGATTATTGGTTAGAACAGTTTTTTGAGAGTCTTTAGGGTTTTCTATATATAGTACCATATCATCGGCAAACAGTGACAATTTTGCTTTTTACTTTCCAATCTGGATGCCTTTTATTTCTTTTTCTTGACTAATTGCTGTGGCTAGAATTTCCAACACTATTTTGAGTAGAAGTGGCAAGAGTGGGTATCCTTGTCCTTTTTCTGATACTAGAGGAACATTTCAGTTTTTCACCATAGATTATGATAATAGCTGTGGGCTTGTCATATATGGCCTTTATGCGTATTGAGTTTCATTCTCTCTATACTGACTCTGCTGAGAGTTTTATCATCATAAATGGATATTGAATTTCATCAGATGCTTTGCTGCATGTATTGAGATGATCATATGATTTTTATCTTTCATTTTGTTAATGTGGTATATCATATTGACTGACTTACAGATGTTGAACCATCCTTGCATCCCTAGAATAAATTATTCTTGATCATGGTGTATGATCCTTTTAATTTATTTTTGAGTTTGATTTGGTAATACTCAGTTAAGGATTTTTGCACCTAAGTTTATCAGGGATATTAACCTGCATCTCACCATAAACCTACCCCTGACACTGTGTTACACAACTGGGAGAGAACTCAAAACCCAGAGCTTCTCCCTGAGAAGCAAAGAGTTTAAACCCTATATTGAGCATCCCAACATTTAAGACCTGCACTTGTAAGAAGAGGCCCCAAAACATCTAACTTTCAAAACAAATGGAGTTTATATACTGAGACACACAAGATAGTGATCTGAGAAACTGCTGTTAAAGGGCTTGTGTACTTAGACTTACCCAACCAAAGGTCTAGCTCAGAGGCAGCTAACCATGCTCAGACTTGAAGGGAAGGCTTACCCTGTTAGGGTGCAGGCTTCCGAGGCTTCCCCAGAGAACAAACTACACAGGCATAGAGATGTAAATTCAAGCAAAGTCTTTATTCAGCCAACTAGTTGGGGTCCAAGTCAGCCCCGACGCAGCGGGTCTCAACAAGGACCCCGAGCACTCTGAGCCAAGGGTTTATATAGCAATTTCAAAGCACTTAACTCATAGCAATTTTCTATAACTATACATTATTCTTGCAAGACATATATCCTGGGGTTAAGCAAGGGCAGGGTAAGACTACTCCTCAATGGTTAGGGAGGTTCTGCACGATAAGCTTGGTATGTAAGATTTACTGACCAAGGTTAGCTGACCAAGGGTCACAGCTGCCCACCACCCAGTGCTCATGATTAACTTGTTTTTCAAGGCCTTACCCAGGCCCAGGGTTTGTTTTTTTTTCTTCTGAGTCACACTCTCAGAAAATGGTTTCTAGGTTTCTAAGATGGCTATGCTTATGTTAATTTACTAATCTTACTAATGCTTAGATTCTACATTTCCCCACTTTCCTTTGACCATTCCAATCATGGAATGTTTGTTTCTTCCTGCTGTGTGAGTGAATGATACTGCGGTCTCAGCATTAGCACCTGAACAGCACTCACTCTTTCCCTAACAAAGGCTATTAGCCGGTTTAAGATACAGGGACCTAAAGTGAGAAGCAGTATAAAAATAAGCAAGGGCCCTGCCAGGGTGGATATCAGGGTTGTAAACCATGGGGATTTAGTAAACTAGGATTCAAATAGCCCTTGGCAGGCCTCTCGCTCTCTCTTCCTTTGATCTGGTCTCTCTCTAAGTTTAGACATTGAATCTCTTACTATTCCGGAATGGTCTGCTGTTAAGGTTTAGCTAAGTTTTATTAGTTCTTTTTCCTGACTCTTAATGCTCTCTGCACTCCTTTACATTTCCCCCCTTTTCTTGATTAGACTGTGGAATCTTCCACAGCGGCATCTGGGTCCTGATACCTTTGACGAAGGACTAAGAGTTGGACAGTGTCAATTCTTTCCTGCACAAACTTAACAAGCCTGTTAATTATGCACGGGCCAATCGTAAACAGCAACAGCAGGATAATGAGCGGCCCTGCAACGGCCGAGAGAAGGGTAGCAAACCAAGGCTTGTATTTGAACCAAGACTTAAACCAGCCTTCGCTACTTTTATATTCTTTACGCCTCTTCTCTAAATCTTTTTTCAGTTTGGCCAAGGAATCTCTGACTGCACCTGTTTTGTCTATATAGAAACAGCACTCTTCTCTTAAGGCTGCGCATAACCTACCTTCCTTTAAGAACAAGAGGTCTAGGCCTCTTCGGTTCTGTAGGACCACCTCGGACAAGGAGGTGAGGGATTGCTCTAGGTCTGATATTGTCTGTCGGAGTTGTTCTAGGTCTCTGTCGATTGCCAGCCTCAGGGCTGTGAGCTCCTTTTCTCGAGTTACAAGGGCTGCAACCCCCGTGCTTGCCCCTGCTATCTCTAGGGTGAAGAGGGTTCCAATGGTCAGGGCGGTAACAACCTCTCTCTTGCTCCGGTGGGGGCTCAGCCTTTCTTCCCAATAAGAAAGGAGAGATTCATGAGAATGATACATTAGGCGAGGTAGAAGGGCCACCAGCACACAAAACTCACTGTTAGCATTGAACACAGAGGTGGATAGGGCCGGAGTGAGGCCTGTCTTTGAGCAGAGCCACCAGCCCGAGGAGGGTATAATCTACTTTCCCTGCTCTCACGTAGTGTTATTATAGGAGGAGCATAACTGGCTCTGGGTCGTCGGGACTGTGCCTACACACGTACCAACGACTGAGACTTGAGCGATTGTAAGTCCCCACGGTCTCCCGTCCCAGTAAGTGGGATGGGAGTTGTTGATAGTGTAGGAGCCATTTATCCCAATTGCCTCATAGAAGGGGGGTGAACCTGGGTAGCATAGCTAACAGGGATCGGTGAGGGAGGAAGTGGTGTGGTTAAGAGTCTCTACAACTGCTTGCACCATTTCCCACATGGGATTATCTAACCCAGAGGGGGTGTGCTGGGCCCATAACTCAGAGGTCGATGGACTCGGTCTTCTCGTGGGCTCTGGAGCAAGCGTTCTGGTCGGCATTTTCTCATCCTTTTTGCTCAGGCCCTTGTCCTGGATTGAAGGTTTCTGGGGATTTATAACTGAGTTGGGACTTACGGCAGCGGTGGGAGTTGACACGGTTAATTTAATGATTAGGGTCGAGCCAGCATGCCCCCCATATTTATAATACACTATTCCCCACGCTAGTCTATTTATCCAGCGCGATACTTCAGTGTTTTTGCCTGTCTCGGTGAATTGAACTCTTACCCAATCCTGGTCCGTTTTGTCACAAGCCTTGGTTTTGTAAAGGGTCATAGGCTGGTGACGAGGGATGCCCTTGTTGACATAAGTAAATTTGACAGAATCGATTTTTGTAACTGTCCATCTCCAATCCCCATCGTTCGAGGTTACACAGTCCCAGCTGGCACAAAAGAAGTCATGCCCCCCCCCACAGTGCCTTCCTTTACCTGTTCCTGGGCAAGCATAAAACTCATGGGAGCGAGCCAAATTTGGAGGGATGGATCGGTAAACGGGGTTGATTTGTCGAAAGCAGAAATACAGGTCAGGCCACCAGGTTCCGATTGGCGCACTGTGTTGTGTGGAGTTGATGACTTCCCCATTGTCACTATCAATCAGCATCCAGGTCAGGTTCCTTGGTTGATGGGGGTTGGTGCCTCTGATCTCTACAGATGTGGCTCTCATGAAGATCTATACTAAGGAGCTTATTAGCAGGATCTCTTTCATCTTCGGCTTAAGTGTAGTTTTAGGGGATTGGCAGGATGCTGCTGCACCTTCCACTTTTCTTTACAGGCCCCTGGGTCTTTATGAGGCAGGACTTTTCGAACGTGGGTGTGGTGTACCCAGGGAGCGATACCATCAACTTTGAGAGCAGTGGGGGTGGTAAACAATACAACATAAGGTCCTTTCCACCTGGGCTCGAGAGTCTTCACTTGATGTTTTTTGACCCATACTATATCTCCTGGGACTATGCCATGTTCCGGGCTCGGAATTTTCCCGCCCTCATAATATGCTCTGATCAGGGGTCAGATTTCTTGCTGCACTTTAGCAAGAACTTGCAACACATTCAGATAGTCAGGGGCCGGGTCCTCTGCATTGGGAAGCTGCACTCGTCGAGTTATAGGTGGAGGGGCCCCATACATTATCTCAAATGGAGTTAAACCATGTACATAGGGGGAGTTCCGAGCGCGGAAGATGGCTAAGGGAAGGAGAGTCACCCAGTCCCCACCAGTCTCTAATACCAATTTAGAAAGGGTCTCTTTCAAGGTCCGATTCATTCTCTCTACCTGCCTAGAGCTTTGTGGGTTATAAGCACAATGTAACTTCTAATCTACTCCCAAAGCTAGGGCTAGTCCTTGCAGGACTTTGCTAATGAAAGCCGGGCCGTTATCGGAACCTATTGCTTCAGGGACCCCATATCTGGGGATGATTTCTTCAATTAATCTTTTTGCTACTACCTGGCTAGTCTCATGCTTGGTTGGAAAGGCCTCCACCCACCCAGAAAAAGTATCTACCATAACTAGCAAATACCTGTATCCATACTTCCCTGGTTTTATTTCGGTGAAGTCTATTTCTCAATTCCTCCCTGGAGCCCTCCCCCTTTCCCGGGTACCTGCTGGGTGCAGCCCTCTTGGGGCTGGTCTTAGCATTGCACAGCTACTGCATTCTTTCATGATCTGGCGAGTCACCTTATTCTGGTGGGGAAACACCAACTGCGCAGACTGGAAAAGGCTGAGCAGTTTTTTTCCACTTAGATGGGTGGACTTATGCAGATTAGCAAGCAGGTACTGTCCTAATGCTTCTGGCAAGATCAATCTACCCTCCTGGTCCCTACCCCAATGTCCCTCTCCAAACACTTCCCCCGGGACTTGTTTCCTAATCCACTCAAGATCTTGAGGGGAATACTCAGGTTTGGGCGGCAGTGCGGGCAGTTCAGGTATGGGTATTTCGAGGGCCGCAAGCACAAGAGAGTCCGAGAGGGCTGCCCTTTTAGCTTCTGCATCTGCATGGCTGTTGCCGATGGCCTCGGGTGTCTTCTTTGATTGGTGGCCCGGTACATGTATAACTGCTACTGCTTTAGGTTTTTCTACAGCAGCTAATAGTCTTTGGACTTCTTGCAGATTCCTCAGTCCCTTCCCTTCCGCGGAACGGAATCCTCTTTCTCGGTAGATGGCACCATGGATATGGACAGTGCCAAAGGCGTATCTGCTATCTGTGTAAATGTTGGCCCGCTTTCCTTCTGCTCTTTCCAGGGCCTCAGCGAGAGCAATAAGTTCCGCCTTCTGTGCTGAGGTGCCAGGGGGCAGAGCTGTGCTCCAGACAACTTCTCCATCGTGGGTTACTACTGCTGCCCCTGCTCTCCTGACCTCCTCTTGCACAAAGCTGCTCCCATCCGTATACTAATTTAGCTCACAGTTCAGTAACGGTGTGTCTTTCAGGTCTGCTCGCACCTGGATAATTTCGGAAAGGATATCTCTACAGTCATGGATGGGGGTCGTTAGATCTGGGTCTGGCAGAAGGGTGGCAGGATTTAGGGTTACCGGGTCAGAGAAGGCGATTCGGGGAGAATCTAGTAGGAGCCCTTGATAGTGGGTGAGTCTTGCGGTCGTCATCCATTTGCTTGGAGGATGCTTGAGGATCCCCTCCACGGTATGTGGGGCTGTTATTCTCAGATTTTGGCCAAAAGTCAGCTTGTCTGCCTCTTTTACCAGTAGAGCGATGGCTGCTAGGATACGCAGACAAGGTGGCCACCCGGAGGCCACTGGGTCTAGCCGCTTGGACAAATAAGCTACAGGTCTCTTCTACGGGCCCAGCTGCTGAGCTAGAACTCTTTTAGCTACTCTCTTCTTTTCATCTACAAACAGGATAAAGGGTTTTTCTGGGTCTGGCAGAGATAGGGCGGGGGCCCGGAGGAGAGCTTTTTTTAGTCTGTCAAATGCTTCTTGTTGTTCCTGCATCCATTGCCAGCCCGGCCCTTCTTTGGTTGCTTCATATAGTGGTCGGGCTATTTCTGCGTACCTTGGAATCCAGAGCTTGCAAAACCCGGCTGAGCCAAGAAATTCTCTCACTCCCCGGGGTGAGGAAGGGATGGGGATAGCCAGGACAGTTTGCTTCATGGCCTGTGTTAGCCACCTGGCCCCATTAGATATTGTGTACCCCAAGTAGACTACTGACCTCTGACAGATGTGGGCTTTCTTGGCGCTGGCTCGATATCTCAGTTCACTTAGTTCAGCCAGCAAATTCCCCGTGGCTTCTTCGCACTCTTCACGGGTTTCTGTGGCCAGCAACAGGTCATCTACATACTGCAACAACGTCACGTGGGGGTGGCTCCTGCGAAAGGGCTCTAAGTCCTGGCTTAGGGCTTCATTGAATAAGGTGGGAGAGTTCTTGAAGCCCTGAGGCAGTCTAGTCCAGGTAAGCTGCCCTTTTCTTCTTCCCCCTGGCTCTTGCCACTCAAAGGCAAACAAAGGCTGACTAACTTCAGAGAGTGGAATACTAAAGAAGGCATCTTTCAGGTCTAGAGTAGTATACCACACATGCGTGGGTGGCAGGTGGCTGAGTAAGGTGTAAGGGTTAGGCACTGTAGGATGGATGTCTTCTACTCTCTCATTGACTTTCCGCAAGTCTTGCACTGGCCTATAATCTTTACTGCCAGGCTTCTTCACTGGAAGCAGAGGCGTATTCTATGCAGATTGGCAGGTCTTAAGGATTCTTGTCTCTAACAGTCTATGGATATGGGGTGCTATCCTTTTCCTAGCCTCTTCTGGCATTGGATATTGCCGGACCCGGATGGGTAGAGCTGCGGCTTTGAGTTGAACAACAACCGGGGATAGGTGTTTAGCGAGACCAATTCCTCCGGTCTCAGCCCATGCGGAAGGGAACTTCTGTACCCAAGAGTCTATCTCTCCCTGGCCCCCCTTTTCTTGATCCGCCTGAAACAGACGATGTTTATCGGCCAGGGAAAGAGTTAACACATGCGCCGGTTGTAGGGGCTGCCCTTCTTTGTCCATGATTTTTATCCCTTCAGGTTCAAAATGAATGCGAGCCCCGACCTTGGTTAATAAGTCTCTGCCCAGCAACGGTGCGGGGCTTTTGGGTACGACTAGGAATGAGTGAGAGACTTGATGCTTTCCTAGGTCCACTTTTCTGTTAGTAGTCCAGGCACATTTCCTGGACCCTGTCGCTCCCTGGACTATACTTGTGCGTCCTGGGTTTAGGGGGCCGTGGGCCTGGTTGAGAACTGAATACTGTGCCCCAGTATCTACTATAAACCTAATGGGAGTCCCCTCCACGCACAGGGTTACCCAGGACTCGGGGAGGGGTGCCGAGCCCTGTCCCCGTCAATCCTCCTCTCCTAGGTGCAGGGTCTTAACAGGGTTCCCTCTCCCTTGTTCCCTCCTTTGGGGGCACTCCCTCTTCCAATGTCCATATTTCTTACACAGGGCGCACTGATCTTGTCCTAGTCGGGATTGACGGGGTCCTGTTCCTTGAGGTGGCCTAGGGCCTTTTTTCACTCCAGCCAGGAATATCCTGGCCATCTCTTCCCTCTGCTTCTTGTTCTCCCTTTTCTGAAATTCCCTGTCTTCTTTCCTATTTTTCTCCTGCATTACCCATTTCTCTTTCCTCAGCCTTTCTTCTCTATCTTCCGGAGTTTCTCTAGCATTGAAGACCTTCTCTGCCTGCTGCAGCAGCTCTCTAATAGAGATCTCCCCTAGGTCCTCTCGCTTGTGGAGTTTTCTCCGGATATCGGGGGCTGCCTGGTTGATGAATGAGAGGACTACAGCTGACTTATGTTCCTCTGCTTCCGGGTTTATGGGGGTATACTGCCGGTAAGCATCAAACAGCCTTTCCAGATACGCGGCTGGGCTTTCTATTTCCCCCTGAACAATAGTTTTTACCTTAGCCAAGTTAGTGGGCCGTCTGGCGGCCGCCCGGAGACCGGTCATCAGAGTCTGGCGGTAGACCCGGAGACGCTCTCTACCTTCTGCAGTTCCGAAGTCCCAATCTGGGCGCGTAAGTGGGAACGCCTCGTCGATGATGGGCTGGAGGGTAGTGGGTCTTCTATTTTCTCCGAGGACATTTTTCTTGGCTTCATTGAGGATACGCTCTCGTTCTTCAGTTGTGAAGAGAGTGCGGAGTAATTGCTGGCAGTCGTCCCATGTGGGACGATGGGTAAACATAATGGACTCCACTAAACCTATAAGACACTTGGGGTCCTCTGAGAAGGGAGGATTCTGAGTCCTCCAATTATAAAGGTCACTAGATGAAAAGGGCCAATATTGATATTGCTGAGCAATGCCGGTACCGATGGCACGCACAGGCAGAACTGGCACTGCTCCTTCTGAGGTGGAGGAGGGAGCCTCCCCTTCTTGTTCCCTGGCCCCTCTAGACCTTAGCTGCATTCCTCCAGTTCTACCTGGTGCCCAGCGTGGGGCCAGGGCGGGGGAGTGTGAGGAAGCTCTTTCCGGCCTCTCGCCTCCCTCTGCTGAAGAATCTGGGGAAGCTGCAGCTGCCTGGTTCTTGCTGGGTTCCCTAGCCGCATTTTCTATCCCCCCGGCAGCTTCACCCCTCTCCTCTGCATACGGGGGTGGCTGCTCAATCGGCGGGAGGGGGTAAAGAGGAGAACTGTCGGGGAGGACAGGCGGTGCACTTGGGCGCACAGGATTTCTGGCCCTGCGATCAGAGGGCTTTGATTTTTCCTGAGCAACTAGGACGGAGGTCTTTTGTGGGTCAGTATGAGGTTTCTTCACCAAAAAGGGCTCCAACCAGGAAGGGGGATTCTCGGCCAAATTTTCCCAGACAAGGATATAGGGAAGTTGGTCAGGGTGGCCCTCTGGACCTGGCTGGGAGATAATGGCTTTGATCTTGCCAATAAGGTCCAAAGAAAGAGACCCCTGGGCCGGCCAGCCTACTCCGAAGGAAGGCCACTCGACTGAGCAAAAGGTTTCGAGCTTACCCTTCTTGATGCCAAGGCTCATACTTAAGGCCTGTTCCTTGACTTTGGGGAAATGGGAGAGGATCAGACTCTTAGGAGTAGCCTGAGTCTGACCCATGGTGAGAAAGAAGAAGAAAAAAGAATATGAGGGAGACAAAGGCGAAGGATGAAGATGCCACTTCAAACAAAATGACTGTTGTATGTGCTTATAAACGAGTGCCTGTCGTTGCACAGTTTTTCTTCCGCGGGGGACGCGAATTTATCTGGGATTCGCGGCTGTGACCCCCTTATCCTGTCACGGGAGTCTTCTAGCGGCGGGCGCCCTAATGGCTCTTAATTGCCCGACCCGTGCCCGCGGGGAATGATATAGTGGCAGAAAGGAGGAACGGAGAGAGCAGGAGAACCTTAGAACAAGGAAACTTAAAATGAGAAGTGCAAAAAGAAATATAAACTAAAACCAAAACACAGTAAAACAATCAATGATAACACCAAACATACACACCACATCTGATCGCACTCGTTCGGACCGGTCCTTCTCTCACTCTGGTGCACACCACACTCACCACTTTCAGGGTCCTCAAAAACTCTCGTAATTCTCCCGAAGGGCGTCCACTCGGACTGCCGCAGGGTGACGAGCTCCATCTTTTCCTCCTCGGGTGCCAGTTTTCTGCCGATCGGATTTGCCTTCCTAAGGCCGAGTCACTCGGACCCTAGGGCCAGGATTGGTTACCTGGACTTTTACCCAGGGTCACTAACCTGGGGGCCGGGACTACCAGCCCGGACTTCCTCACTCGGGACCACTAACCCGAGACCATACACGGGATGGCGACTCCCGCTTTATAATGGATTTATGCAGACACGAGGGGGCGACCCTCGAATTACACTGCCCCGTCCGGACAATTAGACCTTGCCTCCAGCTGTCCTTTGTTCTCAGGGAAGCCGCTCGAATCCCGGACGAGCCCCCAAATGTTAGGGTGCAGGCTTCCGAGGCTTCCCCAGAGAACAAACTACACAGGCATAGAGATGTAAATTCAAGCAAAGTCTTTATTCAGCCAACTAGTTGGGGTCCAAGTCAGCCCCGACGCAGCGGGTCTCAACAAGGACCCCGAGCACTCTGAGCCAAGGGTTTATATAGCAATTTCAAAGCACTTAACTCATAGCAATTTTCTATAACTATACATTATTCTTGCAAGACATATATCCTGGGGTTAAGCAAGGGCAGGGTAAGACTACTCCTCAATGGTTAGGGAGGTTCTGCACGATAAGCTTGGTATGTAAGATTTACTGACCAAGGTTAGCTGACCAAGGGTCACAGCTGCCCACCACCCAGTGCTCATGATTAACTTGTTTTTCAAGGCCTTACCCAGGCCCAGGGTTTGTTTTTTTTTCTTCTGAGTCACACTCTCAGAAAATGGTTTCTAGGTTTCTAAGATGGCTATGCTTATGTTAATTTACTAATCTTACTAATGCTTAGATTCTACATTTCCCCACTTTCTTTTGACCATTCCAATCATGGAATGTTTGTTTCTTCCTGCTGTGTGAGTGAATGATACTGCGGTCTCAGCATTAGCACCTGAACAGCACTCACTCTTTCCCTAACAAAGGCTATTAGCTGGTTTAAGATACAGGGACCTAAAGTGAGAAGCAGTATAAAAATAAGCAAGGGCCCTGCCAGGGTGGATATCAGGGTTGTAAACCATGGGGATTTAGTAAACTAGGATTCAAATAGCCCTTGGCAGGCCTCTCGCTCTCTCTTCCTTTGATCTGGTCTCTCTCTAAGTTTAGACATTGAATCTCTTACTATTCCAGAATGGTCTGCTGTTAAGGTTTAGCTAAGTTTTATTAGTTCTTTTTCCTGACTCTTAATGCTCTCTGCACTCCTTTACAACCCACTTATATTAAAGCATTGGCCTGAGGGGCAGGCATCTAATTTAACACGCACATCTAGGAGCCTGCTAGAACACTTTCTGGAATGGAGACTTACAGTCACCATCTTGGTGTGCTCACTTTTCCATGGTCCAGAGCACCATATCTCCCAGAAGGGAGCTTTTATGTACATCTGGCACTCAGATTTTTTCAACTGCTGCCAGGGGGAACTTCTACATATCTTACTCTGGTGGCCAGTGGGCTTACACTATAGGTCTCATAGGAATGTAGCCAATGGAGAAAGAGTTCTTAAAGAGCTGCCACCCCCAGGGCATAGTAAGGGGCAACAGACCTAGGGGCTAGGTCTTTGTGTGAAGGTGGCCTCTCTGCTTGTCTTGGAGCTTTGGCCTGAGGAGCAGACTTCAGGTTTGGCACACATTTAGTGGCCTACACAGCTGTTCTCAAGGAACATAAGCTGCAGACACCATCTTGGTGATTTCCCTGGGTGATACCACATCACTGGTATCACCCAGAAAAGAGCTCATACATTCATCTGGGGCCCTGATTTCCATGACAGTGCTCAGGGGACACCTCCAGAATGCCAGGTTCTAGCGGTCAGCAAGGCTTATGATTATGGTCCCACAGGACTGTATGTATTTGCATACTTTTAGAGGCTGATGCCTAAGTGTCTGGCTTCCAGTCAGCCCTGAGTCTATGTCCTCCCCTTTAAGACACTGAGAGGACTTGGCACATCCTCAGCTACTGAGAGCTATTAAAAATATAATGGGCTGCGTGGACAAGCACAAAGGTTGGAGAGACAGCAAGACCTGAGGCAGTGCTGAACAACAAGTTTTATCTCCTACATCAGACCACTCCTTCAAGACTGGGAGAGGAAGTTGTTTCATCTACGTATAGAAACTAACACAGAGAGCCAACCAAAATGGAGAAACAGAGGAATATGTTCTAAACAAAAGAACAAGAGAAAACCTCAGAAAAAAACCTTAATGAAATGGAGATAAGTAATTTACCTGGCAAAGATGCTCACACAACTGGGGAGAAGAATGGACAAATACAGTGAGAACTTCAACAAAGAGACAGAAAATATAAGAAAGTAGCAAATAGAAGTTAGAGCTAAAGAATTACAATAACTGAGCTGAAAAATACACTGAGAGGTTCAACAGCAGACTAGATGAAGCAGAAGAAAGGAACAGTCAATTCAAAGACAAGGAACTCACCCAATCAGAGCAGCAAAAATAAAAAAGAAGAATGAAAAAAAGTGAAGATACTTAAGGGACTTGTAATACAACATCAAATTGACTAACATTTGGATCTTAGGGCTCCCAGAAGGAGAAGAGAAAGAAAAAGGGACAGAAATCTTATTTGAAGAAATAATGGTGGAAACCTTCCCTAACCTGGGGAAGAAAAACGACATTCAGATCCAGTAATCCCAGAGTTCCAAATAAGTGGAACCCATAGAGACCCACACCAAGACATATTATAATTAAAATGTCAGAAGTTAAAGACAAGGAGAGAATATTACAAGCAGTAGAGAAAAACAACTTGTAACATACAAGTGGACCCCCATAAGACTATCAGAAGATTTTTCAGCAGAAACCTTATGCGCCAGAAGGGAGTGGCATGATATATTCAAAGGGATGAAAGAAAAAAACTTTCATCCAAGGATACTCTACCCAGCAAAATTACCATTCAGAAGTGAGAGATAAAGAGTTTTCCAGATAAGCAAAAGCCAAAGTAGTTTTCCACTAACCCAGCCTTATATGAAATGATGAAGGGAGTTCTTTAAGCTGAAAAAGGGTGAAAAGTAGTAACAAGCAGATGTATGAGAGAATAAATCTTACTGGAAAAGTAAATGTATACTAAAGGCAGGGTATTAATCATTTACAAAGGTAATATGAAGGTTAAAGGACAAAAGTAGTAAAAATAACTGGTTACAACAATTAGTTAAGGGATTCACAAGACAAAAAGTGTAAGATGTGATATCAAAAACAAAATGTGGGAGGGGGGATTGTAATCAAGTGGCACCCCTTATTTTAAATTGATAATTTGAGGGTATTGGATGGTCCTTCCAGGTTAGTCAGTTATCTTTTGGGAACAGTTGGTTGACTGATTCCTGAAACTGTAATATTGCTAATGAGGGATAGAAATAGGGCAGGAATCATGACTATGTATTAACTGTTGAATTGCCAGAGCCTGCCTATGCAGATACCCAGTGAATCCTAAACAACTGAAGACTGGCTAGCCAGTATAATTTGATTTTCAATTTAGAGCTAGCACTACTTACAGATTTTAAGCAAAGAGTCTGCAAGTTAATAATCAGTGTACATTTGGAAAGGGTACTAAATTCTGAGGATTCCAATACTCCATCCTACCATCTATAAGTTAGATCATTCTGAAATACCTGAAGAACATGACTTAAACAGAAAGCTTTTCTCCCTGGAACAGATGTCTACTTTACTGGTGTTCCCTACTTGATAATAGATGACTTCTCCAGTGGATCCTGATACTATTTCTTCCCCTTTACCCCTGGCTTCTATCACCATTGCCACTCTCATGGTCCACTGGCAGTTTTCTGTGGGTCCAGATATAAGATCAAGCACCAGGAAAAAGTAAGGAAAGACAGCAAGGATTGTTTTGTTGATGCACATTGCTCTCAAATTGACAAAGTACAACCTAGCTCCACCTCCAGAGATCCAGTTTAACTGGATTTTGCATAATGTGACTACCCAATGGGCTGGAAATGTCCCAGGAAGGGTGGGGAGAGTCACAAATGCCATCCCTGTCCCTAGTCCAACACAGCCAGTAAACAGCAGAGGGAATTGTTTTCCCTAAACTAAATTCTTCAAATATGAGAACTTCTACCCTCTATTTAATAGTATTGTTTTATATGCAATTATTTTTTCTTTTTGAACTCAAATCATTCACACCAAGTATCTTCGAGGTTAGCCACATACCTGTAGTTCTTTAAGTGTCTACCTAAGGGCAAGTTGGGAACCACTGTAATTTTCCAAGGAAGACTTAACTTGCCTGATCATAACTACATTCTATCTTAAGTGATATCTGGCAATGCTGAGATTAAGAGTTCCAATATGTATATTAATTTCTCAATGAAAATTGTCATAATTAGATATACTATAATTTTGTTCCTTTTTTATTATTTTGATACCCTTTCAAAGGTGAAAATCAAAACCATGGCACTTGACTTTCACTTACAGTCACATGAGCCATACTGATCTTTTTAAAATTTGTAAAAATTTTTTTATTGAAGTATAATTGATATACAATCCTATATTGGTTTCAAATGTACAACACAATGGTTCAACAGTTACCCATATTATTAAATCCTCACCCCCACTAGTACGGTTACTATCTGTCAACATAGAAAGACGTACAGAATCACTGACTATATTCGCCATACTGCACCACTATCCCCATGATCAACTTATATTATAATTGAGAATTACCATGCCCCTTCATCCCCCTCACCCTCCCCACACACCAACCCAAACCCCTCCCCCATGCTTACCACTAGTTACTTCTCAGTGTCTACAAGTCTACTGCTGCTTTGTTCATTCTGTTTTGCTTTGTTTTTATATTCTATAATTAAGTGAAATCATATGGTATTTGTCTTTCTCCACCTGGCTTATTTCACTGAGCATAATACCCTCTAGATCCATCTATGTTGTTGCAAATGGCAGGATTTCTTTTATTTTTTATGACTGAATAATATTCCATTGTGTGTATGTACCACATTTTCTTTTTCCATTTATCTGTTGATGGACACTTAGGTTGCTTCTGTATCTTGGCTATAGTAAATAATGTGGTGATAAACATAGGAGTGCCTATACCTTTCAAATCAGGAAGTTTGTTTTCTTTGGGTAAAATCCTAGAAGTGGTATTTTTAGTTTTTTTAGGAACCTCCATACTGCTTTCCACAGTGGAATGTACCAATTTACATTCGCACAAACAGTGTGGGAGGGTTCCCTTTTCTTCACACCCTTGCCAGCATTTGTTATTTCTTGTCTTTTGGATGGTGGCCATTCTAATTGGTGTGAGATGATACCTCATTGTGGTTTTGCTTTGCATTTCCCTGATGATGAGTGATGTGGAGCATCTTTTCATGTGTCTGCTGGCCATTTGTATTTCTTTGGATCTTTCATTAGCTACCTTCCAAAGTGACTCAAAGGCAGCTATTATTCTTTTAGCCAACAAACCCTAAATTAAAAATTAAAGCACTAATGAATTTTAATGTTAGTAAAATTCTTATTTTTCTGTTTGGATGCTTCACTTAGTAGATGTGGAAACTGCATTTTTAAAAAGTTAAATAATTTCCTGCAGACCATATTGCTGGGAGATGGCAGAATTAGGACTAAAACCCAAGGATCTTGACTCCCAAATCAGTGTCTATTTCTCTATACCAATGATTCTCAAAGAGTGATCCAGAAAATCCCGTAGGTTCTCAAGGCACTTCAGGGGGTCAATGAGGTCCAAATTATCTTAATAATACTAAAATGTTATTTGCCTTTTTCACTCTCCTTCTCTCACAATTTGTACAGTGAAGTTTTCCAAAAGTTACACGAAGTGATATTTCAGTAGATGAAATGCCAAGGCAGGTATGAGAATCCAAATGTCTTCTGTCATGTCAGACATTAAAGGATTTGCAAAAATGTAAAACAATGCCATTATTCACACTAATTTTTTTGAAAATACAGTTATTTTTCACTATATGTCATTTATGTTACCATATATTAGGCTTATTATATTTATTTTAAAATAAATATTTAAAAATCCTCAGTTGTAATAATTTCTATCCATATTTATGTATATATAAAATTCCAACATTAAAAAAAAGAAAGCTCTTTGGAGCTCTCAATAATTTTTAAGAGTGTAAATAGGTTCCTAAGTCCAAAAATTTGGGAACTACTGCTCCTACATCATGCTGGTTGAATATAATAAGCATTGATCAAGACAAGGCTGTAATATATCCAGAAAAAGTCCTTTAAAATGCATCATATCACTTTTTTACAGGTTGACTCAGTCAAGATCCCAGCCAGAAAAAGCTCATTCTGAAAGGGCCATTGCTGACATCTTCATAAAGGTTCTGTATAGAAAGTGTGAGCAGGGGAGGATGAAACACCTGTGGTTATTAGGTAGGCTTTACTCTCCTGGGTCTGAAAAGACAAGAGACAATCCTTGTAGCTGTAGGAAATGGCTGTCCCTGAGGGGCTATGACAGGGCAGGCAGAGAGTGAGCTTGGTATGGGGGGTGGATCCAGGTATTCTGGGGTCTAATGCTTATAAAATTCGCAGGAAAAGAAACACAAAATTTGGCATAAAGATGTGTCTTTACTTATAATGATAAACAAAATCACAGCTTCCAAACTTGAATAAGCTTACAAGTACCATATGTACCACAGAATCCTGAAAAATAGCATATTTTATTAACACCCTGACACATCTTCAAAATACTATTTTACTACATTGTGGTCTTTGACCACCTCTTCTTTGCTCACTTCTTCAAATACCAAAAATGTCATCAATTTCAGTCAAGAAAAATGGAAAAATAGTTCAGTCATTCCTTGAGCAGAGTTTATCAAAATTTGTGTTTGCTATTAATAGTTTAGAAAGCATTGTTTCAACTTTATAACTTACTACTGGTAATGCCATTTAAAATCTATGAATTTTTATAAAATTTTGGGAAATCACTACCAACTTTATTTCATGTAAGATTTGTAAGGTTTCAGGGCATTTCAAATTATCTTGTCTCTCATCACTGCCTCTCCTGTCTCTGGCTTGAACTCTTTCTATGCTGACCCTTGCATTGCTCATGCTCTTCCTTGGCTTGAAATGGCCTTCCCCAATCATATAGGTTCTTATTAATTTTATGCTGGTTTGATATAAAGTACCAATGTTGACAAAATAACATAAAACTCATAATGCAGTATCACAGCAAGAATGGTCAATGACATATTATCAATTCAAAGAATATTTAGAATTAGTCATGGCACCAGAAAATTTGACAAGACCACAAAAATGTGCTAGGGTCTGAAGGGAAGTGGGAAAAGACTGTCATATGTTGGCAAGAGGCTAAGGATGGACTATGCTTTTGGGTAGAAGAGTCAAAGCTTCTTTGAAGATCACAAGATATGGGAAAGGCAATAGAGGTCTTTGACATTAGAGTCAGACATAAGTCTGTTACTTTCTAGTCAGTGAAACCTCCTGAACAATAACCTAACCATACATGGAAGCCACATATTTAAATTTCACAGTCACATACTGTGAGCTACATAATTAAATTTGACTAAACCCAACTAAATGAATCTGCAAATCAATGTCTCCTTAGCCAGATGCCAAAAATAACCACAGCCATGCCAATAAAAGAAGTAGTATGATGGATAGGAATTCAGAGTGGGAAGAAACAATGGTCATATTTAACTGTGATGAAAAGATCTTATTCTTTCTAATTTGGTGAAATCACATTGTATGCAAATGAACTATGAGGACTCCTCCCAAAGGTTTGGAAGGAATGTGTGCAGGTGAGGAACTGTAAAGTTTAAGTCTCATTAGCTTTGACTTTGGAGCTGAGGTAAGGAATATCTTGGCCTCTTTCTTCTTCTAACCTCCTATCTCCTGTCAACTCCCCCACTGACGGAATCCAGCAAGAAGCCAGAGTATTATGGGGCCAAGTGGATGATGAAGTCAAGTTTCCTGGAGTACAGATTAGGATGGAGAAGGGTGGAGAAGCAGGGAATATCTATGTTTTGAGAAACCTAGATGCTAATCAATGACCTGGAGAGATAATGCAATTGATCCAATCTGCAGTGGAAACTAGAAAGATTTAAAGTCTTACCTGTGAACAGCAGAGGCCAGGGGAAACAAGGGGTTTAAAAATAAGGAGACATATGGAGCAGTGGGTTCAGCAGATGGAGATTTACACAGAATGAATGGAGAAACCATGTACATTATTAGATACTTGAGAGTTTTCTGTGGGCACTGTTTGTTTCTTTCTTACTCCTTGGTTTCTTCTTTAGGGTTCTGTAACAGGCCTGGTGAATATATTTTGACTTTGCAAAAATCTCTGAGAGCCCTTGCTAGCTCTTTTCACTTATATTTGAACTTGAAATACTCAGTCTCATGAAGATAATGTTATAAACACTTTAGATTTCCAGATCTATCCACGAAAATTCTTTTTCATACAAATGTGACTAAACTTGAGTCCTAACAGTATGCTGACATTTCAAAGACAACCAAGCATAAAAAGCGATAAGAACCCAGAAGTAAAAGGAGAAGAGTGACAGTTAGTCTGAAATAAAGCAATCCCTGACTGTACAAAAAAGAGGAACCAACTGAGGGGAAGGGAAGATAAGAAGAGTAAACATGATGGCCCACCAGTGGGAGGTTCCCAGAGTGGGAGAAAAATCCATAGTGTGGCCTGGAGAAGAGAAGTTGTGGTAGCACAGATCTCTGTTGGGGTCCAGGAGTCCTATTTTCCCCAGTTTTATCATGCCAAAGAAATGGCCTCAAACTTTGAAGACTGGGACCAGAAATTCCTCTTCCATATCTCATTTAATTAAGCATCTTGACATGAGTAAAACACCAACTGAAGATATTTTGCCATAGAACCTGTTTGAACCTTTGAACTCTTAGACGATTTTCTTCTGGAAATACCACAAAGTATATTCTATTTCACTTAATACAATATTCGGCTCAAGTCTTTAAAAAATGCCCCACCTTAAATTGAAGACATTTTCTAAAGTCTATGCCAGCATCTCTAATAATAAATAAATAAAGGATTTCAGTATCTTAGTTAACTATTCTACATCAGAAGCAAGCCAACCTCTTGATGCTTGTTTATAGTCTGTCATGGTGGGGAGACTTCATTTCTTTTCTTTTTCTTTTTTATTATTTATTATTTTTTTAAATGTACTTTTTAATTTGGCACACATATTTGTATTTTACATGAATGACATTACACTTCCACTATTTTTTTTTTTTTTTTTATCTTTATTTTTATTTTTTATTTTTTGAGAGGGCATCTCTCATATTTATTGATCAAATGGTTGTTAACAACAATGAAATTCAGTATAGGGGGGTCGATGCTCAATGTACAATCATTAATCCATCTCAAGCCTAATTCTCGTCAGTCTCCAATCTTCTGAGGCATAACGAACAAGTTCTTACATGGTGAACGAATTCTTACAGAGTGAATAAATTCTTACATGGTGAACAGTACAAGGGCATTCATCACAGAAACTTTCGGTTTTGATCATGCAATATGACCTATAAACCATCAGGTCAAATATGAATATTCATTTGATCTTTGTACTTGATTTATATGTTGATCCCACATTTCTCCTATTATTATTATTATTTTTATTTTTAATAAAATGCTGAAGTGGTAGGTAGATGCAAGATAAAGGTAGAAAACATAGTTTAGTGCTGTAAGAAAGCAAATGTAGATGATCAGATGATCAGGTGTGTGCCTATGGACTAAGTATTAATCCAGGCTAGACAAGGGCACTTCCACTATTTTTAACCTGAGTTTGTCCTTTAAAAATATACTGTGAGGTCTGTATGTCAAAAACATTCTCCTATAATTTCCTGTTTAATGACCAAGGAGTATTCCTTTCCACAAATGTACAGCAGTGTCTTACCCAAAGCCTTGGTAGCTGCTTAATTCATTGTAAAAGCTGGTGAAACTGATAGGCGGAGCCAAGATGACGGCGTGAGTAGAGCAGCAGAAATCTCCTCCCAAAACCACATATATCTATGAAAATATAATGTAAAGGAGTGTAGAGAGCATCAGGAGTCAGGAAAAAGAACTAATAACACTTAACCTGACTGCCTAGAGCAAGAGCCACCCAGTTTTTGTATAAACTACCCGAGGCTAAGCTTAGAAATGCCTGCTTTAAGTTAGATAACTAGAAGTGGGCAACAGCCTGGGGACGTGATCCGTGATAAGTCACGTAGACATGCTTGGGTAAGCAAGAGATAACAATTGAAGCGGTCAGGCAACTGGCGTGTTCCCTAAAAAGTTACAATGTTTCCCATTGGTTACAATACAGAATGTGCTTTAAAATTATTAGTTGTAGAAATGCGCGGGCTTCGGTGTAACGGCTGTGAAAATCCTATATAAGCAATACCTAAAGTTGCCTGGGGTCAACTGCTCTGACCCGGCCTGTGTGTCAGGGGAGGTGCTGTCGGCCCAGGCTAGCTGGCTGAATAAAGACATTGCTTGTACTTACATCTCCCTGCCTGCGTGCTTTGTTCTCTCGGGAAATCCCCGGATTTCTGGACCCTAACAATAACAAAGACAACTCTTCCTAAAATAGAGACCAGAGGACACAGGACAACATCCAGACCACATCCACACGTGTGAGAACCAAGCGCCTCGTGAAGGGGGTAAGATACAATCCCTGGCCCGGCGGGACCCGAGCGCCCCTACCCCTGGCTCCTGGAGGGTGAAGAGGAGTCAGCAGGGAGGGAGAGGGAGCCCAGGACTGCTGAACACCCAACCCCAGCCATCCAGACCAGAGCGCAGACACAGTGCATGCCTGGGGTCCTGGATACTAGGGAAACAGGGCGGCAGGACCGGTGAGTGGGTGCCTGAGACTGATGCCAGAGAACAAAGAAACGGGAGAGGCTTTTTTTATTTTTATTTTTTGGCGAGTGCTTTTTGGAAGTCTTAAAGGGACAGGGACCCTAATACTAGGGGAACAGGGAAGCAAGACCGGTGAGCGGGTGCCTGAGACTGGCGCCTGAGGATAAAGAAAATCGTGCGTTTTTCTTTTTTTTTTTTGATTATTTATTTAATTTTTTTTCTTTTGTTGTTGCTGTTGTTGTTTTGGTTTGGAGAGTGCTTTTTGGAAGTCTTAAAGGGGCAGGGCAGGACACTTAGTCCAGAGGCAGGGAATCTGGGCATCTCTGGGCACTCTAACCCCCTGGGCAGCAGGGAGCACAGAGGCCCCATACGGAGATAAATAGCCTCCCGGCCACTCCCCCTCCAATGGGGCTCCACCATTTTGGAGCAGCAGCCCGAGCCAGGTCATGCCCACAGCAACAGCGGAGATAAACTCCATAGCAACTGGGCAGGAAGCAGAAGCCCTGTCTGTGCACAGCTGCCCAGCACAAGCCACTAGAGGTCGCTATTCTCCAGGAGAGGAAGGCCACAAACCAACAAGAAGGAAAGCTCTTCCAGCTGTCACTCGTACCAGCTCTGCAAACTATCTCTATCACCATGAAAAGGCAAAACTACAGGAGACAAAGATCACAGAGACAACACCTGAGAAGAAGACAGACCTAACCAGTCTTCCTGAAAAAGAATTCAAAGTAAAAATCATGAACATGCTGATGGAGATGCAGAGAAAAATGCAAGAGCAATGGGATGAAGTCCGGAGGGAGATCACAGATGTCAGGAAGGAGATCACAGAAGTGAAACAAACCCTGGAAGGATTTAGAAGCAGAATGGATAAGATACAGGAGGCCATTGAAGGAATAGAAACCAGAGAACAGGATCGTATAGAAGCTGACATAGAGAGAGATAAAAGGATCTCCAGGAACGAAACAATACTAAGAGAACTATGTGACCAATCCAAAAGGAACAATATACATATTATAGGGGTACCAGAAGAAGAAGAGAGAGGAAAAGGGATAGAAAGTTTCTTTGAAGAAATAATTGCTGAAAACTTCCCCAAACTGGGGGAGGAAATAATCGAACAGACCATGGAAATACACAGAAGCCCCAATAGATAGGAACCAAGGAGGACAACACCAAAGGCACATAATAATTAAAATGGCAAGGACCAAGGACAAGGAAAGAGTTTTAAAGGCAGCTAGAGAGAAAAAGGTCACCTATAAAGGAAAACCCATCAGGCTAACATCAGACTTCTCGACAGAAACCCTGCAGGCCAGAGGAGAATGGCATGATATATTTAATGCAATGAAGCAGAGGGGCCTTGAGCCAAGGATACTGTATCCAGCACGACTCTCATTTAAATATGATGGTGGGATTAAACAATTCCCAGACAAGCAAAACCTGAGGGAATTTGCTTCCCACAAACCACCTCTATGGGGCATCTTGCAGGGACTGCTCTAGATGGGAGCATTCCTAGAAAGAGCACAGAACAAAACACACAACATATGAAGAATGGAGGAGGAGGAATAAGAAGGGAGAGAAGAAAAGAATCTCCAGACAGTGTATATAAGAGCTCAATAAGTGAGCTAAGTTAGGCAGTAAGATACTAAAGAGGCTAACCTTGAACCTTTGGTAATCACAAATCTAAAGCCTGCAATGGCAATAAGTACATATCTCTCAATAGTAACCCTAAATGTAAATGGACTTAATGCACCAATCAAAAGACACAGAGTAATAGAATGGATAAAAAAGCAAGACCCATCTATATGCTGTTTACAAGAAAATCACCTCAAATGCAAAGACATGCACAGACTAAAAGTCAAGGGATGGAAAAACATATTTCAGGCAAACAACAGTGAGAAGAAAGCAGGGGTTGCAGTACTAATATCAGACAAAATAGACTTCAAAACAAAGAAAGTAACAAGACATAAAGAAGGACACTACATAATGATAAAGGGCTCAGTCCAACAAGAGGATATAACCATTCTAAATATATATGCACCCAACGCAGGAGCACCAGCATATGTGAAACAAATACTAACAGAACTAAAGAGGGAAATAGACTGCAGTGCATTCATTTTAGGAGACTTCAACACACCACTCACCCCAAAGGATAGATCCACCGGGCAGAAAATAAGTAAGGACACACAGGCACTGAACAACACACTAGAACAGATGGACCTAATAGACATCTATAGAACTCTACATCCAAAAGCAACAGGATATACATTTTTCTCAAGTGCACATGGAACATTCTCCAGAATAGACCACATACTAGCTCACAAAAAGAGCCTCAGTAAATTCCACAATATTGAAATTCTACCAACCAATTTTTCAGACCACAAAGGTATGAAAGTAGAAATAAATTCTACAAAGAAAACAAAAAGGCTCACAAACACATGGAGGCTTAACAACATGCTACTAAATAATCAATGGATCAATGAGCAAATCAAAATAGAGATCAAGGAATATATAGAAACAAATGACAACAACACAAAGCCCCAACTTCTGTGGGACACAGCGAAAGCAGTCTTAAGAGGAAAGTATATAGCGATCCAGGCACACTTGAAGAAGGAAGAACAATCCCAAATGAATAGTCTAACATCATAATTATCGAACCTGGAAAAAGAAGAACAAAGTCAGCAGAAGAAGGGACATAATAAAGATCAGAGAAGAAATAAACAAAATTGAGAAGAATAAAACAATAGCAAAAATCAACGAAACCAAGAGCTGGTTCTTGGAGAAAATAAACAAAATAGATAAGCCTCTAGCCAAACTTATTAAGAGAAAAAGAGAATCAACACAAATCAACAGAAATGAGAATGGAAAAATCACGACAGACCACACAGAAATACAAAGAATTATTAAAGACTACTATGAAAACCTATATGCCAACAAGCTGGAAAACCTAGAAGAAATGGACAACTTCCTAGAAAAATACAACCTCCCAAGACTGACCGAGGAAGAAACACAAAAGTTAAGCAAACCAATTACGAGCAAAGAAATTGAAACGGTAATCAAAAAACTACCCAAGAACAAAACCCCAGAGTCAGACAGATTTCCCTCCGAATTTTATCAGACACACAGAGAAGACATAATACCCATTCTCCTTAAAGTGTTCCAAAAAATAGAAGAGGAGGAAATATTCCCAAACTCATTCTATGAAGCCAAAATCACCCTAATACCAAAATCAGGCAAAGACCCCACCAAAAAAGAAAATTAGAGACCAATATCCCTGATGAACGTAGATGCAAAAATACTCAATAAAATATTAGCAAACAGAATTCAACAGTATATCAAAAGGATCATACACCATGACCAAGTGGGATTCATTCCAGGGATGCAAGGATGGTACAACATTCGAAAATCCATCAATATCGTCTACCACATCAACAAAAAGAAAGACAAAAACCACATGATCATCTCCATAGATACTGAAAAAACATTTGACAAAATTCAACATCCATTCATGATAAAAACTCTCAGCAAAATGGGTACAGAAGGCAAGTACCTCAACATAATAAAGGCCATATACGATAAACCCACAGCCAACATTATACTGAACAGCGAGAAGCTGAAAGCATTTCCTCTGAGATCGGGAACTAGATAGGGATGCCCACTCTCCCCACTGTTATTTAACATAGTACTACTAGAGGTCCTAGCCACAGCAATCAGACAAAACAAAGAAATACAAGGAATCCAGATTGGTAAAGAAGAAGTTAAACTGTCACTATTTGCAGATGATATGATATTGTACATAAAAAACCCTAAAAACTCCACTCCAAAACTACTAGAACTGATATCAGAATACAGCAAAGTTGCAGGATACAAAATTAACACACAGAAATCTGTAGTTTTCCTACACACTAACAATGAAACAATAGAAAGAGAAATCAGGAAAACAATTCCATTCACAATTGCATCAAAAAGAATAAAATATCTAGGAATAAACCTAACCAAAGAAGTGAAAGACCTATACCCTGAGAACTACAAGTCACTCTTAAGAGAAATTAAAGGGGACACTAACAAATGGAAACTCATCCCATGCTCATGGCTAGGAAGAATTAATATCGTCAAAATGGCCATCCTGCCTAAAGCAATATACAGATTTGATGCAATCCCTCTCAAATTACCAGCAACATTCTTCAATGAACTGGAGCAAATAATTCAAAAATTCATATGGAAACACCAAAGACCCCCGAATAGCCAAAGAAATCCTGAAAAAGAAGAATAAAGTAGGGGGGATCTCACTCCCCAACTTCAAGCTCTACTACAAAGCCATAGTAATCAAGACAATTTGGTACTGGCACAAGAACAGAGCCACAGACCAGTGGAACAGATTAGAGACTCCAGAAATTAACCCAAACATATATGGTCAATTAATATTTGATAAAGGAGCCATGGACATACAATGGGGAAATGACAGTCTCTTCAACAGATGGTGCTGGCAAAACTGGACAGCTACATGTAGGAGAATGAAACGGGACCATTGTCTAACCCCATACACAAAAGTAAATTCAAACTGGATCAAAGACCTGAATATAAGTCATGAAACCATAAAACTCTTAGAAAAAAACATAGGCAAAAATCTCTTAGACATAAACATGAGTGACCTCTTCTTGAACATATCTCCCTGGGCAAGGAAAACAAAAGCAAAAATGAACAAGTGGGACTATATTAAGCTGAAAAACTTCTGTACATCAAAAGACACCATCAATAGAACAAAAAGGTACCCTACAGTGTGGGAGAATATATTTGTAAATGACAGATCCGATAGAGGCTTGACATCCAAAATATATAAAGAGCTCACTCACCTCAACAAACAAAAAACAAATAATCCAATTAAAAAATGGGCAGAGGAACTGAACAGACAGTTCTCCAAAAAAGAAATACAGATGACCAACAGGCATATGAAAAGATGCTCCACATCGCTAATTATCAGAGAAGTGCAAATTAAAACTACAATGAGATATCACCTCACACCAGTAACGATGGCTACCATCCAAAAGGCAAACAACAACAAATGTTGGCGAGGCTGTGGAGAAAGGGGAACCCTCCTACACTGCTGGTGGGTATGTAAATTAGTTCAACCATTGTGGAAAGCAGTATGGAGGTTCATCAAAATGCTCAAAACAGACCTACCATTTGACCCAGGAATTCCACTCCTAGGAATTTACCCTAAGAACGCAGCAATCAAGTTTGAGAAAGACAGATGCACCCCTATGTTTATAGCAGCACTATTTACAATAGCCAAGAATTGGAAGCAACCTAAATGTCCATCGGTAGATGAATGGATAAAGAAGATGTGGTACATATACACAATGGAATACTACTCAGCCATAAGAAGAGGGAAAATCCTACCATTTGCAGCAACATGGATGGAGCTGGAGGGTATTATGCTCAGTGAAATAAGCCAAGCAGAGAAAGAGAAATACCAAATGATTTCACTCATCTGTGGAGTATAAGAACAAAGGAAAAACTGAAAGAGCAAAACAGCAGTGGAATTACAGAACCCAAAAATGGATTAACAGGTACCAAAGGGAAAGGGACTGGAGGATGGGTGGGTAGGGAGGGATAGGGGGGGGGAAGAAGAAAGGGGGTATTAAGATTAGCATGCATGGGGGAGGAGGGAGAAAGGGGAGGGCTGTACAACACAGAGAAGACAAGTAGTGATTGTACAAGATTCTGCTATGCTGATGGACAGTGACTGTAAAGTGGTTTATAGGGGGGACCTGGTATAGGGGAGAGCGTAGTAAACATAATATTCTTCATGTAAGTGTAGATTAAAGATTAAAAAAAAAAGGAAGAAAGAAAGAATGAAAGAAAAGGGGGATTACTCCTTGATAGGATAAAACTAATGGTAAGTCAATGATGAACACATGCTTTAAATATCCTTAATTTTGATCACTTAAAGGGTGTCAGATGATCGGCTATGGAGGTACACTTTTCTGATAATATTCCTTTCTCTTAAAAAAAAAAAAGCATTTCTTGTGTGGTGACCTCCAATGAGTTCTACACAATGGTATAAAGGGCATATCAAATTGCGGGCAAAGGGTCTGTTTGTGTTTATACAGAAGATCAAAGCCTAATTCGGCAACCCAGAAAACGAACTAAGATATGATATGAAGAAGAACTTGCAACATCAGCACTCTCTGGAAGATTCATACCAGAAGATGATCATCAAAATACCTCCACAAAGATCCAGGTGATACTGCAGTTGTAGCTGCATCCATCCCACCGTTTCCTGGACTTGCCATTGGAATGAAGAAGGAGATATCTAAGCTGGCCTGTGCATACAGTAAAACAACAAATTTGACTGGATCTATACTGTTGGAACTCAACCAAGAATTAGGAGATGTGCAAGTTGTAGCGCTCCAAAATCTTATGACTACAGACTATCTACGGTTAAAAGAACATATGGGATGTGAACAGTTCCCAGGAATGGGTTGTTTTAATTTGTCTGATTTCTCTCAGACTGTTCAAGTACAGCTGGACAATATCCATCATATCATAGACAAATTTTCACAAATGCTTAGGGTGCCTAACTGGTTTTCTTGGCTTCACTGGAGATGGCTGGTAATTATAGATCTGTTTTGGTTATGTAACTGTATTCCTATTATGTTAATGTGTGTGCACAATTTAGTTAGTAGTTTAAAACCTATACATGCTTAAGTTACTCTACAAGAAGATATGTCAAAGAAATAATCAATCCTCCCATGTTTTCTTCCATCTGCTACCTCTATAGCTTTTCTTCTTCCTTCCTAATTACAACCCTTAAATAGAATTCATACCTCATATCGAATTTACTGAGTATCATAATTCCTCCAAGTGGTAAAGATACCTCAAGACAAATGCTGGGCATAGAAGCCACAGGGCATAAATCTGCAAAGAAGTAAAAAGCTAACCTTTTCAAACAATATGGCTTCTCTCTCACTTACCAACTTTACATCTCCCTGTATGGCCCCGGAAGATGACTGGTTAGCCAGAGACGGGTAAGATTCCTCAAGGGAGGAACAACCTAAGACAGGCACAGTCACAGGGGGGCCATCAGGTGAGAAATTGGGGATCAACAGTGGTGAGGCTTAGAGTCTCACCCCCCCTGTTTCGAGAGAAATCTTCTACATCCGTGGATGTTTTAATGCCCTTGTCTAGCTTGGATTAGCACATAGTCTACAGGCACACACCTGATCATCTACAATTGCTCTCTTACAACACTAAACTATGTTTTCTACCTTTATCTTGCATCTACCTACCACTTCAGCATTTTATTAAAAATAAAAATAATAATAGTAATAATGGGAGAAATGTGGGATCCACATATAAATCAAGTATAAAAATCAAACGAATATTCATATTTGACCTGATTGTTTTATAGTTCATTATGCGTGATCAAAACCGAAAGTTCCTGTGATGACTGCCCTTGTACAGTTCACCATGTAAGAACTTATTCACTATGTAAGAATTTGTTCTCCATGTAAGAACCTGTTCATCATGCTTCAGAAGATTGGAGACTGACGAGAATTAGGCTTGGGGTGGATTAATGATTGTGCATTGAGCATTGACTCCCCTATACAGAATTTTATTGTTGTTAACAACCATTTGATCAATAAATATGAGAGATGCCCTCTCAAAAAAAAAAAAGCTGGTGAAACTGTGGAACCCTGGAAAATTTTACACACATTAGTTCAAACAAAAACATAAAAATGAACGTTCATTTGCCAGTCTTTGCATAGAACCCAGGGCTTTTCTTTTCTTTTCTTTTCTTTTTTTTGGTATCATTAATATACACTTGCATGAACAACATTGTGGTTACTAGATTCCCTCCATTATCAAGTCCCCACCACATACCCCATTACAGTCACTGTCCATAAGCATAGTAAGAATGCTATAGGATCACTACTTGTCTTCTCTGTGCTCTACTGCCTTCCCCGTGCCCCCTCCCCCTGTATTATGTGTGCTGATCATAATGCCCCTTTTCCCCCTTACCCTCCCTTCCCACCCACCCTCCCCCGTCTCTTTCCCTTTGGTCACTGTTAGTCCTTTCTTGGGTTCTGTGAGTCTGCTGCTGTTTTGTTCCTTCAGTTTTTTCTTTGTTCTTATACTCCACAGATAAGTGAAGTCATTTGATACTTGTCTTCTCCACCTGGCTTATTTCACTGAGCATAAGACCCTCTAGCTTGAGACTTCATTTCTTTTACTGACCTTTTGTGGGCCATGCCATCAACACAGAAGTGAGGGAGACTTTCTTATGACATCTACTTGTGTTGTTGATTTGACAAAAAGCTGAAAAGCACAGGAGGAACTTGGGGGAAATGAGACACAAAAAGAGAGAAAAAAGGAAAATAAAGATATGAAAAGAGTGGCAGAGAGCAATTAGGAGCAGTCATTGCATGGCTTAAAGGTATCAGTGTGTTGTTATGAACAACACTGGGCTCACATAGGGCAAAGCAATGGCATACCACCCAGCCAGCTCACCAGCATAAAGAGCTGTTTTTTAACATGAGAACCACTGGAGTCATATATTAGGGAGGGTATCACCCTGCATCATCTATGATATTCACACTCAAATGGAAGAGAACTAGTTGCCTTCAAGAAAGAAATCATACTGAGAAATGGATTCAAAATTTCCTCTCCTGAAAAGCAAGTCAAAAGTACCCAAGAAAAACAACATGGATGGAACTAGAGGGTATTATTCTCAGTGAAATAAGCCAGGCAGAGAAAGAATGATTTCACTCATTTGTGGAGTATAAGAACAAAGAAAAACTGAAGGAACAAAATAGCAGCAGACTCAGAGACTCCAAGAAGGGACTAGTGGTTACCAAAGGGGAGGAGTGGGGGAGGGCGGGTGGGGAGGGAGGGAGAAGGGGATTGAGGGGTATTATGATTGGCACACAGGGTGTTGGGGGGGGTCATGGGGAAGACAGTGTAGCACAGAGAAAACAAGTAGTGACTCTGTGGCATCTTACTGCACTGATGGACAGTGACTTCAATGGGGTATGGGGGGGGACTTGATAATGGTGAATGTAGTAACCACATTGTTTTTCATGTGAAAACTTCATAAGGGTGTATATTAATGATACCTTAATAAAAATAAAAATAAAAATAAAAAAGTACTTAAGAAAAAAAGGTTCTGCCAAATATTAAAAAGCAAAATGTACTTGGAAAAGAAAACATGCATGGTTTAGTCCATTTACATTCACTGTCACCCTGTCATAAGACACATCGGTGAATCAAGTGACCATGGGTGTATGCTACAAAAAGGCAGGTTTTTTCTCCCTTTATATGTGTGCACATTAATGCTCCTGGTGCTGAAAAAATGGATATAATGATGTACCTTGTGGGACTAATGGTTTTTGTTATTAAGACATTAAAATGGCCTTTAAAAAGTGCTACCAGTATCTGTTTTTGGAAGTGAAAGTCAAATTTACTTTGGTGCTAATATTGTGAAAAAGCTTTAGAATGGACTCTTACTTACACAATGACCTATGTGGCAAAACTCTGGATTAAGGCGTTAGATGTTGTTTTTAGGAATATAATTTGAGTCCGTCTTTGAAACCACACCTCTGCAGCCATATTTTTTCTAAGTCTTGAGTTTTCATGCACTGTGCCTGAAAATGATGTGTTCTTAGAAGATGTTTATGGTTTCTTGTCTAAACTGATAGATTAAAACCCAGATTAGGACCTGAGACTAGACCACTTAATGTGAGGCATGCAGCCTGATAGTGTCTGTACTTAACGTCGGAGGAAAGATCACAATGAAGGTCTTGCTGTTCTTGCAAGCTCAACCCAGACTAAACTAGGAGTCTTCTGCATGCGATAATAGTTAAGACTCTGAGTCACTATGGATTATTATGATTGTCTTGCCTGAATCATGAGTTAGCTTATACCTCCCGTGGGGAAGAGGAAGTGATTTTACTCCTTAAGAAAATATTTGTTCCCACCACTGATCATCCTGGAGTTGAAAAGGAGCCTTGAACTATGTGAGGGAAGGATTTACTTCCCTTTTGGGGAGCTGTGACATCTAGGAGAAAAGAAACACTTTTCTTACAGGTTGAGTGGGCTCTTGCTCCATGGAAGGCTTTCAGGAGCCAGGCAGGACCTGTAAGACCATATTAGATCAGTAGCTCCCACTTGTAACAGTATTCGAAATCGCTGCAACCAATATATTGAACCTGGGTATAATGGTAAAAGTAACTATTTTTGCCTCTCTCTAAACCTTCCTAGTGGGAGTAGTCCTTCCCCTACTCCTGGATGAAAACTTGAGCAGTCAATAGTTACAGATAAAATGTTAGGCCCACTTTAAGTTGTCAATTCAATCTCAGTGTGGTATTTAAGTTTTCAGTCTTCTTCCAGTTAGAGCCTGCTGATGGAAAGGAGGGCTTTAAGTTTCCTCTCTCTTCCTCATCTATCCACCAGGTATTCTTACAATCCCTCTTCCTTTTCATTACTTAATGTAGTTTTTTTTAAAATCTGAAAACTAACATTTTTGTTCACTTATTGATCCTTTACCGTTCTCTCTATTCTATTCCATTCTTCTGGAAAGCCTAATAAATGTATATTAGAGCTCTTTTATCTAGCCTCCATTTCTCTTAGTGTTCCATTCATATTTTAAAATCCTTATGGGCTTATGCTATATTGTCAGTGAATTCTTCCAATATTCACTAATTCTTTCTTTCATTGTGTCCAGCCTAGAGTGTAGGCCATCCCTGCTTACATGATACCATGTTAACTGAAACTTATGCACATCAGAACTGTGTCATCAATTACCACAAAACCATGCAAAGTAAGGACATAGTTCTGATGTGCACGCATTTGGTTAACATTGTACTGTGCAAAGTGAAAGCTGCCTGTATATCCAATTAACTGTATGCTTTTATTTCCATGACCATATTGTTCATCTATAGGATTTCTAATTGTCTTTTCTCCAATCCTCTGGTTCTTAAGTCAACCTGCTTTTTTCTTAAAATTTCTTGTTTTTTAAAGCATGTTATTGCTTCACTTACTTTCTTGAATTTCTGAAATGTAATTAAAGTAATTTTGAAATCAGTTTACCACTTGCATTTTATGAACAATGAGTTAATTTCTCCATTATTGAGTTCGTAGGATGAATCTTTCTGTTCTTTCTCATTATCTGCCCTGAAAATTCTTTTTGCATATTTATCGTGAGTAGACATTTCTTCTCTTCTTTTCTCTGTGCTGTCAGCATTTTTGAAGCTGCTTTCCACTAGTCTCAGGACCTACAATCCAGAACTAAGTGCACGGAACTGTAAATTCAGGACTCCTGTCCTACAATGGTATTGGAGATAACAGATTCAGCAATTCAGCCAGCGAAGAGTTTGTCAGCCTCTGTCCATTTTCTGCCTCCTCTAGCTACCATATCTACACAGTTTACAACCTCCTTTTCCTGTGGACAAGCCCTGCCCCAGCTCCTGTATCACAGTGAGATTGGATAGGATGGTATGCATGGGGTGTTTCTGGTTCCAGTTGTCCAGCTCTGCCTTTCTCCTAAGAGGAGATCATCCAAAGCATTATCCAGTTGCTCTATCTGTGTTCGACATAAGGACCTCTGGATGGTGTTCAGCTCTCTCAGTCAGATCTTGATACAGCTCCACAAGGTTGGATGAATTGCTACTAAATGATGTTTGATTACCTAAATCCCCCAGTACAGAATGGTAGAGAAGGAAAGAATAAGTACAATATAAATAATTTAAACTCATTTAGAATAAGGCAACATAGAAAACATTACACAGTGGCCACTGGTCATAGCATATATATTTGAATGGGTAGAAACAGCAAACTTCCATTTTCTTGCCAGAAGTCTGATCTCCTTGATCAGCCAATCTGGTTACCAGTTGGCGTATTTTCTGGAGGGTACCTCTTGTCCATTGATAAGTGTGGTCATATCCAAAATGGAAGCTCTCATGGGAGCTGAGCAATTATGACACCATTTATATCTCGTCTTCAAGACTCCGGGGGCTGCCTTAATGGCTAAGGAATCACAGGCTTTTACTCTGGAAGAGTAAATCACAGACATGAGTTTGTCTGGAAATACACATATGTTAAAAAAAATAAGTTTTTCCAACCTATTTTCATTACTTAACTCCAAGGTCAAATAAGGATTGGTCTTCAACTGTACAATCCAGCCTGAGAATTTCTCCTAAAAATAGAATGGTGCTTTGCCCATCCCTCAATCCTCAGTTGAATTCGGGTTCTGCCTCTGTGTTCTATCACATGCTGTAAGGAGTAAAGGACTTTCCGAGACCAAGCTGTATCTTCTTTAGTCTCTGCTTTCACATGGGCCAATTTCAGCTGAAGCTTTTCTATTTGCTATTGAAATTTTACTTAAGGTTGGAAGACAAAGCTACTGCAAATAAATGCAAGAAGTAAGTGCAAAAAAAAAAAAAGAGGAAGAGAAAGAAAGAAACCAAACTATGAGTCCAACCCAGAAGGAACAGAATAGTTTTCTCATTTTTGATTCCTTCCTTATCTTGGGGAGGAGATACACTTGTAAAGAAGATTATTGCCTAACCCCTTAATGTGGAGGAAACAGTCTGGGCTGAGACTAGGACAAGTTTCTCAATTGGTGACAGAAAAATGGGCCTCAATGTCAGTGAACTGTCTTAGAATCCTAGGCTTCACTCACTAGCCAGGCAATCACCTCCTCACCACTGAGCCTCCGCTATAGCATCTACCCACTTCCAGGATTATTGAGAGGATTAAATGGCATGTGGTAAGAAAAAAACCTATCACCATGCGTCGTAAATGGTCGGCACTGGTTTGGCTGTTTCTTTTCACAAAGACACCTGGCAAAAGCGTCATTTGCCTAATGAAGAACCAACTGGCTAGAAAAGAGAATCTACCAAAACATTTAGAATTCCTCCTTCCACCCAGCACTGAGCATGCAAAGCAATGAGACAAGGAGTCAAAACTAAGAATTAATGGGGACTCTGAGAAAACACATTGTCTCCTTTATGCCCTAAAAGGACCCATTTAATTATGCATCATTTCTCAGTAGCTTCTTAGACCATTGTTTTGAAAGCTCATTTTATGTTGATACAGATTCTTGCACTCTTTGCTCAGCCAGGTCCCCTGAACATGAAATGAGTGGCCTGTGAAACAAACTGTGTCAAGTGAGACCAGCTGGCAGCAGCATGTGGGTGAGGTGGGAAGTGGATGAGAGCAGAGAGAGGAAGTGGGCACCTGACTTCAGGCTGGTTTGATGGATATTTGGCCAGAGTGGGAGTGTTGTGTATGGGAGAAGAATGTTTGCAATTTGATTCTAAGAATGTATCCTATAGGAAGACTTACAAGAGTTATAAGAAATGAAGACTGGAGACTACCTAAATGTCTACGAATAGGGGGATGCTGAAATAAATTAAGGTGTGACCATCCTATAGAGTATTATGTGGAGATTACAAAGAACAGGTATAGTGTACATATATTCCCAGGAAAGGATAGACATAGGATATTTTTGAGTGAAATAAGCAATGTGTGGATCCGTGCATACCATATAGTGAGAGAGAGAGAGAGAGAGAGATGGAAACATAACGGGGGAGAGAAACAGGATTAAGTGTGGGTCATGAGGGGGAAGGATGCTTACTTTTTGTACATTTTTAAAAGCCCTTAGCTAAAATAAAAATTTATCACTCTTAAAATTCAAGGAAATTTAAGTAGAGCATCCTCCCCTCCTCCAATTTGTTATGTACTATGTATACCCACATCATAATCCTGAGACACAGGTTAGAGGGATGCTGGATCGGCAAGTGGGCATTGGCTGGTCAGTTAACATTTGGTGGTGGCTTTCCAACAGCAGATGTCACCTGAGTGGTATGATTATTGAGGTTACTGGAAAGGCCACATTCTTCATCTCTTTTGGAATTGCTTAGAATAAATTATTCAATGTTTAGACCCCTTTTCTCTAAATTGGGGTTACCACCACCTCAGAATGGAGCCCATGGTTTCCTGTCAAGAGGATACTAGACACTCCCACTACTCAGCCTGCTCACAGAGCCATAGGTGCAACGGCCAGCATACAAGAGAGTCTCCAGCACATAAAGGGGACAGGAGCTCCGACCCCAGATGTCTGGGAGACGTGTGATCAGGAACCCACCGCAAATCTCACAAATCCCACCTCAGATCCGCAACACACACAATCTGGAGGAATGACACTTGAAGTCTGGGTTCTCAGATTCTGTAGAAAAAAGCACAGCATAGTTTTCATATTTCTCCTCACATGACTAGGGTAGCAATCTGAGGTCTAGAAAATGACATGTTCCCATCTCTCCTTATAGGACATCCTTTCTTTTAAATAAATAAAAAGGAAATAGAAGTACAATATGTGTAGAGAATGAATTTATCATTTAGAGCTTTTGTACTATAGCTGTGGCAACACTGAAAATTTCATAGTAACATATATTCTAAAAGTCATATGGTTTCACTTTCATAGGCATCAAACTCCAGAATGTTCAATATCTGCTACAGCTGCACAGTGTGTCATGATTTGCAGACATCATTTAATAATGTATCTGATGTAGTGCCCTGTCCATGTCAGTTCTCCTTCATGGTCATGCTAGATTCTATTCCACAGCCACTGCTCTATATCAGCTTGTTCAGACAAATTTAATGGTCTTCTAACTAGTTTTCTGGTCTCCACTCTCTCCATTTTGTGATCTTTTTTTTTATCTTTCTAGCAAATTAATCTTCCTAAAATACAGGGCTGGACTTGCCACTGTTTGTTAAAACCTTTTCCAACTGAGTAAGTCTTAGAAGTCCATAACCCCCTACCTAGCCTGGCCTTCAAGGTTTCATAAAATTTGGGAGAAGACTTACCTCCAATAACTTTCATAAATCCTAAATTCAGGCAAACTGAATTATCCCTGTATTCTCCATATAGTACTTCTATCCTGAGTCACCTTCTGATGTGACATTGTTGTAACTTGAAATTTCCTCAGACCTCACCAACCTGAGGATGGAATGGGGCTACGTTAACATCAATACCCCAATTTCACTAGCTAATCAGACACAGGAAGTCTAAACCTCTATCAGCTTTTCTTCCAAATATTTCTGAGAATTGCAGTAGGCTGTCCCCTTGTATTGAAATGCTATTGGATCTGACAGCCAGGCACGCTGCTACTACACTTTGCCAGGTGCTAAGAGCCTCTTTGTGTTTCTGTTGGTGCCACTGGGCTTCACCATGTCCTCCTGCTGTGCACCTCAAGTCCTCGTGAGGCCAAGGTTGGCCAGGGCAGATTGAGGAAGAAGAGCTCTCTCCCCTTTATGTCACAATCTGTTGGTGGCATGTTAGAGCAGTTGCCTGAGTCCAGCATATTACAGAACAGAGAAGGATAATATTCCTTTATTTTGCAGCCCTGTTGGAATTTGAACTTGCACCTAAAGTTTGCATACATCTCCCATGCTATGTTCAGAATTGCCACTCCTTTTTAATAACACAGGCTTTGCTTCTTGGTCCTGTAACATCCATGGATTATTCTTCTGGAATGCGTTGTCTCTAAGAGGTTTCTCAAGACCTCTGCAAGGAGATTTATGTTGGAATTTGCTACCAGGTTACTAGATAGATCCAGGAACACCTGACTCCCAACAGTGTACTCAGCTCAAGTTCCATATAGCTGGCATCTTTAGCTTTCAAGCAAGGAGATTTTCCTCTCACCTGCCCTGCCATTTTATCAGACACACCAGACATCCTATATTTTAAAGATGGACTCTGCTTAGGAAGGTTTCATGTTTACAACAGAATACACACAGTGTGATAGCATTTATATGTAGTTTTAAAACATGCAGCCCCTTCTCCCCCAATGTATTATTTATAGAACATGTGTGTTTGGCCGAACTATAAAGGGAAGGAGGGGAAGAAGGGGAGTATCAGGCACGGATCTACAAAAGGCTTTACCCATACAGGTAATCTACTTTTTAGGCTGAGTGGTGGGTCCATGGGTGTTTGATTTTACTATTTTTTATAAAATGTCTATTCATTACATATATAAAAATGATGTATTCAAAATCTTAAATACATTTTCACAATTAAAAGTTTGTTTTGACCTAGGAAGACATGTAAGTACTGATTTGCACGACTGCATTCCTTTTTCACACTTTTGGCTCCTGCTTTTTAATGTTTTCCTCTGTGTTGTCTGCTGCAGTCTCCAAGTTCTGGAGAGCCGTTTTCAGATTTGCCTTCTTTTTCTTATCTTAAAGGCTGTCTTTCTCTTTTCTCCTTTGATTTTTGCCTCTGCTTCTTTCCTGACTGCTAGCTTCTTATTCAGCTTTTAGGGATTTGTTTTTACTGCCTAGGACTATGCTGCCAGTAATTGGCAGTTAAGTTACTTTCTCCTCTTTGATTTTGTTTTCTGGAATGGTTTCCTGACTACAATCACATGCATCATTACCTATTAGACCAGAGGGCCTCTGAGTTTTCTATTTCCTTTTTTTGGTGATGTTTGGTAAAGATGTACTTCTAGATATTTTATTTTATGGACTACTCAGTAAACTATTGTGGGAATTGGAGTTATGGCAGACTTTTAAAGATGTGTCAAAATTACAATGAAATGGAGATAGCCCCCAAGGAAAATGCTTTCTTAACATTAACATTAACATTAACATTGACAGTTTCTCCTTGGGAAATTTCTGCTGCCCCTACTCAAGCTAAAGAACATCTAGAGCAAACATCCATGAAATACCATGCAGCTATTAAAAATGATTATGGAGGTCATTATTTATTGACATGGAAAGATGTTCATGACGTATAAATAAGTGAAAAGTACAAGTCATTCAGAATATGTATATATACATAATATTTGCAAACAAAGTATGTATTATATGATCTCATTTTTATTTAAAGCCTTCAGCATCTAAGTGCATATATTTGCATGGGTAAAACTAGAAGAACGTACATCAAATTGATACAAATATTAAAAGTGATTATCTTGGGATGGTGGGATTTGAGGTGATTTTTTTTTATTAAGCTTGTATCATTTCCTCTGTTTTCTAAAGCATTTGCAATGAGCATTTGTAACTTTTATAAAAACCAGCAAATTTCCATTTGCTTTCTTAAAAGAAAGTTTTTGGTGATATTAAAAAATTTCTCCTCCAAAGATTTCATTTTTTTCTTTAAAAAAAATCTGAAAGTATAATTATCTGGGAGTATCACCACCCTTTAGCATCCAGCATGCCACATTAGTGGTTTTTAAAGTGATAAAAGAAAAAAGTGAGAATTCTCTATGGCTTCGTGGTGCACACACATCAGACAACTGCTGGAAGCTGTAAGGACAGGCCGTGTCACTCAGGCTGCGCGGCGTGGGTCCTCCCCAGAGATAAGCCCATTGGTGAGACCGGAAGATTCGGCCTGGAAGCTGCCTGGCTGTGGGCAGAGCAGGATGGACCTGGAGCTGTCACAAACAAGAAGCATGGAAGGGCAGCTTCTCAGGGCTGCATGGTCCCATCCAGGAAATGGAGGTGAGTGTCCCCAGGGGACCCAGGGGGACTCTCAAGGCGAGAACAAACTGCCCCAGCAGTTTTTCTTAGGACAGAAATTTGCTCCTGATTCCACTGTTCCCACCTTGAATTCTAATAAGACCCAAGTCAGTGGCTGTGGCAATTGTGGCCACTGTGGTGCTAGGATGCCCAGCCATCCTGGTCTGCCTGGGACTTTGCCTGTTTTAACACTGAAAGTCCCACATCCCTGGAGACCCGTTAGTTCCAGGCAAAGCCAGGATGACTGGTCCCCTCCATGGTGGGCACATCAGCAGTAGCCACGAGAGGTACCTGGGTGGGGCAGCCAAAGATTGTGGAGGCCATGGGCTACCCATGGGAGGAGGCAGCAGCTGCCATGGTGACAGTGATGGGGTCTACTAGAAGAGATGCCAGGATATGGTGGTACCATTGGAGGCATGGACCTGGGCTGCAAGCGAAGAGCTGTGCCGACAACTTTAGCAAGAAGAAAGGGGCTCCCAGTTTTTCCGCTGTAGTGGTAATGAGGAAATCAAAGGCACTGGGACGGGTTGGACACGTAATGGTGGCTAGGATTCCAGGAAACGCATTCACAGAGACCACACGTATCTTACCATTCTTCTCTTCCTGCATCTCTTCATTGTCCTCCCTCTGTATTTTGGACTGGGAAGCATTAGCTGGTTCTCTCCAGGCTTCACCTGGCTTCACTGGGCTTTTGGACAGTTGCCCTTAGCTCATACACACATCATCACTTATCTTTCTTGTTCACATGCCTCTATTGGAAAAAGACGCCCAGGACTTATAAAAAAAATCAGGTTTTTTTTTTTTTTTTTACTTGCCAGGCAATGGAACCCATCTTAAAAAAAGAAATTCACTGAATTTTAGTTTTTCAAAAAGGTGAAAAGTCAGGGATTATTAAGTGCTCCAAATTAATGATTGAAAACTAGCATTTGGAGAGGCAGGGAAGAGTCCACAGACCTGTTTGCTGGTTAAACAAGCTGTGGTTCACTGGTTAGGAAACAGTTTTCAGTTAGGTTCCTGAAGATCAGGCATACCAGAGGCATTCAGAGTTTATGGTTGGTATCAGCTGCAGCTGCTGAGAACCAGTTATGATGAAATACAGTATTTCATTTTGTTATCTCCTCGGCAAGTTCTGCTCTAGGTGGACATTTTTCTAAGTGGAAACATCTCTTGTAGCCAGATTTTGCTTCCATTTTAATCCCTGCTTCAGTGAACTTTAATCCCACTATTCCTTGGATTTTGCCAGAATAAATTCCCTCATTTTCTTCTGGATAAATATTGAATTTCCTTAGCATTTCCAAGTTAAGATCTAGTCTTGATCACTATTTCTGTTTTCTTTCTCTATCTTTCATTCTTCCTTCCTTCCTTTCTCTTTCTCCCTCCCTCCTTTACTTTTTTTTTTTTTCCCTGATGAGAGCAGACTGATCTCCATCAGCTCACCCTTATTTCTTTAGTTCCTGCTAGACCTTCCTTTACAGCCAGGTAGCCACAGCTAAATATGTTCTCAGTTCAACTGTGTGGCTTGGGGCTCTCTCAGGGAGTCACTAACTTTGGTTCCCAGGTCATTGTTTCTTTCAGATCCACAAAAGTATAAAATTATAGCACATCTGCATTTAATTATGATTCAGCTTTCCTGGCTCCACAGTCACAAATTCTTAATGCTTTGGAGGAAAGGGATACTGGCTACAAACATTGGCTGTGGTGGCACTGTCTCAGTCTCCTTTTCATTTCCTAGATAAAGTCATAAACATATGCGAAGGATGGTTAAATGGTTGGAAATGGAGTATTCAGATCATCTGATGTGATGTAGATAGGGCTCTCCACTTGTCTGCATTCATAATTTTTTTTTTTAGTTCCTGTCCTTAAAAATATGCTTCTTCTTTTCTTTCTTTTTTTAACTGGCACAGAACAACTAGAACTTTCACTTGGTTTTGCAATTTATGTGGCTGATTTCAAGACTATAACCGTGTCTCGTGTTATGTGTTGGACAGTTACAAATAATTTATTTTCATCTCCAGGGCACAGGGCTTTTGTGTTGGTGTGTTTAGGAAAGGCGAAGAATAATAACATAGTGGAATGTGAGGTAAGGAGGGTATATGCTTTTCTTGGTACAAACTACATCTCTCTTCTGCCCCCAGCCCAGTGCAATGCTTCTGTCCAGGTTCATGTTGAAATCCCTGTCCATGCAGCCTGTGGTTAACCACTGCTGAACACTTCTTCCAACTGTGATCTCCCTGTGGGGTTCAGTGTGGGGTAAAGAGTCTTGGTGACTGATATTTTGGGCACCTTTTGTTTGTTTTTGGGCTTTAGCCTCTTTTCAACATCGTGATACTCTCCTTTGCTCAAGGTTTACTTTATGATTGATTTTTTACATAGACTCTTGGATATCAGAAGCTCAGACTGTTTAAGGAATGCATGTTGTTGTAAGTTGGATGCTTTTCTTGTGGTTAATTAACTTCAGATATCTAGACTCATATTGGTAGGTTTCTTATTAACAGAACAATATACAGAATTATCTCCACACCTAACAATAAAAATGATCATCACAACAAGATAGGTAATGTTCCAAACACCAACAAATGGGATCATAAAATCAGGGCCTGTTTTGAAGATAATAGCTGATATTTACTAAACTAGTATCAACTAATTATACAGTAATGAAGAAACCAGGAACAAATATTAACTGGTAAATAATTCCTTACCTTGGGGACAATAATATAAGGTTATAGTACTTTTATATATATAAAAAGTATATAACACTTTTTATAAGTATTAATACATTAAATCTTACATGTAAGAATTAAGGAAATCATATGGCCATTTCTCCATGTAGCTTGATTGTCTGAGTTATATCTTCTAACTTTTTAACTGCTGTCTTTGTGGCTTAAATTGTTCCTGAAAAATATCACTGGGTCCATGGCAAAACTGTGACATAGGTGAAGTTTGAATTCAATGGCTTTTGCCTCCCTCTTATCTTCCTCTTGGAGGCCTAAACTGGGCCTCATGCTGGCTTTCAGTCAGCTACTGAATAACTAAAATTAAGGTATTACCTGAGAAAATATTTATGTATGATTCCCTCCTAAGGATATATTTACATTTTGGGGATACATTTTTACTTTGATATAATACTAAAAAAATTGCAGAAACTTACAAAAATAATACATATCACCCTAGTTTACCCTTTACCCAGATTCAGTAATTGCTTACATCTCCCCCTACTTGTTTTGTCATTTGCCTGCTCTCTTAATTTGTATGTGTCTATGTATATATGTGTATATTTGTCCTGACCCATTTGAGGGTAAGTTGTAGACGTTATGCCTCATTACCAGTAAATCCTTCAATATATATTTTCTCAGAACAAAACATTTTCCTACACAACCACAGCACAGTAATCAAAATCAGGGAATGTAACATTGGTACAACATTATTATTCAATTAAATATATGGTCTATATTAAATTTCACAAATTATCCCAATATTATTCTTTACATCTTTCCCCCTCTTCCAGACCCAATCCAGGAGCATACTTCATACTTGGTTGGCATGTCTCTTCCATTTTCTTTAAATTGGAATAGTTCTTCAGTCTTTATCTTTCGTAATCTTGATATTTTGAAAAGTGCAAACCAATTATTTTGCAGACTGTCCCTCAATTTGAGTCTGTCTGATGTTTCCTCTTGATTAGATTCAGATTATACATTTATGGTAAGGATGACACCAAAGAATGCAAAGTGCTGTTGCATTCTTTTCGGTATCTCTTATCAGGAGGCTCCTCATGGTAGGAATATATTTCTTTTTTTAAAAAGGCTCACAAATATGAGAAGGCTTTCAAGTTGTAAAGAAATATCTTTAAAAATGAAATTAAAGAGTATAATGTATTTGAACAAGGGACCTTATTAAATCCCTAAAGGCAAGTGGTCAACTACATTGCTTATTTGCAATAAGGTTTATCCTGGTATTAGTTCACCTATTAATTTGTTTGTTCATTCACTAAGTTGAATGTTGGTCAAACACCTACTGAGAGCCAGAAACCTTCCATGTGCTGAGAATAAGGAGAGAAAACAAAACAAAAACCCACCTCTCCTCTTGGAGCTTCTATTCTAGTGGGAAGAAATGTTCATTGAATAAATTAAGTCAGTTATGTCATATGTTAGGAGGTAACAGGTATCTTGGAGCAAATATAAAGCAGGGGAAGTGTGATGGGGAATGCCAGAGCAGGCTATAATATTAAAAAAGGTGATCGGGAAGGCCTTCCTGAGAAGGTAATATGGCAAACTACAGGCCCACAGACTGAGAAATGTGATTTCTGTACTCTGAGCAGGCAGAGATTTAAAAAGCCTTCAGTGAAAGGACAAGTTCTATTAGTGAATCATCTATGATCCATCAAGTAAGTTGTTTCAGATGTCAGGGTGGAGGAAAATAACAGTGATTGCCATTCACTGGTATTTAGAATACTGGGTGGGATGGGAATAGGAAAGATGTAATCCCAGTGCAAGTTTCCAGAGAATTAAACTAGTGCTTGCTAAGTAGAATGATGAGAGAAAGATTGCTTAGGGACAAAAATCAAGGGCTCAGAGAGGGATAAATGGGGTAAATTTTGAACAACTTCTGGTAGACAGTAAGCTAGATAATAAACACATAATGCATACATTGTATGTTGTATTTTAAGATTTTATATTTTAAGAAAGTAAATAGACCTTTGTATTCAGGTTACATGAAGCAATTGTTTTTGACACTTGGTGCCATAAAGAGAATTTTGCTTCATGTCACAATGTCTCTGAACTGAATCTGTTTATGTCCACGTATCCTAGAGGAGTTTCATATGAGTCAATCCTCTTGCCTGGTGGAAATGAAATCTTATTTAATGGGTACTTTTTCCCAGGAAATATTCATCCTACTAACTTCAGTTTGAAGCTTTGGCTGTGCTCTTCAGGTTGGAGAGACAGCTAAGGATCTTTTTCCTCCCTCTTCATCCTTCCTGTCTCTGCAAGCTGCCCCTTCTCTGGCATGCTTATCACCTCCTTTGGCTGCCCTGCAATGCCCTGTGTCCCTCCAGGCTTGAAATGCTCTTGTATCACAAATCCATAACCACTTCCCATTCTCTCTTTCAAAGACACTTCAGAACAGCATTATCCTGTGGTCTTTCTCAGTTACATGGGTACAAAACTTGGGGCTCACAATTGGTTTACATCAGTGTACTTCCCAGAATGCCACATCTGCAGGTGGGCACGGGTGGCACCAAACCTTAGTTGTATTCTAAGAACGTGGGACATTCATCCTAGATCTTCCTGTATCCTGTGCACTTTGTGGCAGGCAGAACAATGCCAAAGTTGAGAGGTGACTTCTGGAGACTGCCTTGAATCGTGGCCCCATCACTAGCTATGTGACTTTGGGAGGTTACTTAGCCTTTCTATACCTCAGTGTCCTAATATGAAGATAATAAGAGTTCATGTCTTACAGGGTTGTCATAAAGATTAGATGGGTTAATATTGGGAAAACCTTTTAGAGTAGAGCCTGGGATACAGTAGGAATTATATAAATGTTTGTTAAATCAATAAATCAAATTTGTTTGGGAGGATGCTTGATTGGAAATTCTGAAGTTTCTGTGGAAAAACTCAGAATTTTCCACAGAAAAATTCTGAATGTGTACATTTTTCCAAGTGCATGGTCACCCAGCCAGTGACTGTATTTCCCAGCTTCCTGTACAGCTAGGCATGGCCATGTAACTAAATTCCGGCCAAGAAAATGCGGACAGAAATGAAGTGTGCCATTTCCAGGTTGTGCCCTCAAAAGGAATGGCTATAAAAGGGTGTATGCTGCATCTGCTCCTTGCTCCTTTGTCCCCCTTACCACTGGCTGGCATCCAGTTGTGATTGTGTGAACTGCAGCAGCCACATTGGGCTCTGAGATGGAAGCCTCATATTGAGGATGGCTGAGCTGCCTACCCAGCCCTATGACATCTGGGTCTGAGATATTCTGTGTGAGAGGAATAAACTATTATTTTGTTTTAGCCACTGTATATATTTTTGGTTCTTTTTTGTTATTGCAGATTAGGTTACACATTATATAAGCTGTTAATATCTCCATTTTACAAAAGAGAAATGGAAGCTTAGAATGATTAAGTGACTTGCTCAAGGTCATACAGTTTGTAAGTAGACATGGTGGGTTTCAAATCCAAGTGCTGTAATGCTACAGCTGGTACTTGTGACTGTGCATCATGCTGTTTTGCCCCCTGAAGCTCCGCTGGCCTATGAACTGGGTTTATGGGAGAGAAGGGGAGGAGACATCTGTCCCTGTGCTCCTAGTCCACCATTCCCAGCTACGACCAAAGGTTCCACCCAACACATACATTTCATAAGTAGGAAGTTCCTCACAGATGCAATGTAGTCTCAGTCTGGATTGAATTTGTTTATCTATGAGATTTTTGTCTTTTTTTTTTGATTGTCAGAGTTTAAAAAACCCAAGTCTCGCTTCTGCATACAGATTTAAGCCTAGGGTAAAGCGCAGATACAACGCTTAACAGCATATACAAGGGAGACAGTCAAAATATGTCAAAGACCGTAGCACTGGAAAAGAGTTTTCTAGCCAGGGACAGCAATCTCAGCAGTTTAACGTGACAGCATTGCACAGGCCTTGCTGAGTGCCAGCTGAGACGAGGGTAAGTGGGTGAGCAGCAGGAGTCAAAGCCAGTCCAGTTCAGATACAGAGGTCAGTGTACATAGGCAAACCTGGGAAAGGCTGAATTCTTTGTTGAAAATGTTTGCTTTCTCTCCCAGTCCTACTCAAAGCATCACAATACCATGATTAATGAAGAGTTTTTTTAAAAAAATGGAAGCTATCTCTTTTAGGTTTTTTGTGGTAAGTGGGTCTCAAAATGCTCATTCCTGGCACTGTCTCTAACACCTTATTCATCCTTGAAGATTCACTTGGCTGTTATTTCCTTGAAGAAGCCTGGTGTGACCTCTCATTCAGGTTAGGTAACCTTGTTAGGTACCACTATAGCAGCTGTACCTCCCCTCTCAGAAAGCTCTTCACACAGGGTTATTGCCTGGTTTTTTTGCCTATATCCAGCTGTTTCACTTCTGTGTTCATAGAGCCGAGCAAGCAGTGTGCCTAGAAGGTAGTAGATGTTCACTGGATAGAATGGACTCCATGGGGTGATGGTAATGGCTAAATATAACTCCAGAAGTGTTGTCCATTCTGAAGAATTGAGTAAAATGTGAATCTAGAATCTAACTATTGACCTATCCTTTTTTTTTTTTGAGAAGGCATCTCTCATATTTATTGATCAAATGGTTGTTAACAACAATAAAATTCTGTATAGGGGACTCGATGTACAATCATTAATCAACCCTAAGCATAATTCTCAACAGTCTCCAATCTTCTGAAGCATAACGAACAAGTTCTTACATGGTGAACAAGTTCTTACATAGTGAATCAGTTCTTACATGGTGAACAGTGCAAGGGCAGTCATATCACAGAGACTTTTCAGTTTTGATCATGCATCATGAACTATAAACAATCAAGTCAGATATGACTATTCGTTTGATTTTTATACTTGATTTATATGTGAATGCCACATTTTTCCCTTATTATTATTATTATTGTTCTTAAATAAAATGCTAAAGTGGTAGGTAGATGCAAGGTAAAGGTAGAAAACATAATTTAGTGCTGTAAGAGGGCAAATGTAGATGATCAGGTGTGTGCCTATAGACTAAGTATTAATCCAAGCTAGGCAAGGGCAACAAAACATCCACGGATGCAGATTTCTCTCAAAACAGGGGGGGGTTAGGTTCTAAGCCTCACCTCTGTTGATCCCCAATTTCTCACCTGATGGCCCCCCTGCGACTGTGCCTGCTATTGACCTATCTTTGAAATTTTATTTCTAGTCCACGTTCTCAATGCTGGTGAGAGTGTGAATAGGCTCAGGTTTTGTAGAAAACAATTGACAGCATGTCACAGGGACTTCAAATGTTTATATAATTACAACCAAAAATTACTTCTGTAATAGATTCTATGGAAATAAATACAAATACAGAGGAAGGATGTTCGCTGTACTCTTATTTATATTAGAAAAAACAGAAATGGTTCCAGTAAGGGAATGTATAAACACAGGAACAGTCCCTTGATTGTGTATTGTACATCCATGGGAAGAAAAAGTCACGTTTTGGAAGAATATCTAATCACTTGGGGAAAACTGCATTCTGTAATGTTACGTTACAGGACACAGTTGGTGTGCCATGGTGCCAGTGAGGCTGGCAGCAATGTGGTGGACAGGGTATTTTGGGAAGCCTGGCCTCCCCTGTAGGGTACACTGCAGTGAAGACTGCCTCTGGTCACTGCAGGTGTGGCTCTGAGTCCACACTGTGATGAACAAGGAACAGCCACTGTTCTAAACCAAACTTTCCCGTTCCACACAAGCATCCTCCCAAACATGTTTGATTTATTGATTTAACATTTATATCGCTCCTATTATGTCCCAGGCTCTACTCTAAGGGATTTCCCAATATTAACCCATGTAATCTTCAGGGGGATTCAGGAATTTGAATGTCAAACAAAGCACCTGGTGACCTAACCATCCACATGCCTTCGTGTGGAGCATTCGCATGGGACAAGGCTTAGCATTTCTACGAGAAAACTGAAAATTCAGCAACATTACAAGAAATTGTTGTGGAGAGAAAAGAAGGTTCAAACCTTACAGGAATCCCAATCACAGATCAATACCTTGATAATGGGAAATATCACTGATTAGCTGAAGAGGAAAGACTCAGGAAGCAATTTAGGGAAGTTGACCAGCCTTTGTCAGAACAAATTGTTGATCAGCCTTTGCGGGAAGAACAACGTAGCATTGAACAGGCTTTGTCTCAAGAACATTGTAGTGTTAACCAGCCTCAAGCCAGAACAACAGTAAAAGAATAAGCTCCATTTCTGTTCCAAAGAAAGATAAAGAGGAAACATCGAATGAAAAGGCACAAGAAACATGTGATCAGGTATAAGCTAAGTATGCTGCGAAGAAGAATCTGAGAGGAGGAAATGAGAGATGAAGCTCAAAGTCTACAAAAAGAAGAAAACAGAAGTGTTTAAAATATGGAGCAAAAAGACTAAAAAGGGCCAATCTGATAGAGCTCTGACAGGAGTACCACCTTTTTTGAATAAGCCCACCCGCCATCTCAGAGAGACCTAGGTTTCATATTACTTAGGCTACAAACATTCTCCGGAGTACACGTCAGCAAGCCACAAGCCCACCTTTACCCTGACCCATCCCCTCAAAAACCTGCCAAAAACCTGGCCGTAAAAAGCCTCTTAGCCTGTAAGAGATGCCTTTGTTTTGCTTGCCCGAACAGAGAGGTCCCTCTCAGGTTTAGCAATAAACCTGCTTGGACTGTGGAGTTCGTGTCCCTTCTTTTCCTTTTACAACCCAACTTGAATTACAAATGGAGTATCTTTTTTAAAAAATACAAGAAAAATTAAATCAGATATTTTGTCTTAATCAAGGATTAAACCATCTGTTGTCTGTTGAGTTCTTTTGTACGTATGATAGGCCTCCTAACAATTTGTCAAAAATTTGTCCTAACAATGTCAACATAAACATGTCCAAATATTTTTGTTCTTGCAAAAGAAAAAGTTCTATATATGTTATATATAATATGATTTGTTTCTTATTTATTTGCTTTTGAAGAAAGGTTGGACTGAAGAATGGAAAGAATCTTCTATTTGGCTGACAGTTTCAAGCAGATAATACTTTTGTACCTATGAAATTCAAGTGAAATAAAATGTTTTGAAAAAAAAAGCAGGACACAAGATTATATATTCTGTATGATCCATTATAAATCTCTCTCTTTCTCTCTCACACACACACATATTACATACATATGGGAGAAACTATTACCAAGAATGATATCTATTTATCATCACCTGTGGATGGCTGTTTATTTTATATATTCTGCATTTTCCAAACCTCTACCAGTAAGCATACTTTAAAAATCAGGAAAAAAAAAAAGTTAAAGTAATAATAAATTCCAAATTCTTGTTTCTGTGTTTCTTTTTTATCAAACACCCAGACCAATAGCATGGTGCATTCATTCCTCGGGATAGTACCAACTGTAGCCATTACCACACCCCACGGGATACCTGCGCTACCTCCTCCTAAGTAACTGTTCTCACTAAAGCCTGAATAAGATGTGCTAAAGCAAAACACACAGAGCAGAGGGTCCCTGCCATCAGCACATAGACATCCACTGTCACTTTTTAATACAAATTCCATTTCTCCTGCCTGCTCAGGCCTAGTCCACAGAGGCTTGCAATCACTCAGCTGTGGTGGGGTTCTCTGTCCGTCTCGCAGAGAGCATTCTGGATTACAACACATCTCTTTTCTTTTACATGTGTTCTTCTTTTCTTCCTTCTCCCTTCCTCCTAGTTTACTTCACAAAGCCATTGTGAAGAGAATGAAACTGAACTATGGAGAACATATCCAGCCACTCAGGGTGGGTGGAATCAGCACAGGAATACTCATTTGTTTCTGTTGCTCCTCCTGCTGCTTTGTGTATCGGTCATCCAACAAGACATAGTTCATTCTCTCCATTCTTTTCTTCCAAATACTGACGAAAGGAAGTTTGTGTGTAAAGGTCCTATTGAGTGCCTAAATTTTTCTCTTGAACATTTATTTTATGGCCTGCTTTGTAAGTTTGGTTTCAGATTTGGTGGTATCAGGATTACTAACATTACGTTGTATGCCAGTACATTTTATTTCACTGGGTTCTGAACAGGGAGCAGCAGCATTTGCTAAACAATTTTGTTCAATACCCTCAAAAATATTGGTGTGTTTATATGAAAACCAAATTTGTTCGTTGAACCAATCATTTGGAATTGCTTTGAGGGGTCAAACAGATTTAGTTTAATGTATTTTTTAACTAGGGCTGATTTTTAGAAGCGTTTCCATTTAAACTATAATTATATTATAGTCTTAAAGCCAGTTAATAGCATTCTACCTATGTAGTCAATATAAATTTGTTGTCATTATTTGTAAGCACACACCTTATTTTAACACACAAGAAATGACATGATCTGAAAGTGCACAATTTTTCCATTTTTCTTTCACTGGAAGCAATTCCTTAGGAATCCAAGCCAACAGAAATAGAAACAGAGAAAAACAAAACACCAAAACACAGGGCGATGTTCACACAAAGAATAAAGGTTAACACATGACTCCTAGTGTCATTTACTTTGTTGATAATCATCTTAGTTAACGAAGAAAATGATCAGTTTGACTCTTTCAACATTTATTTGTTGAACAAACCATGGGCTCAGGAGATACATGGACAGAGAATCCTGGCTCTTCCCCTTAAAAATTGTGTAAGTTTGGACAAGTTTTTCAACCTCTCTAATGCCTCAGTTTTCTAATCTGTAAAATGAAGATAGTATTAGTCTCTAACTTGTAGGGTTATTGGGAGGGTTAACTAAGCAAACACGCACAAAAAAAGCTTACAACAGTCCCTGGAAAAGAGTGAGTACTCAGTAAATGCCAGGTGTGCAGGATAACAACAGAGAGCAGATCAATATGATCCCTGCCTTCACTGAGTTTAGACTCTAGTGGCAGTGTGGGTGGAGAGGTAACAAAAGACATCACACAATTGCACACCAGTAGCATCTGTACAATTGGGTTAAGTACAATGAAGGAAAAACATAGGGCACTAAGATCAACTTGTGGGCTGCTTTTTCAATGAATTATAACAGTTAAGCTTTTATGACTTAGATTCTCGATACTGTACTTTTGTAAATTCAAGAATATCTGAAATTTCCACTGTCATAAATTCACTCATTATGTATGTTTTTTTAAAAATCAGACTTAAAAGTTGAGAACTTTCAATTTGAAGATGACAGTATATTTATATATATCAAGGTGTTTAAAGATAAATCCTAGTGGCTGCGGGCTGGGAATAATTCAGTCTATTTGATTACAATGACGTGGTAGTCAATAACTTACTGTTTTACTTTCCTGCCTGACTCTTTAGATACACAGAGTTTTTCAAAAGTCTTAACGGTGTTTCAAACTTCTTATTCTTAGCGCGGCAGAATATAGTGTAGTGAGTGGTTCAGAAATCAGGCTTTGAAATCAGAAGAGCAAGGATCTAGTTTCTGACATGAGGACGGCTTTTAGGTTTTTGGCAAGTTCCTCCTCCACTCTGAAGCTTCAGATTCTTCGTATTTAAAATAGAGGACAACACAACTTTCATCAGGAGTTGTGAAGGTGAAAGGGTAACAGTCTGGGAACATCCAGCAGTTAGCAGACACTCAACAAAAGGAGCTGCTAACCCAAAAGGGAGGCTGAACGGATTAATTTTCTTCCTATGGATCTTAGATTACTAAAATCATTAAGAACTTGTGTTTCATTTTTCTGTGTTTTTTTTTTTTAGAAAGGCACTGTTTTTCTTTACATACAGGCTGTGATAAAGAAAAAATAATGTAACATTTAAGAGTAAGATTGCTGGTGAAAAGTTAATTGCATAATCAGTGTGCCCATCAATCCTTCAGTTCCAAACAATACTAAGATTAGCATACGTCAAATCTTCATTTCACACTGAGAAATTCAACCAAGGATTTCTAATTTATTAAGAGTTGAGAGATATTTACAGAGTTCAAAGCCCCACTCAGCAGGGCTTATGCGTTCCCTCAGCAAAACTAGGTGGCCACCAACCCGCTTCGCAGAGCAGCCTGGAGGATGCTGATAACCGGGAGCGAGAGCCAAATCCCCCAGGGCTGGGACGCGCCCTGCATTCGGTAATCCCCCGGTTGGGGTGTTGGAGGTGGGCCTCCCTCCTTTTCACGCCCAGCCCCAGCCACTCCCAGCCCTCGGTCCCGCCTCCCTTCCCTGATTGGCTTCCAATCCTGTCCCGTCCCCCGCCGGAGCGGCCGATCAGGAGGCGGTCTCCCCTAGAGGGTGGGACGGGGGGCGGAGCTGAGTGAGTCTGAGACGCCTACCCGGGCCGCGGGCCTGCGGACTCGTTCTCCCGCTGAGGGTGGAGACGCGTGAACCGAGAGCGTGTGCAGCGTTCTGCCAAGCCAGTCAGACACCATGGCTGACAGCCGGGATCCAGCCAGCGACCAGATGAAGCTCTGGAAAGAGCAGCGGGCCGCGCAGGTACACCCGGGCTCTCTTCGAGCCGGCCGGAAGGTTTGGGCAGAAAGCTAGGCGTCCTGGAGTCGTAGTGGCGTGGCGGGGGCTGTACCACTGCTCACCGCTTGGCCGAGTGCTGCTTTTGGGTGCAGGTGGACTGTTACATTCGCGGGGTCGTGGGAGCGCTCTCGGGTGGGGAGCAGCGGCCTGCCGTGGCCTGCAGGTTTCGTCCGCGGCAGCAGGGCCCTAGTGGTTGGCTCCGGATTTTGTACCTCTGCCAGCTGGGACAGAAGTCTCAGCTTGAGGGAGGAGTGGAGGCTCATGGGGCAAGAGGCAGAGAGCTGCAGCTGCAAGAAAGGAAGTGAGGGGGGAAACGGGAACAGGCTCCAGCTGGAACCTTGCTCAAACAATAATACAAATTTGCATGTTTGCGGCGTGCCTTGGGGTCAGGGACCGTGCTTTACCATCTCCATGTCCCCAGCACCAAACACGGTGGCAGATACTTGTACTAACAACATTAAACGACTAAATAAAATAATTTTTACATCCATTATTTCATTTGCATTTAAAAACATCCAAGTCCAGCAACCGGATGTTGCTAGGAGCTAGAAGTTACATTAGGGATTAATTAATGCGTTTATTCACGATTGTTCTTTGAGTGCCTGCAAGTGTTAGGCACGGTGCTGGGTCAAGGCTAACAAATTCCAGTGACGCAAGAACCACCCACCCCTTTGGCAAACTCAAAGTCCAGTCTGGGAGACAAGATGGATAAACAGAAGATTGCCATAGAGCGTGCTGAGGGCTTTAATATAGGTTATCTGTAAAGTGTCAAGGGGTGACCTACTTGGCTGTCAAGCTTCCCCAAACAGGTGACATCTGAGTGAGAACTTAGAGGTGAAGTATTTCAGCCCACCAGTGGTGGGCTAGGCATTCTTGGCCTGTCCCCAGAGTGCAAAGTCCTAAGGGCATCTTTGAGGAGGTTGGATTAGAGCAGAGTGCATCTGGTCTGGGTCTTCTTTGTCATACTGGCCCAGAGAGTCTAGGACTTGCCCAGCTCCCATGGCAGTTGGTTCATGGCAGAGAAAGGACTAGAACTAGCTTTCCTCATCTTGCTTAATGCTCTTTTTCAAAACCAGGTTAGTATTCGTGAACTGGGGTAACACTAAGTGCCCATGGATTGCTTTATGGTTCCCTATTTGTGTGACGGCTGCCATTTTCCTTTAAGGGCGCAGAAAATCTCTCTTCGTGTCCTGTCCTGTATTGTATGCCACTATAGTAGTTCAGTTATATTCATGAATTTTTAAAGCGAACCAGACATACATAGCGTCTTCTTATATAATTAAGGACGTGCAGCTAGTTGGTGGAGGAGTCAAGATTAGAACTCAGCTTCTTGGTGCCAGGACTCTTTCCATAACCCATGGTTGCTAAATCCTGGTTCACCCTGAAGTGTTCATGAATACTCAGTGAGTTGAAAAAATAGAGACAATGTAATGAGTTGTTTATTTAAAAAAATGTATTCATTTTTAAAGGACTTCCCTTTGTTCTGAAACTAGCTTGCTTCTACATTGTTTATGAGAATCATTAACTATTCTTAAGTCATTAAGACCCTAAATGGATGCCCATTTGTGAAAACAGCTACCCACAAAAGCAGAGCTATAACTGGGGGGCCATAGTTGAAATACTGCTGTCTCCTTTGCCCTTGGTAGTCAAGGTCACTCTTTGTCTTGATTGGCAGTCACACTGATGTCTCATTGTGCCTCACTTTTAGCTGCTCTTAGTGAAAACCGCTTATTTGAGGTGACCATCCAAAAGGAACTTTGCATTTGTCACATAACTTATAATTTTCCAGTGCCTCATTATGAAAAATTTCAAACATTCAGGAAAGTTGAAAGAATTGTACAGTATATATATACCCATATATCTAACACATTTTGCTATATATGTATATATATATTTTTTCTTACATGTTATTCTATCCATTTCTTCATACTTTGGTTAACTCCCTTCCCCTTTCTCCCCTTTTGAGGTGCATTTCAGAGTAAGTTGTAAACATCAATAGACTTTACTCCTGAACACTAAGCATGTCTATGAACTGAGTTCAGTGTTTATGTTTTTAGGGTAATACTTATGTACAATGAAGCACACAAATGCTAAGTGTACCATTCCATGATATTTTTATAAATATATACACTTGTGAATACTGCTCTTTTATCAAGATACAGAAAGTTGTGTCATGCTGTTTTCCAGTCATTTCCTACAACCCCTAAGTTTGCCATGGGCAACCACTCTTTTGGTTGTTTTTTAGCCATTAATTTATGTACTTTTTAAGGTAATGGTTCTTTCATTTAGCATCAACATTTTAAGATTAAAAAAGGAAAAATGTTTTAAGATTCATTCATGTTGTGTAATAAGTAGTTTGTTCTTTTTATTGCTGAGTAGTATTCCATCAGATGAATATACCTGTTTATCCTGTTGCTGGATACCTGGGCTATTTCCAATGTTTGGCTGTTATGAATAAGCTGCTATGAAGACTTATACAAAAGTCTTATATGCTTTCATTTCTCTTGAGAAATACCTAGGGATAGAATTGCTGAGTTATAGGGTAAGTGAATATTGTATGAGAAACTGCTAAGTCTTTTTCCAAAGTAGTTATACCATTTTACACTACATAATGTATGAGAGTTCTAATCTTCTTCATATCCTGTCAACTTTTGGGGTTGACAGTCTTTTAATTTTAGCCGTCTGGTGGGTATGATGTGGTATCTCATTGTGGTTTGTATTTGCACTGACCTGATGACCAGTGACACTGAAGATCTTTTCACATGCTTATTAACCATTGGTATATATTCCCTTGACATTTCTGTTCAAATCTTTTGCCCTTTAAAAAATTGGATTGTTTGTCTTTTTATTGTTGACTCATAGCTCATATTTAAAGTTAAGTCAAATGTGAGCTAAGTGCTGTAGTAACTCCAAAATGTATAATGGTGTAAACATGTTAGAAATTAAATTTTCTCTTACATAATGGGCCAAAATGGTTTGAGATAGAAATGAGGGGAGTGAGTACTCTGCTGCCCACAGATTCTGAGGGCTCCAGGCTGAGGTAATCTATGCTTTTGTCAACCCATGGCTTTTAAGGGTATGGGCATTACTCTCCAGCCACAGAAGGTTCAGAGCTTGGAGGAGGGTATGTATGTCACTGCTGCTCACATCCCATTTGCTAGAACTCTGATACACAGCTGGAGGCTGGGAAATGTAGTCACCTCTGTATCCAACTACAGTAGCCAAACCATATAATCCCATGTGGTGTAAATCTGTCCAGCCACTTCTTGTGCTGTGATGATGAGAAAACAGACATAATCTTATTTTTTTTTTAAGATTATGTCCTTTTTACTTTCTGACATTAAAATACTCTTTCTGTTAGAAAATTATTATAATAATGGATGGTGTATATATTTTAATATCCCCTTGCTTGGCAAATGCTTTTATACACCCACTCCTCCCTCCTTCCCTCCCTCCCCCACTTTGTGCTGATTTTTAACTGGACTGAGAGGTCTCTAAGTTCTGGGTACCCTATTCTCCCTCAAGAACCAGATCAAGAATGCCAAGCTGGGTGTTTCCTCCCTTGAAACCAGAGTGTCAGCCACTGTGACAGCAATTTATTGGGTGCTTTTCTTGGCCGATTTTGTTGCTGCCAAGTAAACTGAGAGCTCTGTAAACTTTTAGAAAGTGAGCATTGAATCAAGTATGTTCGTAGGTATGTCTTGGATCTTTTAAAAAATCTTTATTTCTCTTTATTAAAAAATATACTGGGGTGAGGGTGTTGGTTCTCGGGATATGCTCAGTCACTTTGGATGGAATTTAAATGCTAACTTTGTTGCTCATTGCTCAGAATGCCATGGGCATTTTTTTCAGATACCTAAGCTTTAATTAGTTGCTTCTGATCCCTTAAAAATTGGAGAATTGGAACATTTGAAGTGTTACCTTTCTAAACAGTTAGCTGGGAGAGAGGTTTGGTCTTAGCCCATCCATTCCTTTTAATGAGTCATAAGCCAGCCCTTGAGGGTTTATGTATTTTTGGGGGTAATTTGATAATAACTGCTTTGGTATAACACTGCCAAATTCAGGATGGACGAGGGTGACTGATATCTACTTGGCGCCTATGTGCTTTCCTTTCTCTGGGGACCTACCTAGCAGTAGAATTGCTGGGTCATAGTGTGGCAGCAAGAGAGAGATGAGAAGTGGAATAAAACTCAGCTCTCATTTCCTTTAGCCAGTATTTAAACCACAGGTAAGAAAGGAGAGGCTGACTGCAAAATGCAAAACAAGCAGATAGTTATTTTTGCTTATTTTCTCCTCAGTTTTGTTCTTTATGTTTTTTCTGAGTGCTACGACTGTTGTAGTTTCAAATACAAAGAGTAAAGGAATCTTTTACATTTGTGGATTATCCTTTATTTTTTGAGCTTTTGTTTCTCATTTCCTTTTATCCCCTACCTTTCTGAAAGATCAAAGGACAAGGCCAGGTCTCAGTGCTCCTGGACTTATTTAAGACGGTTTTAAGACAGAGAAAACCTATTTTGCAATAACTATTATTCTCTGTATTTTAAAGGTTTTGTTCTTGATAGGATTATTCTGAATGTTGCTAATTATTGAAAACCAGTAGCAATGTTTTGACCATTCTTGCTGGAAACATTGACAACTCACCAAGAAGAGAGGGAAAAAACTTAGCAACTATTGTGACATGTTTATTCTTACACAGAATAATATGAAACAGCCCTGCTTGAAAAACCAACATTTTCCACTAGGGTGAGGGAGGAGGTATATTCTGTCAATCTGTGCTCAGAGAAACAATCATATGACCTTGAAATCTGACATTTATCCTCCTTGTAAAGGCAACTTTTATTTTTTCTGAAATTAAAACTTCCCCCTAGTTATCTTCCCTGGGATCCTTGGAGTCAGCTTTTATATTCTTTGTCATTTGTTCTACCCCTCACAGAGTTCAACACCAAGGACAGGCAATTCTCTCTTGCCTATTGGATCTTATGGTCTCTTGCTCAGTGCATTGTTGTTAGTCTAGGCCTTGTAGCTCTGGATGGAGGGGCTTCCTAGCTCCGAGCAAGTTCACTATGGATTTGGTAAGACCGAATAACAACAATGGAACATGGAGGGTAAAAAGGGTTTATTCTTATGGTGGTCACCTGGTTGTGCACAAGCAGCAAGCCCACATCTGTCTCAGCCCCTGACTCCAGCCTCTGCCCAGGGGCTGTCTCTGCTCCAGACTCCCCAGCCTCTACTTTCTTCTCTGGGCTCTGCTTGCCTGCTTCCCTCTGCCCCTAGCACCAGGTGGAACTCTTCTTATATCAGTTGCAGCAGTAATGGCTTATCGCCAGTGGGTGTACAAATATGTGCTTGTGCAGTAGGCTAATTGTTACCTCATTGCACATATACAGTGAGCAAGGTTAGTATCAGATGAGAATCCTGGACATGGAATTTCCATTTTTCCTATAGGCCTAAAGGTTGTAGGTCCAGTTTGGTAGCAGTGAGCCTGCTGCTGAGATGGCCTGTGATAGAAAGTTTCAGTGTGCTTTGTTTAGTACCAATAGGAACAGGCTGTGTTCTTTATCAAGAACACAGTTTGATTTTTTCTTGCCTTTATTAAATTTCACTTTTTCCATTATCTATTAATATTTCATTGGGTGGCAGTACCCTTTATGGAGAATATAGGCTAACCTAGGCAATGAGTAAAGTAGAATGGTACTTAGACTTGCCTTTTGAGCTTAGCATGACCAACTGGCATTGACTTATAGCAAGGTACCTTGTGGCTTCACCACAAATGAAGTCAGCTTACAAAAGAAAGTGCATCCCAGTGATGACGTCTCTACTTATAGTCCAGAATGCATAGTTTTCAGTCTTTAAGGCAATCAGAAAACTTCCCACTGTTGTCAATTCATTTATTTTGTGTTTGACAGTCCCCTGGTGTGATGTGGTATTAAGGGGAGGGTGACCCCTGCTGCTTAGAATGTTTAAGATAGAAAAAAGAGACATGAGACTCAATCCAGAATTTAGGATTCAGTGGCCTCCTTGGAAGTTGGGGTTTTCCACAGTTTCTAGGGATGATAAGCCCTCCTTGGGCAGAAACCAGCGTCAATCATCTGAACTGTTGACTACTGTATTGTTTTATGAACAGTGCTGAATTCTGCTGCTCTCTGTGTTGACTGCATGTGTTACAGGAAAAGCATTGAATGCAGAGCCTGGTCAGAATGAACACTCTTCTGTTTGCATTGTTGATGCACTCACTCACTGCCCTCTCCAGTTTTTGAAGCAAATTGCAGACATGGTGTCATTTCATCTGTAAATATTTCAGGGTATTATGTCTAATAATACCATTGTCACATCTACAAGATAAACAGTAATACCTTGGTAACTTCAAATAGCCAGCCAGTGTGTTCAGTTTCCCAGATTTTCTCTGTGCAGAAAAGCGTTTATGTACAGGCCTGAGACTGCACTTAATCATAAAGGCCTGTTTGCTACGTTGGCGCTGGGCAGGCGTCTAAAGTTGGATTTCTGGAGGGCTCCCCCTACCGTAATTGCTCAGAATGGCAGACTGTGCCTAGGCAACGGGTATGGATTATGCCGAACACCTGCTTCCCTTCTGGGAGTCAGAGGCTCCATGATGAGCTCCCAGTACAAACTGTGGCATCAAGTCTCTAATGAGCGTCTCTGCTGGACAATTCATGTGTGTTGCTACAGCCCACAGCGGGAGGGGGGTGGTTTCAGTGTGTCCTGTGTGACTCCACTGGAAGGGGCCCCTGGGCAGCTTGCACTGGTTCCCTCCTGACTTCACTCCCTGTGCCTCTTCTCCCTGCTGATTTTGCTTTGTATTAAAAAGCTGTAATAAATTATAGCCTGTGACTAGATGCTGAGTTTGGTGAGTCCTCCTAGGGAATCACCCAACCTGGGGTGGTCTTGGGGACCCTGACGCTGTCTCTGTCTCTTTTTAATGCTTTCCTCAAATCTGAATCTGAATAAAGTTCACGCATTGTATTGGTTGATATTTCTGAAGTCCCTCTTTATCTTCCTTTTGGTGGTTATAAACAAAGTTTGTAGTCATTTAGGGAATCAGCGAAGGGTCAGCTTTGCGGCCAGACAAGATTCGTATCAGGGCTCGGGTGGCCACTTACTTCACCTCCCTTCCCTTATTTCCTCATACATAAAATCGGACAATAGTTCTCCTTACCTTGAAGGGTAGTTGTGAGGACTCACTTATGTAATACATGTGTGTAAATTAATACATAATGACTACCCAGTACACAGAATATGTGCAGGATATGTTAGCTGTGTTGTTTTAAAAGGAGCTGTAGTGTTGTGGTTAAGAGTTTGGGTTCTTGAGCCATTCTGCTTGGATTCAGAGCAAAGGGGTTTCTGCCCCTTTCTAAGTGGGTGACCTTGGCCGAGTTGTATAACTTCTCTTTGCCTCAGTTTCCTCTTCTGTATAATGAGGATTATAATAGTACTCCTTACTTCAGAGAGGTGAATTAAGTGTGATAACCTGAGTAAAGAGTTTAGAACAGTGCCTGCACAACAAGCAGTTATTATTATAGTTTTGAGGTTTGAGTGCATCTAATAAGACCTTTCAGACACACATCCCCTGTCCAAGCTGAGAGAGCAAGAGCAACAAGGAGTGGGGTAAGAGGAGATCCAAATTCTGCCTTTATTACTGGTAGAGGCTTGATTGGAGAATGTGGCTTAGTGGTTCTGGCCACGAGGGCTTGCTGAGATTGCACCCCTGAGATAAATTTACCTTTTGCATTTAAGCAGCTCTGGAGAGGACCACAGCCCCCCTCAGGGGAAGCAGGGGTAACATGTGCCACCTGTGGCCCCTGGCTTTCAAAGAAGAGGGCCTCGGTCCTTTTCCCAAACTGCCCAGTTAGGGAAGTCTCTCCTCTTCCTTGGATTGGGGCAAGGGGCCTGGAGCACTCAGGTGTCACCCACATCCCCTTATCCCTGCAAGAAATTTGAAGGTCAGCACAATTTTTGGTTTTCTGTATGTGAGTGTGCACACGTAGGTACAGGTATCCCCTGCATTTCTAAAGTTTGCCTTATGCTACTCTGCTTTTTATGAAGGATCCACATTAGTACTTGTTTTCACTACCTGAAAGAAGAGGATTTTCACTTTTATGAAAAAAGGTGAAAAGCACAAATAACAGCTAGCTGTTACAGAGGCAGGGTGCACCCCCAGCACATAGAGCTCCTGCCCCAGGAATTACACTCAGCATCTTGGCATTAAGCTGCTGTAACTCGGAGCTGACTGAGTCATCTGCTTTAGCTCGGTTTATTTTGTGCATCCTGCGGCAAGATATGTCCTAAGGTATCAGAAAAGCCTAAGGGAGGTTAGTTTTTGGGTCTGCGAACACTAAAAATCTTTTCCATATAAATTAATGGTAATTGCTTCTTCTCTTTTAGCCATTTTGATTTACAAAAGGTTTCATAGGACGCTCTACTTTTGGATAGTGGGAGAAATCTGTATTTGATAAATTTTTGTTGAGTAAATGTAATGTTAGGCAGTAATTTGCTAGAAAGTATCAAGCATATTCTGTGTTGCTCTCTGAGAATGAGAAGCTGTCATTATGACTATTGGGATTGAAAGTTAGGGATGGTCTCTATTACCAATCTTTTTAATGGAAGATTTAAAAATGGAAGAATATGACTAGTAAGTTCTTAGAAGTTCTGTGATCAGAGGGCACTAAAATAAGTGGAAACTATGTTGAGAAAATATTTCCTCAGAGAAAGCCAACCTATATCCTCCCAGGAAAATTTCTTCATTCAGGTTTTAACTCCAGCCAAAAAGTAGAAACAGCAAAGCCAAGATGGAATTTTACCTGACTTTTGAGTCCCTTTATCTAATCACAGTGCCAGTTTTTAGCCAAGCCCAAGTACTTTTTGCTGATTTTAGCAGCAGTTTTTGTAACTTTTGTTTGAAGGAGTTTCATCAGAATTTGAAACTGATAAATTCAAATAGTTGCCTTTTATTTTTTGGAAGGGACATTTTATTTTTTGGAGAGGGATTGACTATTGCGTCCTCTTCCTGCTTATACATAGTCTTTCCTGGCCCTCTTACCTTGGTCCATAGCTAAATTTATTCCACGTTGAATCCACAGCATTTGTTGTGCACTTGTTGATAACTGAGTACCAGGTCAGGGGGCAGGGATAAGATATAAAAGGAGTATAGAGAGACTCTATGGAGAGGAAAAACAGTGAAGTAAACAGGCAGTTATAATATTTTGTTCTGGGGTTACAAGAAGATGCCCTTGGCCCAGCTTGAGGGATGGCATGTGGTGGGGTCATGAAGAGCAGTTCAGGGGAAGCATGTATGAATATCATTAATAGTTAACCACTAGAAAGATGTAAATATGTTGACAGGTACAAATGCTGCTTTTCCTGAGAGAGAGAGAGAGCTCTTAGAATTGTCCATCAACAGGAACGTTTTTCTGTCTTAAAAATAATTCTAATTCTTAAGTGATCTTTCACTGAGTTAAAAAAAAAATCAGGGAGTTGGTAGAAGTATCTTTGCCAAGCCGTATTTGTTATATGTAATAGGTAAGCTTATGCCACAACACTGAGAGAATTTAAAGTTCCCTAAGTTCTCTGAGCATATAGTATCACTCATTAAATGGGAATAATAACATTTATCTCACTGGGGTATTGGGAGGCTTAAGTGAGAAACTTGTGTGAAGGTATCTAGGATGAAGCCTTGCACATGGTGGGTGCTCCAGAAATGGTAATTACAAAGGGAAATGAGAAGTTATGTACCATTCCATCAGCTGATTCTTTATTCTTTTTGGTTAGCTTTGGACCGAAAATAGCCAGCGTCCATCTTATCACTAGAGAAAGCTCAGAGCTGGCATCGTGGAATATTGTTTCTTTTTTCTGTTGCTTATAAAAAACTCCCTCCTTCAGGACTGCAGCCTATACCGTAGTGTGTGTGGGACCACAGGAATGCCTCTTGCCAGGCTCTGTGCTCCGTGTAGTCAGGGAGAGCAGGGACCATGCCTGGTGAAAATATGAATGAGTGTTGAAGTGAGCATGCCTGAAGAGCCCTGGTTGTGAAAGCTGTGCTCCTGGAGGGTGCCGTCTAGCCTGCCCAGGAGAGGAGTGCACCTTGGGATGGCTGAACTTGAATGTAACCTAGGTTGCACTATGGCTGCTCTTTGTGCCCTCCACCTGAAGACAAGCCCGACTTACCTTCTCGCCTGGCTGTTTCACCCCCAGCTTCTGTCTGAAGTCTGCCATCCTGTTGCTTTCATTGTCCTTGTCAGGTGATGGGTGCCTCTGCTGTTTGTAGACCTTTTTCCCGCTTCTTCCCTCATTTCCTTCCCTCCTGTCACTTCTGCCCTTTTCCACTTGTGCAGAAAGTGGCTTCCTTTGACTGCCCTCATCTAATCAGGTTGCATCTCCTGAGTCTTTTTTTTTCCTGGATATTTCTGTCATTGCCTGTAGCCCTGGAGGGGCTGGTTTTCACTGCTTTCTACTTACTAGTTCAAAACTATCCTAAATTCTTGAGATTGCTAAGTTTGACCTAAACAAAAACAGAAACAAACTGTGTCTGCACTGGGGTTGATGGCAGTACTCACTGCATGGAGCTGGCCATGGCATTAGGCCCTGGGTGCTCACGGCCTTCTTTCTGAAGTGCCACCACTCTCCCTCCTTTTATCAACCCCATTCTTGGGAGACACTGCTGCCTTCCCTCCTGTTCATTCCTTAGTCTGCTCAATCTAAACTTAGGCCTCAGTGTCACTGATTTAAAGTCAAAGACAATATTAAGTCTTTATTATAGGATCTCAGATGCATGCAATTGGCACAGTTATAATCCTTGGTTCAAGTCACACTGTCATCATTGGTGTGTGTCTGGCCCTCTCTTGTTTTGTGATTTTATTTACCATTAAAACTGCCATGGTATTGGTCACCAGAGACCCCCAGGCTTTCCAATGCCTCTTTTCCATCCTCATTTTATGTTATCTTTTATAGCAAGTGCCTCTGTTGGCTTCTCTCCCGAAATTCTGTCCTGGAGCCCGTAACAGGCATCCCTGTTTGCCTGCCTCCTTGTGTGACTTTTCTCCTTCCCTGCCCCTTCTCTTCCGTGTAGGGGATGCTGCTCTTGCTCTGCGTTCTGTCCGTGGGTCCCTTCTGACTCATCCTGCACCTCATCCTGTTGTCTCCCTCATGGTCACAGGCACACAGGCACTTCTCCTCCAGCCCCTACCACCCGCTTCACTCAGTGTTTAATGGTCACTGTTTCGGCACATCAATCCTGAAGGAAGAATTTACATACTAACAGCTGCTTGTGAGTGGGACTTTTTTTTTTTTTTTGAGAGGGCATCTCTCATATTTATTGATCAAATGATTGTTAACAACAATAAAATTCAGTATAGGGGGGTCAATGCTCAATGTACAATCATTAATCCATCTCAAGCCTAACTCTCGTCAGTCTCCAATCTTCTGAAGCATAACGAACAAGTTCTTACATGGTGAACGAATTCTTACATAGTGAATAAATTCTTACATGGTGAACAGTACAAGGGCATTCATCACAGAAACTTTCGGTTTTGATCACGCATTATGAACTATAAACAATCAGGTCAAATATGAATATTCATTTGATTTTTATACTTGATTTATATGTTGATCCCACATTTCTCCCTTTATTATTATTATTATTATTTTTATTTTTAATAAAATGCTGAAGTGGTAGGTAGATGCAAGATAAAGGTAGAAAACATAGTTTAGTGTTGTAGGAGAGCAATTGTAGATGATCAGGTGTGTGCCTGTAGACTGTGTATTAATCCAAGCTAGACAAGGGCAATAAACCATCCACGGATGCAGAAGATTTCTCTCAAAGCAGGGGGGATGAGGTTCTGAGCCTCATCTCTGTTGATCCCCAATTTCTCACCTGATGGCCCCCCTGCGACTGTGCCTGTCTTAGGTTGTTCCTCCCTTGAGGAATCTTACCCGTCTCTGGCTAACCAGTCATCTTCCGGGGCCATACAGGGAAATGTAAAGTTGGTAAGTGAGAGAGAAGCCATATTGTTTGAAAAGGTTAGCTTTTTACTTCTTTGCAGATTTATGCCCTGTGGCTTCTATGCCCAGCATTTGTCTTGAGGTATCTTTACCACCTGGAGGAATTATGATACTCGGTAACTTTGATATGAGGCACGAATTCTATTTAAGGGTTGTAATTAGGAAGGAAGAAGAAAAGCTATAGAGGTAGCACATGGAAGAAAACATGAGAGGATTGATTATTTCTTTGACGTATCTTCTTGTAGAGTACCTTAAGAAGGCAAATGTAGATGATCAGATGATCAGGTGTGTGCCTATGGACTAAGTATTAATCCAGGCTAGACAAGGGCAGCAAGACATCCACGGATGCAGAAGATTTCTCTCAAAGCAGGGGGGGTGAGGTTCTGAGCCTCACCTCTGTTGATCCCCAAATTCTCACCTGATGGCCCCCCTGCGACTGTGCCTGTCTTAGGTTGTTCCTCCCTTGAGGAATCTTACCCGTCTCTGGCTAACCAGTCATCTTCCGGGGCCATACAGGGAGATGTAAAGTTGGTAAGTGAGAGAGAAGTCATATTGTTTGCAAAGGTTAGCTTTTTACTTCTTTGCAGATTTATGCCCTGTGGCTTCTATGCCCAGCACTTGTCTCGAGGTATCTTTACCACCTGGAGGAATTATGATACTCGGTAAATTCGATATGAGGCACGAATTCTATTTAAGGTTTGTAATTAGGAAGGAAGAAGAAAAGCTATAGATGTAGCATATGAAGGAAACTTGGGAGGATTGATTATTTCTTTGACATATCTTCTTGTATAGTACCTTAAGTATGTATAGGTTTTAAACTACTAACTAATTTGCACACACATATTAACATAATAGGAATACGGTGACATAAACAAAGCAAATCTATAATTACCATCCATCTCCAGTGAAGCCAAGAAAACCATTTAGGCACCCTAGGCATTTGTGAAAATTTATCTATGATATGATGGATATTTTCCAACTGTACTTGAACCATCAGACAAATTAAAGCAGCCCATTTCTGGGATCTGTTCACATCCCATATGTTCTTTTAACCATAGATAGTCTATAGTCATGAGATTTTGGGGTGCTACAACTTGCACCCCTCCCAACTCCTGGTTGAGTTCCAACAGTACAGATCCAGTCAAATTCGTTGTCTCACTGTATGCACATGCCAGCCTAGACATCTCCCTCCTCCTTCTTATGGCAAGTCCAGGAGACAGTGGGCTGGATGCAGCCACAACCGCAGCATCGTCCGGATCCCTGTGGAGGCTTTTTGATGATCATCCCCCGGCACGAGTCCTCCAGAGAGTGCTGATGCCGGAAGCTCCTCCTCATATCGTATCTTAGTTCATTTTCTGGGTATCCAAGCTAGGCCTTGATCTTCTGCGTAGAAACAAACAGACCCTTTGCCCACACTTTGACATGCCCTCTATACCACTGTGCAGAACTCATTGGAGGTCAGCACACAGTAACTGCTTTTTTTTTTTTTTTTTTAATTAAGAGAAAGGAATATTATCAGAAAAGAGTACCTCCATAGCTGATCATCTGACACCCTTTAAGTGATCAACATTAAGGATATTTAAAGCATGCGTTGATCTTTGATTTACCAATAGTTTTATCCTGTTAAGGAGTAATCCCCCTTTTCTTTCTTTCTTTCTTTTTTTTTTAAAATTTTTAATCTACACTTACCTGAAGAATACTATGTTTACTATGCTCTCCCCTATATCAGGTCCCCCCTAACAACCACATTACGGTTACTGTCCATCAGCTTAGCAAAATGTGGTAGAGTCACTACTTGTCCTCTCTGTGTTGTGCAGCCTACCCTCCCCTTTCTCCCTCCCCCCCATGCATGCTAATCTTAATACCCCCCTTCTTCTTCCCCCCCCTTATCCCTCCCTGCCCACCCATCCTCCCCAGTTCCTTTCCCTTTGGTACCTGTTAGTCCATTTTTGGGTTCTGTAATTCTGCTGCTGTTTTGTTCCTTCAGTTTTTCCTTTGTTCCTATACTCCTCAGATGAGTGAAATCATTTGGTATTTCTCTTTCTCCGCTTGGCTTATTTCACTGAGCATAATACTCTCCAGCTCCATCCATGTTGCTACAAATGGTTGGATTTTTCCACTTCTTATGGCTGAGTAGTATTCCATTGTGTATATGTACCACATCTTCTTTATCCATTCATCTACAGATGGACATTTAGGTTGCTTCCAATTCTTGGCTATTGTAAATAGTGCTGCGATAAACATAGGAGTGCATCTGTCTTTCTCAAACTTGATTGCTGCGTTCTTAGGGTAAATTCCTAGGAGTGGAATTCCTGGGTCAAATGGTAGGTCTGTTTTGAGCATTTTGATGCACCTCCATACTGCTTTCCACAATGGTTGAACTAATTTACATTCCCACCAGCAGTGTAGGAGGGTTCCCCTTTCTCCACAGCCTCGCCAACATTTGTTGTTGTTTGTCCTTTGGATGGCAGCTATCCTTACTGGTGTGAGGTGATACCTCATTGTAGTTTTAATTTGCATTTCTCTGATAATTAGCGATATGGAGCATCTTTTCATGTGTCTCTTGGCCATCTGTATTTCTTTTTTGGAGAACTGTCTGTTCAGTTCCTCTGCCCATTTTTTAATTGGGTTATTTGTTTTTTGTTTGTTGAGGCGTGTGAGCTCTTTATATATTCTGGACGTCAAGCCTTTATCAGATCTGTCATTTTCAAATATATTCTCCCATACTGTAGGGTTCCTTTTTGTTCTATTGATGGTGTCTTTCGCTGTACAGAAGCTTTTCAGCTTAATGTAGTCCCACTTGCTCATTTTTGCTGTTGTTTTCCTTGCCCGGGGAGATATGTTCAAGAAGAGATCACTCATGTTTATGTCTAAGAGGTTTTTGCCTATGTTTTTTTCCAAGAGTTTAATGGTTTCGTGACTTACATTCAGGTCTTTGATCCATTTTGAGTTTACCTTTGTATATGGGGTTAGACAATGGTCCAGTTTCATTCTCCTACATGTAGCTGTCCAGTTTTGCCAGCACCATCGGTTGAAGAGACTGTCATTTTGCCATTGTATGTCCATGGCTCCTTTATCAAATATTAATTGACCATATATGTTTGGGTTAATTTCTGGGGTCTCTAATCTGTTCCACTGGTCTGTGGCTCTGTTCTTGTGCCAGTACCAAATTGTCTTGATTACTATGGCTTTGTAGTAGAGCTTGAAGTTGGGGAGTGAGATCCCCCCTACTTTATTCTTCTTTTTCAGGATTGCTTTGGCTATTCGGGGTCTTTGGTGTTTCCATATGAATTTTTGAATTATTTGTTCCAATTCATTGAAGAATGTTGCTGGTAATTTGAGAGGGATTGCATCAAATTTGTATATTGCTTTCGGCAGGATGGCCATTTTGACAATATTAATTCTTCCTAGCCATGAGCATGGGATGAGTTTCCATTTATTTGTGTCCCCTTTAATTTCTCTTAAGAGTGACTTGTAGTTTTCAGAGTATAAGTCTTTCACTTCCTTGGTTAGGTTTATTCCTAGGTATTTTATTCTTTTTGATGCAATGGTGAATGGAATTGTTTTCCTGATTTCTCTTTCTATTGATTCGTTGTTAGTGTATAGGAAAGCTACAGATTTCTGTGTGTTGATTTTGTATCCTGCAACTTTGCTGTATTCCGATATCAGTTCTAGTAGTTTTGGAGTGGAGTCTTTAGGGTTTTTTATGTACAGTATCATATCATCTGTAAATAGTGACAGTTTAACTTCTTCTTTACCAATCTGGATTCCTTGTATTTCTTTGTTTTGTCTGATTGCCGTGGCTAGGACCTCCAGTACTATGTTAAATAACAGTGGGGAGAGTGGGCATCCCTGTCTGGTTCCCGATCTCAGTGGAAATGCTTTCAGCTTCTCGCTGTTCAGTATAATGCTGGCTGTGGGTTTATCATATATGGCCTTTATTATGTTGAGGTACTTGCCCTCTATTCCCATTTTGCTGAGAGTTTTTATCATGAATGGATGTTGAATTTTGTCAAATGCTTTTTCAGCATCTATGGAGATGATCATGTGGTTTTTGTCTTTCTTTTTGTTGATGTGGTGGATGATGTTGATGGATTTTCGAATGTTGTACCATCCTTGCATCCCTGGGATGAACCCCACTTGGTCATGGTGTATGATCCTTTTGATATACTGTTGAATTCTGTTTGCTAATATTTTATTGAGTATTTTTGCATCTACATTCATCAGGGATATTGGTCTGTAATTTTCTTTTTTGGTGGGGTCTTTTCCTGGTTTTGGTATTAGGGTGATGTTGGCTTCATAGAATGAGTTTGGGAGTATTCCCTCTTCTTCTATTTTGTGGAACACTTTAAGGAGAATGGGTATTATGTCTTCTCTGTGTGTCTGATAAAATTCCGAGGTAAATCCGTCCGGCCCCGGGGTTTTGTTCTTGGGTAGTTTTTTGATTACTGTTTCAATTTCTTTGCTTGTAATTGGTTTGTTTAACTTTTGTGTTTCTTCCTTGGTCAGTCTTGGGAGGTTGTATTTTTCTAGGAAGTTGTCCATTTCTTCTAGGTTTTCCAGCTTGTTGGCATATAGGTTTTCATAGTAGTCTTTAATAATTCTTTGTATTTCTGTGGAGTCTGTCGTGATTTTTCCATTCTCATTTCTGATTATGTTGATTTGTGTTGACTCTCTTTTTCTCTTAATAAGTTGGGCTAGAGGCTTATCTATTTTGTTTATTTTCTCAAAGAACCAGCTCTTGGTTTCGTTGATTTTTGCTTTTGTTTTATTCTTCTCAATTTTGTTTATTTCTTCTCTGATCTTTATTATGTCCCTCCTTCTGCTGACTTTAGGCCTCATTTGTTCTTCTTTTTCCAGTTTTAATAATTGTGATGTTAGACTATTCATTTGGGATTGTTCTTCCTTCTTCAAGTGTGCCTGGATTGCTATATACTTTCCTCTTAAGACTGCTTTCGCTGCATCCCACAGAAGTTGGGGCTTAGTGTTGTTGTTGTCATTTGTTTCTATATATTCCTTGATCTCTATTTTGATTTGTTCATTGATCCATTGATTATTTAGTAGCATGTTGTTAAGCCTCCATGTGTTTGTGAGCCTTTTTGTTTTCTTTGTAGAATTTATTTCTACTTTCATACCTTTGTGGTCTGAAAAATTGGTTGGTAGAATTTCAATATTGTGGAATTTACTGAGGCTCTTTTTGTGAGCTAGTATGTGGTCTATTCTGGAGAATGTTCCATGTGCACTTGAGAAGAATGTATATCCTGTTGCTTTTGGATGTAAAGTTCTATAGATGTCTATTAGGTCCATCTGTTCTAGTGTGTTGTTCAGTGCCTGTGTGTCTTTACTTATTTTCTGCCCGGTGAATCTATCCTTTGGGGTGAGTGGTGTGTTGAAGTCTCCTACAATGAATGCATTGCAGTCTATTTCCCTCTTTAGTTCTGTTAGTATTTGCTTCACATATTGTGGTGCTCCTGTATTGGGTGCATATATATTTAGAATGGTTATATCCTCTTGTTGGACTAAGCCCTTTATCATTATGTAGTGGCCTTCTTTATCTCTTGTTACTTTCTTTGTTTTGAAGTCTATTTTGTCTGATATTAGTACTGCAACCCCTGCTTTCTTCTCACTGTTGTTTGCCTGAAATATGTTTTTCCATCCCTTGACTTTTAGTCTATGCTTATCTTTGGGTTTAAGGTGAGTTTCTTGTAAGCAGCATATAGATGGGTCTTGCTTTTTTATCCATTCTATTACTCTATGTCTTTTGATTGGTGCATTAAGTCCATTTACATTTAGGGTGACTATTGAAAGATATGTACTTATTGCCATTGCAGGCTTTAGATTCGTGGTTACCAAAGGTTCAAGGTTAGCTTCTTTAGTATCTTACTGCCTAACTTAGCTCGCTTATTGAGCTGTTATATACACTGTCTGGAGAGTCTTTTCTTCTCTCCCTTCTTATTCCTCCTCCTCCATTCTTCATATGTTGTGTGTTTTGTTCTGTGCTCTTTTTAGGGGTGCTCCCATCTAGAGCAGTCCCTGTAGGATGCCCTGTAGAGGTGGTTTGTGGGAAGCAAATTCCCTCAGCTTTTGCTTGTCTGGGAATTGTTCGATCCCACCATCATATTTAAATGATAGTCGTGCTGGATACAGTATCCTTGGTTCAAGGCCCTTCTGTTTCATTGCATTAAGTATATCATGCCATTCTCTTCTGGCCTGTAGGGTTTCTGTTGAGAAGTCTGATGTTAGCCTGATTGGTTTTCCTTTATAGGTGACCTTTTTCTCTCTAGCTGCCTTTAAAACTCTTTCCTTGTCCTTGATCCTTGCCATTTTAATTATTATGTGTCTTGGTGTTGTCCTCCTTGGATCCTTTCTGTTGGGGGTTCTGTATAATTCCATGGTCTGTTCGATTATTTCCTCCCCCAGTTTGGGGAAGTTTTCAGCAATTATTTCTTCAAAGACACTTTCTATCCCTTTTCCTCTTTCTTCCTCTTCTGGTATCCCTATAATACGAATGTTTTTCCTTTTGTATTGGTCACATATTTCTCTTAGTGTTGTTTCATTCCTGGAGATCCTTTTATCTCTCTCTATGTCAGCTTCTATACGTTCCTGTTCTCTGGCTTCTATTCCTTCAATGGCCTCTTGCATCTTATCCATTCTGCTTATAAATCCTTCCAGGGATTGTTTCACTTCTGTGATCTCTTTCCTGACATCTGTGATCTCCTTCCGGACTTCATCCCACTGCTCTTGCATTTTTCTCTGCATCTCATCCCACTGCTCTTGCATTTTTCTCTGCATCTCATCCCATTGCTCTTGCATTTTTTTCTGCATCTCTGTCAGCATGTTCATGATTTTTATTTTGAATTCTTTTTCAGGAGGACTAGTTAGGTCTGTCTCCTTCTCAGGTGTTGTCTCTGTGATCTTTGTCTGCCTGTAGTTTTGCCTTTTCATGGTGATAGAGATAGTCTGCAGAGCTGGTACAAGTGACCGCTGGAAGAGCTTCCCTTCTTGTTGGTTTGTAGCCTTTTCCTGGGAGAATAGCGACCTCTAGTGGCTTGTGCTGGGCAGCTGTGCGCAGACAGGGCTTCTGCTTCCTGCCCAGTTGCTTTGGGGTTTATCTCCGCTGTTGCTGTGGGCTTGGCCTGGCTGGGGCTGTTCCTCCAAAATGGTGGAGCCCCGTTGGAGGGGGAGCAGCCAGGAGACTATTTATCTCCGTAAGGGGCCTCTGTGCTCCCTGCTGCCCAGGGGGTTAGAGTGCCCAGAGATCCCCAGATTCCCTGCTTCTGGTCTAAGTGACCTGTCCTGCCCCTTTAAGATTTCCAAAAAGCACTCTCCAAACCAAAACAACAACAGCAACAATGAGAGAGGGAACAGAAAGAAAGAGAAAAAAAAAAAGGAAAAAACAAGCGATTTTTTTTTTTTTTTTTTGTCCTCAGGTGCCGGTCCCAGGCACCCGCTCACTGGTCCTGCTGCCCTGTCTCCCTAGCACCAGGGTCCCTGTCCTTTCAAGGCTTCCAAAAAGCACCCACCCACCGGTCCCGCAGGGAAGGAACGCTCAATATTCTTTGTCCTCAGGCACTGGTCCCACGCACCCGCTCACCAGTCCCGCTGCCCTGCCTCCCTAGCACCGGGGTCCCTGTCCCTTCAAGGCTTCCAAAAAGCACTCGGCAAAAAGAGAGAAAAAAAAGGGGAAAAACACGCGATTTCTTCCGTCCTCAGGTGCTGGTCTCAGGCACCCACCCACCGGTCCCACAGGGAAAAATGCGGGATATTCTTTGTCCTCAGGTGCCGGTCCCAGGCACCCGCTCACCAGTCCCGCCGCCCTGCCTCCCTAGCACCGGGGTCCCTGTCCCTTCTAGGCTTCCAAAAGTATGTATAGGTTTTAAACTACTAACTAATTTGTACACACATATTAACATAATAGAAATACGGTGACATAAACAAAGCAAATCTATAATTACCATCCATCTCCAGTGAAGCCAAGAAAACCATTTAGGCACCCTAAGCATTTGTGAAAATTTGTCTATGATATGATGGATATTGTCCAACTGTACTTGAACAGTCTGAGAGAAATCAGACAAATTAAAGCAGCCCATGTCTGGGATCTGTTCACCTCCCATATGTCCTTTTAACCGTAGATAGTCTATAGTCATAAGATTTTGGAGTGCTACACCTTGCACCCCTACCAACTCCTGGTTGAGTTCCAACAGTACAGATCCGGTCAAATTCGTTGTCTCACTGTATGCACATGCCAGCCTAGACATCTCCCTCCTCATTCCAATGGCAAGTCCAGGAAACGGTGGGGTGGACGCAGCCACGACCGCAGCATCGCCCGGATCCCTGTGGAGGCTTTTTGATGATCATCCCCCAGCACGAGTCCTCCAGAGAGTGCTGATGCCAGAAGCTCCTCCTCATATCGTATCTTAGTTCATTTTCTGGGTATCCAAGCTAGGCCTTGATCTTCTGCATAGAAACAAACAGACCCTTTGCCCACACTTTGACATGCCCTCTATACCACTGTGCAGAACTCATTGGAGGTCAGCACACAGGGACTGCTTTTTTTTTTTTTTTTTTAATTAAGAGAAAGGAATATTATCAGAAAAGAGTACCTCCATAGCTGATCATCTGACACCCTTTAAGTGATCAACATTAAGGATATTTAAAGCATGCGTTGATCTTTGATTTACCAATAGTTTTATCCTATCGAGAAGTAATCCCCCTTTTCTTTCTTTCTTTCTTTTTTTTTTTTTTAATCTTTAATCTACACTTACATGAAGAGTACTATGTTTACTATGCTCTCCCCTATATCAGGTCCCCCCTAACAACCACATTACGGTTACTGTCCATCAGCTTAGCAAAATGTTGTAGAATCCCTACTTGTCCTCTCTGTGTTGTGCAGCCCACCCTCCCCTTTCTCCCTCCCCCCCATGCATCCTAATGTTAATACCCCCCTTCTTCCCCTGCCTTATCCCTCCCTGCCCACCCATCCTCCCCAGTTCCTTTCCCTTTGGTACCTGTTAGTCCATTTTTGGGTTCTGTAATTCCACTGCTGTTTTGTTCCTTCAGTTTTTCCTTTGTTCTTATACTCCTCAGATGAGTGAAATCATTTGGTATTTCTCTTTCTCCGCTTGGCTTATTTCACTGAGCATAATACTCTCCAGCACCATCCATGTTGCTGCAAATGGTTGGATTTTTCCACTTCTTATGGCTGAGTAGTATTCCATTGTGTATATGTACCACATCTTCTTTATCCATTCATCTACCGATGGACATTTAGGTTGCTTCCAATTCTTGGCTATTGTAAATAGTGCTGCGATAAACATAGGGGTGCATCTGTCTTTCTCAAACTTGATTGCTGCATTCTTAGGGTAAATTCCTAGGAGTGGAATTCCTGGGTCAAATGGTAGGTCTGTTTTGAGCATTTTGATGAACCTCCAAACTGCTTTCCACAATGGTTGAACTAATTTACATTCCCTGAGTGGGACTTTTTTTTAAGACTGCTTTTCCAGTCTTGAGTGAACGTACCATGTGACTGACCCTGAGGAGCCATGCATTGTGAATACATCAGTGTTTTCTATACTACTAAGAGAGAGAAATCTGTGCCAGTCTAAACCATGACTCATTGCTAAGATACCATAGACTGAAACATACACTAATTTCAGAGATTTTAAGAATATTAAAACATTGCATATGTTATCTTTGATGAAGTATGGGAGTTTATGTTTAAGAGCCTGTGCTCATTAGTGGCTCATTCTCTGAATAATTTTCCCTTGGAGCTGTCATTATTTCTTCGACAAAAGAAGATGGAAGATTTGTATTTAGGGATTTCCCTCTTAAAAATGATTATATGTATATTTTTGTTTCTTTGTTTTCTGTGCAGTCACTAAGCTGAACAGGTGGTATATAACTTTAAATAAAAATTTCAGTGATCTCTAAATTTATATGAGCAAGTGAAAACTAAGCATAGGTTAGGGAGTGTGTGGAAAGTAATTAGAAAAGTGATTAGAAGGGAACATTTGCTGTGATACAGTGTATTCATAAAAAATGTTTTCAGGAGCTTTATCTGTTTATTATGAGAGTGAATCACATTGCCTTCATTAAGTAGATGTAAAAATAATGTATGTAATTTTGAGAAACTGATACTTAATTAGATCTAGAAAAGGACTTTCTTTAAAATTATTTTAGTGTTTAAGAAAATAGAAAGAAATCTAACAGAAATTAAGGTCATCTATAGTTTTATTAACTAACTTATAATAGTTCCATTGTTATCGAATTTTTTCTGTGGGTAAAATTTTTAATGATGGCATAATGTTTCATTGTATGGAGGTGTCATTATTAATGAATTGTTTTAGTTTGGGACATTTAAGCTACTGCTATGCTTTTGCTACATTTGATGTTTAACACCCCCCAGAGAATGTGAGCACCCCAAGGGAAGGGATTTTGATGTTTGCTGCTGTAATCCATAGCTCCTAACACATAGTAGGCACTCCATAAATTTTTTTAAAGTGTTATTGAGTGAATTTAGTCTAAATCTTAATGTATATTTTCTTCCTGACTCTAAATATTCCTAGAAGGTAGAAAAGGGAAGCTAAGGAGGCGATCAAGTTGCCTATTTTGTAGTAGTTTCAGAGATGCATTTGGCATACAGCTTCCCTGAGGCCAGCAGATGCATTAAGTAACGCTTCTCATACCTTTGGTCTTGGGTTCTGTGAGAAAGAATCCTTAACCTCAGCGTCCATTTTTACTTCCCCATAATAAAGATTTTACTGAGGTCAGAGGGCACTCTGAGGCAATACCTCTGCTCACCCTGGGATATTATCTTCTCGAAACTTCTCTAAAGCCTTGTACTTTTTTCAGAAATGATTTTTAAAAACTAACTTTCCATGGTCCATTTCCAGCCCCACCCCCTCATTTTATTTAGTAAGGCTTCATTGCATTAACTCTTCCTCTCAGCAAATATACTGCATCTTTTTCCTCTCCTTCTAATAAATACTCTCATCTTTAGTTCAGGTCAGTTTCTCTTGTCTAATGCTGCCCTAAACAGCCTCTCAAGCTGGGGATCTTTTCCTCTCTCATCTTTGCTGCTGCCCTGTTAGAGCTTTTCCTGCCGTGCTGGTTTTGAGGGCAGACTGTGTATACATTAGCTTGTCTGAGGAAAGCTGTTAAAAATGAGGACAGTTGATCCTTTAGAGCAAGGAACTAGAAGAGATCGTAAATGCTGCATTTGTAACTTACAAACCGAGGTTCATTTCTTAATGAGATGGGTGTTAGGAAGAGATTTCTGCACTGCGTGGGAGAGAGGCCTTAGGGTGGCGCAATTCCAGCATTCTCACTCTAAGATTACATGACCCAGTGTCATCAGGTGAGACCATCCCATTCTTTAATTGTTCACTTACTCATTCATTTATCTAGCTTACTCTGTATCTGCCTCCTTTGGATGTGGTTTTCATTCTTGACTGTTTCATCTGTCCCCATCAGGAGGGGACAGGTGATGTGGCCTCTGTTAGGGATGCAGGATATAGATGACACTCTGACCCATTTCCTTTTCCTGAGCTTCCTGGTATCCTTCCTCACACTCTTCTCCCTTTGGGATGTCTCCTTTGTTTTTTTAAGATTTCCTTTAGTGCATTGTTTATATGTTGAAAAGAGCATGTAAAGAGTGGGCAGATTTAGTTGGCTCAGACCTCTTACTGTAACTGTGGGTCATCCAAAAGCCTTAGTTCAGTGGTTCTTGATCCTGCTTGATTTGAAATCACCTGGGGAGCTCAAAAAAATCCCAATGCCCAGGCCTCATCCTGACTAATTATACCAGAAATCTCCAGTGGGATGACGCCGGCATCTGTGCTTTAAAAGCTTCCAAGGTGACTAGTAACAGCCAAACTTAAAAATCAAGGTTTTAGGTTTAAACTAAAGGTGAAGTTGTATAGTTTCACTCTTCCATTTTCTGATTCAGTTTTTGTTTTAAATAGAAAAGTAGACAGTGTCACATATATTAGCACATGTGTATCTATAAAAGAGGGTGGCATGATTGGGGCTACTTGCTGATTGGATGCTTGAGCTTGGAAGTATTTGCCACTGGACCGGTAAGGGTTTGGATGAGAGAGTCTGGGTGGGTGGCTCCATGTCTGTCATGATACTAGCAAAACTAAGCTGAAATGCTTTGCTGTGCTGTCAGGTCACTTCTTTAACAGCCGGTAAAGTGGTAACATATGCGCCTAGTGTGGGGCCCACAATTTGCATACTTTTAGCTCTTTTAATCCATGTATGAACCATTTTGCAGATGAAAAATTGAGACTCAGAAATAATGACCAATATGCTAGTAGCTACACATCTGGTAATTGGCAGAATGGGAAGTTGGACCCAGATTCAGTGGTGTCAGCACCTATGGTTTCTCCACGGTGCCAATTTGACCTCTTCCCATTTTGATGTAAATAGAACTCTAGTGGGCAAAGGGGATTTACTGTGTGTGAGAGTCTTGTTTATTAATTTTCCAGGCTCTCTTATTCAGTGCATGTTTGTACCAAGCTTCTGGTACTTTTACAGTTTTTTTGAGTGACCTCCGCACCCCCAAAAATTCCCTTGTAGAGCAGAGGCAGGTATTGACTTTATTTTATATGCTTCACTCCAGGTTTGTGGAAGTTCTGGGCATAACACTTTTCTGGGTATGTGAAGTTGGTAGTGTTGACTTTCATTAGTAGACCTTTTTGAGTTGTTCTTCCAGGAAGGAGGTGGCATAGCTTTGCTTCATGCACGTGTCTCCCCCCTGATTTCTCAATGACCAGGAGAAGACATTGGAGAGGCTGTTGCCTGTGGTCAAAGTAGAGTGTGTGAACATGGAACAAAATGAAGCTACGAGCTGCCCAGGATTGTGGCGAACTTAAAAAACGCTCCGTCCATCCTAGGGAAGGGACAGCTGAGAGGTGAAACTGAAGAACTGGGTGGATTAAAACTGATTCTTTATTGCAGTAAAATAATCTCTCTCAGGGACATGTGACATCTTTAGAAAATTAATACTATAATCTCTCACCAGTGACAGTTTATTTTCAGTGACAATGAAAGCCATTGACTTTCTTGGGGAGTTGAAAAGAGATGTTGCCTATAGCTGGTGTGTACTGGCTAAGAGGAGTGAGTGCAGTGTACAGGATGATAACCTCTCCTGCAGTAAGAACGTGTTTGTAACTTCGGAGTAAAGCATTAACCCATGCAGTTTCTCCAGAGATAATCTTCTCACTATTGCTTTGGACATCCAGTGTTAAGCACATATCCCTTTTCTGGGGATCCCAATGTGGAGGTTTCCCGTATGGAGCCTGGTGGCAGGTTATTTAGCCATCTTTTTGTTCTTTAGAGCAGATCTCTTAGATTGGTGTTGAGATTTATCAAGGATTACTGAGATGTGACTAAATTTCAGGCACTGGCATATCTTGTGGTGTTTCAGTACTTTAGATACAGGATATTTAAAAAGAGTCTGGGCAGAAGGTATATAAACTGCAAAATGATGTACCGTGACACTCTCAATCAGCTGTTTGATGGTACTGACTCTTCTCACTCTTTTTCCTTTCTTGTCCTTTTAGAAACCTGACGTCCTGACCACTGGGGCTGGTAATCTGATAGGAGACAAACTCAATGTTATGACAGCAGGGCCCCGTGGGCCCCTTTTGGTGCAGGATGTGGTTTTCACTGATGAAATGGCTCACTTTGACCGCGAGAGAATTCCCGAGAGAGTCGTGCATGCTAAAGGAGCAGGTGAGAGCTATGTCTTTGGTTGTGAGCAGATTGTTCCATAATACCTGGGTTAAAAATGGGTTTTCAGAGGGATGGAGCTCCTTTAATACAGGTGCCAAGTCTCCGTTCCTGGGTGAGGAAAAAGTGTCCATCAAAGGAGGAATGAGTAATTAAATGATGGTTGTTTCCCTGAAACATTTATAAATTGAATTGAACATTACATATGGAGTACTTACTTTTACTAGAAATAAAAGTAGTCTTTCTTCCTTTGTGTAGCTTAGTGAAGAAATGAAAATACGGAAATATAGACATAGTCATACTATATTTGTAGATTAGAAGGCACACTGCCTGGATAAACACTGGAATGAACTGTGCAAAACTGAGGATAGTTGTGTTAGGGTGGGTGGATTTGTGGTGATTTTCCTTTTTGTCTGAAAATTGTTTTTTTTTACAGAAACAAAAGAATGGGGGTGGTGTTTAAAAGAGAGCTAAAAACTCAGTAGGGAAAAGAAAGGAAGAGAACATTTTTCTCTTAGCTGCTTACTTGGATTCCCAGTTAGGACTTCCAAACTTCTTTATTCCTCCTCTTCCATCTTCTCCAGCTTTTCGGTCATGACTTTGATATGTCGTTCAGTTAGTTTTCCTTCCTAAGTGTTGAAGGACAGCACTTCCCGTTCTTTCTTGCCCTGTGTTTTCTTCTTCTCCTCCCTGGTCTCTTTGTCTCTGAGGTCCTACCTGCATGTCAAGGCCCTGCGGTCTTGGGTCAGCCTTGCGCAGCTGCCTCCAGCCCCATTCTTCTCCGCCGGCTTCTGCTGTGTAGCGCTCAGTTTAGCTCTGCATGCTAACAGGGCTTTGCATCGTGCTCTTGTCCTTTTGTTTTTGGACACCTCCCTTCTCACGTCATATTGGGAGCTCCCAGAAGGCCAGTGCTGAACCATCAGTTTCTCCTGTTGTCCAGATGCCTGATGGTCTGAGTGATGATCTTGGGATGAAAATTGTTGTGTCTTTCTCCTTAGGGGCTTTTGGCTATTTTGAGGTCACACATGACATTACCAAATACTCCAAGGCAAAAGTGTTTGAGCATATTGGAAAGAAGACTCCCATTGCTGTTCGATTCTCCACTGTTGGTAAGTTGGTCTGTTTGCATGACTGATGTTGCTTAACTCAACCCCCTACCTTATTTGGGGCAGTTTAAACTTAGTTTCAACAAAATCTTGTTGAAAGATGGAAAACAAGTACTTCTGCAAATTACAGCCAGGTTTATAGTAGAAAGAATATTTTGAGACATATAGGAAGTTACTTATAATTCTGTTTGTTGAGGCCTTAGGAAATCACACTTATGCGCTGCAATTCTGTCACATTTGGAAAGACCTTTGCTGTAAGCGGTTGCCTCAAATGGAAGCCCCGAGTGAGGATCTTATTCAGAAACCACGATAACAGCTGCCTCTTATTGAGAATTAACTCTATGCTCTCCATAGTTAGGTGCTTTACAGACATTATCTGTAACCTGTAGAACTTCTCTGTAAGGCAGGATATTTCTATTTCAGAGATATTAATTGATTTTTCTCATGTTACAGAGGTAGTCAGAATTAGCTCCGTCATACTACATCTCAACACACCACAAGGCATGATTAATTCTGTTCCTTTCAGTCTGTGCTGGTGCATTTCTAAAATACTGTGCAATGCAAAAGTAAATGAAATTAAGAATACGAACCTAAATTTTAGGCATTTTTGAAAGATAAACCTCATAATTTTGACAGTTTGCTTCGTTCATTACCTTAATCTTTATAATTATTCTCTTCCCTTATTTTAATGTAAATTTTAATTATCTGCTTGAACACAGCTATCTTACATTAAGTGGATAATCTTTTCAGCTGTTATTAGATATACTCTCTTATTACTTGAAATTAATTATTCTGTTTAATTAGTAGACCAAATTAGTGGTGGGCGGTAGAAAGAATAACCCAGGCACTAAAGTCTCCAATTTACTTTTAGGAAATGATTAAAAAGGGTAGATCCCAATGTTACTTTATGACTTTAGGCTTCTTGGATGCAAAGCACTCTGGCTTATACTTCATTTTCCCCATTTGACTCGTCTAGCTGGAGAGTCGGGCTCAGCAGACACAGTTCGTGACCCTCGTGGGTTTGCAGTGAAATTTTACACTGAGGATGGTAACTGGGATCTTGTTGGAAATAATACCCCCATTTTCTTCATCAGGGATGCCATACTGGTAGGTGATAAAGTATTGTCCACTCTATAAATGTTTATTGATTTAAACTGATTTCAGCTACTCTGTAGAGTTTCTCATTTGAGGGGAATCCCTGAGAAAGGCAGAATTTTGGTGGCCTAGATTGCCATTTTAAACTCATTTTTCTGTATTTACTATCTTTTTATAAAATCAAATAGGAACACTTGCCACTGGTCTTTGATTTGGCATTTCAGGATTCACTGACTTTATGGGAGTAGGGCAGTTTTCCTCTTAGAGCGTGGAAGATTAAGAAAAAGAGGTGCTTAGCCCTAGAAACACATAGAGGATAAATTTCACTGTAGGATTTAGCAGTTTAAAGTTCTAGGATTATGCTCTTCAGAATTATAATCCAAAAACTCAGCAGTAGGCAATGTATAATATAAGGCACCATAATTCCTGTAAACTTAGTGTGTGGATCTTTTCTCTCTTCTTCCATTTAGTTTCCATCCTTTATTCATAGTCAAAAGAGAAACCCTCAAACGCACCTGAAGGATCCAGACATGGTCTGGGACTTCTGGAGCCTGCGTCCTGAGTCACTGCATCAGGTGGGAACACTTCTTTTTTGCTGTATTGTCATATATCTTCTGGGATGGAGCTGTTAATTACGCTTCATAATGTGTTTCTCCATTTTGGCTATTTTATTGGAATTGGTTTCTGACTTTTTCTTTCATTCCTCAGATTTTTTGATCCTGAAGAGTTTTATAGTGATTGATATTGTTGATTGTCCCACCCCCTTCATAGACCTTAAGTGGTGTTAGAAACTTTATCAACTGATACTCAGCAATATTGATTAAAGTCTCTGGCATGAAGTAAAGTGCTTTGTATTAGGGAAGTGCAGGGGAAGTACTATCAAACAAATGTGCTATTAAAATAGATTTTGAATGAAAAGTTAGGGTAGTTTTTAGTTTTTCTTTATAGAGTTTGAGCCATGAGGTTAATGGTTTATATCTCATTCTGCTTTAAAATTCTCCTGTTTGTTATTTTTAATAAGTAACAATAATGGCAATAACCTTTCCTGTGGGTACTTGGCTAGTGTGTTCCATGTAACTAAGAGATTTTCTGGAAACTTAGGAATGTCTTAAAAATCTAGGATGTTTTGATTTAACCTGAAAAATTTTAGCCTTTTTCTTTTTTTCCCTGTTCCTTAGGTTTCCTTCTTATTCAGTGACCGAGGTATTCCAGATGGACATAGGCACATGAATGGATATGGATCACATACCTTCAAGCTGGTTAATGCTAGTGGAGAGGCAGTTTATTGTAAATTCCATTATAAGGTACATGTTGCCTGTGGGACAGGATATACAAGGCTCCCACCACCCATGTCTCCTTACTTGGACAAAGATCAAGGCCTCTGCCACCCTTCCCTTGTACCATGGTTGTTTTGTTGGCTACTGCCTAAGTGAATGGATTCACACTGTCCAATTAGAACTGTGTGTGGTTTCCCCTTGGCCTCTTCTTTTCATGTGGCCACAGGGTAAGAGCAAACAGATTCTGTCAACAGTCAAGCTTTCTGCTCCTCTAGACTCTGGGAGCTCTGCCATAAATAATTGGGAACATGTTCATTTTATGCTGGCTTTCTGATTTAGTATTTCTGGTGCTGGCAAGTGTACCTTGAAATTCTTTTCCACCTGGAGAGGGACGATCTAAGGTTTTAATTTAGACTCTCTAAGGAGTAAAATTCAAGTGTCCAAGCTAAAGATTTCTACCTGGTTTAGCCTATCTTTATAGAGTTCTTTGTTGAAGTTTAGAGTCAAGCCCTAGCAAACAGTAAAGTATTATGTTACTTTACTTTCCTAGTCCTGAGTAAATGTTCTGAGCATAGATATTTTTTGGTGTCCAAATGGGTACTAAGGCAGAATTGCGGCATTCCTGTCTGAAATCCCAGTCTTACCCTCACTTTCAATATCTGATACTATCTTTCCAAAAATATTTCTTCTAAACTTTTGCTTCATCCAGCCATTTATTTAGCATTTATTGAGGATATATTATGACAAAGGTGAATACATAGAATCAATTACAAATGTCAGAAAGTAAAAATTCTATTTTTCTCATTTGCTTTCATAAAATCAGATCAAATCAGCTATTTTTGAGAAAGCTTTTGATAACCTCTTATTAATTGAAGTGTTTTAAAGAGCTCTCTCTTAGTATGATGTTGGCATTGGTTAGAATAAGTAATATTCCCAGAGAAGGCTAGAAGGTTATTTAAAAAACCTCCAGTTGCCTAAAAGCTTGTTTTCAAATACTACTGCTAAAGTAAGCAGAGTCAGAAGTGGACTCATGACCAATGTGGTCTCCCTCCTGATGAAATCCCGAAGGCCTCTTTTTCCTCTGTCCTGTTTTAATCTATATCTGAACAGCTTTAGGTTTATTAAACAGGAGAGTTGTCACCCCTCTTTATATTTATGACTTGGTTATAAATATAATCTTTGGCAAGGAACAGTTTTAAAACAGTTGACCCACTGGCTTGTAATTGTCAAAAGGCACAGTGTAGCGGCCCTTAGAGTAGAACTAAATGGTTGTATCTTAGACAGCTAGCACGATTGGTGGGTTTACAGTTAGGCCAATATGAATTCAGTTCTTCCCTCTTCTGGATAACTGAGTCTTGGGCAGAGTATTAAAAGTTCTGTGAGCTCCTACTCTGTAAAACTGTAAAACTGGGATAATAATACCAGCTGCTCACAGTCCTGGAAAGATTGATTGCTTGTAGGTCTGTTCAACAGAGGACCCTGAGGTAGCCTACGCTCTCCATGGATGCATCGGCCTGGATTATCCTGACCTAAGAATAGTCTTTTCTAAGCCCAGGGGATTCCGTTAAAATCAGAAAGGTATTACAGTAGGATTACACAATTTGGTTATTAGCTGTTGGGTGATCTGCAGATGGTGACTTCCATTTTTAAATTCTGAAGGTGGTTTTAATTCTAGTCTAGTAATAGGAAGGGTTGAAATCTTGCCACTGGCTAGAGAGAGGGTGGGTGTTCTGTGGTAGAAGTGGACCTGCCTTTCAGAATTGGCTTTTGCCAAGGAAATCTTCCCATGGTGCTTGGCTTGCCGGGGATCTATCAGTAAGTTACAGGTGGGGAACCAGGTAATAGGAGCACTTGTGGAAGTGACTTATGTTCTTTGGGTCTTTTGGGTTCTCTGACTTTCTTAAGTCAGAATATTAATTTTGCTCTCATAGAGAACTGGTTCAGAGTGGCTGTCCTAAGTTACTTAGTCTTTGAACTAAGATCCTATGATTTCTTTAAAAAAAAGGTGAGTGGGGGTGGGGGTGTACTAGTACTATCTGAGCACAATCTCAGCAGTTGAATTGAGCTGTTAATAAAACAGGGAACTTAAAAAATTACTTCATGCAAACAAAAGGGAAGTCTTTTAATTTTATTAATCATTTGCTTATTTTTAAAATGTATTTTGTATTTTGATTTTTTCTGATTTGAAAAGTAATGTGAGTATAAACATTCAAATAATAGTCACTCTGGAAAACACTTTTGAAGTACCTCAAGAAATTTAACGGAATTACCACATGAGCCAGCAACTCCATTTTGAGAAATATACTGAAAATATCCATTGAATTGGATTCTTTAAAATGGTTAAAATACTAAATTTTATGTTGTGTCAATTTTATGCCCAAAAGCTTTTCATTTGTCCAAGCACAGTAATGCCGCATTCTTCATATGGGTAAAACATTGAAAAAAAAAACATATTAACAATTAAAAAATTCAAATAACATAGAATATGTAAAGAGATAGGACTACTTTTAAATATGAAATGTGTAGATGGATTCCCTGAACATGTAAAAGAATCAGGATAATCAAGTAGAATTTCTTGTTGATAAATGCATATTTGTATCAGATTTGAATTGTTGTTATAAGGAAAACACAGACTTTGACTAGTGCTTTTCAGAATCCTTCCAGGAATTACTGATTAAAGTTCAATAACTTTGCCAATAAGTTTCAGTGTGAGCTTCTCTCTTTCATTCGGTAGACTGACCAGGGCATCAAAAACCTTTCTGTTGAAGATGCAGCAAGACTTTCCCAGGAAGATCCTGACTATGGCCTCCGGGATCTTTTTAATGCCATTGCCACAAGCAACTATCCATCCTGGACTTTTTATATCCAGGTCATGACATTTAATCAGGCAGAAACTTTCCCATTTAATCCATTTGATGTTACCAAGGTGAGTTCAGTTGATGACTACACTGTTTTCTTTTTAAAGTCTCTTTGTACCTAATTTTAAAAAATTTCCAGGCAAGCATTCATAATGATAGGGAAGTCATGTGCAAAGTGCAGTGGCACCACTGTAGAGTTTCCTAGCCTGTGAATTGAGTGTTCACCAGTCATCTTCCAACTCCTGTCTGATAAATTCATTGGGCTCCTCTAGGTGGCTTGATATATTGTTATTAGCAAGGAGCAAATATTGAAGAACTGATGTACTTTTGCCCAGGGAAAATGTCAATATTTACCACTTACTGTTGTGAAAGGTCACCAGTGCATTCACCCTAAGTTCTTACTATTTTATTGGATTAAAAAAACATTATTTTGACTTACTTATAATAAGTAAAAATTGTATTTGAAAGCAGGTATGATTTTGGGTACTGTAATTCCCCTCAGTTGATTGTCTGATAATTGTGCATATGATACTATTTTTAGGTTTGGCCTCACAAGGACTACCCTCTTATCCCTGTTGGTAAACTGGTCTTAAACCGGAATCCAGTCAATTACTTTGCTGAAGTTGAGCAGATGGCCTTTGACCCAAGCAACATGCCTCCTGGCATTGAGCCCAGCCCTGACAAAATGCTTCAGGTAAACCTGGTGGATTGAGATGTTCTGAGGCAGAAGTGTATACATGTGTATGCACACACAGTGTAGTTTGCATGATCTTTCTGTGAATTAACTAGAACATCACTTCAGTTAATCTCGGTCTTATTTTCTGTGGGACTGACTAAAACACTTAGATGTACATTATAGTGTACAGAAAATTTCACACTGAAGTTCCTCATTATGTTAAGACTGATACTTAGTCTCCTAATTTAAAGGAAGTTATATTAGAAATGCCTCAAGTATTTGTAAAGCACTCTTCGTTCAGTTGTTTATTAACAACTTGTTAGCATAACTTTATTCATTTCCTCTTCCATGGTGATGCTTCGATTTTTCTGTCTGTAAAAAGAGACCCAGAGATAATTTTTTTGAATGAAATTTACCATTGATAAAAGGCAGTGGGCTAATTTAACCATTTGCCTTGGCAGTATTCCTAGGCATTCAGAATTTTTTTTGTCACTCTCCCATATGCTCTTTCAAGAGTCCAAAGAGTAAAAAATTCTTCCTTGGACCATAATCAGTAGGAAGAAGACTGGCTTAATAATTATTGAGTAAACTGATCTTTGGTGCTTTTGGACCATGACCACAAAACAGAGGTTAATGATCACACCCTAGATCACCCCATAGTGACTGACAGCAGTTTCTGTAGGTGAGCGTCTAAGTCCACTCCAGGTGTTGCTTTCCATGGAGGCAAGCTAAGAGTCCCTTGTTTTTTTAATATTTGTTTGCTTTGACATGGGGAACATCTGAGGCTTTTATAGAAAATAAGCTTTTATTAGTTTTTAGTTCAATTCAACTAATATAAATTGAATACCTAGCTTCCTTGTGTGATAGACGGTCCTGGGTGCTATAATAAAAACAAAAACACAAGGTGACTACAACGTAAGGCAGAATGCTGTGGTGAGTCAGGGAATAATCTTGTCTGATAGGAGGACGATGACAGAATTTCAAGGATGAGGTAGCATTTAATATGGCTTTTGAAGAATGGATAGAGTTTCATTTCTCAACAAGAGGGTATAGGTATACAGGTGGACCACGTTGAGTATATTTAAATTGTATTTAATGAAAAGTCACTCTTCCCTGACCTAGAAGAAATGAGATTGGGCACATTAAGTATATGGCAGAGGGGGACCTCAGTGCTTGAGTAGAAGTTTGTACAAGTGTTCCTTCTAGGAAAGGAGTTTGCTTCAGTTTTGAGGAATGAGATCAGGTATATATCAAGTAGAATCATTCCTGTTGGTAAAAAACAGAAGAGGAGGGACTAGGGTTAGGAATAGAAAAGGGAAGTCAGGCAGATTCCAGAGGATTAGCTGAGGTGCTTGCATTGAAACCACAGTGTTGAGGAAGGCAAGACAGCGTGCCCCAGGGCCCGGGCTCCCTTGCCTGGGGGCTGGAAGGGAGCTGACCTGTGTGAAGGGGAGGTTACTGGGACTGGCCAAGGCTTGAGCTTGTCGTGGGTAGAGCTAAGACTGCTGCATAACCCCATTATAGATGGAATAGGTGGAGGAATAAAAGATCACCCAAAGTCTTTCCACAAGCATCCTGGTGACTGTGGATCTGGGACTGCAGTGAGCCCTGGAGGCTGTTAGCAACAAGAGTCCTACAGTTAGAAGAGCCCTGAAGCATAGGATGGCCTGGGCCCAGGGAAAAGAACTGTGTAGCCAGTGTGTATTCTCCCCAGCCAAAGACTAGTTGCAAAGCAATCCACTGAGTCTGTGGGGAAGGGAGTCTGAGAAAGGAGGATGAGTGGAAATGTATAATTCTCTGAATGAATCATGTAATTTCTATCAGTATTATTTTTAGTTATGACAAAACATTTTAAATTTAGTGTGCTGTTTTTATAGCTTTTTAAAAGTGAGTTTAGAAAAGTGTAAGAGCTTTATTTAGTAGGTTCAGTCAAGATATCAGTTGCTAGTCTGGTTTTTGTTACAAATTCTTAGGTCATTTTGTCACAGGCAGAGGCTGGCTCCTGGTCCTCAGTTTTGTGGTGACAGAGAAGACGATTGTCTCCAGCCCACCCACCGGGAGCGGCAAGAGATGGGAGGCTGCAGTAAGCAGCTGCAGCAGTTTATTGGCAGGCATACGGCCCACAGACAGATCGGTCGTCACAAGAGAGTTGGGCGCAGATAAGAACAGGCAGTCTCTCACTTTCATCTTCCTTTAACAGGGCGGGGACCATTTTACTTGCCCATTTATTTCTTTCCACTGTCCTGCCCCACGTAACCCATCCCCCATTGGGCATGTTCCTTCTCATGAGTCAGTCTGTTTCAATTAGATTCATGAATTTCTGTGCTTAAACATGCGATGTTAGTGAGCATATAATGAGGCTTAGGGCTACTTGAAGTCAAGTTTTCTTACAGGTGCGCATTCTTGAGCTGGATAAAGTACCTTGCTTTGGTTTGTGACCTTTCTGCAGGTCTGTAACCACAGTTCTACTGATTGTCCCTCTCTCATTGGACCAGCTGGTGAGCTGGCTTTCAAAAGCTTGCTGTAGTTTGTGTTGACAACTCCTCAGAAATCGCAGCCCTTTGCTGTCCAGTACCCACTCTCGTGTCTACCTGCTCCCTACTCTATATAAATTTAGCTGTAAATTCTAAAGCCACAATGTTAGGAGCCATACAGCAGGGAAGGACTGTTGTACTTAGCATCTGCTGACCAGTGAGGAATTGTGGGAGGGTTTTTGAGTAGATGAGTATTGTCATCTCTGTGGGAGTCTTAGGAAGATTCTTTTGGCAAAAGTGTGTAGGGTGATGTTAGAGGAGGGGCTGGAAGTGGAGAGCCAGTTATGAAGACTTTGAAATGACTGATGAAGACCCAGTGAGTGTTCAAGGGTGGTAGTTCGTGTATAATAATGGACAGTGGTCTCAGTTACCTTCAACAAGGGTGCATGAATAAACTTTAAAACTTTGTTATCCCAAGAGGTAGGTCAGACCACAGTGAAAAATACCAAAATAATGTAATGCAGGTCACAGAGAGACTGTCCGCTGAGTTCCTGATGATGCAGGTGCAGCTTTTCTTCACTCCCAGACTCTTCAGTTTACTGGGTCTGGAGAAGTTGGCCTCGTTGCTTGAGTGGGAGAGCTGTGGTCTGTTTTCTCACCCAGGTCCAGCGAGGGAGCTCAGGCATAGGGTCTTGGATAAGGCCTAGATTCAAGGTAGAGTCAGGTTATGGCCTTGCTGTGCCCATTTTCCAGCCTTGACTTTGTGTGTATCCACCTGCAAGTGGTCCAGGGTTGCCTTATAAACAATATGACACAAAACCATCCAGGAGCTGCTTATTACTCAATTATATCTTCTGATGGTAAAGTTAGAAAACAGTGTAGTCTATGTTGGGCCAAAGAAGGGAATCGTCAAAACTGTAGGTGGGTCTTAGCCATACTGCATCATCAGTCATCCAAGTGTTGTCTTAGACTATTTGAAATGATTACAGAAGGTAGAGTCACTCAGCCAAGAGCAAGTTATTGTCAGAACAGTGAGACTGGATTAAGCATATTGGTATGAATGATTTGGTGTGAAGTGATTGCATAAGTTGCCCTATTCAAGTTGTTTTTTTATTTTGGCTCACAGAATTAGGGATGTAAGAATACTATCTCAGATTCAAGGCCAATGATAAAGTCACTAAAAGACAACTGCTTATGGAGTTGAGCTTTGAATAATGAGAACATTTAAATAACTGGATACTAAAATTAATGCAGAGTTAAGAATAAAGCTTTTTGTTTGAACATTAAGAGAAAGAAATCTCAAAATGTTTACTGTCCTGCCTTGGTAACTATGTAACTTAATTAATCTTTGATTCAGGACGTTGTGGCAGTGTAGGGCCATCATTTTGAACCATGGCTTTCTTTATAGTATTTAGTTTACATCTAGAAAGTCTCAGGGCTCAAAGTATATCTAACATAATCCAGAATGCACCATGGAGGTGCTTGGTTTTGTAGAAATTTGCTTCTTTTTGTAAAGAACAAGTAGTTGCACCTTCCCCTGGAGTGGGAGATTGGGGAGGAGGGGAATTAGTTCTGGATTCCAGTTAGTGGGAGTCTAGTAAATTTATTTTATGATGTAATATGTTTTTGGGAATAGGAAATAATATAAGACTGGGCACTAATGTGTTACTTGAGGGAAAAGAAAAGGAGTTATTATCTACAACAGATGTGAACATTTGTGGTTGTTTGGCCATATGGCATGGAAGATTGAGAACTGTTCAGTTGGAGCTCATTTCATAAGAGAGGAGACTTTGCTCTTTACTGGGGGGATAGCAGGGTTTTGTAGTAACCATGTATGAAGTGCCTTGTGCTTGAAATGTTAGAATGAAGTTTATAGACTGTTCCTGTTTTATATGTCGCTGCACGCAGCCAATGTCTGTTTCGTTTGCAACTGTAGGGCCGCCTTTTTGCCTATCCTGACACTCACCGCCACCGCCTGGGACCCAACTACCTTCAGATACCTGTGAACTGTCCCTTCCGTGCTCGAGTGGCCAACTACCAGCGTGACGGGCCCATGTGCATTCATGACAATCAGGGTAGGCCTCTGACACTTGGCTCCCCCAGCGAGGGCAGAGGGCACTGCTGGGCAGAGCAGCAGGACACCACGCCAGGCCAGGGTTCTCAGTCTGGCCCCATGGGACCTCCTGCTCCTGCAGCTGTGTGGTGTTTGGCCAGCACTGAAGCTTAAACTGCCTGAGGACTCTCCATACTTTCACCTATGAGTATGTCTTATTGAGAGGCCCTCCCTGAGTGAAAGGCAGGGAGAAACATCTTTCATACTGGCTACTGCAGCATAGCATCCAGCTTAGGGGCTACGTTTTAAAGACTCTTCACAAAGTGGACAGTTTGCTTAAATCACTCTTAAATCACCAGGACTTAGACTCTTGGAGGTGCGAAAGCCAAGAGTTCCTGTCTTTTGTTTCTCTCTGCACATTGCTGAGGCTGTGGGGGACCAAGTCTGGCTAGAATTTGGAGGGGATGGGGATGGGTTGGCAGAGGAGATAGAATAGATCAAGGGAGTTTTCTCCACCTTTTTTGACTCAGTGAGTACAGTTGAATTCATGTACATCAACTGGTGAAACTACTGCATTTTGTTTTTTGGGGTCATTTATCAAGTTTATGATTTTTTTCTTTTAACTACATTTTTTGGTGCTATGTATACACAAGCAGCCTCTATTCTTGATTACTTGTCCTAGTCAAAGAGCACTTGATTGATGTTTTTTCCCTTTAAGTATCCCACAGATTAATATAGACTTGCGTTTTTTTTAATTTCCTTTTTAGGAGAATGCATGTATTTTAGTAATAGGCTGGTTACTTTGATCCCTGTCAAAATTTAAATGATTTATATTTATAGCCATAGATGTCTATATTCAAGCACAGTTTATTTGTCTCTGAGAACAATAATACAGGTGCCCTAAAGGAAATTTGGAAAACAAGGGAAAGAAGAGAAGGGGGAAGAAAATCCCACTCAGTGTCCCAATACCCAAAAACCACAACTGTTGCATTTTGTTGTATTTCTTGCCAGTTTTTTTCTGTAAATATTCTTTATATAATTAAGATTATTTTGCATATACAGTTTTGTGCCTTGCATTTGTTACCATTATGACTAAGCCTTTTCCATGTATTTAACAGGCTTACATGCTCACTAACTTGATTATATTAGGTGATTGCTGTATTTCTGCTCTCTGAGGTTTACACAGAGGTATGGGGTGTACTATTGCCCAAAGTGACTGATACTTCCTGTCTGTCTTCTGCATTTGAATGCTGAAGTGATTTTTAAAAAATTTGTATTCCTCTGTCCTTTTGTTATTGAGACTGGCTATAACAGAGAAGTTTGTGTATATTTTGGAACTTCATTAATAAGTAACTGCTTCATGTTTACCATTCTTGTTTACAAGTATAATTGTGTACATTTGAAAACTACTTAAGGTTGTATTTTGACACACCTTTGCCTAATTTTAAAAGTAGAGCATTTGACTGTGCTCTTGAAGTCTGATGCAAGAGCTTAATTGTTCCAGTAGTTTAAGGACTTTAAGACAAGTCCCACTTTGAGTAAAGGTCAGAGCTTATTGGAAGTAAAATTTTTAAATTGCTCATATAGGCACATTTAAAAGAGCTAATTTTTAATGCAGAAAACCACTGTGGTGGCTGGTTATCGGAGTGCTTTGCTTTTCATATAGATGTGGCTGACCTAGAATGAATTTCTTATGCTAATAATTTGGCTCCATAATAGTGTGGTGTCCTCCCTTTTCCTATGTGCACTTTGCACCTTGATCAGCATGATATGTGGGCACTTCTTGATTATCCACTCTAGGTAATTTATTCTGCCAGTGAGCTGGGTAAAATTCAAGCCGCAGACTGGTTTGTTCAAACCGCTTAATATGTTTCTAGAGCACTCCTGTTTAGGCAGTGTGTGCCCAGGCAATTCAAGCTTCTGCTATTATCAGCTGAAGCAGAGTATTTTTAGGAAAATAAATATGCCAAAATGAAAAACGAAAGTCACTGTATTTTTCTTTTCATCCAGATAAATGAGTGCCAATATACTAGAAGGAGCCAGTTGAAAAAAAAATGCCTTTTTCATTTATCTGTGGAGAGCTATGAAAGTGATGCTAGAATTGAATAAAGTCTTAGACAATGAAAAATCTTAAGAAACTTGGAGGAGTAGTGGAGTAGAGGTCTGTAATGGGAATACAGTGTGTGCTGGAATGGAGGACACCAAAAACCCAGATCCTGAATCTACCACTACCTAGCATGTGGCCTTGCAGCCATCAGTTAACATCTGAGGGCTCAGTTCATATCTCAGATGGAAGGAACAGAGCTAGAACTTGCAGTTGCTCCCCAGAATTCTGTGATTCAGTGTTTGAACTGAGCGCAAGCCTGGATGAAACCCACAAATTTGAAAGGAAGTATATTTGTACTGGTAAGCTGCCGAAGATGTTAGAGATTTGACCACTTGAAATGTTCAAAGGGAATTGGCTGTCTCTTCATTAAGACTCTGTGAGACAGGGCATGAGAGCATTTGGAAGACGGCCGTCTTCTCCAAGACTCTGAGTACTGCCTGTAGTTAAATATGGGATATTAAAAGTAATATGTGCATGATATATATATGTATGTGTGTATGTATGTACATGTATACATAATATATGCGTATATATTATGTATGTGTACATATCATATATTTTTTTCATTTGAATTATTTATTATTACATTGACTGTTTGCAATCTTACTTCATTTTTCAGCTCCCTAAGAAAGTCTGTATTGTTTTCCTTTAAAGGTGGTGCTCCAAATTACTACCCCAATAGCTTTAGTGCTCCGCAGCAGCAGCGCTCTGCCCTGGAGCACAGTTTCCGGTGTTCTGCAGATGTGCAGCGCTTCAACAGTGCCAATGATGATAATGTCACTCAGGTGATGGCTTCTTTGTCTGCTGTGGGAGACATTCTCCTTGTCAATGTCTGCTTGTTTTCTTCCTCTTGAAATGTCTGACATGTCTTACATTGAATTTCAGGGACGCCATCGTTAACTATAAAGCAGTCCCTCTGTCAGAGGGTGAGGAGAGTTGTGCTGCTATGCTCTGTCAGTACAGGGCATGGAGACTCGCCTCAGTTCTCCCAGATTGGAGTGGAGAGATATAGGTGGGGGCCATTGGGGAAGCAGTGATTTCATGAACATCTAAGAAATGGGCAAATAAAGGACAGCCAAATCTAAGAATCTGGCCGGAGAGCCCAGACTTAAGGGATGAGAACTGGATGCACAATAGCTCTAGTAGCAAGAGTATAGGCATTTCCATTGCAGGGCACACCATTCATGTGATTCCGTTACTTTTCATCCACCTGCTTCTGTTTTCCAGTGCTAACTGCTTATTCTTGCCATGTCCTATTTTTTTTCTTTACCTCATAGCTTCTGTTTTATCATTACTGTGGCTCTGCCATGACCGTGGGTGGCCTGACTCTCCTATATAGCTTCTTTTTCCTTTTTTTTGGACCATTTTTCACTCTCTCCAAAATTTTCTATTAGATTCTGGAGAGAGGAAGTCAGATTGCTTTCACTAACCTTTACACTCTAGGTTGCATTATTGGCCTCTGGCCAGCCTACTGTTAACTGCCCCGGGGCAAGTGCCCGCCCTCTTCACAGTCACGTGTTGGCTGGCTACCTAAAGCCATAGCTCTTTTGGTGGATGCAGTAAAGGAGGCCCTTTGACTTTGAAAAGTAGCCACCTCATTAATGTACCCAGTGTAACTTATACCACACACAAGAAAATAAAGTTAAAAAGTATAGTTGTCCAAGAGCTCTGCTGGTAGTTGATGTTAAACTTAATTAATTAGAATAGAACCTATTTCTAGTTTTTCAATTTGTAAATGTAGTTTCCAAGTTAAATATGCTTAAATACTTGAATTAATTCACTATGAAGATAGCTTTTCTTGAAAGGAATACACATATATGTAAAAAAGAAATTACTTTATTGTAAGATGTAAACCATATTTAGTTGAAATTAAACATCTTCTGAAAGCATTTTTATAGTAACTGCATTATTCTTGGTGATGCAGGCCATACAAAGTATATCACAATCCAGTTCCTGTCTTCCAAGGACTTTTGCCTATGTGAGGTCTATTCTGGTATTAAACTAGCTAATATAGTTGCTGCAAAAATTAATTTAGATAGTGAGGCTCTTGCTTACACACTAAAATTTACTATATGATCATTCTTATTTTATTGAGAGATTTTCTTCTCATGTATAGAGCTTATGTTTTTAAGTAGCCATGAAACCACTTATAGGTTCATAGCATAATCATGTAACTGTAAACAGAGTCACATGGAAAATAAATCAGAAGGTGCAGATTTGAATTCCTAAAAATGATTCATTTGGATTTCACTTCTGATTGTGATAGACTAACTTGTGTCATGGAGAACATTGGGAAGCTAGATGAAATACAAAAAGTGTCTGTTTGAAGGCTTTAGAGAGCTAACACAACAAGGATTTGAGGGGCCAAGCTTTTGGATGAAAAGAAGTACAGAGATGTGAGCTTGACATTTGATGTCCTGTCCTCATGAAGCATTTATTACTTTGTTAGCATTGGCCAGGATGCCGAGCAGAGTTTATCATATTTTCATAGGTCTGGAGGGATAAAAATTAGAGTTCAGAGCCTGCTGTGGAGGAGGGCATCTAGGTACCATCCCAAGCATTTACTTGGCATCCCTGCAGGGCCATGCCTAGGAACAAGAGCACAGCTGAAATAAACTTGCCCTCACAACAACTCAGACATGATTTTGCACCAGCTCAGTCTCAGAGTGGAATTAAGGTGATCTGTCTCTATCCTAACTGTATTCCAGAAGCAAAAACAGAAATCTTTGGAGAAAAATAGCATCTCAAGTTAGCCTAAATTTTTTCATATGTAAATGTCCAGCATTCAATAATAAATTATCCAGTATACCCAAGATATAAGACCTTGTGACTGAAAACCAGAGGGAAAAAAGAAACAGCCCTATTGGAGATCCAGATCATGGAATTGTGAAGTACAGGTTTTAAAATAACTGCAATGTATATGTTCAAGAAAATAAATGACAACGTGGATAACTTAATAAGAGAACCTTCTAAAAAAAAATTGAATGGACATACTGAACTGGAAAATGTAACAACTAAATACACCAACTTAGTAAGTAGATTTAAAAGGTGATTAAACACAGTTGAGAGGATTAGTGTACTGGAAGAGAAAGTAGATATATTATCAAGACGAACTCATGAAGAGAAAAAATAGAAAGGAAATTTTCTTCCTATGAGACACCATTTAGAGATTGAGAACGCAAGCCACAGAGTGGGACAATGTACTTGCAGTTTATTTAGCTAACGACTCACATACAGAATATGTAAAGAACTACAGAGCAATAAGAAAAGAGATGAACAGAAAAATGGGCAAAAGACTTGAATAGGCACTTCACAAAAGAAGATATCAAAGTGACTGAAAAACATATGGAAAGGTGGTTTACCTCACTAGTCACCTGGGATATGCAAGATAAAACAGCAAAGAGATACCATTACATGTGCACTGGAGTGCCTAGAATTCAAAAGACTGACAATGCCAAGTGTTGTGATAATGAGAAACAACTCCAACTCCCATGTGAGTGTCAGTTGGTTCAGCTGTTTTGGAGAACTGTCTGTATTCGTTAAAGCTAAACATATGCATATATTTTGACTTAATAAGTGAACTCTTAGATATCCAATAGAAACATATACATATGAGCACCAGAACACATGTACAAGACTGTTTATTTTACCCAAATAGTCATCAACAAAAGCATGGATAAGCAAACAGTAGTCCATCCCCACAGTATAGAACAATGAAAGTTAATGAATTACTGCAATCAGTAAGAGATGAATTTTAGCATGACATTGTGCAAAAAAGCTAGACACAAGAATACAGACTATACAACACCATTTATGTGAATTTCAAAAAGAGGCAAAACATTTATAATATTAGAAGTAAAAGAAAATTGCCTTTGAGAAGGCAGTTGGAGAAAGAGGGTAATAACTGGAAAGAGGCACTTATGGTAGGGAGATTTCTGAGGTTTACTCAGTCTTGTCTGGGTGGTACACAATTGTGTCTACTGAAAATCATTGAACTTTACACTTATGACTGCTGCCCTTTAGGCATGTTACACTTAAATTAAAAAACCTACTAAAGAAAAATTGTTCACTTTGTATAGACTGGTAAAAATGTCACTTTTTCTTTAAAAGGATTTGGTCTTTTAAAGATCTATCTATCTATGGTCAGCGTATCAGAGCTGATAAAGTGGCTCAGAATCCTTATCTGGTTAATAAAATAGAACATCCGTCCCATTTGTCGAGTCCATGCCTTCCTATCTATGACAGTTGGTACACTCTGGAGCTGTCAGTATTAAGGTGTGGGATTTTTGATTGTACACTATACTTCTTTCTATTTATAAGAGTTATAAGCAGTGACAACAAATGACATTAAATGAGCTAGTATCAACAACTGAATTCTTCCTGTTTTGCTTAATATAAAAATAAAAACATAAAGTGAGGAACTCTACATAAATGACAGTTTCAACTGTAGTTTTGAATTCTTAATTTCCAAAAACGTTTTTCATTTTTATGTCAATGAGCAGACTCACTTTTTCATATCAAAAGTGGCCGATTGGGTGAGTTTTGTTCATGATAAACTGGTTATTTAGTGCTCTGCCCTCTGTATTTGCACTGCGCAGGTGCTGGCCTTCTATAAGAAAGTACTGAATGAAGAGGAGAGGAAACGCCTGTGTGAGAACATTGCCGGCCATCTAAAAGATGCACAACTTTTCATCCAGAAGAAAGCGGTGAGTGATACTTTATCAGCTGAAGGGTGACATCTGCTGGCTGGAGGAGACAGTGCAGCTGTGTGAGGGACCCCTTCCAAGGAAAAGTGTCGTTTCTATTTTACTTGAGCAAAGGTGACTTAAATTATACAAATCCTCAACCAACCTCTGATTATGTTCTCTCCACGTTTGATCTCCAATGGATATGGCATATTTGTTGATCCTTTGCTTTTGGTCCAATCTGTAATAGTTGAGTTCAAGGTAAATTCTCTCCTTTGCTGTTTAATTTGAGTGCAGGCAAGTTCTATGCAAGAGAGTAATATGCAATATCAAGATGTGGGTCCTGTCACAGTTTTGCTTAGACTTTAGAAGATAAGAAATATAGATGACTTTTTTGTGGTTTGAAGTCTGCCTAACCACCTGATGCCATGACACCTGGCCTTCCTTTCAGAAGCAACTAGGAAGCCGCATGTTTTCTGGGATGGGAATTTGAGCTGCTTCCAGAAGTCAGGCTGGACTTTAGATCTAAGGTGCCAGGGTATTTCTGATGGCAGCTCCTTGTGCTGTGTGAAGCCTTCTCCCTTGTTGGTTTCCAGGCCTGCCACAGGGGTGAGCTGCTTGTAAATTTTGGAAACCCCACTATTTCCTTGTCCCTGGGTTGCTGCTTCTCTGTTCAAAGGTGCAGCTGGACTAGCTGCAGTCTGGGATATGTTCCAAGGCCTGGACACAAGCATAGCAGCTGGGCACTTTCTCTGTAGGCAGCTGCATCTATAACTGTCTTTAATAAGTATGTGTGAAAAATAACCCTTTACATCCTTGTGGTACTGTTTACTTATTGCCATCTCCAGCAGAGGGTCTGACGGTTGTACTGGAAGATGGGAGGGGCAGGTTTTATTTCACCTGACTGATGAGAATGAGTAAGCCAGCATGTAAGTGGCGGTACTGGGCTGGAACCCTTTCTTCTCTCATATATGCTGAAGCTGTAAGGCTTCCTGTGGATTTGTGATATACATGTGATACATTCATGAGTGGCTCAGTAGATGCCCATGTCTTTGTATATCTCACTTTAAATTCAGGCAGTGTCTGTGCCCACTTCTTAATGCAAACCACTGTAACCTGTTGAATTACGGAGGTGAGCTCTTCACATGCAGTGAATGCAGCTCACCTCCTAGGTATTTTTCTTAACAATATTCTGTGAGGTAGGTTTAATTATCTCACTTGTTTTATGGGGAGTGGACATGGAAGCTCAGATGAATGACTTATCCAAGGTTGCTCAGCCAATAGCTGTGGCGTAGTCACTGGACACCCTCGGGCCTTACTCCCTGATAAACACTGTGGTTCTACCTCCTGTGGAAGCACCCTTCCTCCCCCACTGAGTAAACACTGTGAAACAGAATGGGGGCTGGCCTACTAGGGGGCTAGGGCAATGTTTATAGTGCTCTCATTTGGTTTCAGGTCAAGAACTTCAGCGATGTCCATCCTGACTACGGGGCCCACATCCAGACTCTACTGGACAAATACAATGCTGAGAAGCCGAAGGTGAGCAGCAGAGTGTGTGTGTCCTGGTTTAGACTAGATGTAGTTTGGTTTCCTTCTGTGATGATTCTCCTCAGGGACAACTATTCAGTTTTTTAAGCACCCATACAGAAACACATTTGAGATACAAAAACTCACCTGCAAAACACATACTCCTCATTTTAGCTCTGGACCATGTATGATAGTTCAAGGGAAACAAATTTGAATTGTTACTCTTTTCATTTAAGCATAAATTAAAGTTAAGAGATACCAAGTTGCTGCCAGTGAGTTAATTAACTGCTGGTCTTCTTTTAAAACAGAATGCGATTCACACCTTTGCACAGCATGGGTCTCACTTGGCTGCAAGGGAGAAATCGAATCTTTGAGGGTCAGGGGCCCTGTTTCTGTGGCAAGTTGCTCTTCACCTATGAAGCAAAGCATCATATTCACACGTTCTCACTCTTTGCTGGGTAAAAGACTCTTCTGTGCTGGATGTGCAACTACAAGTTTATGTCTTTAAAGTGATAATCCAGGTTTCTATGGCAAATAATAGCAAAATGTAATAATGACTTTTCATACTATTTCCCTAGGGTAAAATGAAGGCTAGAGCTTAACAGTCATTTAAAAGAAATATGTATTTGCTTTTGATAGTTGGTTGGATTATTCACTTAAAATGACTAGATTGAAAGTTTCTAGCAGAAATATGATTTTATTAGATAAGAAAAAATATTGGTGAAATTACTATGTTTACATGTCATCTCATCTATAATTAAAATATGGCTATATTACATAATTAGAAAAGATAATCTCAGCAATTTAAATATTTCTAAATTTCTTATAGAAAAAACACATTTAATGCATTGGTATCTTTTGAAAATAAATTCAGTACCATCATGGCTTAATGCTTATTCCTGCTTGTAATTGATGAGGTTTCCTTTTTTTTTTTAATTTGAAATTACATTTGTGCTAATACAGCATTGATTTTGCAACAGACTGATTTGTAATTGCTTAATTTTTACAATAAAATAATCTGTACAAAAGAATAGAAGAATGGTATTTGATTTCCTTTGGCTCCATGTGGAACTTGGGATGTCCCACTAGACTCTTAATCTGAATATCATCTGTTATTAGATTCTTATCCTCTAAAACTGAAAAACCAGTATCATGAAGATGCCATGTTATTTGTTTAAACAGAAGTCTTTAGACACAGCCTTTGAGATACTGGGGACCAGAGCTTTAATTCTATTGGGAAAACAGCACAATTGCCAACTTTGAAAATTTCTTAGATATTTTGTACACTATTAGCTCACTTCCTTATGTAATTATGAGCTTTTAAAATAAGGGCTCAGAACCTCAAGTTTTTTTTACAGTTAGAGTTAAGAGTCTGGGTTTAATGCTAGGGTAAGTGCAAGATTGAGGGTTAGGGTTATGGTGAGGTGTGGGTGATGATGATAAGGGTGAGGGAAGGGGAAGGGGGTACTGGTAGGGTTAGTGCAAGATTTAGGTTCAGGATTACAGTGAGGCTTGGGTGATAGATGATGAGGGTGATGGTATAGGGTGAGGGCATGGGTAGGGTTCTGGTTAGGTGTAGGCTTAGGTTGATGAAGTTATGGTGTGGGTTAGAGTAAGGATTTGGGTTTAGGCTGAGGGTCAGTGTGAATAGTTAATGGTTATGGTTCTGTGTGAGTGAAGGTGAGGGTGTGGGTTAGGGGCTACACTTATGGATAGTGTTAGGGTTAGGGTTAGCAATAGGTGTAGGGTGAGGATATGGTTATGGTGAGAGTTAGGTTTAGGGCTCAGTGTCAGGGTTTATGTTAGGTTTAGGATTTGGGTTATGGTTAGGTGTGGGGAAAGGGTGAGTATGAGGGTAAGGGCCCAGGGTTAGTATTTGGGTTAGCTTTTGGGTTAGGTGTATGGGGAGAATAGGATTTCGGTTAGGGTTCAGGTCTAGGTTTAATGTTAAGGTAAGGGCGGGATTGAGGTTTAGGGTTACAGTGAGGTGTGGGTGACAAGGGTGAGTGGGTGGTGATACAAGTATGGGTAGGGTTAGGGTAGTGTAGGATTAGGTTTAGGATGAAGTTTTACTGTGGGTTAGAGTTAGGATTTGGGTTCAGGCTGAGGGTTAGTGTGAAAGTTAAGAGTTCCAGTTCTGTATGAGTGAAATGAGGGGGAGAGTTAGGGGCTGGGTTTATGGTCAGGGTTAGAGTTAGGGTGGTCGTTAGGTGTAGGGTGATATGGTTATGGTGAGAGTTAGGTTTAGAGTTCAGTGTTAGGGTTTGGGTTAGGTTTAGGTTTTGTGTCATGCTTAGGTGTGGGTGAAGGTGACAAGGGTGAGAGGTTTTGTTGGAGGGGTCAGGGTTAGATTTAGGATTAGGGTTAGGGTTAGGGTTAGGATTAGGGTCAGGGTTAGGATTAGGGTTAGGGTTTGATGTAGTATTCAGTGTAGTGAGGATAGGATTAGGATTAGGGTTAGGATTCGTTTTCAGTGTGATTTTGGGTTATGTTTAGGATTTGGGTTATGGTTAGGTGTGGGTGAAGGTGAGTATGTGGGTGTGGGGTTGGGGTGAGGGGCCAGGGTTAGGTCCTGGATTTGTGGTATGGGGAGGATAGGGCTACGGTTAGAGTTAGAGTTCAGGTATAATAGGGTAAGTGCGAGATTGAGGTTCAGGATTATGGTGAGGTGTGGGTGATGATGAGGGTGAGGGGGTGGGGGTACAGGTAGGGTTAGGATTCTGTTTAGGTGTAAGGTTAGGTTCAGGATGAAGTTGTGGTATAGGTTAGAGTTAGGCTTTGGGTTTAGGCTGTGGGTTAGCATGATAGTTAATGGTTTTGGTTCCATGTGAGTGAAGATGAGGGTGAGTATTAGGGGCTAAACTTATGGAAAGTTTTAGGTTAGGGTTAATGATGGGTGTAGTATGAGGTTATATGGCAAGAGTTTTGTTTAGGGTTTAGTGTCAGGGTTTGGGTTAGGTTTATGGTTTTATGAAAAGTGGTGTGAAGGTGAGTATGAGAGTGAGGGGTTAGAGTGAGGGGTTAGGGTTAGGTCTTGGGTTAGGTGTACATGCAGGATAGGGCTACGGTTAGACTTAGGGTCCAGGTTTAATTAGCATAAGTGCAAGATTGAGGTTTAGGGTTATGGTGAGGTGTGGGTGACGAGAGTGAGGGTGATTGGGTGTGGGTACAGGTAGGGTTAGGGTTAGGGTTAGGATGAGTTTTGGTGTTTTAGAGTTAGAATTTTGATTTAGGCCGAGAAATTCTGCATCACTCCTCTTAGCATACAAACCTGCTGCTGTTATGAGTCTCATCAGATCCTCTCTTGATCTCAGAGGGCTCTCTCCTGCTATTGCCCTCCTTATTCTGCCCTTCTTTATTGGAAAATATCTTAAGAGCATGGCCTTTACTTGCTATCCCCCTTGTCTTCTGTCCTCTCTAGAACTAACTTCAGTCAATGTCACCAATGACTTCCATGCTGCCAAAATCCAACGGTTCCATCTACAATCCCACTTCTGGGTATATACCCACAAGAAGTGAAAGCAGGGACTTGAAGAGAGATGTGTACACCTCATGTTCATGACAGCATTATTCACAGTGGTCAAAAGGTGGAAAAAACCCAAGTGTACATTGATGGATGAATGGATAAACAAAATGTCATATATCTAGACAATGGAATATTATTCAGCCTTACAAAGGAAGGAAATTTTAACACATTACAATATGGATGAATCTCGAAGACCTTACGTCAGGTGAATAGGCCAGACACAGAAGGATAAATATGGTATGATTCTACTTACATGAGGTACCCAGGGTGGTCAAGTACATAGAGACATTAAGTTGAATAGTGCTTTCTAGGGATTAGGGGAGGAAGAAGTGGGGACTTATTATTAATTTTTTTTTATTAAGGTATCATTGATATACACTCTTATGAAGGTTTCACAAGAAAAATAATGTTATTACACTGACCCATATTATCGAGTCCCCCCTCTCATACCCTATTACAGTCACTGTCCATCAGTGTAGTAAGATGCCACAGAGTCACTAGTCTTCTCTGTGCTACCCTGTCTTCCCCATGACCTCCCTCCCCTCCCCTTTCGTAACCGCTAGTCCCTTCTTGGAGTCTGTGCGTCTGCTGGTGTTTTGTTCCTTTGGTTTTGCTTTGTTGTTGCACTACACAAATGAGGGAAATTATTTGGTATTTGTCTTTCTCTGCCTGACTTATTTCACTGAGCATAACTAGCTCCATCCATGTTGTTGCAAATGGTAGGATTTGTTTCTTTCTTATGGATAAATAATATTCTATTGTGTATATGTACCACATCTTCTTTATCCATTCATCTACTGATGGACACTTAGGTTACTTCCATATCTTGGCTATTATAAGTAGTGTTGCAGTGAACATAGGGGTGCATCTGTCTTTTTGAATCTGAGAACTTGTTTTCTTTGGGTAAGTTCCTGGGAGTGGAATTCCTGGGTCAAATGGTATTTCTATTTTTAGTTTTTGAGGAACCTCCATATTGCTTTGTGGGGAATTATTTTTTAATGGTTCAATATGGGAAGATGAGAAGGTTTTGGAGACGGATGTTGATGGATGTACAACTATGTGAATGTATCTAATACCAGTGAACTATACATTTAAAAATGATTAAAGTGGTAAATTTTATGTTATGTATATTTTACTACCAAAAAAATAAAATCCAATGGTCCATTCTCATTCCTTGTCTCATGTGGCCTCTCAGCAGTGTTTGACATAGTTGATAATAAGGAACTTAAAAAAGAAAACTTTATTGGGATACAATCCACATACCATAAAATTCACCCACTTAAAGTACACAATTAAATGGTTTTTAGTATATGCTCAGATTTGTGCATTCATCACCACAATGAATTTTAGAGCATTTTCATTACTCTCCCAAAAAAACCTGTCTGTACCATTGTCATTACTTCCCCAACTTAATCTTGCCTGGACTCTTGGCCGTTAAGAACCCACTTTCTATTTATAGATTAGCCTACTCCACACAGTTCATTTAAGATGTATCATACAATACATTAAATGGAATCATACAATGGTCTTTTGTGACTGGCTTCTTCCATTTAGCATAATGTTGTCAAGGTTCTTACATGTTGTGGCATGTAAGTGTTGCTATGATGTATTTTATTTACTCATTTACCAGTTGGTGGACATTTGGGTGGTTCCTACTTTTTGGCTACTATGAGTAATGCTGCCATGACTATTCATGTACATGTTTCCATTTCTCATATTTCATTTCTTACCTTCTTAAAAGCGTTTTGGCTTACCTCTAGCAGACTGCTAAAAATCGACTCTGGGTATTTTTAAATCTATCACTTTATCTTCTAAAATGAGGACTTGGTCTGGGCTTTTGGAAGCTCTCTGAAGGATTGCCTTGTTCATTTCAAATTCAATGACAGAATTTTGGTTTCAAACCACATTAATTTTTTTTGTTTGCCTGATAATGGGGTGTAACTTGAGTTGGAAATCTCTGCTAAGGAAATGAGTGTTAAGAATTTAGTACTTGTGTTTCTGAGAGAAAACCAATGAGCAAACTGCTTGGACCATTTTTTTGCCTCTTAGTTCCTGGTATTACCAAAAAGTGAAGGGCCACATTTCCCTGTAGATGATCTGATAAAAAATCAAAGGCTTTAAAATCCTTACCAGAGCTTTTAAAGAAGTGAAGAGTTAGTTGAGGTGAGCGCAAAACGGACTGTATATTTTTTAATATTTTGAGGATTTTAAACAATCCTATATCAATACTGGAAGTTCCCTATGGAAAAAGCTCTACTGTGATCCTTTTTACAAAGGAAATACTTAATCCCTTATTTGACAGTTTTATAAGTGTATTTTGCATTGTCATTTTTATTTTTTATCATTTTGCTTCGGTGTTGTATGCCTAAAGTGTGGTATTTTAAATTGTCTTTTGTATTTTCTATTCTTTAATGATTGTAACACGAAGCTATAGGTTTAAGTACAATTCACGTTTCAACTCATCATTTAGTGAGTTAAATGATGGCCCCCAAGAGGATATGTTCCCAGCCTAATCCCTGGAATTTGTGAAGGTGACCTTATTTGGAAAAAAAAAGTCCTTGTAGAGTCATTAAGTTAAGGATCTCAAGATGACACCCTGGATCACTCAGATGGGCCGTAAGTCCAGTGACAAATAGCCCCCTAGGAGATCAAAGGGGAGGGGAAGGGGCAGGCTACGGGAGGGCGGAGACAGATTGGAATTTTGTAGCAGTCACCTGAGGAACACCTGAAGCCACCGGAAGCTGCAAGAGGCAAGGAAGGATTCTCCCCTAGAGCCTAGGAGGCAACAGGGCTCTGCCAACACCCGGACTTCAGTCTTCCGGCCTCCGGAACTGTAAGAGAAAAATGGCTATTGTTTTAAGCCACCAAATTTGGTCATCTGTCATGGGCAACCCTGGGAAGCTAATACAAAGAGGATGCTGGCTTAATGGTTTTATAAAACAAAACATTCTTGAGTAGCAGAGGGATTAATTTTTTTCCCTGCGAATTGCTGATGTCCCCCTCAGGGTGTGTGTCACTACTCAGTCCTGCCCACCATTGCCTGCTTGGCCCCCGCCTCCTCCCTGCCATCCCTCTGAACTTCATGGTTCTTCCCTCCTTCACTGTCAGTTCCCCCAGTTCCTGGACAATCTCTCCTTTCAGGTGGGCTGTGGGCTTTGATCCAGTCCATTAACATGGTACTTCCCTCTTCATATGGCCTGGACAGGGGTCCCAAATACAAAATGTATGTGCATTCTAAATGTACAAAACAAAACAAACCACAGCAAGAACAAGAACAAAGCTGGATGTCTAGACATCATAATGAAGTGAAGTGGTGGCCAAGTGTCATTCCGCCCAGAGGGCAGCTTCTACTTAGCCCCAGGAAGTGATCGCTGTGAAGCGCCAAGAAACTAGTGTTGCCAGATTGGATTTTTTAAAAGAAGCTGGAAATCTGAATTTTTCTATAAATGTCCTGATTTTTAAACAAGGCAACTTATTCATTATAAGAAATGAAACAAACCCTCAAACAACAAGCAAAAAATATATGTGTGTATGTGCACATATAAAAACATATCTGCAGCCCCCATTGGCCCATTTGTTCCATTTTGTGAGAGAATCTTTGTCGTATGATGTAAAGGTGGGCAGTGGGATCACTGCATATATTTCTTGCATCTTTTGAGGCTCTTTTAAAAATCTTCATCTCCTAAATGCTAGGAAATGGTAAGGTAATCAAGGCTGGCAATGCTTTGCTGAGTCTGCTTTACTAAATTTAACAATACAGAGATGGTTTAACATGTTAAATATTTTATTCACATTGTTTACAAACTATATCCACCTGAAAAACACATGAATCCAAAAATAGATTATTTTACAGTAATTCACATTTTTAAAACAAGTTCCTTTTGAAGTTAAACTCTAACCATGGAGGTCCTCAGCCTGTATTGTGGTTCAGTGCCTCGTCGCATGAAGCTTCCTGCCCTGGTGAAGTAGAAGTTGGAGGGGCAGTCCACCTAGGTGTAGGTCACTAATGGCTCACCTACCAGTGACTGGTGAGAAGACGTCAGTGCAGACTTTAACCCATGAGCATTTACTGGTGCAAATTCACTGTCACTATTTTTGTCAAGGAAATATGTGTTTTAGAGTTTGAATACACATCAGGTAAGAAGACAAAACAAGAGACTCATAATTTAATTGGCCATTACACAGTTGTCAGGATGTTTCCAGTTCTGTAAGGATTTCACATCTTGACCACAGACAGAATCAACAGACTGCGATTTTACCAGGTTGGCAGCTTGGGTCCCAGAAACAGCAGTGATTTGGAAATGAATTCAGGTGTCTGTTGACTGACTCTTTGCAAAACTGATGTCCTCCCCACCTCCACTCCCACCAGTAGAAAAGGGGGAATAAACTCAGGAAGGATTAACAGTGTGCTGAAATTTAAGTGTGTTACTCTAGAAGGTTGGTACGGGAGTGTTCCCGAGTGGGCAAAGATTCTCTGGTTAAGAAACAACTAACCTGTGCTAAGTCCAATCATTTCCTGGCTTGATGGCTTAGCTATTTTATTAATTAAGAAAGTTTTCTATGGAATTTGACTCTAACAATTTAAAATCTACATTATGTTTCTCTTATCCACGTCTCACCCCCTCCTTCTATATATCAATTACAAACTAACCATTTTTTTTTTTCCTCTGTGGGTTAAATGTGTGAAAACTTTTGAGCCTTTGGAATGGGAGCACTGAATGAGTCGCTAATGGCAGGATTAGATACTTTTTCTCAGAGCTAATGGCACTGGCTGTTGTGGTTCTACAGCTCTTGGTTGGGGAGTGGTGTTGGATGAAGGTACCATAAGAAGTCAGCCCGCCCCTCCTCCCTTCGGGTAAAAAAAAAAAAAAGACTTTCTTAAGGGTTGCTGTCATCACCCCCAAGTAGACAGCAACTCTGGATCCAAATGTAAGCTGAGATGTGGAGAAATTATCAGTTGCAGGCTTAAAAAAAAAATAAAACTTTCAAATGTCCATTGAAATCTGATTGTTTTAAGACAAAAAAAAATCCATAAAATGAGCTTGATGATGGAGCAGATCATAGCTTGTCTTCCTGCCACCCGTGTGCATTTTTTCCAAATTTGTACACTAACCTTCGGTCAACCCGTTCCAAAATTCCTGTTTTATAGTAGTACCTGCGAGTGATAGCAGAAGAGAAAGGTGGGGAGTGTTTGCACCCTGGGACAACAACAGAACATAAACATTCTCTCCTCATTCTTCTCAGGTGACAAGGCAGGCCAGGCTCTAGTTACCTTGGTATTTTCGCACCCTGTTATCAACTTACACTTAAACCTTTCCCAGACATCTTGAAGACTGAACCTCACCACATTCAGTTCAAAACGTGTTTTGTGTGTGTGTGTGTGTGAGATGGCCTGGGTTCAGAGTGATCCCCGGGGACACTGCCAAGAATAAGAAAGATGGCGTGTCAATTTACAGACCATAATCCTGCCTGTAACTAAGAACCAAAGTGTTGTCTCATGACCTTTTGATTATCAAGTAAAAGGCTGCAAAACAGTTTAATTTTCTATGGCTGGCCATTTTATATAACTACCTGAAGGCTCATGGCATTCATGCTATTAACTTACCTCAGAGCTCTGCTCAACTTCTCATACGTCATTCTGTCATTTTTCTTCCTTTGTCCCCACATCTTTGCCAGGGCTTCTGATTTAACCACCCGAAAAATACCTTGTTCCCTATCTTCCCATTCCAGAATGCCACAATTTTCTTCAGGAGATAGAAGCAGGTCTCGCACAAATTCCCATAGATGAGAGCTTTGGAGGCCTTTTGAAAAGGAAAAAAGTTATTAAAGAAGACATATATATTTTTTAATTTTAAGAGAAGAGTTTCATAACTTCTCATTAACACATGAGAATTGCTGTTTTATGGGGTTATTTCCCATAATTACAATCAAGCACTCTACCTGGAACCTTACCGAGTTGTGAAATGTCTGTCTTTTGTTGTTAAAACAATTACAACATAAAACAAATAAAACATGTGTACAGAAAACACCAAATTCATACTGACTAGCGACGCTGTGGCTCACGGACCTTCCTTGCTGTGTGGGACTATGTACTAATTCTTATGGAATTAATGAAATGACAGTCAAATGATCTTTTCATTTTTCTTTCTAACAGCATAGTTGTACTAAGATCTTAGAGCCGCAACTGTCTAGGTGGACCAATCCTACAACATTTTCATGAAAAGCTGGTATTTCTCTTGTTCTGTTATATTGTGGTTAAGACTGGCTCCCAAGTCCAATGCCTGGGTTTGGGGCCTGGATTCACCTCTTCTTAGCTCTGTATTGTATCTGCTCTAATTATCTGTAAAATGGGATAATAAAAATACCCACCTCACAGCAGAGGTTAAAGGATTATGATTTTATACACAGCAAGTGGCTGGGACCAAGCCAAGCAGGCGTGATTCTGCATTGTCTGCATCTTAGTGCTGGGGAAAGGTTCTCCAACTCACAGTGTTTTCCCTATTGACCCTGATCACCTCAGACAGAAAGACCCCCCAGGAGCCCAAGAGGAACAAACCCTTACTCAGAAATTCAACATGATTAGAAAATGTGTTTACTTTCTCACTTTAACTCTTACAATACCATTTGTAAGTGAAAAAAAGAAATGTGATTTTGATAACATTTACAAAAGTCATTGTCAATTTCTCTGTGACCTCCTTTTGGAAATAACTGACCCCTTTCAAAACTTTCGTTTCAAAGCTTATTAAAGTAGATTACTTCGTCTGGTTTTTTTAGAAATTAGAAATGCAAAATGGCATATCTACACTTACTCGTTCGACTATGACTGTGACAGTCTTGAGCTTTGATACCACTTGTTTTTAAGCAACTGGAGTCAGCATCTGAAACAGAATGACGTAGAGCAGTAGGCAGGCACCTGGAGGCCCCCTGCACACTCAGATCACACCGGAATAAACAAATCTTCATCGAACACCTCTGTGGTAGAAGGCACAGGGTGCCTTTGGGGGTAATTAGTAGGTGGGAGGTGCGAACATATTCAGCACATGGTGTTTGCCTTTAGGGAGCATTTGTATTCAACACCAGGCACCTGCTGTGTGCCAGGTTCTGGGCTCTGTGCTGGATATGGACTTGGTTGGCCCCAGGCTCATGCAGAATTAAAGACTAAAGGGCAAGGGAAACACAAGTGAAACCAACAAACCACCCATTATTTTGTTATGAAGGAAGCAAGACATCAGATAGAGAAAGAAGGTGGAGGAAAGCACCTGCTTTAGACAGGGTGGCCAGAGAGGGCCTGTTGAAGAGGAGAGTTTACACCGATGTGAGGGGGGAAGTGTGCTTCAGAGGAGAGGAGCGGCTCATGCATGGAGGGAGCATCAGGGAGGCAGGCGTGCGCTGTGCCCAGGTGGCGGCAGGCCATGAGGCTGGGGACGCAGGCTGCCGGCAGGTCACACAGGGCCTTCCTTCCATAGTAAGGACTTGAAATTATTCAAAGAGTAAAGTGAAGACTTTGGAGTTTGACAAGATCCACATTTTAAGAAGCTCCCTCCTAGTAGCATGTGGAGAACAGACTGGAAGGGACACAAGTAAGAGCAGAGAGCAGAGGTTAGGAAGAGTAGAAAGCAAGACATGAGCTCAACACTGAGTTAAATTAGAACTCATGCTGTAAGTCACAATTTGAGACACCTGCATAAGCGTGCCTCCACGGTACAGGATCTCACCCACCTCCGCGCCCCTTGCTCAGTTGGCTCCAGCTACACTGGCCTCGGGGCTCTTTCTGAACCTCACAGGCCCCTTCCACCTCAAGGTCCTTGTGCTCACTCTCCTTGGCCTGGGCACCCTATCCTTGTCTCCACGGTTTATGCCTTCATCTCAGACTTTGCTCAATGTCACCTTCCCAGTGTGGCCTTCTCTGACTGCCTGAGTTGGACTCATAATCCCACTGCTGACATTGCATATCCACTTCCCTTACTTTATTTTTTGCCGTAATGTTTATCACCACTGAACATATTATATCATGTATTTATTTATTTAGTTTACTGTCTGTCCCCACTGCTTCCAGACGTATTGCCCCAGTACCTAGCATGGTGCCTGGCGCATAGTGGGTGTCCACAGGAGTTACTGAGTGGCCACTACACTATGTACCAGATTACACCAACTAGACCCACCGTGCAGCCTGGTAGGTAAACTCTAAGTAGGGAATGAAAGAACAAGTGTGCTGTCAGGGAAAGGATGGTGTCCTGGGTACCACACTGTGCCCAGGGCGCTCTGGCTCAGTGCCCCTGGGTCACGTGGCTCCCTGGCTTCATGTCCGGCAGTGGTTCACTGTTGTCTCCAGGGTGAAGGCTGCCATGTTAGGCCTTTCCAAACTGACCTCCGCCCAACCCTCCAGGCTTCTCTCTTGCTGTGCCCCAACTTCTTCCCTTCTCTTGGGTCAGGTAGTCCCAATGGGGCTTGGTTTTCCCTGCCTCAGGGCCTTTGCACAGCTCCCCACTCTCCACTTCCACCCACTCTTGCAAGACTCACTCACACAAGACCTCTTCGGGTGAGGTCCCGTGTGCTGCTCGGTGTTATGGCACTGGTCCCACCCAGCTGTAAAGACGGATCTTGTCTTCTCTTTTCTGGTACTGTTAGCTGATAATTAGGCAGAACTTATAAATGCCAAGTACTTGCTATGTGCTTTACATACAATATCTCATTAAATCCTGCAAGAACCCTGTGTGGCAATATTGCTGTTTCCACTTTATTGAGGAGGAACTTGAAGCCCAGAGAGTTTAAGGATTTGGTCCAGAATGGTAGGGCCAGCACTTGAACCCAGAGCAGTTCCATTCCAAAGCTAATGTTAAACTACTACTTTATTTGTCTTTCATAGTAGGTGTTGAATAGACACTTAGTGAATAATTATTAGCTATGTTTATTGATTGTTTGCTATTACTGCCAGGCCCTCAAGCCCACCCATCCTTGTGGTATACTATCCTATCCCATTAAGATCTTCATTTTGCATCTAAGAAAACTGAGGTGTAGAGAGGCTGTGTAGCTCTCTGCTGGTCCCTCACTCATTGGCTCATGAATATTGAGTCATGGCACGCCAGCTGTGTCAGGCACTGGAGGCTCAGCCTGGAACAAATCCAAGTCTCTCTTCTCAGAGCTCTTACTTCCAAGTGGGTAGAACATCCCATGAACAAGCAAACGTGGAATATTTTGGTTGGCCATAAATACCATGGAGAATAATAACATAGCAGGGTGGGAGCAGAGAAAGCATGGGGGCAGAGGGCGAGCAAACTTGCAGTTTCAGTCAGAGCCAAGAGAGAAGGCTCTCCGACAAGGAGATACCAGGGGCCGGAAGGGAGTGAGCCCTGGGGACATCTGGGGAGCACAGGTCAGGTTACCTGCCTGGCCCACAGTGGAGCTGAAATCTGCAGCCAGGCATTCTTATGTCAGAGCCCTCAGCTCGAGCAGCTGAAGTGCATGCTCGCTGGAACAAGCAGTGGGCTGAATGCATGCCTTCAACTTTCAGGGTCTCTTAAGCCTCCTCTCTACCCTTTCATCTGTTAAAGTCTGGAACTGCTTTGATGTGGAAAAAAGGGCCTGTACCCACAGGCAGGCATGAGCAAACCATGAATGAAGGCTCAGGGGAAGTCAGGTGGAAATGGAGGTTGCCACCAGGTGGAGTGAGGTTACAGGCAAGTGAGCAGGGCAGATGCCCGGTTGTGACCAAGAAAGAGTTCTGCCCTCTGCCCGATTAAATGCCATGCTGTACAGCGTTATCTGCACAGCAGACCCATTCACTGATTTAATCTTTTAAGAAGAGAGAAAACAAATGGAGTGGTAAAGATAAACAAAAGTGAATTATTAACCCCTGAACGCTCCCCCTGGAATGCCAAAATATTAAGAAAAAGGAAAAGAGTCACCCTTTTAATTTTTATGATTTCGTCCATATGCTTCAGACGAAGGCTATTTGGCTGAGAGGATGAATACAGGATAGATCAGCAAGAGGCAGGGTTGTGATAGGGGACAGTGGGCGTTTCTCGCTGTGGGTCTTGCCAGAGATAATAATTCTATTTTATCTGTTCCTAGTTCACAGAGGCGGCTTTGAAGGTGCTCAGCGTCGACTAGATCAGAGGCCTTGCTTGGCTGGTGGTGGCAGGAGGGGTGGTGGGGGTGGCAGTGTGGGCAGAGAGGGGCTGCAGCCATCACTGTGATGGTCATGTTGAGGTGGGTTTCTGAAGTGAAACCTCTGTCGAGGTCAGTCACAGGCAATGCAGCAACCATGAAGCTACTCAAGTTCTCCATGGATGTTGGTGGGCTTCTGGGAGCAGCTCTGTCTGTGCTGCAATTATCTTCATCCTTAGTGTGTTCCTGCAGGTGGGCTCTGGGTTGGGCATGGCCTGGGCTCTCTGCCGTCTGTGGGGTTGGGAGGAATTTGGTTGCCTTGAAACTGGAGACTGTTAAATATGGCCATATGATCTATTCCCAGTCATTGATTGAAGTCCGGAATCTGAGATGTGGGCTGGCAGGGCAGAGTTTCTGAAACAAGCTCCTTCCATCCCCATGACACTAGTGTTGCCATAGGGCCTGCAGCCCGTGCTGGGAGGGTGTGGGAAGCTCTGAGTCTCAGGAGCAGAAGATGCCCACCAGAGAACCCAGGACTGTCAGCTTTGTTCTCTGGCATTTCTGTGGCGAAGGTAGTAGGGGGCAGGTGGAGTGAAGGGCCAGAGTGGGGAGGGGCTGAGTGTGTCACCTGGGCCAGTCTGACAGTTTCAGTTTTAATTTCAGTTGCCTGCCCTGTACTAAGTTGAAAATCACCCTGTTCTCTGAATCATTGTGGAGCTGGGCCCAGACCCAGAGGAATCCTGAGCCTTGGGTCTCAGTGGAGTGGACAGCAGAATGGAGAGAAGGGGCTGGGAGCATGTGTGCCCATGTGCACATGTGGTGAATGCACAGTGTGCGAGCACAGACTTTGAGAATCCAAACTCTGCATTTACTCAAAAGTTATTGCTTCTCCAGTTTCTGCAGATGCAAACAGGTATAATGCTACTACATTACAGGGTTATGATAGGATTAAATGAGTCAATGTATGTAGACTACTCCGCATGGCAATGCACTGGGTGCACAGTGAGTGTTTCACAAATGCTAACCATAGCCACCAATCTTGATCCAAGTTGGCCAGGCTTTGGCCTCCACTGGCACAACTCATTTCTGGGTTGGGGGTGTCTGTGACTGTGAAACCTCACCTGGGCCATAGGCACCATGACCAAATGTCTTGGATTTTCTGGAAGAGCCTCACTGCATAATCTACCAACCTGTTGTCTTCATACCAACAGTAGTGCCCACTAAACTATGCATTAGGGCTTCTGTCTTGGGAAAGTGTGCTCATCAGGGCCGTGAGAGAGCCAGAGACCGGCCTCAGGGGCCCAGCACAAAGGCCGTGGTGTCCTGGCTGTGGCAGCAGAGGCTGCAATTGGGCAGAGACTGTGGTGCCGGTGTTTAGGCACACTCACCAGACTCCTTAACCCTGAGCTCAGTCTCAGAATTGTGCTGCTCGATGCAGGGAGGAGGGTTAGTTTCTACCAGTGTATGCTCCAGCAGAGCTGCCAGCTCGGAGCCCTTGTCTTACCACCTCTCCCTCCAGAAACTCCTCTCCACCTCCTCCCACACTGGTCTGGGCTGCTGTCATCCCTCTTCCAGACCATAGCCTCCTAGCTGGGCCCTTTCGGACCCAGACACAGCCATCTGGGCATCTTCTTAAAATGCACATGGGATCTTACCACTTTCATGCGTCAGTGGCTTCCCAGCCTGCTCAGAGTGAAATCTAGACTCGGAGAGCTGTGCGGCCCTGCCCTTGCCCTGCTCTTGGCCTCAGCTCCCACTCTGCTCTCTGCAGATGCTCTACTGACGTGCTGTCCAAGAGGACTTTCTGAGGAGTGGAAATCTGAGCAGTCCTGCCTGGTAGCCACTGGCAACCTGTGGCTGTTGAGTACTTGAAATGTGGCTAGTATGACCAAGGAGCTGAATATCAATTTTATTTAATTTTAATTAAATGTAATAGCCACATGTCGCTAGTGGCTACTGTACTGAACCACCTAGTAATAGAACTTCTAGCCTTCTCTTGGTTCTTTCTCAAAGGCTCCAAAATTGTTCCTGTCTCAGGACTTCTGCACTTGCTATTCATACCCTATAACCTTTTCTTTCCTCTTTTCCTGGCTAACTTCTGCTCATCCTTTAGGCCCTACTTAAATAGCTCTTCCTCCAGAAAATCTTCCCTGGTCCCTAATTGAAATCTTTACTCCATCTCGCACAGAAGACATCCTGCCCTTTTACTTTTTAATACCATCATAATTGGTAGTTACATATTATTATTGGGATTGTTTGTTTAATGTCTCTTTCCCTCCTTTGTTCCATGAGGGAAGAACCTAAACTGTGCTCATTCCTGCAGCCACAGTGCCTTGCTCTGGGCCTGGCACATAGTAGGTGTTCAACATGTGTTTGATGAATGAATAAAAGAATGAAAAGGGAATGAAAGAAATGCATGAGGGGAGAAAGAAGTTTGGAGCTTCAGGTTTAGACATACCTGGGTCACCTATTGCCTTCTAACCTTGTTGCCTTAATCTTTAGGCTTTAGTTCCTACCCCTATCAAAATACCGTAGTACTAGGATTTGTCTTTTAGGGTTACTGGAAAGATTACCGGAAACAATGTCTATAAAGATTCTAGCACAGGGCCTGGCTATTTGTAAGCACTCAACAAATGCTAGCTGCCATTGTTATTATTTATTATTATTATAGCACTGACTCAAACTGGGGCTAGTTATACATTCAGGTAACACCCTCTAGAGAATTTACAGCACACCCTCTCTCTTCCTAGCTCATCATCTTCCTTTGTTGTGAGGAAGGCAGTCTGGCAAAAAGATACCACTTATAGGTGGGAGCCCTGAGCCCTGAGAAAGGGCCAGTCAGGCTAAACTCAGGGCTGCTTAGAGAGTACAGCAGTTGCCTGCCCTGGGCTCAAGCCTTTGGACACAGACTCAGTAGTGGCCCCTGAGCACTATGGGGCTGCTTCCTCCCCAGGCTTCACCTGGGTGGAGAAAGCTGGGGTTTGCACCCCCCAGGGTTCTGAGGATGGATGAGAAGGGATTCCGCCAGAGACAGGGACTCTGTTCACAGGGATGAGGGGCTATGCCCTACCACCGGAGAGTGGGAGACCTCGAGGCACACAGGGCTGCTCCTGGGAGGACAGCCAGGGTCTGTGGGGCACAGCACACCTGCTTAAGCCTGCAGCATGTGGTTCACGGCTGTGGCTACTCTTGTGTTAAAACACTGAATAAAAAACCCTTCATTAACCAGATAACCCAAATCCTGATTTGATTGCTTGGGACTTTAAGGAGGGAAAAAAATAAATCATAAGAAACCACCCGTCTGCATCTGTCCCTCTGCTAGAAGCCCTGGAGTCACCACGTGCCCTGATTTCTGCATACAAATGAGCTCAAGTCCACAGCAGAAAAGGCCCGCCCAGGATCCCTGCCTCCTGGCCCCCAGGCCGGGGTCAGCCACAAACCCCAGTCAGCAGCAGCATCTTTAAGAAATGAGTGGTCCAAAGTTCCCTTTCCTAAACCTTCTCTGTCTGCGAAAGAGAGGGTTAATGTTCAGAATCCACAAGGCCATTTGAGGTCCCCCCTCCACTATACAATTATAAACTCGACCTGCTCAGTGAGCTCAGATTCCTCATAGACATCTTTAACTGCAAGAGCTCTGATGTTTAGTAGCTCTTGTTGCCAGTGGATAGCAGGTTCACTCTGCTGGCCCACACCGGGCTCTTCATGCGCACTGTTTCTTGAACTCACTACAGCCCAGCAAGGGTCACACCATTTTACAGATTGGGAAACTGAGTCTGGGGAGGACAAGGAATCACCCACACCCATGCTCTGTCCACCACATTTCTCCCCACTCTTCTCCTAGTCTGTGGTGGTTTCCCTTCATCAGCCTTCCACTGTGGCCCAGAAGACTGATCAAGCCCACATGCCCAATGACCGCACCAGCACAGCCTCGGGCAGCTTGGACTTAGACTCCAGGGCCACCTTCCCTAGATTTTGGACTTGGTTACTTACAGTCTTTGACGGCAGCCTTGGCCTCTTCAGCGTCATTAAAGAAGGAGTAACCTGGGAAAGAGAAAGAAACCTGCCAACTATCCCATACAGTCCCGGACCCCCTGCCGAGCCAGGAGAGGAGGCACGAGGCAGAAGTGGGTGACTGTCCCCTCTGTGGCACAGTTTTATTTCAGAAGGAACCTTGGTGACCATCTGGCCCTGATGGGGCCGCTCTTAAGCTGTACCTGAAAGGCAACAATCTCCTGGTTTTTAAAGGACACCTGGACAGAGCCCTGGGGCCAGGCATTCCAGCACCCTGGGGATTTTCCCTGGGCGCTGGGGAGATTGAGTCCTGGCCTGAGGCCAGGAGGCCTGGGCTCTGAGCAGGGTCATGTCCCTGACCCTTGTGTGACCTTGCCCGGCCACTCAGTGTCCAGGCTCATGTTCCTCATTGGTTAACACATGACAAAACTACCAGAGTCCACTGTGGCTCTGAGAGTCTGTGATCTCTGAAGTGGCTCTAATCCCCTGGGGATCTGAACCCCTGTTGTGTGCTGGCCAAGGGGGAAAATGGACATAGGAGGCTGCAAGAAGGGCAAAACTGCGTATGAGGCTTTAGTGAGGAATCAGGAGGCTGTGTCAGGGCCTTGGTGTGCTCCTCTGAAGACGGCTGGGTGGGGGTGAGGTAGGAGTTTCATATCATGTTTTCACGCAGCAGCACTCACCAAAGGACACCTGTTTTCTAGCTTGGTGTCCAATGTGAGGGTTTATTTCCAGTTACTCAGGAGCCTGGAACAGGGCACGTTTGTGCCTGCTTATGCCTAGTGCCATTTTTTTCCTGTTTCTGTCAGCCACCGCCCTTCAGTTCACTCTGCCCAAAGGGCTGCCTGAGAACAGTATGGGGAACTGAGGAGAGACCTGTTCCTGTCCTAGCTGTGGAAGCCACCTGCCACCCTCCACCCTTCCTGCCGACCTTGCCTTCCCATGATGGTGTCCCCAGGTTTCTGGACCCTTAAATCCTGCTTAAATACCTGCTGAGCCACACTGCATGTTGGGCCCTCAAGCCAGCCCCGTTAACTCCTCTCCCTCCTACAATACTTGCTCTGTGTCCTGTTTGGCCACAGCCCTCATCTACGGAGCAATATAAGGCCTAAACTAGCAATAACGAGTTCACCATATAATTTATTATCCAAATGCAGACACTTTTAAGAATGAAAAACAGCACTAATAATAATTATTCCAGGATAACAGGTGAAAACAATGGGTCCTGGGCAAATTGGGACAGTATAAACCTTGGTCACAATTCATGTACTTCAATATAATACAAAATGTACATTTCCCCTTGAGGAACATTTAAGGAGGAATTTCAGAATGGAGTGGGTTTGTGGAGTACTTTGACTGCCCTGGCTTAGAGAGAGCCTGAAATTCCACCACTGCGGATGGCTTTGTGAATCTATAGACTCCTTAGAATAAGAAGAAGCGTTTTTATGGTCAATTTATGGGGTGTTTACAGAACAGTTGGTTTTTTGCTTATTAACTCTGCAAATACCCTGAGGTGCTGGGACCAGGGAGAAGGACTTTTTGATGTAACAAGTGCCAAGGAAGGGAGGTGCCTGTGCTGGGAGACCCCGGCCCAGGGGCTGCTGGGGCCTGGAGACAAACTGGGTTGACTTGATGTTTGGCTAAGGCCGGCAACCCCAAGCTGCTTCCTCTTCCAGGATGGATCCCTCCTTCTCCATGGCCCTGGGATATCCATACAAGGCTGTTGCTTTGGGAGGGTTCTGAATGGAGCCCCAAGCTCCCTGGGCTGCTGAGATTTGCCCAGACTTTCCCCCTTTCAGGGAGAGCTCATGCAATGCTCAGGCCACTGTTTCTGGCAGGGCACTCTTACTGGCTATAATTAAGCAGGGGTTGGACAACAATGGTCAGCAGTCTGTCCCTCCCTTTTCCCCATCAGGCTGCAGCTCCCAGGGCACAAGCCAAGCAGTGCTTCAGGGCCACCTTCCCTAGATTTTCTGCCCTCAGGTACTCATGATGGGAGAGATTAAGGGCAGGGCAAAGAATCCTAGAGCTGAAAGGTCCTCTGTGGTTTTCTGCCCAAACAGGAATCCCTGTTACAGTATCCCCATCAGTCAGGTTGCTATTAGACTGCTTGATTATCTCTAGTGACAGAAAGCTTCCTCCCTTCGGTACCTTCTGAAGCAGCGTTTTGAGAAGAAGGCACTGATTTTTAGAAAGCTCACTTTAAAATTTGAGCTGAGAGGTATTTCCCTTATTTTTTAAAAAACTTCTGCCTCTTGGTTATATTCATAATGACAAAAACAGCTGCTATTTACTGCATTTGCAGTCTTATATGCTGTGACAGGTAATATTTCACTGATCCTGTGGAGCAGCTTGTATAAGTGTGTATCATTATCCCATTGTCCAGACTAAGCAATGGAGATGCATGGAGGCTAAGCCCCTTGCCAGGGGTCCTGTGGCTCCACAGTGTTGGAGCCAGGGTTGGAAGACACATCTTTCTATCTCAAAGTCCTTGCTTTGAACTGACTTTCCATGAATCAATCCTGTTTGCTGTGTGACCTTGCAGACTTAATCACTTGGGACCTTAGCTCCTTTATCTATAACATGGGGTTACAGAATTATATGTTCTCAAAAAAGCCTTCCCGGTTTAAAAAACCCTGATCATCAATAGTCTATTCTTGCAGGGCACGTGGAGTATTAGATAATGCTGCTGGCACCACCTTCTGGCCATTTGATCCGAGGGCAAGTGATGAAATGAAATGCCGGTTAGCTGGACCTCTCTGGAAAAGGGAAGGGAGAGCGTCTACTTACTTCTTCCCTGGTCAATGAAAGGTCAAGCAGACACTTGCTTGTTTTGTCCACCCTTTATGGTTGTAAATCTTTATGAACATAATACATTATTTTGTTGTATCAGCCTGGTTCCTAGGTTGTTTTTTAATGTGTTTTTAGTTTTTCTCTTCTTTTCAAAACTAGACTCAACTTCTTGCTTGTAACTTGGTCCTCGTCCCCACCATCTCCAGTTCTAGCAAACTTGAGCTTCTGGGTATTGAGAGGTTTTGGGTAATGGGGGGACTGTGGTCACAGAGAGCACCAGGAGGAATTTCGCTCTGTGAATCACATAGTGGGAAAGGACCTCACGGGGTCATTTGGTTCAGTCTCAGGCCATTCCCCTGGAGGCCCGGCCCTCCGGACACTGACCTTGTGAGCGGATGGTCTGGAGGATGAAGTACAGGTACTCCCCGCAGATGCCGGCGGCCTCCAGGAACTCCTCCCGCGTCATGCTGCACAGCTGCAGGCCGCTGATGTTGAAGTGGCAGAAGGAGATGCAGTTGGCATCCAGCTTGTACTGCTCACAGCAGAACTGAAGCCAGTCCCAGACATGGCGCTTAGTCCAGTACTCGGGGTGGACAGATGTCCAGTAGGAGTCGCAGGCTACACCAGGGGAGAGAGAAGTAAGGGACCACAGCCCCTGGGAAGGAGAATGGCCCTTTAAAAGGCCCCCGGAAGGAGGCCCTAGCTGTTAACATCCTCATCCCTTGTCCAGTGAGTTTAAAGGGCCTCCAGCCCGGGGGCTGTCAAATGCTGGGGCCCAGGTCACCTTCTATTCCAAAGCAAAAACCAGTGGGGACTGTATCCTATGGTTGGGCTTTGGGGCAGGAGAGGGAATGACAGGGGCAAGAAACCTAGTCAAGGCTTGGGCGTGCTGAGGCCTAGTTCTGGTGCTTAGAAGAAGAGCAAGTGGAGAAGGAAGGAATAAGCCCGTCAGTGACTCAGTTTTAGATGACATGGTATTAAGAGCACAGGGCTTGGAGCCTGACAAGCCTGGGTTCCAACCCTAGTTTAGCCACTACATACTTGGGCAAAGTATACTGACACATAAGTCTCAGTTTTCTTATCTATAAAATGGGTATGACATGTGTAACTCACAGAGCTGTTACACAGTTTGGGTATAATATAGGTTATATATAGGCTGTGTGGTACATAGAAAATTACCAATCAATTCAACAGTTATTAAATGACCACTGTGTGCCAGGCACCATCTGAAGCTGATTTGATTCCCCTTGCCCTATGGACAGCTGTCAGCACCAGCTAGTGGAGTGTGCACTGCTTCCGGCCATTTTGTGCAAGGGGCCCAGGCCAGTAAGACATTGGCCAGAGTCCCATAGACAGACCTCGGATCACCAAAGCTGCTCCTCTGGTGAAAGGGGCAAGTGAGGGAGTTGGTTATATTGTTGTTTTTGTGGTTTTGGTGGTGTTTTGAGGAATTTTCATCCCATCCTGAGAGCCCCTTCAGAGGAGTCACATATATACCCAGACGGAGGTGGACCCCATGCCTGGCCCTAGGCAGAGACTGGGTGCTCAACAGCTCTGTCCCTATGTCAGGAGGAACAGAAAGGGTGGCAGACACAGGGCACAGAAGTGGTGAGGTACCAGGTAGTTGGGTCCTTAGTCAGGCTCTTTGACATAAATAATTCTGGCAAGTGCCATGGTATCCATTCATTTGCACATTCATCCATCCATTCATTCAATAAATGAGCTTCAATTTCCTCATTGGTAAAGTGGGAAGAATGATATATCATAGAGTTGTTCTGTGGTTTAAATGAGATAGTATATGTTACTTAGAGCCTGGGAGATTTTAATGCTATTATTAAGACTAACAACACCTACTATATATGAAGCAACAAATTGTATGCTAAGGATTCATGGTGAATAAGAAGTTTGGTCCTGGTTACCCAGAGGTCACAGCTGATGAACCTGAGAGTCACAGAGGATTTGCCAAAGATCCCACAGCCAATGTGTGTCAGAGCTGGGATTTGAACCCCAGTTAACTTGAAAGCCATTGCTCTTCTCATTCCATCACACTGGTCCTCAGAGAGTCAGCAGAGAAGAGACAAAGCACGGAGAGGGAGGCGGAGGCGGACAGAGAGCTAGAAATAAGGAGAAGACCTGCAGTGGAAGGCAGGGAGTGGTGCATTGGCACAGGTGACTGGCTCAGTTGTGTGCATGACAGAAAGGGTCGCTCAGGAGTCAGGCTCCCCCATGAGTATCAGCAAAGCTCTTCTGGTTTCCCTTTCAAATGCGGCATTTGATGCCACTGTCCCCAGGGGAGCTGAGGAAGGAGGCAGGTGGGCAGCCCTGCATGTCAGCTTGTCAAGCTCCTCAAATGCTCCTGTATTCGTATGACAGTCTATTTCACAAAGGAGGAAACGGGGGTTCCCTCTAAAACTCTGAGTCCTTCCAGAAATCTCTTTTCCCACTGTGGAGTAGGTGGAGGTGTGATCAAACCTAAACAATTGGTCTATTTTAATTTAAAAATAATTTTAATCAGAATTTTATGTGCGCATGGATTAAAGAGTCAACATGCTGCCAGGACGGTTGAGGCTGACGCCATCACCTCTACTGGTGGGCAAGGGGAGGGCGGCAGGCCCGTGAGGCTGACATTCTCTTCCTGCTCACTGGCCACTGGCTGGAGCCAGCCTGCTGCCCTGACGGGCATCTTGGGACCAGCAGGATCTCCTGGGAAAATAGGGCCATTCCCAGTCTGGTCTGTGCTTTCATGTACTGATTTCTGGCTTGAGTAAACCGTGGAGGCCTTTGATTTTCCTGGTATTCTGATGAGAGATGTTTATGAGCCTTGAAATTCTTCCGCCCTTGGTCCTGAGCTGAGCCCCAGTGGAGATGGCTATCGGCATGCTGCAGTCAGAGGACACAGTTTATTTCTTTTCATGGAAAGGGTTTGCCAAGTCTCCATTCCCCTCTCCTCTCCATTTCCACCCCCTTGTTATTTTCTTTGGCATGTGAAGAGGACCATGTTGTTTCTGGGAGCCAAGAGGGCCTACAGGATTCGGGGAAGGGCGGGTGGGGGTGGGCACTGCCACCAGGACATGTTGCTGGCGCAGGCTCCCTGGCCCGCAGCTCTCCCGTGTGAAGCTCACCCACAGAGCGGGCTTTGTGTGTGGCTCTGGCTCCTGGAGGGAAGCCAGAGTCAGAGCCAAGCATGGTGGGCTCTCCTCACCAGGAAAGTCCTTCCCATAGCCTCCAGAGCTGAGAGGAAAGTGGCTGTTCTCAGCGATGTGGAGGGCCACGAGAGCCAGCATCCTGGGGTGCTTCTGGGTTGTAGTGTATTTCCACAGTCTTATCCTCATGGCTATGTACTGGCTGCAGGGCTGAGGCTGATGGGGTGAGGAAGGCCTGCTTCACCCGGCCCCTTCCCACCCCCTCCCCGTTACTCCCTCAGGAGTGCCTCCTGGTCTTCCCTTTGCCAGGATGAGGCCCCCATCTTCCTTCTCCTAACTAACTCCTGCTCATCCTTAAGACCACGGATCAGCCTTCTCAGGGAGTCTTCTCCCTGTACAGCCCCTCAGGTGTCCTTCTCAGAAGGATCCACACCCACCTCCCTCCTTCTGCAGACCTTGAGCTCCACGAGGTAGGGCCAGCTCTGCTTTGCTTGCCCTGAGTCAGGCATGCTTGGGGCTGGCCGAGCCCACAGTGGGTGCTCAATGAGTGTCACTGACTGGCTGAATGACCAGTAATTATCATCTCCACTTTGCAGGTGAGGTAACAGGTTCTGGGAGGTTACATGACTCTACTAAGGCCACATGGCTATCCATTAGGGTGTTAGGCCCCATATCAACTCTGCTGTCTCTCAGTGTGGGAATTTTGCATCATATCATGCCTCATTCATCTTGGTTGAGGGACCCAATTGGACACATATCCTGAAGACTCACTAAAAAGATATAGATGAAGGCATATATATAATATATATATATTATATTTAATATATAGATATTTAAACCTAGATTGTATTTACAATCTCGGTTTAAAACATCAGAAAAAGGATGGAGACTGATGATGATAATGTTTACAACCCCAGTGAATGATGTGAAGAAGACCCTTTTGCTACTTGGAAGACATGAACTCAGAACCAATAAAAGAAAGGCTGGTATACCTCCAGAATATGTTATCTTTAATAGGTTGTATTATCTGGAAATGTAAAGTGTTTTCCTCAATGCACCTACCATTCATAAATTAATCTAAACTTTTTGGAGAAGCTGAGCTATGGGGCTCTTCTGCCTGTGTTGACTGGCTGGGGATGGATGATATCCTGTGCCTGGTAGACTTAATCCAAATGTCTACAGGCCACTAGCAAGCAGCAGACTTGGCCAACTCCTTTGAAGTCAGAAATAGGTCAGAACATCTGATGTCTTATCTTATGCAAGTGCTCTTAAAAAAATGTTTCTAGGCAAGTCCTCTTGCTGTCTCTTCCAACTGGATTGCTCCCCCTAAGGCCTTCCTAAATAGAAATTCTGGAGCCAACACTTTATTTTCTTGGAGCTTCATTTAAAATAAGAATTGTGGGGGAGTTTTTACTCTTTTCATATTACAAAGAAGTAGATATGCAGCAGAATGCAAAATCTGCAGACTGTGAAGGTAGTTTGAGCTTACAGCTTTGAGGTATGTCCCCAGACCCTCTGAAGGACAGCATGTTCTTCCCCTCTTGCTGACTGGGGAGCATAGAAGAGAAAGTGTGTGAAGCTAAGCGAACATGCCAGCTACAGGGATTCAGTCAGGCTCTGTTCCCATCCTCCACTGCAGAGTTCTGTCAAATGACTGGGAGTGGCGGGGCCTTCTGCAGGGAGCTGCAGGATTGTGTGGTGTCTCTGAGCTTGGGCTATGGAGTCTGGGCTAGTAGACCTTCCTGGGGTGTTCCCAATTTGAAGAGTCTAGCTCTTCAGCCTACCAAAGTTTCCTAACCTCCCTGGACCTCAGTTTCCTTCATCTGTAAAACAGGAATAATAATAGTGCTTACATCTTAGGAAGTTAGCTGTGAAAAGGAGAAGAAATGATGCCGGTAAGGAATTTAGCTCAAGCTCAGTTATCTGGATGACATCAAGCTTTTGATACAAGTTACCTGTAATTATTATTTTGGGACTACCTTCATTCTCAGGGAAATAAGGCCTTCCCCACCAGGGCCTCAGTCTAATGGAGGGACAAGCAGAACAAAGCAAGTCCAGGGTTAGGTGAAGGGGAGGCAGATAGTCGGGGTCAGAGGAGGTCCAAGTCAGAGAGCCTGGGCCATAATTAGCATGATTTCTTAGCACAGGGAGTTGGGAAAATTTTTTTGCCTGGGGCAGTGCTGAAGAGAGCTGGTGAGTGGACTGGGTAGCATGAGGCACCATCAATTGTGGCCTTGTCACTGAAAGGAAGGACTTTACGAGGGGAAACCTCAAATGAAAAATTGCTTCCAGGTTTCCTTCCAGAACTGGTCTAGTCCCATCCAATAGCCCTTCTTGGCTTTTCTTCCAAGCTTGTGGAATGATTTAGATCAGGGGGAGGGAAAAAAAAAAAAAGCCCAGAGCAGTGTAAGAAACTAGATGGAGAAAAGATGAGAAGGACTGGCTCAGTATCAGCAAAGAACCATGGTCTGGACTGTGTGGATTTAGAAAGGGGCAGAAAGCAGCAAGCCCTGAGTGGTTCTGGGGCCATAGCTCCCTCCAAGGCTCAGATGTATGCAGGATAGACTAATGGTGGCCAATGGTGAGCTCTCTCCCTGGGAGTGCTCCTGGGATATGACTATAGCCATGGGGCTCACCTCAGACTTTCTGATGATTTTGTGTTCGTTAGCTGGTTTTGATTTAGAAATTCGTAGACTCTTTCTTTTGCATGGGCTCTCAAACCTCTATACCCAGCAGAAGAGTCTTGCTTAGAAAGGCCCACATGGTACCCAAATGCCTTTTCCCTTGATCTTCTAGATGTTAACACCCAAGATCAGTGGGTTTTGCACCTTTGAAAATAAGTTCTTTCTTTAAATAAAATGTCCCATTGTGTAAAGTTAACCTATTTATTGAGCCCTTAGTATGTGCTGGTTCACATGCTATACTCTTGTGTTTTCCCATGTTATCCTCAGCACACTGCCATGAGGTCCCAGATCATGCCATCCATTTTACAAAGTAAATGAATAAAGTAAAGCACACAAGAGTGAGATCTCTTTTCAAGGTCACACAATGAACAAGTCATAGAGTAGTATTCCAATTCCTTCAGCCAAGTCTTACTAACCACTATGCTGTACTGTCTTCAAAGTGTGTGAACCTTGCTTGAGAGTGGGGATGGAGATAGGGAGCTGAGGCCTGGCCTTCTGCCATCTTAGGTTCCTGAGGGACTTCTCAGGAGTACCTAGAACTACTCCAATCTAGAAACCTCTATAGCAGACAAAGTGTAAACAAGATTCCAGAGTGAAGGGGGCACCACACATTGGTGTGGCCATTTGCAGGGGGCAGTGTGTGGGCATGTGGAGGTTCAGGATGGAGTCCCAGAAAGTGGGGATGAGGCCAGGGTGCTCCATGACTTATCAGGTGCTTGGCTACTGGATCTTGATTGGAGATATAATCTTTTAAAAAATATCACATGCTTGTGAAATATATGAAGCTCCCCCCTCTACACTTTGGTAAAAATTTTCAGTGTTCATAATTCTTTATTTTAAAAAAGATGAAGGGATGGCCAGGGCAAGTTACTGAAACTGTATACAGTATTTTGTAGCTGGTGGCTGTCCACTCCTCAGCCTGTAGTGAGCCATGCAGGAATCCCATCTCAGAGAGCAGGTCAGAGCTTTTAGAGTCAGCATGCAGAGGGCACGGGTTCAGCTGTCCTCTGCTAACGACCTTTGAAAAGGCTGTACATGCAGCTGGTTTTCCTAACTAGGCTGAGTATCCCTCCCTGCCCCCTTGTTGACATCATCTGTCTGTGTGCACAGCATTTCTCTGTCCCTTTCTTTCCCTTTGGCCTCAAGTACCTAAGCTGTCCCAAATTCCAAACTGGAAAGGTCGAGATGAAGACCTTTGTGGCTTTTGTTCAATATGAACAATGAAGAGAGGAGACAGAAAACTGTTTTCCACTACCTGGGAGTTGTGAGGTGTTCCTGGCTTCGGTGAGCACCTCCCAAGTGCCTGGCATTTTGCTGGACATTCTACATGTAAATTGCAGGCGGTCCTCCAAACTCTAGGAGGCAGACACTATATCAGCTGAGGAAAGGGTATCTCAGGGATGTTAGAAAACACCAGCCTATGGCTATAGGACTGGTAAGCAGCAGTGCCAGCCCTTGAACCCAGACTTGACCAGGAAGCTTCCATTGGGACAACCCTGAATTTGAGATGGAATTTCCTGTGCAGCTGGAAAGATGCCTCACAGCTCACTGGCCACTGAGCACAGAAAGTTTACAGAGCAGCATCCAGAGGAGAACCTACCTGTCCCCTGTGCATCCCTCTCAGAGGGGGCTTTGCAGGCTCTCAGATGTGTCATCATCTCCCAGGGAGAAAAAGACAGAAGCCACCATTGCCATTCTTCCCACTCGTGGGACCTGTGAGGCTCACCCTGCTCACCCAAAACTACCCTTCAACTCTCAGCTTTAACCTTTAAGAGATCAGATGCATTCAGCCCCTTCTCAGATCCAGAGGCAAGATGGCAAGTCAAAAAGCCTGCCTCCACCCTCAGGGAATGGTAGGAAGCTGGGCCACTCCCAGAAGATATTTCATTTTCATTGGCTTCACACCTTGGGGACGACTTTATATTCTCTCCGTGGGTGGAGAAGAAGGCTGCCTCTGTGACTTTAATGCAGGGATCAGAGAAGCTCCTGGAAGGGACCATAGAAATGACCTGGTCCAGCTGCTCATTACACTGACTGAAATGCAGAGGCTCAGGCAGGAGAAAGCTGTGTCTGTGTATCTAAGACTGTTGGATTAAGCCACACTGGCAATCCTTTAGGTAATCACTTCTGTTAATTCTTTTTTTTTAACTTAATATAAACTTTACCATTTAACCCTTTTTAAGTGAACAGTTTAGTGGCATTAAAGAAACATTCACACTGTAGTGCAACCATCACTACTGTCCACCTCCAGAACTTTTTCCCCAAACTGAAACTAGTCCTTCATTTGTAAACATTTCCGTGTGCTTGCTGTGGGCCTGGCTGTGTCCCAAGCACTCCACGCACATTAACATGCTTCACCCACATAACAACAGTACAAGGTAGGCATTATTACTATCTCCATTTTACAGATGAGAACTCAGAGGCACAAGAGATTAAACTGGAGCAGCTATTAAGTATCAAAGCCTGTCTGCACATTTAGGATGTCTGGCTCCAAAGTCCAAGCTCAACAACTATAGAAGCTGCTGCTCCACTACCTGGGATCCTGCCTGGGGAAGGCAGTTGAGGCCACCCCTTCCCACTACCACTTCACTGCCACCCCAGAATAGGCAGGAACAGGGGGTTCCCAGGAAAGCAGGTCTAGATTATGCATGGCAGGAGAGAAGGGCCAGGAGCTGGGCCCCACCATCGTGGGACATACAGGGAGGGGATGGGGTAAAAGCCTCCATTTTCTTCCTTAAAATTGAAATTTAGTCTTGAGGAGGAGATTGAGTGCATTTCTCATTGTCTTTCTGGGAAATGAGGTGCTTCTTAGGCCTAAAGAAGCAGTGTAATATGCATCTGGACGACAGGTCCAGATGCAATTACCTGGACCCTTCAGATGAGAGTGAGAGATGTCCTGCGTGCACCTGGATGCATGTGCGGGGCTGGGAATAGGTGTAGGACTGAGGTAGGGAGGTAAGCAAGTCAAGTCTGTCTGCACAGCCCTGGCCTCTGGCCTCTTTGTGGCGGTGGATACTTCACCCCATCCTTGGAGGCTTGGCCTGTCCTGCTTCCTGAGCCTGACTGAACTGCCAGGCTGGGGTGCACAGGGTTAAGGCTCTGTGTACTTGATTAGCACTTGCTTCACCAGCCATGGGTGTGTGCCTGCCATGCTAACAATCTGCTAGGTTTGCTGTGATGTGCAGTCATCCTGCACCTGGGGACAGAGGCCCTCCAAGGGTTTCTGGGGCAAAGCTCAGCTGGCCTCTGTTTGCATGGAATTCGTACAAGGCCCCATGCTTGCTTGTTAGGTGAAAAACTTGGGTGGAAAGAGGAGGAGGGTGGGAAGCGTGGCCTGGGGGACAGTGAGGGAATTTGTTTACTCAGCACTTGCTTTGTGCCAGGCTGTCTATTGTACAATTTGACCCCCTTACTCCCTACTGTGATTCTCATCATCCCTGTTTTAGGGATAAAAAGAAATGGAGGCTCAGAGAATAAGGATGATATTCATACCAATAACCACAATGTTACATCATTTATAATAAGACAGACTAGGCAGGAGAGTTAGGAGTATAGGTGCTCAAGTCAACTTGCATGAAACTTAACTAACCATGAGACCTCGAGCAAGTCACTTACTCTTTCTGTGCTTCAGTCTCTCCATCTATAAAATGGGGATAATAATTGTTCATTTCTTACAGGGCTTCTCAAAGGATGGGTACTTGACACAGGGCCTGGGGCTTAGCTAGTATTGTGCAAATGTTAACTAAAACCATAAAGATCAAGCAATCATAGTATACTAGGTTCTGGGGTAAGGGCTTCTTTCTACTACATTGTTTAAATATAATAACTCTATGAGATTGGTATTATTATCTCTGTTTTATCTGTTAGCAAAATGAGGCTCAGAGAGGTTAGTGTAGTTCCCCCAGGGCACAGAGCCTGGAAGAGGTTGTAGGGAGGACCACAGTGTTTCCCCTCTGCAGGAGCTGCCTATCCTGCCACCTGGGCCTCTCTCCGCCCTCTGCCCTGAACACTAGTGAGAGATGGCATTTGTAGGCCCCCAGCACAGCCTTGTCACATGCCTGAGGCCAGCACCACCACTTGCCTGAGCCCATCCCAGCCCAGGTGGGCTTCGCCAGATGCACATACCTGTCTGATGCTCAAAGGCAGGATAATACTCTTCATTGCTGAACAGATCAGTCCAAGACATCAGGGGGTCACAGAAGGATGTGTTGGGCAGGAAGGTGCTGTGTGTCACTGAGTCCAACATCACCCTGCAACGGCAGGAGAGGCTGTGAGGAGGCAGACAGTGCTCCTGGAAGCCACACTGCAGGAGTCCCCAGTAGGGCAACACTTGGTGTTTAATAATGATAGCAACACTTACAAGCATTCAGCTACTTAGGAGACAGGCACCCCTCTAAATGTTTTCCTTGATGTATCATTTAATCTTTGCACATCCTGTGAGGTTTGTACATCGATTCCCATTTTATAGGTGAGAAAACTGAGGCAGAGGAGTTGTGGCAATTGCCCGTGTAACATGTCCAGTAAATTGCAAAGCTGGGATTTGAGGATGGAGGCTCTGAGTCAATACTGCCTCTTTTTTAATTTTTCCTATTTGCTTTCATTTGACCCTTGAACTCTGGCTTATAATGTCTAACAATAGCTTCTGAAAACAGGGCAAGAATTGCCATAAATTAATATATCCACAAACCCTTATTCTCAATTCTGAAATCTGAAAGTTCTGAAATTGAAAGTGTGTGTATGTATTTGGTGCAAACTTATTTCCCAGCAAGAAAAACAGTCCTGAATTGATGTTATATAGTTTTATATACTATTACGTATGTTACATTTGCACATTTATATGTATATACATATATTAACTATATACTATACATATATAAACTACATATTGCTAGTTTTATAACTATAGTTTTTATTTATTCTACTTGATGAATATTCATATTATACATTGAAGAAATATTAATGTGTTTAAGCATTCCTAGGAGGAATACCTTGAAAAGGGAATTCTATATTCTGCAGTATATGCACTGTATAACCTTCCTAAACCTGAAGAATTCTGAATTTGCCACATTTCGAGCCCTAGAATTTTGGATAAAGATTGAGGCTCTATGATAACTGTGACTACTTCACTTTGGGCTCTGTGCTGAGCACTTTGGAACTGTACTTTCATTATTCCTGGTCTCCTTGGACAACCACTCTGGGAGGGTCTGGTACTGGTTCCATTTTATAGATGAGAAATGGATGCAATGAGATTCTAGGGAATATGTCCCCCTCCACCTAGTTTGCAGGTAGTAGAGTTTGGGTGATAACTCAGTCTTGTCTATTTAAGAAGTCATAATCCTGGACTCCTCACTCACATGCATTCTTACCCAGACAGTCTCATATTTCAAGTTTCTCCTTGCTGTTTTGTACATTTCCACAATTAAAAAAGAAAAGAGAGAATTCATGTTTGGTGGATTAGAAAACTCTGTTCGTCCAACTTCTATTTTCTGATGCTCACAACAATGTTGAGCAATAAGATAGGGTGGTTCTGCCCCCATAGCAAAGGGGACACAGCAGCTCAAGATCACACAGCTGCTAAGTGTCAGAGCAAAGAATAGACTCCGTGTCTTGGGCTATTAAGCTCATCGAATTTAAGATGGTCAGGTGATTATCAATCTTCTAGTCCAATGTTCCCCAAACTTTAGTCATTTGTCTTCTGTAACAATAATTTACTTAATACATTAAAAAAACCAACTCCCTTTTTAACATAAATGCATTTATTTAGAAGGAAAACTATATCGCCACTATAAATGAGACGTCAGTATTCTCTTAATATATGTAGAAATAAAGGCATAAGCATTTAAATAAAAATTGTTCATCTGAGCACCACCTAAATCTGAGTTTAGCAAACCACTAGCTACAGGCTCAATCCAGTCTGCCACCTGTTTCTGAATGGTCCCCAGCTAAAAATGATTTTATATTTTTAAATAGTTATATATTAAATGGTTATATAAGTACCTACATAATATCGTTGACTTTGCCTTTTGGCCTGCAAATCCTAAAATATTTTCTACTGGCCTTTTAATTAAAAGTTTGCCTACCCCTGAACAGATCTGTCTTGTGTATCATGAGTGATATGAGTATCAAATATTGTAAAGTACTGAGTTAGTGCAATCTTTCCCCTCACCCCACTATTATACAGCTGAGGAGGTTAAGGCCTAGGGCATTTGTGTAACTTGCTCAAGGGCACACAGCCAATGGGTTGCAGAGTTACATTAAAGAGAGTTCTTAATTTTACTGACTCTCAGCCTATCTGCTTCCCTTTCTAGAAACACTCACAGTCACATCTGCCCACAGACACTCACCAGGCACAATCACATATTGGACCCCAGAACTGAGAGGGGCAGGGATTGTGTGATTTCAGAACCAAAGACCAATTCTTGGGGCTATTTGCGAATCTCCCATCATTATCACCATTAGACGCACGTGAGAACTGCACCCTTGACATGGGTAAGTAACTGAACTCAAATTCTCTCACGTGGACACCCTTTCAGGGCCATCACCAGAGAGTCACCGGTCCCATCTGGGAGTCTCCTTCTTGAGGCCCAGAGAGGGTTAACGTGCCCAGTGGATTATCAAGTTCATGGATCTCCCCCTGGGAGTGGTATCAGAAAGAGGTCAGGGCTGCCTGGGTTTGGACTCTGATTTTCCCACGAATCGGCTAGTTTTATATCCTGAGCAGGAGGTGGGAAAAAGAGGGTTGTGGGGGGCGGGGTTTTGAGGGAGAGAAGGGCCCCTGGAGCCCAAAGCCCCTTCTACTTTTTGGAGCTGACTTCAGAAAAGTTCCCCTGAGTGAGGGCTAAAGGTCAAAATGCCCACATCCCCCCTGGGCCAGAGGCACAGAAAACTGAGGAAGAGATGGCAGACCTCTACATGAACTCCATGGGTAGGTGTGGAGAAAGGAGAGGTGGATTCCACAGGGAAGAAAATAAAACAAAGTCCCCAGGTCTTCAGCATCAATTAGCAATGCTCCAGATACAAAATGTGACAGCAGGAGAGTTTCCTCATCTGCCTGACAAATAGCTCTCAAAAGTCAAATGGTAAATTGAATTTGATCATATCTTGTAAGGAATATTTTTGATCAGGAGGATAGTTAGCTCCTTTAAGGATTGTTTTCTCCCCTTTACACCCGCCCACTCACTTGCTCTGTGCTCTCTTTGGTGCTACACACAGCCTGATACCTAATTCTCTTGGGTAGTTCCTTCAATGGAAAATTATATCCATTAAGTGTTCTTAAACGCCTCTCTCAGGCATACAAAGTGCTATATTTCTTCTGTAATTACTTCTTGATTTTTGGAAAATGTTTTTATAAAATCAGCAGAAGCATTTATTTTTTCTTTTTGCTATTGCATTAGGAGGGGATATTATTAACTCTGGGCTCCCTACAAAAGACCTTGGCCACTTAGCTGGCATGCTCTAGGTGTGAGAATTCAGGGGTAACGGCTGCTTTGTATTCAGTAGTCCAGATTCTTAGGCCCTCTAAGGTCCTTGTAATAACTGAACAGTTTAGCTTTTAAGATTTCTTTAATGTAGGTGGAACAGGGTAGGTTGGAAGGAACAGCTGTTTGGGGCCCCATTTCTCAGCAAGCACATCATGGCCCAATGATATGTAGACCCAGGACTGAAGTTAGACAATGCATTCCAGTGGAGTGACATTGACCTTGGAGGGAAAAATGGGTTCTTGGGAGTCAGAAAAATCTTAGGCATTATTATGTTTCATGACCCTCCAAAGGGTCATGTATATAAATCATATAGTTTATATATCTCCACAGCATAAATGATATGGAGGATATTGAAGATATTAACATCTCATGGGGGGAAGGACAATTAAGGAAAAATGACCCAACAAGGCTCCTTAGTAGGGGCGATAATAAACAAAAGGTTCAGAAGCCCGAGGTGAGACCTAGAGTCAGCAGCAGGACAACAAGGGAATATCTAGTGAGCACCCTTGGCCTGCTGTTCTGGCCACACGTTTTTGTTTTTCAAGGGGCTGCCTGGTTTGTTATTACTTTGTAAAGAGCCTTGGCTGGGAGCCACAAATTTGCTTCTTGCACCTTTCCAAGCCTCAATTCTTCATATGCTAAATGGATACACGTGTGCCTATATGTTGGTTACATTTGGATATTGTGGTCAAACAAGCTCACCAGACTGGGGTAAAATCCAATCACTATAAACAAGATTAAACTTTTAGTTCTGAAAAGGCCCCCTGATTTCCTCTCCTTCCTTCCCCCCTATGCTCACTACTTTCAGCAGTGGGCTCTGGGCATCTTTTGCCTGGGCTAAGGCCCCTTCACCCTCTGGACCCTTACTAGCTGCACATCAACAGACCCACAGCTGCTGGAACTGGTTTCCCCTAGTTGTGGTTGCCACTGTAGCTTCTAGTAAGTCAGAAAGGATCACGCACCGTACATGGATTCTCTGCACAAGAAAGGCTGGCTGCAGGTACCTTTGGGAACAAGACAGGGATGGCATGGAAGCTGAGGTCCCCGACACCTCCAGTGGCTTCGGGACCCTTCTGAGAGCCGACTCACTCACCAGATGTGCACAGGGAGGGTCCACACAGTCAGAGAGACAGGCCTGTCAGTGTCTCACCCCCACATGAATTGGAGGCAGCAGTCACAGGTGTGGTGCCCATGGCCTGAGCAACAGGCACCTTGGCTCCGTCTTCCAGAGAGAGGGGAAGGAGGGAACCACCCAACCTTGGCCAGTTTGCCGGAGGAGGAAAATTCCTCCCTGACCCTGGCAGAGATCATCAACTTCAATCTAGGCATGGGACCAAATATCCACCCAATTAAACATCTACACATTGGTTGTTTATGTACCAAAACATCACCAGACAGAACAAGGCCATGAAGGTATAAATCAGAAAAAGGGGGCCAGGAAGGGTCTTCCCCGATACCACCATCTGGGCATTGGGAAGAGAAACGTTCTTTCTCCTTCAGAGCCTCAGTGACACCTGAATGTCTACTGGGTCCTGAACCCTGTGGGTGAGGCAGGGCCACTTGCCCACTCTTTGGACCTCCGTAGGAAGGGACACATGGAGGAAAACCTGGGGAACTCTTCCAACACTTGGTGTTAAAGGATGGTGGGTCTGGCGCATGAGTGTTTGTTCTTGTGGGAGAAACCAGAGCAGTTGCAAGAACTGGATTGCTGACATCTTGCCAAGTGATTCCTTATGTCTCCTTAGCTCGCTTGGGGAGTTTGCTAGGTCATTCTTCTTCTGAAGGCACAGCAAAGACTCAGAGAAGGTATGCTGTATAGCATACTGTGGGCTCCAATGCAAAACTCACCGTTTTTGGAATTAAGCAATTGGAGGCTAAATTCTACCCCTGAAGGCAAAGGGTGTGGGACACATTTCTTCTTCTCAGCCTGCTGAAATCCTGTTAATTTTGTCTCATGCCAAGTATAAGTGTGAAGGTATAAATCAGAAAAGCTCACGACCCTCTCTGAGTTCATCTCTAAAATGAAGATTTTAACACAGTTATCAGAATGTCCTGAGAATTTAATGAAATTGGATAATAAATGCAGAGGACTGGGCATAGTACATGCTCATTCCTATCGCAGAGGGGGAAAACGAATCAGTCATTGCCGATATATCTAAAAGGTTGCTACTCAGGTGAGAAATGACAACCAAACTCAGTGAAATCTGCTGAGAACACCTCAAATCATAAAAAACATTCTCACAGAGAACATGGGGACTAAAGAATTAAGCTTTCTGTCAGAGGGGCAAACAACCCCTCTCCCGGGTCTTTGGACTAAAACACGAAGCTGTCTCCATAAATCACTTTACCATTCTAGGCCTCAGTTTTCTCACCTGTAAATGAAGAGGCTGTACCTAATGCTCTCCGACACCCTTCCTAATTTGTAAAATTCTTAGCACATCCAGCTTGTTAGAAAAAGGAGCATGTGCTACCGGTGGCTGCCAGCAGGGGGCGAATGCACAGGAACCCTACACCTCGCAGAGTGAAAAGGTCCCAGAAGGCAGGGAAAAAACCCTCACCATTGCTTTTCTGGAAGGGGAATACACTGAAGTGGTGTGAAAGAGCAAAACGGGTTTCATTTAAGTTACTGTGTACAGACGAATTCGTGAAAAATGTCCTAAACTGTAATAAGGCGGCTGTCTTCTCTGTATCAAGGGGGAGCCGTGAGCAGGCCAATGGAGAAGGGAGGAATTTATAGTCAGAGGGAAGTGAGCTTTTTCTAAAACTGAATATTTTTTGGTGTAAAATTCGGCTCCCCTTCCTCCAGGACCAGTAGAGAACTGAGCACCTGTGTGCATCCTCTCTTAGTTCCCCTTGTTTAGTTAGTGATCCAGAGCGACTGGGGCTGTGGAGGAGCGGGTGGGTGACTGCACCGCCTGAGGAAGCAAAATGTCTCAGGCAGGCAGTTCAATCCCGGTCAAACAGCTGCCGGAGGCACTGTGACTGACGGCAGGCAGGCTGGAGACGGACGGCCACTTCCAGGCCCCAGCCCGAGCCTCTAGTCCTGACACCCCTTACAATTTCTCCAAAAGAGCAAAGAAAAGGTGCTTACGTGAGAACAGCGGTGACTAGGTCCAAAGAGGAGGCTTTCAAGGCAAGAGAAGGCAGGCGCTCCCGGCACCAGCGTACAGTGGAAATAAAGGTACCTGTAACCTTGTGATATAAGTAACACCTACAGACAGGTCCGTTTGGTTTTTCAGGTTTACGCACAGCCCCTTTGATGACGGTGACATACGGTGTGACACGGCTCCTTGGAGGGGGGAATGGTTCTCACATGTAGAAAGTTTACCTTTATCCTGCTTTTGTGCCCAGCTCACCACCCACCCCCACCCTGGCCCAGGAGACTCAGTAAACAAGCTGAGAATTCTTGCCTCTGGGAGCTTTGCGGGATCGTGGGTTTGCTGGGAGTTCTCATTTGTGTAAGCTGGAGGGGAAGCTCCGAGCTGCTGCCCTTGTGCCTGTGGTCACAGCCTCCCTCTTGGGTCCTGCCACTGTTGTATAGCACGTCATTCTCCCTTTGCTGCGTGGTGAGGAGGAGGGGCAGGATGGGACAGTGGTTAAGAGCAGAGGCCTTGCAGCCACACAGTTTGGATTCAAATTCTAGGTCCATTAATTGTTAGCTGTGTCACCTTGAATAACCTAATGAGCCAGTCAATAATTTAATTAACTCTAATGCAAATAATAGTACCTCTCCACTGGGCTGCTGTGAGGGTCACAGGAGGTAATGTAAGGGAAGCCCTTTGTTAGCAGTTCAGACTAGAACACCTCCCTTGATAGAGTACACTAATCAGGAAGCCCCTTCTCTGCCTTTCCTCCAACCTTATGCCTTCTGACTAAATGAAGGGGACCATCAGCTTGTAGAACCAGTGTTGGGCCTTTCTTCCACTTTTTCACTCTAAGTACAACAGGCCATCGGACATATTAATTTACTTAACTTTAACATCTTTGGATGGAATGTGCCATGTGGTGTCTTTCTCCCTTTTCCCTCCCCCTTAAGGATGGAGGAATGAAGTGGTTATCGGCCCAGTCAGGTGTCTGCAGCTACTAGGCTGTGGGCCTGTGTTACTTGGATGCTAGCTCTCAAGTGTCTGGCTGAGAACTACCTGCCTTGTAGTACTTCCCTGGGAAAGCAGAACCTCAAACTGATTCAGGCTGTGAAATACAGTGTCCCCCGTTGTCTACGGGACAGCACTTATAACCCTATGCCTTTTTGTCCTGTGCTTCCGGCTTTCTTGGGCAGCCAAGACAGTGTGTCCAAAATGCAGACTCCAGGCTTTAAAGTGAAAGCAGGGACTGGTTAGTTAGGTTTTCTTGGGAGCACTGGGCACGGATATAAGGACACGAATACAAACACACATATACTCAGGAGAAACAAAAGGCAGTTCATTAGAGGACACAGGGTGTCATCATGGAAAAATTGTTGAAGGAAGATAAGGGGACTACTGAGGAGAGGCCATTGATTCGCCAGTGTAACCTCAGGCTAGTTGGGTAGCTTCTCTGGGCTTCTTTTACCCCAGTGGTAAAAGGAGGAGGTTGGATGAGACTAGAGATCTTTCAAATTGTGCCCCAAGTAACTCCAAAGGTTCCCTGGAGCCCTTGTAGGGGTTTCTGGGGCTGAGAGGATGGGTATGAGGTGGGTTAGGCTCTAGACTTCTCCCTGATTTGTATAAAAGACATCTCAGCTTTTATACAAAAACTTTAGGATAAGATTTCATTTGAACAAAAGAATCTGTACTTAAGAAGAGTTTGCAAAGAACTGGATTAGATGGTCTTTGGAGATTCCTTTAAGCTCTGCATTTCTGTGATTTGCCTCTTCCTCCTCAGTGTCTAGGGGACCGAGGTGGTCCTGCACACCACGTTCCCTGCTGTTGGACATGTTCCGATCTTGCCACTGGTTTCTGAAACGCCTCTCACATTTGGATCTGTACACTACATTCTTCTCAGTGGAAAGGTTTTCAAGGAAGACATATTACTCTGTTACTTTTTCTAGAAAAGAGTCTTTTGGAAAAATTGCATTTTGTGTATCCCATCTTGGCACAACTATTTCTGAGTGAGGAGTTTTCTGGCAGTAGATGTGTATGACAACAAACTATGTTTGTCTTATGGTCCTGAATGTATTCTATGGCGTCTCTGAGTGCCTGTGTGGAAAATTACAGGCTTCTGGACCAGTGGATAAAAGGGGTGGTTAAGATAAAACCAAAATAAAAGACGAATTTGACTCTAAGTCTATATTGAACCTAAATTTGAATGGAGTGGAGATCTTGGATGATCTAAATCTATAAAAACTCTACTAAGAATGTTGGTTGAAGAAAAGAGATGGGGGTTGGGAAGATGGGGCCAGAAGAAGAAATGGAACATTTCAGAATCTCCAGCTTAGCCTCCTTCTGGTGTTTCAACCAGGCGCTAATAAAGGTAACGTTAATCAGGCATGTAAGAGTAACATAGTGACTAAGACCAGATTCTGGAAGAAGACTTCTTAAATTTGAATCCCTGCTTGGCCATTTGCTGCTAGCCTGGGAAGCTTATTTAACACACTTGCCTCCCAGTTCCCTTATCTGTAGAGTAGGGAAAAAGAATACATCTCTTATAGGTTGTTGGGTAATTAAACAAGTTAAAACCTGGGGAGTGACAAGAGCCCAGGCTTAGAGTAGCTCTATTATCTCCATGCTGGCCTGTTACATTTATTGAAAGAATTAAACAAGGAAACTTGTTTAATTAGACTGAGGTGGCTTAATGCCTTGGTAGCCTGTGTAAACAAATCAAAATCTAAGCCAGAGTTGATTGTAAATGCACTTATATCCAGAAAAGCTGTATTTAAGAATAGCCAATCACAAATAGCCAGCAAGGCTCTCCCGCATAAGGCAACTGCTTAAGCTGGAGCCAAACAATTCCCTTGCTTTGCTTGCCTGCTCCGTAAGAGACTTCCCCTAGCTTTTGTTGTCAGCATGCTCCTAACCACTTCCAGTTTGGTGATGCCCGGTCAGGACTGATGTTTGCTTAAATACACACTTGAAAATGTTCATGTGCCTCAGCTTATCTTTGAATGCACTCATTCCATTAAATTCTCACAATCCTTTGACATGAGGCAGTTACTTACTATCTCCATTTTACAGATAAGGGCACTGAGGCACAGAGAGGTTAAGTAACTTGGCAATGGTTACACAGCTAATAAGGGGTAGCCAAGTATTTTAGGGCAGGCTGCCTGCCTCCAGAACCCAGCCTCTTAACCACCATGCTACTCTATCTCTGGGTGATCTTGAGGTGGTTGTGTGGGGATAGGGAGGAGAGACTCACACATGTATAGGGCATCTACCATGTTCCACACATTGTGCTAGAATCACTCACCTGTCTTACTTTGGTTGTTTTTTACAATAACCTGGGGAAGTAGCTATCACTACCTTCTTTTTAGGATGAAGAAAGAGAGGTGTCAGTCTTGCTGGGTGTCACCCAGTGGGGCAGTGGCATGCCTGAGTTGAACACCATCGACACAGGCGCTCAAGTTGGCCTCTGTCCTGTCACTCTGTTCTCAGCACTGGCCTCAAGGGAAACCTTCCCTCTCTGTTGGTTCAAGATCCCTGGATCTCATGGTCTCACAGGCACAGTCTTTCTCTTAATGTACAGTGGAAATTTTGGTTTCTCATTGACTCCCTGGTGCTTAGTATGGTTTTTGGGACAAAGACGACACTCAGTACATGTACACACCACAGAAGTGAAATAAAAGGCAAGTCACCTGACATAAGGCTGGAGGTTCCAGTCCTTTTTCGTACATATAGTGGGCACCTCGCTTTTCTAAAACCTACTCCCTTCAACCTAGACCAATGTTTTTCAGTCATTTCTTTTCTCCTCCAATCTGCTTCTCTTACTATTATCACAGGAGAGAGCACATGCTGAAAACAAAAGTGAGTTAAAAGAGTACATTTAGGTAAATTCATAGATGATGCCATTAGTGGGAGAGTTGTAGGGTGATGGTGAAATGTATGAGCTTTGGATAAAGATTCCTGTCTCTATTATCCTGATACTATTTTTAGAAATGTGTCTGTTGGAGAAATTACCTTTTTCTATGCTCTATTGTCTCAACCATTTAAGAATGAACATCTTCTTTCAGTGGGTGTGTATGACAACAAACTCCTGCCACCTGGAAGACATTAGATGAGGCATTGACTTTTCAGGGCCTCCGTTTCCTCCTCTGCAAGTACTTGCCATGATTCCTGGTGCATGTAAGTTCTCAGCAAATGGCAGCTTTTATGGTCGATGGTGAGAAATGCAGATGTAGGTTGAGATTGCTGACCTTTGATTATTACCAGGCCAAGTAGGATAGTGTCACCTTCCACAGTGGGGAAGGAACTGTCCAGGCAGGCTATATCTATTAAATCATTTGATTCCTTACACCATTCTTCCAAGGTAGGTGCCATCATTATCATCTAAAATTTCCTAATGGAGAAACAAGCAAATAATTTGCCCAATATCACACAGCTGGTAAGGCCCAAGCAGGATCTGAGGCTAGGCAGGTGGCACCAGCGTTCACAGGCCTCACCATTATGCTATTGTCTGGATACCTCTGAAGGAGGCAGAATCTAAAGTTGAAGAGACAGCAGTTTTCTTAGGCATCCCAGGTTGCTGGCAGGATCCTTGAAAGCAAGGACGAGTTGTAAACCTGCTGTTCCTTAAAACACCCGGCATGGACTTTAGCACAAATAAGCGCTCAACCAATTCTGGTTGGCAGACTGTATATTTGCTTTATTTCCTCTGAGGATGTCTTTCCCCAGTCTCCTATATCCAACTCGTCCTTTAGCTGTTACCGCTGTCTGTTCTGCTGACCAGGAGCACCAATTTAATAGTGAGTATCCATGAGGTAGTCACCCTGATAGTCCCTCCTTGGCTATGAGCTCTGTGGAAGTAACGGATCTTTGTGTGATTTCCAACACAGAAGGCCTCATGGACTTTGCCAACAGCAAAGTCAATGGTTGGCAGAAGCATAATGAAAATGAGGAAAGGAATATAGATTTTGTTCAACCAAGGTTGAATTATGAAATAGCTGACACACTATGTGACTGTATTTCTAATCTCCCTTCTTTGCATAAAGATACTGGAAGTCAACCAAATCAAAGGTTCTAAGTTTTGGGTCAGCCTGAATGAATCTGAAGCAATAATGGCTATACAAAGGCACGGATATGAGAAGCCAGCCATGGGCATCCTCCACAAAAGGCATGTTCTTGAAGACAGAATTTTCTTCACCCAACAACAGAATTTCCTACCAAACACCAGTCCTCTGATAACACATGAGGGCTTACTTTCAGAGAGAGATGCTGTGTTGATGGTTTGAGGAATGGATGACACTGACTCCCCTGGGCAGTCCCTGCTATTGGCTGGAGGTCGGCATGGTGCTAACAGTGCTGCCATTGAAGTTGTGCATGTTGAATAGACCAGGCCCTCCAGCCATGGCTAATTTACTTTATTAATCTGGGAACCACATAATGAAACCTAGGCTATCAGTAGACAATTAATCCTTTAGTTAATAAAGACCTAATCTTCCTCTGGGTGAGTGACACCAGACTGGCTGGGTGAACTAAACTATTTGAACCTTAGCGTCCTTGTCTGTCAGTGGGAATGATCACACATGTAGTTTGATAACGTGTGTGACCACACTGACCTCCAGGTCTCCAGACTGAAGTGATTTATGCCAGTTGTTATCCAGAGGCATACCTTTGGTAGATGATCACCTTGGTGAGGAAATATTATGTTAAATATGTAGATGGAGTATAAAGCTAAACCTGATTTCAGAAATGTTGAAATGTGAATTTGGTAAACATAATAATTAAAAAATATATATGATAGGCCAGGATTGTCAGCAATATAAAAAATAGTAAGGCCTAGCTGTGACCTTCAAGTAAGAGACACTCAAACAGAGAAATCATGAGGAAGGATTTAGAGGGAGCATAGAATTTCAAGTCCAAGTCTGAGTTAGGGATTGTGGGACTTGGAGGGACCAAGGTGACTAAGCACTGAAACAATTAGAAAAAGCTTCTTGTGAGCATTTGAGCTGGGCCATGCAAAACTGGACTGATTTTCTAAAAACGGTTGCTTATTATGTGCCATGCACAACAAATTGTGAAGTAGGGACTGTTATTACCCCTGTTTTACAGAAGGGAAAACTGAGTCTCAGAGAGCTTCTACAATTTGTCCAGGTCACACAATTAACAAGTAGCAGAGCCAGGATTCAGTCCTAGGATTTCCAGACTTGAAGCCCAGTCCATCGCTCAGGAGGCTTTGCAATGTTTGGATGACTGGGAGGAGAGGATCCTTCAAACAGGAGGGAACCTGACCATGTGTGGGAGGAGAGAACGAGCATGGTGCAGCCCAAGACTGCTCATGAATGTTGGCTCATGTCTTACACATGCAACCACATGGCAGCCTTGGAATTGTGAGTTGTGGAGTTTGGGGTATCAGCCACTATGAACAGTGTGTATGTGTGTGTGTGTGTGTGTGTGGTGTCTGGCCAGTTTGGGGTATGAGCCACTATGAACAGTGTGTGTGTGTGTGTGTGTGTGTGTGGTGTCTGGCCAGTTGATGAACTTTGCTTTTGAGGCCTCAAATCTTTGCTCTTCAGGAGCAAATTTGCACAGGTTGGCAATGAGCCTTGGTTAAAAATTTGATTTTTTCTTGTTCTTCACTCATGTATTTTTTTCCCAGGATTTTGCTGCTATTTCATAGGGAAGTTCCTGCTGGCTTTTCTTTTCCCACCAGTTCCAAACTAATACTCTTTTCTTTGTTGTTTCCTTGCCATCGTTCACTATCTTCCACAGTTTAACCTGCCCTTGAAAAGTACAAAGGTCCAAATCACACACTGAGTTTCCTGAGTTTGGTTATGTTCAGGAACTCATTGAGAGAAATAGTCTTGGTTGTAAACATAGAATTGTGTTAAGAACTTAGGCATTGTGCTTTTTACAGAATTTCAGTTTATCACTATTATAAGCTGTCCTGATTTATTGCTTTATTACAGAGTTTGTCACCATAGCCTAACGGATACTTATAAATCTGAGGGGAGAGCCCTCAAACTTGGGAAGCTGCCCAGCCTCACAAAGAGGTTCATATCAATGCTAACTCATCTGTCCCTTGGACTTGCAGACTTGAGGAGGTTCCAATGAGGAATTTGTCACTCCCCAAGATGCATGTCCAGGGTCCACATTTTGGGAAGTTATTGCTGAACTGTTAGAGTTAAAGTGAGGACAGGTATCTTCTTTGGTCCTGGACATCATGCTAACCTGCATCTCTTTTCATGAAATGATGCTTTAATTCCTTCTCAATGTGTGAAAGCAGAAGCAGATTCAGTTCCATTTGGAGTTGACAGGTATTCCTTTGGTTCCAAAGAACCAATGAGATATGGGACTTGGCTGAGCATTTTCAGGTGATGCAGTAACTATACAGATAACCGTGGTGTTGCTAAGAGCTAAAGTCAGAGGAGAAGGTAGCTAAGGAAAAGCCAGTACTAGAAAGGACACTGGGTTTTGCGTCTGATAGATATGGGTTCAAATCTCAGTGCTATCACTTGGGACCTATTTACTTATCTCCTTGAATCATGGTTTCCTCTCCTAGAAGCCTAGATAAATAACTTGTTACTTCATAGTATTTCAGTGAGGACTAAACAAGATCATGTAGTATAGGAAGTACTTAGCTCAATGCCTAGCATGTATTAAACACTCAATAAATGATGGTTATACCATTCCTACTCTACTTCTCCTAATTATTATCATTATTATTCAACTTATCCAAGCCTCAGTTTCCTAATCAGCAACATGAGAATAATATTAGCCACTCATTAGATTAACTGGAATAATACAGGCATATGCAGCTGGCACAGAGTAGATATTCATCCATCCATTTGCTCATTTTCAGTCTCATAGCTGGTATCCATCAAAAGTTTATCAAGCTTGGGAATCAGGAACAGACCACCATATTTTCCCAACAGTTCTTAATTATCTTAAATGGAGCAATATTTTTTTAAGAGTTTATTCCCTCATCCAAACATTTTTTTTCTGAGCTCCAATGTGCCCTTCTGGGAGCAAAGAAGCTACAGGAATCTCAACATCTCACTTTATAGAGAGGCCAATAAATCGGCCACATGGCTGCAAAGATGCCAGGTGGCTCACTTCACACCTTTCTATGCAAGCCTGGTGGGCAGAGCCTTGGTGAGTTCACCTTTCTGCAGTGCCCATAGGAGAATGGATGCCACCTGCCTCTATGGGAAGGGAATGGCTGCTTGGGCTTTCGGGCTGTAGAGTTATAGCCACCCTGGGCTGCAGCTGTCACAGGGCAAAGTTCAGGTGGATCCTCAGCATTAAGGCAGAGGGAAGATTTTGCACAAGGCCTTCCAAGGGAGGATACAGTCAAATGGAGTCAAGAGTTCTAGCCAAAGCAAGCAATGAGCTGCACAATCGGCCTGCAGACATGCTGTGCTGCGGGAGGCCCAGTACAGGGGTCTAATGCTGTGGGTAGACTCAGGGGATAGGCAGAGATGGCCAGGCTGACTCTGCACCTGTTCCAGTCTCTGGGCAGCTGGTCACCGCACACTGTGGGGGGAACCTAGCCTTGGAATGTTACCTGACACCCTCTGACCACTGCTGTTTAACCAAGCTTCCATCGGAACTGGAAGCTTGATGCAGGACACCTTTAGTCTCTGAGCCTGAAGAAGTTCATGTCTCCTGCCCACAGGTGAGTAGAGTTGACCTCCGGTCAGGCCAAACAATACTCAGGAGGGGTAGTACTGTTTCAGGGCCCCTTGAAATTGATGAGATGGTTTAAGGTGATAGACAATTTAAAACAATCCACGATAGGTTTGGAGATGAGATCTGAAAATTTGTCAATTAGCTGCTAAATAAGGCACCTGCAGGTGGTATCTGCAAATGAGAGTTCTGTAAACTCCATCTAAGTACATAGGGAAAAGTCTATATTGGGGAAAAAGAGTTTTGATAAATCTAAAGCATGGTAGAGAAATAGGCAAAATTTCAAGTCCAGTTGTATAAACCTGAGCAAACACACACACACGCTGGCCATCAATGTTGCCACACGTACTCCCATCCTGCATGCATATACAGAGCCCACATAACATCTAGACACCCCTCCCAGTCACACTCCCTCCTATCTACCATGTTCCCCTCCCAGACATCCTGTCTTCCCCATAGACCAACCACACACAGCACATTTCCCCCAGGCCCCCACCATGCACACATTATACATACAGCCATCAGATAAACACAGTCCCCTTAGGACGCTGATTAATAAAACTATTTTATCTATAATTACACTTGACTGATAATAATGTGCTCAGAGCCTGCATGGTTAGACTGGATCAGATTGTAACATGCAGATTAGGGCTGAACTCCCTTTGAACTCTGGCTACACTGCTGGTCTCCCCAGCCCAGGGATTACAAATGGCTTTAGCTGGATTCCCCGCAATGGAACCAGGAGGGTAAAGCAGAATTCTGTCTCTCCTTGGTTCTCTTTTCTGTCCGTCGCTGCACAGATGATATCTCTGAAAACACATGGCCCAAACTAGGAGGAAGGCCTAAGTCAAATCACCTTCTCTAACCTACCACGGTGTACCCTGCTGGATCTACGTTCAAATCAATGTCACTCTCAGATCCCATCAGAGGAAGTGGCTCTGAATGCTGTCTTGAAGACTGACACTTAAATATAAACAGTTTAATTCCCTGATCTTGGGCTCCCGGGGATGGGCTCCAGTGAGCCATAATTAACTCTTTAAAGTCACCACCGTGTCCTGCAAATAGTAAAATACCTGATTCCTTATGATGTAACGCGGAATGGAGGCAGTGAGGAGGCCTTTGAGGCTAATTACATGTTGGAATGAGGTTAATAACATGCTGAAGATTCTTTGTGTGGCTCTCCTGACATTGACAAGTCACTTGGTAACATGCTAGGGCTACAGCCAGGGATGGCTTTTAAAGAAGGCAGGGGTCGGAAACTAAGCTCGACAGGCCCCTAATGTCATTCTCTAATCTACTCCCTTCCCTGGGACCAGCACCACACCCCCATCCCGATTTCCAGGAATTTAGAGATCTTGATTTTAAATGCCAGTGGACCTGGAGAGGCAGGCTGACAGCCACATGGGTCTCAGCTTTCTTGGGCATTTTATAGCAGCAGAATTTAGCCCAGGATGGCATCCGAAGCCCATTATCTGATGGGATGCTTTTGGGCTAAGCAGAAGGTATATTGGGACAAATAAACAAAGTGTGCATCAAATTAACCAGATCACAGGAAAATGCACGGTAATGAATCCTGACACTAGCCAGCTAAAGAGCAACATTACTGTGGTCCCATTCTGCAGGCGAGCACACTGGCATTTGAGAGTCATTTAGGGAGACCCCAAAACTTGCTCCTTTCCCATCCTTCTGCTTGGAACTAAACATTATCCCCTGCAGAGCTGTTCCAAGGAACTCCAGCCTAGACTCGAGGGGGCCAAGTGCTGCTTCTCTGACTGTGCAACATTCCCTATCTGGGTGAAATTGGGTGCAAATGAATCTTACAGGTAGACTAGAGGGGGGAAAGCAGCTGCAAAAGACCATCATGCTTCCTAGAGAGGCTCGTCCTACCCCTTAGGAGTGGTGATGGGGGCTGGTTCAAAGCTACAATGTATATAAATAGGAGCCTCAAGGCTTCCTGAGTACTTGAACGAAGACACCCTCTTTTCCTCCCTGGTGGAAGGACTGGGGCAAGTCCAGCTCTGCCCAGTGGATGCCAGCGTTTCCTCCCCACCAGGTGCCCTTTCTTCTCCCGGTGCCCCGGGACACGCAGCACCCACCTTAGCTCACTCGCCCCGCCGGGCGGGAGAGCGCTCGGGTCCTCCAGTGTTGTCATCGCCCTGTCCGCAGAAGGCCCTGGTTGGGGGGGCCCCTCTTCCTCAGGGGGAAAGGCACCGCATGGCTGCCCCCAGGCAGGCGACACCTCCTTGGGGTTTCCCAGCCCCAAGCAGCTCTCCGGTGGCAGCAGGGTCCCGGAATGGCCGCCGGCAGGTGAGTCTCCCACCTCCACAATGCCCAGGTGTTCGCAGAAGGTTAGGCGAGTCTCTTGTTTTGACGGTAGCTGCAAAAGAGGGACAGGTGCCCACAGAGAGACACCTGCTCACCAGCTGGAGGTTGCGGAGGCCCGTGCGCTCTGCAGGGGCGGCCGGTGGGTCCGTGGCCTGCTGTGGAGGTGATGTGCGGCATCTGGAGGAGCCAAGGGGAAATGTGTCAGGCAGAGTTGTCAGCACCTCAGCATCCTGCCGGATGGTAATTATCAGGGCCTCGTGCCACCCAGGAGAGGGAGGGCAATATTTTTATCCCATTTTATAGGAGGCTAAGTGGAGGCCCAGGGAGGTCAGACAACCACTTTAACCAGTCAGTCAGAGGTTAAACTTGGCCCTGAGGGGGGTGACTCAGAGGTTACCAGGGGAGCTTGGGTGAAGCCAGGCCTGTGGGGACAGCCATAGGCAGGTCTGCCCCACGGCAGCTGTGGTACCCAGCACAGTGCAGCCTCCTGGCCCCTGTGGCGCCCCCTTACGCCTGCCAGCTCTGCCTGCTCCCTAACTCCTATGTGACTCTGCTTTCTATTCTGACCTGTTTGGCACTGTCTAGAGCACAGCTCCCCACTCCCAGGGTAGCGTGGGGGAGGTTGACACTAGTCTCCTGAAATATGTATGAAGAAAAATGTCCCTGGCCTGCTAAATTAGGACAGGGTGCCATCTGTATTTCATTCTTGTGATTCACAAAGTATGTCAGCCTATTGAAATTCTGAGATGTCTTCCAGTAAAGAAATCTGTTTAATTTTGTTTACCCGAGCATTTGCCAAACTTATTTGAGCAACTCCTTCTAGTAACTCTCATTTACAAACCACCAGACAGCATGGTGGGAAATTCTAAGGGAGACGGTTAACTCCCCAAGAGTAGGGATTGTGCCTCTTTCGCTGGCGTGGTCCCTGTACCACACAGTCATGACGGGCTCAGTAAACTGGGCAGAACTGAGTGGCACCATTATTTCCCTAGTTCCTCAGGCTTGAAGGCCTGAAGTCAGTTTTAGTACTCATTCCTCAGAGCCCTTGCATGAAGCCAGCCACCATTTCATACTGACTTCCCCCAGCCTTGATGTTTCTCTCATATCTGTCCTTCTCTTACAGCCAGTGTCAAATGATCTACCACCTTCACAAAGAGGTCTTTCTGACCTCAGTGTAGTCATGTTGCTCAACCCCAGGGGGCACCATTTCTATAGAGCACAACACCCATGGTGCCTGCAGGAATTATGCAGTATGGCTGCCTCCTTACTCACAGACGCCTTGTATTAGTTTTCTTTCATTACTTAACTGTGTTTACTTATCTACTGATTTGCTTGTTGGTCATCTCCAGGACACACTTAGTTATTGTGCAGGTTGCTCACTGCAATAGAGGGCTGGGCCAGGCATCACCTTGTGCCTTTTGTAGCGTTCCTGCATCCACACTGAATTGCAAATCCCTATGCACAGTAAGGTAGAGGAGGTAGACATCCAGCCTGGGCTCTGCCTTCTGGGTGTCCTGGAAGGGCCTGCATCTTCTCATAAAGATGCTTTTATTCAGTTTGCACAAAAAGGTTATCTACTTGTCTAACTGTGCACCTGTGGGTCATGTCCACACAGCGGGGACCTTTTATCTAATTTACACATAGGCACCATGTGGGATAGCCTCATGGGCTCTTCCATAAAATGTAAGATCCTTTAAGTTTGGATTTTTCTCTCCATTTTCCTCTGCTAATTTAAATGTTATTTTTTCTTCAATGGTCCCCTTAGCCTCATGTCCTCCAGTGATCCTGGGGCCTGCACGGGTCTCCATTGGTATTGAAACTTTTCCAACACATTCATCCACCACAATGAGCCCTTAGCACAGGTTATAGGGCATTGCCTTGTATCTTTTTTTGTACTTTTTGGGAATTGCACCTAGGAGCTCAATAAACGTTTGTTGTGAAGATAATATCCTTGAACCCAGGGTGAATGAGGAACGGGAAATGGTTTTTATCTTACATGCCAAACTGCGTTGCTGGCTGTGACTGCCTAAGGAGTCGTGCTTAAAAGGATCCTGATGCTGTGTATAAGAAGTGCTGTAATCTAGTGGCAGTGTTTTTTTGTGTGTGTGGCAGGTGAAGCATAGGCACATCTGTTTGCTGTTCCTGAGCTGGACCTTGCAGAGGTTCAGTGTTACTAGCTCATGGGATTGAGGGATGTGTAGGACTGAAGGAATTCTCAGGTAGAAGACTTGGTAATACACCTCCCTCTCAGGCGCCCAGCCTCTGTGTGTGGGTCTTTCTCATCAAAGTTCCCTGGGTCAGAAGGGAGAAGCCAAAATGATAGGAGAGAGCCTTTCTTAGAGTGTCAGTCTGTGGCTTCATGTTGTCTTGACGTGGCCGCAGGAAAGAAACTGTTGCAGCAGGGGCCAAGGTGGGTAGGGTGCTCCACTCGCAGACTTTTGGGGGTAGCCCAAGCCAAGTAAACCTGATCCCTGCTTTTGTCCTATAATATTGGGAGATGGGAAGCTTTTAGCTCCCTAGTTTTAGAGGAACACATATTTGTGTCTGGGTAAGACAAGAAGGAAATACCTTTTAATGGTGTGTGAAAAATGTAGTAGCAAAAAATAACAAAGAAAAAATAAAAAGGAAAGAAGTCATCTATAACTTCTCATCCTGAACACAATAGTTACTCTGGGCAGTTTATTCACAACCTTCAACAAATATTTGCTTTGTGGCTATCATTAGCCAACCACTGGGTGTTGGGCTGAAATAATACACAAAGTCTTGAGTATCTAAAAGATAAACATAAGATTCCTTTTTGTTGATCGTAAAGTGTAATGGGCTGAGAGATTGCTGCCTGAAAGATATGACCATGTCCTAAGCCTCAGAAGCTATAACTATGATGTTATATATGGTTAACAAGATATGATTAAGTTAACGATCTTGGGAGGAGGAGTTTCTCTGGATTATACAGGTGGGCTCTAAATGCAATCACATGTATCTTTCTGAGAGAGAGGCAGAGGGCATTTAGAGACAGACACACAGATGAGGAGGCAGAGATTGGGGGCAATGTGGACTCAAGCCAAGGGATGCTGGCAGCTGCTTGAAACTGGAAGAGGCGGAATGGAACCTCCCCCAGAGCCTTTGGAGGGAGCATGGCCCTGCTGAAACCTCATTTCAGACTTCTGGCCTCCAGAACTGTGAGAGAGTAGGGTTCTGTTATTCTAAGCCACCAAGTTTGTAGTAATTTGTTATAGCAGCCCTAGGAATCGATTATCCAAGGTAAAATGTGTTCTCTGTAGAAAATGTAGACAAATCCAAAACAGAAGAAAAGTCACAGTAATTCTACAGTGAAGTAATTCTATAGGTAAGGGACATGCACACAAACATGCGTGCACGCGTGTGTGTGCACACACACACACACACACACACGATGGGATTATTCTGAACACCTTTCCATGTCTTGTTCTTCAACATGGTTGTACTGGCTTCCACCCTCTTCTGTACCGTGCTCATGTTGTGTGATTTATTTAGCTAACATTCTCGTGTTTGATGCCTTGGTAGCTTCCAGTTTTCCACTCGCACAAACACTATGGCAGATCTTTGGGATGGTAGCAACAGGGGCTGGGCCGGGTGGGGTACCACTCCAATACCCAGAGTACAGCAAGCCTCCCAGAGCCAAGCCAGGGAACCCGCAACCGGCAAGAGTCTAGGCAGGTGGGGCGGCACAAGGCTGGCCAAGCTTATTAGCATGAGGGAGTGGTTCGAAACCCAGAAAGCTTTTTTTTTTAATGAATAGGATTAAGGAAAGATTTATGACTCAGCTAAGAAGAGCAGGAAGGTGTTTTCAACTTCGGATTCAGAGAAAGATAGGTGACCGGGGCAGATATAGATTTATGGCCATACAATGGTGTTGCTTGGAATAAACATCGGTTAGAGGCTGCCTGTTTCTTCAGCCCTGCCCCACCCTATGGGATGCAAAGCTTAACAGAGCCATTTCTTGCATGAAACACATCCTTCCTTGAAGGGATGTGGCCTCCAGGAGAATTTGGAGTTACCCCAAATGTTCTATAGGAACAAACATGTATTACCTTTGCAATCAGAAAAAGGAAACATTTTATGTTTCTTTTCTTTGTAGTCACTGTCTTGTATTTTATCTTGTCTCCATATTTCCCTCTGGTGGGTGGAGGGTGACCTAAACTGGAGGCAGGAACAAATGAACTTGAGCTTAAAAAGCAGTGGTCAGAGAGTGAAATTCTGACCCAGGCTACCACCATGGGACCTGAAGATGAATCTAGAGGACATTATTCTAAGTGAAATAAAAGAGTCACAAAAGGACAAAAATTGTAGGATTCTACTTCTGTGAGGTCCCTAGAGTAGTCAAATTCCTAGAAACAGAAAGGAGAATGGTGGATGCCTGGATGGTGGGGGGAGGTGGAATGAGATGTTCCTATCTAATGAGAATTTCAGTCTGAGAAGATGCAAAAGTTCTGGAGATGGATGGATGGTGGCAGTGGTTACAACACTGGTGCACTTAACGCCACTGAATGGTACACCTAAAAATGGTTAACATGGTCAATTTTATTGTAGATTTATTCTTAAAAAATAGCTCTTTGAGGAGTCCTAGACAAGAAGATGGAGAAAGAACAGAGGGTAGGAGGGAGACAGAGAACTGTAGACAGGAATAATAGAAAAACTACTCAGATTTACCTGTCAAATTTACAAATCCATGTGCCAAGCGCTTTACATACCCATCTCATAAATCACAGCAAAACTCTGGGAGGTAAATGGTGATTTTTCCTGTTTTGTAGATGTGGAAGCTGAGGTTTAGTAGCCTCCCAAGGTTGTACTAGAACACAGCTGGGATTCAAACCCGTGTCCTCCTGTGTCCAGTGCCTACTTTCATTCTATTTATGGAGCCTTGACCACCACAGGATGTGCTTTGTATATCTGTTCATTTAATCCACATAACAACCTAGTCTGATTACAAATGACCTAGTCAATATCATCACCCCATTTTATAGACAAAGAAACTAAGACTTGGAAGTTAAGAGGTTTGCCTAATTGTGCACAGCTAATGAGTAGCAGACCTTGGATCCAGGTCCAGCTGGATTTGGAACCCATGTGAGTTTTTTCTATGGCTGACTGGCTTAGATAAAGTTCCAGGGTAGTGGTTCTTGTACTTTCTCCTTTCAGTCTGGTTCTCTGCTGCAACAGGTGAAGGAAATTATTGGTTGGTGTTCCCTTACATTAAAATTTAGTATTTAAGATGGCCTCTGGCTTACAGGGTCTCTTCCACTTCTTAGAAGTTTATGCAAGTCCTATCTTGCCTGCCTTCATTACTTTTCCAAAAACTCCTGACACCGACACAACCTTGACTCCAAGACACTTTATTATAATAATTTATGGACTCATCTGTCTTGCTTACCGGGTTATAAGCTTTAAGGGGTGTGGGCTCTGCCCGATTTCTCTGTTTCCTCAGTGCCTAGCCCTGTGCTCTACTCATAGGAAGGGCTCAATAAATATTTGTTCGAAGAAGGAATACATCTAGCCAGGGGGGAGATGATAAGTTTTTATTAACTTTTCTATGTAAGCCTCATGTGGCTCATAAATGAAATGCTCTGTGAAGAGAAGTGGTCACCTTCTGCCCCTACCTTGGTGTTCATCTCTATTCATCTGAGAGATACTGACTGAGCCCTGGTTAGGTGGGCTGGGAAGACAGAAGTAAGCATGATGAACCCCTGCATTTAAGGCACTTACAGTCTAAAAGAGAAGTGCAAAATTACACACAAATCCCAGGAACAGTGTAAATAGTGTTGCACATCCTGAAGAGAGATGAGATTTCTGGAGAAGGGCAAGAAGAGAGACAGAGTGAAGTTGTTCAGATCCCAGGCCTTGGCATCTAGGCTGCTTACAGTCTGTGTGACTCTGGAAAATGGCATAAATCCTCAGTTTTCTCATGTAAAAAAAGAGGTGGGGGTGGATTGTGGTTTGAATTGTGTCCCTTCAAAAGAGTTTGAGGTCCTAGGGCCAGTACCTGTGAATGTGGTTGGAAATAGTCTTTGCAGATGATTAAGTTGAGATGAGGCCATTGGAGTGGATCCTAATCCAATGTGACAGGTGTCCTTATAAAAAGGGAAATTTGGACACAGAGACAGCCACATACAGAGGGAAGACAATGTGAAGATACAAGGAGGATGCCATCTAAAGCCAAGGAATGTCTGGGGCTACAAGAAGGTGGAAGAGAGGCGTGAAACAGATGCCCCCTCTTAGCCCTTGGAAAGAAGTATCCACTGGACATTTTGATTTTGGACATCTGGCCTCCAGAACTGTGAGATAAATTTCTGCTTTTTAAGCCACCCAGTGTGTGGTACTTTGTTATAGCAGTCCTAGCAAACTAATATGGGGAAAGAACCATGCTTGTCTCATGGAGGTACAGGATTAGATGAGATAATATAGGCAAAGGGTTTAGCACAGTTTTTTTGTACATAGTAAGTGCTTGACAATTGTGGGTAGTATGAACATCATTGATCTACAGGAATCAGGCGAGATCTCACAGGGGTGGTGGCATTTGGATTAAGACTGGATGGGGTGGACGTTGTAAGGAGTGTAGGAGACAGGATTCATGGAACTGTCACCTGCAATGAAACCTTGGTCTCAGGGCAGACAGAGGCCAAGCCCTTAGGTTCTTGCCTTCTGGCCAAGGGGCAAGTAGCCATTGGGTAAAGTGGGAGATTCCACTGGTATTTTTGCCTCCGCTGCATTCCTTTCCTCTTCTTTTGATAACAGCCACTCAGTTTTCCTTCGGTTAGACCCCCACTCCCCTACTCCAGGCTGGCCAGTTAGAGGTGTCCAGCCTTCTGGGTCTCAAGGTGGGTCCAGCAGGGGGCATATGCTCCAAAAAGGCCAATCCGAGTTCTCACTAGGGATAAGTATAGATTCTGAGAAAGGGAGGATGTCTGTTTCTCTGGGATAAGGAACAGTAAGGAAATGAAGGTGGTGCTCCTTGGTGCCATTTTTCCTGACCAGAGGGAGGAAGTCATCTTTGGGATGATGAAAGAGGGCTCACTTGCAAACAGAACTAAATATGACAGTTGGAAAGTGATGGAGATGGATGGATGGGAAGAGAGAGAGAGGGAGAGAGGGAGACAGAGAGAGAGAGAGACAGACAGAGAGAGAGGAGAGAGGAGAGAGAGATAGAGAGAGACAGAGAGAGAGAGATCTCAAGATAGTGAGAAAGTGTTTGAGCCCCAGGATCCAGCATTCCTGAGTCCAGGTTCCCTTGACCTTTGCGTTGATCACCCACATCTACAGGAGTCATGACCTAGTTATCTTCATGGGGCCGCCTTTCTCCAAGGGCTAGCAGTTCTAGGGTAGGACCATTCAGGAGGGTAGCTCTGGTGGTTGTGGGAGGGAAAGTGGTGTCTGTCACAGCCCAGGGGATCACAGGACAGCAGAGACATCCAGTGCAATTTCCCATCAGGACTGGCTTCTATCTGTGACTTTCCCCCAGACGTTCTCATCATGCTCTAACATATGTTTGGGTCCTTCTTTTTTTGAGCAAAATTCTCTGTGTGGCATAGAGTTAGCCCTGGGAAGAATTTCAGAGATTTATAAGATGGGGCTCTTCTCAAATTCAGTGGAGAATTCTAGGAGTCTGAGCGGAAAGACCTCCCAGACTCTTGGAATGGCAGGAGCTAGGTCTTCTTGCCACTTCTGCTCAAGCATAATTTCTAGTACTCTTGGTGTGTCTGCCTCAGTGATTATCTAGTTGCTTTTCTCATCCATCATGAGAAGCTCTAGGATCCAGATTTCACCCTGTTGACCTTCATCCAAGTATGTGCAAATCTATGTGCAACTTGAGTCCTATGCAGATAGAACTCAAGTTTCTTTAAAGATCAACCACCTCTGAATGTCTGCTACTTATAATTTATGAATTTCTATTACACCCTCTCATCTAAAGATGATTGGTTAGTCAAAGAATTGAAAACTTTCAAAAGTTTATTATGCAATAAGCAGTTTATGTAGGAACACATAGTACATATTTTGTTGAGTCACATTTACATTTGTTACTTTTCTGCCAGGAGGCTGGAGGAAATGATGAATGTGATGGCTGCTCTAAGTGTGTGCTCTAAGACTATAAAACTGTGGGCCAGGCGACACAGGAGCACATATTATATTGAACTTTTGTACGCTTATAGATATAACTATGATAGTGTCTTTACAAACTGGTTTTGACTACATGTCCATATAAATCCTAATTACTGATTGAGGACTATTGGTGAATTCTACCCTTCTACTGAGTAATCCAACTAAGTATGTTTTTATGCCTAGAATAGTGCCTGACACACCGCAGGTGCTCAATAAGAAGTGGGTGAGTAAATGAATGAAGTATTCGTGGACTGTATTTCCCTTCTCCCTCAATGTTCCAGCTCTTCTGGACTTCTCATAGTTTCTGGAATGTTCTATCATCTTTCTTTCCTCAGGTCCTTTGCTCATGCTAGTCTCCCTACCTGGAGCACTGCATTCATCCAACAAATATTTACTGAGTGTTAATTATGTGTCAGACCCTTGGACAGGGACTGGCACCCAGTGAACAAAACAGACAACGGAGCTTATGTTCTATTGGGGAAGACAGACAATCAAGACAAATAAGGCATAGAGAAAAATATATGTGATATCAGATGAAGAAGAGAGCTATAGAGAAAGATAAAGCTCGGAAGGGGGAGAGGGTGTGTGGGTGGATGGGGGCAGTTGTTGAAAATTTTAAAGAGAAAGTAACCGCCGAGCAGCTAAGTCCCACTCACCTTTCAGGCCCTCCCTGAACCCCAGGACTAAGGGAGCAGTCCCTGTTTCAGTCCCATATCACCTTTACTTCCCTTGCCCTTACACTCATCACTGCCACAGCTACTGCATGAAAGTGTCTTCCCTGCCAGGCTGAACTTCCCCAAACCTGGGGCCCTGTCATCTCATTTACCACTCTATTCCTGGAACCTAAGACTGGGACTTGCATGTGAGAGACACTCTATGAATATTTACTGGGTGAACAGATGAGTGAAAATAGGACATTACTTAGAAAATGTCCTGACTTCCCATCAGCTGGAGCCCATAGATCCCAATATATTCCACTGCACAGCTTTTAGAGGCTGTCTGTTTTCCTACTTGCTAGGTGTAAAATATAAGTGATACACCGATTCTTTGGCTGTTGCACGTATTGGGAAACTTGGAAAACAAAGTATCAAATAAGTAGTGATCCTAAAATTGGTGCAGCACAGGCCTTCTGAAACTTGAATGTGCCTACCAGTCACCTGCAGACCAGATTTTACAGACATGGTTCAACAAGATACTCCAGCCCACATGCTCTTCTTACAATGCAACTCTGACATTTATTCCATTGAAATCTAGGGTCTGTTTCTCTTGGGTCTGGGTGGGACCATGACTATAGTGGAAGTGATACTATGTGACTTCTTAAAATGTTTGCTTTTGGAAATCAGCAGCTAGTCCGTGAAGAGACTTAATTCCAGGATCTTTCTTGGAACTGCTGGAAGGATTTCTCTTTCTCCTGGAATTTTACAAATCCTGCAGCTGCTGAGGGTCCACCATATGGTAGGAAACTGCTCAAGACGGAGACTCACACACAGGAAAGTAGAACTGTCACGGAGACCAACTCCTGATGATTATTTGAGCCCCTTGGTGTAGACATGCCTGAGCTTCTCTTAGAGTTTTTGGTTAGATGAGCCAATAATTCCCCTTTCCTTTTTTGTTTTAAGCTAATTTGAGTTGGGTTTCTATCACCTGCATCAGAAGATTCATGACCAATATAATAGATAATATTTTGGCAGTACAGAGTCTACAAACCTAGTCTTTGAAAACTGTTCAGTGCTATTAAAACAAACAAACAAACAAACAAAGGTATTGTTAACCATTCTTCACTAAGAATATCCTTGAGGAACCTTATCCATCAATTATTATTAATGAGCACATCCAAGATGCCAGTCCTTTGATGATCTAGGCATCCTCATGAGGTATTTCCGGCCTCTTCCCTTCCCGACCCTTGAAGTGTCCCCTGATAATATGCATCTGTTCTCAGCATACCTTGCTGAGGGCAGGCCTGGCTCAACCCTTGGGGCTCCTGAGTGACTCATCTTGCATAGAGCCCCACGTTTGCCTGGGGACTTTTAGGGGAGTTGTTGTGTGAGAAACTCTAGCATATGCATGAATAAATAAGATGGGACTCAGTGCCAATTTGGAGAGATTAAAGGATCCTGTGAAAGCTGAACTTCTGGAGAGATGTATACGCTTCTGCTGTATAATCCTCTAAATTCAAAGGGGCACAGGAGGAGCCTCTTTTGATGGGAGCACCTGTGCACACCCACTCTTGCCCCTTGGGTTCTTGGCATGAGCAAAACTCCTCTCATAGTGGCAGCCTGCCCCAGGCTCTTTCCTATCACCCTGGGAATGTCTTCTTAAGGATTCCTCCAGAGATTTGGTTCTGGGCTATGCTGATTACTTCGAGTATGCTTAGACATGGCCCCTGGGTCTTAACAGCTGGAATAAACTGCGAGAAGGATCAAATTCTTCCTTCGAGGCATTTCACTCTTCTTTCTGTTAGCAGGAAGTAGTGATGTGTTCTTCTCTACATACCTCTCCTCTCTCTCCAAATCTCTATCTCCTTCCAAGGCTGTCAAATGTCACCTTATCTGAGAATCCATGCCTGCCCCTACTCCCTTTCTACAGCCTTAGAGCTTCTGGAACTCTTCATACGTGCATAGTTAATGAGTTTTCAGTGTCTAGGAGAGTGCTCCTTAAATATTTGGTGGTGATGCTCTGGGGTTCAGAAGCAGCTTCTTTAAGGCCCATTTCTCTGAGACAGCCTTAAAAATTGCCCAGTGACATTTTGGGATCCTATGGAATCCAGCTAATGGGAAGCCAGTAACTCACCTTCCTCCTTTTGAGAGCAAGGTGGCTGAACTCTGGAGGCAAGAGACCAGAATTGGTAACCCACTCCATCCCTTTCTGACTGTGTTACCTTGGGCATGTGGCTTAACTTCTCATTACTTCACTTTCCTTATCTGGACAATGAGGATAAATGATGTGTCCTATGACTCAGCATAGCTCTGAAGGGTAAATAAAATGATCCAGGTACAGCATTTAATATAGTGGTTGGCACATAAGAACTCAGTAATGGTTAAGCTGTTGTTATTATTAGTTAATAAGAATATATTGAGTGTCTAATAGGAGACAGGGCAGAGTTTTGGATTCCAGCCTCTCAGCCTCACAAAAAAATTGACTTCTTGGTGACTTGAGGTAGTTTCTGGACCTTGCTGGAATACTCTGTATTTTTTTAAATCATTTTATTCATTCACACAACAGATATTCACTGCCTGACTACTAAGTATCTACTACATATAAGTTACATTTCCCACAGCTGTGGGAATCAGGATTAAGGCCAGAAAAATATTTTGCAGTTTTGGTTGAAAGATGGATTAGCATTCTAGACTATTTATTTCTTCACTAGAATAGATTTTGCCAGCTTCCAGCCATGTGGTCAGGACAAGAGATCTTTGCTTTACATAGAGGAATGCTGAGGGTGAAAATAATACTCCTGTTTCTGCTGTTTCTGAAACAGAGGGACTGTAAAGGAAACTTAAGAGAGAAGTGTGTAGATTCAGACAATGGTTCTGGCTGGTATGGAATGAAACCATGAGGATTAGGAGGTACATTGCACCTATTTTAAAAAACAGGAACAAGCAAGGAACTTAACTCTTTATGTACTGGGATGAAGCTCAGTATTTAGAGTCCACAGTCTGGCTAGTAGTAGTACAGTGTTTAGTACATACATATGTCTATATACTTTCTTTGGGTCCTGCAGGTACTATGTTAGGAATATAGAACCCTTTGCCTGACTCTAGGTAGAGGAATGTTGGTTATGCAACACTTTGCCTGCAGAGTAGGATTCTGTAACCAGAACTTTACCCTTTAAATTCTTTCCCCCTAAGATTTCTTAAATCCTAGATTCTGCCCAATTAGTCAATGGCAAGCATCATAAAAAACTCTGGCAGGTTGTGGTTCAACATGCAGACCCTTTTGTCTGACAGTGGTTCATTGTAGATTGTTTATAATTCTTTGTCTATCAAATCTGGGGGCTATTAGCATTTAGGGCAGAATTATTCTATTTGATGGACTGTCCCTTGCATTCCTACTAGCCAGTCCCACCTTCCAGGAAAACAACTGAAAATGGCTCCTTCATCATTCCCAAAGCCCTACAGGGGGCCTGCCCCAGCCCCTGTTGGGAGCCACTGGGTAGTGGAACATGCCTCTAGACACAGTTATCTTGTTTGGTGATGGTGTGGAGCAGAGTGTAGAATTTTCCCCACTAGACTAGAAACTCCACAAACTCTGCACCCATGTCAGGTTTTAGTCTCCATTGTTTTTGGTGTTTAGGACAGGGCTTGACCCTTAGTGAATTCTTGATAGATATCTGCACCAAGAAGATGGAAAGGGTGATGGAAAGGTATAGCATTAATTTTACATAACCTAGTCAAACTGAACTGTAGAGTTTTTTTTTATAAGCAAGGGTGCTATTCAAAATATTTTACAAATTGCACTTGTACAAATGCTGCCCAATCAGAAACTATCCTTGAGAGTCTGGAGGCCCCTTGCTGGCATGGCAACCTTTAACTGCAATCTGGGGGTCAAGGTCTGCTGCACTGACAGTGCCTACTCACCCTGTTCCTCCTGCCCTTGAAGCCCTAACCCCTTCTGCAGGTGAGTCTCCTGGACTTTTAGGCTCTAGACCTTGGCTGAGCAATTGATTCCATAGGAAGGGAGGGATGCCAGATCATAAGATCAAGGTGTTTAGTCCTGCCTCTTCCCTACCAGTTGGGTAATTTTAGGCAAAGAGAAAAAGTACACACTATAGCTGGGTGCCTGTGGACAAATTACAGTTTTGTCAATTGTAAAATAAGGGGTCTATCTAGGGATCTCCCAGCCCATTCGGTCCCATCTGCTCTGTCTCCAGGTTGTGTGGGAAGGTGGAAGGCTTGTCCCTGTTGGGCCCTGCTGCTCTGGCTGCTGGTCAGCTTTGTCTTCCCCTGCATGGCTGGGTCCTGCCCATGCCAGCTGGGCTCTGTCCACTCTCCCCTGGTGGGAGACAAAGGGCCCAAGAACTGAGCTCATAGGGTCACCGCAGGACACTAAGGCCATGACTCCTTCCCCCTCCGTGTCCAGCCTGCACTCCTCTCTCTTCTCTCTCCCTCTCTCAGTCAGGCTCTGGCTTTCTCCATATTCTCTCTCTCCCTCTCCTGGACCTCTTCAGCTCACTTGCCTTAACTCCAAGGAAACCAAAACACTGAGAACTCCATGCTGCAGGTGGACTGCTGCCTCCTTTCTCTGGGTCCTCACTTATAAAGGCAATATTTGTCCCCGCTTCATAGGGTTGTTGGGACAATTCAATGAGATTCAACATGTAAAATACTACAGCAGTGTCTGGCAAATGGGACTTGATCAATAGTAGTATTTCTTTTTTTCCCTGAAGCAAGTTGATTTGGTTCATTGACTACATATGAGTGTGATAAAGTCAATTATTAATCTGCCCTGGAAAGTTTGCATTTGTTTTCCTCCAGGCATTTAAAATAGATAAGCCATTTACTCACCCAGCTTTCTTTTTCCATTCAGCTGCCAATTCCACTTCTTCCTACAAGCGCGTGCATGCTTTAGCCTGACTGAACTATTTGGAGTTCCAAGACTCTTTGGACTTTCCCATCCTTCCTTGTCTTGCAATGGCTGACATGCCCTTTCCCCAGTCCACTTTGTCTTTGGTGGTGGTGGGACAGGTGGACCTCTAATTAATAGATGCTTCAGGAATTGACTCACATGCTGCCTCCTCTGGGAAGACTCCCCTGATTACTGCTACTCCCTAAGTTAGAGTTAAGTGCTTTTTTATGCTTTGTCACAGGGCTTATACCACGGCAGTGTCATTATTTGTTTACTTCTCTTTCTTTCTAAAATGGCAAGTCCTTGAAGACAGGGACTGTGATTTATACATGTTTGTGTCCTTAGCACCCAGCCCAGTTTTTTGGTACATAACACATGTTTAGTAAATGTTAAATGAATGAAGAAGATGGGAAAAAAACCTCATAAGATCTCTCTAGAGAAGCTGTAAAGTCATTGCACTAAAGGAAATTCATTTTACTGAGAGGAAAGCTTCTCTGTTCCTATTTCTTTTCAGATAATGTTCCAACTTTGGGCCTGATTATAACAAGTTTGATTTTTAGAAAATCCTTATCTGTTAGAAAGAACAGATTACAAGGGGTGGGGAAGAAGCTGTTAGAGATAAGAATACTGACAGCAGAAAGGACACCTGGCCCTCTGCTAGTGACACAAACAGGAAAAGTACAGAACCTGCAGTTGGGTCCTTGAGTAGGGGTTGGTTCAGATGTGGGGAAACAGCTTTACGTGGCACATGACATTCCTACACAGTCCAACAACTGACTTTCAAAAGGCATGCCCTGAGTTACTGAAAGGCTCAATTAATACTGTGCGAACTCTACTTAAAAAAAAATCGAAGTGTTGAAACCTAGGGTTTTCCGTGGAGTAAATTTCAGCCACCTGGATTTGGCCTGGGACTCCATTCATTAAGATGATATGTGGACATTGAAACGTAGTAACTGTACTGCCGTTCTGGGGATGTTACTATAGTCTCCTAACTATCTTTGGATTCAGAGGGCATCTTGCCAGTAAACAGCAGAATGGTAAATAAAAGATGTCTTAGGACATTGCTTTCCTAACTCTTTTCTTTGGAGCCCGAGGGGTTCCTTGGCATTCTCTCAAAAATTGCTGCTTTGAAGAGGGAGTGAGAGGGCTACGTTCTCTCCACTTACCATCTTCAGCCCCGTTTTCTGTGCAACAGGTTGGGTGTCTGGATAGGATTCTGTTTGGAGAAAAGAATCCTAAGCTAGAAAATGTGGTGACAGTTTCCTTATGGCAGATGAAATGGGTATCCAGATACAGGCTCTTAGGAGGCAATGATTAAGAGCGTCACCTGAGGGAATTCAAGTCCCAGCTCCTGGGCTTCACCCTTCTGTACCTCAGTGTCCTTATTTGTAAAATGGGGATAATTATACACCCTGTCTCACTGGGCTGTTGTGAGAATTAAATTAGTTAAAATATTCAAGGTGCTTAGAAAAGTGCCTACCATGTAACAAGTCTATCCAAGTGTTTGCAATTCACTACTTAAGAAGCCTCTTGGTCACACATGCCCTTTAAGGGGTGAGTCCAAGCTTTGAAGGCTAGGCTCTCTGAGCCTTGAAGGATAAGTCAGGTTTGCCATGTGGGGAGGAGTGAGGCATTTTAGTTGGAAGAGCAAGGCAAGGAGGGTGAAAGAACATATGTTCAGGCCCCTGATTGGGACTTGGCTTACGGGAGTGGCGCATGGAGAGTGGAGAGTGTGCTGCCAGGAAGCAGGGCTTCAGGTGAGCCAGTGTAGCCCGAATGTAAGGGTGGGGGTTAGGTACTGGGGTTTGGCTGCTGGGAGAAGGGAGGGGCTGGTGCTGGGCATGGACTGCCTATCTCATCTGCCCTGCTAAGGAACCAGCACCTTTATTGCAGTGACACCACTGGGTCTGGGTTTTAGAAAGATACTCTGGAAGTGGTAAGGAGTAAAAAGAAATTAGAAGGAGAAGAGAAGGATGAAATCAGTGGCCTTTTTGGAAATAAAACTCACAGGGTAGGGGATGAGGCAAGGGAGAGGGAGAGGTTGAAAAAGATTCCCGAGTTTCCTGGTTTGGGTAACCAGGTGGATGTGAGGCTGTTCATCAAGATAGGGGAGGCAGGAGAAGGAGCAGGTTTGGGTGGGGAAGGGAGTGGGTTCATTTCTGGGACAGGCTGAATTTGAGATGCCTGAGGGAAATCTAGGTGGAGATCCCTAGCAGGCAGTTGGAAGGCTGAGTCTGGAGCGCGGAATGAAAGGACAGGGCCAGAGATACTGTCTTGGAGTCACCAGCTTCTAAATGCGAGCTGTATTTTGGGAGCGGTTGAGCTCAGTCAGGGAATAAGCATAAACGACAGAAGGGTAAGAATAGAATTCTGGGAACATCGACAGCTGGGGGCAGGCTGAGGAAGGTGTCGTCACCAGTGATAAGGAGGGGCTGCCAGTGTGAGCAAAATCCTTGGCTTGAGCAGATGAGGTGCTGAGCAGCCTTCAAGGGCATTTCCCAGGGCTTGCCCACCCTAATAATCTATCTGAAAAACATTACTGCTCTCAAAAGGTAAGAAGGGATTTATAGCCTTAGAATCAGTGTGCTTTGGGGTTGGAAAGAATTCAGAAATTTTATGGTCCAATGGTTTTTTTTTTTAAGTGCTTAAGGCAGACAACCTATAGGAAAAAAAAAAAGGAAACCTTTTTCCAACTCCCAGTATATGATAGAGTGATAAAAACAAAGCTGCTGTCACTCAAACCAGGGTATGACTTCTCCCAAATGTCTCAGAGCAGCCCATGAACCCATTCATTCCACAAATATTTATTGAGCACCAAGTGTACAGCAGGCCCTGTGCTCAGCCCTGGATAGAGCTGTGTACAAAACAGTTTCTGCCCCTGGGGCTCCCTGGTTCTCAATCTCGGCTGCACCTTAAATCATCTGAGGAGCTTTGAAATATTCCTAATGCCAGGCCATGCTGTATACCAATAAAATCAAAATCCTTGGCAATGGTAGCAAGCATAAGTATTAAAAAAAAACTCTCCAGGTGATTTCAATGTGCAGCCACATTTGAGAACAAACTGAGTGCAGACAATCTCGTACACTAAAATATTTCCACTGAACCGAAATGGCAGAATCTTGAGCCAGTCCAATTCCCTTGATTTATCCATGAGGGACCAAGGTGGACAGGGCAGGGCTGGGTCTAGAGCCTCTGTACCCCGACAGCTCAGCCAACGTTCTCTCTGCCCGCACACCAGTGTGGCCTCAGACTGCTCTATGCTGTGTGGCCCTTAACCTGGTCGGTCACCTGGCATTGATGTTAAGTAAAAAATCTGGTGAATGATCTGCATTGTTCTCTCTTCTCATGGAGCTGTCTTCTTTCTCTGTGAAAATCCAGTTGAATTCTTTCTCTAAATGGAGTATTCTTCATTCAAAGGACGCACAATGGGCCTCTTTGACTGGCAATTCAGTGTCTAGTAACAGAGACCACGGAGCCTGCCAACAATCTCCTTGTGAAACTGGCATGCACCCGGCTTCTGAAAAGGAATCATGGGCACAGATCCCTTGAGAAACGGGGGCCCCATGTTGGGTGTAGGGCTCCCTGAGAGCCAGGGGCTGCTCTGGTGCTGGCAGGAGAGATCAGTGGGCGGGGCTCTGAGCCTGCACTGGGGTCTTCTGAACTTCTTTCCACAGAGACAGCAAGACTTTTTTCTATGTGGCTGAACATAAAGCCCGATGCTGGTGCCCACTCTTTAAGCTGGGAAGGGTAAGTTGTGTGACTTCAGGTTAGCGGTATAACCTCTCTGAGCCTTAGTTTCAGGCTGAAACATTGGGGATATAGGATTATTGTGAGGATTAAATGACATCATGTATGCAAAACGTGGGATACCCACTTATGTGCCAAAGCCCTTTTATATGTAATATGTAATTGAACACATATGCCTAAATCATCCCTAGTTTGTAAGTGAGAATATTAAGCCCAGAGAAGTGAAGAAATCAAAGAAACCAATGTCATACAATCATTGAAGGAGCTGGACTTGGAACTTAGGCCTCTTGCAGTGAGAGGTCAGTAGTAGGTAACTACTATTTTACCAAATGTTACTTAGAATTCAGACACAAGGAAAGAAAAGATGGCATGAAGAGTGGGAAAGAATTTTCTTATGACTTTTGAGGTTGTATTCACAGCCATGATATTTAAGCCATAAGCTGCAGAGTTTCATACTGGACACAGGGGAAAAGGAAGCAGTTTTTTCTGGAACTCTATCTGCACTGTGCAAAACCTCTTTTGTGTGCATTTGTGCATTATTTAATTCATAGGAAATAAATTGGGAAGGAAGGCACTATGGATCATTCTCTCTCTTTTAGTAATAAGGATTCAGAAGTTCAGAGAAGTTAAGAAACATGCCCAATGTCACAGAGTAGGCATTGAAGCCAGACTTTAAACCAAAGTCTGTCTGGCATGAGAAGCATCTACCCTTGGGTTTTTGCTTGGGTCTTACTAAATCTGACCTGTTGACCCTGAGAAATTAAGTCATCTACATGTTTTCAGTTCATTTTTTCACTTCCTTCCGGATTTCATCTGTATTTCCTAGGTCCTGCAATAATCAGAAAAGGTGGTTTCCTAGGCTGTTTCCTGGGCAGCCATGTTGGGAGGAGAGTGGCACTGATACTGGTGATGGTAATAATAACAATAACTATAACCAACATTGAATGCTGTGTTCCAAGTGCTCAGTATGTTCTGGACACTGTTGCAAGGATTCAACAGACCTTATCTCATTGAATCCTTGCAACAGTCCTCTGTGGTTGGGTTACTGCTCTCCCTGTTTCTGCAAATGGGAAATTGGCACAGATTGGTTCAGTAACTTGCCTAAGGTCACACAGCTTGTCACTGTAGAACTGGGATTTGAACCATGCTGTCAGACTCAGAAGTCAGTTGGCAGAACTTGCTGGAAGCAAGTTGTTGTGGTCTACACACATAAACAGAATCAGAAATGAGAAAGGAAAAATCCTGACCTAACTTCTGATTGGCAGCTGTCCCAAGAGGTGTTCCATGGGGTGATGTTCACTGGGAATGATTCTCTTTCACTTTGTTTTGAGGAAATGATTGCTCCTGGCATTTGGAGTTTGAGTGAATTTGAGAGGGCTCTTACTCTTTTCTGCCTGTAGGTTTCCACAGATTTGGTCTTAGATTCACTTGGCCCTGACTGGCCCTTGCCTGTCCTTGTTAATGAAGGGGGGATGTCCTTCTCAGGAGGTGGGTCCCCTGTGCTCTCTTGCATTGTTCTCAGGCCACATCCTCCTCTGCAGGCCGTCTCTGTGAGCCAGACCGTACATAGGTCCAGGAGCCAGGGCCAAATCCTGTCTTGGGTGGCTGGAGAACTCTCACGTGTCTCTGGCTAGTGAGGGCCACCAGTCGGTTCTGGCCCTGGGGAGCTTGGCCACCGAGGGTGCAGCATTCCAGCCTGGGGCTTGGTGCTGTGTCATATCTACAGCTATGCACCTGGGGCTTGTATTTCAGGGGAGGGAGACTCTGGTTTTCCCCTGAAGGGCTTTGTTCAGTCAAGCTCTTTCAGGAGGGAGCAAATGTAGTAGCATTTTCTCTGCTCTTCCTATTTACTTAAACAGAAACAAAAACAAGCTCTGCAGCAATAATAATAATAAGAGCAGCAGTGATTTATCGAACATTTACTATGTGTCAAACACTTACCAAACATCATCTCAGTTTAATCTTCTTAACAATTTTGAGGGGAAGGCCTTGATTATCCTGTTTTTTTTTGTGGCTGAACAAACTGAGTGTGGGGAGATTAATTTGCTCAAAGGCACACAGTAAGAGGCGGCCGAGCTAGGATTTGAGTCCAGGTCAGCCTGACACCAAAGCTCTTAACTGCAGTCCATGAACCTTCCTGCTTCTCTCCTCACCCATCTTTCCCTTCGTCTTGACCTCTGAAGCAGCACATGGATGGGTGAGAACTTGGATTATGTGAGTGATAAGGGAGCTAGCTCTTGTAGTTACTCTTTCTCCCCGACCACACGACCACACGGTGTGCCTGTGTTTCCTAAAGCTGGGACCAGGGGGATCTTGTAAGGTTTGTCTGGAGCAGAGTGTAAATAAGTCACTTGTGCTTCTCTCCCAGTTTGACAGAAACAGCTGTCACGTGTAAGTGCGCATCCCTGCGCCTGTTCCACCCTTACCTGCTCCTCCTGACAGATTGCTAGTCCTGTGCCGGAGTGCGATTCATTTCTAGTGAAAAACAATCCCGATCTGAAGATAAGAATTCACTCAAGCAAGATTGGAGGATGAGATAATGTGGAGCTTGCAATGTGTTCATTTTAACTGGTGACTTATTCCACCCAAGAGTTCTCATGTGTCAGAAGGGAGTCTGGACTGGGGAGGTGAGCAGGGGAAGTGGAAAAGCAGCTAAGTTCTCCAGGAGAGCCTAGGCCTTCCCATTGGAAATGCTTAGGAGCCCAGACCCCAGGCCAGGGACGGAGCTGCTCGTGCAGGCCTTGGGGACCGTTCATCCCATTATGGGTGTTGCCTATGTTTGTGAGATCTAGTTTTTTTGGATACCTTTCTCAGGCTTGCCTCTGTATTCCAAGTCTCCACTTCCCAGGGGAAGGGTTAATGGCTGCCTTCTTAGCCTCTTGCACAGCTGAGGGGGGAGTGTGGCTTAGGCTTCTTCAGTGAGATACCCCCAAAGCAGACTTTGACCCTGGGGCAGGTAGTATGAGGCAGGCAGCACTGCAGGGGATCCATTTCCATGGGCAGTGATGGCTGGGGTCCTGGCAGAGTCAGCGGGTGGCACAGGGCATCTCTGCAGGGCCAGGCCTGTCGCAGGGCTCCAGTGGTATTCTTATTATTCTCCACTCAGAGCTTCCATGTCTGACTCTGACCCTCCAGGAGATTTGTAAGTAATCGAGTATCCTTTAAATTGGAAGTCGGCTTAATGGCCCAGGGTATGATCTGTCTTTGTCCATGTTTTGTGGGTGTTTGCGTGTGTATTCTGGGTGGGGTGTTCTAAAAATGTTGATTAGATTCTGGTGTTGGTTGATGGTGGTGTTGAGTTGTTCTGTATTCTTGTTGATATTCTCTCCTACTTGTTCCATATATTGTTGAGAGAGGGGTTTTGATGTCTCCAACTATACTTGTGGATTTGTCAAGTTTTCTTTCCAAGTTTTATTGGTAATTTTGCTTGACTTATTTTGCAGCTTCATTGTTTGGTACATATCTTTCCAGATTACTGTGTCTTTCTTATGGACTGACCCTTTTAAAATCATTAGGTAATATCCTTCTCTGCCCCTGATAGTTTTCTTCATTCTGAAATTTACTTTATCAGTTATTAATAGAGCCACCTCTTTTACTTTGATCAAAGTTTGCATAACATATCTTCTCATCCTTTATTTCAAAATTATTGTATTTGAAATGAGGCAGTATAGAATTGAACCATATTCTTTTTTTTTTCCAATGGAAAAGAATAGAGAGCCCAGAAATAAATCCACGAATATATGGTCAATTGATTTTTTTTTTTTGAGAGGGCATCTCTCATATTTATTGATCAAATGGTTGTTAACAACAATAACATTCTGTATAGGGGAATCAATGCTCAATGCACAATCATTAATCCACCCCAAGCCTAATTCTCGTCAGTCTCCAATCTTCTGAAGCATGATGAACAGGTTCTTACATGGAGAACAAATTCTTACATAGTGAATAAGTTCTTACATGGTGAACAGTACAAGGGCAGTCATCACAGAAACTTTCGGTTTTGATCACACATTATGAACTATAAACAATCAGGTCAAATATGAATATTCATTTGATTTTTATACTTGATTTATATGTGGATCCCACATTTCTCCCTTTATTATTATTATTATTTTTAATAAAATGCTGAAGTGGTAGGTAGATGCAAGATAAAGGTAGAAAACATAGTTTAGTGTTGTAAGAGAGCAAATGTAGATGATCAGGTGTGTGCCTGTAGACTATGTGTTAATCCAAGCTAGACAAGGGCAATAAAACATCCAGGGATGCAGAAGATTTCTCTCAAAACAGGGGGGGTGAGGTTCTAAGCCTCACCTCTGTTGATCCCCAATTTCTCACCTGATGGCCCCCCTGTGACTGTGCCTGTCTTAGGTTGTTCCTCCCTTGAGGAATCTTACCAGTCTCTGGCTAACCAGTCATCTTCCGGGACCATACAGGGAAATGTAAAGTTGGTAAGTGAGAGAGAGGCCATATTGTTTGAAAAGGTTAGCTTTTTACTTCTTTGCAGATTTATGCCCTGTGGCTTCTATGCCCAGCATTTGTCTTGAGGTATCTTTACCACTTGGAGGAATTATGATACTCGGTAAATTCGATATGAGGCATGAATTCTATTTAAGGGTTGTAACTAGGAAGGAAGAAGAAAAGCTATAGAAGTAGCAGGCAGAAGAAAACATGGGAAGATTGATTATTTCTTTGACATATCTTCTTGTAGAGTAACTTAAGCATGTATAGGTTTTAAACTACTAATTGAATTGCACACACACATTAACATAATAGGAATACAGTTACATAACCAAAGCAGATCTATAATTACCAGCCATCTCCAGTGAAACCAAGAAAACCAGTTAGGCATCCTAGGCATTTGTGAAAATTTGTCTATGATATGATGGATATTGTCCAACTGTACTTGAACAGTCTGAGAGAAATCAGACAAATTAAAACAACCCATTCCTGGGAGCTGTTCACATCCCATATGTTCTTTTAACAGTAGATAGTCTGTAGTTGTAAGATTTTGGAGTGCTATAACTTGCACTCCTCCTAATTCTTGGTTGAGTTCCAACAGTATAGATCCAGTCAAATTTGTTGTTTTACTGTATGCACAGGTCAGCTTAGATATCTCCTTCTTCATTCCAGTGGCAAGTCCAGGAACCAATGGGATGAATGCAGCTACAGCTGTAGCAGTGCCTGGATCTTTGTTGAGGTTTTTTGATGATCATCTTCTGGTATGAGTCTTCCAGAGAGTGCTGATGTTGGAAGTTCTTCTTCATATCGTATCTTAGTTCATTTTCTGGGTAGCCAAATTAGGCTTTGATCCTCCATATAAACATAAACAGACCCTTTGGCCACACTTTGATATGCCCTTTATACCATTGTGTAGAACTCATTGGAGGTCACCACACAGGAACTGCTTTTTTTTTTTTTAAGAGAAAGGAATATTATCAGAAAAATGTACCTTCATAGCCAATCATCTGATACCCTTTAAGTGATCAAAATTAAGGATATTAAAGCATACATTAATCATTGATTTATAGTTAGTTTTATCCTATCAGGGAGTAATCCCCCCTTTCTTTCTTTTTTTTTTTTTTTTTTTGTTATCATTAATCTACACTTACATGAAGAATATTATGTTTACTAGGCTCTCTCCTATACCAGGTCCCCCCTATAAACCCCTTTACAGTCACTGTCCATCAGCATCGCAAAATGTTGTAGAATCACTACTTGTCTCCTCTGTGTTGTACAGCCCTCCCCTTTCTCCCACCTCCCCCCATTATGCATGCTAATCTTAATACCCCCTTTCTTCTTCCCCCCCTTATCCCTCCCTACCCACCCATCCTCCCCAGTCCTTTTCCCTTTGGTACCTGTTAGTTCATTTTTGGGTTCTGTGATTCCACTGCTGTGTTGTTCCTTCAGTTTTTCCTTTGTTCTTATACTCCACAGATGAGTGAAATCATTTGGTGTTTCTCTTTCTCTGCTTGGCTTATTTCACTGAGCATAATACCCTCCAGCTCCATCCATGTTGCTGCAAATGGTAGGATTTGCTCTCTTCTTATGGCTGAGTAGTATTCCATTGTGTATATGTACCACATCTTCTTTATCCATTCATCTATCAATGGACATTTAGGTTGCTTCCAATTCTTGGCTATTGTAAATAGTGCTGCTATAAACATAGGGGTGCATCTCTCTTTCTCAAACTTGATTGCTGCATTCTTAGGGTAAATTCCTAGGAGTGGAATTCCTGGGTCAAATGGTAAGTCTGTTTTGAGCATTTTGATGAATCTCCATACTGCTTTCCACATGGTTGAACTAATTTACATTCCCACCAGCAGTGTAGAAGGGTTCCCCTTTCTCCACAGCCTCGCCAACATTTGTTGTTGTTTGTCTTTTGGATGGTAGCCATCCTTACTGGTGTGAGGTGATACCTCATTGTAGTTTTAATTTGCATTTCTCTGATAATTAGCGATGTGGAGCATCTTTTCATGTGTCTGTTGGCCATCTGTATTTCTTTTTTGGAGAACTGTCTGTTCAGTTCCTCTGCCCATTTTTTAATTGGGTTATTTGTTTTTTGTTTGTTGAGGCGTGTGAGCTCTTTATATATTTTGGATGTCAAGCCTTTATCGGATCTGTCATTTACAAATATATTCTCCCATACTGTAGGGTTCCTTTTTGTTCTACTGATGGTGTCTTTTGCTGTACAGAAGCTTTTCAGCTTAATATAGTCCCACTTGTTCATTTTTGCTGTTGTTTTCCTTGCCCGGGGAGATATGTTCAAGAAGAGGTCACTCATGTTTATGTCTAAGAGGTTTTTGCCTATGTTTTTTCCATGAGTTTAATGGTTTCATGACTTACATTCAGGTCTTTGATCCATTTTGAGTTTACCTTTGTATATGGGGTTAGACAATGGTCCAGTTTCATTCTCCTACATGTAGCTGTCCAGTTTTGCCAGCACCATCTGTTGAAGAGACTGTCATTTCCCCATTGTATGTCCATGGCTCCTTTATCAAATATTAATTGACCATATATGTCTGGGTTAGTGTCTGTAGTCTCTAGTCTGTTCCACTGGTCTGTGGCTCTGTTCTTGTGCCAGTACCAAATTGTCTTGATTTCTATGGCTTTATAGTAGAGCTTGAAGTTGGAGAGTGAGATCCCCCCTACTTTATTCTTCTTTTTCAGGATTGCTTTGGCTATTCAGGGTCTTTGGTGTTTCCATATGAATTTTTGAATTATTTGTTCCAGTTCCTTGAAGAATGTTGCTGGTTGTTTGATAGGGATTGCATCAAGTCTGTATATTGCTTTGGGCAGGATGGCCATTTTGATGATATTAATTCTTCCTAGCCATGAGCATGGGATGAGTTTCCATTTGTTAGTGTCCCCTTTAATTTCTCTTAAGAGTGACTTGTAGTTTTCAGAGTATAAGTCTTTCACTTCTTTGGTTAGGTTTATTCCTAGGTATTTTATTCTTTTTGATGCAATTGTGAATGGAGTTGTTTTCCTGATTTCTCTTTCTGTTTGTTCATTGCTAGTGTATAGGAAAGCCACAGATTTCTGTGTGTTAATTTTGTATCCTGCAACTTTGCTGTATTCTGACATCAGTTCTAGTAGTTTTGGGCTGGAGTCTTTAGGGTTTTTTATGTACAGTATCATGTCATCTGCAAATAGTGACAGTTTAACTTCTTCTTTACCAATCTGGATTCCTTGTATTTCTTTGCTTTGTCTGATTGCCATGGCTAGGACCTCCAGTACTATGTTAAATAACAGTGGGGAGAGTGGGCATCCCTGTCTAGTTCCCAGTCTCAGAGGAAAAGCGTTCAGCTTCTCACTGTTCAGTGTAATGTTGGCTGTGGGTTTATAATAAATGGCCTTTATTATGTGGAGGTACTTGCCCTCTATTCCCATTTTGCTGAGAGTTTTTATCATGAATGGATGTTGAATTTTGTGAAATGCTTTTTCAGCATCTATGGATGTGTAAACCATATTCTTAAATCCAGTCTGACCACCTTTCTCATTTAATCTCTGTATTTAGATGATTTACATTTAACATAATTATTGGTATCATGGTCCTTAAATATGTCATTTTGTTTTTCTTTTCTGTTTATACTTTTTTAAAATTTCTATATTTTATCTGCCTCTTGTGGGTTACTTGAATATTTTTTGGAATTTCATTTTGATTTATCTGTTTTTGATTATATCTTTTTGATAGCTCTTGTAGTGGTTGCTCTAGATATTGTATTATATATACATAACTTATCACAGTCTACAGATACTGACATTTACCATTCAAGAGAAGTGTAGAAACTTAACTCCCTTTAAGTCCCTTTACCATTCCCCATTTATAGTATAATTGCCAAGATATTTCCTCCAGATACATTTAGAACCATATCAGAAAATGTTACCATTTTTGCTTCAACCATCAAAAGTAATTTCAAAAACTGAAGAGGGGAAGGACTTTTATTTACCCCAAATTTTACCCTCACTGTGCTCTTCCTTCCTTTAATTTCCCAAGATTCCTCCTTTTGTCATTTTCTTTCTGTTTAGCCAGTATTTTAGGATAAGTTTCCTGGTGACAAATTTTCTTAGTTTCCTTCATCTGAGACTGTCTTGATTTCTCATTAATTCCCATAGGATATTTCTGCTGGATTCTGAGTTGACAGTTCTTTTTCCTTCAGCACCTGAGTAATGTTATGCCTCTCCCTTCTGGCTTCCACACTTTCTAATGAGAAATCCACTGTCATTTAAATTGTTTTTCCTTTCTAGGTAAGATGCTGTTTCTCATTTTTATTTTAATTTGCCTTTAGTTTTCAGAAGCTTGACTATGAGGTGTCCTGGAATGGATATCCTACTGGGGGCTTGTCACTCAGCTTCTTGAATCTACATTTAAATCTTTTGTCAGATTTAGGAAGTTTTCAGCTTTTAGTTCTTTACATGCTTTTCTAGCCCTCCCCTATTTCTTCTCTCCTTCTGGGATTCTGATGACATGAATGTTAGAGCTTTTGTTCCACAGGCCACTGAGGCTCTGCAGGGTTTTCCATTCCAGTCTGTTTTCTCTGTTATTCACATAGGGTTATTTCTATCATTCTTTCTTCAAGTCCACTGATTCTTTTCCTTGTTCCTTCCATTCCACGGCTGAGCCCATATATTGCAGTTTTAATTTCTGGTATTGTATTTTTCAGTTTTAAATTCCATTTGGTTTTCTTTAATATCTTCTATTTATTTGCAGAAACATGCTATTTCTTTGATAAAAGTTTCTATTTTTTCACTTGCTTCAAACGTGTTCATAATGGTATGTTGAAGCATCCTATGATATCTGCTTGAAAATCTTGTTGGTGAATTCTGATGTGTCTGTCAGCTTGGGCTTGCCTTCTACTGATTGTCTTTTATGTTCAAGTTGAAATTTTCTTGGTTCCTGGTATGAAGAGTTATTTCTATTGAAACTGGACAATTTGGCTGTTATGTTATGATACTCTGGATCTTATTTACGTCTTCTGTTTCAGCTGTCCTATTTTGATACTGCTCTGGCCGGGGAAGGAGAAAGTGCTACCCCATGAGTGCCAGGTGAGGCTGGAAATCCAGTTTCCCCACTTGGCCTCTGTAGACACCTGAGTTGGGGGAGAGATTCCTCATTCCTAGGATGGAGATGGGGGGTCACCACTTGGCCTTCACTGATGCCACTCTGGCTCGGAAGGGCAGCAGTGCCTTGAACTGCTCACATGTGCCCTCTGCTGATGCTGCAATATGGGGAGGTGGCTGCATGACTTCTGGGCGGTGATGGAGTCCTGGTTCTTCCCTAGGCCTCCTCGAACACCAGTTTGGTGGGGAGGGGAAAGGGTGCCTTGATGTTCCAGATGGAAGTGGAAGTCCAGGCTTTCCATGAGAGCTCCACTGACACTAGGGTGAGGCAGGTGTGTGTTACCATTTGGTGGGGATGAAGGTCCCAGCTGTTTACTCTGCCTTCTGTGGCACCGCACTGGATGAGGAGCACAGTGACAGCCTGGTGAAGGTGGAATCTAGGTTTCTCATTTTACCTTTACTGGCCTGGGTGACGGTAGGCACTTCTGTGATGTTTGGCTGGAGTAGAGTAGTTATTGTGTCAAAGTCTTCTATCTTACTACCTTTTCCTGCTTCTTGGCTAGAGAGACAAAGATTTTATTGGGGCTTTTCTATGTCTGTACTTATTTGCAGTTTGGGGTTACAGGCTTCTTCAGCTCCCAGTCTGATATGTGAGACAAAAAGAAAACCTGGAAAACTCACTTTCATGTCATTCTTTTAGTTTCAAGTCCTGTCTGCCTTCTCTACCTACCTTTCAGAATTTTCTTATGATTATTTTTTATCTTATGCCTTTGGTAAGTTGTGCTTACAGGGAGGAATAGGGGGAAGTATGTCTACTCCTTCCAGAAACAAAAGTCCCAATATCCTTTAATAAATTCCCTTTCTACTGAAATTGACCACAGTGCGCTCTCTATTTGCATTGAAGAACCCTGTTTGGTACACTAGCCTGTTGAGAGGACAGGGCCATAGAATAGCTGTGTCCACAGGTGGGCATACTAGTCTTGCAAACAAGTTTCCAGAATTAGTAGCTCTCTGTTTTGCCTATGAGTGGTTTTCCTCCATTTTCTCCAAACTACACAGCTCATCTTCTGAATACAACCCCAAATTTTTTCATTACTTTTTTTTATTAAAAAAGTAATACCTATTCTTTGTAGAATATTTAAAAAATATAGATAAGTTAAATAGGAGCATCTCACACCAGAAGCAACTATTAATATTTATATACCTTACATAGAGAGAATAAAATGTGATTATGCTTTACTTTTTCCTTGGCACAGTTTTTGTTGAGTAGCAATTTTGAAAAACCTGCTTTTTCATTTAGTCAGATATCTTAATAGCTATCCACTCCAGTAATATAGTTTAGATCGTCCCTTTCTAATGGTTACATACTATTCCATTGCAAAAGCATAGTTATTTACATATCTGTTTCCTATTACGGGACATGTAGATTATTTCCAGTGTTTTTCCATTATAAACAATTCAGCATGGAACATCTTTGTGGATAATCATTGTGCACTCATCTGGTTATTTTAAGATAACCCTGAGGAAATGGAATTGCTGGTCTGTAAGGGATATACATTTTAAAAAAAGAGCTTTTGGTACATATCTTTACACAGCCTTCCCATCCTGCTTCTCCTTCCACTGCTTAGCTCTCATTCTGCTCCACAGTGCTCCTATTCATAGAGCACTCATGGGCTCCCGCCTTCAGCCTCCCCTCTACTTCTCTGGCCGTTAATGCTAGCTCGATGACGTGTGACAAATTTATGTACTTGTTCTCACATCTTCCACATTCTACTTGCTCACATCCTGATGAAAAACACAAATATTTTTCCATTCAAGGCATGGTGGGACTTCCAAACTGGTGGCAAGTATTTAGTTTTATGTTCAAGAGCTGAGAGTATAGATGGAAGACGGGAAATAGATGTGATCAGCCATTTCCTTCCCTCACCATGACCCCTGATCCTCAGGGTGGAAGGAGAGGTAGGGATGATATAAGATGGCGAGGCGTCGTCTGAGTGGCCCCTATTTTATGAGTCCCTCTGCACCGAAGATGAACCTTGGCCAGGGAGGCATGATAGGATCTGCCTTGAGTAGTAGGTAGAATGGGGAGAAAGAGGTATAATGACACCATTCAGTTTTCCCAAGGCCACAGAGTGCCAAGGGTTAGGCACCTGAATATGTTGTGATACTAAGTTGGTACACAGAGGAGGAGGAAAGAGAGGAGAAAGGAGAGAGATTGGAAGAGGGAGAGAAGAGGAGAGGAGAGAGGAGAGGGAGAAAATGAGAAACGAGGGCTGGGGGCTGACAAGTGCCTGTGCATGGACTCATGGCCCAGGTGGGAGGATGGGTCATGTTCCTACACATGTGATGAGGACATGGCTGTATCCCAGAGAACTGCTGGCATGGGACACAGGTAAGGACAAGGTAAGATAGGTTACATTTCAATTCGGCATGGAACCAAGTCAGATGTAGGCAATGAAAATAACTTCTTTCTTATGCTGTGCACAGGGTGACATTCCCTTCATACACACTGAGCTGAACTAGTGATTAAAAATCACTGATTTTGAGTTAGTTTACTTGAAGTAACTAGATTAGTTATTCTACATGGGCCAGAAGAGGGAACCCAGGTAGAAAGTACGCACATTAGGGAAAGAGTAGGGGGAAAAGAAAGGAAATTCTGTAGTCCTGAGTTCACATTGACTGAAAATTCTTACCAACTCAACTTCTCTAAACTACCATGGCCTAAGAAAATGGTTTCTAGATTTGAGCCTTTGCATATCTTCAAACCAAAGTTCATTTTATTTTATTTATTTCTATATTATGTATGTACAGTGGTTATCAAACTTTTTAATGTCTTATTTTGTTCAAACAAAAGTTTTCAGTGGATGGCCAATACCTTATAAAGCAAGTAAAAATCAGGTAGTGGGATAGGGAGGATGCTTCCCATCAACCATCTGAGGTTCATAAGGGGGCTCTTAAGGTTCAAAGGGGAACCCTTAGGAGTCAACAAGCCAGGGCTGCCTTGTATGGTTGTGCAGTTTGTACACTGCCCAAGTGTTGCTGTGGCCCAGTCCATGTTCCACTTAGCAAGACTTGGACTCTGGCATAGAGGTGTACCTACCTGGGGAAAGGAATGCCTTTCTCTTTTGCACGAGTAACAGTCTGCTTATAAGCAATGTATCCACAAAGCAGCATGCACCCAGAGGAGGCTTCTTTTCAAATTCATTCACTGAGATGGGGCACCTTTTGTACACAGGCCTCATGAAGGCAGGCAATAGTCCTGCATGAGCATACTTCAAAAACTACAAGAAGTATTTACTGGTTACATAGAATTTGGCTTCTATTTTGAGTCTCCAGTTTGCTTGTAAATTTCAAAACATGTTCAGGACAGTTCCCTTTCCCAGACTTAGAACATAACTGCTTGTGTGTGGGCAAGGGGCCAGCGGCCTGTTGGAAGAACAATGACTGATACTGTCATTAAACTCTGGAAAGAGATGTTAGGCAAAACGTTCTCCAGGCAGAATCCCTGTTGTGATTTGTTAGGTAACTATAAAAATCACAGCTAGGAGATCAAGGAATCACTTTATTCAAACCTCTTTATTTTACAATCAGGGATTGATGATCCTGAGAAATTATGGCCATGCTCAAGGTCACAAGTTCTAAGTCGTGGTGCAGGGACTCAAATCTAAAGCTTCCTGGTTATGCTACCAGGGATCTTCAGTTGGCTGTGTGATGGTGGGGACCATATAACCTAAGAGATGATGGGGTCTTCTTCACTGTCCTCCTTCCTCCAAAGATAGATATTTATGTCTTGGAGATGCTCTAGGCATGGGACTACTTGGAAGAAGAAGGATGCTTTATACCACACAGGGAGCCTAGGAATGTGCTATCATGTGATGTCAATGAAATGGGCAGTCCCTGTATCACTGGTTTCTGCAGTGCCAAAGTGCTTCCTCATTGTGCCCTCATGCTGAATCATCCATGGGAGTCATGCCTGTTTCCTGGCTGCAACATGATTACCCCAAACCACAATAATAATCACAACAGTGCTAATGATGGCCCACGCCATCACCACCTTGTTTGGTCCAGGAGGAGTACCTTTGATCTAGAGGTCTGTAAGCATGTTGCCAACATGATCCAGCAGCTAGTGTCATTATGTCCATTTTAAAGAGAGAGAAAATGAGGAAGAGGACACTTAAGCTAAGGCTCAAGGTCACGGGTGGCATCATTATTGGAGAAGTGAGGAACTCAGGTTGTTGGTTCTGAAATAAATCTGTAGGCACGTAACAGGCTTTTGGTTGGCAATGGCTGCTTTTTACGAGGACTGTGTATTTTTATAAACCATGCCATAAAAGTGAATACTGTTCATTAGATTTCATTTCAAGTATGTCTTTCACAGTTGTAAATGCTGTGAGCATGTGGCAGATGCTCTCCTGCTCCAAGCAGCCAGTTCCACATATAGTCCTCAATAATACCTTGGTGGGTCCCCAGTGGTTCAGGAATGTGAATCTACTCTACCAAGACTCAAAGCTGGGATTATACCACAGAAGGAACATTGGTCAGAGTCCCAGGGGACCTCAGTTTTTTTCCAGCTTTATTGAGGTATAATTGAAAAATAAAACTGTATCTATTTAAAGTGTACAACATGGTGATCTGACATATTTTGCAAAATGGTTATCACAATCCTGTTAATTAACATATCCATCACCTCACATTTACTTTTTTTTTTGTGGTGAGAACACTTAGCAAATTTCAGGTACGCAGCACAGTATTATTAGCTATAGTCATCACACTGTATGGTAGATCTCCAAAGCTATTAATTTTATAACTCAAGGCTTATACACTTGGACCAGACTCTTCCCGTCTCCTCTGCCTTGCAGCCCCTCGTAATCACCATTCTACCCTCTGTTTTCCTGTATTTGATTTTGACTTTTAGGTTCCACATATAAGTGAGATCATACAGTATTTTTCTCTGTCTAGCTAATTTCACTTAGCATAATGTCTTCTCGGTTCATCCATGTTGCTGCAATGGCAGAATTTCCTTCTCTCTCATGGCTAATCATATCTTCTGCCTCTACTCATTTGTTAACAGATACTTAGGTTATTTCCATATCTTGGTTATTGTAAGTAATGTTGCAATGATATGGGAGAACAGATATATCTTCGAGATTATGATTTCATTTCTTTCAGATACATACCCAAAGTGGAATTGCTAGATCACATGGTAATTCTAGTTTTAATTTTTTGAGGCATCTCTATACAGTTTTCCAGAGCAGCTGCACCAATTTCTATTCCCATAGTGTACAACGGTTCCTTTTTCCTCCCACATCTTTGCCCATATTTATTATCTGTCTAGTTTTTTTAAATAAAAAGTATCCTAATGGGTGTGGGGTGATATCTCATTGTGGTTTTGACTTTCATTTTCCTTATGATTAGTGATCTTAAGCACCTTTTCATGTATCTGTTGGCCATTAGTATCTAGTATCTTTTGTTTGGAAAAATGTCTGTTCAGGTCCTTGCCCCCTTTTAAATCAGACTCTTTTTACCATTGAGCAGTAGAAATTCTTTGTATATTTTAGATATTAACCCTTCATTAGATATATGGTTGGCATATATTTTCTCCTATAGGTTGCCTTTGCATTTGTTGATTGCAAAAGAGTTTTAGTTTGGTGTAGTCCCATTTTTAATTTTTGCTTTTATTGACTGAGCTTTTGGTGTCATATTCAAGAAATTATTGCTAAGACCAGTGTCAAGGAGATGTCCTCCTATGTTTTCTTCCAGGAGTTTTATGGTTTCAGGCCTTCTATTTAAGTCTTCAATCCATGTTAAGTTAGTTTTTGTGAGTGGTGTGAGATAGGGGTCCAGTTTTGTTCTTTTGCATGTGGATATCCAGTTTTCCTAACATCATTTATCGAAGAGACTTTCCTTTCCCCATTGTTTATTCTTGGTGTCCCCTGTCAAAGATTAATTAACCATATATGTGTGAGTTTATATCTGGGTTCTCTTTTCTGTTCCTTTGGTCTATGCATCTATTTTTATACCAGTACTATATTGTTTTGATTACTATAGTTTTGTAACATAGTTTGAAGCCAGTACGAGTGATGCCTCTCACTTTGTTTTTCTTTCTCCAGATAGGTTTGGCTATTTCAGATCTTTTCTCGTTCTGCACAAATTTTAAAATTGTTTTATCTATTTCTGTGAAAAATGTTAATGGAATTTTGATAGGGATTGCATCAAGCCTGTAGATTCTTTGGGTAGCATTGACATTTCAATATTAAGTCTTCCAATCCATAAATATGGGATATCTTTCCATTTATTTGTGTCTTTGTCAATTTCTTTCATGAGTGTTTTACAGTTTTCAGTGTTCAAGTCTTTCACATCCTTGGTTGGATTTACTCCTAAGTATCTTACTGTTTTCGATGATTCATCGATCATCAATGGGATTGTTTTCTTCATTTCTCTTTCTGATAGTTTGTTGTTAGTGTATAGGAATGCAACTGAGTTTTGCATATTTACTTTGAATCCTACAACTTAACTGAATTTGCTTATTAGTACTATGTTGAATAGAAGTGGCAAGAATGTGCATCCTTGCTTTGTTCCTGATCTTTGAAGAAAAGCTTTCAGCTTTTCAATGTTGAATATGATGTTATTTGTGGTCTTGTAATATATGGCCTTTATTATGCTGAGGTGCACTCCTTCTGTGCCTGATTTGTTGAGTGTTCTTATGAAAGGATGTTGAGCTTTGTCAAATCCTTTTTCTGTTTCTATTGAGATGATCATATGATTTTTGTTCTTTGCTTTGTTAATATGGTGTATCACATTTATTGATCTGCATATATTGAATCATCCTTTCAGCCCAGGGATAAATCTCTCTTTCTCATGGTGTATGATCCTTTTAATATTCTGTTGAATTCTGTTTGCAAATATTTAGTTGAGAAATTTTACATCTATATTCATGAGGGATATTAGATTGCAATTTTCTATTCTTTTAGTGTCATTGTCTGACTTTGGTATTAGGGTAATGCTAGCCTCATAAGATGAGTTTGGAAGTATTCCCACCTTCTTAGTTTTTTGGAAGAGGTTGAGAAGAATTGATATTAATTCTTTAAATGTTTGGTAGAATTCACCAATAAAATTCCCCAGTAAATCAGGTCTAAGGCTTTTGTTTGTTGGGAGGTTTTTGATCACTGATTCAATCTTACTCCTTATTTTAGATTTTCTGTTCTTCATAATTCAGTTTTGGTAGCTTGTACATTACTAGGAATTTATCCCTTCCTCTAGGTCATCCAATTTATTGATATATAATTGTTTATAGAAATCTCTTATGATCCTTTTTATTTTTGTGGCATCAATTATAATATTTCCTGTTTCATTTCTGAATTTGAGTCTTCTCTTTTTTTTCTTAGTTTAGCTAAAGGTTAGTCAATTTTATTCATATTTTTTAAAACTCCAGCTCTTTTGTTGATCTTTTCTATTGTTTTTCTGGTCTATTTCATTTATTTGTGCTTTACTCTTTTATTTCTTTCCTCTTGCTAACTTAGTTTTTGTGTTTTTGTAGTGCCTTAAGGTATAAAGTTGGGTTATTTGAGATCTTTCTTTTTTCTTAATGTAAGCAGTTATCACTGTAAACTTTCCCTTTAGAAATTAGTTTTGGTATGTGGTGTTTCCATCTTCATCTGTTTCAAGATTTATAAAAAATTTCTTTTTTGATTTATTCTTTGACCTATTGGTTGTTCAGGTGTGTGTTGTTTAGCTACCATATATTTGTACATTTTCCAGTTTTCCCTTGTTATTAAATTCTAGCTTCATATCCTTGTGTTTGGAAAAGGTACTTGTAAGATTTTAATATTCTTAAATTTGCTGAGATTTTTTTTGTGACCTAACATATGATCTATCCTGGTGAAAGTTTTGTGTGCACCTGAGAATGTATATTCTGCTGCTGTTGGATGAAATGTTTTGCATTTGCCTGATAAGTCCATTTGGTCCCAAGTATAGTTCAAATCCAATGTTTCCTTATTAGCTTTCTGTCTGGATGGTCTATCCATTGTTGAAAGTGGAGTATTGAAATCTCCTACTATTATTGTGTTGTTAGAGCCTGTTAGCATTTGCTTTTGTAGGTACTCTAATGTTGGGTCCATATATATTTATAATTGTTATATCCTCTTGATGAATTTACCCCTTTATCACTATATAATGACCTTCTTTGTCTCTTGTAGCAGTTTTCGACATAAAGTCTACTTGTCTGACATAAGTATAGCTACCCATGCTTTCTTTTGGTTTCCATTTGTGTGAAATATCTTTTTTCCATCCCTTCACTTTGTGCTATGTGTGTCCCTAAGACTGAGTGAATCTTTTGTAGGCAGCATGTAGTTTGGTCTTGTTTATTTATTTTTCTTAGTACCCATTCAGCCATTCTATGTGCTTTGATTGGAAGATGTAATCCACTTAGATTTAAATTAATTAATTATTGATAATGATTAATAATGACTTGCTAATGCTTTATTATTATTTTCTGGCTGTTTTGTAGTTCCTCTGTTCCTTTCTTCCTCTCTCGCTGTTGTCCTTTGTGAATTTATGATTTTCTATAGTGGTCTGCTTTGATTCCCCTCTCTTTATGTTTTGTTACCTACTGTAGGTTTTGCTTTGTGGTTACTAAGAGGCTTACATAAAACTTCTTACAGTTATAACAGTCTGTTTTAAGATGATAACTTCAATTTCATACAAAAACTCTATCCCCCCTCACATTTTGTTTCTAATATCACAATTTACATATTTTTATATTGCATACCCATTAACAAATTATTGTAGCTATAGTTATTTTAATAATTTTTGTCCTTTAACCTTTATACTAGAGTTAAGTGATATATACATCACCATATTAAAGCATTAGACTATTCTGAATTGACTATATACTTACTTTTACCAATGTGTTTTGTATTTTCATGTTACTAATTAGCATCCTTTAATTTCAGCTTGAGGAACTCCTTTTATCATTTCTTATAAGGCAGTCCTAGAGATGATGAACTCCTTCAGCTTTCATTTGTCTGTGAGAGTCCTTATCTCTCCTTCATTTCTAAATGACAGCTTTGCTGGGTGATGCATTCTTGGTTGGCAGTTTTTTCCTTTCAGAACTTTAAATGTATCATCCCACTCTTTCCTGATTTGCAACGTTTCTACTGAAAAGTCCACCGATAGCCTTATGGAAGTCTCTTTGTTTGTGAGGATTTTTTTCCCTCTAGCTCCTTTTAAAATTCTCTGTCTTTCATTTTAGACAATTTTATTAAAATGTCTTTTGGACATCTTTTTGGGTTGAATCTTTTTTCAGGACCTATGAGCTTCATGAACTTGAATGTCCAAATCTCTCCCCAGATTTGGAAAGTTATCAACTATTATTTCTTTAAACAAGCTTATTACCCCTTTCTCTCTTTCTTTTCCTCCTGAGATTAATGTGGGCATTACTTTGCTTCATTGTATCCTGTAATTCATGTAGGCTTTCTTAATTCCTTTTCATTCTTTTTTCTTTGTTCTTCTCTGACTGGATAATTTAAAATGACCTGTTTTGACTTCATGGATTCTTTCTTTTCATTGATCAGGTCTGATGTGGCTGCTCTCTATTGCATTTTTCATTTCATTCATTGTATTCTACAGCTCCAGAATTTCTGCTTGGTTCTCCTTTATGATTTGTAGTTCTTTGTTAAACTTGTTTGGTCTGTGTATTGTTTTCCTGATTTCATTGAATTGTCTATGTTTTCTTGTAGCTCACTGAACTTCCTTAAGATAACTACTTCGAATTATTTATCAGAGAAATCACAGATTTCCATTTATTTGGGGTTGGTTACTGGAATATTATTGTATTCCTTTGGTGGTGTCATGTTTCCTTGATTTTTTCATGTTCCTTAGAATCTTACATTGTGTCTTCATATTTGAAGATGTTGTCATTCTCTCCAGTCTCTATTGACTGGCTTTGGGGAGAGAACTGCCTTCTGTCATCCCTGCAGAGTTTCTGAGGATTTCTCAGACCTTTTCTATGGATACACCTGTTCCACAATTCTTGTTCCTTCTTGGTGGGGAGGTGGATCATTAAGACTGTATGCTTTCTCTCATCCGGCAAAGCCAGGCTACATGTTGACAGCTTCCTGTTTGCTTGCCCTAGGCAATGATGAATGCTCAAATTTCTCCAAGTCCTGAAGAGTTGGGCTGGATTTCTCTGCATGCTCACTAGCTGCCTACAAAGGTTCACACTCACTGCTCTCAGGAGTGCAGTAGGAGCAACCATGGGGTGGGGGTCTATGTAGGCAAGATGTGCAGAGCATTCAGAGTGCCTCTAGGCTAGGTGGAAGTATTTGTAGATGAGATAGTCCCAGCAGCTTGTGGATGGGTTTCCTAAAGGAGTCAGTAAAGTGGTTAGTAGGATCCACATGCAGGGGATCTCAATTTGAACCACAGCTCTGCTTTTACTAGTTATGCCACCTTGGAGAAGGGACTTAGGTTCTCTGGCTTTCTTCATATTCATTTGTAATATAAAGGATTTGCATTAAATCATGTTATGTTGTGAAAATGAATTCACAGTTTTGTGACAATTCTTCTTAGTTTTTTCTAATCTTCTGAGGTTTCAGAGAAGCTGCCCTTTCCCGGGTTTCAGCCTTTGGAACGCTCCATCTCATCTTCTTTGTTGCTGTGTTACCTATTCTCAAAGAGTTTGAAACTTTTTAAAGCAACATAGATTCAGTCAGAGTTCAGTGAAGGAAATAGATACTACTCTGGATATTTCAAGCAGAAAGGAATTCAATTCAGGGAACCAGGAGCCTACGGAACTGTTGTAAGGGCTAGAGAAATAGACTTGTGGAGAATACCACTGAAATATTTCAAAGTCATCCCACTATAGCTGGTGATCCAGAGAAAAGCTGGTGACTGGACACTGAAATGAGGAGCTCAGCGGCTAAAAATGTTTCTAAACACTCATGAATCTGTTATAATGCTGTTTCCCACAAGGGCATTATTGGGGGAAACTAATTTGCTTCTAGAACCATGGCTTCTAGAACTTTGGGAAATGTTTTTTTTTCTTTCTAGCTCCTGAGTTACAGGAAATGGCAAATTAGTGCCAATAGTTCTATTCAACACAAACATTGTTCAACAGTCATCTTACATGGTTTATTAGTTAGGGTAGGCTGTGCTATGCTGTAGTAATAAGCAATCCTAAAATTTCAGTGATTTAATATAATAAACCTTGATTTGTCACTCACCAAATATCTGATGCAGGCTGGTTGGCCTTCCTCCTCCTTATAGATGCACCGTCTACAACAAATGATCTTTGGGACATTGAGACGGAGGAACAGAGACATGGATGAGGCACATCAGCCATTCACAGCTTCAGCTCAGGAGTGTCACAAGTCACTTTCACTTACGCCTGCAGTCTATGCCAGTGCTAACCATATAGCCCCAAGCGAGCTGGATAGCAGGCTAGGAAATTGAGGGAGCATGTGGGAATTTGATGAGTACTTGTTATCACTCATGGTAAAAAAGAGGAAGTGCTTGGTTTCTAAGTTAGGGTAAGCCTGCCTCTCAATTGTCCTTTTCCTTTGTGGAAGCCCCTGAAGATAAAGATACAAGGACTCTTCAATTACTAATATGAACACATTGCATATTAAAGGATTTGGAACTATAATCTAGGTATCTTCATAGCATCCTTGGGGAATCAGCAAAAGATTTCCTTCTCCTCAGATTTCTCTCTCACTGGCCTAATATGGCACCTAAAATTTCCACCATTAATATTACTTTTTGTGTCCTACTTAAAGGAGAATGCATGTTTAAAATAGATTAAGGCAAAAAATCTTCTTAGATTACACTGGAATGCTTTCAAGGAGCTGGGGTCAGGGTATGGGAGAAATGGACTGAAGGCAAGTGCTACAGCATGAAAAAGTAAATCTGGTGTCAGCGGATCCTATGGATTTTTGCCAAGGTCCTGGCCATTTTAGGGCAGCCACGTCTTTACTCAACCTCATCCAGTAAGGTCATAGATATCTTTTTGAACTGAGCCTGCTTTTAGAAGGTAAATGCAGAAAGACCCATCCAACTAGATTGTAGTGAAGAGAAGTGAGACTGTAGGAAATATTGGATTCCAAGACCAGAGCTGCTAGATTTGGAGTCGAAAGACTGATTTTAAATTCTGATTCTATCACATGCTTACTGGCTCTCCTGAGCACTTGTAAAATACAACTGTGTGATGTTGGGCAAGGTTTGTGACATTCTGCATGTCCTTTGGGAGGATTAAATGAGAAAAATGCATATTGGCACATAGTAGAGAATCAGTAGTCAAAGCTCTGTTCCCCGTTTTTATTTACCTTGGTCTCTCTATAAAACAAAGTATGCGCATCAGATCTTTCTCTGGAGCTCTAGTCTCCGTGTTGTCTCCAGGGGACAGAGGATGTGAGGAGGGGACTGAATTGGGGCAAAGCCTCTGAACTATTCTTTAAACCAGAGGTGTCCCAGATAAAATTCAGCTTGGAAAAAATATGTTCTGCTCTACAATGAACTCTGAAACCCTCTGGGCTGACTGGGTGATCCCCTCAGTCTCTTACAAAAGTAAAGGTGCATTCTTATGACCATCTTTTTTTCTTGTGTTTTTAGCTTGGATTTTGCAGTATGAGCTTTCATAGCCCAGACAGTTCTACCAAATAACTGAGAAGCCCATTTAAGGTGAAATTTTTTTTCAGGATAAAGGGAGACACTCTACTGTTTTTTTTCATAAGAAAGAGTTTGTTTTGATAGTTCAACTCAATGTATTTCTTGCAATTACTATGTCTAATAAAGTGATATGATGGTCTCTCTCCCTGTTTCTCTCTATCTCTGTTTCTCTCTCAGAGGGAGAAAAATATTATCAAGACATGGCAATTTACTCTAATTTGAAAAGCTGTCTGCATCTCTTTGTTCAGTGCAGCATTATTTACAATAGCCAAGATATGGAAGCAACCTAAGTGTCCACTGATAGATGAATGGATAAAGACGAGGCACATATACACAATGGAATATTACTCAGTCATAAAAAAATGAAATCATGCCATTTGCAACAACATGGATGGACCTAGAGGGTATTATACTAACTGAAATAAGTCAGACAGAGAAAGACAAATACAATATGATTTCACTTATATGTGGAGACAAAAAAACAAAACAAATGAACACATAAAATAAAACAGAAATAGACTCATAAATACAGAGAACAAACTGGTGGTTGCCAAGGACAAATATGGGGGGATGGGCAAAATAGGTGAAGGGGATAAAAAGGTATGCATTTCCAGTTATAAAACAAATAAGTCACATGGGTATAAAGTATAGATAGCATAGGGAATATAGTCATTAATATTGTCATAACATTGGTGACAGATGTTGACTATATTTATTCTGGTCAGCATTTCATAATGTGTTTAATTGTTAAATCACTGTTGTATAACTGGAACTAACATAATATTGTATGTCAACTGTACTTCAAGTAAAAAAAAACATGACATTCCAGGATTTATAAAGGTTTACCATTTGTGTAAAGTTCTAAACCATGTAACAAATACAAAATGTTGCTAATGGATATTTGAATATATGGTAAAAATATAAAACAGGTATGGAAATGATGAATCTTCAATTTAGGAAAACACTTCAAACAATTTGGCATCTAGAAGTCACTATGGAAAAGAGTAGGTAGTCAATAAATACTGTTGAATGAATGAATGACTCATTCTTTCTGGGGAGGATGAGGAGGTAAAGATTAGGGAGGTGTGCAGAGACTTTAATTTTAACATTTTATTTCTTATGCTGAGTGTGTTACCCAGGCATTTATTATTATATATATTATATGCTTAATATAATTATATATATTTTATACATATTATATATTTCTGTATGTTTGCATAATAATTAAAAAAAAAATCCAAGTCTGGTTTCTGTTTTCAAAGAGCTCACAGGCTAGAACTAGAATTGTTGCCACTAGCTGACATTCATTATTCCATTCCCTTTTCCATTCCATAGCATTTTTTGGCTATGGGTCTTCGGCAAGTTATCCACCTTCTCTGAGATGGTGTTTTCATCATAAAATAGGGATAAAGTAGTTTCTGCATCACAGAGTCCTTAAGATTAAAGAAGACAATCTATACATAGCACTGAGCACCTGAAATATAGTAAGTACTCAGTAAAACCTCCACATATAGCACATTGGGCCTACCTAGCAACCCTGCCAAGATGATGAAATAGATCCAGGCAAGAGCTGGAAAATAATGCTGCTAGATTTGAACCCAAATACCACCCTTTCACTTAAGCAGGCTGAGTGCTAAAGGAGTTGTAAATTGGAATTCACCTGTTACTTCTATTTCTCTCTCTTTTTCCTACTTTGTGTCCTCCAGGCATATGATTCCAGTGGGACTTGACGGTGTCGGCTGCCACACTGCAGGCTCCATGAGTTAGTGTTGAGTTGCCCAGCTCTGCCCTGTGGCCCACTCGTGTGCCTTATAGCATTCTGTTGTCAGAAGGGAGCCCAGCTTTTCCTCCAGGTGTGCCAACAAGGGCTGCCTGCCATTCCAGAATGCCCTGGGCTGTCAGAAGCCTTGAACAACCAGCTGTGCCTTGAGTGCGGCAGCATCTTGCCTGGTGTTAACAAGGAAATTAATCCCATGAAGCTCAGTGCTGGAGGCTGAGGTTGTGGTTTGGAGCAGGTTGGTTCACCTCGTCCACATCCCTCACCTTTCTCTCCACAAGGCTCAGGGCAGGGGAAGGAGAGATGATCCTGGTACAAGAAGGCTTGGGTTTGAATATCCTCCACTTACTTGCGACCTTGACAAGTAATTTAGCCACCCCGAGCTGATATTTCCTCATCTTAAAATGGTGATGGTAATCTTTCCTTATCTTAGGGTTCTTGAGCAGCCCAAAAAAATATGAGTTGAAAGCCTTTTGTATGATCTGTTAAGATGAACACAGATAGTGTTCTGTAGACAAGAGGGTAGAAACTGGAAAAGGAAGGTTGTGAATGCTGGACTCATTCCATTCATTGAAAACTGCTCCATTGAGCCCCAACTCCTGGGATGGCTCAAAGCTACTTCTCAGAGCAAACCAGACTGATTGTCTTGAATCCTGCACTTTGTGCATATCTCCTCTTCTTTCCTAATTTAGGTTTTGTTTGGACTGGATTGTGGTGGATGAGGGGAAGAGGAAGATAGGTGACAGTATGAACTGATGTTTTAAGAAAATTCAGGATTCTTCTGGAAGAACCACCTTAATGAATTAGGATGGATGCAGGTGTGAAAGCAGTGTGATCTTCAGTGAGTTGTTTGATCTCTCTGAGCCTGATGCTCTCACCTATAAATCAAGCAACATAATACCTTTCCTGTATGATGGTTATAAGGGTCAACTGGAATTTGTATGGAAACTCAACATGGGCCTCATAAGCACTTAATAAATGGCAGCCATTAATCTATAATCACTGAACAATGGGCTATCTTCTGTGAAAACAGACCCACTCAGCTTCTCTTTGGAACCATTTCTACCCATTTTTTTCTTTCTGAGGCTTCTCTGGGTTTTCATCTGAGTCAGATTTCTCCTGTATTCCAATCTCAGGAGAGGGCTCCACTGTGGGGTTTGCACAAGGATGTGCTTTGGAGGCTTTCATAAGGGCTTGTGACTTGAAATGGTGACTTTAAATGTAGTTGATGCTGACTGATGGCAGCTGGTGGAAGTGAGTAGATTAAAAAATATCTAACATTTGAAGGTACAGAGATCTGCACACAGAATACTCATTCATTCAAGAAGGCATTAACATGCCACACCAGAAGCAGGGGCTTTGGGTAAAGCAGTAAACAAGGGTTAACTCCTGCCCTCAGAGAGCTTATGGTCTTTCAGCAGGAACAGATAAGTAAATTCAGCAGGATGAGAGCTGTGGCTGGGTAAGTGGGCTGCCCATGACCTTGGGGAAGTGGGAAGGCTGCTGATCTGGGTGCCAGGAGAGCTGGGTATTCGATCAGCCTCTGGCCCCTGTGTATTTTTCATCTTTTTGGGGGAAAGTGTGACTGACATCTTTGATTGAATACTCCTTGGCTCTGCCAGCACAGAAACTTCCAGAAGAAACTCCCAGAGCCCAGAGAAGTGACTCAAATGGCCCTAAGAAACCAAGAGGAGAAGAGCTCTTCTGTGAAATCCCTGCTCCAGCTGGACAGCGTGTTCCTGAGGTGGAGAAAGTAGATGGGGACGTCTAGGTTGGCCCGGGAGTCTTGGCAATGGCCTGGCTGAGCATGGACAGAGTGACTTCTGCAGATTAATTTTGATACTGATCTACATGGCCTGTCCCAAAGTAAGGCTTTTTCCCATGTGTCCTTCCTTTTTCAGCAAGTATTGGGGAAGAAACTGCCTGGAATCCCATTCGGTTCCTACCACAAACTGGGGGGTGGGAGATAAAGGGCTGATGAGAAGTAAGAGGTGGCAGTGCTCCTGGGACCAGCAAGAGCAAGAGTCCTTTTCTCCCTTAGATGGACAACCCCAGTGAGCACTGGGGCCGGGAGAGGCCCTGCCTCGTGGGACCTGTGGCCTTAGCTTGGGAGATACAGTGATGCCACAGCCCTGCCCAGTAGTGGGGAGTGGGGGAAATAAATCGCTAGCCTCTCTGTCCTCCTGCCTCCCAGTCTCCTGGTACCCCCCACTGGCTGAGCATAACTAGAAGGCAGAGGTAGTGCAGAGACGCCAGTGCTTTGGGGCCCAGAGCAGGGCCTGGTCTGTGGGCCGGGAAGCAGAGCAGAATCAACACCAAGCAAGAGGCTCTTCAAATTCCCACAGCCTCGGGACCAAGAATCCAGGGCCCCCCACTGGGCTCTGCGCCCTCTCTTATGTTTTGTTCCACAGCAGTGGGAAAGGAGCCATGGACCAAGGGGTTGGCTGGGCAGAGGAATGGCCAGGCTCTACTGGGAAGTAGATTTCTTTGACCTGTCTTTCCCAGATGAGGGGCAGATATGGACCATGCTGTCCCCCAACACAGATGTATCTTTCCATTTATGGGAGGGGCAGAACAGACTCACATTTGTAGCTTATTTGTCACATGTGAGGTTCAGAGGCCCTTTGTATATCTTGCCTTTTTTAATCCTTTGGTGATTAACTCATGAAAATCGACAGCTCCAGAGCCAGCTGCCTTTGGAGGAGGCAGGCAGGCCTAGCTCTAGGAGATCTGCTGACGCTTCTGAAGTTGGACTGCAAAGTCCTCCCTTCTCTTTGTTTCCTGGGAGACCTACCTGAACCCCCTGGGCCAGGCACCCACATATCACTTCTACAGGAGGAAATAAAATATTGGATGAAGTTATTCACTCCAGGTGTTAGGAGCGCCCCTCCGAGGAGAATTTATGTTTTCCAAGACAGCCAGAGTGGGTGGTGCTGAGGCCAAAGGAGTGAATCACTAATAGTGGAATCCCAGGCATTTAGGGAGGTCATGTTTCTGGGATGGGTCCCTTTCTGACATTGTTTATATTATACAAAGGTGGCAACCATCTATTGTCCTCCAAAAAATTGTCCCTGTGGGTGTGGTGACAGTGGGGAAGGAGAGGCACAGCCAGGCTGAAGGCAGAGTCATCTGATTGGCAAGACCGAATCTGTGCCTTTGAACGAAAGGCAGTTTAAACATCCACACAGCCTCCCTGAGTGCAGGGAAGAGCTCCTGCCCTCCTCTCTGAAACTGGGTTCCCTTCACCTGGAACACAATGCTGTCGTTATGCAATGTCCCTGTTGGCAGAGGTGTTTGGGCCTCTTGTTTTCAGGACTATGCCATTTCCAAGAAGGAGCTTGGCCTTTGAGGAGGATCGGGCTACTGAATAGTGGCCCTGGTGCCAAACGAAGGAGCCAAGAAGAGGCCCAGAAGATGAAAATCCTGACTTTTACACAAAGATGAGACAGCTCCTCCATGGCAGCTAGAGGGCAGCCCTGTTGTCCTACAGTGGCCTTGGGGTCAGACTGGGGTCAGAGCCAGGCTGGGGGCAGGAAGAGGGCAGGCCAGGCCAAGCAGGAGAGCAGCAGGCGGGAGGATGTGGGCCTGGTGGAGAACGCCCCTTGGTAGTCCAGTGTAGCACCCTATGGCATTATGAACGCCAGACTCCGGGGAAGGGTTTTCCTGTTATACTCAGCTACATCAACAATCGTCAATCACTGTTGCCATTTATTGAGCCTTTTCTCCATGTAAGTTATTTACTGGAGTCCCTACAATGGTCCCATTCATTCCCTTAGTACATATTTATTGAGTTCTTACTTCAAGTTAGGCACTATTCTAGGCACCTAGGGCAGATCCAGGATCAGGACAGACAAAACCCCTGTCCTCATGGCAGGGCCACTACATACAATTAACAACATACAACTCTAGGAGGTATCATACACACAGGCTACTTTGCAAATGGAATTTAGCAGCCTGGCAGCCCCTCTCTGTGGAGCTCCCATTCTAGTGTGGGTATAGGGGTTATCCTTCTGTTACAGTTTGAGACACAGAGCGGTGAGTAACTGGCTGTTTTTCAGCCAAAAATGACATGATTTTATTTATCACAGTTGGCTTCCCCTAAAGCCCTTGCAATTCACCAGTGCCGTGTACGTGCCATTCTCGGCTTTGTGGGTTCAGGGATGCGGGAGCAGCCAGGCTGGTGAGGGCAGAGCTGGGTTGGTTGGCGCAGTAGCAGCCCCAAGTCCTGGCTGGATGGACTAGGACTGGCTCAGAATTAACAGGGTTCTTCTGTGAGGCTGACTTAGCCATAGGGAGGCTTGGTAAGACCAGCTGCCTCCATGAAAAGGTTGGGGGACTGGCCTTTTATCCTCACTGACAGAAGACTTATTCAGAAAGGTGTATACCTGGGGGGAGACTTCTTATGGTCTCAAAGGGCCTGAGACAGCTTTTGGTTCATCCACTTATTTATCATGTACTCATCATTATTCAATGTCCTAGCTATATCGTGGAGGGCAGAGAAGTAGGTCCAGGGACCTACAGGTTTGGAAGGGTGGCCTCCAAACTCCTTTGGTTCAGAGTGGAGTAGGAAGAGGTTTCCAGCACTGGTTTCCTGAATGACGTGAGAATGTACAGCATGTACAGAGATGGTATGGTCCTCTGGTGAGCTCACCCTGCTGGGGTGGGCTCTAGTTTTCATGGCAATGAGCTTGAGTCTCACCTTCGGACCAGACACGATGCTGCCCAAACACCAAAGGAGGAGATCATTGTCTAAGTTATTCTGCCTTCTGTTCAAGCTTCTATGTTGATGCAGGAAGAAAGATGGCCTCTGATTGCCCTCCCCCCTCCAGTTCTGCTCTGTCTGCCTTCTCTCAGCCTCAGATACACTGGCATGTGCAATAGGCTTCTGAGACCCAAAGAGGCTGCCAGAGATCTATGCCAGCTGCTGTGGAATGGCAATCCTTGGGACTCTGAGGAAGTAAAGCGGTTCTGAGGTGTATCTCTGTGTGGGACAAAACCAAGCGGAACACATGCAAAAAGCCCTAGGGAGGCTGACCTGTGCATGTCGGCCACACAGTGCTAGTGCTTCTGCGTGGTTTGGGTGTCCTGTCCATCCTTGTTGGCACCTTGAGCCAAGATCTGGGGCGAGAGGAAGGACTGTTTAGGTGGATTAGTTGTAACTTCTTGGAGGAAGGCAATGAACCCAGGAAAAGACCACTTCTCTCCTGGGCTCAGTGCAGTGCTTCTGCCTGAGACTTCCTTGGGTCTTGGGACTGTCCCCTCAGTTCTTACGATCTATGTTGGCCATGTCCAGCATGAATGACCTGAGGCTGCAATGGTCATTCTCATCAGGACTGTCCCTGCTGACATACTCTGACCCTGGGAGGTCAGTGAGCCTCTATGAGCCTGTTTCTTCCTCTGTCATGTGGGTAGGGTTAATCAGACAAAGAATTTACCTAAATAGGCAGAGTGTACTATTAATATTGCCCTGAAAAACTTGTAGAAAGACATTAGACAAATTTTTATTGAAATATGTTTTTTAAAATAAGGTTTATGGGATTTTCCATGATAAACCAAACATATTCCTCGTGTATATTTTAGACAATACAGTAAGAAAAAAATCACACAAAATTCTCCCACCCAAATTCAGCTTCTCTTAGCTTCTAGTTTATTTCCTTCTAGCCATATTTTATGCCTTTTTTTATTGTAGTTAAACACACATAACATAAAATTCACCATTGTAAGCAGTTTTAAGTGTGCAGTTCGGTGTCATTAAGTACATTTACATTGTTGTGCAACCATCCTGTCCAGAACTTTTTCGCCATCCCAACTGAAACTCTGTACCCATTAACCAATGACTCCTCTATATCACCTTGCCCAGCCCCTGATAACCACGATTCTATTTTCTGTTCTACATGCCTCATATAATGGGATCATTTCTAGTCATTTTTATGAATAGGTCTTCTTAAAAAAAATGTGAAGTAAGCCTAATGAATATGGAATCCAATGTCTTGATTTCTTAACAGTTTAAATTTAACATTAGAAGCATCATTTTGTATGGCTACATTCTCTATAAGAACATGTTTTTTAATTGAAGCATTGTTGATATACAACCTTTTTTCAAATTGAAGTATCATTGATATACAACCTTTTTTGGGTTTCAAACATGCAACACAGTGGTTCAACAGTTACCCATATTATTAAATTCTCACCCCCACTAGTGCAGTTACTACCTGAATGTGAACATATTTTTAATGGCTGAGCATTATCCAACTGAGTGGATGTATCATCCACTATTATTCTTCCATAGTTTCCAATTGCTTGCTATTTTAAAGAATCAAGAGTTTTGTGTAGAAATGTTATCGTATTAAGGTACATCACATATCATACTTTTTTTGTACAGATTCAAAAAGTTAGTTACTGGTTTAAAAGGAGTGAGAACTCTTTTGGGTTCTTAATCTCCATTTTACTGCCAAATGGCTAGTAAAAAATTTTCAGATGGTGCCATTCAAAGCTGAGGTGGGCTGCTCCTGGATGCCTGCCCACCGTGAGGTCCTAGTCTCTAAGAATGCTGACCACTCCTAGGGGCCATTCAAGCCTTTATTACCTGGGAGGGCGGGAAGGCCAGGGCTTGGGGATGCTGAGCTCTTCATAAGGGTGACAGTTTTCCTTGAAGAGCACATACAGAACGAGCCCTGTTATTTCTTTAGATTATGGGTTTACTTGGGGTGACCTGGAGGTTTGTTGATAGAGGTTATGAAGAGTTTTAAGCTGCCTCACCAAAGCCCGGACAGGGGTTGATGTGAGTGACCTTTTACACCTCTCCCTCCTCTGAGTTTTTGTGACTTCAGGGCTCTGCCACTGTGCACTCCGCCACCAACTCAACAACTTCAGCTTTCTCATGTCAGCCTGGGCACATCCAAAGCTCTCTGTGGTCTGTCCCAAATGTCTCAGAGAGGTGTACCCACCCTCTCCCTTCCCAGAAAGCCCGTGTTGCAATGAGCACTCTTGGGCTTCTCCCCATGCTTTCTTGGTGCACAATCTGATGACACCGCTCCAGCTGCCCTCAGCTCCTCGCTTAGAAGACGTCACAGCTGCGAGAGATCCCAATCAGGCCACTTTCTCCCTGTGGCACTGTGTGCTTTGGCTGCTTGGCCAGAAAGCTGGGCTTATTTTTACCTGTCATTTCGATACTATCTTGCAGTGTAATTGGAAATCAGCTCTCGATGTGGAAATTCTTACTCAGAACACAAAGGATTGAAGAGGGCTCAGAGACTGAACTCCAGAAGGACTCTTGCCCAGGGCCTCTTGGCAGGGGTGGCTCTAGCTTCTTGGAGCTGTGGTGTGGCCAGCAGGTGGGTATTTCCTTTGGGAGTGATTTCCTGCTTTTTAGTAGCTATGGGCCATGGCGAACCACTGGTGTTGCCTGCCTTCCTGCATTATTTGATGGATATGGGGGTGGCCTGCTCTCTGGTTTAATCCCAAGGGCAGAGCCACCACCATTTGTTGGTCCTCCTTGTCCCTGGGGAAGCCTGGTCTGTGCCTCTCTGTATTTCCCTTGAGATGTTATCTGGGGTCCTTCAAACTGCGTCATGCCCCTCTGAATACTGACCCTCAGATTCCAACCAGATTCTAACTCAATGGTCTCAGCCTTGAGAACCCCCAGGGTGTGAAAAATCCTGTCATTGTTACCCTCACCAATACTGTTAGTTGAAAAGTGTTTTCAAAGGACATTCATTTCAATGACATGAATGTTTGTTTCTTCTCTGAGTTTTTCCTTGCACAGCTATTGCAATGATTCTTTAAAATCAGGTTCTTTCTTCCCCTTCTTAATTGTATTTCCCATGTGAGGTTGATTCTAACATAATAGCAAACAGTGGATGCATGTTTCCTAGACAAAGTCATGATTTCATGAAGACACAAAAACGGTATACAACAATTTCTGTGAAATCCACATTTGATCATTTTCCTTTCTCAATTGAGGTGTGAGTTCTAACAGCACTCAGTAGAAAAAAATTAAGTTTTGACTCCTTTTTAAATACTTTAACATTTTAAACTACTTATTACAGAACCAAGACATGCACAGAAGTTAGCAGAATAACTAATGTACCCTAGATATCCATCTCCAAGCCTCAGTAATGATTAACCTTTGGCCAGTACTGCCTCTTCAGATCCCCATCCAGTCCCTCACTCCAGAATCTTTCAAAGCATATCATAGGCATTGTGTCTTTTCACACCTGAGTGTTGTACTATGTATCTCTGAAAGGTAAGCCTTCCCTTTAAAAATGTACATATATTTTTTAAATGATGAAATATTTGGGTTTTCAGAAAGGATGCAGAAAGGGATAAAAGTATATCTGAATATTTATTAGACAACTAATTCATGTTTATTATTTGTAATACAGGTGCATTAGTAATAAGAACTCAATTTGTTAGGTCAACTTAAAGAGGAGCCGTTTGGAAGAATATGTTTTAATTTTAAGTCACTTATGGAAATCAAGACTTTAATTCTGCCAAATACAATTATTATCATGATGCAGAATTATACACACTGAATGTATTTCCCCAGAGGTAAGATCAGGTCCAATTGATTTCATTTCCCATTTGTTTAGCTCTGTGGTTAGTCATATTCATTCTGTACAGATGAGTGGTCTCCAAGTGTTTTTGACTGCATACTCCTATCAGTGAAGAATTAAGCATGTATCCATGATATGAATTATTTGTTTATAAATTGTATATATATATGCTCTACTATGGTGGTAAATTAAATATATTGTAAAACATATAAAATAGAAACTAAAGGATAAAATAGTAAGTAAAAGTCAATAGCAGTTCTATTTTCTTCCTGACTTCAGTGGATCCTCTTTTACATAGCCCAGTTTGAAGATGGCTGGGGAAGGCCGTGGGAGGCAGTATATGTGAGTGAGGTGTCAGTCATAAGGTTGAACACCCTGGATTCAAGCCCAGCACCATCACTCCTTAGCCGTGTGATCTTGTTCACATACATCACTTAACTCTACACCTGTCTTCTCATCTGTACTATGAGGTCATTAATACTTCTAGGGTATTGTAAGGGTTAATCCTCATACTGTGCCTGGTAAATGGTGGGTATTCAGTACTTCGGCTAATAACAATCATGACAATAACGTCTTCCAGGGGGCTAGGCTGGGTCAGTGTGTGCTTCCTCTTGTCACAGAGTGCCACGGCTCTGCACACATACTTACGCATTTTCTCCAGTTCATGGTGCTGCCACTGGTGGTATGTGATGCTGTGATGATAGGCACAGGGATGGTCATGTTGGGTGTGATCCATAGCACAGCCTGCATGTCGTCATTCATTCAGTTTTATTGGAATTGATGATGGTGATGATGGTGACAGTATGATGATGGTTGCAGCGATGGTCACCTGGGGATGACAAATATCACAGAAGCAGAAGCCCTTGTGCAGTCCCTTCATCACTGATACTTGCACTTGTCTTTCCTAAGAATGCTTCCTGTAGACGTGCAACAAATATGCTGACTAACTTGTTTTGCTGTGTCTCCCTTCCTGGCCTTTCTGCCCTGCTGATCTATTTTGCCACCATGCCCTCCTCTCGTGCTCCGGTGTCCTGCTGGCCTGCACGTAGGCCCTGGTGATGGCCCAGCACCCTTTGCACGCAGGGCCATTCATTTGCTGGTGGCTATTTGGTTTTCATGTCAAGGAACCTGCCTGAGGACTGTGGGCAGAAGGCTAGAAACCTATAGAGTGTGGCCCTTTGTGGCCTTATTCAGCATGTGGCCCACATCTTTTTAGTCGTGAAAGAGGTTTTGTATGGTGGGGAGTAAACTTGTATGCTTGTGCAAACCTGGGGCAAATGTCCAAACCTGGTCAGGCAGGGGCTCTTGGAATGAACTTGTTCAGGAATTCTGCCCCTCATCACGGCTGCCTCTGCTTCTCACATGACTCATGTGGCTTCCCAGTGGGGACAGACTCCCCTCAGTGTGGGCTCCCAAGAAAGCTGCAGAGGAAAGATGTTCTTTCCCCTTTCCGCAGTCAGGCTGGCAGAGGGGTGGCGCTGTGCCCAGGGAGGCCAATGGGTACTTAAAATAAGAATTTGCCTTAAGCTCTTCTTCTGGGGGCTTATTAACCTTGTTGGATGTGCTTTAAGGAAATACTCCCAACACTCTCCAGGAATGGTTCACATTTTATATTTTTAAGAAATTTGAGAGTCTGAGGTTAACACTTCAGTGTGAGCATCCCTAACTCTTTCCTTTAGATGTTGATTTGGGAATTAATCTCTAGCAAATCCCAGTACAGTGGCACCTCATAGCCTTTTACTTTTTATTTTTTTCTATAGACCATGTTGTGTCCATCTAGGATATTCTGAAAGTGAGTTTTGACAACTGGGGATATATGTATCTCTTCATATCAATTCTACAACTAGGGTGTTGCCCAGGTCTCAAAAATACTTGACTCCAATTCTAGGGTACTGGGTATGCCATTCTGTAGAATGAGATTACAAGACCTTATACTGCATGTATTATAGTACATGTTGATTGTTTTTAACATAAAATATTATTTTAACATTTTGAAATACTTTATTAGTTTTATACATACTTCAAAATATTCTTGGAGTTAAAACACACATCTCTAATCATCAGTCATGGTCTTCCAAACGGTTTGGGATTTTGCCTTCACAACCACTGTTTTGGGGTTTTCTCAACTGGCTGAGAGACTCTGGGCCAAGGAAGGGTGCAGAGATTTCTATTTGTGACTCTGATGGAAAGGACTACATCCTTCTGATGTTCTAAGAAGGACTGATCACAGACTTATTTTTAGAACAGAGGTGAAAATGGAAACCAGACTGCTGTCTGGCTGGTGAGAGGAAGACTGCATCAGGACTCACCAGCATTGTTTAGGTAGGCTTACCGCTCACTTTATCAAGTCCCCTTCCCAACTCCAAACCCCCACGATGAGAAAGGAATAACACAGTAAAATATGTCCATCAACTGACGAATGGATACACAAAATACTGCATCTACATACCAGGGAATATTATTTAGCCATAAAAAGAAATGCAGTGTTGCTGTGTACTACATCATGGATGAGCCTTGAAACTGTTATACTGAGAGAGGCCAGTCACAGAAGGTCATATAATGTATAATTCTGTTTATTTAAAAGATCCAAAATTGGCAAGCCCACAGGGTTGGAAAACAGACTAGTGGTTTCCAAGGACTTGGAGAAAGGAAGAATAGGGAGTGGCAGCTTGATGGGCCAAGTTTCCTCTCGGGGTGGCGAAAATTTTCTGGAACTAGATAGAGATGAGGGTTGCACAACACTGTGAATGCACTAACTGTTGCCAATTGTACACTTTAAAATGGTGAATATGAATTTTATGTTACGTGAATTTTACCTCAGTAAAACAAAAAAGAGTAGAATAAGAGAAAGGGGGAAGAGGGGACATCATTGGATTAGATATTTCAACAAATTTTAGAATATAGAAAACACTTTGAGAAATGGCAGTTTGGCTTATTGGAGTAGAGGAAGCAATAATCTGAGTGATTACTGGGGAATGAGGTGGGGTGGTACCAGTGAGAAACAAGCCACTTTACTGGTCAGAGCTATGGAAAGGCTGAGGCTTGGCCATGCAAGGGGCTACAGGAGGCAGATTTGTTGAAGCTTGGGAATATAGAGAATTGGGATGCTAAAGTCTTCTTTTTCCCCATGCCAAGCAACTAGTAGCCTTTGTTACCTGCCCGCCAACTTGGGGTTGGGGAGAACTAGAGACAGCCAAGTGTGGGGTGAGATCACACCCTAAAATAAAGGAAGAAGGACAAGTCTAAAGTGAGCCCCGCAGCTCTCTTCAGAATGCAGGATTGTAGCCAGGCTCAGATCAGCCCCAAGTAGTAGACTGAAAGATTCCTTTCTGGAGAAACTCACTCATCCCAAAGAAAACACCCAGATCCTTACTTTTGAAAGCCCCCCCAGTAAATAGATACCTTGCTACCTGAACAACTTCCAGGGACGCCCACTGATCAGACCTCACTATGAACCCAGAGCTTCTAATCAGTTGTGTAGTACCTCAGCCTTAATTATGGAAAGACAGGATCTCTTTTGATGAAACTGCCAATGTGAAAGAGAAAATAAATTTTAAAAAGAGGAAAAAGAAACTGGTGGTATAAAGAGCAGAGAAATGGCAGAGAGAAGAAAGTAAATTAAAAAATAGATACCTTCATATAATTATTACCCTTTGGAGAGAGAAAGATACTACATCCCTGCAAACAAGCACAAGCTGCAATGGAAACAAATTAATCAGAGAATAGGAAAGAGCTCCTGGCAATTTAAAACATGACAACAAAATGAAAATTAAAAAACAGGTGGTTAGAAGATAATGCTGAAAAATAAAGCTTTAGATTTCATAAACAACAGTGGAGAATCGGTCCAGCAGGTGGTATGTGACCAAATGAAGTTTCAGAAGAACTGTTGAAAGGGAGGAAGAAATATTATAAGATAAATTTCTAGAACAAAAAGCTATGGGTCTCCAGATTGAAAAGATCCATTGTGTACCTAGAAAAATGGATTAAAAAAAAAACTGCATGGAAACCAATCCCTGTGAAATTTTGGGACAAGAAGATTCTAAAAGCTTCCAGAGGGAAAAAAATGGGTTACATACAAAGGACTCAGACTCAGAAGGGCATCAGACTTCTCTATAGCAATATTTGATACCAAAACAAAGGGAGCAATGCCTTAAAATTTTCAAGAGAAAATAATATTTAATCAGAATTCTAGTTCAGCCAAAAGCCTGATGTGAGGGAGGAATTAAAATGTTATCAGACATACATGGAATCCAGTATTGTGCTTCCTGTGCAATGGATCTCAGAAAATATTGGAGGATGCACTTCACCACAACAAGGACATGAATCAAGAAAGTAGAAAAAATGGGATTTGGAAAACGAGAATGCCACTCAATATAGGGCACAGCCAGAGGGGTCCTAAGAATAGAATAAGGATGACAAGGATGGACAGCTCCAGGAGAGACTGCCCTAAGGGAAGAGAGGGAAAGAATATCTGATCAGCTTAAGCATTTGTAAGTACTATTAAAAATGTTTGTAATAGATATATTGAAGCATTTGTGAGACATAGTAAAAGCACAAAGAAAATCAAGCAAGTGAAATGTAAGCAAGGCAATGCTTAACTCCTGGAGGGTGGGGTGGGGGGAACTTTCAGTAAGGGAAATGCAATCATGGTGGACTACTTGGACTACTTGACTAATCAGTGAAAAATAAATATCCCATAGTCTTTAAAATGCAGACACTGATTATTGGTTTAACTGAAAGTTGTGATGTCTGGAGGAAGGGGCAGGGACAGTGGGGTGTAAGAGAGCTAAATTGAAATCTTCATTCACCATACTGTCTAAATTGATGTGTCAATGAATAGCAGCACAGGGACATTATTTGGAAAATCCATGCACAATATGGATGAACACCCAAAAAAGGTGAAAGTGCTTGCATCTGGGAACAGGACGTGGGAGGTGGACAGGACCTTGCTTTGTTGTTATGGCAAGCCTTTTAGTACCATTAGCTAGGTTTTCAACAGTGTTGAAAATACAAAGCTCAGTATTAGTTCAAAATAAACATTAACTAAAAATATTTGCCAGTGTGGAGGGTGTGGATGGCATGCAAGACAAGACTGATCGATTATGGTGACTTCTCTGCAGTCATACCCCAAATAAGCACAGATAATTAAAACTGTTGGCATTTATTGGACTTTGGTGCTGTGCCAGGTGCTCTGCATTATCTCAGTTAACCTTCACCACAGCTCTGTGATGGAGGCTTTTTTTAAATTTTATTTTTATTTTGGTATCATTAATCTACAATTACATGAAGAACATTATGTTTACTGGATTCCACCCTTAACCAAGTACCCCCCACATACCCCATTAGTCACTGTCCATCAGCGTAGTAAGATGCTGTAAAATCACTACTTGTCTTTTCTGTGTTGCACAGCCCTCCCTGTGCCCCCCCCCACATTATACATGCTAATCATAAGGCCCCCTTTCTTCTTGCCCCCACCTTCTCCCTCCCTTCCCACTCATCCTCCCCAGTCCCTTTCCCTTTGGTAACTGTTAGTCCTTTCTTGGGTTCTGTAATTCTGCTGCTGTTTTGTTCCTTCAGTTTTTCCTTTGTTCTTATATTCCACATATGAGTGAAATCATTTGGTACTTGTCTTTCTCCACCTGGCTTATTTCACTGAGCATAATACCCTCTAGCTCCATCCATGTTGTTGCAAATGGTAGGATTTGTTTTCTTCTTATGGCTGAATAATATTCCATTGTGTATATGTACCACATCTTCTTTATCCATTCATCTACTGATGGACACTTAGGTTGCTTCCATTTCTTGGCTATTGTAAATAGTGCTGTGATAAACATAGGAGTGCATCTGTCTTTTTCAAATTGGGCTGCTGCATTCTTAGGGTAAATTCCTAGAAGTGGGATTCCTGGGTCAAATGGTATTTCTATTTTGAGCTTTTTGAGGAACCTCCATACTGCTTTCCACAATGATTGAACTAGTTTACATTCCCACCAGCAGTGTAGGAGGGTTCCCCTTTCTCCACAACCTCGCCAACATTTGTTGTTGTTTGTCTTTTGGATGGTGGCAATCCTTACTGGTGTGAGGTGATATCTCATTGTGGTTTTAATTTGCATTTCTCTGATGACAAGCGATGTGGAGCATCTTTTCATGTGTCTGTTGGGCATCTGAATTTCTTCTTTGTAGAACTGTCTGTTCAGCTCCTCTGCCCATTTTTTAATTGGATTGTTTGCTTTTTGTTTGTTGAGGTGTGTGAGCTCTTTATGTATTTTGGATGTCAACCATTTATTGGATCTGTCATTTTTGAATATATTCTCCCATATTGTAGGATACCTTTTTGTTCTGTTGATGGTGTCCTTTGCTGTACAGAAGCTTTTCAGCTTGATATAGTCCCACTTGTTCATTTTTGCTTTTGTTTCCCTTGCCTGGGGAGATGTGTTCATGAAGAAGTTGCTCATGTTTATGTCCAAGAGATTTTTGCCTATGTTTTTTTCTAAGAGTTTTATGGTTTCATGGCTTACATTCAGGTCTTCGATCCATTTCGAATTTACTTTTGTGTATGGGGTTAGACAATGATCCAGTTTCATTCTCTTACATGTAGCTGTCCAGTTTTGCCAGTACCATCTGTTGAAGAGGCTGTCATTTCCCCATTGTATGTCCATGGCTCCTTTATCATATATGAATTGACCATATATGTTTGGGTTAATGTCTGGAGACTCTATTCTGTTCCACTGGTCTGTGGCTCTGTTCTTGTGCCAGTACCAAATTGTCTTGATTACTGTGGCTTTGTAGTAGAGATTGAAGTTGGGGAGCAAGATCCCTCCCACTTTATTCTTCCTTCTCAGGATTACTTTAGATATTTGGGGTCTTTGGTGGTTCCATATGAATTTTAGAACTGTTTGTTCCAGTTCGTTGAAGAATACTATTGGTAATTTGATAGGGATTGCATTAAATCTGTAGATTGCTTTGGGCAGGATGGCCATTTTGGCAATATTAATTCTTCCTAGCCAAGAGCATGGGATGAGTTTCCATTTGTTAGTGTCCTCTTTAATTTCTCTTGATGGAGGCTCTTTTATTCTTCTCTAACAGATGAGTAAACCCAGAGACAGAAGTAAGTTGCCCAGGGTCCTACAGCCAACCGCTGGTAGGCGTGAAACTGGGATGCAAGCTGGGTCTTGGAGACTGCACAGCCCATGTGCTTACCATTGCAGCTCTTCTACCTTTCCTCTGCACCTTCTTTAAGTATTTTTAATGCCCAACTGCCCATGTCCTATGCTTGCTGCTGTAAGGAGGATGACGCAGGTACAAGGTGCCCGGCAACTTCTTGACAGCAATGTATCAGAAATAAAGGAAACACACCCATGTTGCCCACTGACTCAGTTCTGACCCATGGCATGGGTGTGGCACAAAGAGCACCTGGGGCCTTGTAATTTGGGGTACCTGGATGCTAAAGTGATTCAGGGGCAGGGTGCTGGTGGCTAGGAATGTGGGAGAAGGAAGAGGTTCTTTTGGACCAAACAAATGGCCTGTCACCCAGTCCATCACTGAGGAAATCTTTCCCTTCTACAAATTCTCCCCAAGCTACACTTTATGATTTCTCCTCCTATGTGTCTGACACTCTTTTTTAAGTTCAAACAGTTGACATTATTTTCCTCCTGTATAAAATGTAACGGTGGCATAATGTAGCTGGGTGGCGGGGGGGGGGGGCGACACGGGAAAGGCAGTATATACAAAGAAGACAAGTACTGATTCTATAGCATCTGACTACGCTGATGGACAGTGACTGTAATGGGGTATGTTGGGGGGACTTGATAATAGGGGGAGTCTAGTAACCATAATGTTGTTCAAGTAATTGTAATTGTACATTAATGATATCAAAATAAAAATAAATTAATTAATTAAAGAAAATGTAACAGTGGGCATTTTCAAAAAAAGTGAGGAAAACAGAAAAATAAAAATGAACACCTCAGACATTGTTTGCCAACATCTCCTCCTTGGTTTTAAATTTATTTTTATTTTTATATTTTTATCAAACAAATACGTAAAGTTTAAACACTCAAATGGTACTGCAGGCTTGTTGTAACGAGCAGCAACCCTGACTCCCAGCCTCCCCGGCTCCAGGCCAGGTCTCCCAGGGGCTGCTTCTGGTCTTTTATTTATCTCCCTTGAGCTCAACAGCATGCTTAAATGGCTTTTCTTATTTATTTGTTTAATTATTTAGCTAGTTTATTGAGTTTATTGCCCCTAAAAATGAGGACTTAGATCCCTACAGTGCCCCCCCCACTTATACTTCTAATCGCCCTTCCCACCCTCCAGCTTGTCCTAACACCATTTGAGGGTAAGTCCAAGGCCAGTATGTATATGCTAACTACACAGTGTTCACAGCTCAGCCACAGAATGTGTTAGGGGTGCATATTCTTTCTTTCTCTACTTCTCATCCTCCATCCTTGGCACACCCACCCATTCCCCCCCCAACCCCTCTGCACTGCATTCACAATTACATGTTTGTTTTTCTTGTTTTTCTGAATATCTACACCAGTTTCCCTCCTAACTCTTTTCTCCAACTCTTCTCTCAATAAGATCATAGTCTGGCAGTTCTGCCTCATCTGGTGTTTACATCTCTCCCAGAACCCTCCACCCCATTCAGGTGGCCATTCCCCAGGCTGCTCCGCTCTCTTCCGGGGTTTTCCCTTGTCCCTTCCATCATCCCAGGAATTCCACTCTCCTATTGCTGTGTTGGGTTGACTGTGTCCTGGATCCCATGTCTTTCTGTCTCTTGAGTTTATTCCCTTAGTTTGTTTAAACAAACTTCCTGTGAAAGAGCAAAAGATAAATTGAGTCCTGGGCTGAATTTGAAGTCACCAGCCTGGAAGCATCATTGTACCTTGATTTGTGCACCAAAATTCCCCTTGCATTTCCCAACCATAGGCAGCCCCCTTTCTGTCTGTCTCCCCAGCTGGTGGTGAACCCATCCCACAGGACAACATTACTGAGTGTCCTGGTCTGGGATGAGGCCGCTGCTTGTACCCAGCAAGTGCCAGTCAACAGCATTTGTCTTAGCGATACCTCAGCTTCAGCACTCAAGGTTAAGTTGTACTAATCATCTAATAAATAAATCTTCATAACTGCTAATTACTATCCTAGTCTTCATATTAGGCCCATTTAACAAGGTGCCAATTTAGAAGCTGTAGTGCTTATAGTCACTCAACAAACATTCATTGTCTACCATATATAAGACACCATGCGAGAGTTTTAATGTGAGTTATATGATTTAATCCTCATGGCAACTTGTGCAGTGCACTTTATTGTCTTTTGTAATTGGGCAAACAGTTTCAGAGAACAAAGCTCCTCCAGCTAGTCATTCAGTACATTAGCTGGGCAGCTACTATGTGCTAAGTGGTGAGAATGCTGTGGGGGGCAGACACACATGTCTGTGGATTCTTGGAGCTTCTAGTCTATCCAAGTGAGACAGATAGACATCAAACAAATAATTTTATAAATAGTTTCTGGAATACATTTGAGGCAAGTGCCGCAAAAGCAAGTATGAGACACTATGTCCCAGGTTCAAGAATTAGAAATAGTTTCTGCAGGCAGCGTCTTAGGTCTGTAAGATAAGTGAGAGTTAGCCAGATGAAATGAGGTGTAAGGAAGGGAGAGAGGGAGGGAAGAGCACAGCAAAGGTTCAGAGGCAGGAAGGGGATTATATAAGTGAGGAGCTGAAAGGCCAAGAGTAGACAGTGCAAAAAGTGCAATCATGTGGCATAAAGCTTGTTGGGGACCAGATCATGATGGGTTTGCTCTTCTAAGGAAGCTGCACATTATCTTGATGACATGGGGTGGCAATGAGGAGTTTGCACATTGGAATGAAATGCACTTTGTCATGTAAAAGTTCCTTTTGGTTGCTGTGGGGCCACTATGTTGGAGGAGATAAGAGTGAACAAGGGGAGAGCCAAGACAAGGCTGATCCAGTCATTGCAACCGAGGCAATGGCTGCTGATGTTACTGGGTACTCGTGGAGATGGGCAGTGGAGGGACCCAGGAGGCATTTGGCAAGAGGCCTGCTCAAGGTCACACAGAGCAGAGCCGGGAGCTGTATCCAGCTCAGGTGGTGATGAGGGAGAGTTCTTTCTGATAGGTGAAAGCTGTTTCTTTCCTGTGCAGGGGTGAGCAGGGCACTGGAATGTTTTCTCCCCCAGTGCAGTGGTTGGCGATGCTAAGTTATGACCCTATAGTTATGAGGAATTGCTTTCTCCCCTGTGCAGTGATAGAGCTCCTACAATATGCTGTGCTATGTGTTCATCATTTGAGATATAAGAAGAAAACAGAGTCATGCCTTTAAGAGCACACACATCCTACTAAAGGCAGTAGGAATGTAAACAGGGTCTGCAAACAAGATTAAACATGAGGAAGTTAATGGAAGCTCTAGCATCTTACACACTTGTTAGGGTTATATTCTAGAGCTACACTTCTTTACTGTTTGACTACATTATACTCAGCAATATTTTTAATTGTTGTGGAACTAGGGTGCATTTTTCCTAAATAGGCTTAAAATCACACCACTCTTAGAAAAACTTCTCAGATTGGATTAAAGATGGTGGCTTGAGAGGAGAAACAGAGGCTTCCTCCTAAAACTGCCTATAATATGAAAATACAATTAATACAACTAACACTGAGAGAGCACCAGGAAAGAGGACTGCGTCAGACTGCATACACTTAGAGAAAAGAGCAGACCTCACGGAACAGGGTAAGGTACCAAAGCTGTGGCCCAGTGGGACCCAAACCCTTCCCTCACCACAGCTCACTGGCAGGAGGAAGAGAAATGGAGCAAGGAGGGAGTGGAGGCTTGGGACTGCTGAATACCTAACTCTGGAGATCTGCTCTGGGAGCACAAACCTATATTTCATGGTGCTTTCATGATACTCTCATGATTACGGGATTGGGAAGCTAAGACAGGCAGAATTCCTGGAGAGACTGAGATTCCAGCTGCTTGTGGAAAGCAGGGATTCATATCTGGCTGCTCTGGGACAAAAGCTTATACCTGTGTGCTTGGTCCACTGGCTCAGGCAGTGGAGACAGGCATAGCAGCCAGGAAGCAGGAAACAGCTCTTTCCTCCCCTCAGGCACCAGTACTGCTCCCCTGCCACCCCCAACATTGCTTCAGGGGCTGAGCAGCTCCAGAATAGAGCTTCTGGACACTAGAGGGCGACATACACTAAAATGAAATGCCAAAGGAACATGGTTCAGACTAAAATTATTAATACAACTCCTGAGAAAGATTTAAATGACATGGACCTCATAACTCTTCCTGAAAAGGAGTTCAAAATAAAAATCATTAACATGCTCATGGAGGTACAGAAAGATATTCAAGAACTCAGGAATGAATTCCGGTTGGAGATCCAATAGTTGAAGAGCACAATGGAGGGTATTAAAAGCAGACTGGATATGGTGGAGGAGATGATAAATGAAATGTAAACCAGAGAAGAGGAATACAAAGAAGCTGAGACACGGAGAGAAAAAAGGATCTCTAAGAATGAAAGAATATTGAGAGAACTGTGTGACCAATCCAAACGGAACAATATTCATATTATAGGGATACCAGAAGAAGAAGAAGAGAGAGAAAGGGATAGAAAGTGTCTTTGAGGAGGTAATTGCTGAAAACTTTCCCAATCTGGGGAAGGAGATAGTCTCTCAGGCCATGGAGATCCATAGATCTTCCAACACAAGGGACCCAAGGAACACAACACCAAGACACATAGTAATTAAAATGGAAAAGATAAAGGATAAGAACAGACTCTTGAAAGCAGCCAGAGAGAGAAATAAGATCACATACAAAGGAAAGCCCATCAGGTTAACATCAGACTTCTCAGCAGAAACCTTACAGGCCAGAAGGGAGTGGCATGATGTATTTAATGCCATGAAGCAGAAGGGCCTGGAACCAAGATTACTTTATCTGGCAAGATTATCATTTAAATTTGAAGGAGGGATTAAACCATTTCCAGATAAGCAAAAGCTGAGAGAACTTTTCTTCCACAGACCATCTCTACAGTCTATTTTGGAGGGACTGCTATAGATGGAAGTGTTCCTAAGGTTTAATAGCTGTCACCAGAGATAATAAAACCACAGTAAAGAAAGTAGAACAGCTAATTACTAAGCAAATGCAAAATTAAATTAACTATCCCTAAAGTCAATCAAGGGATAGACAAACAGTACAGAATATAATACTAATATATAAAGAGTGGGGGAGGAAGAAAAAGGAGAAGAAAAATAAAGGAACCTTTAGTTTGTGTTTGTAATAGCATATTGAGTGCATTAGGTTGGACTCTTAGATAGTAAGGAAGTTAACCTTGAACCTTTGGTAACCACGAATCTAAAGTCTGCGGTGGCAATAAGACATACCTATCGATAATCACCCTAAATGTAAATGGACTGAGTGCACCAATCAAAAGACATAGAGTCACTGAATGGATAAAAAAAGAAGACCCATCTGTATGCTGCCTATAAGAGACTCACATTAAACCCAAAGACATACACAGACTAAAAGTGAAGGGATGGAAAAAGATATTTCATGCAACTAATAGAGAGAAAAAAGCAGGAGTTGCAGTACTTGTATCAGACAAAATAGACTTCAAAACAAAGAAATTAACAAGAGACAAAGAAGGACATTATATAATGATAAAGGGGTCAATCCAACAAGAAGACATAACCATTATAAATATCTATGCTTCCAACACAGGAGCACCTACATATGTGAAACAAATACTAACTGAATTAAAAGGAGAAATAGAATGCAATGTATTCAATTCTAGGAGAATTCAACACTCCACTCACTCTGAAGGACAGATCAACCAGACAGAAATAAGTAAGGAGACAGAGGCACTGAACAACACAATTAGAACAGATGGACCTAACAGACATCTACAGAACTCTATACCCCAAAGCAGCAGAATGTACATTCTTCTCAAGTGCACATGGAACATTTTCAAGAATAGATCATACACCAGGCCACAAAAAAAGCATCAGTAAATTCGAAAAGATTGAAATTGTGCCAACCAGTTTCTCGGACCACAAAGGTATCAAAGTAGAAATAAATTATGCAAAGAAAATGAAAAATCTCACAAACACATGGAGGCTTCACAACATGCTCCTAAATAAACAATGGATCAATGACCAAATAAAAACAGAGATCAAGCAATATATGGAGACAAATGACAACAATAATTCAACACCGCAAAGATCTGTGGGACACAGCCAAGGCCGTGCTAAGAGGAAAGTATATTGCAATACAGGCCTACCTCAGGAAAGAAGAACAATCCCATATAAGCAGTCTAAACTCACAATTAATGAAACTAGAAAAAGAAGAACAAATGAGGCCCAAAGTCAGTAGAAGGAGGGACATAATAAAGATTAGTGCAGAAGCGGGGAAAGGAGCAAAGATGGCGGCATGAGTAAGGCAGCAGAAATCTCCTCCCAAAACCATATATATTTTTGAAAATACAACAAATACAACTAGCCCTAAAAGCGAGACCAGAAGATACAGTACACAGCCAGGCTACATCCACATCTGTGAGAACCCAGCACCTCATGAAGAGGGTAAGACACGAGCTGCAGCCCAGCAGGACCTGAGCACGCCCCTCACACCAGCTCCAGGTGGGAGGAGAGGAGTCAGACAAGGGAGGGAGAGCGAGCCCAGGACTGCTGAACACCCAGCCCTAGCCATCTGCACCGAGAGAGCAGACACACAGAGCGTGGTGTGCTGGATATTAGGGAAACGGAACAGTAAAACCTGCGAGCGGGTCCCCACAGCCAGCGACCCCAGGACAAAAGAAAAGCGAGTGCTTTTTGAAAGTCTTAAAGGGACAGGGACCCCTCAGCCCAGCAGCTGAGAATCCTAGGGATGTCCGGGCACCCTAACCCCCTGGGTGGCAGCATAGCTCTGAGATCCCTCATGGCAATAAACAGCCTCCCACCTGTTCCCCCTCTGGTGTGGTCCCACCATAGTGGAGCAGCAGCCCGAGAGCAGCCACACCCACAGCAGCTACACAGAGCCGCCTCTGCAGCTGCCTGGGCCAGAATCAGAGGCCCTGTCAGCATGCAGCTGCCCAGCACAAGCTGTTAGGGGTTGCCGTTCTCACAGGAAAGGAAGGGGACCAACAAGCAAGTAGGGACTTTATTCTCCTAGCTGACATATGTGCCAACTGCCCCATGACTACCTCTATTACCATGAAAAGGCAGAAGAATTTGATACAGTTCAAAATAGTCCAGACAACACCTGAGAAGGAACCTTAGGAGGTAGATTTAACCAATCTTCCTGAAAAAGAATTCAAAATAAAGGTCATTACCATGCTGATGGAGCTGCAGAGAAAAATGCAAGAGCTAATGCATAAAGTTGGGAGGGAGAATACAGAAATAAAACAATCTCTGGAAAGACTTAAAAGCAGAATGGATGAGATGCAAGAGGCCATTAATGGAATAGAAATCAGAGAACAGGAATGCAGAGAAGGTGATGCAAAGAGAGATGAAAGGATCTCAAGAATGAAAGAATATTAAGAGAACTGTGTGACCAATCAAAACAGAACAATATCCGCATTATAAGGGTACCAGAAGATGAGTGCAGAAATAAATAAAATCAAGAAGAATAAAACAATAGCAAGAATCAATGAAAGCAAGAGCTGGTTCTTTGAGAAAATAAACAAAATGGATAAACCCCTAGCCAGACTTATCAAGGAAAAAAGGGAGTCTACACACATAAACAGAATCAGAAATGAGAAAGGAAAGGTCACTACAGACACCACAGAAATACAAAGAATTATTAGAGAATACTATGAAAAATTATATGCTAAGAAATTGAATAACCTAGAAGAAATGGACAACTTTCTAGAAAAATGCAACCTTCTAAGACTGACCCAGGAAGAAACAGAAAATCTGAACAGACCAATTACCAGCAATTAAATTGAACTGGTAATCAAAAAATTACCTAAGAACAAAACCCCTGGACCAGATGGCTTCACCACTGAATTTTATCAAACACTTAGTGAAGACCTAATACCCAACCTCCTTAAAGTTTTCCAAAGAGTAGAAGAAGAGGCAATACTTCCAAACTCATTCTATGAGGCCAGCATCACTCTAATACCAAAACCAGGCAAAGACACCACAAAAAAAAGAAAATTACAGACCAATATCCCTGATGAACATACATGCAAAAATAATCAACAAAATATTAGCAAACTGAATTCAAAAATACATGAAAAAGATCATCCATCATGATCAAGTAGGATTTATTCCAGGGATGCAAGGATGGTACAACATTCAAAAATCCATCAACATCATCCACTACATCAACAAAAAGAAGGACAAAAACCACATGATCATCTCCATAGATGCTGAAAAAGCATTTGACAAAATTCAACATCCATTCATGATAAAAACTCTCAACAAAATGGGTATAGAGGGCAAGTACCTCAACACAATAAAGGCCATATATGATAAACCCACAGCCAACATACTGAACAGTGAGAAGCTGAAAGCTTTCCCCCTAAGATCAGGAACAAGACAGGGATGCCCACTCTCCCCACTGTTATTCAACATAGTACTGGAGGTCCTAGCCATGGCAATCAGACAACAAAAAGAAATAAAAGGTATCCAGATTGGCAAGAAAGAAGTTAAACTTTTGTTGCCCTTGTTTGCAGATGACATGATATTGTACATAAAAAACCCTAAAGAATCCACTCCAAAACTACTAGATCTAATATCTGAATTCAGCAAAGTTGCCGGATACAAAATTAATACACAGGAATCTGTGGCATTCTTATACACTAACAATGAACTAGCAGAGAGAGAGAAATCAGTAAAACAATTCCATTCACAATTGCATCAAAAAGAATAAAATACCTAGGAATAAACCTAACCAAGGAAGTGAAAGACCTATACGTTGAAAAGTACAAAACACTCTTAAGAGAAATTAAAGAAGATACCAATAAATGGAAACACATCCTGTGCTCATGGATAGGAAGAATTAATATAGTCAAAATGGCCACCCTGCCTAAAGCAACCTATAGATTCAATGCAATTCCTATCAAAATACCAACAGCATTCTTCAATGAACTAGAGAAAATCATTCTAAAATTCATATGGAACCAGAGAAGACCCTGAATAGCCAAAGCAATCCTGAGAAGGAAGAATAAAGCTGGGGGCATTACACTCCCCAACTTCAAGCTCTACTACAAAGCCACAGTAATCAACACAATTTGGTTCTGGCACAAGAACAGACTCATAGACCAATGGAACAGACTAGAGAGCCCTGATATAAACCCAACCATATATGGTCAATTAATATATGATAAAGGAGCCATGAATATACAATGGGGAAATGACAGCCTCTTCAACAGCTGTGTTGGCAAAACTGGACAGCTACATGCAAGAGAATGAAACTGGATTATTGTTTAATCTCATACACAAAGTAAACTTGAAATGGATCAAGGACTTGAATGTAAGTCATGAAACCATAAAACTCTTAGAAAACAACATAGGCAGACATCTCCTGAATATAAGCATGAGCAACTTCTTTCTGAACGCATCTCCTTGAGAAAGGGAAACAAAAGCAGAAATGAACTCATGGGACTACATCAAACTAAAAAGTTTTTGTATGGCAAAGGACATCATCAACAGAACAAAAAGGCATCCTACAGTATGGGAGAATATATTTGTAAATGACATATCCAAAAAGGGGTTAACATCCAAAATATATAAAGAACTTACATGCCTTAACACCCAAAAAGCAAATAACCTGATTAAAAAGTGTGGAGAGGATATGAAGATACAGTTATCCAAAGAAGAAATTCAGATGGCCACAGACACATGAAAAGATGCTCCTCATCACTAATCATCAGGGAAATGCAAATTAAAACCACAATGAGATATCACCTCACACCAGGAAGGATGGCCAGCAGAGAAAAGACTAAGAACAACAAATGCTGGTGAGGATGCAGAGAAAGGGGAACTCTCCTACACTGCTGGTGGGAATGTAAGCTAGTTCAACCCTTGTGGAAAGCAATATGGAGGTTCCTCAAAAAACTAAAAATAGAATTACCATTTGACCCCAGAATCCCACTCCTTGGAATACAAATCCCACTCCAGAGAATACAACTTCTCAGATTCAAAAAGACATATGCACCCCTATGTTTATCGCAGCACTTTTTACAATAGCCAAGATATGGAAGCAACCTAAGTGTCCATCAGTAGATGAATGGATAAAGAAGAGGTGGTACACATACACAATGAAATACTATTCAGCCATAACAAAGAAACAAATCCTACCATTTGCAACAACATGGATGGAGCTGGAGGACATTATTTTTAGTGAAATCAGCCAGGTGGAGAAAGACAAATGCCAAATGATTTCCCTCATTTGTGGAGTATAACAATGAAGCAAAACTGAAGGAACAAAATGGCAGCAGACTCAGATCCAAGAAGGGACTAGTGGTTACCAAAGGGGAGGGGTGTGGGAGGGCAGGTGGGGAGGGAGGTAGAAGGGGACTGAGGGGTATTATGTTAGTACACATGGTGTGGGGGATCATGGGGAGAACAGTGTAGCACAGAGAAGGCGCATAGTGAATCTGTGGCATCTTGCTACACTGATGGACAGAGACTGTACTGGGGTGTGGGTGGGGACTTGATAATATGGGTAAATGTAGTAAACATTGTTTTTTCATGTGAAACCTTCATAAGCGTGTATATCAATCATACCTTAATAAAAAATTTTTTAAAAAAGTAAAAACTTGACTTCAATATGAAAAAAAAAAATAACACCACTCTTAGACTGGCCTGATTCTCCATCCTGGTCAGAAGTTGTATTCCTCAGGAGCAGTAGTTACACATTTGAAATTATTTTATTACTTTTTAAGTTCAAATATTCTCCTAAATAATTGGTCTTTATGGATTTATTGGTCAATATTTCAAAACTTTTGCATTAACGCACTTCTTGTTCATGAGGCCAGGAGCTGTGTAATTCGAGGATATAACCATATGACTTAAATTTCCTACAACATTCTTAGTTTCTATGTGTGGCAAACATTGTCAGAACATGTGCCAATTTTAGTTTGCAAATAGGATTTGCTTCCCAGGAGGGTGTGTAGAGACTTGAGATTGTGTTTCCAATGGAAACTTTGGGGTTCCATTTGAAAAGGGGGCACAGGACCCTGCAGATCTCTCCTTGGACTAATAAATCCCTTGTGGATGCCTTGGGAACCCAGATCATTTCCCTTAGGGATTTTATTTGAGCTGCCAAGTGGATGGGGCAGGTGTGAATGGGGGAAAGAACAGATGTTGCTTATGGCATGTGACTTGTTCTCAAAGTTTGTAAAACCCTCTGCTATGCAGCTCAGGCTTTAACAAAATAGTTAGAAGTACATGAAGAAAGTGTTCAGTGGTGTGCTGGTAAACAGTTACTGACATAAAGAATGTGTTAAGACAATTTACAAATAATTTACACATTGGAAATGATATAATATTCTTTATTGTAAATTCCTTACAGTCAATGGATTCTCAAAAAATGCTTTTGTTGATTTTTTACTCTGTTATCCAGAGTGTAGCCAGCCTATTATCTCAGTTGACAGGTGTAGTTTGGACATGAATGTGGGCTGACATTTTCCTTTATGTTAATGCATAAGAAGAAAATGACACAACAAAGCTGTGTGTTGGGCTTGCAGTCATTTGTCAGCGATAGAGGCAAATTCTCTGCCGAATTGGATGATAATTTTCAAATACTGGAAGAATGTGCCCTCTAATTTTTTGTGCTATTCGTCATGTATTGGCTATAGACACATTTTAAATTTTAGTCTGCATTATTAACACTTTTCCATCAATGCTAAATATGGTTTGGCCAGGGATCAGTAAACTATGGTCTGCAGGCCAAATCTGGTCCCCCCACTTGTTTTTGTAAATAAAGTTTATTGGAACACAGCTCTGCCTGTTGGTTTTATATTTGCCCTACAATGGCAGGGGTGAGTAGGTTAAACAGAGACTGTATGGCACAAAGACGAAAATATTTACCACTGGCCCCTTACTGAATAAAGTTTGCCAACTCCAGATTTAGACAGCAAACAAAACAATGAATCAAACCTGGATCTGTGGTATTCGCTGATTTCCAAGATGTAAGTACTCCCACCAAGGCCAGTTTCAGTTGCCTCAGGTGTCACCACTAAGCACAGAGCCGAGAGGAGTGCGGCCGCTGTGTGGTTTGTGCAGCTTCAGTAGGCGTGAGGAACCTCAGGAGCACAGACAGTAAAATGCAGTAAAGTAACTAAGAGCTGAGGAGTTCTGAGTATTTGCTATCTTGGTTTCTAAATATAATTTACTTTATTATAAATTTATATACCTTAATTTTTAATATGGTTGTGTTTTAACAAGTGGCTTGCAAAATTTCTGAGCATTTAAAAATCAGTTTTCGGGAGCTGGCTCGAACGCTTGCCTTTAGTGCCCAGCCATCCGTTTCTTCAGCCTGTTTTCCCATCTCCAGGGGGAAAGCCCCTTCTTCCTTTCCAACCTGCCTGGTTCCAAAGGGTTCTGTGCCCTTTGAATGACCCTCTAGCTGTCCAGGGGCCCCATTTTTCACCAGACCTGTCTTTGAAAACATCTTGTTCTCACAGACCCCCATCCCCTTTCACCTGCATTCCATCAATACTCCTATTTCCATAGTAGGATTGATATCAAACAGCTGACAACAATTTACAGTAAGGTATAAATGATTAATGGTTGATTGTTTGAACAGGCCTGGGAATATTTTCATCTTGAACCTGGATTCCCGTTGACTCAGAGGCTATAGACTTTGAATGTCTGGTTGCACTGCGTGGGTGAGGGGTGACACCCCTCAGTCCGGCAAGGAGGTCATCGTCTTCTTCAGTGCTGTAGCACAGGCCCGACCGTGCACCCCGATGTTCCTCATTTCTGCTGACAACCTTTTCCTCTTCTCTCTTAGCTTTAGCTCTCCCTCCCTCCCTCTCCTCCTTCTGTAACCCCACTGAGGTGAGGCAGTTGTTACATAGACTCGGGGCAGCGGGAACGATCAAGAAACCTATGGCTGTTTGCACTTGTCTAGAGCCTTCATCTCCTGCCTTGTGTGGTGTGGCTGATGCTTGAACACACCTGGTGCATTGTCAGAATGAGTGTGTTCCCAGTTCCGGGTCGGCTCTGCCACCTGGCACCTGGAAGTGCTCCCGTAACAGCTCTTGAGCTGGAGTGGGACGAGGTGGTGTGAAGGCTCTGAGGATCACAGGGCTCCTTTGCCATGGAGCACAGTGGGGGAAGAGATGGGGTGAGAAGGCAGTAGGAGGGGATTAGGTCAGGCTCAGGTCTTATGGCATTAATGAAGGAACCAGATGGAGGGAAAAGACATTTGTGTTTCAGCAAATATTTATTGAGTGTCTTCTATGTTCCAGACCTTGTGCAGGCACTGGGCTACAGCATGGAATACAGTGGAATGAAATGAATCCCTGGTATTATTATGGCCCTTACATTTCTAGTGGGGTAGGACAGAAAACACCACAGGGCAAAGGGCAGAGGGCAGCAACAAAGGAACAGGTGGGGGTCAGGCTAGAGAGGTGAGGGTAATAGGTCATGGAGTGCCAGTGGATGCAAGACAGGAGCCTCTTGGAAGGCTTTGAACAAGGGGGCTATGTTCTGACTTGGGCAGTTAATGATAGAAAACGACAACTTGGGCTGTTGTGCAGAAGACCAGCTAAGAGGCTATTGCAATAGTCCAGGATAATGGGGGCAGTGAGAAGCAGAAAGTTCTGGATGCACTCTGAAGGCAGATGGGCCATGGGTTGTGAGAGGAGAGGAATCACAGGAAGATTCCAAAGATTTGGCCTGAGAAACTGGGTAAATGGGATTTCCATTTACTGAGGGAGGAGATGTTGTGAAGGGAGGGGTTGGGATCTGGGGAAAACCAAGAGTTTGAATGTGGACATGCGAGTGTTGTTGGCTTAGACATTGGGGCAAAGATGTTGAGTAGGCAGCAGCATGTGAGTCTGGAATGCAAAGAAAGAGGCCAGGGTTGTGGGTGTAAGTTTAGGAATCATCAATAAATAGGTGGCCATTAAAGGCACGAGAGTAGATTATCCCATTCATGGAGGGAGATTTGATATGGAAGAGAAATGGTCTGAAGACAAAGCTTTGTGTGTCTTGGTGATTAGAGGTGAGGCCCAGCAAGATCTCGTGTTTATAAACTGAGAAGGCATGAAGAATCCTCTTTGTCAGGGAATTTACAAAAGGGTTACTTGGAAAAGGTTTAGGTGATGAGGGACAAAAACCCCTCCTGACAGTCCCATGGACATAGACTGGTGCCCTCTGCCATGTTGTGAATTCTGCCATGTCACTGTTTCTCAGAGGAGAGATGGTGATATTTGGTAAATAAGAATGGGATATGGTAGACATAGGAAGACTGGATGCTTTTACAGTTGTCAGGCTGGAAGAGCAAGGAGTGAAGAATGCTGTCTTGCTTCTGAAGTGGAGAAGCCATGGAGAGCTGTGTTGGAAGCAATTTGTACCTCACACGGTCCACAGTAGATGAAACACTAAGTTTCCTGCCTTCGTTCAAATCTCTGTACTGCTGTGTGACCTCAGGAAAAGTGCTTAACTTCTCTGAGCCACATTTCCTCATTGACAATGCCTAATTATTCCCACCTGGGGTGTTTGTAAAGATTAAATTATTTTAAATAGTTTGGAGCATGTAGTGAACTACAAAGCAATATGCAAATATGAGGTAAATGACTTTGCCTATAATAAGATAACTGCAATTTACACAATAATAGATTTTCACTCTTTATGTAAATAGTGAGCTAGTCCTGAGTGGACTGTACTCAACTCATTGAAGTTACAATCTTCAGGACCCAAATTATCCCAAATAGACATGAAAGCATTATGCCATATTATGTTTTTATTATGTCATATTATGTCATATTTCCTGCTGGCCTAGAGGTTAGGAACATGAGCAGACTAATGAAGTCCCATCATAATCACTGACTCCTGTGTTAGAAATAGAAAACAAAACAGAATTCTCAGTTTCCAAATCACTGCATGCCCTTTCACTTAGATGTCTGATCTGCCTCTTCTCTATGCCAGTTGCAGGTTAAAAATTCTCTTCTGCCTCCCTTGAAGAGAAAAAAAATCAGGAGAGGGCATGAACAATGAAAATAATCCTGATTGTACTAGTCTCAATTATTAAGTCATTTTAAGTCAACGTATGGGGTGAGTATATGTTGGAGGGAAGGTTGCAGAGATGAATTACAAATATAAAAGGTCAATAAAGCTGGGTTCTATCCTTGACATTCACAGACTGGCTCTCTGCAACATTTCCATTATTCAGTAAAGGGTCCAAGCTCTACCCTTCTAGTTCTTTCTCGGGAATTTTGTGACTTGTTTGTAGAACAGAAGCCCATCACTCTCAGTCTAGTTATTTTAGTATCATTCCACCAGGTGGCGATATTTCCTTAACCCCGAACCAGGTTTTCATTCTGGGAAAAAGCCAAGTTTTATTGCCAGGTTTTTTCCCTCCTGAATGTGCGGAAAAAAAAAAAAAAATTGTTCTCCAAAACCAGAGGGGAGAGAAGGAACTTCCCTTTTGAACACCTTGGGCAGTTTATGATGGAAACAGGACGCTCGTCTCTGCAAAGACGGGGAACTCTAGTTGAAATGCTGTCTTCCGTGATTGCACATGGTGAGAGTTGGGAGATGTTGGAACTGGTAAATTCTCAGAGGCTTAAGTGGCAGTGAAGATATGCCCTAGCCAGTGGGCTGGCATGAGCCCTGCAAAATTCTACCCAGAGAGGGCATTAGAGGCCAAGTTTCATCAGGCCACGCAGGGCTAGGAGTTTTGCTGGATGCATGCATGATGGTCTTTACAGTATCAGACTGCTTCACTCATGAAGGTCAGACATGCAAGAGAGAAACATGAAGTTCAGCCTCCCAATGCAGACAGGGAGACTGAGGCCCAGAGTGGGTCACTTCTCCTGATTCTCTCTTGCTGAATTACTTTTACTTAAACATTTCAAATAGATGTTTCACATGTCTCATCTCTGTGTTCAGTGAGCACATTTAGGTAAGCCTGCTGGCCTTCAGGCCTGCAAAGTCCCTGCATCTGTGCACATCAGGGCATGATGCAGTGACTGAGACCCCAACAGCTGAATGATTTATTCAAATATATCAAACAGTGGACTGATCCAATAAGGGAGAAAGGTCATTTAAAGTAACTGTTTATTAATCTGTAAAACAAATCTCATCGTAGTTTGTTACCATTTAATAATAATGAGCATTTATTTAGTGTTTCCTATGGACCAGGCTCTGTGTTAAGCACTTGACACCATTATATCATATAGTGATTCTCCTAACAAAGCTGTGAGGTAACTAGTAGTATCTATTATAGAGGCTCAGAGAGGTTGAGTAACTAGCATAAGGTCACACAACTGGAAGGAGCAGAGCCAACATTCACACCCTGACTTGATCTAAAAGATTTGATCTTATAACTTTTATATTGTGCTTCAGGACATTTTCTCCCATTTATACAATCTGATATAGAGTTTATCAGAGTTTCTGACTGGATTGTCAGTCACTGTCTCATCATTTTCCTTTTGTGACAGGAAGGCTCAGGGATGGTGAGACAGCCCACCGCGAGACCTGGTGACTTCAGTGTCAACCTGGAGGACACTCAGAATGTGGCTCCTAGGATGACAAGGATGCTACTGAAGAAATCTGTCAGCGCCAGAATCCAAGCAACAGTTAGAGCCCGTGTCTGTCCGGGAGGTTTTCCCGTTCCCGGCAAAGGTAAGGGGGACCGGCGGTCCTCAGGCCCCAGCGGAGAGCAGCTCGGCAGCGGGGCCGGTGTAGGACAGCGGCTCTGGGCCGGGCTCTCAGGGCGGGGTCTCGTTCAGGCCCCAGGGTAGCGTGTTGCCAGGGACAGCTCCTTTCCCACCTCACAGGGCACAGTACCTCAAATCCGAGTTCTAAAGACACCGATGCCAGATACAAATGGCCTTCAGAAAGCGAGGTCCCGTGATTAAAAAGGGTGTCAAACTGAAACACCTCATTAAGATTTAGATGAATAACCAGCAGTGCCCAGAGCTGTAGTTACTGTCATAGAAAAGGAGGCGAGGATTTTCCAGTCTGACGGATTTGGATTCCCGACTCAACACCACCCCCTTCTAACCATGGGACCTCTGGCAAATTACCTAACCTCTCCTACGTCTCAATTACCTCATCTTCAGAAAGGGGGTGATACCATACATGTCCCAATGAGGTGAGTATTAAATGAGATGATGTATGTAAAATGCCCGGAATAGTTTCTGTAACATAGTAAGTGTTTAATAAATATTAATGATGGTGATGAAGATGGTTGCTATTCATGCCCTTCCAGCTAGCTACCCACTCTTATGCTAGATCCTTCTTTATGACTGTTGTGAGACACTTTAGAATCTTTGAACCCATTTAAAACCCACATAGCCTGAGGACTTTGCCATTTCTGCCTGCTGACAGCTCATTCATTTCTGGAATGGCCTTCATCCTCCATGTCCCTGCTCCACGTGGTGACAGATTCCAGAATTCAGGTTGTGAATTCTCAGGAAAAGGAGCCGTGGTCTGTGATGAGTTTACTACCTGTGTCCAATAAATGTTCAATGAACAAATCAGAGCCAAGAAAAGTATAAAAACCAAGAGTAAAAATAAGTATCCTTACATGAACTTTAGATCTTAAAAGGCCTTTATATTCAAGCTGCTTAGTGTCAACAATGTGGCTAATAAAGATTTTACAAAGGGCCTGGAGTGGCATGACCACAGGAAGAGGGAGGTGTGGGGGCCGTCGCTGGAGGCCCAGTGGACCACCACCTGGTGCAGGGCCAGGGGCCTTCGTCTCCAGGTCTGATAAATTCCATGAAAGATATTCGGGTCAAAACACATTTCCTATCAGAGAAAGGAGACAAGAAGTGGAAGAGGGAAAGATAACCTTCTAGAGGCACCTCCTTCCAGGAAAAGGAACTGTGAATCTATGACAGGCTTTAAACAGTGAAGTCAGGCTGCCTTGATGACATTTTAGTAGCTAAATGGATAAGAGCCAAAAGTAAATCCACAAATATCATCAATTCCACCTCTGTCCACCTGCCACACTCCTGAAATTCCATCATTAGGATTTCTTTCCTTTGGGTTAATATGAAAGTAGGAATAAGGTCTGGACAATTCTTTTTTTGTAGGCTCATTTTTTGGGTTGTCTCTTCTGGATTATAAACGCAGAAACAAAAATTAACAACTTATTTTTCTCTCTTATTATGGAAGAGGTCCATATTCATAAAGTATTTGGAAAAAGAAGACAAGCAAAATTAAGAAAATAAATTCAGCCTATAACTGAATCACCCAGAGATAGCTATTATTAAAATTTTCATATTCCCTTCTGCTTCTTCCTTTTTTAAAACAACTTTTTTTCTAGTAAAATTTAATAGAGCAAATTTAACTATTGTTTCTTTATAGTTTACAATTTTTGTTTCTTATTTAGAAAATATTTTCCTAAGAGTTATGAAGAATTCTTCTATATCTTCTTTTAAAAACTGTACACAGTTTTGCCTTTCAAATAAGGTTAAGTCCACCTAGAACTGATTTCAGTGTATGGCATGAGGTAGGGACAAGTCCTGCTTTTTTCTCTGTAGGTGGGTATCCGGTTGTACCAAGATCATTTTTTCCCCACTATTCTGCAGTTGCATTTTTGTTGAAAAAAATCAATTGTCTGCACCAGGGTGGCTGTCTTTCTGGTACTCTTGTGTTCTGTCAGTCTGTCTGAATGTTGGACACAATAGAATGAGCTGTGCTTTGTTTTGAGTAACAAACAACCCCAACGTCTCATGGCTTCGTGTACCAAGTTTTCCTTCTTCACTAGAAGGTCTCTGGTGATGTTGGAGATGTGTCAGAGCAACTGGAGAGAAGCGTCTGTGCCATTGGGGGCACCCTCCGTCTGGAGAAGAGAGACGGGATATTGTCAATGAGGTTTTCACTGACTCAGCATGACAATGTCACCCATCATTCACTTCCTCTTACAGCCCATTTGCCAGAACCAGTCAGAGAGTTATACTCACCTGCAGGGCACTGCCATGTCCTGTCTGCCATGTGCCTGGGAGGACTCCCAGATGTTAGAAAACACTGGTGACATCTACTGCATTCTATATCCTTGAATGAAAATGACAGCCTTAATTACTCTTTTTGTAGTAAGACTCAATACCTGATAGAGCAAGTCCTCCAACACTGCTTCTTCTTTTGGAAGGTCGTGGCTTGTCTTGGACCTTGGCAATTCCATATAAATTTTAGAAAGTCTTAGTTAAGTTTTTAAAACAATCCTGTTGGGAATTTTATTGAATCCATAGCCCAGTTTAGGGAGATTTGATATTCAAATATTGAGTGTTTCAATTCAGCAACATAAAATTTCTCTCAGTAATGTTTTATATTGTTTTACACTGAGGTCTTGCATACTTTTTGTTAGATTTTCTCCTAGGTATTTGATATTTTTAAGTCCTCATGTAAATGTTATTCTTAAATTATTTTTTCATTTTGTAACAGTTTGTGGTTGGTAAATGGAAATTTAGTTCATTTTTCTGTGTTGATTTTATATCCAACAATCTTGTGAAACTTAAATTCGACAAATGATCTGCAGATCTTCATGGATTTTCTATGTAGGTAATAATATAATCCACAAAATAATGACAATTTTCTTTCTTCCTTTCTGATCCTTATGCCTTTTATTTCTTTTTCTTGCCTTGCCTGTGTGGGACCTCCAGGATACTGTTGAATGGATGTCATGATAGTGAGAATCATGTTCTCTTCACAATCTCAAGGGGAACATTTTCAAAGTTTCAATTTAAATATATTGGTTATTATAAGTCTTGCTGTAGATAGTCTTTGTCAGATTATTTCAGTGCCTCTTTTTTAGTTTATAAGATTTTTAATAATGAATGGATATTGAATTTTAGCAAATGCTTTCTTCTGCATATATTGAAATGACTATATGACATTCTCCCCCTTTAATTTGTTAAAATTAAAATTACATTGATTTTCCTATGTTATGTTAACATTTATACCAGTATTTATGCTAGTATTCTGAAATATGCCAAATTTGGACATGATGTGTTTTCCTTTTTATATATTGCTAGCTTTGGCTTATTAATATTTTGTTTAGGATTTTTTCACATGTTCACAAATAAAATTAGCCTTTCTTTCTTAATTTTCTTTCTCATACTGTTCTTGTTGGGTTTGATATCAAGATTACTCTAGCCTCCAAAATAAAATGGGGAGTGTTCTCACTTTTTCTAGTTTCTGAGAGAGTTTGTGTAAGGATGGCATTATGTCTTCTTTAGATTTCATAAAATTTGCTTGAAGCCATCAAAGATATTTCATTTATGAGAAATTTATTTTTAATTAAAAATCAATTATTTTAATAGAGGATTATTTAGATTTTTAAATTTCTTCTTTTGTTAGTTTTGGTAAGTAGTGTTTTCCTAGGAATTTGTTTAATTCATCTAGATCTTCCAAATTATTGATGTACAGTTGTTCATAATATCGTCTTATTATCTTACTAATGTCTGCAATATAGTGTTCTTTTTGCAACACTGTCACTGTTTGTACCTTCCTCCTTTTTCTGTCTAGATCTATTTTGGCAGAGATTTATCAAAGAATCAAATTTTGACCTTTTTAATACTGTTTATTGTACATTTTGTTTTGTTTAAGTTACATTCTTTTTCTAATATTTCCTCCTAGTATTTCTGAAAAAATGTTATGTCTGCTCACTGTATTTTTCTCATCTTTATATTTTCCACCATTTTGTCTCTCTGTGCTTCATTTTGAGTAATTTCTTCTGACCTGTCTTTCAGTTCATGAATTCTGTCTCTACCTGTGTTGAATTTGTTATTAAACCCATCTTTTGAGTTTTTCACTTTGGTTATTGGGTTTTTAAATGTTAGAATTCTAGAATTTCTGTTTGATTCTTTCCCCAAATTTACAATGGTTTTATTTCAGTTGATTACTGAAATGTTTATTTATTTTTTATCTGTGAGCATGATAATCACATTTGTTTTAAAGTCTTTATGTAAATATCTCTTTCATTAATCTCTCCAAGTTTCTGGTGATAGAAGCAGCTATGGGAGGCAAAGACTCTTCTTTCCAGGCTCCTATCATCCTTATCCATATTTCTTTTATTTAATTTAAATTTATATTTATTTTATTGCTACAATCTTATGAAGGTATACCCACATTTCTTTTATGATATCTACTGTTTTATTATCCCATTATTGAGGTATTTATTTTCTCCTACTAGATTAATGGTTTAGGTTTCATCAAAGATAAATCTGTATGGTTCATCTTGTGTCTGTCATAGTACCTAGCAGAGTTCCAATGAAGTTATGAAAATGTAAGGAATAAGTGAATGACTTTAGTCTTATGTGCTACCTAATTACATCAAACTTTAAAAATTTTTTTTCCTTTAGACTTCTTCCCTAACCTCAACTACTACCACCTTCCCCAAGGTTCACCTTACTCAAGCTACACTGGCCTGTGTGCTGTTCCTTAAGTAAAGAAACATGCTCCAGCCTCAAGGTTTTTGTACTTGTTCTTCCTTCCATCTGGAATGTTCTTGTCCCAAATACCCATCTGCCTTATTTCTTCATCTCATTCACATCTCTCACAAAATGTCACTCGCTGACCACTTTATCTATAACAGTATTAACTCACCTCTCTGCCATTTTCTCTTACTTTACCCTGCTTTATTTTGCTTCATAGCAATTTTGACTAAGCAACAGCCTATTGTAAACATATTTGTTTTGCTTATTGTCTGTCTCCACTACTAGTTTATAAGCTCTGTGAGGGCAGGGGCTATTTTTTTTGTTCACCATAATTATCTCCAGTGCCATAAATAGTGTCTGGTACACAGAAGGCCCTCAAGAAATTATTGAGCTAGGTACTGTGATAACTGATACATATAAAATTAAAAAGTACTTTTTCTTCAGAAGTTCTAAAACTTTAATATACTATTATTGTCTCTATCTTACTGATGAGTGAACTGGGGCTCAGAGAGGTTATTTAACATGCCCAAGGAGACACAGCTAATAAGTGATTGACTTGGAGTTTGAACTTAGGCCTTTGCCTTCTAAAGCTGGCCAGGACAGCCTTACATATGTGACAAATGCCTACTGAGACATGCATATAAAATTGAGCAAGGCAAGGTGGGATGCAACAGCTGGGAAGGATAAAGAGAGAGCTCTGAAGAAGATGTGGGGGAGCAACAGACATTTTCTTACAGGTCAACAGCTCTCTCTGCACCCTTCCAATGATTCCCCTAATCAAAAAATACCCGCCTCCCGCCCTCCCCTGCTTCACTCAGTCTTTCCCTGGCCATTTCATTAGCCTGGCTAGTCCAAGCAGCAGTGTCAACAGAATGGTGGCCAGACATGTAAAGCAATGTATTAGAAAAAAGAAAAGGCAGCTCAGATAATGCAAGATCATCCAGATGTCAAGCACCCAGTGCTTGCACACTTGCCCATTCATGTTATTAATTTTTTAAACATTTTGATAAGAACAACAGTTAGGTTGCTTCCCCTAGGGCCTCCCTGGATGGATTAATGCAGACAAATGCTGCTTCAGGATATCTGATTGGTTCCTACTGGTTTAAACCAGAAGCTTCTGAGCCAAGTTCAGTGGTAGAAAAGCTTCCAAGAGCCCCTGAGGAAAATTGATAAGGACAATCAAGAGACAACTGGGAGTTTCACCTGCCAGGATCCCTTCCTCTCACCTGGTTTAGAATTGGGGGAGGAGGGGTCAGCCACCACTTGCCAGCCCCCTTTGCAACTGCACTGGTGCCTCATTCAGGAACAAGCACTACGAAAACCCAAATCAAATGGAGAACAGGATTTGGATGCCCCACACAGAGCCAGCTCAGCATATAATTGGCCCATGATTGTTCAGAGATGAAGTGGGCCTCATTCTGGGAAGTTTGTCTTGGACAGACAAGAGCTCAACTTTGGAGTCAAGCAGAATTGTTTGGAGTTTGGGTCATAGCTGGGTGACTCAGCACCTGTTACTGAATCTGAGTCTTAGATTTCTCATGTGTAAAATGGGAATTAAAATCACTACTTTATCGGGTTGCTGTGAAAAGCAAATGGAACCTTGCACTGAGACTAAGCCTGACTCCCAGTAGGGTGTCATCAGTGGCACTCCTTATCAAGGCTGGAAGTCTGAGGGCTGGGCCTTTATTTGGTGAGCCAGAAGCCCACCCTTTCACCATCTCATTGATCCCTCTCTCTTCTCCAGGGATGATGACAACTTTGCTCTATTTCATGGAAGAGTGTCCCTAAACATTTGTTTTTCATAAGAATCATCAGGAATGCTGATTAAAAAAATACCTTGCCAGTACCCATGCCTCAGATTTTCCATTTCAGTAGGTGGAGGTGGGGCCAAGGAATCCAAGTGTCTACCAGAACCTCCCCTGCCCCATCATATAATTCTAACTTTGATAAACACTACTTTAGGATTTACAGAATGCTGACAAAGCCTGGTTGACTTAAATGCAAAATACTTACAAAGATCAAAATAGAAGTGAATACTCCCTTGAGCTCCTTTGTGTGTGCAATTTGAATAGTTATAACACCTTTTCATCAAGTGCAAATGAGACCCAAATGAATCCTTATTTTGATCCATAAAGAAGGTCTTCTGGTGGTAAGAACTGGGGAGAAAGAGAAGTGCCCACATGACATAGGGAAATTAACACGAGCCCACAGGCACCTGGATTCTAGTTTTTATTCTGTAGTTCACTAGCTGTGCAACGTTGGCCTATCACTTCACCATCTCTAGACCTGTTCCTTCTTCTGTAAAATAAAATTGGGAATTCCTGCCCTGTCTGTGTCTCAGGGGTGCTGTGGGCTTTAGCGAGATGAACAGGCTTTGAAAAGGACAAACTTCTTGATGAGTATGGAGCACAAACTATTGTAACACTGACTGTGCTGAGAATTACCTTCTGCCAGTTACCTCCTATGTCAGTTGGAGTCTAACCAGGAAAGCAGAAAAGAACTCAGGTGTTTTTAACAGAGGGAATTCAGTGCAGGGAATGGGATCACACTGGTGGCAGAAGATCCGTGAAACCAAATAGAGGATGACAAAGCAACTCAAAGCTTGGTGGGAGCAGAAAGTCACTAGTAGCTGTAGGCTGAGGAGAGAAAGGGAGAAGGCGATGTCACCAGAGCCCTTGATGGGCTTTCAGGAGGGAGCTGGGGCCTTGGAGGGGATGAAGTGGCTGCTGAAGGCGTGCCCAAGGCCCATGGGGAAGGGAGAAATAGCCCAGCTTCTCACTTCCCCCAGCCTCCTGCTGGTGCCCACACTGGCTGAACTGGGGCTGAGGCTGGGCTCACATAGGAGCCTGAGAAGCTCCTGCATCCTGGGGCATCAGACTTGGAGGGGGAGAGCAGAAAGGGAGGGGAGCTGAAAGGAGAAAAGCTCAGGGAACTGATCTGAGGGCAACCAGGCCAGAAAAAGCATGTCCTCTCATCTGCCTGGACACAAGTCCACCCACAGATCTTTGTTCATCGAATCTGTCTTGGAGCTACAAAAGCTGCCCTACTCCATCCTGTACCTTAGCAAGACTTCATGACTCAATTTAAAAGTTGAAAAAGTTCCCAAGGCTAAGATTCTAGGTCAGATCAAGGCCTCCACAATGACCAAGATTCACGAGAACAGAGATGGCACAGAATCAAGTTTTTATTTGAACCTTCAGTCAATATTATTTTTCCTTGTCCACAGAGGCTGGGAGGTAAGCATGTGTAGGGGATTTGGCCAACCTTTGCCTGAACCCTACTCAGTTCAATGACAGTCAAATAATTAATCAGATATTCTTGGGTTTTCTAGTTTTGATATCTACCAAGCAGGCATTGATTTTTTTTCAAGACATTAAAATATCTGTATTCAGTTGGGAAATGCTCTCTAAATGCAACTTAATGCTTTGATGAAGATACTTTGAGAGTGTACAGGGATCACATAGGGCAGTTCCAATTAAAGGAGTGTTACTAACTGTAGAGGAGGCTCTATCCAGAGGTAGGCTGTGGGCTTCCTTGGAAAACTATGCTTACTTAGTGGGCAACACATCCTTCCTGGGAGAGACTCACAGAAGTGAGAAATGGAAGGAAATACTGAACCATCCTCTGATTTGGCTTTCTCATTGTACATGAAAGGATTGAGTTCTAGAGCAGAGAAATGCTTCCTGAATCCTCCCCCACCAATCCTGTCAATCAATCCAGGCAATCCAGGGCTCTACCTAGTAAATAATGAGTCACCAGGGACCACATGTGGCCCACTTAGTTTTGTAATCCAGCTTGAAATCTAACCTCATGATGAATGATTAGATCTCAAAGGCCACTTGCATTAGCATCACATATTTTACTCAGAAAAAATGCCCCCTCAGACCCCTTCCCAGACTTATGACTCAGACTCTGAGGGCAGGGCTGGGAATTCTGCCCTTTTAACAAGTGTTCCACATGATTCTTACACATATATTAATAAGAAATCATGGAAATTTGTTGACTAAAAAAATGAGAAAGAATGAATGAAACAACAAATATGAATACTGTCATGATTTATTTATCCATTCTCCTACTGAAGTACATCTAGGTTTTTCCAATTGTTCATTTTATAAATAGTGATAAAATGAATATCTTTGAACTATCACCTAAGAGTATGTGTTAGTGTCTCCCAGGACTTGTATTTGAATGTGGCTTTTCTCCTTTCAGCTCCCCTCCCTGTCTGCTCTCCCCCTCCAGGTCTGATGCTCCAGGATGCAGGAGCTTCTCGGGCTCCCCAGTTCAGCCAGTGCGGGCACCAGCAGGAGGCTGGAGGAAGTGAGAACCGGGCTATTTCTCCCCTCCCCATGGGCCTTGGGCACACCTTCAGCAGCCACTTCATCCCCTCCAAGGCCCCAGCTCCCTCCTGAAAGCCCATCAAGGGCTCTTGTATTTGATGGGCATGTGTATCTTTCTCTTTACTAGAATTAACCAATCACCCTCCAAAGTGTTCATAATAATCCATAGTTCTGAACCTGCAGTGGGTTAGAATTCCTTCCTTGTTACCTCCTGGCCAATATTTATTATCATCAGACTTTTTACTTTTGCCACTTGGAAGGATATGGGGCGGCCTTTCGTGTATTAGTGTGTGGTTCTCTTATTCTAGGTGAGGTTGAGCATCTTTTCATGTGTTCAGTGGTGCTCTGTTTTTATTGACTTTCTTCTACTTTTTTTTAGCAGTGAATTTAAGTTGTAAGAATATATATTTCTTTCAATCTGGGACTTCCCTCAATAAAATAAATTTTACTTGAATGAAAAAGACCATATATTTTATAAACATTTATATTTTCTTTTGGAATTTCACTGGTGCAAAAACAGCCACGCATCGTGGAAGAGACAATGGCACTTTGCAAACTGAATGTGCAGGTAGGGGAATCCTAAGAAAGGTCTCTCTCTCTCTACCCTGGAAGCGATGGGTCACGTGCAGAAGTCAGGTCAATCTACCTAATCTGATTTTCTTCTACTAGGGGTTCTGTGGTTGGTCTACCTGTTGCTTCTCTGTTGTTCCCATCTGGCTTTCTTCCTTTGGTCCTTCCTGCTGCCTTAAAAGAAGGACTTTGCAAGTCAGAGTCTTTGCCTCTTCTCCAATCTTGGGATCCCCTAGGAATTATTGGTAGGTGCCACCAGCAGCCACTCTAACAAATGTGGGGAAGGCGCAAGGAGGTGGAGAGCTTTCAGTCGATGGTGTCATCGAAAACAAACAAAGAAACTGGGCACATTGCATAGCTCTCTCCCAGCTGGCTTCATTAATGCATCAGTCATACTTCTGAAATTAATTCCTCCCCATCTCTTCACTCTCCCCTTGTCTCTTTGAATTTCCAGGGCCATTGCTCATGAGTTTCCAAATATAATACCCATTTTCTACTATTACTCATCCACCCTTGCCAATCCTTGTTCTATTACTTATTTTCCCCTGGACCAGCCAAGGGCTTAGAACAGTCCTAGGACAAGAAGAAAGGGGCTTTGGGCATGAGATGGGTAGCTCCACAGAAGGGGAAGCAGGGCAGGAAGCTGGGGAAGCAGGATGAGAGTCCTCAGGCTTCTATAGAGCGGTCTTTGAGTGGGTTGTAACATTGTTGAGAAGGGTCTGTCTGTCGCCAAGTATCTCCCTTATAAAAGTGCCCCATACTGGGGTCCTCCACTGGAGAAATGGTGGTTAACTGAACTAAATAGTTCTAAAAGCTCTAAATGGTTGGTTGACTAATTTAGTCACTCAACAAGTACTTACTGACTTCCTATTATGTGCCGTGCACCATGCTGGATAGCACAGGAAGGGATGAAAGTATACAGAGGAAACCTGTCTTTATCGCTGCTGTCACTTAGCAGAGAGCAGGACTGTAAGGTATTAAGAGGGTCAACCAAGCTCTGATCTCTGCGTAGAGAAATGTCTGGAACAGGAAATGATATGGGGAAGGGTCCGCGCTGATTGCTGAACAGTCAACAGGCAACAGGTGCTCAGAGGAAGCACAGAATCTGGGAATGAGGCTTCTTGACCAAAGATTTTGCCTCTGCTTGAAGTTCTGTCTAGAGCTGAGAAATAAAGCAGCTAAATCACCAAACACAGTGAAATGTTATTTTTCTTCTCCATATAGTTTTTCCCTTCACCCTTTTCTTATATTTTTGTTCCATTCTCTTTCCCATCCTTTCCTGTATCTAATTGGATTCCACCTCTGCCTCCCTTCTAAGCATTAACTTGAGCAAACTTTCTCTGTAAAGGCCCAGGCAGGACATACTGCAGGCTAGACAGTGTCTGTCACAGCTGTGCAGTGGTGCCGCTGGAGTGTGAGGTGGTGGTGGTGAACTGGGCTTGTGTCCCAGTATCACTTCAGTCAGATGCATGGAAATTTGAATTTTATGTATTTTTCATGTGTTACTGGATATTCTTCTTCTTTTGAGTTTTCAGTCATTTAAAAACAAAGACATATTCATAGCTTGCTGGCTATATAAAAGCAGTGAATTTGATTTGGTTCAAAGGCTATAGTTTGCTGATCTCTGATTTGGATCAATACTTCTTAAATATGGTGGCTTACACCCAACTCCTCGAGAACCCAAGGAAAGCTTCACATTCATTTGTTCATCCTACAGATATTTTGAACCCTAAGTGGTCTGTGAACCACTGGAGCTTTAGCAGGGAGCTGCACGAAGTCCTGCCTTCAGGGAGCTTACATTCAAAACACTAAAGAAACAAAGCAGGGCCTAGTATGTGCTATGAGGACATCGACGGGGTGCTGCAGGGATCTCAGGGGTGACAGGTGATAACGATGCAGCCAGGGTGGTTGTGGCCAGCCTCTCTGAGAGTGTGATGTTGGAGGTGAAGTGGAACCAGGAGAAGGGGTTAGCTGGGAGAAGAGCTGGAGGGAAGCTGGAGGCAGAGAGAGGAAACAGCAGCAGCCAAGGAGGGGGTGTTGAGGGGAGGGGGCAGGAGGGAGGGTGGTAGAGGGTCGGCAGGGCCACCTATGTTATAAGGGTTTCCCCACCCTGCAGTAAACATGATGGAGTAAACAGGAAGTGAGGACTGGGTTTTAGGGTGACACATGACAAGATCTGATTCACATCATTTTGGTTGAGTATAGAAACTCATTTCTAAGAAGATGTGCTTTGATGCATACTATCAACCAGTTTGCTCATTGTGTGTATTTTTAGGGCTTCATAGATCTCCTTTCAGGCCCTCTATGGAAGTCCAAACCTCAAATAAAAAATCCTAGCATTAAAGGAAGGAATAGGTGGAGGAAAGACACACATTATGGAAAGGAAATGATCTTTGTGTCCCCTGGAAAGTTCTGGATGGTGCTTGCCAAATCACCTATTTCTGCCTGGTCTCCTTGGTGGCCCATCTGAGGTGGGGCTTACTAAAGAAGCATGGGAGGTGGCTGCTCCAACCTACAGGGGCTGTGGGTAAATGTAGCTCTTATCTGATAGAAGCTACATGCACAAAGGTTTGTACAGAAAGCTCCTGGGAGTGGGTGGAGGTAGGAGTGGGAGAGAAAGTCAACTCTCTCTCAGGTCCTGGTTGTCATCCCCCGCTCCCCCAAATACACACACACTTCCAAGGAAGGAACACCCATAGCATGCCTCCCCAGTGCTCCTCCCAGCAGCCCCTGCCAGGTAGCACAGTGCCAAGCCTCTTGACTTTGCCCCACGAGGCCCATGACCCCAGAGCTGTGCCTCTGGGTCCTCCCTCTCTTGCAGAGAGAACGAGGCCCTGAGTCAGGCTCTCCTGCTCTAACCCAGTGGCCACCTGTACTCCTGGGGAGCTTTGGATGCTTGGGAAACCTTCAAAGAGCAGTTAATCACTAACCAGCTAGAGATAAGAGAGAGAGAGTGAAACAATGGAGAAAATGCCCAACCCAGGGCTTAGTGCTTCCCTGCCTGCACATGCCAGCACCTTGCTGCCCCGAGGGGCAGGATCAACCTGGGGTTGTTCACTAGAGGGGTGATGTGCTAGCTTTGGGGTGCTCCTGCACCCCAGGATGAGGGTCTGATAGTGACGGCTGCCCCTTTCCCAGAAGGCCCATTCCCTTCAGCCAAGCCGCAGACACAAAGACAAATGGGGGCAGGTACCCAGGAAGGGCTTTCTTTATCTCTGAGGTCAGGGTTGGAATTCAGATATGTCACTGCTGTGTGGGACAGAGATCCAAATAATTCAGACAGGGTCCCTGCCCTCAATGAGCTCATGGTTGGAAGAGTGGTGGTGATGGGGGGTGAAGCACACAAATGGAATGCCTTCCAGTGGTCTACCTGCTGAGCTTGGAGAGAGAGGAGACAGCCCGTCTGGGATCTGGGAGGACAGGGTCAGCCTTACCTGGGAGGTCAGAAAGGGGGCTCTAAGTTGGTCACAGTCACAGTCATTAATTGAGGGGTTGTCAGTGTCAGGCAGTATCCTAAGTGCTTCCTATAAATTATCCCTAATCCCACACCAGCCTGCATGAGAGGTATCAGCCCAATTTTACACATGAGGAACTTGGTGACTTGCCTAAGGATACACAGCTGGTAAATGCTGGACTCTGGGATTCAAACTCAGGGCTTCCCAACCTCAAAACCACATCATTTTCCTTCCAACCTCCCCTTTCCTGTGGCTGATGTCTGATATGTTCTCAGTGGAATGTTTCTCCCTCAGCCAAAGACTTTGATTCCAGGAAAAATGAAAGTTCCAGACTTCCATTCAAGCTACTGACAGCCATTCATGCCTTAGTATGAATGATGTGGATGGGAGGCATGTTGCTGGGGGACAGGAAAGTTGGGGGGGTTGCCAGACTGGAGAGAAAGTGTCCTCCAGCTGAAGGAAAAGGAACCAAACTTTGCGTACCTGGTTCCCAGCTTTCCCCAGGTTTTCTTAAGGCCCTGCTGGCTGGAGAGTCCCAAAGAGCTTCTAATTTATGTCTTTTGAGAGCTGCCCTGATAAGCATGCCTGCCTCCTTTCTGATGATATCTGTAGGATTCAGCAGAGTTACCTCATCGATTTTTATTAACTCCTGGGTCTTCAGGATCTTGGAGATAAAATGCTCTGCCTCCTGAAAGCTCTGAGAGGCTTTGAGAGAAAAATGCAAATGACTGCCAGCTGGAACCTCAACTCTACAGGGCAGGCTGTGCCACATCCACCTCCTAGCACACTTTCATCAGCTCGGCTCCCACAGCTGTGCCACAGCTGGGGTGGGAGAGTGCCCTGGGCTGCTCTGACCACTACCGTGGCTCCATGGACTCACCCTTTGATGCCTCAGGGCTGTTCAACGGTGGTTTGGACAAAGGCTGGCTGGATGCCAGAGAAGAATGCATTGATCCTTTTGGGGTAGGGATTAGAGAAATTCGCCACCTCCAAAAGGCAGGTAAGGCAGCTTTACTATGAGGAAGGCTCCCCTTTACCTTGTGATAACAGCCCATGGTTTCTGAGTACCTAATATGTGCCAGACACTGGGCAAAGTGCCAATACATTATAACTCATTAAACCTCCCAATAATGCTGGAAAATAGTTACTATTATCATCAGCTCCTGCCCCTTTATAGGCAGTAAAATCAAGGCACGGCAAGCAATCCAAAACTACAGGAGTGCTAAGGAGCAGACGTGGGTTTTAGATCAGGGCGCTTGGCTGTGCTGTGCAAGGTTGAGGCTGTGGTCTGGGCACCCCAGAAGCCTGCCAGCAATGCAGAGCCTCTGCCCACCAAGCTCCCTGAGTCGGTATCTGCGTTTCCACAAGCACCTCACAGGCAAGGTGCTCCGTGAAGCAAGGCCCCCACCACATGACACTCTCCTCCCAGTAGTAGGTTTGGCTCACAAACTGTGCATTCATTCAACTGGTGCATAATTCCTAAGTTCTGGACATGGTGCCAGGCAATTGAAGGAGGCCAAGACATAAATGTCCTTAGGGAGCTGTGGGCAGAGTGTGGAGGAGGCCAGCGGTATGAGCTGGGATGCTTGGGTCCAAATCCGGTGCCACCACAACTGGCAGTAGGACCATGGCTGAGTCATTTCACCTGGCTGGGTGCCAGGTTCCTCACATGCAAAGCATGGCAGGTGAACCAGAAGGCACCTGGCCCCTTGAGGAATGCTACAGGCCCTCGCAGGGCACCCAGTGGGCCCTCCACGAGGATCTGCCTAAAGAGCCACTCTGTGGTCGAGGGAGTGTGCTGATTGACGCATGCGCTTCCTGTTTGTACTGCAAGGAAACAGCTCCCAGTTTCCAAGTGAAGGAAAGAAGTAGGTGCAGGGTGGGGAGACAGGGGAACCTCCTCTGTCAGTGAAGAGGCACGGCCTTCCCAACCCCTCATCTGTGATGCTGGGGTCCTAGGTTGCCCCCTCAGGGGTTCCCCAGCCCACAGTTCATTTCTTTTGGTGAAATTCAGCCTCACATCTGTGGATGACTTGGGAAATTCGGCCACATGTCCAGTGTGGGCAGCGAGCCGGGTGGGGGACAAGCAGGGAGCCGTGAGGAGAACCTGGCCTCTGGCTTTGCGGACCTCACGCACTGAAGGCAGATAAGGTCTGGGAGGCGTGGATTGTGGGGGCTCTCCTCCCTCCTCTCACTTTTCCCTTCCCTCTTCCCCTTCTGCTCTGCCTGAAGACCATTTTGAGACCCTTCTGGTTACCAAGATGAAAAGCCAATCCTGTGAAAATACTGGACAGAATTTTCTTAGCTCTTACTCCAAGCCAGCCGCTAAACAATGCCTTTTCCCTGCATCACATCACAGACCCTTCAAACACAGAGCTGGCGTGGGAGCCATTGTTACCCTATTTTCTAGCCAGGACCACGGAGGTTCAGAGTGGTTGGACCCTTTGCCTGAAGCCCCTCAGTCACTTCCTGTGCTAAACCCAGGATTTGAATCCAGTCTGCTCCACTCCAAAGCCCACATACTAAACCACCACCCTCACTGCCTTGGTAAGATACTGTGGGTCCTTCCTTGGCCACATAGGCAGGATACTGAACAGGGGTTTCCAACTAAGAACACTGGCTTCCAGGCCCAGCTGAATGTCAGACTCGCAGACAAAGCACAAAATACCACTTTCCAAGCCCCACCTCTCGGGGACTTGGACTCAGTGAGCCTGTGTGGGGCCCAGGCACCTTAAGATTTTGCTAAAGCTCCTCAGGCCCTTCTGATACTGAGCCTATGAGGTTCCCATGCAGCTGGAGAGGCACTGGGCTCAGTGGGGGCTGAGTATAGTTCTTCCTCATTTAGAGTGTGGGGCGCATGTAGGCCTCTGAAAATGAAAGGTAATTAACTTTGAGGGAGTGTCCTGTGAGTGACCTTTGCCCTCAGTGAAAGTGTGGAGAAAGAGATAAGGGAGAAATCACAGTGGAAGGAAGGGCATGGTGTTTACTGTCGGGCTCCAGGCTTAGCTGCTGTGGCCTCCTGGAGACAGTCTGGATGGGCCCAGCAGTGGCTGGACGATGGGTGGGAGGGGATGAGGTGACAGGTGTGGCATTAATTAAAGTATTAAGCAGTGAGTCTTTGGGCTAACCTGATTCTGGTTCTTTTTTTTTTTAATTAAGGTACCATTGATATACAGTCTTATGAAAATTTCATGTAAGCAATATTGTAGTCACTACATTCACCCATATTATCAAGTCCCTCCCCCACACCCCACCACAGTCACTGTCCATCGGTGTAGTAAGATGCTATAGAGTCACTACTTGTATTCTCTGTGCTATACTGCCTTCCCTGTGCACACCCTATATTATGTGTGCTAATTGTAATGCCCCTCAATCCCCTTCTCCCTCCCTCCCCTCCTTCCCTCCCCCACCCACTTTCCCTTTTTTAACTGCTAGTCCATTCTTGGGTTCTGTGAGTCTGCTGCTGTTTTGTCCCTTCAGTTTTTGCTCTGTTTTCACACTCCACAGATGAGTGAAATCATTTGGTACTTCTCTTTCTCCACCTGGTTTATTTCACTGAGCACAATACCCTCTAGTTCCATCCATGTTGTTGCAAATGGTAGGATTTGTTTTCTTCTTATGGCTGAATAATATTCCATTGTGTATATGTACCACCTCTTCTTTATCCATTCATCTACTGATGGACACTTAAGTTGCTACCATATCTTGGCTATTGCAAATAGTGTTGCGATAAACATCAGGGTGCATATGTCTTTTTGAATCTGGGATCTTGTTTGCTTTGGGTAAATTCCTGGGAGTGGAACTCCTGGGTTAAATTATATTCCTATTTTTAGTTTTTTGAGGAACCTCCATATTGCTTTCCCCAAATGTTGAATGAATTTACATTCCCACCAACAGTGTAGGAAGGTTCCCCTTTGTCTGCATCCTTGCCAGCATTTGTTGTTCCTTGTCTTTTCAATGTTAGCCATCCTAACTGGTGTGAGTTGATATCTCATTGTGGTTTTAATTTGCATTTCCCTGATAATTAGTGATATGGAGCATCTTTTCATGTGCCTGTTGGCCATCTGAATTGCTCTGTTCAGATCCTCTGCCCATTTTTTAATTGGGTTGTTTGCTTTTTGGGTGTTGAGGCATATGAGTTCTTTATATATTTTGGATGGATGTTAACCCCTTGTTGGATATGTCATTTATGAATACATTCTTCCATACTGTAGGGTGCCTTTTTGTTCTACTGATGGTGTCCTATGCTGTACAGAAGCTTTTTAGTTTGATGTAGTCCCATTTGTTCATTTTTACTTTTGTTTTCCTTGCCCTAGGAGATTTGTTCAGAAAAAAAGATGCTCTTATTTATATTCAAGATATTTTTGCCTATGTTTTCTTCTAAGAGTTTTATGGTTTCATGACTTCCATCCAGGTCTTTGATCTGTTCCAAGTTTACTTTTGTTTATGGAGTTAGACAGTCATCCAATTTCATTCCCTTACATGTAGCTATCCAGTTTTGCTAACACCAGTTGTTAAAGAGGCTGTTTCCCCATTGTATATCCATGGCTCCTTTATCATGTATTTATTAACCATATATGCTTGGGTTTATATTTGGGGTCTCTTTTCTATTCCACTGATCTATGGGTCTGTTCTTGTGCCAGTACCAAATTGTCTTGATTACTATGGCTTTGTAATAGAGCTTGAAGTCAGGGAGCATAATTCCCCCTAGATTTATTCTTCCTTTTCAGGATTGCTTTGGTTATTCAGGGTTTTTGTGGTTCCATATGAATTTTAGAATTATGTGTTCTGGTTTGTTGAAGAATGTTATTGGTGTTTTGATAAGGATTGCATTGAATATGTAGATTGTTTTAGGTAGGATGGCCATTTTGACAATATTAATTCTTCCTATCCATGAGCATGGGATGTATTTCCATTCATTGGTGTTTTCTTTAATTTCTCTCATGAGTGTCTTATAGTTTTCAGGGTATAGGTCTTTCACCTCCTTGGTTAGCTTTACTCCTAGGTATTTAATTCTTTTTGATGCTGTTGTAAATGGAATTGTTTTTCTGATTTCTCTTTCTGCTAGTTCATCATTAGCATAAAGGAATGCAGCAGATTTTGGTGTTTTAATTTGTATCCTCCAACTTTGCTGAATTCAGTTATTAGTTCTAATAGTTTGGGGTGGCTTCTTTAGGGTTTTCATGTACAATATCATGTCATCTGCAAATAGTGACAGTTTAACTTCTTCCTTACCAATCTGGATGCCTTTTATTTCTTTGTGCTGACTGATTGCCATGGCTAGGACCTCCAGTACTATGCTGAATAAAAGTGGGGAGAGTGGGCATCCTCATTTTGTTCCCAATCTTAAAGGAAAAGCTTTCAGCTTTTCACTGTCAAGTATGATGTTGGCTGTGGGTTTGTCCTATATGGCCTTTATTATGTTGAGATACTAGCCCTCTATACTCATTTTGTTGAGAGTTTTTATCATGAATGGATGTTGAATTTTGTTGAATGCTTTTTCAGAAACTACGGAGATGATCATGTGATTTTTGTCTTTCTTTTTGTTGATGTGGTGTATGATGTTGATGGATTTTTGAATATTGTATCATCCTTGCATCCCTGGAATAAATCCTACTTGATCATGATTGATGATCTTTTTGATGTATTTTTGAATTCAGTTTGCTAATATTTTGTGGGGTATTTTTGCATGTAAGTTCATCAGGGATATTGGTCTGTAATTTTCTTTTTTTGTGGTATCTTTGCCTGGTTTTGGAATTAGAGTGATGCTGGCCTCATAGAATGAGTTTGGAAGTATTCCCTCATCTTCTACTTTTTGGAAAACTTTTAGGAGGATGGGTATTAGGTCTTCACTAAATGTTTGATAAAATTCAGCAGTGAAGCCATCTGGTCCTGGAGTTTTGTTCTTAAGTAGTTTTTTGATTACCAATTCAATTTCATTGATGGTAAGTGGTCTGTTCAGATTTTCTGTTTCTTCCTTGGTCAGTCTTGGAAGGTTGCATTTTTCTAGAAAGTTGTCCATTTCTTCTAGGTTATTCAATTTCTTAGCATATAGTTTTTCATAGTGTTCTCTAATAATTCTTTGTATTTCTGTGTTGTCTATAGTGATGTTTCCTTTCTCATTTCTGATTCTGTTTATGTATGTAGACTCTTCTTTTTTTCTTGATAAGTCTGGCTAGGGGTATCTATTTTGTTTATTTTGTTGAAGAACCAGCTCCTGATTTCATTGATTCTTTCTATTGTCTTATTCTTGATTTTATTATTTTATGCTTTGATCTTTATTATGCTCCTCCTTCTACTGACTTTGGACATCATTTGTTCTTCTTTTTCTAGTTTCATTAATTGTGAGTTTATACTGTTCACTTAGGATTGTTCTTTTCTCTTGAGGTAAGCCTGTATTGCAATATACTTTGCTCTTAGCATGGCCTTAGCTGCATGTCACAGATTTTATGTTGTTGAGTTATTGTTTTCATTTGTTTCCATATATTGCTTGATCTCTGTTTTTATTTGGTCATTGACGCATTGATTATTTAGGAGCATGTTGTTAAGCTTCCATGTGTTTGTGGGGTTTTTTTTGTTTTCTTTGCATAATTTATTTCTAGTTTCATACCTTTGTGGTCTGACAGACTGGTTGGTACAATTTTGAATTTACTGAGGCTCTTTTTATGGCCTAGTATATGATCTGTTTTTGAAAATGTTTCATGTGCACTTGAGAAGAATGTGTATCCTGCTGCTTTTGGGTGGAGTGTTCTGTAGATGTCTGTTAGGTCCATCTGTTCTAATGTGTTGTTCAGTGCCTCTGTCTCCTTACTTATTTTCTGTCTGGTAGAGCTGTCCTTTGGAGTGAGTGGTGTGTTGAAGTCTTCTAAAATGAATGCATTTAATTATATTTCCCACTTTAATTCTGTTAGTACTTGTTTCACATATGTAGATGCTTCTATGTTGGGTTCATAGATGTTTATAATGGTTATATCCTCTTGTTGGATAGACCCCTTTATTATTATGTAATGTCCTTCTTTGTCTCTTGTTACTTTCTTTGTTTTGAATTCTATTGTCCAATACAAGCACTGCAACTCCTTCTTTTTTCTCCCTTTTATTTGCATGAAATATCTTTTTCCATCCCTTCACTTTTAGTCAGAGAATGTCTTTGGGTTTGAAGTGTGTCTCTTGTAGGCAGCATATAGATGGATCTTGTCTTTTTATCCATTCAGTGACTCTATGTCTTTTGATTGGTACATTCAGTCCATTTACATTTGGGGTGATTATTGATAGGTATGTACTTATTGCCATTGCAGGCTTTAGATTCATGGTTACCAAAGGTTCAAGGGCAGCTTCCTTACTATCTAACAGTCTGACTTAACACACTTAGTGCAGTATTTCAAACACAATCTAAAGGTTCTTTTTTTTCTTCCTCCTCCACTCTTCATGTGTTAGGTGTCATGTTCTGTACTCTTTGTGTTTCCCTTTACTGACTTTGTGGGTAGTTGATTTAATTTTGCATTTGCTTAGTAATTAATTGGCCTACTTCCTTCACTGTGGTTTTATTTTCTCTAATGACAGCTGTTTAGCCTTAGGATCACTTCCATCTGTAGCAGTCCCTCCAAAATACACTGTAGAGATGGTTTGTGGGAGGTAAATTCCCTCAACTTTTGCTTATCTGGAAATTGTTTAATCCCTGCTTCAAATTTAAATGACAGTCTTACTGGATAAAGTATTCTTGGTTCAAGACCCTTCTGTTTCATTGCATTAAATATGTATCATGCCACTCCTGTCTGGCCTGTAAGGTTTCTGCTGAGAAGTCTGATGATAGCCTGATGGGTTTTCCTTTGTATGTTTTCTTTTTTCTCTCTCTGGCTGCTTTTAATACTCTCGTTGTCCTTGATCTTGCCATTTTAATTATTATATACCTTGGTGTTGTCTTCCTTTGGTCCCTTGTGTTGGGAGATCTGTGCACATCCATGGTTTGAGAGACTATTTCCTTCCCCAGATTGGGGAAGTTTTCAGCAATTATTTCTTTAAAGACACTTTCTATCCCTTTTTCTCTCTCTTCTTCTTCTGGTATCCCTACAATGCAAATATTGTTCTGTTTGGATTGGCCATACAGTTGTCTTAATATTCTTTCATTCCTAGAGATTCTTATTTCTCTCTGTGCCTTGCTTCTTCCTGTTCTCTAATCTGTCTCCTCTACCTCATATAATCTGCATTTTAATCCCTCCACTGTATGTTTCATTTAAGATACTGTAGTTTTCAAAGTTTCTATCTCTTGAATTCCTCCTTGAAGTCTTGACTATTTTTCAGTAGCTCCATGAGCACATTTATGATTTTTATTTTGAAATCTTTTCCAGGAAGATTGGTGATTTCAGTTTTACTTAGCCCTCTTTCTGGTGTTTGTGGGATTTTGGTTTGTACCAAGTTCCTTTGCCATTTCATGTTTGTAGTGGTTACTCTGGAATAATGACTTTGTGTAGGTGGCACTCTCTAGTACCCAGAATCTCTACTCTCTGGAACTGCCCAACCCCTGGAGTGATGGCGGGGGTTGCAGTTGAGCAGGGTTGGTGCCTATTGAGAAGAAAGAGCTCCTTCCTGCTTCCCAGCTGCAGTGCCTGCTTCCACTGCCAGGGCCAGTGGGCCAAGCATGCAGGGAGAAGCCTCTGCATTACGCACCTGTAGCTGTCATAGGCAGAGCTGCCCTTTGGCTGGTCTGGCACAATGGCAGGGGTATCAGGTTTATGAATCAGTGCTGGCTGGGAGGAAGGAGTGGCTGGCTGCATATCACCACAGGGGGCCTTGGCACATGATACCAGCCACAGGGATGGAGTGCCTGAAGCTCGTGAGGGTTCCCAGCCTGCTGGGCTGAGTATGCTGGGATGATTTTGTCCACCTGTCCTTTCTCCTGAGCAGCAAATTCCATGTAACCGTTGCCCCTTCAGCAGCCCTCTTGCTGTTGGGAAGTCTTTCAGAGTACCCACCTTTCTTTTGTCCTGGACTGGCTGGTTGTGGGTATGTGTTCTCCACAAGTGGCTGGAATCTCAGTCTCTCTGAGTATTTCACCTGTCTATGCTTTCCAACCCCACTAATCTCCAGAGCACCATGTTATATGGGTTCATGCTCATGGAGCAGATCTCCAGGGCTGGGTGTTCAGCAGTCCTAGGCTTCTACCCGTTCCCCACTCTGTTTCTCTTCCTCATGCTGATGAGCTAAGGTTGGGGGAGGGCTTGGGTCCTGCCAGATCATGGCTTTGCTACTTTACTCCTTACCCCAGATGCAGGCAGTCTGTCGAAGTCATCTTTCCGGTTGGTCTTTCAGGATTTGTTGTATTTGCTATATTTTCATGTTATATGTGGTTTTGGGAGGAGGTTTCTGTTTCACTTCTCATGCCACCATCTTTAAGCCAATCTGATTCTGGTTCTTAAATGTCCAAAAGCAAGGTGACAGGAGTGTTGCCTGGGTCTTGAGATATAGAAGTGCTCTTGGCCACACTCTCGGCACTGCCTAATCCTAATCTCCTGAACACCCAGTACTTTGCTGCATCCATTGACCACCTGTCCTATTAGCCTCTTAGATCCTTCTTTTAAATAACTCACTTGTTAAAGAATTTTAGTTTATTTAAAAAGTGACAATATCACTACCTTTGATGGGAAATTAGCATCACTTGCTACACATAGATGTTAACTGTTAATAAATAGGATAGAAATCAACAATGGGCTTAACTTCTCACTGGATCCTGCAGCTGTGTTGTTTTTGTTGAAAGGGGATATCAGCACACTGAAGCCTCCTTTAAAGTCTGTGATGAATTGAAAGAGAATTGTAAAGGGTACGCATCTCTCACTATGTGATTCATTATTGTTGAATTCCAGGCCTGTGTGTCATCTAAAATCATGTCACTTACAGCCACTTATAAATGTCACAGCACCATCATGTAAGCTCTGGGAGGACAGGGTTAGTTTTTGTTTCTTGTTTTTTAACTCTTTTTGTCATTGCTCTATTCCTAGAGCTGGAAAGTGCCTGGAACATAGTAGGTACTCATGTGCTTTATTGAAAGCATAGACTGTTGGACATGTGGGCCAGGTTGTTCCATTCCCTTTCTGCTCTCTGGACTGAGAAGCAGAATATGAGATGCAGAGGGCATCAGACTGGCAATCAAATGTCTTAGTTCCTAGTTTTTAGCCCAGACACTAGCTTAGGACTGAGAACTCTGGGAAACTAACTGAAAGCCTGCCCCCACCTCAGCTTCTTCCAGATCCTAGGCTGCATGTTGTGAGGCATCCCTGGTGTTGTGAGGACCCAGGATGATCATGGGTGGGCAAGGAGTTTGTTCACTATAGAGCCTTAACAAGGGGAAGGGTTGAGTGGATGGCAAATGGCAGGGGAGATACCATTATTATACTGCTAATGATATTAATAATATACTCCCACTACTAATATAAGACACCCATTTGTCTTGATTGATCCAGTCTTGCCTGGAGGCAGGGGAATGGACTCCTGATTCTTGAGCGTGGTCATAGTCCTCTATTGCTATCTGGTAAATCTGAGTGTGTTCTGTTTTTCTCCCTAAAGTGGTTAGAACCTGTTAGAAATTTCTCACAACACATCTCCCAATAATCCTGCCCTTCATAACATACCCTGTCATTCAAGGCTTCAGATTTCCCTGGTCACATGAATGATGGCAGCAAGACATATGTGACACCCACCAGGGCTGCAAGGCTAAGTTCTGTGGCTGAAGCCTGATGCCTGTCATCTACCACGCGGTGACAGCTATACCAGGTCATTCCCCACATGTTAATTATATATTTAGGGACTCCTATACTGCACCAGCCACTATGCTAGTCCAGCTGGGGAAAGAAACACATAAATCAGCCATCGCACTGCAGTGTGTCAAGTGCTGGAGAGAAGACTCAGAGAGAAGGAAGGCAACAGCTCAGTGTGTGTGGAACAGTGGCAGGGAGAGCTGATTGGGTAAGCTCCCCAGAAGAAGCCATGCTTGGGCTGAGACCTGAAGGATGGGGCAGCTAGCCAGTAGAAGGGCAACCACAGGTGTTCTGGACAGGTGGTACAGCTATGACTAGACTGGAGGTGGGGGTGGGGAGAGAGAGAGAGAGAGAGAGAGAGAGAGAAAGAGGAAAGGGGAAATGGCTTGCCTGTTTGGGGTACCAAATGGATCCACAGGTAGAGTGCCAGGTGGGAATACCTGGAGATGAGGCAGAAGAAATAAGTAGGTGCCAGGTCTCAAGGGGCCTTGAGAATTGTGTTATGGAGCCAGCCTTTGCTGCATGAGCATGGGGGCTGCTGAAGCATGTGAAACCAGTAGATGTGTGTTATAGAAAGGTCTCATCTTTTTTTCTCCCACCTGTGGCTCTTAGGACTGATCTCAAAGGGCCTTGTGCAGAAGTTCAAGTGACATGCCTAGGATGGGAGTGTTCCCTCTGCCACACTGGGGTGTAGGCTTGCCTTACAGCAGACGGTCAAATGACTCATCCCCAAACCACGGAGCAGTCATGGAAAGGAGGCCCTATTAGGGGCTGCTTACCTGGGGTGCCGACGGACTCCGTGTTTAATTATTGAACAGGATGCCAAGCCTCTTGTCCATCTCAAACCCTTTTAATCTCTCTCTGCTACCCTCACCTCCCCACCCCTGCTCTCCCCCTCTCCTCCCCCAGCTTTCTTTCTTAGCTATGCCCAGGTATTTCAGATTTCACCTTGTGCCAGAGCAGATCTGAGGCCAGCATCAGCTGATTTGGGCCATGGAAGAAATGTTGTTGGTATCAGCTGAAGAGGGCTGGAAAGTTTCCTGGTACTGTAGATAGACAGCATGGGCTTTCAGTCCTGGCTCTACAGCCACCAGCCATTTGATATGGGGCAGAACTGCTTTTTCTCTACGAACTTCTTTCCTCATCTGTAAAATGGGGGTAATTTCATGGGGATGGTGAGATTTAAATGAGGTCTTAACTGTGAAAGTGCTTTGTAAACTGCAAAGCACCGGATATGTGGTTATTTTGGGTTATATGCATTGCTTTGCTAGAGGAGTCTACCAGAGGGATGGCAGGGAGAGAAACTGTGAGATTGATTGTGTTGGGGTGTTTTTGTCACATACATACAATTACAGATAAGTATATACCTGTCACAAAATTAAAATGAAGAATGTGAACTTTCCTCCCAATCCCATCCCCCCACTGCAAACATTAATGTTTGTTGTATATTCTCCCAGAACACATGGAATGCATATATTAAAACTGAAAAATGCAACCATTTTATAAGCCTTGTTCTTTAACTTGTTTTTTCACTGTATAAGGACACTTTTTAACATCATAGCATTTAGCCCTATGGACAAAATATTATTTCATATATATATATATATATATATATGGACCATAGTTTAAGTATTCTCTTATTCTCCTATTGAGGAACACTAATGTTATTTTCAAATTTTAGTATGCATTTCTGAGGTCTTTTCTACATATGTCTATGGGAAAATTCTGAGTAATGAGATTGCTGAGTCAAAGGATATGAGCATTAAAATTTTGATAGATACCACCAAATTGCTCTCCATAAAGTTGTGCAAATACACCCTCCCACAAACAGTGTCCCTGCCTCCCCATGCCTGAACCAGCTATGGGTGTCATCAACTCTGTTGGGGCTTTTTAAACTATGAAACCTTCTCCCTCCTTCCACTGGCCATATGGGCCACTGACCAGCATTATTCCATTGCTCTTCTGCCTGACAAACAGAAGTGCTGTGTGAAAGCAGTAGGCAGGGACATCTGAGAAATCATTGCCCAATAAAATGGGAGGAACTAGGCCTGTGAATGTCTGGAAAGCTTGCTTTGAGGGTTAAATGGAGTATCTACCCTTCCAAACATAAAATCTAGAAGTAGTAGAGCCATCTGCTTTGAGCACATAGCCTTGTGTCGGACACAATATATTACTGTTGTCATTATTTTTGTAATTAGGGAAAGTTCTGCCACCCAGGCCTTCGTTGTGTTTGGAGGGGTGGTAGTCAGAGAGAGGAGGAAGATGTGGAGGCTGAGGTATTAACTTAAGCAAGTTTGCCTCTGTCATTGTCAGGCTGCAGATAGCTGCATGTCCTGGCCACACCCACACTCTGGTGTTAGAAAATGCAAAGCACCCGGTAACCAAATAGCATTTCCATGGAGAGCCCATGACCTCCTGGTGCTGTGTGCAGGTGAGAGAGCAAGCACTCTCTGAAAGAAAGGGAGGGAGAGAGTGGGGAGGGAGAGAAGGGGGCACCTCGCTTTGTGAAATCTAAAACAAGGAGCCATTGGAAAGTTCCAAAACCTGATTACCGACAGCATGGGCTCCACTGCTGGCATTTCTGGGATAACCAAAAACTTAGAGACCTGAGAATGGAGTTGGTTACCAATTTAACTGGCCCTTTAAAAACCTTTCCACAAGCAAGGCCAGAGGGTAAAGCTCAAGGCACTCTGGGGAGATGGTAATGGAAGCTGTGTGAGATAGATGGCTAAGTCCTGGGGAAGGAGGAGGCAGAAGTCAGAATATAAGATTAATATATAAAATAACTGACAAAACAAGCCCTTTACATGTATTATTTAATGTAATCCCCTTAATTAGCCTACAGAATTAGTACTGTGACAGCCCACATTTAATAAATGAGAAAGTGGAAGCTCAGAGAAGTTAAGTCACTTGGCCAAGATTACACAGCTGCAAGTAGCCGATTTGGAACACAAACTTGGGCCTGTCTGACCCTAACCAAAATGCTGAGTAGAGCCTCTATTTTGGCATGGTAGGACTCAGCTTGGGGGTAGAGGATGGAACTGTGGGTTGCTGGATATGATAGTGGTATGTTTTCATTTTGTATCTTGAAAAATGACTTATTTTTATCCTGTTGCAGGACAAGAAGAAGATCCATGATTTTCACTTTTCAACTGCATTGCTGATTTTTGTACACTTGAAAATTCTATACATTTCCAATAGTACACCCTCCTCCCATCCTTTTGGAGAATACAGGGCTGGTAGCATGGCAGTCCTGGGGTCTTTGGCATGGACTTATGGAGGGAGGAAAGGCCAGGAGGTTATACAGTGTGGTGGTTGGGACAGGGGAGGTTTTATTTTTAAAGTCCAAGCTGGGTTCCCAGGGGCCTGGTGGAGCCTCTAGACCTCCCCAGAGTCTTTGAGGTTGTGATTCATCACTGTACAAACTAGCCAGCCCTGGGTGTTCGTGTTGCCTCTCTGGCCTGTAATTATCTTTGCCACAGGCTGCTGCCCAGCTTTGTTCTGCAGTGAGGTGCTCTTTCCGTGGTCCCTCTGGATTCCCGAGTCACTCTTGGGCTCACATGTGTCTATCAGGATGGGTGAATCATTCACTATCACCTTGGAGGGCAAAACAATTAGGGATGAAAGTGCTCCCAGGGAGAGGGCAATCTCAGGACAAGCTCCTGTCTTTCCATCCCAGGCACTTGTAAGGAGCAGTGAGCTGAGAATTATCTAACGGAGGGTGCTACCGTAGCATGACCTGCAAGTTAGCTATCTCATTGAAAGCTTTAGAGTACATGTTACAAAAGATAGCGCATGGGGGTAACGAGGTAGAGAGGGGTAGAGAGCAAGGTTCTTGTGTTGGACCGCCTGGGTTTCAGACCCGGCTCTGCCACTATTGTATGACTTGGGCCAAATTTCCTAAATTCTTTGAGCCTTGATTTCCTTAACTGTAAAACAGAGATAAAAATAGTGACTGCATCAAAGAGTTCTTGAGAGGAGTTGATGCAGAGACGCAAGTGTAGTGTTTACCACACTCTACATACTCCACGAAGGGCGACGATGACAATCATGATCCTGGGATGAACTCCATGCACGTTTTATAGAGAGAACTGAGCCTCCAGTTGTCCAAAGTGGCACAGCTGATAAGGGTAAAGTTGGGATGAAAAACCTCAGTCTGTCTCCAAGTCAGGAACCCTTTCCTCTGTGATGAACAGTCTATAGGAAAGAGTCTGCACATAGACTATTGTGAGCTGAAAAACACTCTGTCCGAACTACAATGGCTCCTTGGTCTGGGGTTGGTTCTTCGTCTTCTCCTCAGTCTGAAGCTGGGGAGCAATGTAATGAGATTATGTAAATATTTACCCAGGGTTCTGGGAAACCTAGCAGGGTTTCAGGGTAAGCCGTCTCCCAGCAAGCAAGGGCTCGCCTGCTAATTCCCCTTCTCTTCAAGCTGATTGGATTGCCCAGTGCCTAGTCAAATGCCAATTTCCTTCTATTTGGAGGGAGAAAAGTGGTCAGCTTCTGCCGAGACATGGGGAGAGGATGTTTCCAATACAAAGTTAGGTGGTGGTTAAGGATAGAGGTTCTGAGGTCAGGCAGCCCTAGTTTCTGCCTGTCCTTCCCAGCAGTGTGACCTTGGGCAAGTTACTAAATCTCTCTCAGCTTCAGTTCTCTTATTCTTAAAACAGGAGATTATAATGCTACCTTGAGGGGTTGTTGTATTAAACTAGAAATTGCATTGTAAAAAAAGCAGCAAGTATCTGGCACATAGTAAGTGCTTAATTAAAAACAATAAGGCTGAGCTAGGTACATTGTAGTGTATGGCACTTTGCTAGCAAGTCTCTTGTTTGCTTTCTTCTTGCCATTCGCCGACCCTGGTAAGACTATGTCTGTGTGGCCACGTGATCCTTGGCATGTTGGCCTCCAAAAGAGAGTGGCTCAGCAGGCATTAATCAGCTCATAGGTCCTTTGATTCAACCACAGTTCTCTCTTTTCACACTGTCCTCAGTCCAGCCTCCAAAGGACAGGACTTAATACCAGCAACCATTTATGGCAGACTGGTGTGCCCCCTAACATACACTGCCTCTCTAATCCCCACTGCAGCCCTGGGAGATGGTATTGTCTCCATTTGCAGATGAGAAAATAGGAACTCAGAGGTGGTAGGCAACTTCCCGAGGACACAGAGCTCTTAGGGAAGACGAGACTGGAGCACAGTCTATGTGACATATAGATTGACCTACCTGCCCAGGTTTGCCCAGAACCACAGGGTTTCCTGGCTTTTAGTGCTAAAGTGTCTGAGATGAGTTGATTACTGTACATGCAGCCTCCCTGCCGAGGTTTGGCAGTAGTTCTGGAAAAGAGATTAGGGGGTGAGAGAGAAGAAGAGGAGGATGCAAGGAGAGAACAGCAGGAGCAACTCATACTGCTTCTTTCTGGGAAGACGTGGGGACCTTTCCTGCTCCCATCAGTGTTCTCAGGCATCCTGATCTTGCCAGCAGTTGAGAAAGAGCCTTGCACCAGCAGGTGCTAATATCTTCTGTGGTTTAACTCCCATCAGGAATTAGAGTTGTGTGTGCCCAGAGGTGACACTCCCTGAGGCTTGAGGAAAGGCTTCACGGTGGCAAGAAGAGCCACTGGGAACCATGCACTTGACCTCGGGCCTCTGCCTGCCACGCGTTACGTGCGTGCATGACCTCTGGAAAGATGCCAAGCCTGCTGGGGTCCTCATTTCACCCATCTTGTGTGCATCACAAGTCTCAAGGATTTTGGCAGGGGAGGAAACAGTTTCTAAAGCACCATACAAGCGCAGGGTGTCGGGTTATGCCACTGCTACTAGATACCTGAGCTCCAACTCTGGGGCTTCCATCTTTGAGAAAAGCCAATGTAATGCCCTGCTACTTGCAAGGGAGTCTTACCAGACCTTCCTGGGGGTGGCAGAATGAAGACCCTGTGTTCCCTCATTCCCCAGGCTGGCTGGGGGAAAGCAGTGCCCCAAAGTGACCTTCCCTGGCAGAATAGGAAATATGCTGATGTCCCATTTCATTAGAACTTACAATCCCTGATGGCAGGAATTTTTGTCTTTTTTTTCCTCCAATGGCTGAATACCCATTGCCAAGCACAGTGCCTGGCACATGGTAGAAGCTCAGTAAACATTTATTGAATGTTGGCTGTTGAATGGCTCCATGCACAGATCTTCCTGGACTTATATTGTAGTTATGTCACAATCAACCCATCTTAAGTGGAAAATGCACTAACTTGCTGAACATCATGGATTAGCTGAGCCTCCCTTAAATGTGCTCAGAACACTTACTTTAGCCTACAGTTGGGCAAAATCATTTAACACAAAACTAATTTGATAATAAAATGTTGAATATCTCATGTCTTTTATTGAATACTGTACTGAAAGTGAAAAGCAGAATGGTTGTATGGGCCCAGAATGGTTGTGAGTATATCTGTTATGTACCCCCAGGATCGCACAGTTGACTGGGACCTGTGTTTGACACCCCTACCCAGCATCATAAGAAGAGCATCATACTCATATCACTAGCCCAGGAAAAAAATCACACTTCAAAATTCCAAGTATGGTTTCTACTGAATGCGTCTCGCTTTTGCACCATCATAAAGTAAAAAAATTTTAAGTTGAACCATCACAAGGTGGAGACCATCTGTACAAACAAATTGTTCTGGGAGATGTAAATTCTGGTGAAACAATTGTGGAAGACTGAATGGAGAAAACGGGTCAGATTCTACTGAGCAAAGATGGGGAAAGGATGGTCCATTGGGTGGCACAACCAAGAAGCTGGGAAGCAGGCAGTGTGTGTGCAGAAGCTACGCAGTCCACTGTGTCTGGCAAGTACCCTGTGAGGTGCCACTGGAGTCCAGGGAACTTGAGACATCAGTGGAGACCAAGTGGTGGAGGACCAGTACTTGACGTGCCCTCAGAGAGTTTGAACTGTCTGTCTTTAAGCCATTGTTCCCCAAATTTCAACCACTTATATTTTCTTTTCACCATTTTTGCCATGTCTATGTACCTACTTATATTATTTACTTGATAATTTTCACATTGACTTACAGTGACTCTCTATTTTACTTTACTGTTTGTTTTCAGATTAAAAACATATAACTGTTAATGTAAAAATTATTTATACTTCAATTCATCTCACATACTGCCCTTGGTAGGTACACTTCCCTCTGAGGAACACGGCTCTGGGAAATGGGAACCGGCGAAGAGTTTTGAATAAGGGAATTATTTATTGGCTTCTCGAGAAGGCTGCATATGTGAGGAATGGCAGAATGCATATAAAGGTCTAGTACAGTTAGTTGTGACTGAAATGGTAAGAAATATCACCCAGGTGATTTTTGGGGGTGTTTCAGTCTCTTCATGGGCATCAGGATCAAACATGTAGGAACTGCTCTCTCTGTCTCTTTACTCCTCGGTCTCACCTTACCCTCTTTCCCAGAAACTTCTCCCTACTGCTCCGTGCTTTCTGCCAACAGCTCTGAGGAATGCAGATGGACACAGCTAGGTAAACAGAAGGTCCACACTGAGTGAGGCTGTGGGCCATGCAGTGACCACAATGGGTCGGGATGCCTGGGGATTGTGTCCATGTTGGCAGAGTGCTGTGGCTTCCTAGGCTCGTCTCAACTGGGCGTTCCAAGAATGTTACCCCCAGGCCAGGCTCAAGTTCACAGAGCATTGACTCATCCTCCAACAAGCATTTCGCCAGCTGGGCATTCAGCTTCCATGTCAAGGTGACCTGCCAAGCTAGAAAGAAAACGTATCACCAAAAATAAGATGTCTGCCAAGGGTGCCCGTCCTCCACCACAAGCACACACAATTATGAGATCTAGGTTGAACTCCCTGAGGTTTTCTGCTCTACTGGTTCTGGTAATCCCTCAAGAACCACAAATGATGACTTTGAGAACCACAGACCTTGGGAAGACTTTGAAGGCTTTTGGTGTTGATGAAAAGTCCATCAACGAAGGACTTTGGTGTTGATGTGGGATGTCCTCATCACATTGACCATGGCCTTCTTGCATATTTGCCTTGTCCAGGGTGACTCCTGCCCCTTGCCCTCTGTGTCCCATTCTTTCCAGCATAACAGAGCTCAAGGACCTCCCTGTTTTCCACTGTAAAGGAGGTGGGTAGTCTGTGGCTGTTCCCTTTCACAACAGGGCTGTGATCCTAAGAGTTTTCTGATGAACTGACTGTGCAGATTTTTGATTCAGTTTTCAGGGGAGGAGTTCCTTATTTCAGTTTTACTGTACAGCCACCTACACAATATTTTTTTTTTGGTTCTCAGAATTTCAGAGCTATTAGCCTCCAGCCTTAAATTCAGGTTCTCATAAACTTTCCTGGAGCATGGTCATAAAAGACACTAGGTCTCAAAATAGGACTCTTTGGTATAATACCCTTGTCCAAGAAGAGAGATTGATTAATTCCAAAACCTGAACTCACATGTGGTTGCTGAGAATGGGGTTGGGGAGAAAAAGGGCAGAAAAATCATATACATGTCATAATACATGTGGGGAGATTTCATCTGGGTTTTCCCCAAACATGGAATTATTCAGAAATAATTCCAGGGGTTTTTTTCTTGACATTCCACCAACATGTAGGTGCATATGTTTTGAATGGGCTGAATGGACTGAATTTACTTACACAAATGAGTTTTTTTGCATCGTCCCCAAAGATGAGCTTGTCAACTCTCAGTTATCATTTCCAGGAGGTTTCTAGATGCATTCTTTCCAGAGGCGTGAGTAAATCCAGAATTACTGATTTCTACCTGGAAGGCATTTGGAAGCAGAGTCTGACTGATTAGCATTTTACATTTTCTTGAGATGCTCCAATTAGTTACAAAGATTGGGGATTGAGAAACCAATGGGAACCCCCAACCCCCAACTAGGTTCCACTACTGCCCTCACCCTTCATATTTAATGCCTTTATCATCATTTCAATTCTTTGCTCTATTCCTCTGCCATTTCTGGATCCAGATGCCTAATTGCCTCTCACTGTGGTATTTAACCTGCCTAGTAGTTATTGAACATGCTGGGTGGCAAGGTGACCTTTTGTCAAAAGAGAATTATGGTTTCCCAGACAAGACCAAGTCACAACTTTTTCCAATGGGTTTCCCCTCACTCCTATTCTGAACATTCAGGTTTTAAAATACTTGATATTGAAGGGTAGGGGCTGAAGACAGTTTGATAAGATCCAGACCTGTTTGTCTATTTCATGCTTTTTCTCATTTCAGCGTTGCAATCTCCCTCTATGAAACGTTCACATTTACAATTGCCTTCCAGAACTGAGCTTGGTTTTCCATGTCTGTGTAAGATATCACAGTCCAAATTTCAACAGGCTCTTAAACTTCTCTTTTTTGAAGAAAGTGGTGGTTAAGAGCTCTAGTTGTGGAATGACACTGACTTTGGCCTGAGCTCCAGTCCCTTGCTTTACTGTGTGACCCTGGCCATTTACTTATCGGGGTTATGGGGCTCTGTTTCCTCTGAAAAGTAAGAATAGTATCCATGAAGTATACTTTGCATATAGTATCTATAAAGTAAGAATATAAGTAGTACCCTTCTGATGAAGTTTTGTGAAGATTAAATGAGGAGCTGCAAGTTAAATGCTTAGTCTAGTAACTGGAACACGATTAGCACTTCATCAGTGTGAGAGGTCAGTGTTATTTTTTCTTTTTCCAGCTTCATCCCCTTCTCCTACTTTTGTCTTTTGAAACACAGAGACTTAGTTCTCTGACCTCCCATGTGCAACTTCACATCTCATGAAGGGGATGTCTTGGGATTCAAGCTCCATACTTTAAGGGCAGAGCAAACATTTCCTGTAAGCCCACCAAGTGCCAGGCACGCAGCTAATGCTTTATACAATTTCTCATTTAACTCTCCAAACATCTCACTGAGCAATTTATATCCCCCATAAGCAGATGGGGAAACTGACACCAGTTAAAGTGGATGTGGTAAGGTTGTCTGATCTCTCTGGCTCCAACATCTATGTCCTTTACACTGACCAGACTGCTTCTGAGAAAACTGAGTCATCTTGTTTTTTTAGGGTAAGTGGATAGGTGCTGAGTACCCTTAGTCTCCCAACACCACAGATTCTCCTGAATAATAAGGCATCTAGATGGTGATTTTACACATTTTCTACTTGGGTCTGAGAGTTTGTTGTCTCTCATGCCTCCTGGGTGAAAGAGACCAGGCACTGAAATATGGACTCAAGGCTGGCTCCATTAAAATGTACTCTTGGATACTTTATCATTGGTGGAATAATAGGAGAGCCCACAGAACATAAATAGTTGGTGATTCATGCAAAATTTTTTATTGTCTCTGTTACCACCCAGGAGGTGCCAATTTGGAAGGTGTGGGGAGGAAATCCTGCACTGTAAATGATGTTGACACCCCTTGACTTAGAGCAAGGACACCGGGTCAGAAGGATGACACAGCAGAGGGGCCTGAGTGACAGCGGGTGCAGGGAGGGCAACCAGTTAGGGGGCTGCGGCTGCCTCGCCTCCAGCCTGTGCAGGAGGATCTCTAGTCTGTTCTCTATTTTGTGGTGCTATGATAGAGGAAATAGAGTTCTTATGCTAAAATGATATATAAAAACAACTGCTATAATTATAAGAAACTCTTCCTCACACAAAAAAGAAGAAAATACTGACTGCAAGAAGGTTACCTGGCAATGGCCGACTTCTGCCTGGTCCACCCTCCTGCTCAGAGACTGAGAAGTGAGCTTTCTTGAAGACTTGAAGGAAGGCCTGTTTAAACACTCCAAGTAGTTTGATTTAAGAACCAAAGTGCTTATCCCAACAGTGAAATTGGCATTAAATCAGGGCACCGCGTAAAGCTGTTTGTGAGGAAAGATAAGCTCAGAAAGAGAATAACAAGATAGAGGTGAGGCAGAAGGAACAGAGCAGGGGTGAGTTAAATCTGGCAAGGGTAGAGATGTCTTGAGAGAGATTAAAGTATGAAGGAGTTCAGAAAATACATTGTTGGTGCATAGGTACGGTTGGTGACATATCCAGATGTCTGAAGGGTATTTGTGAGGGTGCGAGTGCATGTGTATATTGCAGTCGGTCATTCTTTCCAGAAATGGTAAGCCATCCTCTCCTATTCCAGCACCAAGGTTGTCCCCTGCCTCAGCAGTTCAATGGTATGTGCCATTGGCAAAGGATTTGCTCAACATGTAGGCACAGACGTGATGGCAAAAGATGATTAGAAGGTGCTGTGCAAATCTGTTAGGTCAGCCGTCCACGTCAGACTTCCCAAATAGAATTCAGTGTCACCTTCAGAGCCCATGACACTTTTTTTCAGAGGATTTGAAGATTCCCAGAAATCTAATCTAAGCTAAAATGAAAAGACTTTGGAATTGTGGCTTTTAGAGGGGAGTAGGTTAAGAGACAAGATGATATTTATTAAGCCTATTTGTCTCTAGCCAAGGTAATTGGTGATAGTATTCTACTGTATGTAACTCTGCCTCCCTTCACCCACCGCCAGATGTTCTGGAGATTCTGTTCCTTTCAGTCCTATAGGAATAGAGATAGTCTTGTGTGGCTTTCACTAAATAGTTGTCATGTTCTGCCCTGGAGGTAATTCCATGTGTTCAAGAGGGAATGACAGACAGAGACACATACAAACACCCACTTACTATCAAAAATAAATACAGGGCCTCTGGTTAAAAGGTGCTGTGTAAAGTAAGCAAGTACATAACATTTATTAACCTTGTAACCATAGCCAGTGTTGATATTAAGACTCAGACCCCTTAGGACTTGACACTTGGCTTAGAGAGATTCTTTGTGTTGGATTTTATTTAGAAATTAAGGTCCCTGGGATTCTTTGATTCAATGATGTGGATCTTCCAGTAGACAATCCAGCTGAGTTCAGGGTCCCCAGGCCTCTGCACACAAGCTGGTCTGCTTTGCTCCACCCCCCCTTTTCCTCTGGAGAAACCAGCATCAGGACTTGATTCAATGCAGTGATAGGGCCTTGGTTTGTAGGGAAGACCAGGGAGAGTTCTAGGCAAAGCAATGGGGTTTGTAGAGTTGGTTCCAGTTCCCAGTATTACCTTGCTCTTGCCCTGAGGGCATGCTCCGTTGCCTCTTTCTCTGAAGTCCTTGCATCCGTAAACCAGGCCCTCAGCTTTGTCATCACTCTGTTGCCTTCCCTGTCTGTGTCCGTCTCCCAGGGAAGCCTGGGAGCAGAGTACAAGGCGAATCTAGGTTTGGGCTGGACATCTGATACGATAATGAGACTCTTGCCTGATTCTTCTTTGAATTCTTGCCTGAAGGTTGTGGCTCTTAGGAAACTAACAATGTGTCCACATGAAGGCTCTGATGTGTTTGATGTTTTTTGATCACATTTTTAAACTTCTTACCAATGAGAGATATGCTTGATAAATTTGAGACTCTTACAGTAAAAGGTCTCAGCATCCAATTCAACTTTTGACATTAAATATCAGGACTTCCATCCATTCTACCATCTGTATCTATCTATCTATCTATCTATCTATCTATCTATCTATCTATCTATCTATCTATCTATCTATCTATCTATATCTATCTAATATCTACCTATCATCTATCTGTCCATCCAGCTTTGGTGCAAATGCTGTCTTGTTGAAGTTGGCCTTAGGGTAAAAGACCTTCTACTCCCAAGGAATTTCTCTGTAGATGTAACCTGTTTAAAAAAACTGAGTTCCTGTGTGTGTGTGTAGTGCGTGTGCCATCACATCTGTTTTTCTTCTGGGAGGTTGAACTAAATCCAAGTTCAAGAGAAGAGCCAGTACCTAATAAGAACCCACTAAGTATCAAGCACATTGTTAGGTACTTTAGATACATAAAGACTCCACAAATAAAGTGGTTTGTAAGTATGAGGTGACATATTTCCATCCCATTTTACCACCGTCACCACAAAATGACTTCTCAGGAGTGCCTCAGTGTAGCAGTTCTTTGATCTAAAATGGGCAGGACAAAAGCAGACAAAGAGGGGCTGTCATTTATGACAACACAAATGGACCTACGGGGTACTATACCAAGTGAAATAAGTCAGACTGAGAAAAACAAACACCATACAATTTCACTTACATGTGGAATCTAAAAAACAGGACAAATTAACAAACAAACAAAGCAGAAATAAACTCATAAACACAGGAAACAAACTGGGAGTATGGGCAAAATAGGTGAAGGGGATAAAGAAGGACAAACTTACAATTATAAAATAGGGAAATGAAAAGTACACCATAGGGGATATAGTCAATAATGTAATAACTGTGTGTTGACAGATGGTAACTATGTTTATTGTGGTGAACGTTTTGTAATATATATATATAACTATTGAATCACTATGTTGTACACCAGAAACTAATATAATATTTTATATTAACTATACTTCAATAACACAACAAACCACCCCCCCAAAACAAAAACACTAAAAAACAAAAAACACCCATACAAATAAACAAAAAAAAGAAATAGAGCTGTAATCAGAACTCTTCAGCTAGAAATTAAAGGACCTATAATTAATGGTGGTTGGGACTGGACCAGAAAGCCACATCACTTTTTGAGTTGCTTTTGAAGTTTACCACCTCTTGACCACACAACCTCTACTTCCCACCTACCCCTGTAGTGGGTGGAGTTGCTACTTCACATTGCTCCTGATTCATCTCTCAGGCAAAATGTCACCAGTCTGTTCCCTCAGGGCTCTGTTCTCAGATCTAGAGCTGATAGACTAATTGGGGCTAATGTGATAAAAGGCAATAATGACATTTACTGTTTTTTTAATTTTATCAGACATCTTCATTATAACAAGGCCCTTGGGAAACAAACTGGTGACAGGTAGGGCTAGTGGGGATGTTTGGTGAAGGCCAGGGAGGCAGAGGAGCTTCTCAGAGTCCCTCTAAATTGTACTCTCCAAACTTCAAAACCTTCAAGATCTGCTTGTGTTGCAAAACCCTCCCAGATCCACTACTGCCCTCTCACCAAGTCTTATCCTTTCAAAAACCTCTGCATTCATGTTGCATAAACTAGGAAAATAAGCAGGAAAGGAATGTTACTACAACTCACTCACCATTCCACCGTAATAGGACAACCTCTTACTTTTTGTTCTATTCAATCTTTGCCCAAATATAGACTTCTACTTTTTATACAAGGAACTTCTTGGTTTTGATCACAAAAATCTTTGTCTCTTTGCCAAACTTAATTTCTCTTTCCTCTCTCACAGAGGGGAGACCTGATGAGTTTAAGAAATCTGCCTGGATGCTTAGCTCATGCCCAGCCAGTGTCCAGGAAGAGCCAAGACAGAAAGTTAATGGCTAGGGGATGGTATTTTCTTTGCCAGGAGCCATCGCTCACCTGCACAGGTAAATGCATTTGGGACCCAGTGAAGCAGGTCCTTGGCCCAGGGGGGATGGGATTGCAGGGCATTTGAAATCCATAGGCCTCCCCTAGATTCCACCTTCTTGCCCAGACTGTGTTGTTTTATTTTTAGTTTCGGCATCTCGGTCTTTCCCTTTCTGGCTCCAGTAGGGAATGCCAATATGAAATAAAAAAGACCAGGTACGTGTGAAGAGGAAGTGAAGAACCTGGGTAATGCGCCAACCAGATCATCAGCCCTTGTGCTGTTGAAAGTTGATTGTTCTATCTGAACAACTCTGAGTGGACATTCCCTCCCAGAACCTTCCCTTCAAACTTCCCAGAGCTCTTACCTGGGGCTGGGGGAGACTGGCTTTTCAAAGTCCATTGAAATCACCAAGGGTCACTGTCAAAGAGGCAATCATTGTGCCTCCAGAGAGAACCTACATTCCAGGCTACGTGGCTGGGAGCCCTTCAGAACTTGGTTCCTGCACAGCCAGGGCAAAGAGCCTGATGCCAGGGCAAAGAGACTACATCCAGATTAGGACATAAGACAGACATTTAGGAGGGCCCCTCTATCCCCATACCATCGTCTCCTCCACATGGCAACTCTGTTCGCTTTGTTTTTATATTCTTCCTTCCTGATGCTGCCTTTGGGGAGCATGCGTGGTGCCTTTCACCTGCAACAGCCTCTAAGCTGAAAAGAACAGTCACCACCAAGTCAATTCCTCCTCCATTAGCAGGTTGTCTCTCTGTTCTTGAGACACAGTCATAACCTGGTTAGACCTGTTTTGTTTGAACACTAACGTGTGAGTTGGCCAAATGCAAATGAGCCAGTGTTTGTAATCCTTTATTTTATTTTTTTAAAGGGCTCGGCAGCCAATCAGAAGAGGGGGAAGTGACTTAGGGAATTCCCGGTTGGTGGCTTATTGCTTAACATCATACAAAATGATTTAAAATTATTGTCATATGCATTTATCTTCACTCTGATGAGGGCTCAGACGTGATAACACCCCTGGCTCCCTATCCCCATAGGAGCTGGTGTGAGAGCTGCCTGCTGCATCCCCTCCATTAGCCACAGCTGTTGGATTTCCCACCCAGAATCTTTAGGTAAATGAGGTAAGTCCTTCTTTTTAAAACCTTTTGAGTCTGGAATACAAACACCTGTGTGGAAAGAGAAGCCTGCCTTGAATCAGATGAAACTAAATCAGACTCCCAGAGGCAGCTGGCAGGAAGTGAAGCTCTCTACCTGGGCTTGCCTCCCTGAGTCTTTACAGGAATTTTATTTTGGAGGGAAGCTGGGCTCCTTTGGATGTTATCTGTGAATTCCCTGCTTTGAGTCTGGCCTTCCAATCACTGTCAGTTTCACAGCCCTGGGGTTTCCCTCTCTGTGTGACAAAGCCGTTTCCCTGGGTTGAATTCTGAAACAAATAGGCAGCTAAGGATAGGTGACCCTGGTGTAGCTCCGTGTAGAACTAACTGGTTGGCTAAATAGCTGTTGGGGCTTAAAGCCCATGATATCCCTTACTAGAGATGTCTTCTGTTGGTAATTCTTCTGACTCTGTAGTTGTAGGGAAAGGCAGATTCATCTTCAGTATATGCTAGCATTGAAAAATGGCTGGGAAAAGGCAAGGGCATACACATCCACACTGGGAGAAGTGGTTGGGCCGCCCCAGTAGGCAAGGGCATTGGAGAGAACAGCAAATCTCAAAAGCCCTCTGTCTAGAAAAAAAGAGAAAGAAAAAATCTTTTTGTGACCAATTTTGTCATATTGCAAGGGGACAAACTAACCCTTTGTCCCATAATGGGAAACTATGACCAGACAGGTAGACGTGAGTCAGCAGCACCAAATGGCTTCTAAGGGACTCATTTGATTTTGTTTGGACTCCATGGAGAAGTGTTGGTCCCAGTGTGGATAGAACTATGAACAGTGGGGAATTAATCTTCTTATTGGCAAATAAGAAGTGACATTTTCACCCTCTGTCTTTGCCCAGATTTAGTATACTCCCAGGACCGTGTGAGTGTATATCTTTTTAAGGTGAAGCAGAAGCTTCTGTGAGTCTGCAGTCAACCAGTGTCTCTGCTGGTTATCAGCACTGACCTTAGTAACAGGGAGAAAGCGTTTGGACTGAGAACTTTCCACTGGAGGGTCTGGTTCAGGAGTTGGTTCTGTAAAGATGGGTGTGAGGATGTGCTAAGATAGAGCCTTTCAGTGTGTAAAAGGGTGGTTGGGGATCATGTGTGGCTGTATGCTGATTCCACTGAGGTCATGGGGAGAGTTGATTTCCAACAGAAAAGAAGTCATGTTATTAAGAACTTCATGATTAAAAGAAGCTATTAGAAAGAATCTTGAGATATTTTTCAGGCTGTCTTTAATTGTTAGATGTGGAGTTTGCAGTAGGAGCCCCTGTCCTCTTTTGAGACCTCAGATTCTGAGACCATGAAATAACTCATCAATTCCTTCTTCCTGTAATCCGAAGTCATGTAGGATCATGTAATTTCCACACCAATTACTAATGGATCAAATGGGTAGATTTAAAAAAAACAATGGGAACATAAAATGAGGGTCATTTGGAAGTCTGTGATCACAAGTGAGAACATAATAAATATAATGGAGACAATCCTCCATGTTTCCAAAGTAGTTTACAGCGGATTTCTAAAAGCAAGTAATTTTGAAGGAACAAGCGTGCTGTTAAGTTCTCTGTGTTACTTACTGTTCAAGGTGGTGGTATTAGTCAGGACCTTTTTAGGGTGGCTGTGGGTTGGGCTATGCATTTGAGCCAGGCTTCATATGTATGAATCTCCCAGATGTAATTATATTTGTCCTTTTGTGTTAAAAATCAGCTATTTGTTAAATTCAAACAATGCTTTTTAAATATTTTTCTCCATTTTTAAATATATTGTAAACTTTCCAAACTGGAGATGCGCTGGGAAGCTACATCTACACTTACCCCTCTATCTTTAAGCTCCTATTAATTTACCAACTTTACCCAGTTTCTCTTTCAACATCTTTTTGAATCCTTGAAAGTCTGAGATGAAATGGAAACTGAGAGGTTAAAATACTTACTCAACTGCAATCAATTAGCTAATTGGAAACTGGAAGGAACTCATATCAGGTCCTAGGTAACAATGTGAGTGCTTTGGGCCAAAGTTCATGTCTAGGAAGTAAAATTCAGCTTTCTGGAATCTTGTAGTATTTTGTGTCCTCACCACTCCCTGCCAAATTAGGGAATTTTAGCATTTAGTTGTGTTCAGGAAAACACCTTGCTTTTCTGAAAGCCAAGTGTTAAGAATGTTGTTTGATGTTAAAGCATCAAGCACGGACATAGAAGTTTATACAAATCATTAAAAAGTTATTCATTCTTTCCCCCTTCCTCCAGATAGAGTCATCCCTAAGTCTTTTCAGACAGATGTAGTTTTCGAAGACCTCTGGGAGATGGGGTAGGGTGGATAGCGAGAATGCCATGGTAGAAATTGTTAATTCACTAGAGGAGCAATGCCATGGTTTTAAGAAACCAAAATAAAGGTGGAACCTTATTTTCAGTGCCACATTTTCGTCTCCCATTTCTCATGTTTCAGCCCATTTCTCTTATTAAGATGGCTCTCTGGTAGAATGGAAGTGACAATTGTTTCTGTTGTGGGTGGGGCCCTGGCTGGGAGTCTCGGTGCTTAGAGACTACAGACTCTTGCCCTGGCTTCTCTCCTGGGAGCCTGACGGTGTGCTGGCTTTCAGCTTGCTATGTTGTCTTCCGTGGGGATTGTCCACTCAAGACGGAGGCAGCAAGGCAGCCATATCTTGCCAGGTTCTCTTAAATCTGTTGCTGATAACTGAAGAGACAGGGAAGATAATAAACTTCAATGTTTTCTTATCTAATTTTTTATCATATGATTTGTTCTAAGCAGCAGGCATTTGTGTGCTCTTACTAGAAATCATTGCATTTATTTAAACTGGACAGGGTTTCAAAGGGCCAGACTGTTAAGCTGTTCAGGAAGCAAATAAGGCAGTGGGGAGAATGGCCACATAGCAGCTACTATTAGGATGGGACATAGATTCAAGTTCAATAGCATCGATGTCAGGATGCTGACATGTGCTGGAGTGGAAATTTCCATGGATCCTCCAGAGTTATTAGATAAAAAATTTAATGGGCTTCAGAGGAGGGAAAAAAATATATTTCTTTAAGAATCTTCTCTGAAGAATTTCAGACTCCAGATTTTGAGTGATTGGAGTACAGTGTGCATGAGGTGGTGTGCAGGACAGTGCCGGGACTGGCAGTCAGGAGACCTGGTTTTCTAGTCTGGCAAAGCTGTGTGCCCAAAACAATACACTTCACCTCTCTGAGCTTTAGTTTTCTCATCTGGATGAAGGAGTTTGAATCTGATCATTTTTCAGATCCATTTCCACCCTCAGATTCTGACTAGGGTAAAGTAGCTGTGCCTGGAAGTCAGCAGGTATAGCCTGAGTTTGGGAAATGGGGTGGGAGATGCTCCTAGGGATAAGACAGGAAAGAAGATCAGTAGGAGCCCTTTAAGGGCTTCCTTAGGGCCTCCAGAATTCTGGCAGTGGGATACAGCTGGTGGAGGTAATGAGATGGGATACCTGGAGCCTTTATTAGGGGTGTTAGGGTCTGCTCCCATGACAACATATCATTTTTATCAATTTGCCTCACATCTCTGAAGAGGTGGGAGTATAAAAATAGACGAAGCTGACTGCTTTGTGACCACAGGGAGCGGTTGGTGTATACGAGCAGGCACTTTAATGACATCTTCTATAAAACACCAAAGCAGCCCACTAAGAAGTGAACATTCAGACACCCATGGAGCCCCTTTGGTTTGTGTGGTGCTGATCAACTCACTTGACTGTCCATGACTTATTGGGTAGCCGGGGTGGACGTGGACTCACTTCTCCTAAAGGAAGACCTGAGGGGTAATCAGAAGTGAGCGTGGCTGGCCTGGCGGTGAGCAGCCGGCCGGGAGACTCCGGGGTTCCCAGGCAGCCTCAGCCTGAGTCTGGGGCAACTAGAGCTTGCTGGAGGGTCAGCAGAGTGGCCCATATAAGGAGGCTCCCAGGGTGTAATTGGCCTTGTTTTAAGAGATACACCCTGTAAAATACTCCTTTGGAAATTGATTTCACTAGCACCTAACCACACTCTGTCTTCAATTTGTTTTATGGGGCTGAGCCCCTTGCTCTGGTTCACTGGATTCACATTATCTCTTCTCCTCCAATCTCCCCTCTGACCCCAGGGCCTCCTTCCCTGCCTTTCTCAAAAGTGTGTTCTTCGTTATTAAGGGTATCAGCCTATTTATTAAAATATGGCCAGCATAATTCTGTTCAAAACATGCTTTTTGGTGAAAACAAAGCCAAGAATAAAAAGAAGCCAAAATGCCTAAAGTAATATTTTGTTTATTAAATTGATAGACCACCTTGTTAACTGTACTATTCTCATATAATTACTTATTTTTACTTTTGTACAACTTTGTCTAGATGCTTTCTTTGATGTTGTTGTAATTGTGGTGAACTTAAAATTTCATATTTTGCCACCTTCCCCTCACTCAATATCGTAGACACAATTAAACAATCTTGGGACTGGGCCCTTTTTGGCCCAGTTGTGGATTTGGGAAATTTCAGCCATCCAGCCAGTCCTTTCTCAGCCCGATTTCTTCGTGGAATATAAAGAGGGTCATCTACTTTTTGTACATAACAATGGTGCTTGGAGAATATGGTTGCCTCATAGAGATTATTTTAGGATCTTTCTTAGGAACCTTAAAAAAAGTCCCTCAGTAGGACTAATGACACATCCTGGTAGATGAAGTAAGTGGGGTCTGAAAGGTGAAGGCTCTTTTCAGCCCTGGCTTCAGAGTGGCTGTCAACAATACTGGTTTTGTCTTTGCAGTGGGCTTCACATTTAACTCGTATTCAGACTCTGTCTACACTATGTACACTTAGAAAACCAGGGACCATCCTGCCATTTGCAACAACATGGATGGATTTAGAGGGTATTATGCTCAGTGAAATAAGACAGGCAAAGAAAAACAAGTACCAAATGATTTCACTCATTTGTGCAGTATAAAAACAAAGCAGAACAGAAGGAACAAAAAAAGCAGTAGATTCATAAACACAAAGAAGGGACTAGTGGTTACCGAAGGGGAAGGGTTGGGGAGGGTGAGTGGGAAGGGAAAAGGGATGAAGGGGCACTATAATTTGCAATCACAATACAGGTAGGTCACTGGGGTAGAAGTATAGCATAGAGAAGACAATTAATGACTCTATAATATCTTATTACACTGATGGACAGTGACCACAATCGAAGAAGTGGGGACTTGATAATATGGGTAAATGCTGAACCACACTGTGTTATGTATGTGAAACCATCATAAGATTGTATAACAATGATACTTTAATAAAAAATAAGTAAAAAGAAAGAAAACCAGGGAGCACCTAGCTTAGCTTTTGTCCACCTTAACTCCATCGGGCAGAAGGCTGTGAGTTGAGGAACATTGATGAAGAATAGATGTTGACTGCTTGTGTATCTGAAGGGGCAGGAGGCTATGAGATTTTGTTGCCTGGAAGCAGCTGAGATGTGGCACAAAGAACACTGGATTTAGAGTCAGAATACCTGGGTTCAAATTTGATTCTGCCATTAAGTAGCTGAGTGATTTTGTATGAGTTATGTAAGCCCTAGAATAAAAATTTTCTCATCTAGAAATGGGGTTAATAACATCTGTCCAGGGCTGTTGTAAGGATTAAATAAGATAAAGAATATGAGAGCACCTGGAAAAATGCTTGTGAGTAAATAATTAGTAAATCTTGGAAGGAAATTGAGGATAAATCCTTAATATGGGTGTTTTCACTCTGGACTCAACTGACTCTAGTGGATAAATAATTCTGGAATTTTGTTTTTCTAAATGACCGACCCTGGTTCTGCACTGTGACCTCGGGAAAGAGAAATGCAGCATGGCTTTCACTGGGGGAGATGGGCAGTAGGGAGATGGGATGAATCATGTGAATGTGGGGCTTTCAAAAAATTGGAGCTTAACTTGAGCTTTGCTGTAAACTGCATCCCCTGAGAGTTCCAGGGCAGACCTGGGTGGGCGCAGAGCACATTCTTATCCCTGGGTCTTGATGTCTGGCATGTGGGGGGCCCCAGAAAAACTCATCCCCATCCAGGCAGTTCACATGACTAACTGCAACCTCACATACCACTGCTTACCCCTAAATTCTTTCATAGTGTCTCCAGACGTCTATTGACTGCAGCTAAGGTACCATCCTGGGTATTTTACAGGCTTTGAGAAAAAATCCTAGTATTTTGCCAAGACGCTACAGAGTCTGCCTCTTGTTAAATTGTTCCAATGAGCTTCTAGCCACGTGGAAGTAGTTTCTAGAGGTGTTTGAGTTATCTTTGATGTTGATAAAATAGCGAGTGTTCCTAACCTGGGATCCAAGCATCTCTGGGTGTCCATCGAAGGGATTCAGGGGTTTTGTGAACTTGAATGAGAAAAAAATTATGTCTCTATTTTCAGTAATCTAACTAAAATGTACTGTTTTCTTTCAACATGAATGAAGGCAGAACTCCAAAGTAGCATTAGCAAAATCTGTGACTATCACCAGGAGAAATTATAGACATTTTCCTATCACATTACACTTCTTGAAGGTGTCTCAAAATATCGGTATATCCCTACTTTGTTATTATGGAGGCTATTAGGCCTACACTAGATATTCTTATTTAATGTGTTAATAAAGAAGCACATGTATTATGATGGCACACATTTATTTTAAAAAGTATTTTGATACTTACATTTAAAAATAAGCTTCCTTTCTGATCTTATTATTTCACTTTGGCATTTAAAAACATTATTGTGAGAAGAGGTCCACAGACCTCACTAGCCTATAAAATAGGTCCTTGGCATAACTAAAAGGCTAAGACTCCCTAATTGATAGTGCTCTCCCCCACAGGGCTAATGAAATGACCATTGAACAGCGTCAGCTAATAGAACGTCTCTGATAAAATAGGGGTATATGTTTTTCTCACTATTCCTGCTTATGCGTAGCTTTGGAGCTGTGCAGGGACCTCAGCTTAATGAAGATAATGATGATAATAATAAGAAGAAAGATAGTAATAATAGCTAACATTTGTTGAGGGCCTGCTGTAAGCCAGGTGCTATTATAGACATGTTCAATGTCATGTTTTGCTTAATGCTCCCAACTACTTCAGGGGGTTGTTTGTGGGGCAAAGACAGAAAAGGTTTCCCCCTGTCCTCCATGGTGGCAGAATACTGGTGCAGGTGAAGGCAAAGTTGGGATTGACTCCCTGGACAGGGCTGGAGTCACGGGCACACAATCTGGGTAGTCACATAGGGCCCAACACTTAGAAAGGCCTTGTGCATGGTTTAGTGCTCTCTATTGCTGTTGAAATTCTTAATATATTTTGAACAAGAGGCCCCGCGTTTTCCTTTTGCAATGAGCCTTACAAATTATGACGCTGGGCCTGCCTCTGGATGTGATAAAAATTGTTCCAATGTGTGACGGTGCCTGAGGCTGGGAGCTGGGAAGCTGCTGCGGAGAGGGCCCTGCTCCCGCTTACCCTGCTCATATAGCTGACCTTTGGTGGAAAGCTGAGGCCTGTTGAGGAGGGATGCTCTTGTGGTTGAGTTGATGAGTCTGAGAATTTTGTCTAAGCTTTCTTCTGAAGCAACTGGAGCAATTGGCTGGAAGGACTTGATTCCTTAGGAAATCTTTCTGGTAGGGAGGTGCTTCCCTTGCTGATGGGTTTTTTCATTGTTGTTTTCTAGTGAGGTAGGGGAAGCAGAGCAAAGCCTGTTCTGGAAGGGAAAATGAGACCTGGGGTGCCGGTGGTCTATTGTTCTTTTGGAAGGTGCTAAAAAGGAGCATGACTTTCTTTTCTACTGTCATTTGATGATTTTCTGTATAAAAATAAAGCCCTACTTCTTCTAAAGAAGAGGATCTTAAATTTGTGAGAAACTTCAGATGTTATTTGCTTCTGAAACTGCAAAGATGACTGGAATAAGCCCTATGGGTTTCTGCCAGTGTTTTTACAGCCACATTTTCACAAACAATTTCAGGGTGGTGGACATGTGCAGATGTGGGAGAACTTTCCTAGATTCATTTATCAGAGTGATGGAATTCAAGTTCCCAGAAAGACACATCCACAGGCTTTTCTCATCAGTGTGATGTCCATACACAGCAAATCTGTCCTCAGGACCCTGTGTGACAGCACAGACATGAGATGCTCTTCCAAAGAAGCCATATTTTCCCCTTAATTTTTCAACAGTTTTTTCCTGTTATTATCATTGCTCTTTTACCATGGCTAATACGTTTGAGGTGGCTTCAGGCAGCCACACCTAACCCCTGAGTCAACCTGGGACTTTCAGAGGAAGCCAGACTGAAGCTTTGACAAATGGGTTTGAGTGGCTGTTCTGTAGCATATGGACAGATGTATGCTAAAGGGAACTTTTATATTAGGGCACAAGGATCATTGATATGCCTCCTTTCATACTTAAGGAAAAAATTATGGGAGCTGTCCTTTAAGGATCTCAATTTCAAAAATAAAAGGGTGAGGTCCTAAGAGACACCTCCCTCTTTAGAAATACAAGGATCCATTTCCAAAGCTCATGGAATTATGTTGCGCTTTCCTCCTACCTCCCTGGTATGTTTATTACAATATATTCAGTCCATTAACTGGCTCTGTGTGTTTGGGTAAGTTGCTTAGCCTCTCTGTGCCTCCTTATAAGTAAAATGGGGATTTTGCAGGGATTAAATAAGAATTCATGCAAATTCCTAGTGTATTGGGAATGCTCAATAAATATAAACTGTCATCACTGTCATAGTTTTGATTGTTTTGTAATTATATGGGCCTATGAGATTCCAGATTGACAGTTATTGGTCTTTCTTTGGCTGGAGTATGTTGGTCTTTTCATGGGAAGAAACTTGAATCTCAAAATGGTTAAATCCATTGTCCCAGTCCATCCCAATGCCTCCTAGCTCCAACACCCACCTCCTACCTCTCTCCACCCTCCCCACATTCCTGTGCAATAGGTCTTATTTATTTTTCAGTCAACTGAAGGTGTTGTTAAATCTTTTATTTTTCTGGCTACCCGATTCGGTTCTGAGGCACTCCACTCCCTGCCCTGCTCATGACAAGAATGCTTGGGAATGCTCAGCCAGCCATATCCCTCCTCTGTCGGAACACCCTGTTCTTAATGCTCCTTGAAAGGCAGTGTTTCCGAGGCCTCCCCCCCACTGCCATGACTCCCCCATGAAGCCAGGGGTCTGGTGATAGCAAAGGGCTAGTGGCTGAGAGAAAACAATGGGGAGGTGGTAATCTAAGGGGACCTGGAGCATTGCCCACTCCTGTGCCTTCTTCTCAAGGCTTAAAAAGAGATAAGAGGTTTTCTGTGAGTGTGTGTGTTGGCAGGATGGTGATGATGCCATTGCTTAATTAGCATTGTCATGATCTCCATTTGAGTGATTTGTTTAGCCTTTGTGGCCCTTTTTAGCTTGAGCTCGTCATGTGGTATTGACAAACTATGAGAAAAGAGAAGGCAGTGATGTTTGATCTAATGCAGAAATCACACCTTGAACATCTCAGGTCCTCTCCACCTGGGACCTGGGACCTCAAGTCACTTGGCAGGATATGAGTGAGTCTACACAGCTTGCCTTTGAGGTAGGTACGCCTAGCCTTACTCCATTAGACCAGGGACGAGGGTCTTTCAAATCATGCTCATTGCCCAGAGCCAGATAAAGGAGGTCTGTGGAGAGGCTAGACGGAGATGCAGGCGCACTGAATCTCTGCTTCTGGAGGCGACCCGTAGACCACACCTACCCACCGAACCATGCTGACTTTCAGAAGTCAGCCATTTGGAAGAGTGTGGTTTGGGATTTGATCCTACCCCAGCAGGCCCTTCTCTTTCCTTGTTAATCTGATTCATGATCTCACCTGGGCTGCCTGGGGGCTGGTCATGTCATTCTGCAGATCTTGGACACCCCTCAGTGCCCTCACAGAGCCAGCCAATGGAAAAGTACACTGTCTTCTGGCTCCTTGGCCCTGGCAGCTCTGGCTGGCCTATTCGACACCTCCTTTTCTTCGGAGAGAGTGGGAGAGCAGCATCCAAACTGAAAGCACAGGGTTTTCTTTGGTTTTTATAGGAAAAACAAATTGGCATGAGTGCTCAGTCAAACCAGCTCAGGCAGTTTGGGCAGATGCCTTTCTTTGCTTTTTTCTGTTTATTTTCCAACAAATCAATGCTTAACTGCGTTGTTATTGGAGCAGAGCAACAGGTGCAAAAAAATAACTCTGCTGCCAACTCAAATGAAAAGATAGGGCTTCTACCCTCTGTTTGGTATTCAGAAGATAACAGAAGCCCCTGCCAGCAACTGAATTAACAGCTCTGTTTACGGTGGGTTTTATGTTAACAACCTGCTCCTACCCCTCTGACACATAAACATACCATTGTCTCTGGGAGAGACAGTCAGCCACCCAGACAGCCAACGACTTCATTCTGTCCTGAGTGGCTTTGGCTGAGGCTGCCTTGTGAAATTCAGGGCATCACCTTGTCTGCCAAATCAAGGTTCTCAGAAAAGGTTTCCTGTGAAGGCCAGGGCATGGGGGTGCAGGACAGAGGGGGACTGGTCCCACTTTTAAATGTAGTCTAAATTCTTCCCAATGTTGGTAATTTCCAAATGCCAGAGCAGGGTGCCTGGCTCTTTCTGCTCTTGCTCCACTCTGTTCCCAACAGGAGGTGGGGAATAAGCTACGCCGATTTGGGAAAGAGCTACCATTGTTTTGGAAGTGGTGTCTTTGCTGAATATTAGGGCAGGGCAGTGTCTGTGTTTTGTTCAGCACCAAGCAGAGTGCCCACTGCCTAATAGACATTCAATAAATATATATCAATTAGAAGGGATGAATAAATATTTATATTAATGAGACAAGCATTTCTTGTTGATAGTTTCTCTCTGCTAAAGGCCAAGACACCAGTTTTCTTGAATATGAGGGCTAAAATCCAGGGTGGTTAAGTAATCTTTTGAAAGGCTAAGGTGGGTGTGGGATTGGGGAAGGGGTGACTCAGCCAACCACAAAATTCTCTTGATGGAAGTAAAAATCCTCTGCAAATGCTGTTCTGAGGCTCGGATTGTTTGTTCAGCCTTCAGACTCATACCTGCAAGTAGCTGGGCATTGCTGAGCTGAGCAAATTGGTGGCACTGAGCATTAGGAACCTGCTTTATTTCAAGTTGGCAAATATATAATGACAGACTCTCCAGAGAAGGACTAGAGCTTAAGTTCTCTGGACTGAATGTGGTGTCTCTGACTTTACAAGGTTTTCCTGGTGTTTATGGATGTTTGCTTCAAGGCTGATATCTCCTGGAGCTAGTTATCTTGTGGAAAATTGAGGGAAGACAAGTAGGTGAGTCTATGACCAGAAGTTCTCAACCATGAGAGGGCTTAAGGATTACTTAGGGGAGGTTATTAAAAGTGTAGATTCTGATTCAGAGGTCTGGGGTGGAACCCCAGGAAACTTCAAGTTTAACCCCTCCTTGGCTAATGATGATATAGGTGGTTTTATAGACCAAACTTCGGGAAATACCTGTATGGCCTCTTCAGCCAAGTCGGAAAAGAAACACTGCCAGAGTAATCCTGGTGCTGTAGTCCCTGTACCTGTGCCTTTCCAAAGACCTACAAAGACCTATGGTTGAAATAGAAGGGAGGTCTGCTTTATTTTGCTATACCATCTTGACTCTATGATTTTTTGGTTTTAGAACAGTAAGGGGATTCATGGGGAACGGATGCTAAGGTTCAGGGTGGTGGGAAAAGTGCTGAACTCTTCACTGCATTGCCAACAGAGGTCCAGAATGACCAGCTTCCTAGTTCCTAGTTCAGCTGCTGATGGAGAGGGACAGTGGGGCCCTTTCTGGGTCACTGTAGGGGAAAGAGGCCACACCCACACTGACAATGGACTCTCACAGGCTCTTTCTGATAGGCTGGAGTAAACTTCTGTCTTCCAACTCTGACCCCACTACAAAGATTTATTAAAATTTCAATCCAACAGGAATGTGAGAGATTTCTTAAAGATCCATGGTGCCCATAGATCCGTAGATGCTCTTTAGAGGCCTGGGTTCCACAAAATACATGCAAAACCAGGTGTGGATGTGCATTTTTGGTAGGAGAGAGCTCTAGTTTCCGTTGAGTTCTCAAAGGCTCTGTAAGCTTTGATGATTCAAAGCTTGCCCTATCCTTCTTGGTTTGTCGCATCTGAATGAGAATGATAAAAGCCCTAGGGGTCATATAAGGTAATCTTATATTTTGAGCATGTATTTTGGTGCCTGTCCTCTGTCAGTACCTGCATCTTGTCTAGGTCTGGTACCAAGAATGATAAAATCAGCATAATATGTATATTTTCAAGGCTTACAATCAATAAACTGTATCTATAATGGATCAACACTTGGTCTTTCAATACTGCATTATGGCTCATGGAAATGTGTGAAAGCCCAGGAATAATACTTCCGATGTTGCCCCTGGGAACATGAAATGTCTGTTTCAAAACATGAGGATGTGAGATTACCTGTGATGTAATCCCAAGAGGATGAAATACATTCTTCAAACTTGATTCACATTTTAATTCATATGAAAAACATGAATTATTGCTTGTGTTACATTCAGTTAAATTTAACATGGATATGGATTTTCTTTTCTTCTCTTTGGGAGTAATTCTTTTGAAATGACAGTCATATTGAAACAGGAAGTCGGTAAGCAGTTGCAACATCCTTAGGGCAAATGTTGTGAATTCACCTGTTGGTAACTTTGATTAAGGTCTGAGAATGGTCTGGATATCGTTGTCATCGCAAAAGTAATTATTTAAATGCCTAATTGCTTCTCTGGCTTGAGGAGTAAAAATACCCATGAGGCAGTCAGTTTGGGGATGATGTGGTTGAATGAATAAAGGAGCAGGGAGCCTAGAAGAAGGCAGACTGGCTTTGACTTTCCATCCCCTGGGGCTGGGGACAAGCCCTGCTTAAGATCTGCTCTGTGGCCCGGAGAGCAGCCAGTGTCTCTTCACCTTCACAGCAGGAGCAAAGCGTGCTTCTTGGCCTGAGGTCTAATTTGGATGACGCACAAATAATTATGGGCCAGTTTATTTACAAAATATAAAATAAAAATAATTTTATTGAGTCATAGTAGATTATTTATATTACATATGTATGTACACATATTCTTATATATGACATGTAAGCATATATGTATAGATATGTTTTAATGACTAAAAGAGTGTCATGAATAAAACTGGCCCAGATTTTGAACCATGATAATATTCCTACCTAAGCGTATCATAGAAGTGGCAAAATGAAGGCAGCTTTCTATTCTCTCACCTGAAAGGAACTTTTGGATATCCTGGGAAGAGAGATGGCCTCAGGCTGCTCTGGCAAAGAGGGAAGAGGGTCTCAATCAGGGTCCCTGCATAACTGAATGAACCGGAGAGTTTTACAACCTTGGAGAAGCTTGATAAAGGTGTGAATGTCCAGAGGGCACAGGGAAAATACTATGACTGTGTATGGAATGGTGATGAGGAAGAATTGGGGGCAACTTTCTTCACTGGTGAAGCATCTCCTTCTCAGCAGAAAGTGATTAAGTTCCCAAAATTTGTTACTCAACAGTCCTAGGTTGCATTCACTTCTATCTCTTCTAGCTCTGATTCTTGCTAAGCTGTGTGACCTTGAACAAATTACCTAACTTCTCTGAGCCTCAGATAAGCCATCCGTTAAATGGTATGATGCCTTACAGAGTTATTGTAAGTATTCTGTGATAATGTATCTAAAGCTATTAGCAGAAAGCCAGCATATTTTAAATGTTCAATAAGCCCTAATGACTATGATGTAGTTATTGTTTTCATTTTATAGCATTTAGTTCTAGGTTCTATTAGCCCCACCATAGAGTAAAACACATACCTCCCTCCAGATGAACATGCCCAAGATGGGCTATGCTGATCTCTGCTGGCAGGTTCTCTGTATATTTGGCCTTGTCAGGAGCCCTGAGAATAGGTGCAGCTTCCTGGGCTCGGGGGTGCATAGCTGCAGCTCCAGAGTCCCAGTGGTGTCTATTTCCCTTGGCTTTTCTGCCCCTATGAACTCAAATCCCAGACCCTAATTTTGCAGTAATTGAGCATTCCTTGTGCTAAAGGACCTTGTAGGAGAGGTGAAACCCTTCAGTCTCACTCTGCCAGGTGCTTCCATTTTAGATGTGCTGCTTTGCACCTGCTGACCCCGCCGTGGTGTGTGGGAATGTGATGCTGGGGTGGGAACTCCGTGCTTGCCGAGGTGTGCCTCCACTGCCCCTGGCAGCCTCAGGCACAGTGGGTCAGGGAGGGGGAAGCAGGAAGGATGGCTTTCAGCCCCTTGAGCAGGGACTATGGCCAAAGGGCAGAGTATGTCTTCTGTGAGCAGATGCTGAAAGATGCTCTTGATAGCTCAGCCTAAGGGTGCCCCCATGCAACAGCCCAGAATGGGGTTGGGGAGGCAGGAAATCCAGCCCTAGGCTCAACTGTAACAGCTGGTATTGTGGAATATTATGTAGTTGCTAGAGGTTGCAGGTCTTGCTTGAAATGAGCTTGGCTCTCAATTTCTTGCTTGGAGATTTAATAAAATAATAGTAACAATACAGTAAATAAATAACAATAATAATTATTATAAAAACCAGCTAACATTTGCCAAGTACCTATTATGTGTCAAACGCTTGTACAAGCATTTCGCAGTTATCTTATTTTGTCTTTCAACAACCCTTTTTATATCATCTCAACCTTTTCAATGAGGAAATTGAGGCCCAGAGATGTTGAATCACTTGTCCAAGCTTGCCCATAGTAAATTAGCAAAGCTAGGATTTGAACTGTGGCCATCTGACTCCAGAGCCTGGAGCTTCCACTATCCTGCTTCCAAAGGGCCTACCCCGACCCCAAGAATGTCCCCGAAGCCAATCAACACAGTTTAAAAAGAAACTCATGGGCAGACCCTGTAATAATAGCTAATATTTCATGGATGCTTGCCATATATGAGATAATATTTGAGAACTTTACATTTTCATTTAATCCTCTCAACTCCATCTGCTCCCACTTTTTGTCATACGGGGAAACTGAGGCTTTAGAGAGGTTAGTACTTTCCCAACGTCAGCATAGCCTGCCAGGGTGCAGAATCAAAATTTCAGTGCTCACCGTCTGAATCATGGGCTCTTGCTCCTCAGAGCTGCTCTCAAGAAAATGCAGCAATGCTGGTCTGGGTCGGATGCCCTCTGTACTTTGAATATGTCCTTAAGCTCAGATGGCAGTGAGATTCAGGTTTCCCTCTCTCCCATTGTGCCACTGAGCAGCAGCCAAAATGTGAGACTCTGTTAAACTTTAGGGTCAGGCCAGGCGGTCTGCCACCACCCCACCCCATCCCATCGGTGCTTCCAGTACACTGTGGTCAAGCTGGGGCAGGAAGGAAACCTACCCTTTGGTGAAAACCTGGAGGAGGACTGGCCACAGGGTTGGTAGATTGTCTCTATGCATGGGTGGCGTAGAAGTGTTTCAAGTCCTTAACAACTTGGGGCACTGTGAGAGTTTGTGTTTAACCTGAAACTACCTGCTAACCAAGTGGGGAGCAGAAAGGGGCCTATCTTTCCCTCCAGGACACAGGCTGTGGCCACTGTAGCATGGCACAGGGCTATCTCTGTAAACATGGGTTTTGGATTGGCCAAACCTGATGGTCCATCATTTGTGGGGGGATTTGTTGCCTAAGGTTAAACAGGTCCTGGAGGGAGCCAGGCATGGGTACTCGGCTGTACTGTGATCTCTTGGGGAGCTGGCATGGCTCAAATGAAGAGCAGATGTTTGTCTCCAAAAGTGTCAGTCTTAGAAAGTGCTGTACAAAGGGTGATGTCCTGGGTGAACGTGAAAGTCTGAACAGTCGATGGGGGCATGTAATCAAATGCTGTTGTCTCCAATTGTTCCTACTTATGAAGGGGGATAAGAGAGTGTAGATGAAAAAAATCCCTGGATAGTCCACATTTCATTTCACTTTGGGTTTGAAAGAAAACTTACAGGGTTTTTTTGGGTGTACAGTTTTTGATAGCCCAAGTACAAATTTATCTATATCCCCAGAATATACAAAGGACTAGACAAAGGTGGCCCCAATACCCAGTGCATTTTCTTAAAACCCCCATTATGAGCCAGTCCCTCTGTATGTACCCTGTTGGGGACTTGAAAACCCCGTAGCTCCAGCAAGCCTATGTGGAGGTACTAATGCCATGCCTGGTTCCCAGGAGAGGATACAACAGCTCAGAAAAGTTCGGGGACAGCCCCAGCTCTTCACACCAGCAAGATCAAAGCCTGAGCTGTTGCCTCACAGGCTTTACTTTTAACCAGTGTTCCCAGGGGGGGTGATTTGCCCCCTGGGGTCATGGGCAGGTGCGGGTTGCTGCTAGCACCTAGTGGCTAAAGGCCGGGTTTGTGTCTAAAGCTCATTCAGCTTCCAGGATGGCCTGCAGCACAGAGCCAGCCCAGCCCAAGGCGTCACCCTGCAGAGGGGGGCAAACTGCTTTTCTCCGAGCACGGACAACTGAGGGCCACTCTCCACGGATCCCCCTGAGCGAGAGATGAGGAGAGCTGGGTTCCTAGCTCAGCCTTGTTTTTGACTTGAAGGGTAGAATCTTTTATTTTTAATTTTTTTATCATTAATATACAATTACATGAGCAACATTGTGGTCACTAGATTCCCCACACTATCAAGTCTCCACCACATACCCCATTACAGCCACTGTCCATCAGCGTAACAAGATGCTATAGAGTCACTACTTGTCTTCTCTGTGCCATACTGCCCTCCTCATGCCCCCCACCCCACATTATGTGTGCTAATCGCAGTGCCCCCTATTCCTCTCATCCCTCTCTTCCCGCCCAGCCACCGCAGTCCCTTTCCCTTTGGTAACTGTTAGTCCAGTCTTGGGTTCTGTGATTCTGCTGCTGTTTTGTTCCTTCAGTTTTTCTTTGTTCTTATACTCCACATATGAGTGAAATCATTTGGTACTTGTCTTTCTCCACCTGGCTTGTTTCACTGAGCATAAATTGAAAGGTAGAATCATTTTTATCAAGACTGAATTTACTTCTTCTTGGACTCCTGGAAGAAGTAAAATGTGTTAGGAAAACACCTTGTGAAGTGATGTTTAAAAACAGGAAAGGAAACTGACTTTAACTGAGGACTTGGGTGCCAATGCCGGACTAGACACTTTTAAACCCATTGTATTATTTATCCTTCCAAACATCCCTTAGGCTTAGAGGATGTTGACATACCCCTTAACTCCCCCTTCTAAACCAGGGAAGGAATTGAACTCAGACAGGTTAACAGATCAAGGTTATGTGGCTCAAAGATGGGGTGTCTGGATTCTAACCCAGGCCTCAAAGATTCCAAAGTCTCTTCCTCACATACTTGATACATTTTTTAAGGAAATAATTAAAGCTATGCTGAAGGTAAGGTAGGAAATTTCAAGTGGGGCATTAAATAATCCCCCTACTTTTTAATTAAAAGGATTGCTTTTTATACCACATAAAGTAATCAGTGTGTACCATAGAAAGTCTTTACTATATACCATATTAGTATATGAGAGTGTGGGTTATAATAATGCTTTTTTTACAATTCTCAAGGCACATTTATAATCCATTATCCTGTCTGATATCCTCAAAAGTGTTGTGAGGCTGTCGGTAGTGGGGGTCAAATGTCCTCATTTTGCACCTGAAGAACTGAGCCTCTGAGTGGGTGGGACTTGGTGGAAGGCCCTATGCTAGTCCGGGGCCTCCTGTGCCCACCCTAAGGGCACTGTCCCTGCAGCACCATGTGGGGCTTGACAAGCTGACCTTCTTTCATCACAAATGTGGGTATTCTCAGGTGAGCTCTGACTCACTAAGGGTTAAGTCACATAAACACTTTTATGGATAGTAACCATTTACTGTGCCCTATAAAAAAGGGCCCCTTACCATGCTGGCTTCTTTCCCTAGGAAAGAGGGTGCCAACAGGGAACAAGGCTTGTGGGTCCGGGATAGCCTCTTGGGGGGCTGAGGGACCTTGGGGCAGCTGTGACCCCCAAGTCGTAAAGGCTTCTCTGTGGGTTGATGCCTCTAGGAGGTCATGATGAAAAATACTGTCTGCCCTGGAAGAGGAGCTTGTGGGCATCTGGTCACTAGGGAAGAACTGGTCTGCATTGTCTTGCAACCTGTTAAGCTTTCTACATGGACAAGCTCATTTGATAGTCAGAGCCCTTTCAGTTTGAGGTCATTTGCCTTCTAGAGGTGGTGAAAATGAGGATCAGACGTCTTTGGCTAGACAGACTTGGGAGTTGCACAAGGTCATGCACAGTAAGCAGGGAACCTAAGGCCTGAGCCCTTATCACCCCACCACCAAAGCTGGGGTGCTTTGCCCTCACACTACCCTGCCTTCTAGTTTTCTGGGAAGTGGTGAAGAGAAATCCTGAGCCTGCTGAGGAGTAGCTCACAGTTGACCAGGCAGGTCTTGCTTCCAGTGAAAGGGCCACTTTGAAACAACCCCCCACACAAAGAATTTCAGGGAAGCCTTTCCTACCCATCCCCCGCACCCTGGAGGGCTGAGCAACCCTCCATGCGGATGGGATGGGCTCTGAGCTTCAGCCCTTTCAGGGTTAAACAGTAACCTTTCTACTGCTTGTGGTTGAGCAAATGCTGGCGAGGAACCAGCCCAGCCTTGAGCAAACAGGAGCCTGGGGCCAGGCCCCCCTCTCCCAACCTCTGGGGGCCTGGTGGTTTTCTCTTGCCTTAAAGTTCCCCATCTCATTTCTTAGCTTAGGGAAATTGCTCTAGAAAGCCCATGGGAAAAGGACTAGTTACTATGAAAAGGAGAGGGGGGTTTCACTTGAGTTGGTTTTCCTTCTCTGAGAAAGAGAATCACAGAGATTTCTGGAAGGGAACTTAAGAATCAACTTAGTCACCTTCTTTAAATTTTTTCATGGGGAAACTGAGGCCCAGGTTGTTGCTGGTTTGGGTTATCCAAAGGTGTATGATTCTTTTCATACACCTGCCATGCACTTGAGCCCTACCTTGTACCAAGTGCTTCAGGTATAGAAGCTCATTTAATCACTAACCAACACACATGGTAGATGGGGATCTGCAGTTTTCCAATGAGGAAACTGGGGTTCGGCAAGGCTAATAACTTGTCTGAGTTAGTACTAACCTTAGCTGGTAAGTGGTAGAGCTTGGAATCAATCGCATCTCTTTCTGGCTTCAAAACTCACATTTTTGTGGTGACCCCTCCCACCCCATAGAACCCAGATCTGTCACCCCGGCTCTGTTACAGTGTTTATCATTCCCATGCTGTCTTTCCTTCTCTACCTTCTTCTTAGGCTGCATTCAGGCCTAATTATTTGTCCAACAGCCTTGATGATAATGTTAATAATCATCATACATGATCCTGCTTAGCCTAGTTCAACCCTTAATCACTGCTCTAGCCCCAGTCCCTAGAACAGTACCCAGCCCCTTGTAGGACTAATCAGTATGTGTTGAATGAATGCATGAATGAATTTTTATGCCTTTTCCAGACCACTCTGCTTCCCTCTCAAGCCCTACATAGAACCAGAGGAGCAGGAGCTGAGTTGGAGGGCAGGGCTCTGAGGGCTGGAACCACTCTGGTTGGGCAGTTTCCATCCTGGGGCACTGTTCACACCTGAGGATGCAAGATATCCCCCAAACAGGTGGAAAAATTTCCGTGGCTGCTGCTATAAAGCTAGCCTGCTTTCCTTACCTCTCCCCTCTCTCCTTCTAAACATTTTAGAAAGAGCAAGTTACCTTTATAGGCTGTGGGGAATGCTCAGTCATCTTCTGGAAACAGGCTGCTCTTCTTTTGAATGATTGAGCACACTTCTAGAGTGCCTGGCTCGAGGGTAAGAGAAAACTGTAGATGCTGGATGATAGAGGTGAATATTTCTAAAGTGTAAGATTTTCACATTGTTTAAAAAATCCCAACAGGCCCATGGAAGAAAGGCTCTTCTCCTGGTCCTTCACAGAGAAAATGTGCCCTCAGACTGAGAAAGTTACCTTCAGGTCAGCTTTGTAGCCAGAGGTATTCTCCAGGGCTCTACAGGGAGAGGGAAAGCTGGTCAGAATTTTCACCAGGAAGGAAGGGATGGGGCAGTGTGTTGTCAGAGAAACCAATGGATCCCTGATATTCTCATGGAGCTGAATACTTGAGGAACTCTAGGTAAAACATGACTAAGGTCCTCTGGGACCAGCCCTTCCCATGGCAGATACATGTGCTGAGAAGACTTCTGGCTGCTGGGCACGGGGCTGCTCAGGTGTGCTGGGACCTCCGAATGTCTGACATCAGGTCAGAGCTCCTGCACAGGTGCCCGGTCCACACTGCTACCAGCTTGGATTTCATTGATTGCAATTCCACTTTAAACAAGATCTCTTTGGCATTTTCACTTTTGTAAAAAAAAAAAACCCTTTGGCTGCTGGCCAGACTCGCCCTGTAAGCAGGTATTGCATTTTCCTCCTGTTTCATTCCTGATCAGAGATTATTCATTTATGAATGGGTGGCTGTAAAAACTTGCCTCATGCATATGAAAGTTGAGCCTGGAAATTTTTAATTGCCAGTGAGTTTTGCTTTTACTGAAAGGGCTGTGGTAACATGCTTTGGAGGCAATAGATGGAAGGACAAATTCTTTTTTTTTTCCTTCCTAAATTAACTCTATGATCTGTATCCTCAAATGACGTTTGTCCAAGAGGTGCTGACTGACTGAACGGGCTGTTGATCCCCTTACAGATCATGATTCTGGAAGGAAGTGGTGTAATGAATCTCAACCCCAACAGCAACCTCCTCCACCAGCAGCCAGCCTGGACAGACAGCTATCCCACGTGCAATGGTAAGGGGGCCGGTGGGTGCCAGTGTCGCTCTTCACGGGGTTTCTTCCTTTGCTTTATTAGGCTTCATGTCCCAACCTAATGTCTGAAAAATGCAGGTTTTATTTGGCAGGGGCTGTGGGAACCAGAGAAACTCTTTATGCTGGAGGTCCTCACAGATCCCCGGGGCTCCAAACAGAAACTCACTTGAGATATTCTATTGTTTCCTCCCAATTTTCAAGACCTTGGGTTGGTAGCCTGGCAGAGAGGGTGGCAGAAGAGATGCCCAAAGGGAAGGCTACTCGTTGAAGCTTTTAACAGTGTTTGGCTGGGATATCCAGATAGAATAGGAGACAAAGGAGTGTGTGTACATGTGTGTGTTGTGCGGAGGCATGCAAGTTAAGGTGGAGAGGGTTATAGCAGTTTACTCTTTCTGTTTCATCTTCCAGTGATCTCCCTTTGTAAGGGGAGGGGAGATTTGTTAGGAGACCATGAATCCTCCTTTAGTGCCTTAATCTAGAACTGATTGATTAGTAGAGGGAGGGTCTGGTGGGGGTGCTTATAGAGGGTTTGGTGATCAAGCTCACAGCCAACTGTAGAAGCTGAACTAAATAAAGTGGTTGCTGAGTTAGCCCCCCACCACACTGTGAAGGCATTCAATTTAGGCAGATTTCTGTGCATCACAGTGCAGTGAGTTTAAGGAACTGGGGCCCTTCTCCCATCCCATACCTGTTGCTAATTTCCTTGCCAGAGACTCTGCTGCTCTTGCTTTCCTTGAATGAAAATAGCCTGCTGGTGAGCAGAGTCGGGGAAGCAGAGTGGGAGGATAAGGGAAGGGTCATCTTAAGTAAGCAGCCTGTCCCCGTGCAGCAGCATCTCTTTCGATTTGGAACCCCAGCCACACATGGTCATAGAGTGATCAGGTGACCTTGATCACCTGCCCCACCAGATTGCTCCCCTTTTTGGGCACTAACATTTTTTGCTGCAGATCTTAGATTCCTTGTGGGAATCTCAAAGGAGAACTCCAAACAGGGCAAAAAGGTTCTTCAGGCTGGCAAGTCCCCAGACCCCTGGGCCCTGTATTAAAGCAGTGGCCCCCATTTGCTTTGGAGAAAGCTGGGGCAATGTATTAACAGGGACTAGAAGTTAGGTGCCACTTTTACTTCTTAACTTCCAGAGGACTCAAAAAAGGGCTACCTCCCGGTCATGACTGATGAGGTGGGGGAGGCCAGCTGAATCACAGAGAAGAGCTGAACCCACAGAATTTTCAGTGTTTCTCCTGAAACTCCAGGAATCTGGTGAGTCTGCTGGCTAATAAGGAGAATCCCCCAGTTAACTTCAGACAAAGTTCTCTGGTCTCCCAAGTTCTGACAGGGCACAATATCAGGAACTGTCCTTGAATCTAGATCATGTGAAGTTGAGAAAAGAAATTGTTCCAGGTCTATTATTCTGTTGTTGAGAGTTGCTTTTTCTTTGTAAACCCAGAGCTGCACTGTCACAGCAGCATAATTCTTAAAGTTCTTTGACAAATATAAATATATAAAATATATGTGTGTGTATATGTATATATATATATATATATATATAATTAAAGATTGAAGACTCAGGGATACACAAAAAATATATCCCATCCTTAAACAGTTATTTTTGTGAGACACCATCGAAATGGAGGGAAATGGAGATATCCAATCTAAGCTTTGTGTGTGTGTGTATTTAGGGATATTTCTACATAATTAAATTTTTGGACTAGATTTTTCCCATCCTGTTTCCACTGACTTCCCCTTCAGAGTGCAAGCTGAGGGTTTAGGGCTGATTCGTCTGGCCATGAGGTATGAGAAGTAAAGCGTATAGTGTGAGTGGCAGGTGTTACCCATGGCAGACACCTTTGTGCCCAAATTAGTTAGACCTACTGCTCTTAGTGCTTCTGAAGTCTCTAAGTAGTGGGTGGATTCTGAGGGGGTGAGCAAAAGTGGAATTGGGCTGGAAACATTCCTGCCTCAGCTCTCCTCCAGGGGTGTTGAGGGCTAGGCTATGGCCATTAGAGGAATCAAACCTTTTGGAGCTCTTTAGCTCCTTGTCACTCAGACTGTATCCACAGACCAGTATCATCATCATCATGTGGAAGCTTGTTAGGAATGCAGAAACGCAGGTCTCACCCCAGGTCTATAGAATCAGATTCTACCTTTGAACAACATTCTCTGGTGATTCATAATTACATTACAGTTAGAGAGGTATTGATCTAGCACGATCTTGAAGAAAAAGTTAGGGACAATATTCTTGCATTATGTTTTTCTCTACTGGTCCATCCTTGAATTTGTGGGGAATATTCGCATGTGTCATGTTCAGTTGGAGCTCCCCTGCTTCAGCTTGGTGGGCTGCAGCAGTGTCTTCCCCTTGTCCCTGCCTCTCACCTTTCCTGGAAGAGAGCTCCTTCCCTTGACCTCTGTTTTCAAGGGAACTGGAAGATCTCTCAGCCCTGTTGCATTTTTGCCAAGCCCCCCAGGACTTTGGGCTGACTTTGTGCTGTTCTCTTAAGTGAACATGAGAGAGTCACATACAGGGATGGCAAGGCCAACTTAGGCTCAGCAGTATTTATTGGCTTGACTAAGCTTCACTTAGACACTGGTATTTGATTTAGCCATCTCGTGAATGCACCCCACAATTCTTTCAGATTCCTACATTATATTTTCTTTGGCCACAAATTCCACTAAAGAAATACAGAGCAAGCACCTATAATGGCAAAGTCACGGAGGTGGTTTTTAACAGAAGAAACAAAGATCAGTAAGACAGAGTCTATGACTTTGAGCACACAATTTACGAAGTACTTAAGAGACCCTTGATGAAAAGCAGAACAAGACAAAAGCTATTAGGAGAAATACAAGAGTGTCTCCTGGAAGTTCAGGGGATAACAAGTCTTCACAGTAGGTTGTGGGGATTGGTGATGGCCTCACAGGGTGGTCAAAGTCTGCAAGCTGGGTAAGAATCCAACAGGGAGTGATTGGCAGAATATATACCAGGTTAAAAGAACAGCATAGGAAAAAAGGCAGACGTCATAGGTCACTTGAAGAATAGTGAAGAGCCTCAGTGCCTGGCTTAGCAGTTTTGTACCTAATTTCAGTGGATAATAGGGAATGAGTGAAGATAACTGAATAGGGAAGTGACCTTATAGTACAGCTATAATAACCAGTGTAGGGCAGGGGCACATCAGTACAGTTGACAGATGGATGATCTGGATCCCTATGGGAAGAAGCAAAGTAATCACAGGGAAAAGAACCTTACTCTAAGGTCTCATTGTTCCTTGAAAATGGTCTAAAATTTGAGTATGTATGTGTCTAGGTGCTTGTGAAAGAGAGGGAAAGAATGGGGGAGAGAGAAAAAAGAAGAAGAGAGGGAGAGAACTATGTGGGTGTGGACAATAAGCTCAGCTGATGAAACTGTAGCAATGTTTTAGTTTCATGGTACTTTGCAGGAGGTGGGGAACAAGCTTTTGACCTGATAGCATTTCAGCTCTGTGTCCTGGTCTAGCACCCAGGGGTAAGTTCTATGCTAGGGAGGTTATGAAGATGCATGGAGGTTATGTGATTGGCCCCACCACAAGTGGGGACAGAACCACCTTTTCTCAGAGCCTCCTGCCCAGAGCCTGTCTCATGCTCCAATCCACACACTGGTGCCCACGGACTGTGCCTGTGCTCCCCATGATATGTGGCAACCAGCAGTGCATCCCCACATCTGAGATTAGTATGCCCAGGACCAAGCACGGGTCACTCACAGGACCACCTCCTGTTTTGCAGTTTCCAGCGGGTTTTTTGGAGGCCAGTGGCATGAAATCCATCCTCAGTACTGGACCAAGTACCAGGTATGGGAGTGGCTCCAGCATCTCCTGGACACCAACCAGCTGGACGCCAGCTGCATCCCTTTCCAGGAGTTCGATATCAATGGCGAGCACCTCTGCAGCATGAGTTTGCAAGAGTTCACCCGGGCAGCGGGGACGGCGGGGCAGCTCCTCTTCAACAACTTGCAGCATCTCAAGTGGAATGGTGACTACCTCTCTCCCTACCCACTAGGAGCCTGCTGGGAGGAGTGCAGACTCACAGTGGCAGGGTTCCTTGTCAGGGACATCAAAGGATGGTCTCACCTCCAAATACTGGTTGCCGAGGTAGGGAGGGAGAAGGAAGGTGAGAGAAGATAAGCAAAGCTCAAGGATGTGGTGTGTCTAATCCATAAAACCCAGTGTGATTTCATTCTCTTCTATGGTTAATTTTCAAGGAGACAAGGTCTAGCAAGGGATCCACAGAATACTTGCTACTCTCAGGAAAACTTTTCTTCTTTCCCCTGAAAACAGGGCTCAGTAATTAAATTCCCAATCACCTGTTTGTTAAGATTATCATGGCTATTTTTTTTTTTACTTCTAAACCTAGGTTCTTAAAATGGCCCCTAAGGCTGGTAAGAAGGTAATGCAAAATTAGGTCTATGTTTGCGTTTTGGGAAGGGAGGAGGCTCACAATATTTCAGCAGATCCTTAAAAGATCTAAAACTCAAAAAAAAGATTTAGGACTAATGGTCTGGACATATGAGGGATGTTTCTGCAGTGATTTCTGGAACTGATACTGCTCTAGGGCCCCAAACATGTCTCTCGAGGCCTCACCTGGAATACAAATAGGCTACCACTCCAAATGCTGTCCATTCGTGATAGCTGATTCACACATGGACACATTTTATACTGGCTTGTAAGGCACGGCAGGGTAGACAACTCATCGTGGTGTGTCTTTGACCCTGGCATAAGGTTCTCCTGGTAATGCCAGTAAAAAATGATCACTTGAAAAGCAGTGATATTGAAGAATAGTGAGCTGGCCTGTCCACATGAGAACAGGCATGTCTGTCTCAGCAGAACCTGTGTTTGGGCAAGTAGCAAGGGCTTGGGCAGCATGAGTTCCAGGGCTGTGAACCAGATTGAGACCCTGCCAGCTGCCATCAGCACCGAGGAGGACCCGGAGTCTGGCTGCGGAGCCGGCCGCTGTGGCGGCCATTCAGGATGAGCTCCTAAAGCCGGGCACTCCCTTCTGTCCACCTCACAAAGATGGTTGCTCATTTTTCTTTTACTATAACCAAACCAAATAAGGCTCTATGACTAGCCCCCAGGAATCTTCAGAAAGAGCCTATTTACTTGACAAATTAAAAATATTCACCTCCCCACCTCCAATTAAATCCTCTTCTTTGAAGTTTTGCCCTGATTAAAGCCTGAGGCAGGGAGGCCTGGGAGGCGCTCCGGCCCTCTTGGACGTTCCATGGCTTGTTTGGCTCCATGCCCCACTGCATGCTGCTGGTGCCTCTGAGAGCCTAATGACCAGATCTCTCACCTTTGTTTCATTGTTTGCCTTTTTGTAGATGTTCTATGAGCTTACATTTATTGAGTGTTTACTTATACTGGATACTCCAGTTGGATTGACTCATTTAATGACCTTATGAGAAAACAAATATTGTATCCATTTTACAGATGGGAAAACTGAAGATCAGAGAGTTAAGTTGAAGTCATTTATAATCTCTGAGATAATATTTATGCTTTGAGATATTTGTAGTCTGGCTGGGGAAGAAAAACACCCTAGCCTCATTCAGATGTACATATGTGCTTATGTGTATGATACTTTTAGAGAAGTGTTGCAGGCATAAACAAAGGAAGATCAATGCATTTATCCAGGAATACCTGATAGATTGGATCCAATCAAAATTCTGATTCAATTTAAGACCAAAGAAGAACCAAGCTAGTTAAATTAAAATGGTTTTCCCTGTATTTTTGTTATCATTTGATATCATATCTCAGTATTAGAAAGCACCTTAGAGGCCATCTAATGACTTTATCTAGTTTAATCCTCCAAATTTACAGATGATGAAGCCAAGACCCAGAAAGGTGAAGCGCTGTGCAGCTCTTAGTGAAAAAACTGGTCTTCTGACTTCTGAGGTTCTAGTTCCTCCATACTAGATGTCTTCCCTGTGCAAGGCCAAGTAGTTCCATCTGATGAGGGGGCCCCAGCTACTGCTTCTCTGGGTCAAGGACTCCAGGCTTGAGTTTGTAGCTGCTGAGAGGGAAGCCTCGTCCCATAAGCAAACAAAGGTGAACAGGCAGTGGGACTGGCAGAAGCTCTTCCAAGACACCAGCTCTGTCCTTGTTTCAGCATCAGGTTTTGGCTCCCTGTGGGCCCACTCTGATTTTCCCAATCTGTCCTTCACAGGCCAGTGCAGCAGTGACTTGTTCCAGTCCACACACAATGTCATTGTCAAGACAGAACAAACAGGTGAGTAGTAACAGATGAAGGGAACCAGCCTGGTAGGAAAAGCCCTGGGAAGACAATGGGGAGGGAGCGCTAGAGGGAGTGTGGGAGCAGGATGGATCCGTGTTTTGGCAGGAAACCCAGGGACACCTCTTTCCTAGTTGTGTCCACTGGGCCACCCCTCCACGAGCCTCATTCCTTGCCAACTATTTCTGATGTCTTGACTGATGGCGAGCCTAATTGTGTCCATACTCTTTGCTGCTCACTGCTGGTCAGGGCATCACCCAGGCTCCATCCAGTTCAGGAGCCAGGAAGAGTGCAGTGTAAGTGGTCCTCCCTCTCACACCAAGAGAGTCAGGGGATTGGACATGGCCCAGGTAGGAGAAGTAAGAGGAGAAGACAAGGGTCAGTGTCTCATCTCCCCACACTCCTTTGGTGGGAGCGTGTTTCACAAAATGGAGGAAGATGCGGGCTTGCTATCAAGTTACTATAGTTTCTGGGGGGCCCTACGAGCTTCTATATGAGTGTTCAAAGGCAGCAGTGGGACCCAATTCCTGCCTTCTGTGCACTTTTAGCAGACCCTGTTCTGGGCTCTGAGTAGGGTCTGCAGCCTCATGGCATCTACGTTCAATTATGTTCTCATCCCCTGCCTAGTTACCCATCCTTCATCTGTCCCAAATCTCTGTCTTGGGGACCTTCTATGATTTAGTTGGGCTTGCAGGGGGCAGTAACTGCCTCAAGACATTGTGCCCCAAGGCCTGGCAACACTCAGAGCTCCTGACATACTGATCTTTGACCTATGACCTCTCAGTCTAGGGAGAGCTTTGTGAGTCCCCCAAAGTCTACTGTCCATGAAAACACCGTGCAGCTGCCACCACTCCGTGGTCACTCCCCATGTCCACTGCAGCGAGAAGAGCCACAGGCCTCCCTGAGGGTTGCATGCTAGTCACCAAAGACAGAATTTGACCTCAGGTGATTTGTGAGTCACTAGGCACCAAAATTGGCCCCATACAATTATTTACTCTTTTATAAGGGATCTAGTTGGCTATTATTAAACAAAAAACAATAGCTGCTAAGCATGTTAATTAGGTTTCCCTAGCTTTGCCCTTCCCCTCACAGAGACCTGGGGTTGGGTTATACAGATGGTCTGTTTGAGGTTCTGACTGGTGTAGAGGCTGACACAGGACTTGGCCAAGAGGATGGTGCCCTATCCCCTGTGACCTGACAGAGAACTAGGAGCCAGAATGGTATTGGAGAGGTCCCAGACAAATCAATATTTCCTCCTTGACTATCCAGACATTCTTGTGTTGCCAGTTCAGAAAAGTTGAGCCGAAGGGTGGAGAAGAAGGTCCACCCTGGGAGGAAGGGAGAAGAGGCTCATAGAGAGACCAACACCCCCAAATCTTTTTGGTTCAGTTTGTTTTCAGAGACAACAACAGGTGTATGAGGTGACCCAACAAGGAGAGAGGGTGTAACCCCAAGAGATTGGGCTTGGGGTGCCCAAACACGTAGCTATTAGTTAAAATACCAGCTAAATCTCTATGTCGTAAACAGGAGGCCTTAGCCAGTGAGTCAGGTTTTATACCATTTATGCTATAAAAACAAAATGAAACTCGGTCATGGCTTACCACTCTGGCTCTGAAATTCAGAACCTGGGCAGGAGGAGAGCCAAAGGCAGCCTAGACCTGTGAAGGGGGAAAGCAGGAAGTCCTGGAAGGGACAGATGAGAACTCCTGCCAGGTCTTACAGCTCATGGCCAGCCAGAAAAGAAAATGCTTCTGTTGGAGACCAGCCCAGACATGGGGTTGTATAGGAGTTGGGTGTCATTTTGGGTAGGTGGAGGGGAATTTCCTTTGAATCTGAAATCTGAAGAGTCAATTAGAGTGAGACGTGCTTACCCAGCACACATTGAAGAGAGAGACGGAGAGAGAGACAGACTGGGTACTCTTTCCTTTTCCGAGATGGGGCAATGGGGCCCTATTCTTTAAAGTTTTTTGTTTTATTTGGAAACACTCTCCTCTCCTTCTCCTCAGTTTTGTTCTGGGAATTATATGTCACCCCTTAAGCTAATTGGAGAGATCCTGAAGGGAGGAGGCTATCCCCTAACCTGAGGAGAGACTCTAGATTTCAGCAATGAAGACACTGTGATAAGACTGACCAGACTTTTTCTGAAAGAAACATAATTAATTTTCCTAGGAAAATTTCACTAGGAACACATATTGATTAATCATGAATTTATTTGTCCCTAACAATGATTTTTTTCTAATGTAAAAGTATTTTGGTGATTTTGCAGTAGAATGCAAGACAATGCCAGGCTCCTGAACCCACCCCCTGCCATGAGCAGCCTGGGAAAATTTCCAGGAAGCCAAAGCATTGGCCTAGGACAAGATCTCACTGTTGCAACTTCCCTAAAAAGGCAAAAAGTATAGAACACATGGATAGCACCATAGCACAGGCCATTTCCCCCAGGACCCTGGAAGAAAACTGAGGTAACATTATTATACAGTAATATGGGGCTGAAGCAGAATCGTATCCCTTCTTTCAGAGGACCATCCCCAAGTTCCATGCCTCATGGGTGAACAGTGAGTTAGAAAAAGCAAACGCTTCACCAGGGGAAACTGATGGCTGACTGTTCTCATTTTTTGTCCTTTGTAGACCCTTCCATCATGAACACCTGGAAAGAAGAAAACTATTTATATGATACCAACTATGGTGGCACAGTAGGTAACTAACTCCCTAACACTTGTGGCCCTTTTACATTCTTATTCTGTTTTGTTTTTTTTTAATAGCCACAGGGTTATACTGTAAGGAGGGGGCTCTTAATGTCCTTTACCTTTTAACTGTCACAGATTTGCTGGACAGCAAGACTTTCTGCCGGGCCCAGATCTCTATGACAGCAACTGGTCACCTTTCTGTTGGTAAGCAGTCCTGACATTTGAGGCTGAGTATGCCTCGTGCAAGTGCTTACTGAAAATTAATGAGCATTACCCAAATCCCATGTTTTCACTTTGCTGGTGCCTTTCTCACTAAAAGACTAGGGAAGGATTAGAGTTAGTATTTATAAAAGGTCTGCTTTTAAGCCAATATTTGTACATTAAAAATGACCAGCAATGATGCCTCTAGGGAAAGTGTTGTTCTCCTGTGAAACCAAGTCACTCTCTCTTCAACAAAACCTTGCTCTTGGGAGATTATCTGATAAAATTATTCATACTTGGGTATACTTATGGGGGAAGAAGGCTGTATTTGATTTTTAATGTATATTATATTTGGTGTTAGAGAAAGAATGTCTCACAGTGGCATCCAGAGCTCAGTGAAACTGTGGTGATTGTCTCTGGGTAGAAGGGTAGTAACTGGAAATTTCTAGAACCCTGAGAATTATAGGACAGTTTTTAAGTTTGACCCTGATGGCTCATCAGGACCACCTATAGTCAGACCGCCTATGCTTTATGAATTCTGTTCACATCTGATATATTTGATTAAGAATAGATGCAACTGGGAGCCATCCATGACTGTCAATCAAGGTGGCACTTAGTGAGAGGGTTGGTCTGTTGGGAGTCTGGAAGAGGGGTTAGCAAACTATATTTCCCCTCCCCTTACAAATGGGACACTGGCATGTACTGTTAGGAATGAACTCACGGGGAGGTGAATAGAGGCTTTCATGTTGTCCCTTGATCTGGGTGTGAACTTGTCGATCTGTTTGGGTCTATAAAATGGGGCTTAGACCTATCACAAGTGAATTGCTCTTTTCCTGGAATTGAGTTTGGAACAACTTCAAAACTGGGATTTAAATGAGTGTTTGTGAAAGAAAGCATGGAATGAAACAACAACCCCTCCTCATTTTTTTTTTTTTTTTTTTTTGCTTTTGTTGAGTGTGTTTTTGAGAACTGAAATAATGAAAGCTTTTGGTTTGAGGTTTTGTTCGGATCAAGCCCCTTGAATGAGACAGGGCTGGGAGCCAGTGTAAATGCTTCTGTAATTGAGGTTAAGAGAGGAGGCTGATTCATTTCTCTACTTCTCTCTCCTTCCAGCAGCTCATCACATTTTGTGTCACTCTAAGTATTTGTTGAAATTAGGAAACAGATCAAACACTGGAAAGCTTCTGCAGTGGATTTCCCATTCTGGGGGAACTGAGCCAATCAGGGCCAAATTTCTGTGGCAATCATTGCCACCCAGTCAAGACCAAGGGTTTTAGAGCTGAGGAAACCATTCTGATTGCCCTCTGACTTCCTTTCACACTTTCTAAGGTGCCACCTCTGATGTCCTTCCAGTTAGGTCTTTGGCTTATGGCAAAAGATTCCAACTGAGAATAAAGTTGAACCAACCACTTCCCAAGCCTCAGGGGTGTTAGGTCTTGAGGTACCTGGGAAACCTATTAAAGCCACCATCACAGCTCTGCTGCCCTCACAGACTGCTTTTCTCTCTTCTGTATCCTGACTTACCTTCTAGTATCTCAGAATCAGTGCAGCCAATTTCTGTTTCACATTTGTAGTAACAGGGAATGCACTATCTCCTGAGCTTGCCCATTCTATTTTTGAAGAATCCTTCTTAAATGGGCTTTACAAAAGTGCTTTCCTTGACCCTGCCTTGATCCTTGATTCCTCATGTTCCCCATTCCTATTCTACAATTATAGCACTGGCTGGAAAGTGAGATAAGCAATCCAGGGCCTCTGTCAGAATTATCCCTTAAAGAATCAATTCAGTGTCTGGGGTTGGAATAACAGCCCTCCAGTGGGATAGTTAATTACAGCCTTGTATGAGCCAATTCCTTTCAGGATAATTCGGTTTCTACTGGATAGAACCAGAAACCTGCCACCCCCCCACACCCCTTTAATCCCCAAAAGACCTTTGCCATTTGTCTGAGTCTGTAGATTTCAAGCTCCCATTAACTTGAGAGCAGTTAAATGTCTTTCTATGTTTTAATGCAAGTTACAAGCTGAGCTAAGGCGAGGCCCAACATAAACTGATGCCCTCTATGATAAACGTAGGTGGGGAAGCGGGCTTTGTTTTGATTTCTCTGTCATCTGTCCATTTCATAAAATGCTGCCACCAGTGTTCCTGATCTGCCCGATAGTCCTCGAGCCAATCACGCCAACTCAGGCTTGATGTGTTTATTCACTGACTTGTTGAGCCTAAAGCTAGGGTGGCACGGTCTATTATAACACTGACATTTGTATATCCCGTAAAGAAATGGCTCACAGCTGAATCATATGCAAATGCTTCTAATCTTCTCTTCTTGAGAAGCAGCTTAGCTGAAGTCATGTTCTAGAACTTGCATCAGAACCCTGTGGCTTGGTGCTACCCCTGCCTGGGCTGGACCTTGGCCTGAAGTGCCTGGGAGCAGATGGAGAGAAAGCCAAGCTGGACAATTCCCCAGAGCAAGTCATTATTTTATAAGAATGAATCACTTAACCATATGGCTAACTTCAAAAGTTTTGATTTTTATTTGGAGGAGAGGAGAAGGCATAGGGGGAGAGGCCATCATATAAAAATGAAGTTTCAGATCAAAAGACTGTGGTGTTAGACTGCCCAGTAATTCTGCAGCTGTTTCTGCACACTGGGGAATGGGGAGATGCTAGAAGAAATTGGAATTTTCTTTTGCCTTTGGCTGCATAATTCTCCATGTGGTGACAGAAACATTTTTATTTGGGGATTTTTTTTTTTTATCTTTCCTAATCTGGCTGGAGGTCTAGCCTGGGTAAATGGCTGACATTGCAAGAAAATTCTCTCATAGTCTATCTGGTCTGGGGTTTTTAAATCTAGAGTCCATGGACTCCTCAGTGAACCACAAGCTCCTGAAATTGTTTATAGATTCATGTGCATACACATATGTGCGTTCTTCTGGAGAGAGGGCCCAAGGTTTCCATCTTAGTCACAACAGTACCTTAATCCCAAAGTGACTGATTCTGCATCAGCTTGGAACCCCTGAACAATGACTGAGGCCAATAAACTGAGAGACATTCGGGTCTTTCTAAGTTCAACCCTGGCTCTGAAATAATAGCCCTGCATCTCTCCTGGATGCCATTTGAAAATGAGCTTTGCTTGTGGCCTGCTGGGTAAATGCCACTCTTTGTCTGCAGAACAACACGGTCCTGTCAGAGTGATGTATCACTTGGAAACCGGGGTGGGTGCCAGACCTGTCGCAATATTGTCACATCCTGATGGGGTGTTGCAACCTCACCCTGAAACCTGCAGGGAGGGAGAGTGAAGTCTCTTTACATTTCCTGTGAATTTGTCCTTCCAGATTTCAGAGAAACCCAAGTCAGGTGCAGGTCCTCCTGCTGACAAGGGTAAGGGAGAAATTCTTAACCAGAGTACATGATTTTTCTTATAGCCAGATCTTACTAAATTCCTTGCCTCCATCCACCATGGCTTTCAAAGAAACTGCTGGGAGAGCTTGGTTGTGACAAGCTGGGTGATCAGATAAGTGAATGTGTCCATGCATGCTGAGAAATAAGGAATCATCAGATTGGAATTGCTTATTCCTACCGACTAGAGCATTATAGAACTGATTCTTGGTAGAGAAGACTTCTGTGAAATCTGTTATGTGCCATCATCTTTGGAAATGGCATAGATTAGTGGTTGTGAGTAAAGCTTTTGGTTCAAATTGTGTTTACATCCCTGCTCTGCTTTCAGGCTGTGTGACTTTAGACAAGTCATTTGATTTCTCTGTGTCTCAGCTCTTCCGTAGTTGTGAACCATCCATCATAATAGCGCATAATAGTTGTGTGAGATAAATAAAGTGATTGTGTAAAGTGCGTAGCATAGCACCTCATATGCAGTAAGTGCTCAATGAACAGTAGCTATTCTTCTTGACCATTTTGATTAGGATTAATGGTTATCCAAAAGTTTTTGTATGATAGACCACTCTTGACAATCAGATGAGTGCTAGGGGCCCTCCCCTCTTATGGCAGTTTCAGTCTGAAATGCTCTTGAATGCTGCACCATCCGTGGGTCCGTGGCCCTAGGTCAGGAAACCCAGATGGAATGCACACAAAAGAGATGGGTTTTACTGGCCCAGCTTCTTAACAGGGTTGGCCTGCATTTAGAGACTACTCTGTTTTAAAATTGGCAGAGTTTTGATTATGGAAATTTTTGGTAAGGTCTGCCGTGGTTCTCCCAATGTTGGAAGTGCACGCTGACGGATACACACACACACACTGCTGGATCATTTAGGCTTCTTTTAAGTTTTATTTCACAGAACTGCCTCTGTCATCTCCTCTGGTGGCAGTCACAGGGTCACCATCATGAATCATTTGTTAAGCCGAACTGTGTTTCCATAGTCCATGGTGGCTCTCTGTACTAAGCTCAGATCAGTCAATGGCCCCTTTGTCAGGCTGATTAAAATGTAACTTTGCATGCCAAAAAAAGGCACTCCTCTGGCTTAAGAGCCATTTTTCTTTTTTATAAATGTTTACCATTTTTTTGTGTTATATAAAAAAAAACAGAACAAAACAAAAAAATCCCAAATCTTTCAATGACCTAAGTCCTTCAGTGCCTTCCCTCTCAGAATAAAAGCTAAAATCCAAAAAAAAAAAAAAAAAGATTCCTAACAGCCTTAATGATATGAACCTCAATATCCTACCTACCCTCTGCCCCTTACTCACCACCACACTGGCTTCCTTCTGTTGTGTGGACATACAAACCACACACTAACCTCTGGGCCTTTGTACCTTACCATTCTCATTCACAGAAGGCTTTTCCACAAGCTCTCTGCATCACTGTATCCTTCACATTCTTATGGTCCCCTTATCAGAGAGGTCTGCTGTGACCACTACCTTTTTAGTAAATTGTAAATTATTTCCATCTCCTTATTTCTATCCCCATTTCTTGCCCTGCAATGTCTTTCTCTATAGTCCTTTCATCTCTGTTTTGTTTGAGTCATATACCACATAGATGAGCAGTGCCAGGCATGTAGTAGCTGCTCAATAAATATTATTGAGTGGATGAATGAATGAAAAGGATGATTGCAGGGGACAGGTAAATTAAGCAGCTCTCCTTTTTCCCTTTAGCAGAGTCACCTGAGGTGAAAAAGGAACAAGATCACCCTGCCAAGTCCCATACCAAGAAGCACAGTAAGTTGATGAGCTTTCAGACAGCCCTTAGCCCTTCCCTTTAAGTTGGGCATAACTGAAGGCCACTTATTTTAGACAAATATTGCCTCTGCCTGCTGCCTCTGTTTCTTCACTACAGACTGGGTAGGGTGAGAAAATAGAGGCAGTACTTGCCGGCAAAGTAACCTCTTCTGCACTTATTTCTCCAAGTGGAGACCCACTGGATACTTCTTTCTTGGGCTGTTGTATGTGTTCTTAAATGGAGAGAGCAAATGAACAAGAACTTCCTATAGACACAGGCTTAGCAATTTCTCTTCCTCCAGAGAAAAGGGTGGAAGAAGAGGAAGATGGGAAGAAACAACCGAGATGCACTACATTTTTCTCTTGCTGAATGTTGGCTTTCTACCTTCGTGAAGGTGTTGATCCAAGAAATGACAGTTTATTCTTAAGACTCAACAGTGTTGTTTGGAAGTTGTATTTACCTCAGTGATAAAAACAAATGACAATATATGAAATAGCAGAGACATGGAGTTGGTGGGAGCATAAAAAGAAATCAAGATGGTATAATCTAGAAACTATAGGGAATTGGACATCTTTACTATTTTCTATTTCAGATCATCCCACAGAACTGAATTAACACAACCTGCCAAATTGGGGATGTGGGTATGGTATTGTGTTACAAGTCTAGTGGGGATAAAATCGAATTTGGTTGCTAATCTCGTTAAAGTAGATGCTTTATTTTCAAACTGGACCCTCAACCCTGTAAGACCCTGCCCCAGTGTATTCTAGGAGTTAAAATTCTAGAGCCCTAGTGATGTGTATTTGGCAGAAGCATTGTTACTGGGTGGGGGTGATTTACTTGATTGAGGTGATAAATAAAAGTGGCTGAAATGTGCACTCTTGGGAAGTAACAAGTTGAAATAAATCCCAAGCAATCTGTCAACAGTGATTAGAAGAAACTTCTCTGGCATAGTAGGTCTAAGATCTGTCAGTCCTGGCTTTGCCACAAGTTAACTGTGTGACCTTGGCCAAGTCACTTAAATTCTCTGTGTCTGTTTCATGATTCATAGACTAAAAAATTGTGCCAGTTCATTCTCAAATGCCTCTTTTGTCATATCCACTATTTGTGATTCTGTAATCTGGCTTTGCTGGCAGGTAGCAGAGAATTCAGTCTCTCCTACTTGATAGAAGGTGTTCCAACCCCGTGCTTCTTCTTTCCCTTCTTTGTGATGACTTCATCCATTAATAAATTCCTTTTTTTTTTAACTTCTCCTCAGATCCTCGAGGGACACACTTATGGGAATTCATCCGAGACATCCTTCTGAACCCAGACAAGAACCCAGGGTTAATCAAGTGGGAAGACCGTTCAGAGGGCATCTTCAGGTTCTTGAAATCAGAAGCTGTGGCTCAGCTGTGGGGGAAAAAGAAAAACAATAGTAGCATGACCTACGAGAAGCTCAGCCGAGCGATGAGGTGAGGGGCTGCCAGTCCCCCGCATGGCAAGGCCAAGGGACCAGCTGTTTCCCTGGCATCTTAGTCTGACAGCCCCTTACGCCATATCTTCTGTTACAGGTATTACTACAAGAGAGAAATTCTGGAACGTGTGGATGGACGAAGACTGGTATATAAATTTGGGAAGAATGCACGTGGATGGAGAGAAAATGAAAATTGAAGCTGTCGACGCTTTGACCACAAACTAAAACATGCCCCCAAATGATTAAAAATCAAGAACTCCTGGACGTAAATATTTAAAAGACTACTTTCCTGTGATATTTATGTACCATGATGGGAGAAATAATCTACTTCTAAAGGGAAGAAAGAACACTACAGTTGATAAAATTATTTTGTTACTTTGAAGTATGTCCTATGTGGGGAACAAACGTACACAGTTTTCTGTGAAATATGATGCTGTATGTGGTTGTGATTTGTTTTTCCTCTGTTGTGAAGTTCTTTTCTGCTGCAAGAGCAGGGTTTGTGCTTCTTGCTGAGAGAAAGAAAAAAAATAAGAGGGCATTAAATGTTTTTATATGCAAAATGATTTAGAAAAAGGTGATGTGTCCTCTGCACATAAGCATCCACATGGCCTCCTCAAGAGAGATGAGCATGGTTGCTAGGAGGAACTCAGGATCTCAGATTGACGGGATGAACCAGAGGATGCTGGGAAGTTTAGCCTGACCTTAAGAACCAGTGGGTGGGAATGAAGACTTCCAAAATCCAGGTGGACTGTAATCACTGCATTATCTCCTGACTTGCAATATTTAAATCAGCAAGAAGAATGATGGTGGGGGGTTTTATACAAATTCAGGAATGATTTACCTGATGCCAAGGCTATCTTTCCCCCTCCCCCTCAGATGACTGGTAACAAAAATTCAATTTCCTCCTCTGCTCACTTCCAGTTATTTATGAGAGTGTACAGCCTTGGTTATTTTTATGCCAATTGCTTAAAAATAAATGGGAAACAGGAAGTGGTGATGAGTTTGCTCTTGTATTTCTATAATCCATAGTTTCTCAATTAGCACAGTGCACATTTTTGGCTGAGTAGTTCTTTGTTGTGCATTATTTGGCTGCTGTGTACAATGTAGGATGTTCATCAGTAGCCATGACTTCTACCGACTAGACGCAGATAGCATGCCCATTCCCCAGGTTGTGACGAACAAAAATGTCTTCCGACATTGCTAAATGTCCCCTGCGGGGCAACGTTGCTTTTAATGGAGAACCACTGATGTAGCCAGTCAAGATGAAGATGGCGTTTTAGTCTCAGAACAAAAAGATGTATGAAGTCTTTTAGTCCATAGCATGAAGCAAAACCAAGACATCAAAGCAATCTATTTTTAATTTTTAAAATGATAGGAACAGTGGGTTGAAATAGCTAGAGGGATTTCTTTCCAGAATCCCAGATGACAGGCAACATTAGATAAATCAAACATAGTAATGTAGTGAGAACTGCAACAGGAGACATTTTCACTGGGATTACAAAGCAGAGTAAAAATGACTTTGCGGAAGGAAATATGGAGAGAAGAGTGCGTGTGTGTGTTGAGAAAGGCAGGGAGAGAGAGAGAAGGACAGTGTTCTAGGGAAAAGCTTTGCTGATGTTACTTTTTATAATCTTTTCTTTTTTGGATAATCTCTCATCCCAAAAGTGAATGCTGCATTGTCCAGATTTGCAATCATTTTTTTTTTTTTAAGAAAGAAAAGGAAGGAAGGGTGGAAGAGAACAACAGAAAGCTCAGCTCAGGAGTTGTTGTCAGAAAGGAATTGGAGACTTCTTCAATGATGAGCCTGTCCCGGGGTACCTGGAGACTTATTGGGTTCTGCAATCTGGGAGGAACATGAACCTGTAGACACTTTGAGAATGGGTTTGAACCTCCAGATTCCTTTTGCAGCTTTTCTTTTTGGCTCGCTGTATCCTTGGCTTTCTCTTCCTCCTGCCTCTCTATCTTGAGCAATAAAATGGGGATGAGGACATGTACCAGTAAGGAGCACTCTTCATCAATTAATGGAGCACCTACCAGTATCTTACCCAGTGGAGGTGATTGAGTCATACTCAAAGGTTGCAAAGTCTTTGCAATGTATTCAGGAGACTGGAAGTAGGAAGAATTAAGACTTTTCCTAATTCTAATAAGATCCGTTATGGATGGTGACCTTATAGCACCAGCTTAGTGAGATGACCTTCTGAAAGTACAACCAAGTCCATTTTTATTTCTGCCTGGCTTGGTCACCTCCACAAAGGTGTTATTTAGTGTTGTCAAGTCACAGTTACTGGTGAAACTAAGAGAAATAACAATGAACAGCACAGATCTGAGATGTCCTTGCATCAAAGGCACACCTTTTCCAAGTAAGGCTATAGAATGGTGAGGCCATCCCAGCACTTGACTACACTTTGCACAGAACAAATTAAACATCCAGATATTTGAACTGGTGTCAATGCTTGAATGTTTGTGTGTCTGAATTGTGTAAAGTTATTAGAGATAGCTGCTAATTCTCACTCTGCTGTTCTTTCCCTGGCTTTGCCTCTTCATCATCTTAAGGTGGCTAAATCCTTCTCTAACTTCACTGTTCCCCAAATCTGTTTCTCACATTCCTCCAAATTGCCCTTGGCTCTCTCTTCACCTTCTCCAAAGAAGAGCAATCCCTGTTGTGTAGTGAGTCTGGGGAGTACCAAATGGAACAGTTCTGTGGATAATTAGCAGATGGTGTTATTTGTTGAAAGTGACAGTTTCTTGACAACTGGTTCCTGCTTAAATAGGCTGGAGTATTAAGTTCTTAGCATCTCTCTCTGTTGTATTGGCTTGAGTTTGATGTATTTTCTATGAGCTATTTATGACTTGGAGAACTCAAAATAATTAATCCATGCCAACTTGGTGTATGAACAGAATATTTCCTACCACAGTGTTGTGTGGGAAAGCAAAATCCCAGAGAAAGTCAGCAACAGGTGAAGCCCCCTTCCTCTGGGGACTCACAACTTCTTACTTGAGATACGTGTTTGTCCTGGGTGTACACATGATCACTACACTGGTCCCCTTGACTGCTCCTTACACTAAAGGCTTGGGCTGTTATCATTATTTTCATGGGAACCTGAGGCAAAAAAATGGTTTGCTAAGATTTTATCAGACTCAGGTCAACCAAGGCTCCTAGATACTTGACTTGATGAAACTTAAGCAAGGCCCTGGTTCCCAGAGATATACCTACAGATTCCTGAACTTGACTTCTGAGCAGGGAAGACCTAGATAATGAGATTTCCTTTGAACACATTGTTTCTTCCTCAAAGTTCCTGCCTTGCTAGGCTGTAAGCTCTATGAGGGCAGGGACTGTATCTCATCAATATTGTTTTCCCAGTAGCTAGCATGAGATAGATCCTTTATGAATATTTGCTGAGTGGGTGAATAAATGTCTTCTGGAAGACTCCTTGGATCAGGAGGCCATATCCATAATCGGGATGTGAATCATTTCTTCACTGGAATAAGAGTACAGTGGTCAAGCTGTCAAGGACATATTACTGATGAGATGAACATCTTACTGTGACACTCCCCTTTGCCTTCCTACCTGTGCTGAGATGAAACCAAAACAAGTTGCTTGGTTCCACAAGTCAACATACATGGAATGAGAATTTTGTTGCCTTATTAGGAGCTGTGAGACTTATCTGGTACAAGAAGCCAGTAATGACCTGTTTTAACCAATGAAGATTATAAATGTGTTTATATGATGTAAATTTCTATTTAAGTGTAAAAGAGGCCTAAGTTTTAGAGTGTTCAGTTTGGTATCTATATTTTTTTCTTTTTGAAAAATACTGAGGGATCTTTTGGTAAGGCTAGTCATACATGTCAGATTTAGTTCTGCAAGTGTGTTGTGTTTCAAATGTATAAAATACAGGAAAAGCTAAAGTAGTAAGACGGAAAGGCAATTATACTAGTCTTCAATAGTTAAAAAAGCATTTGTTGAGTACATACTATGTGTACAGCATGGAACCATACGTGTAAGGAGCTTATCTGATTATATGGTGTTTATTAGATACTCCATATGAACCCACTGGGTGGATACGTACTGTGTGAAAGAAAGATCAGCATAGCAATCACAACATCCGAGCTGAGTTATCCTCAGGATGGTTCTCAGGATTTCAGTTCTGGAGTAAGAGATAGAGCACTTACTAAGAACCTGTTGAGACTGTGCCTTATGAACCACTGAAATGTATGTCTTCACAAATTTAGCTTAATTGGGATTAATCTTGTAGTAGCATCTGCATAATTTCTGCTTTTCTTCCCATTTGGCTTCTCGACTGAAAAGTTGTGGGAAACAACCCTACTGCCACTGTTTTTGAAAAAATCAGAAATCTTGCCCTTTAAACTATGTTAAATCCAAACTAAGTATTTCTGTTTTAGAAAGATTATATTTTTTCAAATATGTTTTTTTTTTGTTTGATGGGTCCCAGGAAACACTAATAAAAACCACAGAGACCGGCCTGCAACTGTGTTTCATGCTTCAACTAGTCATTCAAAACTGGGCTTAGAGGAAAGTCACTTAGTCTATAGCACAAAACATGAACAGTTCCTGCATATATGTACTCAATAAGCATTTATTGAGCATCTACTCTGTGCCAGGCACTGTCCTAGGCACTGAGTTATGCTAGAGAATGGAAGGGGCAAAAACTCTGCTCTCATGAAGTTAATTTTTTACAGGATGAAAACAGACAAAACATCAACCAACAGATAAATAAAACATAGCATATCAGATATGTAGTAAAGAAATGTAGAGCAAAGAAGAGGAGTGAAGAAGGCAGGAGTATGTAAGAGTCTACTGCAAACTTAGGCAGAGTTCAGAAGGAACCACTTCATTAAAGACCTGAAGAATGTAAGGGAAGGAGCCATGTGGATAACTGGGGGTTGATGCCTTACTGGAGGGACTGGCAAGTGCAAAGAGCCTGAGGTTCCTGACATGTCTAAGGAACAGCAAGGAAGTCTGTTTGCCAGAGTAGAATAAGCAATAGCAGGACATTATGTAAGAGAGGCACAGACAGGCCAGATCATGTGTACCTGGGGACCATTATGAAGGCTATAGTTTTTCTTTTGAGTGAAATGGGGAACCACAAAGGAGTGACATGCTCCCACTTATGGTTTACAAGAACCCTCCTGGCTGTTGTGTTGAGAATGAATTTCAGAGAGGCACTCAATGCTGAGTGTACATTAGTGAAGGATACACAAAGGGAGGTAGAAAAGAACACTCCTACATCCAGGTTTCCAGTATAATACTTAAAAATATTTCAAGGCAGTTAAGTGAGCTCTACCAGTTCATAACATATTTCTCTTGGGGCTCAGAAAGTCTCGGTCATTCAGTCACTTAACCTCATAAATAATAATATAGTAACAGCTAACCATCTGGGGAAGATTCACCTGGTCCCAGGAACAGTGACATGTTCTTTATATTCATTATTACATTTAATCCTCATTCAAGCCTCAAACATACAGATACTATCTCCAATTTTCAAATGAAGGAAATGAAGGTCGGCAAGGTTAAATGACTTTCTCAAGGTTATACAGCTTGTAATAAGTGGTAGATTTGGTATTATTCACCCATATTTCCCTTTTCCCCAAGTTCATAATATTAACTCTAATATTTCTCTAGTTTGTTGAGGTGCTAATATTACATCCACCCCCATAAACACACTTTCATCGTGAAAAGTGTTGGAGTAATACTGAGTTAAACAATGTTTTGCAGAGTTATTTACTGGAGGACTTCTCAGAGCCTTTATTATGATGATGTGAATCTGTGAGAGGGAAAAATTGTTCCTAATTTTTCAAACTTATTTGACAATGGATCTTTTTCATCAAAGAAGACTTCATGAAACCTGCACCCTTTAGACACTTGGGGAAATGATGACTTTTAGATTAGAGATTTTTAAATTAGATATTACATCTCTGATTTAGAAGAAATAGTATTTTCTTGTTCCAGCCGAATTAGTATGCTGATATTTATGCACATCAACTTTGCCCAACTTTGAATATATTGCACTTTGTCTTTCATTGAGAAGAAATTCCCTCACTGCCCTAGGCATTATTTATTTGCATTGATGCATTGCTCAGTAATCACAAAGTAATTGCAAAGTGGCTCCTTTTAGAAACTAGGAACAGTCCTCTTTAGAACTATTTGTCCAAAACTATAGGCACTAGCAATTTAAGTTGAATTTAATTAAAATTACATAAATTAAAAAATTAGTTCTTTGGTTGCACTCTCCACATTCCAAGTGGTGAATAGCCACAGATGGCTAGTGTTAGCTGTATTGCACAATGCAGATATAGACTATTTCCATAATCAAAGAAAGTTCTTTTGGACAGAACTGCCCTAGGATCTGACTGGGAGGATGCAGTAAGGGTGGAAGGGACAGTGAGCAAAACTAAAACTACCAACAGTGAAATAAGATCCAGTGAGCCTTAGAAACCAAAGGTGACCCTGAATTGTAGAGAACAAGACAAATAAAGATTTCAAGGCAAGTATCTCTGTATTTGCTGGAATGGTGACAGTCTCTGCAAGTGCAAACAAGTTTGATGCTGTCAGTGGAGACTTAGGGTGGGAAGATTTGATTATTCTTATCTCTAACCCCCCAAATACCCTATAGTCATTAATATGAAAGTCCAAGGATGTGGCTTTCTGGTTGAGAATATTGGCATTGAGGGGAGGTCACTGAAATGGAAAGGGAAACAAAAGGTCCCAAAATAAGAATGGCTGGCATTGCTCATTAGCTGCTACAAATGGCACGCATATTGTTTTGTTCCTTTTTTTCAAGACCAACGTTTTGAATAAGGAGTTGACCCGTAGGCTTTCTATTTCCTTGTAAGTCAATTCTCTTACATTAACTGTTATGATCTAGCCTCTGTTCACACCAAGTCACTGAAAATGCCCTATTGAAGGTCACAGTCAAACTTCCCTGCCTCAGAGATTTTGCTTTAGAAACTGTTCCCTCTCCCTAAAATGCTCTTCTGACCTTCATGGAGCTAGCTTCTTCTTGTCTCAATTCAAGAAGTTGCCTCTCTCTAATCACACCAACTTAGTGGCTCACCCTCCTCCCCCATCACTTACAATGTATTATCCTCATTTTGTTTTCTTCTTACAACTTACACTACCAGAAATTATGTTCTTACTTTATTGATTTACTTATATAGTATTTATTTTCTCTGTAGCATGTAAGCTCCAGGAGATCAGGGACCTAGCTCTATGTGAGCTAGAATGTGCCTAACATGTGTACCCAACTCCATAAATATTTGTTGAATAAATGAAGGATCTTTCTTTTGACTTTCAAATTTATGACACTGGTGACCTTCCTCTCTACTTTTGGAAAAGATCTATTCCCTTTTTTCCCCACAACAGTTTTTCTTTTTCTGTTTTCTGAGTGCTGATTGTTTAGTCCTACTCTTCCCATTCTTTTAACTGTACTTTAAAGATTAAACCCTCAGCCTTTTTTTCTCCTCTTTTTACATTCTTTCTCTCCTACACTTACTTCTTTTCTTAGCCTCCTGAGAGCGCAGTTCAGAGACTTCATAATGATGTTGGGGAAAAGAACAGGCAGTTTGTTTCTGGTTCTGGATTTAACTTTAACTGGCTGGATACTGTGGAGATGTCACTATTTCTTCATTCCTTAGTTTCTTCATCTTTTAAGTGAGGATACATACCAACTTCCCAGTGGTGCTGTGGGAATTAAGTGGGCATACTCCAATGTTTGAACATTCTATAACTTATGGAGGGTTTATACATGAAAGCACTGTGCTAAGTACTTTGCTTTTATTTATTTTTTTCTTTTAATCCTCACTTTAGCCCCTATGAGACAGGTTCTATTGTGGTTTCCATTTGACATATGAGGACAAGAGACTCAGAGGACTGCCTGAGATCACCCTGCGGGAATGTGCCAGAACTGAACCCCTGCTTGGCTGAGTACAGAGTTGGGGTCTTAATCATGATATTCTCTTTTCTCTCTTGGAAAATGCTATGAAATGAGTTAAGCACATATCCTAAATTTGTGACAACTCAATGAGAGGTATTTAGAGTGTCTAGTTAGGGAACACAATGACAGCTGGCCAACATGGGGGTCTTTAAGCCATTTTGCCCTGTGTTAGAGTCATACCTGATCATCCCTAGCCAGGGAGGAACTAAGATTCAAAGAAGAGTTGGTGTCTTGTCTGCCCAAAAATCAGAGCCCCAGAGATGCTTAGAGCTGGAAGATCATTTGATGCAAATTCCTGTTATAAGAGTACAGAGTGCTTAATGAACAAACCCAAGGTCTTAGCTAGGCGGAGAAGATCCTTTCTGTCCTTAGCTAGCAGGAGAAGGTAGTTTTGCAGTTTATGAATCCTTTCACTCAAGTGTGAGCATTGCTGACCATGGGTTCCTCATAATCACAGTGGTCTTCCAACCCCAACATGGAGACATCCTCAGGGAAGCTTCTTTTCCTTCTGCCATGTGACCTTCTTATGTTGATTCTTTGAATCCAGCCAACATCACCTCCCTTCTGGGACCCAGCCGGCTCTAGGAGGAAAAACTGCACATCCTAGACATTAGTGGGAAAGTAGATGTGGAACCAGAAGTACCAAGTCAGAGCAGCTATGAAGTCATAAATGCAGAGATCCCTGGCACTGCTGAGGAAGAGGCACGAGGGAGCACGGAATCTAGCAAAAGGTCGCATTAATCATCAGCATTCTGACATCTCTCTTTTGCTTCATTGTGTGTGTGTGCGCGCGCGCGCGTGTGTGTGCGCGCGCCTGCCCTCCTCTCTCTTACCTCTGTATCTCTTTCAGAGTCGCTGTTGCTTTCCCTCCTCTTGCTCACCAGGCCCTTTCAGACTCCTTCTCTCTCTGAACCTGTCTTTCCAGGTCGCTGCAAGACCAAGAGCTGAAGAGAAGACAGTCCCAGACTAGGAATGGTGCCACCTCTCTGAAAGCCTCAGTGGTGACAATAACAAATGGTATTTACCTAAGAGTTATTAACACATCAACTGTTCTCCCTTTGACTGTTTAGTCATGTCACTCAGCACTAATGGACTTTTCCAATGGCAAACAGAAAGAGAAGAGGGAAAACAAACAGTGTATTCACACTCAACAGAGTCAGTGATCCCTACCAAAGCTGTGAAAACAGAGGTGATCTCTCAAGTTTGACCTGAGGACACATCTCACTTGGTGGGGATACACAGGATTCAGAGCCCATGTTGGACTTTCTGCTGAGGTTCCCTGTGAAAAGGAAAGCAAGAAGCGAAAGATGAAGCAATGTGGTGTGGGAAAAAAGTGCTTCACATATTCAACAGTTTTCAAATGTGTTTTGATCACAAGCAAGGTCTGAGGCACTGTGCCCGGTGCTGAGCACAAGACAGGCAATAGGCAAGGCCAAGTGATTAGACCAAGTTCACACCGCAGGCTAGCGAGCCCGCTGGACACCCAGTTCTACTCCGCCATGCTGCCTCCATTGGCGCCCATTCTTTCTTTAGGAACGAGGTATCTTTAAGTCACTGGGAAACAGGCTAACAGAGTAAAAAGCACAAGCTTTTGAGCTGGAGCAATCCCAGTTCCAAATCTCATACCTTCACTTAAAATCTGGATGACTTTGATCAAGTAATTTAACCTCTTTAAACCTCAATTTCCTCATGAACTCACAGGAGTTCTAAGTTGGAGCTCATGCTTTAAGGGGGAGACAGCCAACAACCAGGGTATTGCCCTGCAGTGCGACCAGTAACAGGGAAATGCAGGAAGACAGAACCTAGGTTCCGTCGTGACTCCTCCACTAGCTGACCCTTAAGGTTTCTGAGACTCTCTTACTTTGGTTTCTTCATTTGTAAATTGACAGGTTGGACTAGACCATCTCTGAGATTGTTCCAAAGAGAAAGTTCCAGGAATTTATGAAAGCAAGTTTGAATCTGGTCCAAAATTGATTAAAATTTTTTAATTCCCAGGGTTGGGAAGTTAAAGGAAACATGCATTCATCTCTGGTGGGTCTGTAGGACTGTGGAGGTGGGAGGGGAGTGGAAACAAAAGTAGCAGAGCCTGCATTCCTGCCCATATGTAGTCATTTCCAACAGAATCTGCCCTTTTGGATCTCAGAACAGTGTCTCCATGCGGTAAAGCTGCTCCCTGGAGGTATGGCTCATTGATGACAGTGATAGTTGATATTTCTTTAGTGTTTGAATACTGTGCATGATCTCATTATACTTATATGAAGTAGGTAATATCATCATTACCATCTTTGCCTTGGGATGAGGAAACTGAGGCTGACAGTGATTAAATAATTTGTCCAAGTAGCAGAATTAGGACTTGAACCCAGCTCCTGAGCAATGACATTTCTATCACAGAAACTCTTAAGCTGCTAAAGGAAGCATCCCCTGAGGTTTAAACAGCTCAGGAAAGTCCCTTTTTCTTTGAGTAGACTTTCTTAGAAACAGGAAGTAGAATTTTGCCAAAAGTGCAAAAATAAACAGCTCCCTGGGGCATTGAGTGTAATTTGAAATTCAAAACTTGTAAGAGCTATAGCTGTTTCTTCAGTCTGATTGGTCCCAGAAAGCTAATCGTGGAGCCCCAGATTGGACTCCCAGGGAGTTCCTGCAGTAGGAATACATTACAGATCCACAAATAATGTTGATCTCTGAGAGCATGTGTGTGTTATGTGAGCAGCGCAGTGTCAGGGATACAGGATGACACGGAAGAGAAAGGTCATTTCTGGTCCTGACAACCTGAAAAGCCTTCACAGAAGAATGGGATTCAATTGGCCATTGGTGAAAAGAAATTATTTTCATTGTTAATAAAATAACTTAAAAAATGATATCTGATTATTATTTTTAAAAAACTAAATATAGAAAAATAGTAAGAAAGTTAAAAAATATCTCAAATCCCACCACTCAAAATAGCCAATGCACACGTTTGGTGGCCATGATTCTAGGCTTTTAGAATAATAGAAAGATAGATGGAGGGAGGGCTGGGAATTGGGAGGTGGAAGATATAGGTGAAAGCAAGGCTTTTCACTACAAAACTTTATATCTGAACCATATTAATGTATTAGCTATTCAAAGAAAGAGAATAGGTAAGTGCATCGTAGAAAGAATTTCATAAAAATGTGAATTTTACATGCTACTTAGCAATTAAAAAACATCCAATTTGATTTACTTCAACTTGAAGAAAAAGAAATGGAAGGAATCTTTGAATTCAAATAAATATTTCTTTAATATAAAATATAAATTTTAAAAAGATACCTTTAAGTTCATGAAAATAAAGTACTAAAATACTGACATTGGGGTAATTAAGCTTTTTAAAAGTACATGCTTCCATTTCAGACAGGACTGATTGACTCCTTGATCTGAAAAATGTAAAATTAACGCATATTGCTCCTTGTATTTCCCTTCCCCCACTTACTGATTTGGATTAGTATTTTTTTTTTCATTCCTGAAGATGAAATACTTTCATTCTTTTTGACAAAATCAAAATCCAGATTTCAAAGCTGTTTCATCGTAGATATAAGCTTAAGTGCGTTAAGTATTTGCCATCAGTCTTTTACCCTGGTTTTCCATATTTCTTTATTTTAATTCATTTCTTGGATGTCTGTTTTTATTAATGTAATGAATTCCTATTGGTCCTGCCTAAGTATACAGCCCCCTCTTCTCTCTCTCTAGTAGTTCTCAATTTCCCGTGGGGAATCCATGTAGTTCTGAAGAAACTAGCTCTTTTTTCAACTGCAAGTAAGGAGCGCATTGACCCATGGTGAGCAAATCAGAGCATTCTATATCCTAGGTGAAGGTTATCTCTGTGACTTAAGCTGGTGCAGAGTGAGTCTCAGGACTTTTTTCTGGGAAGGTTGGGACTTAGAAATCTCTTCCTAAGATTATGTGACATGAGGATGTGACTCACAGAACCACTACTATGTGAATCACAGAACTAGCCAGTACACTGAAGAGGGCAGAAAACAAATTTCAGGGAACTGGTGCTGGATCCCTGATGACATCATGGCCCCTGGATCAAGCTATACCTGAAGCTGTCCTACTACTAGACTTACCAGTTACAGGAGTCAATAGTTCTTATTCTAGATTTCTGAGTTTTCTCTTGACTGTACAATGAAGAATACTAGTTAATATAATTGTGAAGGTACCTGGTGACAGGGTCTATGGAAAGGATATTCCTGTAAAGGAATGGCATGAACAAAGCTTCAGAGGACAGAAAACAGAGAGTATGTGGTTTAGTCTTTGGTTTTCTCAAATTACAAGGGGCTTTGTTCTTGTTAAAGAGGAGTAGAACACTGTGTTAACAACTTGTCTATTTCTTTACAGGAAGATTGTTGTCTGGCACTGGGAAAATGCAAGGGATCCAAGAAGAACCCAGTGGGAGAGCTGGGAGTTGGGAGAAAGACTTGTGCTGGTAAATAGATGGGGCCCATTTTATTCTCTTGTGGAATGTTTTAAGGCATTGGGTACATTTCAGTCCTGGGACAAGTAGAGACAGAATCCTGAGTATGAGAAACCTTTAATCATACTAATGAAGGTGAGAACATTTTATCAGAAATGTTCATTGCAGTTTTCTGTCTACAGGGCAGAGCCCTTCCCTGTAATCTGGAAGAGTCTAGCTTTGGAACTACTGATTTCCGATCAGATTGAAACTATCAGCCAGAACAATGAAGGACTTGGGTGACCCTGAAAGGATCCCAACTGCCTTCAAATTGACCTACACAATGGAAATTATTGTCTTTTGGAAATATTTGACTTGGGGAATTTCAACCACAATCTGTGATTCTCAGAGAGGCAGTGTATTGTAATACTTAAACACTTGGATCCAGGGCCAGATTGTTTGGGTTTGAATCCTGGCTCAGCCATGATACTAAATACACTTAATCTGTGAAGTAACTCTATGTGGGTTTAGTATTCCCATTTTGTAGATAGAAACATGAAGTTCAGAAAAGTTGTGATTTTACCAAATTCAAATTTAGTTAGTGGTAGAGACAGTATTTAAGCCAAGTTCATCTGGCTTCAAAGTCCTTATTTGTACCCCTGAACTATCTGTTATCACTTCTGTTAGGGCATGTTGCCCATAAGCTCATTGCTGCAGGGAGAATAGCTTCTCCTGATTTTTCCAGATCAAGATGCAGGATTTTGAAAGATTGAGTCATTTCTTAAGCCAGGACAAGAAGTAGTCTCTGCATTTTGTTTCTCTCATTTCCATTCTCCCTGCACTTCTGCCAAGAAACTCCACAAAATATATTAACTCCAGTCATGCCATCCTTGGGCTTTGAAGCCTTCAAAATCTTCCCATTACCTAACAGATTAAACTCTTCAGCTGCATTTCCCATTCTTACCCTTCATAAAAATAAAATAAAGTAATGGTCTAACTCTTCAAATTTTAAATAACACTATAGATTTTTGCTTCTAACTATAATACAGTAGCTCCCAGCAGAATGACCAGAAAAGTTTGAAGGTATTGAGAATTGCTAAGGCACCCAGGACTTAAAGGGACCAAGTCCCAAAGAAGAAGGAATCATGCAAGAAAGCAGGTGACTTCTTGTGACTTAAATCTCAGGGCATTTTTCAATTTTGGATTTGAGACAAAAGGCCCAGGCAGGGGACATCTACTAAGAGTCAAAGAAACCACAGAGATTTTGATAGTTTTGTGGACCTGATGAGACAAAAAAGAAAACAATTGAGGAGTTAGAATATCGGTGAATAGAAGGGGCTGGAGAACTGATCCCAAACACTCCATCAGATTCTATACCCCTAATATTTGCCAAATTCTGAAGTTGCTTATGGCAGGAGACTAAGCAACCTACACTGTGAAAAGCAGAATGAAATATTGTTAGTGTCAAAATGCCAAAGGCCAAGGATGAGGATTTAGGACCAAGCAGTTAGAAAAATCTTCAATAAATACCCCAGGCTCTTATTGGGAATTCCAGAAATAAGAGACAAACCAGAAATGATAGGTTCTTTCCATAATAGAAAATCTACTTCAAATTAATACTTGATTGGTGAAAGTTGGTAGTCCCTAATCTATCTACTTAGCAAAGGAAAGAGTGAAGTTTTTCAGGAGGAAGATAACATTATTCAGTCTTGACAATTTTTCATTCACAGTTCAGTAAAACATTACAAGGACCAAATGACTAAAACTTAGAGAGAAATTAGAGAACGAAAAGACAAATGGAGGCAGTAAACAGCTCTAAAACCTGTGTAATTGGAGTCCAAGGATGATAGGAAAGAGAATGAGCTGAAGCAACACTGAAGAGATAATGAGCAAGAATTTTCCAAAATAGAGGAAGCCCACTGGTTCTGTAATTCTTGCAAACTCTAAGAAAGAATCAGAAGAAAACCACACCTATGCTTTCTTTGCTAAATTCTGAAAGACAAAGACCTCAGAGACCAAGATAAAATCTTAAAAGTAAGAGAAGAAGAAAGATGAATAACATGACTTTTCCTAAGAAACTGGAAGCCAGAAGACAATGGAATAACTTTTTTAAAATTCTGAAAAAATAATTCCAAGTTAAACCTGTATATCCAACAAAATTATTCTTTAAACATTAAGGCCAAACAAAGGCTTTTCAGACAAAAAGGAATAGAATTAGTCACTAGCAGACCTATAGTAAAATAAATACTGTAAGAAGTTTTTCAGGAAGAAGGAAAATTATTCTAGTCTGGAAAGGACCTGGAAAGAAAATCCAGTCATTTCCTCTGCCTCTGGGAAAACAAACTCACTGCTTTCAAGTAGTTCAGAGCCCAGTGATAACCTGTGTAAAGTCTGTACATTGCTTGACACAAAGTGAGCACTCAATAAATGAAGGGATAATTGCATTGCCGCTAGACCTCATTTAAAATCTTTACCTTTCTCGTATTGTTGGATGAAGGACAGTGGAAAAATTTCTTTGTTCACATAAATAAAGTCTTGGAATTCTACAGTGGCTGAGTTGGGAGGGCAACGGTCTGGTTCATTGCTTCAGGGCTTCAGGGCAAAGGGATGGAAGATTCTATCTCCTGTGGCTGCCAGCCTCCCAGATGGCCTCCCCAGGATCCCCACTTCCTGAAATTCACATCCTTGTGTTGTCTGCTCTGTCAGTGTACTAGGTTTGGTCTGCAGGACCAATAGACAATGGCAGAATAATGTTATGTCTTTTCTGACATTAAATTACTGAAGACATTGAGGCTTCTAGCTCGGGCATTTATTTCTTCCTTTCTCAGATTACTTGCTCTGAGGGAAGTCGGTTGCTGTGTCATGAGCAGCTTCACAGGGAGGCCCACATGGTGAAGACCTAAGACCTCCAGACAATGGTCCAATCATTGAGCTTGGAAGTGAATCCTTCAGCCCCAATCAAGTTTTCAGATGTTTGAAGCCCTGGCTGACAGCTTGACTATAACTTCATGAGAGAACAAGACCCAGCAAAGCATCATCCAGACTCCTGATCCTCAGAAACGGTGTGAGAGTGTGTTTGTTATTTTGGAGTAATTTGTTATGCAGCAATAGATACTTACATCCTTTAAAAGTTACTTGATAAACATTTGTGGATAATTTAATTGATGTGAAATAATTTTAGAATAAGTTATTATTAATAATTTAATATTTGGTTTCTCATCTCATGTTCAAGACATTAAGTAACTTTGCCAAGATGCCACACTTGCCTCTTTCTTATCATTGAGTTGCCATCTGCCTTCTTGATCATAGTGTTTCCCCAGGTCTTGCTCCTGTTCACATTTTGCCTTCAGCCAGATGGGGCAAGATGAGTTAGACTGTGGGTTCCTTCATCTGGGCTGGTTGTCCTCCTCTACCACAATGACTGGGCCTGTTTTCTTCAAGAGATAATAATCCCGGCCTTATTATGTATCCAGATGCTATAGGAACACTTGTTTCCCTCTAGGCTTGTTTTCATTACAAATTTCAACACAGAACTAAGAAAGCTGATGTCTGAACTCCTGAGGAGAGTGTCATTTTAAATCGTTGCATTCTGATCTTCATATTTCTTTCCAGAGAGTAGGTTGGGATAGAAGAGAAACTTGTGGGAAAGAAGAAAGGCTTTTCAAGTCATCCTGTCACATCAGTATCTTGGCAAAATAAAGGCTGAGGTTGATAATGACTACATCTAGGAAAGGTACAGGCTTGAGCTGTTGAGACCTTAGCAAAGCTGGACCATTATGAGAAGCTGCTGGTGTTTTCCTGCTGTAATAAGAACCAAGACAGGACTCCAGGCTGCTGCACTGTCGTAATTTGCCACCCTGGGAAGAGTTTGGAAATTTCTCCTGTGTCTGTGATTGTACATAAAAGGGACTGTAAGCTCCTCCAGGGTAGGCACTAGTCATATTGTCTTTTCGAGCTCAGAACCACACAGTTCTGGGCATACGGTGAATGTTGAATGAAAGCAAGGATGTGTTTTTCAGCCTTTGTGATTATATATGCTTGTTTTAAGATATATTTTCTTTAACCCCCCAAAACTTTCTTCCTTCTTCCACAAAAACAAAATAAAACAAACCACAGAAACAAAACAAACCCAGATTGCTGATCTAATAATACTAGTTGTTTCTCTGCTTCTGTGTATCATTTACTATCTGAGGACATTTTATCTATTACTGTACTTTTCTCCAACAACTTTGAGTTGGGATCAGAGCTCTATTTTACACAGAAGGAAGCTTGCACAGAAAGGTCATTTTCCTTGCCCAAGTCACACTCTTCAGAAAGGGCAGAGATGAGATAAGAACCCAGGACTTTCTGACTTCAGAGCCCCATGCACTTCCCACTACTCGTACTGTCTCTATCCACACGTCGATGACATAGCCCTTCAGTCCCCAACTGCATGGCCACACTTTTTGAATCAAGAAGTATGCATGTCAGGGCTCCCTAGAGAAGGTGAGGCTCAGCACCTCCCACTCACTTTTAATAGGATGGTTCCACTTTTCTTGACTTTACACTGGATTTTCCTATAAAATTTCTTTTGAAGCATTCCAGAGCAAAGTTTAACCAAATTAAACCGCAACACACACGGTCCACTGACCTTGATGATTAAGGAACTCTCAGGTCCCTGCTATGAAACGCACTCCAGTTGCTTCCTCCTGAGCTGGCAGTCTGCAGGCTCAGTGGCTCCGGGCAATGAAGAGTGAGTGTGGAGTCAGACCCCCTTTGGCGCAATACAGCACCTGCTGCCCTCTGGCTGTGCCCATGGCCCACGGAAAAGGGCAAATTCTGGCAACACTAAACTGGGACTGTTCAGCACAGTTCCAGGTTCCACTATCACACCATGAGCCAGTATATCCTACTGCTTAAAAGCACGGGCTTTGGATGCAGACATGATCTAGTTTAAGTCCTGATTTCCACTGATTGCCAGTTTTTTGACCATCGCCAAGTTCCTTTATCCCAGTAAGCCTGAGTGCCTCATTGGTAAAATAGAGACAATAGTATTAACCATTTGATAAACTGTTGCGAAGTCAGGATGAGACCCGCATGTGGAGCCCCTGCAGCTCCCCTTGTTGAATGCGTCCTATTGCCACAAGCTCTACTAAGGCTTTGGGACACGATGCCTCACTGCATCTTCACAACAACCTCGTGAGGTGAGACTATTTGGCCTGTGATGGGCTGGCTACATGGATTGGGGAGCTGTCATTATATGGTTATTGCTATTACAGAGATGTGGCGCTGGGTCAGACAACCGCAGGGAGCTCCCACACGCAGTGATGTCAGGTCATCCCCCCCACCCCTGGTTCTCTGGGTGCCACAGGGCTCAGGGCTGTCCTCAGTGAGCACTTCCAGTTGGGTTTGCTCCTTGTTTGGTCCAAACAATGTGTGCTCCCCTCTTCAGCCTCAGTTCCAACCAGGCCTCCACTGGCTGGCATCGATAGACAAGAAGGCAAAAAGATTTTTCAGAAAGGGCATTAAATTTTAAATCAGAAAACTAACTGGTCTTGAATTCTAGTTCTCCTACTTTCCAGACAGAACATGAATGCTCATCATCTACTGTTGATGTGGGAGACCGTCAGCAAATCAGAGACTCTCTCCAAGTATTTCCGTATCTGCACAAACTGGAAACAGGAGGGATAAGGACTATGATGTTTGTTGAGCCCTTACTACATTCCAGGAGGTCCAAATAAGGTGTCTCAATTATGAGACATCTCAACACCTGATAATTATCATCACCAATTTACAGATGATAAAACCGAGGGTAAGGGAAATTAAAAGAGACTCTCTCAAGATGATACTGCCATTAAGTTACAGAAGTGGAATTTGGATGCAGGTTTTCTGAAATCGAAGGCACATGTTCTTTCTGCTACACCAAAGACTGTACTAGAACCGCCTCTCATTTCCTCTACCCCCCAGGCATATGGGAGGACAAATCTTCTCTTTTCTTCAGCCTTTTCATAGGAAAACATTTCTTTGCAAACTACCCACTACACCAGACAGGTGCCTGCACTCTTTCCATGGAGTTTCAAAGGCTCTTCTACCTCGACCCATGGGCAGCCTACTCCCCTACCTTTTGCAAACAATTTGTGGAGTAGTATGAGCCTTCCGCTCCCCTCCCCCATATTGTTTCTACTCTGAATCTACAAGCTTGGACACAGATGTAGCTTTGGTCCATCTAAACAAACACAATGTCACAGCCACATGACTCACCCATCAGTCATTTCCAGTGGCTTTTCAAAGCATAGTTTTGGCATGGCCCTGATCACCTGTTCTGTCTCCCAGGAAACTGGCTCATAAGACACACATGGGAGGCCTACTTCATGTGCCGGTCACCTGCACTATGCCATGCTAGTAGAGTAGCTTTGAGGAAGTAAGGAAGAAAGTCTGAGAGCAAGGGGAATTCATGGCTTTGCTAGGGAAGAAAAGAATCTCCTTTTGCTAGGAGAAATTGATCATTGGATAGCCAATTGATTTAGAATCTGTTGAGAGCCAAGTGCCTGGAATATAAAAAGGCATGAGTTCATATGAACTTAGAGGCTAAACTGAGGTTGGAATACATCGCCTGGCCAGCACAAGTAGTAGAAAATTCAATATTATGGCTGTTTAGGAAAATCTGAAATTCTGCCATAGGTTTAAGACATGGGATGCTGCCACTTAATCCTATAATAATTCTTTGGTAAAGTAAAATGAGGTTGTTGTAATTGAAAGGCCTCTCTTTCCAATCTCCTTTCCCAAATATTGGCCACCTAAAATTCTACCTTGAGTTTTTTTGTGCTTAGCCTAAAGTTTCAATCTAGAGATCAAATATTTTAATGGTGAACATATACAAATCCTGGGGAGGAATAATACATGAGACCAGAGATAGGCTTCACCCAGTGTGCTACTTCAGTGGACTGAAAGGTAAGAGCTGGACTCTTGTGTGAGAAGGACTGTTAAGTCTCAGGTAGGATTCAGGAGGAGAATCACAGGTGGCTGTGGCTGATTGGCACGGTCTTTCTCGGGCTGCAAGGAGAAGCGGCAGGATGGATGCTCTGCAGGCACCCTTGTTGGCCCTACCATTGGGGTGCGTTTGTTTACTCTTTCAATGGCAGTACCCAAGTGTGGAAGATGCATCTCAGAATAAATTGTAAAAATAATCAAATACTCTTTTCCCATTTGAATTAATATTATGGAGAAATTAGGAAGCCAGAAACATATGAAGAAGAAAAGAAAAAATAGTAATACATAGCTTCACCTCTCAACTATGTGTTATATATGTTAACTTATATGTCAATGTTTTGGTATTTTTTTTGCAGCTTTGTTTTCTATGTACTACTTTTTAAAAATACATAGTTGGGATTAATTTATAGTAATTTTATATCTTGCTCTTTCATTATCATTATACCATGAACACTTTCCAAGTGCTGCAAACTTGTCATTAATCTTAAAATTGCTAATATATTTTAGGTATTTATGATCAGGGCACACTAGATACCATGCTAAACATTCTGCACTCACTATCTCCTTTACTTTCTTATTACTATTAGTGGGTACTTTTCAGCGGGTACTGTTACTATTTCCTTATTACAGATGCTGACACTGAGGCTTAGTGAGATTAATTCATTTGTTCACAGGCCCATGGCCAGAAGTGGAAGAGCTGGGATATAATCCCCATCTTGCCAAGAGACCAAACATGTATTATTGTTTTTCTTAAGGATGCCATTATGTTACAGTTTAACTGCGAGTGTTTTTTCTTACTTAATGACACCTAAAATAACAGATGGAGCATCTTACAACAATTAGCATAGATGAAATTTGGTAGTATTAGGCCAGGCTTACTTATTATACCTCTCCAAATCTCTACACCCTTACCCAATCGATTCTGAAAAACCTGGTTTAATATATTTTCTCCATGCATGACTTGCTGTTGTCAGCAACAATAATTCTGAATTCCCAAAGAATTGGTAGAGGTGTGGAATTTGTTAAATTAAACATTGTTTGCACTGCAGATGAGACAAATTACCAGTATACCAGCCAAAACTACTCAGCGGGAGAAAATCAGTGTTCCTGGCCCAGATGCATCATGTCTCCTGAGCCCTTAGTCCTTCTCTTTTCATTTAACAAATTTTCCTGACTTCATAATATTCCATCAAATGAGAAAAATCATTGGTTTGATTGTTCCCCTGTCCTTGGGCATTTTGTTATTTCAGTGTTTTTATCATACATGTAACGTAGGAGCAATTATTAAAAGACCATGGGGGAGAAGTTTTAGGGATGGAAGGGAAAATGGGCACATGAGAAATGCTCATTTTTTTCTTGGTGCTTTGTTCTTCCACAGGGTGTTCACAAAATGTAGAAATACAGGCAAATATACATAACAAGTGGCTTATTGGTATTACATACATGCTTAAGTTGCTCTCTCACTATCAGTGCACAGTCCAAAGTGCAGATGAAATTGCAATGAGCACAGCACCCTTAATGTATTTTCACCAATCCCTACACATGCATCTGTGGTGTGTTGGCTCAGATAATTCATGCTTAGATTTGTGCTGAATAAACTGCCATTGATATAACCCCAGAGAAAGAAATCTAGGGAGCATAGTCTGTAAAAGATTTCGGTAACTCTGTGTTATGTTATAATACATCCTTTATTATGGCTTTCATCAGAGTCGCCTGGCTTAACAGGAACATCTGTATAATGAGCATCTCCTGTTTGTCAGACACCACGTGTATTCCTTAACATCTCTGACTCTGTAGTATCTTTTCTCTTATGAGAATGTGAACACTTGGAAGCAAGGATATCCTCAGTTGCAGAACTAATTATACTCTGCAGTTCATGGAACATAATTATTATTGGTCTCCCAAGGATTTCTTTTTTATTTTACATATTTATTGTCTTTTATTGTCATACACACTTCCATGGGCAGCCATTCTATTCTATTTAATGCATTTGTTGTGGTGCTTCACTTTAGGCCTTTTTTAATACGTGTTCTTCAAATACATATTTTTATGTGCATTATTTAAGTTTTATGTAAATTGTATTTGATTATATATCTCATTCTATTTTTTTAAAACTAGGTATAATATTTTTAAGTCTCTCCATGTTACTACATTTAAACCTGACCCATTGCTTCTCACTGATACATACGAGATGTCCCACAGTAAGTCTCTCCCACAATTTACCTCTCTCCTCTTCCACTGATGGATATGCTGGCTGTATTCCAAGCTCTGCCTCCACTCATCACACTGCCCTAAACATTCTTATACCTGGTCTCATGGGATTGAAGAATTCATTTAAGATAAACACCTAGGAATGGAATTGCTGGGTCTAAACTCCCACCCACCATGCATGAAGGTTCTCATGGCTCCTTGTCCTCATGAAGATTGCCATTGTCCAGCTTTGGCAATTTTGTCAGTACAGGAAGTATAAAGTAATACCTAGTTTTAGATTTATTTTCTCTGGTTACTAATAATTTTGAGAGTCTTCCAGATACTAAGTAACCTTTGATATCCTCTTCGTAAACTGCCTTTTTATACCCTTTGCCCATTTTTCTGTTAGAGCTATTGTCTTTTACTTAATTTCCTTTAAAATTTTAGATATTGGTTATAGAGATTGCAAATTTCTCCCCCTATTCTGTCATTCACCTATTAGTTTTGTTCATAGTGTCCTTCAATAAACAAAAATTCTTAATTTTGTTATAGTCAAATCCATCCCCTTTTTCTTTTTTCAGCCATAGCTTCTGTGCTTTGGCAGTTTTAGTTCTCCCCATCCCCTTCTCCAAACCCTGGGTCACAAAGATATTCTACATTTTTTCTATTAATTTTCTAGCTTTACTGCTCACATTTAGATCTTTAATTTATCTAGAATCTACTTTTGTTTATGGAGTTAGGTAAGAATTTAGCTTTACTTCTTTCTGTAATACCTTTCTAGTTTCCCAATGTTTTTATTAAATAAATATCTTTCCCAATGAATCTGTAAATCTATTTATCTATCTAATCATCTATCTATTTTATCTGACACTAATTACTTCTCTTTCACTGGCTGGTTTGTCTCTTTCTGAACCAATACCACACTGTTTTTATTACTGGTCTTCTAATATGTCTTAAAAGTAATGATGCTTTGATTAGTCATAAACCAATATAAATGTTAGATGATCGAGTTCCTGAAAAACAATCTAACTGGAATCTTAATTGGGATTGCATTCATTTTGCAGGTCCTCACCCAAGGTTTTTGGCTTTTGGTGACCTCATGACCATGGGCAATGGTTCAGATGTGGTGCTCGGTGTTAGGGGGAGGGTTGGCGATGCCAGCATATCTGGTAAAGCTGGCACTTCAAGGCACTCAGGCTCCTGGAAATCCTCACGAAAAAGGATGAGTCATGGTTTTGTGAAAAGCTGCTGATCTCATTAGTTTCAGAACTGATTGCATGGCTGGGCAGGGCCTCCAAGGTACATGTGGTGCTGACTGGATACCCCTGGAGCAATACCTCTCACGCCTCCTGAGGTGGTGAAATTACAAGAAACTGGTTTCCATCCAAACCCTGGAAACCACCGTGGGTGAAGTCATTCTACACATTCCAAGGCCTTTATGAAATTATCACCAGAGTCCAGAAAAATCACTTTTCCATCAAACCTTCTGGATGACTGATGGTGAAAAATATTACCCAATTGTGTTAACTGCCACTGTTATTGCTAAAGGAGTATGTGCTTTACCATGCAAAGCATACATGTGCACACACACCCAAATATTCAGAAAGGGTCATACTCTAATTATTTCATATTCAGAAAATAAAAAGAATTACCTTTTCTTAGCAACAAGAATGAAGACGAAAAAAGGAAAAGAAATCCTGAAACAACAACAAAAAAATAAATTCACATACCTAAATATGAACACTTAAAACCTTGGTTTTACTTTTCCTTGTGGATTTTTAAAATAATTGTGAAATATTTCAAACATAAAGAAATATAGTTTTTTTTTCTCTTTGAGAAGTAAAGAATTACAATGACAGATACAACTGGAGACCCTAGGTGCCCTATCCTCAGTCCCACTCTCTTCCTTCTTTTCTGAATTTTTATGCTTAATTTTATGTTTTTTTGCTATCTATATATCAATCCCTAAGCTGTGCAGCAAAGTTTTGTACATTTAAAATACTTTACATAGATGGTCTTATGCTGTCTGTATCATTCTGTAATCTACATTTTATCAATGTTGATATGTGCTGCTCTCAGCTTCATTTTAAGTGCTGAATAGTATTCCATTACATGTATATGTATCACAGTTAGCCATTCTTAAAATTTTAGATACTTAAAATACTTCCAAACTTTTGCTCCTATGGAAAACCTGCAATAAACATTCTTGCACATGTTTGCTTGTACACGTTAGAATTTCTCCAGAATGCTCTATTGGAAGGTATGAATGTCTTCTGTGTTCCTAGATATTCTTGAACTGTTTCCTAAAGCTGTGGTGTCAGTTAGCCCTCCCACCAGTAGGCATGAGTGTTTCCATCATTCCATGTCCTCACAAACACTTGGCATTGCCATAATTTTGAATATTTATGGATATGATAGATGTGAAATGGTATCTCACTATGGTTATAATTGGCATTCCACAAAAATTAGTGAGGTTGAACACATTTTCATATATTTATTATTCAAGTGTATCTTTCCTATAAATTGTCTGTTAAAATCCTTGGCCCATTTTTTGTTGCATTGATTATTTTTTTTATTGCTTTATAAGCATTTTTAATGTACTCTGGATATGAACCATTTTTGGATCATGTGGGAAGTGTCTATATTTCATACATGATTTGCCTTCTTTTGAAAATAAAGATTTTCTTTTCTTAGAGCAGTTTAAAGGTTACAGCAAAATTGAAAGGGAGGTACAGAGATTTCCATATTCTCCCTGCCTCCATACAGGCATAACTTCCTACACTATCAACATCCCCTACCAGAATGGTAAATTTGTTCTAAGAGATGAACCTACATTGGCAAATCATTACCACCCAAAGTCCATGATTCACCTTGGGGGTCACTCTTGGTGGCATACATTCCATGGCTTTGGGAATATGTCTGATAACATATATCCACCACTGTAATGTCGTACAGAGTGTTTTTACTGCCCTAAAAATCCACTGTGCTCCTTTGCCATCCACCTCCCTCCAGACCTGGGCAACTCCTGATCTTTGTACTGCCTCCATAATTTTGTCTTTTCCAGAATGTCACATAGTTGGAATCATATAATATGTTGCCTTCTCAGATTGGCTTCTTTCACACGGTAATATGCATTTAAGTTTCCTCTCTGTCTCTTCTTAGCATGATAGCTCATTTCTTTTTTGTTTTGAGTGACATTCCATTGTCTGGATGTACCACAGCTTATTTATCCATTCACCTGCTGAAGGGCATCATAGTTGCTTCTAAGCTTTGGCAAATGTGAAAAAAGTTGCTATCAACATCCAAGTGCATGTTTTTGTATGAACATGCTTTCAAGTCCCTTGAGTAAAAATACCAAGGTGTGCAATTACTGGATCATATGCTAAGATATATTGCATATGGTAAGAAATCTCCAAACTGTTCTCCAAGTGGCTGTACCATTTTATAATCCTATAATTAATGAATAAGAGTTCCTGTTGCTCCACATCCTCACCAGCATTTGGTGTTGTCAGTGTTCAGGATTTTGGCCATTCTGGTAGGTATATAGTAGTAACTCATTGTTATTTTAATTTGCATTTCCCTGATGACATATGATGTAGAGCATCTTATCAGATATTTGCCATCTGTATATCTTCTTTGATCAGGTGTTGGTTAAGGTCTTTGGTGCATTTTTAAATCAGGTTATTTGTTTCTTATTGTTAGTACTAATACTTTTTTTGCATATTTTGAGAACAGTCCTTTATCAAATGTGTCTTTTGGAAATATTTTCTCCCAGTCTGTGGTTTGCCTTTTCATTCTCTTGATATTGTATTTTGCAGAGCACAAGTTTTTAATTTTACAAATCCAGCTTCTCAATTATTTCTTTCATGGGCTGTGCCTTTGATGTTGTGTCTAAAGTAATCGCCAAACCTAAGGTTGTCTAGATTTTCTGTTATGTTATCTTTTAGGAGTTTTATAGTTTTGCATTTCACATTTAGGTCTGTGATTCATTTTGAGACAATTTTTGTGAAGGCTATGTATCTCAGTTAAGTTTGAATTTCAGATAAACAATGAGTAATTTTTTAGTGTGTATTGTGTGGGATACATTTATACTAAAAATTGTTTATTATCTGTTGTTTATCTGAAATTCAAATTTAACTGGGTACTGGCACTTTATCTGGCAACCCCAGTTTGGAGACAGAAGGAAAAAGATTATGGTGAAGTACATACTGGCTCTGAAAGCTTCCACTGGGAACTGACATGCCTTCTTCTCAATTACCTATCAGTGGCCAAAGAAGTCAATGGCCAAGCCTAATGTCAGTGATTCAAAGAAGCATTATTATTCCAAAAGGGGGGCAACTTACAAGAAGTAGAAAATATGCTGAATAGAATTATAATTTGCCTCACATACATAACCATATATTTTTTCAAATAAAATCTGAAGTTAGTCAACATCTTGTTTGCCTTTTCATACACAAGACTTAGAACTTGGCACATGTCAAATTTATCCTTTGCATAGTCCTCATCTTGTATGTGTTATCTGAAGTCTTACTTTTGCCTTCTAAAATACACAAAATGAAAATTCAAACTAACAGTTATTTGCTAATTAAATTTATCAGCATATTTTATACAGTTTTGTATTCAGCATTGCTCTCACATCTTCTTTACAGGTTTGCTTTTCTGCTTACTGAAACATTTCCTTTAGATATATTTAGATGTGTTCTTAAAGTCTGTGAGGTAATTTCTCTTGGTATTTTTGTGTGCCTTTTATTTTGGAAAAGTTGCCCACGTGATTCAGAGGTATAATCAGGGTTGGGAACCACTGCAAAGATTCCAATTCCCCATTTTAATGGAGACTAGGGTGGTTGGACAGATCGATGGGTGAAGTGGATGAACAGATAGGAGAATGAGGGTCTATAGGAGGTGGACACATGGGTAAGTAGCAGAGCCAAGCATTCAGGCACCTATCTACTGCCATATATTTTTGCTTGATTACCTTGTAGAGTGTGCACTAACTAGTATCACTGAGTCAGTGGATTTTCTTGGATTCAGTCTTGGAGAAGGCAATGTATACTTTGCTCTGGCCACCATTGCCGTGAAGCTAATTTTGCTAGATATGTGACTGTGTGAATCACAAAAGAGGAAGAGAGTTGGCTTTAAGGCCCTCCTTTAATGCCATCCAAGGGAGGTGTTATTGGAAAATTATGGGAATATGCTGTTTAAAATATAGATCTTGTCTCTCTTTGCACTTCTGACTGTAGACCACCAGTCTCTCACTCACTGCATCATAATGACCTACCAAAGTCAAAATTCCATTCCTTCGTAAAAGAGCCCCAAGGGACTGGCTGACCTTCATGATGTGGTTCACCAATGGCACTGGTAGCCAGACAACTATATCCAGCCTGCAAGTATTTATTTTTGCCCTCAGGATTTTTTTTTTTAATTTGCACTAGTTGCCAGCATTTAGAAATAGAAATTTTATATTTTAAAAATATTATTTCTCTTAAATCATGAGATCTGGCCACATTCCACATGGAAACATTTCTTAGGAGCAGACAGAGTGGTGACTGCTTCTTCGAGATAAACCCAATGATCTCCACTTCCCACAGTCCCCAGGCAGCCCATTTCTTTCATATATGTTATCTCTTAGACTCTGGCATTTAAGTTTAAGATCTCTCCTCTAAAGGTAGAAATATGAATACATAAAATATGATAATGATAGAAAAAGGAAGTCATTTCATAGGTCCTTGCCTAAATACCGAACAAAATGAACAAAAAGAATTTTAAAAGAAACGAAAAGAAATACAGTAGTTGTGCACACACACAAGAAGATGTAAAAGGTAAGAACAAGAAAAGAAAGGGAAAATCTTAAGACAGTTCAACATCATTCTTGACCTCTGTCTTGCCTTGAATAAACAATGCTGGAGAAAGAATGTAAGCAGCCATATTCTTGAGATTTTTCACTATGATCCCCCAGTTTAGGGAGAAGCAAAATGAGTCAGTGGTAAGGCAGCCTATATGAAACACCAAGGAGGGAAGCCCCTGCCTACCTCTGCGTAATAGGAGATATCAAGATATCAGCAAAGGCAAGAAAGCCCATGAAGATTCACCATTGGGCAAGATCACACATTGAACTGAGAGAATGAATTCTGCTACCTAGAACTCATAAAATGATAATAACATCCAATATGCAGAAATAAAAGGCATACAGAGTGCATGGCAGTGATGAAAACTGCATTTCAGATTTTCGTACATAAGAAATCTATAAACTGACCATACTAATGTGAATTTAGCAGAGTTACAAGATACTAGGTTGATATTCAAAAATCAATTATGTTTATATACTGGAAGAAAATCATTAGATATTAAAGTTTTTAATAATTTCACTAATTAAATAATAAAAATTAATTAATAATTAAGATTGAACATAGAATTCTAGAAGTAAATATATCAAAAGATGTGTAAGACCTCCAAACTAAAAACTACATAACAGGGCTGAGAAAAATAAAAGAAAATTCTAGCACATAGAGTCTTATACCATGATGAAGGGTTTGAATCTCATTAAGATTAGGACAGTCCTCCCCAAACTGATCTATAGATTCTATACAACCCCAACATACTTAAAAAAAAAAAAAAGAAATTGGCAAGTTGATTCTAAAATATATATGAAAAAGCAAATAACTTAGCATGTCCAAAGCAATCATAGAACAGATGAAATGTGCATGACTTTGACACAAAGTTTTAAGACTTCACTGCAATGAAACTCGGTATAAGGATTGTTTTAGTTTTCTAGGGCTTCGGTATCAATGTATCACAATACGTGATAAAACAAACATAGTGAAATGTTAATAGTAGAAGCTAATGTTGACTGTATAATTATATATTGTAAAACTATTTATATTTTCTATATATTTGAACATTACTTCTACTTTCTGTACATTTGAACCTTACCTGATCGTACATGCTTTCCTAGGCAACAGTTATCCACTCAGAGAATATTTATTGAATGTCTACTATATGTTAAGCCCCAGTCAGGACACCAGGGGTAGAGCAGTGAATGAAACCAAGTTCTGCATCCACAGAGCTCACACGTCAGTGGGAGAGACAGATAGTAAACTCATTTTAAAGATTGAATATATAGTATGTCTGATGGTGACAAAATATGGAGAGAAAAATAATGTAAAGCAAAAAGAATGAGAGTTACAGAGAGCAGAGATTAATGTATGTGTGGAAGCTACTATTTTATGTAGACTGGACAGGGAAGGCCTCAATGATAGGATGGCATCTAAACAGCAACAGGAAGAGAGTAAGGAAGTAAGCAATGGAGTTATCTGATGCAATAGTGTTTCAGGCACAAGAAATAGCAGGGGTACAGGCTCTGAAGCAGAAGCTTGTTTAATGTATTCAAATAAAAGACCAGGGTGGCTGGGACAGAGTTGGAGAGGGACAGGGTACCTAAGAGGGAAGGCAAATAGGGAGCAGGACTGATCACATGGGGCCAGTAGAATTGTTAAGTCTCTGGCTTTCACTTTGAATAAGATACAAAACTATTATTTTGGGCAGAGGAGTGACATACTCTAATGTTTTACAATTTGACTTTGGTAGCTGTGTTGAGAAAAGATGAGTGGTGCTGGGAGTGGGAAACAGAGGGTCCAAGGACAGAAACAAGATCAGCTAGAGGGTATTGCAATACTCCAGGGAAGAGATGATGGTGGCTTGAACCATAGAGGGTAGCAGCCAAAGTGATAAATAATCAGATATGTAATCAGATTCTGGCTTTATTTTGAAGATAAAATGTCATAATTTTTTGTTGGATTTGAGGAAAATGAAGAGTCAGGGATGGTAAGGATTTTGGCCTGAGATAATGAAAGGATGGAGTTGTCAATATCTGAGACAGGGAAAATGTGAGGGCAGGTTGAGAGGGGAGAAGCCTGGAGCTCAGGTTTGGACCTGTTACATGAGATGCTTATTAGATATTCAAATGGAGATATCTAGTAGGCGGTTGGATATCCAAGTCTGGTGTCAGGGAGAAGAGTGAGGTACCAATAAAAACTTGGGAGCTGTTAGCATAGAGATGATACTGAAATTCAGAAAACTGGATGAGATCATTTGAGGTGTGAGTGTAAGGGTGAAGAGGTCTGAGGATGGAGCCCTGACAGTCCACCTCTGGACGTGCAGGGTCAATGAGGAAGCTCTAGGATGGAAGGCTGTGAGGAGAGACCAGAGGGCTAAGAAGGAAACCAGGCAAATGCGATGACCTAGAAAACACTGTCTGCGCAGGAGAGGAAGATTGACTATGTCAAATACTGGTGGTGAGACAAGAGGATGAGATCGATCACTGGATTTAGTGATGTAGAGAGAACAAGAAGAGAGAACTGGAGATAACTTGGTGGATTCAGTTGTACAGGAGAGTGGGAGCAGAGGCTAGTGACTGAAGCCAGATGGAGGTCCAGGACAGAGATTTTAAAAAAAGAAAAGAAAAGGAAGCAATGTGTTTATTTACTTATGGTAATGTTTAATAGAGGGGACAAATTTGATATTGTGGAAGAGAGAAGGTGGAATCACTAATCACTAAGTGAAGTCCCGGGGTGGGTGAGGATGGAGATGCAAAGTACAGATGGAGGAATTGGCCTTTCTAAGGAGAGCTCATCAAAAATAACAAGAGGGAAGCAAAGTATCTGGGTTTGAGTACAGGCAATGGAGGGGGGACACCAGAGACTTCTCTTCTAATTACTTCTATTTTTCTTTCTGAAATAGGAAAGATCATCAGCTGAAGTTGAGGGTGAGATAGGATGCAAAGATGAGGCCCCTGCCCTAAAAGCTCTCAATCTAAGAGGAAAAAAAAGACATATAGCTAGTTACATCCATCATGACTAAGCAAACGGAGATTAGAGAAAGTATTGTAAAAACACTGAAGTGGGAGTGATTAGTGTCCTGTTATCCGGTAAAATCTCCATGTAGGGATAACATCCTTTGAACAAAAAAAGTGTTCCAGAAAAAAAGAATGGCTTAAGCAAAGGCTTTTATTTTCATATGAATAAAGATATGTTAAGCAATATTCTCCTGAACATTCTGATAGCAACATTTTACTCACACCCTTAATTATTTCTTTAGGATGAATTTCTAAAACTGGAATTTCTGGGTCAAAAACTTTGTCATTTGGAGGCATTATATGTATTCAGAAAGGCCTTTGGATTTTATAACTAAAAATTTCATGGAAGATTAAATAAAAGTTTTTCAAATAATTCAGTGGCCATTCAGTGGTAGAGAATATTATGGGTTGTATCAGATAAAATTAAAGAAGATAGTCTGAATAAGATTGTTAAGGACTTTCAAATTATTACTTTAGATTTTTGGACTTCATCATGTGGGTAATAGGGAGTCATCAACAGTGCTTAAGAAGAGTGAACAATGTGTGTGTGTTTCATAACTTTAGGAATAATTTGCAAGGTGAAGCTACTTCTAGCAGACAACGTTGCTATGTCTGATCCCCACTAGCCATTAAACATCACTTGAAGCTGGGGTCCCTATGCAAAGGAGAAGATACCTTTATCCACCAGAATAGATAGGCACCCCCATCCCCCAGGACAACCCTGTTACTCTGTCTGCATATCTTCAGATATTTTAAGATACATTGGTTATGACTTTATTACCTTGAAGTGTTGGAAACTGCATTCTTCTTTGTTTCTACTACTTAGTACCCAGACCATAGCCCTTTTCCATAGGACTGACCTTAGGTACAAGTAAGGGGACTCCTTACCTAGGCCAATCATTATAGAATACTCCACCCTGGACCTTCCCTGGCTAGACCCCACCTGTAAGGTTAAGAGTCCATGGGACCAACAGAAGGGGCTCATAACCTTCCTTCAAGACCAATAATTATCTACTCAAACAGTCTTCAACTCGCTCCTGGGTCTGCTATGCTTACGGCCTCTTTCCTAGGTCCATTCTTCTGAGGACAGACTGTGCCTCCAGCAGAGGAAGCCAAGGGGCACCGACTTGTGAAAGGTGTGATGGAACTGGGATGCCTGGGCTAGGATGCCTACACATACGTGCATGCAAGACGCTCTCGGTGTAGGATGGAGTCAGAGGGAGGAGGAGGAGGAGGAGTGCCCCTGGGGACTGGCAAGGACTGGTCTTCCAGAGCTGCCATGCTGCCATGTGCTAGAGAGCTCCAAACTGGACCCTGGCCTGCTGTGTTATTTTCAAAGTGTGTTTGTCAAGGCAGGAGGATAGAACTTATTTCACTTAACTGTATGTGAATTTAATTTGTAAATATTTAGAAATATGGTATGTGGGTCTTCCATTTTAACTCTTGCTTTGAGCTCACCTGAGTGTCCTCCCACCTGGCACCTTGCCCTCCAATCCAGCATGATTTGGGGCAGATAGTCCTTGCAATCCACTTCTTAGGGAAGGGGCAGGGAAGGAGTTAATCATACCACACTGATTCCCTGCCTGCAGAGTTGGCATTATCCAACATGGCCAAATCAAACCATATAGTTCAGGGCTTTTATTTCATGCCAGATCAGTGGGTCAACAATGCTAAGGAAGCTTGAAAAGGTCCTGGGTCTTGGCTACTTGTCCAAAACCCTGTGAACCTGTGGTTTGGCAAGGTTGATTTTTCAAAAACTCTACTCTAGGCAAACCAGTTTGAAGTTCTTTTCTGACGTCATTGTGGTTTCTGGTATGGCACAACCTGGTTGTAACTTTGCCACAGAAGTAAACTGTGGCCAAACTGAGATTCCACATGGCAGACACTTATCAAGCTGAATAAGACATATCCATTGCCCTTACATAGTTCACATCCATAAGCAGTTTAATTATGAGATATGTACAGTAATGGAGATACCAACTGGGAATGAGGAGCAGTGAAATGAATCCCAGACCAAGGGAGACTTCATGGACCAAACTTTTGAGAAAGAAATGAGGTCTTGACATTTTGACAGATCAGAATGGAAAAGGTCAAACAAAGGGAACAAGTTGAGCCCAGGCATCACTGTACCTGGTCAGGGGGCAACAATCGCCTCACAGAGTGAGAAGGAGTTGGTGAACTCACCAGTTTCTTTCTCTCCTCAGGACTTTCCTATAAACTACTGCATTTGTCCAGGATCCTCTTCCCACCTGCACATGACAACATTTTGCTGAGCATTTCATAGGGCTTCTACCTCTCCTTCATAACATTTATCACCATATAATTACATAATTATGGAATTACTTGTTAATGTTTGCTCCTCTTTGCTAATACTCCATGAAGGCATAGATCACAATTGTCTTGTTCATAGAGATATTCCCGCCACTTGGCCAGGAGTCTTGCACATAATAGGCACTCAAAAGATGCTTGGCTAATGAATAAATGTATGAATGAATTAATTAATAGGTAACCAATGCATTAATTAACCATGCATTAACTGAGAAATAAGGCTGGCAGAGTAGGTTGCAGTTAGACTATGGAAGTACCTGAATGTCATGCTAATGAATTTGGACTTCATTTGGTAAACAATGATGTTTTTATTCATTTCTTTCTTCAAACTCAAATAAATATCCATTTAAGTGTTTAGTTTGTGTCAGGCACTGTGTTAAATATGAAATATAAAATATTAATTAAAACACTCTGCCAGGATCTTGCAGAACAGTAGGGGGAAGCAGATAAGCAAAGAACTATAATATAAATTGTGGAAGATCTTTATTAGAGGCATGTTACAAGTATATGGGAACACAGACAATGGACTAATTTATTCTGCATTAGCAGAGGGAGTGGGATAGTGAATGTTCCCCAGAAAAGAGATGACAACTCAGTGAGAAATTTAAGGATGAATGAGGACTTTCCAGATTGGGAAGGGAGATAAAGAACATTATGGGGATTTCTATTTCCAGCAGTATGGAGAACTGGGTAGTGTAAAATCCTTCTGGAAAAAAAAAAAGAAAGAGAGGCCAGGCAGGGAATGGAAGAAAAGGGAAACATTTGAAATGCTGGATAACATGTAAAGTAAAAAATATTTTAAGCAACCTAACTGATATTGCAAGAAAAGAAAAGAACTCCTCAGGCAATAAGTCCAAAATTGGAATATAACTCAGATTGCTTTATTTTGTTTGTTTTTGACAGCTACACTTGTAACAAAGGGAGACAAGGACAGAACTCTAGAATGTTCAATGTAGAAGTTAGAACAGAGATTCCTATATGAAAATAGGACCCAGAGAAGGCTACTCCCTCAGTGAACAATGTCTAGGAAAACAAGATCCCCTCAGGAAGGAGGTTGGTGAGGAAGGAGGTGTGTCTCAGATTCAGTTCTGAGTAGAGGGGAAAACTGCTTCCTCCAAGAGTTCCCATCCACAACTAAGCCCTATGTGAAGTTGGACTCAAATTCATGCTATCTGTGTGGTATAAACCCCTCAACCCAAGTATCAAAAATAGTTCCCAAGTTAGGTCTCTCAAGTAACTGTCCGGAACAAATGCTAATCCTCTCTGGTGGATTGCCGTTTAAACCCAACCACAAAGATTACCCATGGGTAATGTCTTAATGATCACATAAATAAAAACCCCAGTGTACATGAGAAAACAAGCCACAATAGATGAGAAATATACTCACAAAGAATGAAGATATTTGACTCACAGGTAAAGAAAGAAATTAATATTAAAAGTATGATAAATGAACATGGTAAACAGGCAGATTTGGATAATAATCAAGTAAGGCTTCTAGAAATGAAGAGAAAAAAAAAGGAGTCATCAAAATCCCTATAGAAATCAAAACATCCTGGCTGAAGAGTTAGTTATTTGGCTCAAAGATAGATCTGAAGAAATTACCCATACATGTAACATATACAGATTAAGATACAAAGAGTATGAAAAAAATATCAACAGACACAGAAAGATGAAAGGGATATTGAGCTGGTGGTGCACTGGGAAAAGCTAACATATATTCAAATGGAGTTGTAGTAGAAGAAAACAGAAAGATGAAAAAGCAATACAGAAATTGAGAACTAAGAATTTTCCATGTTTTAAGAAATACACCAACTAGGTTCAGAAAGTCCAACAAATCACAAGCAGGATAAATATAAAGAAATCGACAGCTAAATTCACTGTAATAAACCACACAGCACCTAGAAAGAAAAGACAAGATGGGTGGAGAAAATAAGAGACAAGTCCTAAATAAATGTGAGAAATGACAGAAGACCAAACTGAGGTGCAGCAAAAGCTTTGATGATGTTAAGACAAATAAATTGAAAATTTATACCAAAGAATCCAAAATTACCAATATTGAAAAATACAAATCAACAAGACCAATTTATAAAAAATTGAAAGATCTGAATTGCTCTGTGATTGTCAAGGAAATAAATCAGGAATTAAAATTTCCCCCCAAAAGTAAACACCTGATACAGATGCTTTTTCAGGAAATTCTAGCAAACATATTCCAGGGACCCATCATCCTAATCCTCACATAAAGTTCTGTAGAGGTTAGGCTGAGAGGTAATACTCCTCAATACATTTTATGAAGCTGGTATAAATTTTAATACCAAAATCAGAGAAATGCAGTATAAACACAGGAAATACAACTAATTTAACTCAACACAGATTCAATGTCCTAGTAAACCACCTGTATTAAAATGGTATGACTTCATGCCAGGAATGCTAAATTGGTTTAACATAGAAAAACTATTAATGTAACTCACCACATTACCAGATTAAAAAATAATTTATGATATCCTCAATAGATACAGAATAAGTAGATAAAATTCAACTATATGCATGTAAAAAACATCTTATTAAGTTTAGTCTACAAGGGAAATTCCTTATTCTGAAAAAAGTTAAAAACCTACAGCAAACTAAAACCTACAGCTAACATCCTATTCCATGGTAAATCAGGAACAAGACAAGAGTGCCCACTGTCTACCAAAATACCACTGCTGAACATTTTACTCAAGGTCATAGTAAGCACAGTAGATCAGGAAAAACAAGTAAAGAATGTGAGTATTGAAAAAAGCACAAATGTTATTGTTAGTCAATAATGTGATTTCCTACCAAAAGCATTTATCAACAAATTACTAAAATTAATGAGACTATTCAAAAACATTGCTGTATTTAAGCTCTTAAAAATAGAAAACATTATATGATTTTGAAGTGGCAGAGGATTTCTTAAACAAGGCACAAAAAAACAGAACCCTTTAAAATTGATTAATTCAATAAATTAAAAATAAAATACATTCACCAAAGGACACTGCAGAGTGAAAGACAAGCCACAAAACAGAATCGTGATATGCTATACATACACCCCACTAAGAATTAGTATCCAGAGTGTCTAATATATAAAGAACCTTTACAAATCAAGAAAAAAAGATAAATAATCCAATAGAAAAGCAGTCAGAAGCTAGGAATAGGTGTTCCACTAAAGAGGCAACACAAATGGCCAATAACCTATAAAATGGTGCTCAACTGCATCTGTCATAAGGAGAATGCAAACTAAAACAACAATGCAGTACCATTTCACACCACACACTGGGAAAATTTTTTAATTTTCACATTGCCAGGTTTTGGTTGCAAAGAGCAAGCAGTAGTTCTATCATATACTACAGGTAGCTGCATAAATTGGTACCACTTTACCTACCGAAGTTGAAAACATCCTTCATTATAGGAAACAGATATTCTACTTATAGGTAGATAATGTAGGGAAACTATTGCTCGTAGGACCCATGAAAACAGGAATGAAAGTATGTGTAAGTAAAGGTGGTTTCTAAGGATTTAACTTTCATGTGAAAGGGAATTTAAAATAGCTAGTTAAAAAGTGGAGGGAGGCAGATACCACTTAGTCTTTGTGTTCTGATGACGCCTTTTTCGTGGGCTTTAAAGACAGGCAGACCTGGGTGTGAATTCTAACACACCTACTGATGGCCTACATGACCTTGGGCAAACTGTTTATATTCTCCAGCCTTGGTCTCTGCCTCTGTAGGCTGAGGATATATGAGTCTGTCTTACAGATTGTTGTAAGAATTAGATATATGATATGCAAAACACCCAGCACATATTAATTGTCCACAGATGTCAAGTATTATTAGTACTCCACTGAACAGATTGGACAGCGACCCACTAAGAAGGGACAGAAGAGGAAGGGAGCCAGCTACTTACTGAGTATCTCCAGTGTCTCAGTCACTCTCTAAGAGAAGGAAAGATAAAATCTTTAGGGATGGGTGAATTTAAATGAGAAAAGAATATTCCCTCCAGGTGAAACGCGAAGTGCAGGTAAAAGGGTGTGGTGGAAAGAGCACAGAATAGAGACTCCTGAGCTGCATCAGAGTCCTGCCTCTGTGGCACATTGGATCTGCAACTTGGGGCAAGTCATTTAAGCTCTCTAGGTAGCAGTTTATTCTCTGCAAGGAGGAAATAATAGCACACCAGGTTGCTGTGAGGATTAGGAGAGGAAATATGCACCAAAGCCCCTATATGCAAAGCATTATACACAGGTCTTGATATTGATAGTAGCAATATGTTTCCCTTTGCAGAATTCCCCTCTCTGCACCTTTTTGGCACCCAACATTTGCTGGCTCCTGCTTCTTTGAGCTCTCCCTCCCGTTCATCTAAAGTTACTCACACCAAGTCCTATAGATCAGGGTCTTGCTAGAGAACAGGCTTAGCTGAGGAACCAAGATACATTGGCTTGTCAGTAGGCACTCATGAGTTCCTGCACCCCTCCTTCATCTGGTTATTGCACTGACTGTTATGGAGGCATTTTAAAGATGAACCTTCAGGAGGAAAACCTTTAAAATGAAAACACTGACAAGTTCTCAAAATTTAACAAGCTCACAGTCTATCGGTGAGATTCATTGGGTCAAATAAGGTTTCCTCACTTGACGCCCCAGAGGCATCTTCTTTATTTATTGTGTCAAACTTAATGACTTCACCGTTTCCAAATAAAGTTTGAAAAAGCTGGGAGAAATACTGTTTCAGCCCTTGACAATGCAGCTCACAGTAATAGAGATCATAACAGAGATCACTGTCTGCTGCACAAAGAACTTCCATATCTGTTGTTTCATTCAGTCTTTACATCGGCCTTAGGAGGAGAAAGCTGAGATAGGGTTTGTGACCCCCAGTTTTGTAGATAAAGAAACTTGAGCTTAGGGGGTTAAGGGACTAATTTGCACAAGGCCATATACCCCTCTAGTGGCTGAGCTGGGCCACGCCTTAATTGGTCTCCTCTTCCCTACACCGTCTCCAGGGCACTTGGTCACACCTACCACTTGGATCATCCAAGAAAGGATGGTAGGTATGGAGTCCCTGCAGACCAGTTCTCTTGCTAGTGCTTGGTATTCCCAGTTCCTGCGGGCACCTAATTACCAGATAGGGTCATGGTGAAAAGACCAACAGCCCAGGCAGAAGCCCAAAAAACCCATTCCAGACTGCTGCTCCTGCTACATCCTAATACATGCCTCCATTGTCCCATAGGCGGGCTATTCTGGATACGGAAAGACCCAGTTTTCCAGGAAAGGCTGAGAGCAAGTGGTGAAGGCTACACCTGTATCCCTTCCACCTTCCCCATCTTTTTGCAAAGTTCTCTCAGGTTTTCCCCATCCAGGGCAACAGGTGGGTGCCACCTTCTACTTTTGAAATGATAATTAACCACTCCTCTTAATGACTTAATAATCATGCCTTGCTTGTCAACAGGCCAGGTATTTTCAGGCTTCTTCACAGTCATTAATTCTGCCTCCAGCTGTCCCCTTGTCAAGTAGGTCACTTTGACCACCTTTAGGGTGTGGCTGAGTCACCAAGGCAGGCCAGGAATCTGCCTAAGATCACCCAGCAGTGTCTGTAGCCCAGTTCCACCCACCACCAGCCAGTGGAAATCAAGGTTCTGAAGTCAGCCCTGCCTTCTCACCTTCTGCCTCAATGTCCGATGCTCTCATACTGCTTTGCTCCCCACTCCACCTATCTTGGCAAAGCCTCCCATCCAAACCTGTGTGCTGGTGCTCTGAGAACCATGTTAAATAATGAGGTAGTCCAATGCAATAATTTACATTAATGCATTCCTGATCTATAGGCCTTACTTTATTCCCGCCACAGGTATGTTCACTTAAACAGAGGGTCTTCTGCAGCAACAAAGTTTTAGTCCACAAGGATGAAGTACTAATAGTAGAATTTCAGGCAACTTATCACCATCAGTAGACAAGCTACTTTAGCAATGGGACTCTTTGGGCAGAAGTTGCTCATACGGCCCTCCTGGAGTATGCTGCCACCAAGCCCCTTGTCTTGCTCAGGCTTGGTCATTAGCTCAGTCTCTAGGGACTGGAGACATGCAGCACCCTGCCCTGACTAAGAGCTGGAAGCTGTAATTAATTCTATTTGAATCCATATCCCTCAGACAGCCAAGTGTGCCAAGCCAACCTTTGCCCTGGTGTGATCTGGGCCAGCCCAGGTTTTGATGCCAGATTTTGGGATACTCAAACACATGACTCACGGTGGTTCAATGCATGTGTGTGTGAGGGGGTGTGCGTGTGCATGTGTATGTGTGTATGTGTGAGGTAGAGAAGGAAAAGTGACCACCTGAGGGATGAATCCTGTCCAAACCACTCTGGTCTGGAGGCCCATGGGAACCAAAAGAAGTCTAATAAAGTGCACATGGATGACAATGACAGTTGAACTTTGTCAGTTCTCAATTAGGTCTTGTAAATCATGGCTTTGGAGACACAGGACGCAGTGGCTAATCCCAAAGCATTTACAAGAGGTTTAGGAGTAGCTAGTTGCTTACTGGAAGACTTCTTATTTGTGCTCAAAGTATTATTATTAAAAAGGAATTGACTGTGATTGGAAATCAAGAGAACCACACAGGACTGAGGGTGTCTAGGGTGTGGGGATGCCATCTTGAATAGTCATGGTTTTCTTGGGAATCTTTATCCAAACCAGAGGTTGGAGCAATTAATCCAGGTGTACATAACCAGTTACAAATCAGTTTAGCTGACGCCCTGAGAAGATTCTAGAGCAAACTGTCTTATCCTAGACTACAAATCTCCTGTGGAAAATTTGCTTTCTCTCCTTCCTTATAATTTGAGGTAGCATTGAGATTGGATTTTGAACTAAATACATTTGGATTCAAATCCTGAATTCACCCCTTACAAGTTATGTAAGTGATTAAGTGACTTAATTCTTTGAGCCTTGGTTCTATTATCTGTAATAATTTGGCAGAGTTGCTATGATGATTAAGTAAGATAATAATAATTATGATTCTTGTTTATGATAATGATAATTGTTAACATGCACCATATATATTTACATTTATATTACCAACTTATAAATACTTTGTGAGATACAGAGCAGGAAACTAGGGTTCAGGGAGGTAACATAAGGGGCTTAATAAATATTTTCTCAAGATAGCATGTGCAAAGTCATTATGTTTTGGGTAAATTGAAGAGTATTTGTGTGAAATAAAATGGGAAGGACCTGACAAAATATTAATTGTGGTTTTATCTAGGAGGTGGGTCTGTAAACGAGCCTTATTTTTTTCTGGTTTAGTAATCCTTATTTCCTTATTACTTATTATTTTGGTAAGTATGCAAAAAGTCAGAGATGCGGTGGAGGGTGTGGGTGCTGAAGATAAAACACATTGCTCCCACCGGCTGCCTAGTTTGTCTGGGCAGGTAGGGCTTGAAGCGTTGTTTTGTTCACTTAGCTGGGCTTATACTTGCTCAAAAGCCCTGCAAAGCAAATTCAGAATTGGGCACTGACTGTCAATTCTGGTACGTGTGCTTTCTCTCTTTCATTTGCTTTTAAGCTTAGGATCATAAAGGGTATCAAAATCAGTAATTCTGTGATGCATATTTGCTGTATTTATGTCCACATACACATACATTCATATTTATGTCCTTCCCCTACTACTCTGAAGATGGATTCTGAACACTTGATCCCAATGCAGCTATGTGTGACATTCCCATCTGTATTTAGGGTCAAGAATTCACAGATGGAGAAATGAAGGGCCAGACATACCAGGCTCACTGCCTTGGGTCATAGAAGAGTAAACTGGTTAAAGCATCTGGGGATTTAAGGAGTCCACAAGCCCCCTTTCGGGACACAGGAACATGATTTTGTTTGAGTACCAGTCTTGGTCCTGTGCCTTTGTCTCTCATGGTTACCCACAGTGCTGGGCAAGTTCAGGGTGGACAGAGGGAGACAGACCTTTTATAGACTGAACCATACTCTCCCCTCCAGGTGCCACAAGGGCATCTGGTGTGTGGGAAACTCAGCCAAGCAACCAGGAGGTTGGAACTGGACTTAGGAGAGGACGCTGGGTAGAACTCTTGCACAGCCCATCTGTCTGGTTCTCCCAGATTTTGTCCCTCAGTGCAAGTGGCCCAACCACAGCCCAGGAGGGACATGGCTAGTAGTAATAATTTAAGCATCCTTTGTTAAATTTTAAGCACTTTAAATGTAACCTTCATCAAGCTTTCTAACTACCCTGTGAAATAAATGTTATCATTAGCAGTTTCTTTTTATAGTTGAAGCAGCTGAGATTTACAGAGGCTGAGTACCTTCATCATCACACAGCTGAATGGCAGAACTGGGCCTCACCTTCCTGTGCTGCCTCAGCTCACATGGCTCAGCTCCCCCACCACAGGCACCCCAGCCCTGTGAGCGTGCCAGGCATGGACTCACTGTGTTCTCCACGCATGTTTGGTGCTCAGCTTGGAACGGCCCCACCACCGCCTGCTGGTGCTTGAGTAAAACTCCTCTGGCCCAACTCAAGCCTGCCCTTGTCTTCCTATTTGAAATTAATCTTTCACTCCTCACAGTCACAACGAACTGTGTTTGATTAAATATATATGTGTAAATATATGTGATGTATTCATATGTATATATACACAAACATACAATTTACACACACATATACATGTGCCATTTATATACAATATGTACAAATATATATATATGTGTGTGTGTGTGTATATATATATATATATATATACACACACACACACATACTATCTCTGCATATGTATATACATTTTTTTAAATTCCCTGTGGAAGGCAGTATAATGAATTGTTCCTCAAAGATATCATGCCCTAACCCCTGGAAGCTATGAATATGTTACCTTACATGTAAAAGGGATTTTTCTGAAATTAAGTACCCTGAGATGGTGAGATTCTCTTGAGTTATCTGGATGGTCTCAATCTGGTCATTGTGTCTTTAAAAGTATAAGGGAAAGTCAGAATAGTGGATCAGAGGGATGTGCCATGAGAAAGACTGGTCCCGCCATTGCAGGCTTTGAGGATGGAGGAAGTGGATTATAAGCCAAGGAATGTGGTGGCCTCTAGAAACTGGAAACAGTTCTCAGCTGGAAGCCAGCAAAAGACCGGACCACAGTCCTACAACACAAAGGAACTAGATTCTGTCAATCCACTGAATGAACAAGGAGCAGATTCAAGAACCTCCATGAAAGCAACCTGCCCATACCTTTATGTTAGTGCAGTGAGACTTGTGCTAAACTGTAAAATACATTTGTGCTGTTGTAAGCCACTAACTGTGTGGTTATTTGTTACAGCAACTATAGAAAACTAATACACTTTCATAGGATGTTATAATTTATTATAACATTTGTGCCACTGTACCCATTGTAATTGCTTGGATATGTATATTTTTCTCTCACTAACGTCTTATTAAATGGACTAAGTCTTACTCATTTTTATATTTCTCTCCAGAGCTTCAAACAGTATCTGAATTCTATTGCACTGAACTAAGTCAACTGAGTGGCCATGACATGCCCAGCATTGTCTCAGGTGCAGAGATGTAACAGTTAAGTCAGTTGGGTAGTCAGCCAAGTACTACACAGATACTTGGACTCTTGTTCCTTCCAGGCACATGAAAAAATTGAGCCTCTCTGTCTACTTGAAGTTCAGTGTGGCCATGTGACTTGTTTTGGCCAAGAGCTATGAACAAATGCTTTGTCTCTCTTTCTTTGCCCTTCAACATGCTACCTGATAATGTTCAAGATGGTGGCAGTCTAAGAGCTTGCTTGCATCCTTAGTGATTTTGATGTGTATAGCCTGCCAGACTTGAAACAGACAGGTAACACAAGCAAGAAATAACCTTGTTTCAGCATCTAAGATTTTGAGGTGGTTACCAGTGCATAATTTAGCCCATTCTAACAGGTAAAGTCTGTTTCTGCCTTTCAGAATCTTAGAGTCTTTGGGGAAGGAAATAGGACATACACACAGCTATGATACAGAATAGTCACAGTGGGATTAACTGTTAAGTGTTAATAATTTAGTATGTGTCTCTCCAGACTTGAACACACATTCACACACAAACACACTTACAAATATGTAAGTTTACAAAAAGAAATTATTCTTTTTATGCAAATGGGATCTTTTTTTACATATTAGTTTGTGATTTGACTCATCGACATTTGTAAGAAAAGGCATTAGGTCTCATAACAACTTTTTAACAGATTAAGAAACAGCCTCAGAGAGATTAAGCAATCCTTTCAAGGTCACTTAGCTGGCAAATGATGGAATGGGGACTTGAACCCAGGTCTCTCTGACTCCAGTCACCAAATAATGCAACACACTCCCTACCTTCATAGAGGAGGACACAGAAAACACCTTACACATATGGGACAGCACATGCTGAGTGACAGTTCGGCACCATGACTTCACATATTCTACGTGTTCTGAGTGACAAGCTTGCTCTGGGGGCTGGGGCAAAGGGCAGAAGTCCTCACAGAGATGGTGCAGGTGGAGCTCGACCTGGAGGAAGGGTAGGACTTGACTGGATGAAGCAGAAGACATTCATTCTCCCTTTCACCACGCATTAACTTACTGAATAACTATTTATTGAGTGCCTCCTCAGTGTCAGGCACTCCAAGCAGTGGGCATGGTGGGGCCATGGCCTTGGAGGTGGGAATGTTCAGGAACAAATGACAGCCCTGGCTGACTGGGCTTAAGGACTGAGATGGGGAGAGATAGGTGACAGGCAGGACAGGAAGGTAAGGAAACAATCCGAGGAGATCTTGGTGTCCTCCTTGACCTTGCCCAAGAAGAACCACAAGCTTTGGAAGGATTTTGAATATTAGCATAGGAATTTAGGAACTCTACTCCTACTTTAAGGCTGATATGAGCTGATGGGGCAAGAGGTAGGGGAAGTGAAAGATGGGAGAAAATCTGTAATTTTCCTTAAAAATGTCCAGCACTGAACTTTGATTTCATTCATCCACAATAGTCCAGCACATTGCTGGGCACTTAGTAAGGTCCAAAGAAAGGAAGACACAGCTCCTGACACAGCTCAGAACAGTAAGGTCCACCAAAGGCAGCATATGGTTGATACTTGAATGTAAGCGACTGACAGCAGGGTGGAGGCGTTGAAAAGCAGCCTTGTGTCCGTGAGGTGACACCGACATAGTTCAAATTTTAGCTCTGCTCCTTTGAGATGTCTGGGAAAATCATTGAGCTCAGTTTTCTCCTTTGAAAAATAGAGATAATAATGCCTGGCCTAAAGAATTGCCAGATTGAGAAACAATATATATAAAGCCTAGCATGGTGTCTGGTGCATTGTAGGTGATCAATAGACAGCAGTGATGGTCAATATCTCGTTCTGAGAATGAGCAGTTTTAGGTTGGGCAGATGGTGCCCCATTGCATGAACATGAGCATGGCTGCACCTAAGCTGTACGTTAATTGGAAGGCAGGTGAAAGGCAGATCAGGACCATGGGGTGGTTTCCAGAATCTGCCCTAAGGAAAAGCTTCCTCTACCAGATCAGCACCACTGCAAGGGCTTCTGGTGACCTCTCTCTGACCTCCAGGCTCCATGCCGGGATACTTCTTGCAACAGCACAAAGCAAGCCCTGACTCATCAACCTTGTGTGGGTGGCTGGACGCTTGTGACCACAGCTAATGCTTCATCTCCTAGCCACCTGCAGCCATGTCTGCTCAAGTCTGTGCTACAAGTCAGAAACCATAAGATTCTGGAATGAGGAATGCAAAGAAGGATGCTGGGAAATTGTGCATCTTGGGAAGTCTCTTTCAAGATTTGTCCTTAGCTTGCTAAAGCCTTTACTTTCTTCCTCATCTCAGATACTTAAAACAGTTTTTATTATTGTTTTTTCTTATTAAAAAAGCAAAGTAGGACTATTGTGGAAAAGCAAAAAAAAGAAGAAAACCAACCCAGAGATAACCACTCTTAACTCCCTGATACCACTCTTAACTTGGTATTTTCCCTATCAATTTATCTTTTTTGGAATGCATATAATATACCCACATATGTATATATGTACATATACCTGCAGAAAAATAGTATATATTATAAACATCTTTCCACATCAATAAGCACATTTCTCTTACATAATTTTTAATGACTAGTTGGCATTTCACTGAATGAGGGCACTGCCCAAATTCTTGATCAGGCAGATAGGCTATGTTCAGTTTTTAAATTTATAGCAGTATTTCAGTAAATATCTTTAAGATGATATCTTTTCTCAGGTCTTTCATTATTTCATAATTTCTAGCAATAGCATTTCATATCTTTTATGATTTCCTTGGAATAAATTCTACCAGTAGTGTTGCAGGGTCAGAAAGGAAGTACAGCAGCCCTGACTTTTGGTTGGATTCTTTTATTATAATTTCTCTTTCTGGCAATGAAACATATGTCTGAGAACCAAAGCAGAAGTGAGCATTATGCCATACTATAGTTGAGCCCCTAGCACAGTACTAGCACTGCAAATAGCCGTATTAAAGTGGTATTTCCCTTCTGGCTATGGTAGCAACAAAAATAACAACAGCTACTATTATGTTGTTATTGTTGCCATTGTTATAGCTTCTGTACCATTTTCTTGCTCTGAGATTCCCTCCAAGGGCAGGCCATTTGCTGGGACGTCTATTGACTTCCCACAGAGCATAGCACAGAAATTCCGTACATTCCCTGTCTGAGCAGGTGAAGGAAGCTTTTCCTGACCCCTCAGAGCCCCTCAATTCTAGACAATAGGTCTTGTATACTGTTTGCCCAGTGACACCTGCAAGAGTCTGCGTTCATTGTTATGCCCTCCTCTTGGCAGGCTCATCTATTGAGTTTGGCTTCTGCTGACTAAAGTAAGGGAAGCTGACCTAGTTGAGGAGAGTGGTTTGAAAGAAAAGTCTTAGTGTTGCTATTCTGGCCTGAGGGCTCCGTGTGAAACTGTCAAAATAAATATATGTGAACTAATCATCCAAAATCAAAACCAGTCTCAGCACCGAGCACAGTACATGGCACATAACCACAGGCACTTTTATGCAAGCATTTGCTAAGTGACAGTATAGATGGTAGATGAAGAGCAGTGTTAATTTTATCTTTCTCCTTATCTAACTATACATGGCACATCATGTACCCATAATCAGATATGTCTTCAGGAATCCTTTCACAAGAGAGATGGAGAATCATGCTTCATATATAGAGTTACATACATACCTATTCTTCAACTCTGGGACAAACAAAGAGCAAAATACCTGGGTCTAACAAGTGCCATTAAGTTGACAGTAAGGAAAAATATTGACCTGGCAACTATTAATCATGTGAGCATATAATAAAAATATTTTCAGAGATGCATGGGCTCAAAAGAGTCACTTGCCAAGCAGCTTTTCTTGGGAAGCTATGGAGGGTGCATTTCATTGAACAAGGAAAAGCAAACCATGGAATCCTGGATGCAGGAATCCAGCCCAGGAGAGAGGCTCAGGGAATTCTTAGGATGACAATGAACAAAAGACTAGCAGCACAGCAAAACTTATAGAGCAACCAATCTAGAGGGTAGGAGCAAGATCAAAGGCCTCCTGGAAGGATATATTCTCTCAAAAAGAAATGGAATACTTTATCATATGGTGGGTTTGACTCGCTGGGAGAATTTTATAGCTGTGTGTGAGAATTTTGAGACTGAATTAATGTTAAGTATACAGAACCACGGAGGGAAAATGAGTCAATTGTTAACTACAGGAAAAAATTATACAAGAAAGGAAATATAATCATGATACGTTATGTGGCTCATTTGTGAACAGTATTTTTATAGATGTTATGAAGTAGACAGTTAACATTGGATTAGTGAAAAATTGACATGGTTATATGTGCGTGAAAGGGGAGGGGAGGTGTGTATGTTGTGGAGGATGCAGGACAAGCAAAAAAACAGTGGCATGAAGAGCTGGATGCTCATCTTTCACATAGAAAGTCAAGTAAATATCTAAGATTGAACAACTAAGAACTAGCAGTATAAGCATGTCATTTCAAGATAGAGAGGTGAATCGCAAAGAGATAGCTGAGAAGGTTGAGTTACTGGCTTTTGGCAGAGTGACTTAATGGTAGGAGCAGACCAGGGACTGATGTTCTCCATTATAAGACAAATTTTGAAAAACTATGTAACATAATATTTTAAAAATTAAATTAATAAAAGTGCCAGAGGGAGAGTAATTGAGAGAACTGATGGAGACTTCTCTTGGGGGCATGTGATAGCTAAGCCTGTGATGCTTTTTTTTTTTTAAAGTGTGTTCTTTCCAGGTGCTTCAGGGACCTTCACAGACAGAAAAGGGGTCTCTGAGAAGGTTCAGCTCTTCAACACTTCTATTGATTTTATTTGTTGGGGCTCCTGCTGAGATTTCATTAAATTTCACTTCATTGGTCAATTACTTGAAAAACTTTTTTTTTTGAAGTTTGAAAGCACAGGCCCTGACATAATTCTCTAGGGACTAGATTTCTCTCGATAGCCCAAGGACTCCCTTACAAGGTGCAATGCAGTATCCTTCATGCAGGAGAAGGACCCCTCTCACTACAATGGTCTTGGGCTTTTCTTTCCAGAAGGAAAAAATGGATTCTTGATGCACTGTCTACATCTTATTTATTCCTTTCTGGGACCAAAAGCCTTTGTCTATGAGATTGATGATTTGGGATTAGGAGTGTGGTATGATTCCAGAAAGAGACTGAGCTAACACACTGGGTCTGGGGTGCTGAGCTCACACTCAGCCTTGGGGTCCCACCTGCTCTACCCCACTGACCTAGCCACTGTGAGCACAGGCCCAGGAGCATGCCAACATTGCTCTGTTGACAATAAAAGCTAACAGTCACTTCATCTTTATAACTTGCCAGGCACTGCTCCAAGCACTTCACATGTATTGACTCCCTTAATCATCACAACCATACTAAAGATACTGTTACTCTTCAAATTTTATAGATGAGGAAACTGAGGCACAAAATGAAAAGTAACATGCCCAATGTCATGTGTCCAGCAAGTGACAAAGCTGGGATTTCACCCTACATGGCTGAGTCCAGAGCTCATGCTCTCAGCAGCTTCACTTTCTATCACTCTAATAATACAAGCTAATGTGTGCACGTTCCTTTCCTTAAATGGGCCCATATACCTTTCCTTGGAGACTTTTAATGAGGTATTTTATGTCCTTTTCATTCTGTCACCCATCTGGTTTGTTTTTAATTAAACCTGAGTTTCAGCAAACATCAGACTCACTTAAAACCAAAGCCAGGAGAGAAATCCTTCATTGACAAAACATCTGGCACACACAAGCACACCATTGGAAGTCATCAGCCGCAATTGGATACCCATGTCGTAATGGCTTGGAATTAAGAGTTTAAGTCTCACACCCAAGGGCTGACACCCAGAGAAATCACTCACTAATCTCTGTGCTTGGTTCGTGGGCAGGGAGGTGGGGGGCTGGCTTTCTCCAGGAAAGGCCACATGGAGCCAAAAGGTCCCTCTGGACAGCAGAAACCACTCTCCAACCCAGCCCCAAAAATACTTTAAAAGGGTAGACCCAAGCATGAGCGAGAGACAGGGCATTATAACTAGGCCTGGTGGCTGGGGGGCAGGACAGAGGCTGGAGGTGGGTGGGCCATGCCTCTGTAACCTCCACGCACACCCTTCATGCCCCTGTCACTCACTTCAGCCTCAGTGAAATGTCTTGGTATTTCTACAACATGCCAGGCTTGCACCTACCTCTGAGTCTTAGCTCTTGCCATTCCCTATGTCTGGAATGTTCTTCCCCTGCCTCCTTCTCCTCACAAAAGTCTCACCTCAATGAACCTCTTCAGAGAAGCCATCCCTCTCTACCCTAATTTAAAGCAGAAACATACTTCTCATGTTTATTTCTTTCCCATATTGTTTTTAGAAAGAAAAAAAACCTTAATAGTGCTTCTCACTGCCTGAATTTATTTATTTATGCATCTTCCTCTGCCATGAAAGCACAGACTTTTGTCTTGTGTAATTACCCCCAGAGCCTAAAATAGTGCTGACATACAGTAGAAATCCAAAACCTATTTCTTGAATGAATGAATGTTATTCACAAACTAGACAGGTAGGAAAGCTAAGTATTGAGCCAGGGTTGCAGGATGAGAACAAGGACTTTCTAACTGAGGATTTATCCTTCTCATGGGCCTTTAGCAGGTCATCTCCATTTCCCTCCTACCTCACCAGCATTGAAGACCTTGTTTCCGTGCTCAGGGAGAGCTCAGGAAGCCTCTCTGTTGGAAGCCCTATGACTCTTCAGGGCATTGAGGCCAGGATGATGTCAAAGCAGAGGGAGATCTCAGTCCCTTTAAGTCCTATTGTTAAGGATAATTTAGGAGGCCATCAGTTGGGGGAAAAAGCCATCCTTCATAGATGCCTCCCTAATCTAATACCATGCCAACCTGGTCCGTGTCATGGATCCTGGACTGTCCAGGAGGTGCTTCTCCAGGCCTTGGAGGTCTCTGGCTAAGGTCACCTCTAAGCTGATGAGCAAGGCCAGGTACCTCTTGAACCAAGGGCTGAAAATTCCATCTGTGGATGTTTTTCTCCCACTCCTTCTGATCCCCACAATGCGAACACTCATTTCTGACATTCCTGCCTTGCCAGAATTATGGGGGGACTATGAGAGTTGGGGAGTCAAACCTGGCTTCAGTGGGGCTTTCAACTCAAGCCTTTTCCTTCCCTCCCCTCAAGCCCCACCCCAGTGTGGTGCAGCCCCACCCTAATGGGTCACCAGACTGGTGGAACCTGAACATTTGGAGGCCAAAGGCCACCCTTGATGACAAGGGGGTGGGGAGGTGAGCAAGTGGAGGAGGAGTGGGAGCCTTAGGAGAGGGACTGGGGAGGGAGGGGTGGGCAGGGAGAGGCACGGGACTATTTATTTTCAAATGAAGATGGATTTTATATTTCAACTTCATTTTTTTATCATAGTGAAATCTTATGAGGCTGATGTGAACGGGGCCCTGTATGCATTGTTATGCTATTTGGTTTTGATAAAAAGTGGCATTGTACAAGATGTTCCTTGGCCACGTAAAACCTCGCCACAGAGCTAATGGTGGCACAGAGCCATACCACAGGTTGTGCAATGAGGTGGTAGGAAAACAGAGCTGCCTCTCAGGGATTAAGGCTGGCATTTCAATTTGAACTTTAAGATAAAGATTGAAGGAAAAAGAGCTATAGAAAGAAAGAAAAAGAAAGAGGGAGAAGAGAGGAATGAAAAGAAGGAATAAAAGAAGTTCTCAGAAGGAATGAAAGCACAAAGGCCTAAGAAAGAGAATACTGTTTAGTGGGGGAAGAATCTCTCCATGAGAGAAGTCATAGGTTCTGAAAGAGATGAATCTCTGCTCTTTTTGCTACCTTCTTTCCCATCTATCTTTGTTCCAAAGTGTTGCTATATCTGTGAGTACAGTTCACCCTTGGACAATGATGGGGTTAGGAGTGCTGACTGCCCCATCGTATGCAGTCAAAAATCTGTATGTAACTTTAGACTTCCCCAAAACTTTACCAATAGCCTACTGTTGACCAGAAGCCTTACTGATAATGTAAGAGCTCATTAACATGTATTTTGTATGTAATAGGTATCATATACTGTATTCTTACAGTGAAGTAAGCTGAAGAAAAAAAAAATGGTTTGTCAAGTTGCCAATCTCCCCAAAATCTCCCAATATATTTATAGTGAAAAAAACTCGAGTAGAAGTGGACCCGCACAGTTCAAACTCATGTTGTTCAAGAGTTGAGTGTATATTCTTTTCGCTCCTTCTTTCCATTTAGGAATAGGAGTCAAAATATCCCAGGCATTTCTCTCAGTTTTGTAGGTTTAGAATAGATTAGCAATACTCTTTCATCAGCACCGAAGCTGAGATTTTTTTTCCTCACCTGAATCTAAACCTGAAATTCTGGGTATTTATTGCTCAGTAACTGAGATGAGATGGAGGAGAGAAGACCATTTATTCTCACCACTTCCCTCTCATTTTGGCTCTTTAGGAGTGAAAAGCTAAATCCTGCCCAAGGCTCTTTGAGATCTGTTAAAGGCAAGGTGGGATACACAGCTTTCAGAATCAGAGAGGTATACATCTGATTATCAGGAGAGGTACAGAGCAGGTTAAAAAGCACCTAGTACATTTTCGGTGTTTGATAACTCTTGGGTCCCTTATTGACAACTCATCTCATCTTACTGGAAAAAGGTGGATCATCATCTCATAAAAAAACAAATTTATTTCTTAATATGTAACTCCTGACCTGTTCTTGAGCAATGAACTTGCAGACAGTTTAAGTAATATGACCCCACTTTCAAGAAAAAGTCAACTGTGGTGTCGGAATTCAAAAAAATAGCCTCCACCTTGTGCTGTCTCTAGTGAGGACCTGCTTTAGGAAGAAATCAGTCCAATTGCGTGCGTCCCTGGTAAACTCAGGAGAACCACATCTAGATCCATCACACACAACAGAGCTATGATCTCCCAGTGTGGATGGTTGGCAGCTGAGTTAGAACACAGTGAGTTCCTCTTCTGTTGTCACCAACCGTTGTGCAGCATCTGATGTCCTCCCTTCATGAGCAGATCAGCATCTGCTTAGAGAACCCGTCTAGGACTTTCGGCTCTGCCTCCCATTGGCCCACCACACTGTGCTCTACACTCCTATCACCCTGACCCAGGTGTAGTTTCCAGATTACCCAGCATATGGCACATCTCCTGGCCTTTGTGTATGCTGCTCCTTCTGCATGCAGCTCCCTTCCTTACCAACCCTCTCTGAGGTATACCTACTCATCTTCCATGACTCAAGTCCAACCTCAGTTGCCTATGCAGCCTTTCCTGACTCTTCCCTAGAAGAAACCACCATACCCTTCTGTGGACCTCTAATGTTCTCTGCACAGCTTGTCTCACAGGCCCCGTGTCTCCTTCCACTCACCTGGAAGCTTTTGGAGTCAAATAACAATGTCTGATTCATTTCTGTATCCCTTAATACTTACCACTGCCTGGCACATGGAAGGGATCAAAAATTTGTTGTTGAATGAATGAATTAATGAAATAATAGGAGTAAAGAAATCTTCAGAAAATCTGTTGAGATATCTAAAAAAGCAAGAGGTTGGTTTTAGCATTCTGAGCTAATTTACCTTTGATATAATTTCACGTTTACTTAAACTCTCTTCTAATGAATAAATAGCACCTTCACCAGGCCATGATACTTGGCATATGACACTATGATTACACAGATTCAAGACCAGATGTGCTTTAGGAATAAATGAAACAAGAATATGATTTTTTAAGATTACATGGGAATCTGTTTTATTAATAGGGAGGAAGTCACATACATGATTTCATTTGCTTATCACAAAGAAAATGTGGGGTCTGTTATTATTATCCTATTTTACACATGAGAAATTTCAGCCTGGAGAATTTTTATAGCTGGAAGACATTGAAAGTTGACCAAAGCATGTCTGCCTCCCAATTCCAGGGGTTGTAGAATTCTACAAGCTGGAGAGCAATGGTTCATTAGCAGGTGAACACAGTCCATGCCAATCCCACTCTGGTATCTGGGTCAAGTTTATGTGCCTGGGGTGGCTGGAGGGCTAACAGAGTTTGGACACAAATGCAATCTCAAAAGTCCTAGAAATCAAACAACTTTATGTTGGTTTTGGAAAAAGGGAGAGAGTAGCCTGCATATTTGACTGGCCCAAGTGTTTTGTTGTTGTTTTCTTTTACCCTCTTAAATAAATAGTTATTTATACACAGCCAGAAAACACTACAAATTAAATTGCCATTTTAATTTCTTATCCATTTATATTTTTTACTTTGGTGATAGGTGCTGGTCTTTCAATGGTACATTAAAAGATTATACAATTATTCCACTGAATTTAGTATTTCTCTTTTCATCTCTCAGTAAGTGATAAATATAAAAAACTAGGCATTCAAGAAGAAATTTTTTCATCCAGCATTCTGCAGGCTTCTTGTTGCCTTTCCAACATGGATGTAATTGACTGAAGTGACTTGGTAAGAAAATAAAGGCCCCCATACACAAAAGTAAACTTGAAATGGATCAAAGACCTGAATGTAAGTCATGAAACCATAAAACTCTTAGAAGACAACATAGGTGAAAAATCTCCTGAATATAAGCATGAGTAACTTCTTTCTGAACACATCTCCTTGAGCAAGGGAAACAAAAGCAAAAATGAACTCATGGGACTACATCAAACTAAAAAGTTTCTTTACAGAAAAGGACACCATCAACAGAACAAAAGGCATTCTACAGTATGGGAGAATATATTTGTAAATGACATATCTGACAAGGGGTTAAAATCCAAAATATATAAAGAACTTACACACCTCAACACCCAAAAAGCAAATAACCCAATTAACAAATGGGCAGAGGATACGAAGAGACAGTTCTCCAAAGAAGAAATTCAGATGGCCAACAGACACATGAAAAGATGCTCCACATCACTAATCATCAGGGAAATGCAAATTAAAACCACAATGAGATATCACCTCACACCAGTAAGGATGGCCAACTTCGAAAAGACTAAGAACAACAAATGCTGGCGAGGATGTGGAGAAAGGAGAACCTTCCTACACTGCTGGTGGGAATGTAAGCTAGTTCAACCATTGTGGAAAGCAATATGGAGGTTCCTCAAAAAACTGAAAATAGAAATACCATTTGACCTGGGAATCTCACTCCTTGGAATTTACCCAAAGAATACAACTTCTCAGATTCAAAAAGACATGTGCACCCCTATGTTTATTGCAGAACTTTTTACAATAGCCAAGATATGGAAGCAACCTAAGTGTCCATCTGTAGATGAATGGATAAAGAAGATGTGGTACATATACACAATGGAATACTATTCTGCCGTAGGAAAGAAACAAATCCTACCATTTGCAACAACATGGATGGAGCTGGAGGATATTATGTTCAGTGAAATAAGCCAGGTGGAGAAAGACAAGTGCCAAATGATTTCCCTCATTTGTGGAGTATAACAATGAAGCAAAACTGAAGGAACAAAATGGCAGCAGACTCAGAGACTCCAAGGGACTAGCCATTACCAAAGGGGAGGGGTGTGGAAGGGTGGGTGGGAAGGGAGGGAGAAGGGAACTGAGGGTTATTATGTTTAGTACACATGGTGTGGGGGATCACAGGGAGAACAGTGTAGCACAGAGAAGGCAAATAGTGAATCTGTGGCATCTTACTACACGAAGGGACAGTGACTGCATTGGGGTATGGGTTACTACTGTTACTCATTCAGCCACTTGCTAGCTGGGGGACACTTGCTAGCTGGGGGACTTGATAATATGTGTAAATGTAGTAACCACATTGCTTTTTCATGTGAAACCTTCATAAGCATGTATATCAATAATATCTTAATAAAAAAATTTTAAAAAAAGAAAAGAAAGGCACTCCTAGGCTGACTATCTCCTCTGCTGCCCAAGTGCCTTTAGGTATTATTTAATTTAATGGTGATAAGAACCCAAGAACTATTTATTTTTCTTAACTCATTTTTATTGAGATATCATTAAATGCAGTAGAATTCACACTTTTTAGGTGTACAATATGGTGGGTTTTGACAAATATATACATATATATAACCACACCACAAGCAAAATATCAAATATCTCCATTACGCCAGAAAGTGTGCTTAGGCCCCTTGATAATCAGTCCTGTCCCTTCTCCCCTAAGGCATCCACTGATATGTTTTATGTCCTTTTCCAGAATGTCATAAACGGAAGCCTGCAGGATGTAGCCTTTTGTTCTGGCTTCTTACTCTTAGCATAATGCTTGTGAGATTCATCCAGGTTGTGAATTACTTAACTTTTGTTATCCAACTTTACGTACGAGGAAACTGAATTCCCGGCTGGTTAAATGACTCACTCCAGTGTTTAAGTGGTGGAGCCAGAACTCAAACCCAGCCAGCCTGGTTCCAGTGCCTGCGCTTTTAGTCAACGGTCTACACCCCTGCACTTGGGGCCGGCGCTCCTGACCCGAGACTGACCCGTCGTAACACACTGAGTGGTCTCGGCCAAATGCTTCACTCATCTGGGTTTTCCTCCGCTGTGCAGCTGTTAACACTAGCTTTACACACAGACCCCCCAGGTGCTGTGGAAAGAAGATGGACGTCTTTTTTTTTTTTGTCATTTTCAGGTTTGACCAGAAAATATTGCAGCATAAAGCTACAGCAGAACAACTTGGTCAAGAAAAGTGAGCTGTCACGTGCCCCCCAAGGAGGTACATTTGCCCCCTGCCCGCTGACTCTCTGAACTCCAGTTCGTAGCTCCAGCTGCCATACAGCTGGAGTTGAATGAATGTTTACTGAACGGTGACTACTGTTACTCATTCAGCCACTTGCTAGCTGGGGGACCCTGAGCAAGGAACTGAGCATCTTGAAGTCTCAGTCTCCTTACCTATAATATGGGGCTCAAGGTTGTGTTGAATATTAAATGAAATAATGCATATGAATCAAAGTACCAAAAATCTAGCAATTCCTCCTTCAGCATGAGGCCCTTCTCATGTACCTCCAGTCACAATTATTACTAAAATTGAATTAAACTTAAAGTGTGGTCATGTACTGAATGTACAAAGAACTATGAAAATGTAATATTTAATATATTAACTCAACAGTGATTTATCAACCACCTACTACGTGCTAGGCCATGGACTAGGTGGGGCAGCAGTGAACAGACTCATCCTAAAAATGGAGAAGACGATGTTGTAACCTTGAGTTATTCCTGCCCACAGAAGATCCCTAGGAATTAATAACCCCTATTAGTTTTGTTAAATATTTAACAGTAGTGAGAATAATAATTGCTAACACTTACCAGGTCCTTTCCTGGTGCTATAGTGTGAAGAGCGAGCTACATATATGTTACTTTATTTAATCCTCTCAACAATACTCTGAAGCTCCAGAATTCATGTTTTCCAAGTGAGGAAAGAGCAGCTCAGAGTATGGAGGGACATTACAGGTAAATGACTGAGCTGGGATTTGGAACCAAAGCCTAAATTTAAATCACTGCATTCAGTGGTCCTTAATTATCTCACATTCACTAGAAATTGAACAATAAGAGCTGCCAGCCAGGCTGCCGTGATGTACAGCTCACAGGCCATACCACCACCTTCCCTGTCTACATGAGTCATACCCCTGGAGCAGTATGGGCACGGCATGCACAGCCTATGAATCAGCTCAGGCTGCCAAGATGAGGGCAAGGGCTATCCTTGGCAAGTTAGTCATCAGATGCTTGACACATAGTAGGTCCTTAATAAATAGTTGTTGAATTTTTAAAAGTGAGCTTGGCTTTCTGTTGGTTCAAGCACTCACCCAAGCGTTTACAGTCTGAAACAGAGACGTCTGTGCTAGGGAGACAGAAAAGCATATAGTCACTGTAAGAGCTGAAGCCAGCAGAACCACCTGAGCTTATGAACCTGTGCAAGCAGAGAGCTGTGTTCCTGTGTTTGAGAAGATGGGGAGGAAGGTACAACACCATGACTTCCTCTGACTCACAGGAGGCTTCATGGAGGAGGCGCACTTCTCAGAGAGCAAAGAGAGTGGGAGAGGGAAGCACCATGAGGCCAGGACCTTGCAGCACAGCAGCTGCAGCACAAGTCATGGGCAAATAAACACAGCGGCAGGTCATGTGACCATTATGAGCTTGTTTAAAAAGGAGAATCGTCCAGGATTCTTTTGTAAAGAGGACTCTCTTTTAAACAGGAAGAATATAAGATAATTCCTCTACTATTTTTCAAGTGATTTTCTCTTTCCACCTTACACATGTAAACTTCCTTCTATGTTTATTCATTTATGTCTTTGGTCAGAGATTCCCAAACCTTCCCAGTAAAGGCACCCTTAGTGTGTCAGTAAACTTTTCACTGTCCTAAGCAGAATGTAACACCTCACAGTTATATTATTAAGTGGTTAGGTCCATACAACTTAATAAGCATATTTGTAACTAAGTTCTAACTAAGTTGTTAGGACTCAGTAGCTGTTAGAAAAAAAATCTACATACATGGAAAGAAAAGAATGTTTGATTCTTAAATAACCACAGTCACTTATAAGATCTATATGCCTTTTGACACTGTCCAGCTCTTCAAACTTTGGAATCAGATTGGGGCCTGCTTCCTTAATTCCCTTTCCCGCAGTGATTTTCACAAAACTGAGGCTATTGAACAGTCTGGAGTGTTTCACATGGAGGGGAAACCACAGAGATGGGGAAACTGTTTTGACCTAACATCCAGAGGAAGGTGACTCACAGACATTGACCCAGAACACCAACCATGTCAAAATTGCCTAGGTGATTGCCTTGACCTTGTCCTGCTGTTTGCAAGACGGCTGCTGCAGTTCCAAATATGAAGTGAACAAAGCAGGAAAGAAGGAGGAAAGCATGGTGGCACCCTCATCTGATCACTTTTAACAAGGAAGTAAAAGTTATTTCAGAGACTGCCTCCACCTCAGAAGAAACCCCTCAGCGGAACTCATGGGCCAGAAACTGTGTCATATACCCATTACTGCTGCAAGGAAGGCTGAGAAAGTCAGTAGTTAGATGGGTACAAAGTGCTACAAGTTAGGGATTGGCAGAAAGGAAGAAGCAGGTGGATATTGGGGGAACAACAGTATCTACTCATACAAAGATCAGTAGGACAAGAATTCATTCCAGCTCTCAATAACCTCAGGTCTAACCTGGAGACAAATATCACCTTCTCCAAAATTTTGACTACTATACAAAATGACAAATAGGCCCATATTGCTGTAAGGAGGTATTCAGTTTGCCTGGGAGGGTCAGAGAAAGTTCTAGTAAGGAGCTGACCACAATGTAAAAGAAAGGCATTCAGCAACAGCAAGCACAGAGGTTCAGAGATGTGAAGAAAAAGGTGTTACATGATTTGAACAGCCCGTGATCCAATATCTACAGCACAGGGTGGACGGCAGGAGGGTAGGGGTAGCAGGAAATGATCCATAACAGGTCACAGTCAGCTAGGGCTCTGCATGCCCACCAGGTCTATGAATAGTGTAAGAAGGGCATTGGACATCTACCACTTTTCTTTTTCCTTTTGGCTCTGCTCTTTTCACACTCTACTGGTCCCAATTACATGGCCCAACCTTCCATTTTCTGCATGCAGACCCCTACCCCAAGCAGAACCAAAGTTCTTTACAGAGATTGACATGAGTGTGAAAGAGAGACTCCATCTCAAGGAGGATACAAAGCTGGAGCTGCCAGAAGGTATGTTTTCCTCCTTCAGAGAGAGCTCGCCTACAGAATGGGGCAGAGAAGGGGGTGAGATCCAACTGACCTAAAACTGTCCAGGAGTTATTTGAGCTAATTACATTTCCATTTTTATTTGAGCCAGCCTATGCTAGTTTTTATTAAGTTCCTGTCTCTTGCAGTTGGAAGGGTCTTGGCAGAGGGGTTATAACCCCAAAGCAGGAAGACCCATTGAGAGGGCACCACATTCTCTCCTTGTACCTGGCTACAGGCTAGGACTTCACAGGCTTCAGCACTACCTGCCCTCGCTGCTGAGGAGAGAAACATTCCTTCCAGGGAGATTTCCACCGATCCCATTCAGTCTCCATGTGCACTCTGAGAGGGGCATTGATTCTCACCCAGCTGGCTGGATGGCACCCACTTCCTGTCCTGGGAACCTCGGCTGCCTTCCCAGGTGGTTATCTGACTCCACTATCAGACAGCAGCATCCAGGAACACACCAGACTTCTAGGAAAAAAAAAATGATGTTTTACAAGAACAAACGCATGCAGCTGGAGCTGATGGTAACCCTAGCAGCCCTGCACACAATGAAGCCCTGGACATTATTCATGACTTCTGGGGTTCAGGAGCTTGGAACGAGCTCTGGCAGTCAAGATAAGCAGTCCATTGACAGGTAGTTCTGAGCTACTAATTCAAGACTTCAGGGTTGTAGTGTTGACAGAGGTTATTTCCAAGGAGTTTCATCTACAGGTTTTTCCATCCAAATCCAGCCATACAGTAGCTGGGTGAGCCTGGAAAAGTTACTTCACCTCCCAGAGTGTCTACTTCCTCAATTTTAAATAGGCATGATAACAGTGGTTGTTAGCATATATTGGGTGCCTTATGTACCAGGCATACATGTGGTACATGTAGTCACTCCCCTCTGCAAAGAAAGGCACATTTTGAGATTTTAATCTGCGTTTGTCATTGCTATTGTTATCTGTCGTACTATAAGGACCAGCAGCTTCAACCCCATCATTTAATGGATGAGGAAACTGACACCAAGAAGCAGTGAATGACCTGCCTAAAGTCATACAGCATAACCAGTGACTGAGCAAAATCTAGAATCCAAGTGTCATACAAATTAAGGCACATACCCAAAAGCAACAAAGATTAGAGTGTATCTAGAAATGATTTAACCGAGAATACATGTGACTTCTATGGCAAAAATTTCAGAATTCCAGTGAAAAACATAAAAACTGATCTGAATAAGTGGAGATTAGAGATATTTTATGCTCTCGAATAGGCAACTTCCAATCATAATGGTAATAATTACTCCCAGATTAATCTATAAATTAAATGCAATTAGATACCATCTGGACTTTTTAGGATCTTGAAAATTGGATTCTAAAATGTCTTTGGAGGAAAAGAGATCCATGAATACCTAAGTCAACTTTAGAAAAGAAGAAAATGGAGAATTGTCTTTCCAGTCATTGAGATGTACTCCAAGGTGATAGTAATAAAAACAAGAATAGACAATTAAGTCCATGAAGCAATATGGAGAGATGAGAGTCAGATCCATGTATATGGAACATAGCAGAGGGTTCACTGTAGTTCTATGGGGAAAGCCTAGATTGTTTAGGAGATGGAGTAGAAGAAACTGCTTCACTACTTGGGGGAAAAATAAAACAAGATCCTAACCTAAGGAGGTTCCAGATGAATTAAAGATCTAAATGTGAAAGATAAAATATCAATATTAGAGAAAAAAGTGAAATGTGTTTGTGAGCTTGGGTTAGGAAAAGATTTCATGAACAAAAATAAGGATTTCCTTTCAACAAAGGACATAGGGAGGTGACAGGAAAGATAAAGAGTTTTGTAATATCTAAAATCAAAAAGATATTTGTATATAACGTGTAATAATCTGCTACTCAACTAGGAGAGAAATCCATGCAGGAAAATGGGAAAAGAGTACCTTATGGATAGTTACAGAAGAAGAAACTTTAAAAGTTAATAGATAAATGAAGAAATGTTCAAAAGCATTAATAGTCAATAAATAAACAAATCAGTATGATATCCCTTTAATCCTATTTGTTTGAAAAATCAGAAAGCGGTACAATGAAAGTGTTAGTTGGGTTTAGGAAAGAAGGAAGCCACGTACATGATTACCCTGATGAGAGTGTATCTGGAATATTTAACCTGGGTTATTTAATTAAATTAAATTGTGGCCTATCAATCTTACTCCTGGGCATAAATACCAATGAAATTCTTATTGAACTCTGAAGTGGGTAGATAGCATCACTGTTCTCAATTATTTGCTCTCCTTTTCCAATACATCTCCACCCATCTCCGTGTGATTTTCAGCACATGGCTGTAAGAGATTGTACTTCTCTGCCCCAGTGTCAGGCGTGGCTGCTGACTTGCTTTGGCCAATGAAACAGGAGCGGAAGTGATGTAGGCCAACTCGAGCAGAAGCCTCAAGTGCTAGTGCATGTTTCCACCAGCTCTCTTGCTCTTTTTCTCTGCCAGGAACAGGGCTTGTCTCAAATAAGGATGTTCCTTCAGCCTGGATCCTGGAATGAAGATACATGGAGCAGGAGGGGACCCGTTGCCACCAGCCATAACATGGGCATGAGCAGGAGAGGAAGCTTTGTGGTTGTAAGTGTGACAAAGTGTAACAAACACTGAGGTGTTTTGTTTTGTTTTGTTTTATAGCAGCAAAATTGACCAATACAGGGACATATGACTAATTGTTTATTGCAGAACTTTTTATGGTGGCAGATAATTAGGGGCAAGCTCAGCATCCACTGATGATAAAACATGGCACACACTGTGGGGTATTGAACAGTCATCACATGCAAAAGACTACACATTCAGATGACATATGGATGAGCCTAACAACTACAGTGTTCAGTGATAATCTTAAGAAATCGAATGAGATATATAACTAATTAACAAATAAAACCAGTTAACACAACAAATGAAAAACTACAATGCTTATTTTGCAATAATACATCCCTATGAAAAGATTAAGACCTGATTATCTATGGGATGAGAGAAGAAGGGGAGTGGGATATGGAGAGAAATAGCATTTTTAAATGTCTGATCAATTACAAATTTAAGAGTAATTTGTAAAAAAGAGAGAAAAGGGATCCATAGCTCCCATAAACATGTTTAGTGCTTTGTCTTCCATACCCCATTGTCTCTTGTATTATTCATACTTCCAGAATAACAGTAATATCTTAACTCATTGCTCCATATGTTTAACTACAATATTTCCTCTGACTCCCAAAAGAATTCAATAATATAAAGAAGGCAGATGTCTCAATTCTCATTTCATAAATTTTCAAATGGGACTAAGGTGTCCATTGGTATTGCCAGTAAGAGATTAATGGTGGCTCACCCTGACATAGCATATAGTATGTGACAGGCACTATTCTGATCATTTTATTAACACATTTAAATCTCACAAGAATCCCAAGGGTGGGTCCTATTATTATCATCATTTCCATTTTACAGTAGAGTAAAGAGGCACAATGGAGCCATGCAAATAGTACGTAGTGGATCTAGGATTTGAGTCCAGGCATTCTGACTCTAGAGTTAGGGTGACCACATATTTTAAACTCCACATTGGGGCAGTTTTGAGAGGGAAAAAGGTACTACTACTACTACTAATTAGTCTGGGACTGCATCCACACACTGAGATGTCCTGGTTTGGCACAGTGCTAAATCCTAAGCTTCTGGACACTGCCATGCTGCCACTCAGAAGGAAGTCCAGGCACTGGAATCCATAGGCCACTGTTTTTTCCATCACAGCAGGATTCTTAAAATCACATCTTGCCAATTCCCAGGAAAATAACAGTGGAAATTGGCTCACTGGGTATTTAGAAAACAGAAACAGGGAACGTCGTGATCTGGTTCCAGAGCTGAAGCAATTGAATTGGGCCCTCAGGCACTTGGGTTGGAGCTGTTATTAGCAGGAGGATAAAGCTCCAGCCATGTTTTGCTTCCATGTCAAAGAAAAAAGGATGAAGAGTCTGGAGACATGAGCCCCCTCTCCTGATCTGGGGCTACATTGGCAGGCTGATGGAGATCACATTACTGTAACACAGTCTACTCTGCCGCCATAAAATGGAGATATTTCTATTCTCTTCCCACCCAAGCACCTCGAGATGAACAATTATACCAAATATTATTATTATTATCATATCCATTTTACAGATGAGGAAGCTGAGGCTAAAAGATGTTCAGTTGCTTGCTGAAAGGGACATGTTTTGTAATAAATCCAGGTGTATATACCTTAAGAGTCCATGCTCTAGGATACATATTGGCTCTTAATGTGAATGTAGGTTAGCAGTTCTCTCCCACTGCATGGAAGGATCCCTGGTAGACAAACGGGGGTCCGTATTCCTCACTCCAAACCATCCAAGCATGGAGAGCAGTGGTGGTTCCAAAGACTGGCTTCATTTCCCCTCCATTTTAGGGAAACCTCTACATTCTGAGGGTTGAAAAGAAAAATTTGTGGATTGGAGAAGAAACAAACATCAACAGAACCTTTTGGACATTTTTCAATACAGAAAAACTGTGGATGAGTAGTTTACAGGAAAGGAAAATCTCCTCTCAGGAGGGAAGAAAGGAAGGTACTATGATGTAGAGAAACTGAGTCACCATAGCTGGCCAAACATCAGTGCCCCACACTGGTGAGAAATGTTCTCCCTCTCTGCAAACCTCGTAGCTATTGACTCCAGCAGCCCAGAACTCTCAGACATGCTCATCAAATGATTGAAATTAAGAAGTCCTTGCTGGCAGGTCCAAAGAATCTCACACAACTCCAGTCTGTCCTCTGAAGGTCAACCACCTTAGGGATAATTTTTCCTGTGTCAGGAGGTGATATTTTCCCTCCCTCATCCAGGCTGTGTCCATGACGGCCCAAAGGGAGCCTTCATATGACGTATTGTAGAACATAAAATAATGTTTATTTTTGTATGACTTGCCACCAAAATAGACCTTCAACTCTCAACTCTTCATTTACCTCCTTATTTTTTTTAAACCTAAAATACAAATCTTAAAATCTGAGACATGGAAGAGCCAGGATGGATTCTAGTTCTGCTCCCATCATAAACTATAACTGAGTGACTTAACATCTCTGGAACTTTTTCTTTATCTTGCTTCAACAAGAGAAGGAAAAATGAGATATTTTTTTTAAGACTTAAAAAAATTTCAGAGAAAACCACTTGAGAATCCTTTAGGTGCTTTGGGGTAAATAAGATTAGCTCCCTAATAACAATTTTTGGCATGATTCCTCAGCCAACTTAACTAAACTGAACAAATAGCTCAATGATGTGGTAACGTGGGGGTAAAGTTATGGTGGCTAGAAAAACTATTTGGCAGCTGCCAAAAAAAACACACAAATTTATAAAGGCAGTACTGACCCTAAGCCATATAGAGTAGAGCAAAATTATTATCCTTGTCATGCAGCTTAACTTTCACAATACTCTTCAATGTCGGGAGATTAGCTTGGCAAATGTCCAAGAAAACAGAACAGAGCTAGCTTTTAAGGTTTTAGAATTCCCAAAAGGTAGAGCAGAGAAAGGGTTAGGTCTCAGGGGCAGAAATATTCCAGCAAAAATACTGCATCACTGATGTATTTACACCAAGGACACGAGGTCATGTCAGGTTCTGTTCTCTGAATCACCTCCTTAGGGCCATCTTTCTGAGGAAGAGACCATTGGAAAGCTGACTTGACTCTAATTTGGGATTCAATTGGGAAGGACCTTACTGAGTGATGGGAGGAAATTTTTTCAAGGTCCAAGCATCCTGTCTTCTATTTTCTTCTCCATTTGAATGTTAATGTATCCAAAGTACATAGGTTAAGAAGACTTTGTAAAAATCAAGTCTCAGATTCTAAGGATGTAGCAAGATGATACTTCAAAATATACTATGATCTCTTATTTCTACTTCCTCAAGCAAGAGGAAGCAATTGTCCGAAGAGGGTTGGGCAAAAATGGCAGAAATAACAACTTAAATATTTAACTGAATTTTTCCTAAGTGCCTGGCATTGTTCTGAGTATTTTTCCTATTATCTCATCTACTCTCTCTAGCAACCTTACCAGAAGAGTACTATTATTGTCTCCATTTTTGCTGATGGGGAAATTGAATCACAGAAAGTTTAAATAACTTATCCAAGATCAAAGAGCTAGCAAAGGTGGAGCTCTGAGATTCAATGTTCAGTTTTTGCCTTCCAAAACTGCTTAGTTCAGAGAAAATGTTCATGAAAACAAAAGCTTTAATGTGCAAGTGCTTTGGCTCTTTTTTTAAAAATACATTTTGTTGAATGATAACATTCATACACACCAAAAAAGTACACGAATCAACTGTACAGATCAATGATATTCCGCAAAGAGAACAGATTCATGCCATCAGTACCCAGATCAAGAAACAACACTGTCAGCACCCAGAAACCCTCCCGAAGTTCACTGCCAATTTCTACCTCCCCTAGAAGAATATTTTGACTTTTAAAAACTATTTATTTTTGCATGTTTCTGAACTTTTTATAATTGGAATCATAGCCTATATACTCAAATTTTTATTGTGAGATTCATTCATATTGTTGTGTTGTCTCAATGATGTGTGTATGGTACTATAAATATATACCAAAATGGATTTCTCCATTTTGCTATTGATTGACATTTGGATTGTTTCCAGTCTGGGGCTATATGCCACTATACTGCCACTATGACTATTCATGGACATATCTTTTGGTGAATATAAACACACATCTATTTTAGATACACATCTAGGAATGGAAGTGCTGGGTTATATGTGCTGCCTATGTTTACTTTTATAATATTGCTGAACAGTTTTCCAAAGTAGTTGAAACCTTATATATCCACTAGGAGTATACAAGCATTCTAATTGCTCTATATCCACACCAACATTTTCAGTTGTCTGTCTTTTCATTTTAGTTACACAGAGAAAGTAGGGCAAAATAGAAATGTAGAGCTCCTTATTAAAATTATTAAGAATTTAAAGACAGTAAACCAAATTCAGGGTCTTTTTAAGGGTGAGCCCTGTGTGACAGCACAGGCCACATGCCATGAAGCCATCCCAGGTGGTGGGTATGTAGTCAGTGTCACATTGTGGTTTTAATTACATTTCCTTGATCATTAATGAAATTGAACATATTTCCATATGTTTATTATTCATTTGATATCTTCCTAAGAATACCCTATTCAAGTTGTTTTTGTATTTGATTTTTAAAAATTAATTTGTAGAAATCTATCATATTTTCTGGATGTGAGGTCTGTATTAGACCTGCATATGAGGGTGTGGATATTTCCTGGATGTGAGGTCCTGTTCCATATATAAACATGTATGTGTGTATCAAATTCTTTCTCCAGCTCTATGGCTTGTCTTTACATTCTTTTTGTGGTGTCATTTGTTGAACAAGTTATTAATTTTAAGGTATTTTAACTTATAAATTCTTTCCTTTATGATTAGAGCTTTCCTTTATGATCAAGCACACTTGAGAAATCTTTACTTACCCCAAAGCCATGGAGATAATATCTTCTGTTTTCTTCCAAACGCTTGGTTGTTTACCTTTTCACATTTCAACCTAAAACTTACCTGGAACTGACTTTTGTGTATATCAGAGAAAGGAAAGCTCAACATTTATTTTTATCTATATATTTGGCCCAGCTGGATTTTTTTGAAAGGATCATCTTTCCCTCTCCACACTGTCGTATCATATTTGTGCAATTACATGTGAATCTACTTGCAGATTCTCCATTCTCTTGCCTTGGTCTCTTTGCTATGCTTCTCCCAGTAGCAATCAATTGTAACAATAGGTCTTAATATTTAGTAGTGGAAGTCTCTTGTCTTTATTCTTCTTCTTTAAGACTGCCTTATCTATTCTTGGCCCATTGTATTTCCATATAAATTTCAGAATCAGTTTGGTGTTTGATTTGGAATTATATTCAATCTATAGATCAATTTGAGGAGAACTGACATCTGGACAACACTGAGTCTTTCCGTTTACTCATTTGAATAATGAATTCAAATTATATTCCTTCATTTATTATGTCTTCATTGATTTCTCTCAACAGTGTTTTGTAAGTTTTAGTGTAGAAGTCTTATACACATCATTAGATTTATTTGTAGGTACTTGGATTATTTTTGTTTTTGTTTTTCTTTGCTGTTGTAAGAGGTAATTTTTTTAGAGCTTCATTTTCTATTAGGTTATAGCTAGCATATGGAAATCCAACTGCACTGGCTAGCACCTCCTGTGCACTGCGGATAGAGATTTTGCAGCGAGCATCTTTGTCTCAGTGCTGATCTCCTGGGGAAAGCTTTCAGTATTTATCATGGATTATGTGGTTTGCTCTTGTTTTTTTATTTTATTTTATTTTATTTTGTTATCATTAATCTACAATTACATGAAGAACATTATGTTTACTAGGCTCCCCCTTCACCAAGTCCCCCCCACAAACCCCATTACAGTCACTGTCCATCAACATAGTAAGATGCTGTAAAATCACTACTTGTCTTCTCTGTGTTGCACAGCCCTCCCCGTGCTCCCCCCACATTATACATGCTAATCGTAATGCCCGCTTTCTTTTTACCCACCCCTATCCCTCCTTTCCCTCCCATCCTGCCCAGTCCCTTTCCCTTTGGTAACTGTTAGTCCATTCTTGGGTTCTCTGATTCTGCTGCTGTTTTGTTCCTTCAGTTTTTCTTTGTTTTTATACTCCACATATGAGTGAAATCATTTGGTGCTTGTCTTTCTCCGCCTGGCCTGTTTCACTGAGCATAATACCCTCTAGCTCCATCCATGTTGTTGCAAATGGTAGGATTTGTTTTCTTCTTATGGATGAATAATATTCCATTGTGTATAGGTACCACATCTTCTTTATCCATTCATCTACTTAGGTTGCTTCCATTTCTTCACTATTGTAAATAGTGCTGTGATAAACATAGGGGTGCATCTGTCTTTTTCAAACTGGGCTGCTGCATTCTTAGGGTAAATTCCTAGAAGTGGGATTGTCTACAGTGGTTGAACTACTTTACATTCCTACCAGCAGTGTAGGAGGATTCCCCTTTTTCCACAACCTCATCAACATTTGTTGTTGTTTGTCTTTTGAATGGTGGTGATCCTTACTGGTGTGAGGTGATATCTCATCGTGGTTTTAATTTGCATTTCTCTGATGATTAGCGATGTGGAGCAACTTTTCATGTGCCTGTTGGCCATCTGAATTTCTTCTTTGTAGAACTGTCTGTTCAGCTCCTCTGCCCATCTTTAAATTGGATTATTTGCTTTTTGTTTGTTGAGGTGTGTGAGCTCTTCATATATTTTGGATGTCAACCCTTTATCAGATCTGTCATTTATAAATATATTCTCCCATACTGTAGGGTACCTTTTTGTTCTATTGATGGTGTCCTTTGCTGTACAGAAGCTTTTCAGCTTGATATAGTCCTACCTGTTCATTGTTGCTTTTGTTTCCCTTGCCTGGGGAGATATGTTCATGAAGAAGTTGTTCATGCTTATATCCAAGAGATTTTTGCCTATGTTTTTTTCTAAAAGTTTTATGGTTTCATGACTTACATTCAGGTCTTTGATCCATTTTGAATTTACTTTGAGTATGGGGTTAGACAGTGATCCAGTTTCATTCTCTTACATATAGCTGTCCAGTTTTGCCAGCACCATCTTTTGAAGAGACTGTCATTTCCCCATTGTATGTCCATGGCTCCTTTATCATGTATTAATTGACCATATATGTTTGGGTTAATGTCTGGAGTCTCTATTCTGTTCCATTGGTCTGTGGCTCTGTTCTTGTGCCAATACCAAATTGTCTTGATTACTGTGGCTTTGTAGTAGAGCTGGAAGTTGGGGACTGAAATCCCCCCCACTTTATTCTTCCTTCTCAGGATTGCTTTGGCTATTCAGCGTCTTTGGTGTTTCCATATGAATTTTTGAACTATTTGTTCCAGTTCGTTGAAGAATGCTGTTGGTAATTTGATAGGGATTGCATCAAATCTGTATATTGCTTTGGGCAGGATGGCCATTTTGACAATATTAATTCTTCCTAGCCAAGAGCATGGGATGAGTTTCCATTTGTTAGTGTCCCCTTTAATTTCTCTTAAGAGTGTCTTATAGTTTTCAGGGTATAGGTCTTTCACTTCCTTGGTTAGGTTTATTCCTAGGTATTTTGTCCTTTTTGATGCTATTGTAAATGGAATTGTTTTCCTGATTTCTCTTTCTGTTAGTTCATTGGTAGTGTATAGGAAAGCCACAGATTTCTGTGTGTTAATTTTGTATCCTGCAACTTTGCTGTATTCTGCTATCAGTTCTAGTAGTTTTGGAGTGGAGTCTTTAGGGTTTTTTGTACAATATCATGTTATCTGAAAATAGTGACAGTTTAACTTCTTCTTTACCAATCTGGATTCCTTGCATTTCTTTGTTTTGTCTAATTGCTGTGGCTAGGACCTCCAGTACTATGTTGAATAACAGTGAGGAGAGTGGGCATCCCTGTCTTGTACCCGATCTCAGAGGAAAAGTTTTCAGCCTCTTGCTGTTCAGTATGATATTGGCTGTGGGTTTATCATATATGGCCTTTATTATGTTGAGGTACTTGCCCTCTATGCCCATTTTGTTGAGAGTTTTTATCATGAATGGATGTTGAATTTTGTCAAATGCTTTTTCAGCATCTATGGAGACGATCATGTGGTTTTTGTCCTTCTTTTTATTTATGTGGTCGATGATGTTGATGGATTTTCGAATGTTGTACCATCCTTGCATCCCTGCGATGAATCCCACTTGGTCATGGTGTATGATCCTTTTGATCTATTTTTGAATTTGGTTTGCTAATATTTTGTTGAGTATTTTTGCATGTATGTTCATCAGGGATATTGGTCTGTAATTTTCTTTTTTGGTGGGGTCTTTGCCTGGTTTTGGTATTAGGGTGATGTTGGCTTCATAGAATGAGTTTGGGAGTATTCCTCCTGTTCTATTTTTTGGAAAACTTTAAGTGTGTATTATATCTTTGCTGTGTTTTTGATAAAATTTCGAGGTAAATCCATCTGGCCATGGGGTTGCTCTCGGTTTTTTAGATGTTCTTTACAAATTAAGAAAATTTCCTTCAATCCCTAGTTTGCTGAGGATTTTTTTTGTCATGAATTGACTTTATATATTATCAAAGCCTTTTCTGTATCTTGAAGATGATATGTGCTTTTTTCCTCCTTTTTTCCTATTAGTGTCATAAATTGCATAGATTGATATTCAAATGTTAAACTACACATGAATGCTTGAGATAAACTCTACTTGGTGATAATATATTATTTTTGTTACATAATATCAGATTCTAATAGACAATATTCTGTTCATAATTTTTCTAGGCATGTTCAGGAGAGAAAGTGGGCTGTAATTTTTCCATTCATATAAACTCCATGTTAAATTTTAGTTTTAAGGTTATTCTGTATCCCTAAAAAGAGGTGGGAACTGTTTCTTCTTTTTCTATTCTCTAGAAAACCTTCTTGTATGATTAGTTGATTGGCACTTTAAATGTTTGGAAGAATAAACTGGTGAAACCAACTTGGACAAAAACAAAGTTTTCTGAATGGAAGATCTTTTATAATTGATTTCATTTCTTTGTTACATATAAGATTGTTTAGATTTTTACTGTATTCTTCTGTTAGTATTTGTAAGTTGTGCTTTTCAATAAATTTGCCTATCATCTTAATTGTCAAATTTATTTAAGTAGAGTGGTTCATAAGATACTGTTACTGTCTTTCTAATTTCTACAGTGATGTTCCTCCTTTTCAGTCAAGATCTGATCATTTTTTTTCTTTTATTTCCTTGATTAGTTAGCTAGGAGTTTATCAATTTATTAATCGATAAACCAACATTTGGCTGGGTTAATTTTCTCTGTTGTACTTTTGCTTTCTGCTTTGTTTTCTGTACTTTTACTTACACCTCTTTACTTTGTTTGGGTATAATTTGATTTCTTTACCAGCTTCTTCATGTGAAAACTTAGATCTCTGCATTTTAGCCGTTCTTATATTCTACAATAGTCATTAAGACTATACATTTCACTAAACACTTTTTTAAACTACATTCTGAAAGTTTTTATGTGTATTGTTTTCATTATCATTAAAACTTTTTTTCTAATTTCTATTGTGCCACTTCTTTTGTTCCATGTATCATTTAGAAGGTAGTACATGATTTCTAAGCAGTTGGGCATTTTATCTTTTTTAAAAAAAATTTTTACAAGCTTACTTCCACTGATCAGAGAGCATATTCTGTACTAGTTCCACCACTTGAAATATCTTGAGGCTTGCTTTATGACCTAACATATGGTCAGTTTTGGTAAATATTCCATGAACACTTGAAAAGAATGCATATTCAATGGCTGCTGGGTGCAGTACATTATATATTTCAATTAGGTCAAATTTATTGTTTTATTCATGCTTCTATATCCATACCAAATTTATGTCTGTTCTATTTGCTATCAAAACAAATGCATTAAAATCTACCACTATGATGAGGATGTTCTAGTTCTTATTATTTCAATTTTTGACTTATATATTTTTAAATAACTGTTGTAAGTGCATAAAGAATTAGAATATGATATCTTTGGTGGACCGACCCCTTTATCACTGTGAACTGTCCTACTGTATCTCTAACAATGCTTTTATTTTAAAGTTTGTTTGTTTTTTTGGTACTAGTGAACATAGTCCAGCTTTCTTTTGGTTAGTGTTTGAGGATGTATCTTCCCATGATATTTTATCTTCAAGGCTTCAGAACACTTATATTTAAGGTATGTTTCTTATAAGCAGCATATAACTGGGTTTTGTTTTTAGTACAATATGACAACTTTATTATTTTGAATATATAATCTATTTATATTTACCATAATTATTGACACATTATTGACATACTCTAGACATAAATCTAGAATTATTTTCCTTTTTCCCAAAGAATTCCCTTTAGCATTACTTTTGTTCAGGCCTGATGGCCAAAAATTACCTCATGGTTTGTTTGCTTTACTTCATCTTTATTTTTGAGAGACATTTTATTGTATGAAATTCTAGGTTTGCAGTCATTTCTATGATTACTTTAAAGAAGTCATTCTATTGTTTTCTAACTTCCCTTAGGTTTTTTGAGAAGTTAACTGTCCATCTCAATGATGTTCCTTTGAAAATAATGTGTCCTTTTTCTTGCTACTTTGAAATATTTTCTTTGTCTTTGATTTTTAGTAGTTTGACTTTGATATGTCTGGATGTCATTTTCTAAATTGATCCTGTCTAGTATTCACAGAGTTCTTTGCATTTGATGCCTTCCATCAAAATTCTCAGCCATCATCTTTTCAAGGATTGATTCATGAAATTCATTCTCTTCTTTTCTTCTAGGACTTCAATTATACATGTATTAGACTTTTTCACTGTGCTCCATATATACTTCCACATGTTTTATATACTCCATTCTATATTTTCCATCTTCACCTCTTCATGCTTCAATTTGTGAATAATTTCTGTTGACCTGCTTTTCAATTCTCTAATCCTATCTTACATGGGTACAATCTATAATGAACCTTTCTACTGAGTACTTACTTCAGATATTTTATATTTCAATTCTACAATTGCTATTTGATTATGTTTTATAGATTTCAAATCTCTTCCAAAATTTTCCATCTTCTCAGCCATTTTCTCTATATTTTCCTCTACTTCCTTGAACATGAGAATCACAATTATTATATGCTAGCTCCAATATCTGGATCACAGACAGCTCTATTTCATTTGCTTTGTCTATGTTGCTTGTTTTCTTTACTTTTGATCTGTGGTCCTGTTCCAGAACATGCCACACTCCATGTAAAAATAATAGCAATTCCAGAAAGGGTTTTCCTTTCTTATCTAAGGAAATAGAGTGTGACTGTTTACCTGAATCCAGTCAGGGTCTAAGATAGTCAAGCCTGGGTTGGAGCCTTGCTGAGACTCATCTACCTCCAGTTTATTCTTCTTCATAAGGAATAGCTCTCAAGGAGTTTCAGTGGAGAGATAGCTTTGATCACTGGGGCTTCTCCTTTTGGATGGTCTGGAATTCTGATCTTACAGTCTAAGAACCAAGATACCACAGAACTTTACTTTCCCTGCTCCCAGTTTTGCCTTTGCTTTTTAGCAGCCTGCTCACACAGCTTAAGAATTCAACAAACATCCTAGGGAAAAACTGGGCATGTTTTTAAGGATCCCCAACATTTACATTTCTTATTCCAACCCTTTAAAGTGCTGACTGCCCAAAACTGATGACTTCTTTGCTCTTTAGCAGAAAATTCTTGTCTGGCCAAAGCCTAAATTCGCAGCCTCTGGCTTCTGCCTAGAATCAGCAAATGCTAATTGCTTGGAAAGAGCAATGTGGGTGATCAACATACCTCTCCACTTCTCTCCATTTTCTCCAAACTTAGCCTCTGAATCCTTTTTATCTCATTGGCTCCCTGATGGATTTAAGCAGATTTATCTTTCAGGTTTTATTTTGAATTTAATCTTTTAGTTGTTCTCAGGGAAAGTGCTGAACTCCAAATCATTTCTTTCTATACCAAGATACAGACTTTTTGAGAGAAAAAATAATTCAAAGAAAAACTTAGGAAGAGAAAGTTTTCCATTTATCTGTAGAAATAGATTGAAAAGTGAGTAAAGTTGCTCGATGACCTTCCTTTAATAACAGTACTGGAGTGGCCCTGAGGTCAAGCAGACATCAAGGAAGCATGGTAAAGAATGCGTGAGGTCTTACAGAATTATGGAGGATGCCAGAGTCCTGTCCAGCTTCTCCCTGAGTAACCTCTTCCACAGCCTGCCTCAGACAGTCAAGCCATGCCCATAAATTTTCTCTGCTCAGTAAGTCCTTATTGAATAAATGAATGAGCAAGAAAATAAATTTATCATCCTTGGATCACTGAAGCTTGAAAAATAAGTTCAACCATATATATTTAGCAGAAGTGATTAGTGGGACACAATCTTTGATTATATTAAAATATAATGTAGGTTATAAACTTTCTAGTACCCAATAAAAGATGAGACAAGCATCTCTATTCTAGATTCTATCTTTCAGTGGATACACTGGAGTTGGGAAGTGAGGGTTTTGGTACAGGGAGACATGTATGCAACATCTACAAAGAGAAATCTCAGATGATTATCTCAGATAATCCTCTATTTAGAGAATCTCCTCCTCCAAGATGTACTGTGTACTTCCGAGGCACAATATCTAATCCACACTACTTTGTGTAAGTATATATCAGGTAACTATGTGTAGAGGGGTACATGAGGTTTGGTGTCTCACACAGTTCAGTGATTCTCTTAGAGTCCCATGACTGGAGAGTTTTCCCTGAAGATTCTGGGCCTAGCAACTTCAGTGACTATCCCAGCAAGCCCATGTCAGAGTGAGGGATGAGAGATACTCAGAGGCACCCTGGCTTTAACACTTGAGACGTTCTGTTGGCTTCTGCTCAAATGCACAATTTGCCAACACTTAGAGTGTGCAAGCAATACTTGGGCCTCAAAAGAATGGAAGACTTGCTTTTCCTTTACCAAGCCTCTGGGACTCCAGTGGCTGTTGTTTGGATCTGGAAGGATCCTCACCTGCTTTTCACTCTCCTGCCAAATGAATCTTGTGCAGCAGCTGTATTAAACCCACCAAGATCAGATAGTAATTAAAATATTCCTTTAGGTCTCTTTCCTTTGGAAAGATTTCGGACAATGAGTTCCTCCACTAAAAGGAATGTTACTTAGCATCCTACCAACACCACACACATACACACACACACACACACACACACACACACACACACACACACAAACATACCATATACTTTTTACCAATAAATAAGGCAAAGAGTCTTGATCTTCAAAGACTTTGCTAACCTTCTAGCAAACATACTTTGAGCAGAAGGTGTTCTGATACAGGTCAGAATCCACAACCCTTTTCCAATTATCTGCTTATTGTCATTCATTCACAGTAAAAATAATGTTGACAATAATAATAACAGCATGATTACTACATGACAGGTAGGCACTGTGCCATATACAATTTCTTATTTTATAGTCACAACAACCCCCCCATGAGGGAGTTGCATATTTTACAGAGCAGGAAACTGTGACTCAGAGAGGTTAATGGTCTGCCCAAGGTCGTATAACTGGTAAATGGAGGAACTGGGTTTGACATCTGGGTTCAAACCCACCTCCACCATTTCTTCAGTGTCGTTGTTTTAGTTCTTCCAGAAGCAGACACTGAGACAAAACTTGAATGCAAGTAGTTTACTTGGGAAATGCAGGGAACACAGTGGAGAGGTGGAAAAGCCATAGAGGGAAGGGTCAGAAGCCAACACAGAGCTGCATGTCTTCTATTCCTTTCGGAATCCCCCCAGTGCCTAACGTGCTGCTTTGCTCCCATCCAGGATCCAGAAAGTGGGCAGGCAGACATTAGTGCAGGGGAATAAATGTTTGAAAGAGAAATCTTTTAAATAAGAGAGAATGGGTAAATTTATTTAAAAAGTCCTTGTTAGAGGAAAGGCTAAGAAGTGAACTTCATTGACTCAAGAGCTGCAGGAGAAACCTAAAACTGAATTTGCAAAGAACCATTCAGTCTCTTAATAAGCAAAAGCACTTCCAGCACTTCTATCCTGTCCAACTCACATGGGAAGTATTGCAGCAGTTGGGGTCTTCCTGTGTTTCATGATGGGGAAACCATCACACCATGCAAATCAGAGAAGGCAAGATGCCTAGTAATCAACCACAGGGAAAATTTTTCAAAACTTCCCAAGGGCCGTCTGTCCCTTTTCTTACTTGCTTCTTGATTCCTTGATGGTTAAAATTCCACTCACAGCATTCGAAATAAGCCTTAAAACACAATCAACTTTAAGGGAGAGTGCACCCTTAGATGAACTGAAAAGTCAAACTAAGATATGCATGACTGATGTCACATCTTTCCAAGCTGGTGTGGTCTGGGCTGGGGCAGTGAGACAGTGTTGGAGGGGAGGTAGCTGAGAGACAGGGAAGGGGTCTGCAAGGACTTGAAAAGCCACAGCCTAGGAAGCCAAACAGAGTTGCAGAAGCAAAGTCATGAGCAGTTCACAGTTTAGAGACTGGGACCTTCTCGAGTCCTTGGAAGGCCTGGTCTCTGTTCTTTTCTCACGCTGTTACGGAAAAAAAATGAAAAACCCAGACTGGATTGCTGATGGAAGAACCAAGTGGCAGTCGGAGGTCTTGGAATGTTGAGGTTTTATTTTTACACTGGCGGGCTCAGAGGGGGGTAATCTCCCAAGGTGTGAGCCCTGAACAAAGGCAAGGGGAGCAGTATAAATCTTCTGCTTCTGGATCTGCAACATTTCTACCTGCACAGCAGACGAACAAGCAAGGAGGAGTAAGTTTATTGAGTGAGGTTAGGGAGTGAGTTTAGGGAGTGAGTGCCTGCCTGGCAGAGCCGGGAATGAAGGGGAGGGGGACAACGGGAATTTCTGCTATCTTTGCTAACTAGAGCAGCAGAAGGGAGCCACCTGGACTAGATGGCTGTCTATGTAAATACTTCCCTATCAACGCAAGGAGGTTCTGAGTATCAGAATCCAGATAGGTTCTATCAGTAAGAAATTCCAATTCTGGGGAATAGGAAAGTTACAAGAAGAGGAGAAAATTTTGTGATCCATCTGGGGAGAAGGATCTAGAGAAAACCCCCTCTAGAAGTCCATGATGCCTCCTCAATGGCATACCCTCGTCTCTCTAAGCAACATCCAATCAACAGCTCTTACATCTACCATGAACTGGGACCAGAGACCATGTGGGTGACTTCATGCTTGGCTTGCTTGGTATTTGGCCCTGGTTCAATCATTTTACAAAATGTAGAGGCCCTACAGATTCACAATGGGCTTAAGGTACTGGTCATGGATTCAGTAAAAAACAAAAACAGCCAACTGCAACATTATTTGGGTTTTATCTTACTAATTGTGAAATTTCTTACAAACCTTTGTTCAAATGACAGATTCTCAGTGAGGCGTTCACTGGATACTTGATTGAAATTTGCAGCATCCCACGCTCAATTTTCTCTATCCTGCTGCCCAGCTTTACTTTTTTTCATTAGCCCTGAATTCTTTCTTCTGTATAATCTGCTCATTTATTTGTTTATTGATTCCCCCAAAGGAGTGTAAGATCCATGAAGGCAGGGATCTTCGAGAACTTTGTTTATTGCTATATGCCTAGAACTTAGAGCAGTGGGGGGACCCTTACTCACATGGTCAAGAAATATTTGTTAAATGAGTGAAATTAATTTATACATGTTAAGGATTTAAGAAGTATCTAGGACATATCATCATTCAAAAATGTTAGTTTTTATTATTTACCTTATTATGTTTGGAGTCAAACAAAGTAGAAATATTTGTTCTAAATCCCTAATGTTAAAACAACAGAGAATGGAAAATCCTTTTCGTGATTTTTTTTTAAAAAGGCCAATACTCTGTCCCTAATCCTCTCTGCTACTCATATCTTTATTTCCTCTAGGTTCAGACCACTTTGTTCATACTTAGTCTTGCTCTCTGCTGTATACAGTCATCAGGGAAGGCAAGTTTCTAGGTAAATATATAAATTCTGTTAAGGCAATAACGGCATTTTTTGGTTATGAGGATTAAAGGCATCAATCAATGACCCATAAATGAACTTCAAAAAGGAGGATGGCTCTAGCCTGTGTTTGTCCCCCGAGATGTTTACTAACCCAAGGCACACTAGGAACCGGGTAGTAAAATGGAGTCCTGCACTCTATGTTAAAAGGACTTGACCCTTCCTCACCTCTAAACTCTATCTTCTCTCAGTTTCTCCCGGGACGGTGGGTGTGATTCTCAGGCAGAAGGTGAATCCTGCTTTATATACCAACGGGTTCTTTGGAGGCTTCAGATGTCCTTTTTTTCAACATGAACTCCTCCCTAAAAAGCAAACACTGTGAGAAATCAGGCTGTCAAAGCTTCACCCTCACTCGCCATTATGAAAGTCAGCAAACTGCTTCGCAGATGTGACCTTTGCCAGCTCTCTTAGAAGCAGATGGGGCAGGAAGTGACGTACTTAGGGAGGGGTCCAAAGGCTTTTTTACATTCATCAAAAAGCGTTGCCTAACAGACAGTGGGAATATCTGGGGGAGGTTCCTCGTGTGGAGGGAGTGCCCAAGACTCAGGAATGGGGTGGAGAGTGTCGTGGCAGGCAACCGCAATTAAGAAGAAAGAACTGCTTCTCTGAAGCAAAACTGGGGAAGATGGCCCAGAGTGGTGCCAGGTAAACAAGATCATGGGGTGCCTTGGGGCATGAACCTTGCTGCTTCCCCATATGACCATTTCTTAGCAGGCTGCTAGGAGGCTAAACGGTGGAACTGAAGTTAGCCTGTTTTGGTCTTGCACTTGTTTGCCCTACGTGGACTCCTGTCCATTTCCTGGAAACTAAGCCTTCGTCCAGCATTAAGAGGGTGTAGTCTTCATCCCAGTGAGGATTACTCTGTATAGCCAGTGCCCCATTGTGGAGGTAGGGAAGGCAAGAGAAGATGACTCAATTACTCATTCATTTATTTGCATATATTTGCATGGCACTGGGTGCTGCAGTTAACAGTAACATTATATGTACCAGGATGTGTCTTCCTTGATTAGTTTGTCACAAATGAGATTATACATTATCCAACTGAGAAAGCTGAGGCTTGGAGAGGTCAAATAACTAGCCCTAAATCACACATCTAATGAATGTAGGAAGAAGATTGAAATACAAGTTTGTTTGACTCCAGATCCTCTGCTTTTAACCACCATAAAAATTTGGGTAGATCCCAACACTCATGAGGTTCACAGTCTAGTAGGAAAGACAGACAAATCTGTGAGATATGTGGTAACTGCTAAAGGCTTGGTTAATTTCTGCCACAGTGAGTAATTCCCATAGGACGAAAATTACAGTCTGAAGCTTTGAATTATAACTACTTGCCTTCTAGATCCTCTACAACAGGGGTTTTAATTCTTGCACTGTTGACATTTTGGACCAGATAATACTTTGTTTTGGTGGGCTGGGGGTGGGGGTTGTGGGGGATGGGTAAGGGGGTATCCTGTCCATTGTAGGATGTTTAGCAGAATCCCTGGCTTCTTACCCACTAGATGCTAATAGCAAACACCCCCAGTTATGACATGCAAAATTGTCTCCAAATATTGCCATATGTCCGCTGGGGGACAAAATTGCCTTGAGTTGAGAACCACTGTTCTACAAGATCTAATCTTTTAAAGAGCAAGAATTATGTCCTATTTGTCATTTTATTCCCCCACTCTCCACCCCAAAACACACACATTTATAGGACGCTCTACCCAACAGCAGCAGGGTACACATTCTTTTTAAGCACCCAAGGAGTCTTCTCCAGAATAGACCACAATCTAGACCATTAAATTTTTTTTCAGTAAATATAAAAGAATTAAAATCATCACATGTATGTTTTCTGACCACAGCAGAACTAAATTTAAAATCAACAACAAAACGCAATATTGTAAACTTCCAACTATTTGGAAATTAACACATTTGTAAGTATCCCATGATATAGGAGGAAATCACGAAAGAAATTAGAAAATATCTTGAACTAAAAGAAAAATGAAAATTCAATGTAATCAAATCTTTAATAAGCAGCTATAAAGTTTGTAGCTTAAAAGTTTATAGTCTACAAGGATGGTACAACATTCGAAAATCCATCAACATCATCCACCACATCAACAAAAAGAAGGACAAAAACCACATGATCATCTCCAAAGATGCTGAAAAAGCATTCGACAAAATTCAACATCCATTCATGATAAAAACTCTCAACAAAATGGGCATAGAGGGCAAGTACCTCAACATAATAAAGGCCATATATGATAAGCCCACAGCCAACATCATACTGAACAGCAAGAGGCTGAAAGCTTTTCCTCTGAGATCAGAAACAAGACAGGGATGCCCACTCTCCCCACTGTTATTTACATAGTACTGGAGGTCCTAGCCATGGCAATCAGACAAAACAAAGAAATACAAGGAATCCAGATTGGTAAAGAAGTCAAACTGTCACTATTTGATGACATGATATTGTACATAAAAAACCCTAAAGACTGCACTCCAAAACTACTAGAACTAATATGGGAATTCAGCAAAGTTGCAGGATACAAAATTAACACACAGAAATCTGTGGCTTTCCTATACACTACCAATGAACTAATAGAAAGAGAAATCAGGAAAACAATTCCATTCACAATAGCATCAAAAAGGACAAAATACCTAGGAATAAACCTAACCAAGGAAGTGAAAGACCTATACCCTGAAAACTAACACTCTTAAGAGAAATTAAAGAGGACACTAACAAATGGAAACTCATCCCATGCTCCTGGCTGGGAAGAATCAATATCGTCAAAACGGCCATCCTGCCTAAAGCAATATACAGATTCGATGCAATCCCTATCAAATTACCAATAGCTTTCTTCAATGAACTGGAATAAATAGGTCAAAAATTCATATCGAACCACCGAAGACCCCGAATAGCCAAAGCAATCCTGAGAAGGAAGAATAAAGTGGGGGGGATTTCGCTCCCCAACTTCAAGCTCTACTGCAAAGCCACAGTAATCAAGACAATTTGGTACTGGCACAAGAACAGAGCCACAGACCAGTGGAACAGAATAGAGACTCCAAACATTAACCCAAACATATATGGTCAATTAATATATGATAAAGGAGCCATGGATGTACAATGGGGAAATCATACAGTCCTCAATTCAACAGATGGTGCTGGCAAAACTGGACAGCTATGTGTAAGAGAATGAAACTGGATCATTGTCTAGTAAATTCAAAATGGGTCAAAGACCTGAATGTAAGGCATGAAACCATAAAACTCTTAGAAAAAAACATAGGCAAGAATCTCTTGGACATAAACATGAGTTACTTCTTCATGAACATATCTCCCAGGTCAAGGGAAACAAAAGCAAAAATGAACAGGTGGGACTATATCAAGCTGAAAGCTTCTGTACAGCAAAGGACACCATCAATAGAACAAAAAGGGAGTATGGGAGAACATATTCATAAATGACAGATCCGATAAAGGGTTGACATCCAAAATATATGAAGAGCTCACACACCTCAAAAAACAAAAAACAAATAATCCAATTAAAAAATGGGCAGAGGAGCTGAATAGACAGTTCTCTAAAGAAGAAATTCAGATGGCCAACATGAAAGAATGCTCCACATTGCTAGTCATCAGAGAAATGCAAATTAAAACCACAATGAGATATCACCTCACACCAGTAAGGATCGCCACCATCCAAAAGACAAACAGCAACAAATGTTGGCAAGGTTGTGCAGAAAGGGGAACCCTCCTACACTATTGGTGGGAAATGTAAATTAGTTCAACCATTGTGGAAAGCAGTATGGAGGTTCTTCAAAAAGCTCAAAATAGACATACCATTTGACCCAAGAATTCCACTTCTAGGAATTTACCCTAAGAATGCAGCAGCCCAGTTTGAAAAAGACATATGCATCCCTATGTTTATCACAGCACTATTTACAATAGCCAAGAAATGGAAGCAACCTACGTGTCCATCAGTAGATGAATGGATAAAGAAGATGTGGTACATATACAAAATGGAATATTATTCAGCCATAAGAAGAAAACAGATCCTACCATTTGTAACAACATGGATGGAGTTAGAGAGTATTATGCTCAGTGAAATAAGCCAGGTGGAGAAAGACAAGTACCAAATGATTTCACTCATATGTGGAGTATAAAAACAAAGAAAAACTGAAGGAACAAAACAGCAGGAGAATCAGAGAACCCAAGAATGGACTAACAGTTACCAAAGGGAAAGGGTCTGGGGAAGATGGGTGGGAAGAGAGGGATAAGGGCAGGAAAAAGAAAGAGGGAATTACAATTAACATGTATAATGTGGAGGAGGTACGGGGTGGGCTCTACAACACAGAGAAGACAAGTAGTGATTTTACAGCATCTTACTCTGCTGATGGACAGTGACTGTGAAGGGGTATGTGGGGGGGACTTGGTGAAGGGGGAGCCTAGTAAACATAATGTTCTTCATGTAATTGTAGATTAAGGATACCAAAGTAAATTTTAAAAAATGTTTATAGTCTAAAGAAAATAAGATTAAAAATTAATAATTGAAGCTTCAAGCCCAAGAAACAAAGGAAGAAGAGTAAATAAAATCCACAGTAAATAGAAAGAAGAAAAAATAAATATCAGAGTGGAAATTACTGAATTAAAAAACAATAGAAAACACTCAGTTACACCAAAAGCTGATTCTTTATAAAGATCAACAAAGTAATAAACCTTGACCTCTACTTACTAAGAAAAAAATATGGTATGAGGGTCTTTTCTCCACATCCTCACCAACACTTGTTATTTCTTGTTTTCTGTGATACTAGCCATTCTGACTGAGCTTTTCAAATTGTAAACATGGAAAAAAGAATTAAATAATGTTATGTTAAGCAAGTTATGCATGATATAGATGATGTTCCTTAATGCCTAAGTGAATTCAGATCTGTAAAAACTATTTAAAAGATAACCTATTGAGACAGGGACCGTGGGTGTAGTCAGAGTAGGGTGAGGGCCTCCAGAAAAAACAAGGCAGGATATTTACAGTCAAAGCAACATAACAATGTAAAGTCCCTATTGAAACTCTGTGTTCAGCATTATGCAAAGTCAAGGTCACACTAATTCTCTAGGGTAAAGATACCAGACTAGGAATATAGAAATCTTCAGTGAGATCAGTTAAAAGTCAAAAGGCCAGGAGCAACTTGGCCTGGAGTGTTTGAGTGTTCTGCAAGGGTATCTCAGCATAACCCGTGACTTCACTGTAAACAGCCCTAGCAAACAGACAACCCAGCCCACCTTGAGGGCAGGGAAGGTGGTACAAGCCCACACCCTAAGCCCTCAATTCCCCAAAATCCTCAACTGCCTATAAACCCCCTAGACAATGCACCAACCCAGACTCTCTTGTCCCTTCCTGGCATGAGCCAGGAGCTCTGTCCTCTCACAGTATCTCTCAATAAAAGCCTCTGACCTGGCTCTCCTACCTTGACTGTTTGCTAAATCCATTCTTTGACTCCGCAAACAAGAACCCTGGCATCACTATTAGACAAGACCCCGGTGCTTTGAGGTGGGAGGAACCTGACACTGAGCAGATATGAGGCTTGAACTAAGTCCTTCATCACTGGGTTGGTATATTTCAAAGTGTGGTCCCTGGACCACCTGCATGAGTCACCCAAAAACTCACTCCTGATCTTTAAATCTGCCAATAAAAGACAGAGTCCTGAGCTTCACACTAGAATTGATGAATTAGATATTTACTGATTTGTGATCTCTGATAGGGGTTAAGGATTAATGGTCAGTAACTGCATTTTTAACAAGTTCCTTGAGCATTTTTAATGACCATTACATTTTAAGAAATCTTGATCTTGGCCTTTCTTTCATTTGTGAAAAGAGGGAATCAGATGAATTATTTCTAACTGTAAGTTTATATTTTTCCCTTTTACCAGTATATTTTATCTGTGTGGTCTTTTTTTTTCTTTAAGCCCCAAATTTTTCCCTGATCAAATTTTTTAAATTTTATACATTTACTTGTAAAGGGCTGAATGTTTCTCACAATGCACTCATCCTTCACTCTGAAAGGCCCACTTTCTAATCATTGTCAGCCCAACAGTTGATCGTATGTGCTTTCAGGCTGTCTAGATGTCTCTGCTCTGATTCACCACTAGGACAGGAGGATGATGCTTGTGCTTAGCAGCGAATGCCAGGGAGAGCTGTACTGTGCGGGAAGCAGACCAAGGACTCAGATCCCACTTGCTACACCAAAGCACTTCATCATCCAGCTCTGTGAGCCACCTCCTGACTACAATCCAAGGGGGCCTAATGAAAGGGTAAAGAGTTCGGCTACTGGCATCCCCATGCCTGGATTTAAATCCTGGCTCCTCCACGTTGTGCTCAGACAACCTCTTTGACTTTTCTATCGCTGTTACTCATCTGTAAAATGAAGATAAGTGTATTCTTACCTCATGGGCTCATTATAAAGATTAGGTTGATATTTGTAAAATGTTGGAATTGTACCTGGCATATAAAAAGCACTATGTAATTGTTTGTTAAGTAACTATACTTATTTGAATTGATTTTAGGCATCAGCTTTTGGGTTTCAGTAATTGGGGGTCGTAACCCAGCCAGATAACCACTACCAAAGCTGTCTTCCAAGGAGACCCAGAATTCCATAATGTGTGTGTGTGTATTTGTGTGTGTGTGTGTGTTCAAATGAGGAGGACATATGGTAAACAAGTAAGCACACAGTGAACAAGATAATCTCAGATTGTGGTGTTATAAAGTAAACAAAACAGAGAATGTGATAACCAAGAGATTCTGGTCCTGTGGAACAGGTCCCTTTGTGGCTGCCTCTGTCCCATTGCTCCCTAGTACAACCGGAACCCAGCCTACTGCCCCACCCACCCCAAGACTGGGCAGGCAGGGACAAACAATTGCACACGTGGAGTCCATATTTCCACACTTGATTTGATCCACTCCTAAGGGTCAACTGGGCTAATTTCTCACATCCTGTGCTTTTCTTTATTTAAAAGCCCCAAATGACTATTTCAGTGACAACTTGGTGAAAAATTTGCCATGAACTTCAGGCTAAAACCTTCCCTTATTTAATTTTACCTTAATTGCATCAATTAGGCTCCTTTCATGTTTGCTCAACAAATTCTTTTGTTTATATCACTCAGCTCTGAGCAACAGCTGCCAAATGGAGCCATTGTTCTGAGGGCCTTTTCTAATTGTCTTCACACCAGTCCTGTTTGTTTTCCTCAATGGCAGCTCCTAACAAACCTGAAAAAGTGTGGCCATTAAGCCTCTCAGGGCAAGCTCAGTTGCCAGCTGCCATTTACCACCCCTCTACACACCCTCATTTAGTTCCTGGAAGGAAAAAGGATGTTTTTCTTCTCTCATTTTAAAGGGAGATAGTTTTGGTTGTGCAGGGGAAAGGTGTCAGAAGCCCTCAGATAACAGGTTTTCCTCATATTAGCATTATATGACACCCCTGCCCAACAGCCAAATTTCACCCCCACTCCCAAATTGTTTGTGTGCTTTAAGACTACAAAAATCTCTTCATAATTTGCTTCCCTGCCTGCAGTCCCATCCCACCTCACCCCCTTCTCCACAGCTGTCAGAGGTGGATAATTCTAAAGTGAATCCAGTCATGCCATACCTTAACTCCATGCTGCTGCTTCAACCCTTCCATTGTTGTTGGGCAATCCAATCCAGTGAGGTCTCCCTGCACGCTTGGTGAGACCTCAACCTGGAAGGGGGTTCTTGACTTTGAATGAGGAAGAATTCTCAAATGGGTCAGACAAGTGTAGGTGAGGAAAGTATTCATTAAAGTGAAAGTAGCAGTGAGTGGCAGCTGCCCTTGCAGGCAGCAGAAAGCAAGGAAGAACAGAGGGAGTAAAGGGAAGCTCATTGAACTCGTGCTTGGCATGGAGCAGATCCCTTGCCAACACCTGGAGTCAAAGTCACCTGGCGTCCAGTGTCCACTTGAATCTGTACAGCATAGAAACTAAGCCCTGCCACCCCGGGATTTGGGGGAGCCGCAGAGAACTGGATGGAGTGAGATTTTGTTCTGAGAGCTTCCCAAAGGCACAGAAAGGAGACATTTTAGAGCATGATAATATAGCTGTAGTCCTGTCCAGATCACCCAGGTGAGGGGAACTTGCAAGCCCAAATCAGAAATCTCAGTAGTCCTTTTCTACTTTCCTGAAGTAGAACAGAGAGAGTGAAGACTTATGCTTAAGTCTAGAAAATTTAAATAAATAGCAAAATGACAAATATTTACCACTGAAAGAGCACAGAGACAAATTGCAATAAGTTGAGCAGTGAGAGGGCTTTATTGAAGGCAAAAAGTACACACTCAAGGACAGGGGAGTGTGGGAAACCTTAAAGAAGAGGAACTCTCAAAGGCTTAGGAGTCTGTCTTTTAAAGCTTTCAAGAGTGGGGCAAAGGGCAGAGTGAGGGGTGGGAGGGTGCTCTTAGGCTTAACATGTGGTCTCATGATGTCTCTGTCTGGTGAGAGACATTGTGTCATTATCCATAGTCTGTCCATAGATATTCTGTAAGATAAACGTAACAGAAGGAATTTCTTGATCCTGTTCTTCTCTAAGATACTGGCCACCCTCAAGCAGTGGGGACATATCATTTAGGACTACTTGCCCTACCCTAAGATAGGGGCAGTTGTTGGCTGATTACCAAAGAATATGTTAAGAATCTTACTTCCTAACTCCCTGGTTTAGCCTTAAGATGAAGTCCCTTCTATTCTTACTGCTGTTTATATCTTGGCATTTTTCATCATAGGCAGGAAAAGTTAATCATTATGCTTGTCCCATGTCCCTGCCCTACCTCATCATGGCTTCTAATAGAATTCAGGGTAAATCTCTCTCACTCCTTAGCTTTCTGCTCCAAGGCCTTCAGGCTCATTTATCCAGTTCCCACTTCTTCAATCCCAGAACCCACTGAGGAAGCTTTTTTCCAAGATGACTCCTACCACATTTCTTTCCTTGTTCTGTATGCAAGCCATTTGCTCATTAAGGGAAGGGGTGGTTTCTCCCTTCCCCTTCAATCTGGACTGGCTGCAGTGACTTTATTGATCATTAAAATATAGAAAAAATATGTTTTGGAAATTCCAGTGGCAGCTTCTACTTGGGCCTCTTGGAATATTCACTCTAGGAATATTTTCTCTGGGGGAAGCTGGAGGCCATGTAAGAAGCCCAAATAATTTGAGTCTGCCATGTCTTGAGAAGTGCAGAGCACATGGAGTGGCACCAGATAATGAGCCATGGGGAGAGCAGGAGCAGCTAAGGCACACAAGGCCCCAGAGGTATCAGTGAAAAAGCCATCTTGGAAGTGCACTGTCATCCTCAGTTGCTCCAGCTGATGCCAAGTGAATGACAGATGAACTATCCAGCCAAGACCTTCCATATTCCTTACCCACAAAATTACAATGAAAACAAAATGACTGGTTTAAGCCACTAAGTTTTGGGTTAATCTTTGTTATACAGTAATAGACAACCAGAAAATCACTTCTTCAGGAAACTCATTCAGACCTTCTTAAAGTCCATCAAAGGCTATGACTATGATGTGTATTCCCATCCACTGTTCTTGTATCTGCTACTTTCTCTATCTAAATAGCCTTTTCACTCTTCTCTGCATGGGTCACTCTTGCTTTCTACTTGAAAATATAAGGAGCACTTTCTCTGGCTAGACCTTTTTTTAACTGTCCCAGTCTATGTAGAATGGTTTCCCTCTAAGATTCACTCAACAAATATTTATTAAGCCCCCTACTATGTGCCAGACAATAAGGATTCAATAGGGAAGCATATTCCCAGGATGCTCTGTGCTTTTCTCTCTTGCCAAAGATTCTGCATTCTGTTTGAAATAGCTTCTATGTCTGACAGTGAGCTCCCTCCAGGAAGAGGTTTATGCTTCTTTCTCTACATCTTGAGAATCTAGCACAGTGCTGGCATGTAGTAGGTGCTCAACAGATTCCAACCAAATGAGCAAATAAACTGTGACCTTTAGTTAGCACTTGTGTGAGCAATTGACTGAGGTTTGGCTGAGTCAGTGCAAGCTGATTTTTGAGAAGTCCAGCTTCTTCAAGTGGAAACATTGTCAAAACCCTGAAATGACAGTGGGGGAAATAAAGCCTAATAACAAATTTCCTGGCTTGGGTCCCTTCAAATGCAAATCACAAATGCAACAACACTAAGAACAATGATGGGAACTCTATGAATGTTGGGAAACACTTGCCTGAAAATGCACAAGGAAATCATCTATTTTAAAGGTGAATGGAAAGATTAGCACATTAGATATAAGTATGTACCATTCACATCACTGGATGGTAGGTATATCACTGAACCTCCAAACTCATTTCCTGTCTTTTCTGCCCTGGGGGTAGCAAACAAATAAGAAGATGGGAAGAGCCCAGACTCTGAAGGTTTGTTTTGTTTTGACTGAATACCAAGCAAGCTAAGCAGAACTAGCTCTTGCAGTCAAAGTCATGTGCTCTCGCCTAGGGGGGTGGATTCAAAGGAAAGATTTATCAAGTATGGAAAACATATACTGTTAGGTGGTTATGTCGTTCTGTGCTCACTATTGTGTGTATAACTCCAGGGGGCAAATCCCAGGGCAAAATACCTTTGAAACCAAAATCAGTCAAAGGAAGAAATAAAGTGCGAGAAACCCATTTATTTCTTACAAGCAGTCATCCACTTGTGCTCTCCTGTGTCTCTCATGACTTGGCTGCAGAAAAAGGGACCCCACCCCACCTCTCTGGTCCAGATATGCTCTTGCTCCCCCTTGTAATTACCTGTTGATATGTAGATAACTACTTCTCGCCACCCCTTGGAAACACCTATTGATATGGAGATGCACTAAGGCCAGGCAATTGATTCTGGAAATGTTGCAATTTTACCCACAGCCCACCCTTCTGGAAATCTTGCCTCACAATCTACTTGCTCCCCATCCTTCGCATTGGCCCCTGTGTGAGAAAACTGGAGCACTGTAATGAGACTAATAATGTACAATAACAACAGCAGTAAAATCATGATAATCCTCAAGCTGGAGGATTCAGCTAAATTCAAAGTCCTATGCAGATTTAGTCCAAAGCTCACTCATTCCACAGGTGGTCAGTAGCTGAACAGACAGGAAATTCAGAGCAATCATCATGCGGCAGGTGCAGCCATGGGGCGCATCCACAACACAGGGACTGTAGAAGAAAATAACCTTAAGGGCAGTAAGATACATGTTTTAATGACAGCATCATAGGCAAATCTTGTCCATCAAGTAGGATCCATGCAAGAGAGTTGTCCTGTGATAGGATAGTGGCAGGAATGGATCTTGTCCTGGTCTAGTATACCAGACTTTCACCCCCTCCCTGTGGGAGTTACAGATGGGTCGATATATAGGGCTATAGGAGGTACATGCACTGGCCATAAAGATAAACAAAACTTCCCTGTAAGATGCTCTTACCTTCTGGATGTTTTGGGTACACTACCATGATCTTTGGGGGCCATTCTGCTGTTACTCCAGGAACACACAGGAGGCCAGCTTCCAGGCATTTTCCCCAAGGTGCCAGAAGGGCCAGCCATTGCTGGTCCTTGTGTTAAAATGTCTAGGGCCATGTCCACTCAACACTGTCTCCAGGGTTTAATGCAGTAGGGGCTGGCAGCAGGATGTTGCTCTGCTGGCCATATCCTGGCTTCAATAACTCCTCTTTGGTTTGCACATACAGTTATATAGGAGAGGCAGCAAGGTGTGTTAGCATACCTACAAGGCTCAAGGCTCCTTTTCAGGGCTTCTCATTCAAACACGGTAGGACTGTCCATAAATGAACTGACCAGCACCGTAGACTATTGGTGTCAGACTTCAGGCCAGATTTCAACAAACCATTGTATCACTCTATCATGCCTGCCCAGTAGGGTTATATAGTACATAAAACTTCCACTTTATTCCTAATTGCTGCACCCATTCTTGTAATGCATGTCCAGTAAAGTGGATGCCTTGATTGATCTCAATCACCTGTGGTCAGCCATAGGCTACAAAGAGATGCTCTAGGCTCCTTTTGGTCATTTGCTGATCTGCACAGTGTGCAGGAAAAGTGACCAAGCATCTAGTAGCTGTGTCCACACAAGTCATGGCATACTGATACCTTCTGATATGGGCAGAGGCCCAATATAGTCTGTTTGCCAGCTGACAAGGGGTATCAGCCCTTTTACTATTTTCCCACATTACTTGGTATAAATCCTTCTTAGAGCACACAAGGCACTCATTCCGGGCTCTGCTGACTTATTCAAAGGTCAACAGCAAGCCCCACTGATGGGCTACAGCCACATTGTCTTTTGCCCCACGTGCAGCAAATGCTGATGTAACCGCTGGACTACATCACAGGCAGGATTTCCTTCTAGCCAATGCACCTGGGCCAGTGTGTCTGCTTCATCATTCCCTGGGGATGCCAAAGTCAAATGGCCAGTCACATGATATATGGTAACTATCTTAGTCTGACCAGAGGCCCATAGGTCTTGCCACAACTCTTGCCCTCAAAAGGGGCCGGTGACCAGCCATCCAGTTGGTATAGTACCATGTTGGTAGCCATAGGGTCAAGCCCTGATAGACGGCCCAGCTGTCAGTGCAGACAACTATAGGGGAGGGTTCCTGGGTGATCATGAGCCATATTGCCTGCAACTCAGCCTATTGGCTGCTCTTCCCCTCTCCATCCTCCATCCATATTGTCTCAGTATTAGGATGGAAAGCCACAATCCTCCACTTCAGAGACTTCCCATAACTGGAGCTCTCTGTATACCAAGCATCTTTAGGTATAGGGGCTTTTCTCTCCTGATAAGGACTCTTGGATCAAAAGCAAGTTCTTCCTGCTTCCCACTGGTATACATCACTGCCCCAATAAGCATTGGAGTTCTCCACTTAAGAGACTAGGAGAGAGAGCCTTATGCTGCTGCAGATATACTCCCCATTTGGCCAGTGTAGGCATCTGTGTCATGCCACTCCTTGGCCTTTGCATCCAGTCTCATACCCACTCCACGATGGGGTAGGTTGTTATTACCTTGATTGGAGCTGTTCTGGTGAAGGGCTCTGTAGCCAGCAAGGCTTGGTACCCAGCAGCCAGCTGCTTCTCTACCAAGGTGTACTGGACCCCTGCTCCTTCCCATAGTTGTGATCAGAATCCAATAGGTTGGCATGTCCATTCAAGCTGCTGCCAAAGATCCCATCCATAACCATTTTCTGTTACATGAACGTCTAGCTCACAGGGCTTAATGAATCCATTACACTCAAGGCCTGTACAGCCTCGACTCCTCGCTTAGCAGCAGTAAAAGCAGCTGCACATGTTTCCTCCTGGTCCCACCTGATGCCCTTTTGTACCAAGTGGTATAAGGACTTCAGAATTTGTGCAAAGTGCAGGATAAACACTCTCCAGTGGCCCAAAAAATGCCAAAACTCTCATAATACTGCCACAGTGGTAGGGATAGGGAAAGCCTGGACTTGTCTATGACTGCTTCTGGGATAAACTTAGTTTTACCTAATGAGACAACCCCCAAGAACTTTACTAACAAACCAGGTCCCTGAACCTTGGTGCTATTCACAGCCCATCCTTTTTCCTGTAGATGTTGCAGCAGTCTAGGAGCTGCCCATTCTAAATCTGCAAGAGGATAAGACACGAGCATAATATCATCAATGTAGTGATACAGCCACACCATTTGCGGTTTCGTCCATGTGGCCAAGTCCTGGGCTACAAGTCTTGACAAATGGTGGGATTGAGGTGGTATCCCTGTGGAAAGACAGTGAATGTTTCCTGCCAGCCTTCCTATGTGAAGGCAAACTGTTCCTGACTTACCTGTGCTATGTAATAGAGAAGAAAGCATTAGCAAGATCCACAACATAATAATATAGCCCTAGTTCATGACTGAGGGTGTCCTATAGAGGGGACAGCAGCATGCCAAGGGGGTGCGATTTTATTTAATGCTCTGTAATCCACAATCATACGACAGGAGCAGTCTGGCGTTTTCACCAGCCACACTGGGGAATTAAAAGGACTATGAGTGGACTTTGTGATGTCCACCTTCTCCAACGCCTGTAGAGTTTCTCCAATTTCCTTGTTCCCCCAGGCAATTTCTACTGGTCAGTATTTGTCACCTGCCAAGGTATAGGAAGAGCTACAGGCTGGTGCTTAGCATGCCCCCTCAGAACTGCCTTTACCACACATACCCTCAAGTCTGAACTCACCTGCAGTGGTCTGTAACCATGGGCCCTGCAGGATATCTACCTCCAAAGTATATTCTGGGATGGGAGAAATGTGCACAGTATACTCCTTTGGGGGTAAATGTCCAACCCCAGTGGGATTTGGGCTCTCTTCACTCTAATTGCCTTACCCACATAGCCATCGATCACAGCAGGGGTCACAGGAAAACGCTCAGGGTTGCCATAAATCAGAGAATACTCAGCTCCTCTGTCCACACCAGTGCCAGGACACATTGTACATTCACAGGGGACCAGTTAATTGCTAATTCTGTATGTGGCCACCAGTCCCCACCATGTCCCCCAAGTTGGGGGCCTTGACCCTCCCCTCAATCGAACCATGACACCCAAACATCCTCCTGTAGGGGTGAGGGCCAACATGGAGCCTGAGTTCTGTTCCCCAGGAAGTCTTGCAGGGACACAGCTTGGACATGGCACATAGCCCATAGTTCTGTGCCCTTATTGTTTCAACCTCCCCCAGATCTGCTAAAGTACAAGTAGCCTCACTTATGGGCTGCCTTATGTGGGGGGCAAGAATAGTCACAAGGGACCCAAAGAGAGATGGGGGAGCTGTATGCAGCACCAGATTTCTCATTCCTAAAGTGAACAACTCCTCATCAGGGCCCTGGGGGTGGTCCATATTACAGATATTTTTCATGTCCAACTCCCATAATACCTGCTGGAGCTCTGCATTTGTTTTCCAACTACTGGGAAAATATGGTAAATCACCCTGATTAGGCCCAACTGCCCTAATGGCTGCTGTCAGCTAATCCCAAAGTGCCTGATTCCCTGAGGTATGACAGGCACTTTGTAACCATTGCCAGAGGGAAGGGTGAGTCATCAGGGAAGTAAGTCTACCCATTTCAGAATCTGACATAACAATGTTTTCCACCCCCGTATCCCAGCGAAGCAGAAGCCATATAGGCAGAGGATCCCCCAGCTTCTGCCGAAACTGGACGCTCATGTCCACCAGCTCATCCTGGGTGTAGGAGCAGAGCATGGAGTGCTCCACAACCTGGGGAGGGAGCGGCTCCTCTCCTGAGGAGCCTGTGGTTGTTGAGTTTTTATTTTCTTAATTACAACTGGGCTGGCCTTTAATAAGGGAGAGGCTAGTGCCTCAGGCGGTGGCCTCACCAATAGATCTGCTCTCAGCCCCACCCTCTCATCCTCTGCCGACATCTCCTCTACCATCTCTGGGGCTGAAGGCACCACTCCTTCCTTCCCCTCCCCCATGGCCTCCTGCAACTTGGGTTCTCTTAATGCCTCCTCCCTTGCTGCTAACATATCTTCCAGGAGTGTGACCTGTCTTCTCAATAACTGTCTCTCTTTCTAAAGGGCATCCCTTAGGTCATTGCCCAACTCCTCCAAGCAATGCTGAAGCATGTCTCTCTCCTGTCAAAATCTCTCTCTTCCCTCAATAACCCTTTCCACTATCTCGAGAAGCAGACATTCCACAATCCCAGTTGCTACACGGCCACTCAGAGCCTCTAAGCAGTCTTCGTCTTGCGGAGGGCTAATTCCACAGTTTCCAGTGTCTCCACCCTTCCCCAATTCTGGGGAAGGCATCACGCATCTAGGAAGGTGCTTTACTGTAGACCAATTCCTGATTAGGGGCTCCCCAGTTGGAAGCCCCAGAGATAAGGGCTCTCAGCTGAAGCTGCACACTCCACTGCTGCAGCCACTGGGGCCTTCCCATCATCCACAGGGGTGGTTCCAGGCATCTCCCTACCATCTCTAGGGGCAGCCTGCCCAAAGGTTGTACCCATGAAGACAGATTTCGGGTTCAGAGGTCCTGCCAACTACCAGCAGATGTAACTCTGGGGGGCAAATCCTGGGGCAAAATACATTTGAAATTGCAATCATTCAAAGGAAGAAATAAAGTGGAAGAAACCAAGCAGTCACCCACTTCCGCTCACCCATGTCTCTCATGACCCAGCTGTAGAAAAAGGGACCCCACCCAACCTCTCTGGTCCAGATATGCTCTCACTCCCCCTTGTTATTAGCTGTTGGTATGGAGATGGACTACTTCTCTCCACCCCTTGGAAACACCTATTGATATGGAGATACACTAAGGCCAGGTGAGAGATTCTGGAAATTTTGCAGTTTTACCCACAGTTTACTAAGGAGCCTCTCAGATAGTGTGACACTTGTTTGTCAATATGGTAGAAAGAACGCAAAAGCCCAGAGAGACCACAAGCAGTTTGCTCATTATTTCAATCAGGGACATTTTTACTTCCATCACTCTAGGACATTTGGCAAGGACTGGACACATTTCAGGTTGTCACATTGAGTGGGGGTGAGAGGCTACCAGAATCCATTGGGTAGAGGCCAGGGATGCTGCCTAACATACTGCAATACACTGGACAGCTCCCACTGCACAGACTCATCCAGCCCGAATTATCAGCAGTGTTGGGGTTGAGAAACCCCAGCCTGAAACACTAGTATCAAACTTTAGCATACTTAAGAATCACCCAGAAGGCTTGTTAAAATACAGGTTGCTGATGGGTAGTTTTGGAGTAAGGTCCAAGAGTTTGCATTGGTAACAAATTCCCAGGGGAGACTGATGCTACTCCTGGGACCACACTTTGAGAACCATTCATCCACAGCTTCCCTTCCCTGTGTGGCAAAAGCTGAGGGGGGATGCCTGTCACTGAAGGCATGATGGATCCATCAAGGAAGGCACCTCCATGCAGGCCTTTGTGGAAACCTCCCTGATCTCTCAGCTAGGGATCGTCCCCTTGGGTCAGTGAACTTCATTCTACTTCAGGCCAAACACCTACTCTGAGCTGGAATTGAAAAGACAAAACAAAAACAAAACAACAACAGCCTGGATAAAAAAAAAAAAAGAGCAACTAAAGAGGGACGGAAAATCAGCCACACGTTGGGTCAAGTTTTGGCACATTCCGTGAAAGGACTCATGGAGCCAGTAACAATAGCTCCAGTTCTCTGCAGGGGCAGCCAGACCAACAAAAGTTCAATTAGTAAGTCTTGGCAAATAAAGACAACAAACAGTTTGGCAATAATAAATTAAGGCCATGCTTGGCTGTCACCCAGGCTCGATACTGTATCCCTGCCAGGCTTTGTGAAAGGGTGGCTTTGAAGGCTTCTGAAAAGGGTCCATTTCTCAAACAATTCCAGCTTTTGTTTGTGGCCACTGTTCTTCTCTTTGCTCCTTCCTTCACTTATCGTGAAGGGCACATACAGGAGTGCTAAGCTTCTGCCCTCCCAAAGGTTTGCCAATTCACTTCCCTTCTTCCCAACATGGTACAAGGAGTCCACTGCCTAATTCTGTTGTTACCCATGGGGGACAGTCATGAATGGGACCTAAGGGATGGGAGACCAAAGAAATGAACTCTCTACTTAAAAAATTACATTTCCAAGAAAACAGAGAACAAAGACTGCTTGCACTTAAAGGCAGTTTCCATTTTGAATGTGCTTTTAAGGGTGAGAAAATGAAATTATTTGGTGAACTTGGTAAGCATGTAAAACCTATAGAATATAATGTGGAGCCCACATCCCTAAAGGCTATCTGCATCCCCTAAAAAGTTGCTAATGGCATTAATGAGGATAAAGATAATGGCTAAGATTTGTTGAGCTTTTCCTGTGCACCAGACATAATTCTAAGTGTTCTACATTAGTTATTTAATTTTTTTAAATAAAAAAGCCTTTGAGATAGACATTTTATTAGTCCCATTTTACAGATAAGCAAATAGAGTCAAGGAAAAATGAAGTCATAGAGCTAGAAAGTGATTTGTGTCTCTGCGATGGAGATAGAGATTTTATTTCCTTTATGGAAAAATGCAGTCTGACTTTTGCCAATTTTGTAACTGTTGTATGCTAGGTGGATATTCTACCACCAGCGGAATGTTTGTGTCTTCGCTTTAAGCAAATATGTTACTAGAGACCAACTCTTCACCACCCCTGGGTGAGGTTCTTACTGGCAGGAACTTGGTGGTCCAGTTATGCCCTAGATGCTGGCATTGACAGTTTGGGCAGGAAACGTTGGGTTGTAGCTAGGAGCACTGAATGCACAGGCAGGAAAATATGAAGGGCAAAGGTCCTGCCAACAAAAAAGGAACAGCAAACCTAGCTTACTGTTTTGTGAAGTTCAGTCTCACTGAGTGGTTCTAGGTTTGATCTCCATGATCATTAGGTCACTCGTCACTCCCCATCCTAGAGTCCCAAAAGGGGCAGGGGAGGCTCAAATAATGAACCTACCCAAGGGTACATATTGAATGGTAGAAGGAAGACTAGAACTTGGGACAACTGACTCTCATTCCTGCACTCTTTCCATTATACCTCTCAACCCCCTGGTGTCGGTGGAGCCGTGCCATGAGCCATGTGGAGTTTCTGGACCCAGTGGACTTGGTAAAATCCCAGAATCACAGAATCTTGTCATCTAGAGAAATCTCCCCTGGTTTAATCTCCTACTTTTATGCAGCTAGAGGGAGAACAGCAGTGACATTACAGGCATGCTTTTGGGTCTGCAGTTGGAGCCATGAGTTCTACGCAAGGCAGCACCACTGGACAAACACTTTGGAGTCCACTGTGAGCCAGACACTGCCATGGGTTACACAGTCCAGTGAGATGGTACTCGCTGGGCAAGAGTCCTAAAACAGCCTGAGATCAAAGGCACTGTCATCAGCAGCATCAAGGGAGATGCCTGAAACAAATGGGGAAAGAAAGTTGAGTTAGAGTAATGAGAGCCCTTGGATGTGAGACCAGGCAGGTTTGACTTTACTCAAAGGATAATGGGACACAATTGGAGTCTCCTTAGTAGGGTTTTTGTTGTTTGTTTGTTTCTCATGGATGGAGTTCTGCTTTGTGAAAGGGTGAAAGGGAACCTGGCCTGGTAGGCAGATTTGGGAGCTGACGCCAAATGGCAGGCATGGCAGCTAGGAGAACATTACAGCCATCCAGACAAAAACTAATGTGCTGGTTCATAAATTTTACACCTAGGAGGTATCAAATGGAAATTAAAATATAGATCCATAAAAAGGCTGTACATAAATACCCATAGTAGTTTTATTCATAAGAGTCCAAGTAGAAACAACCCAAATAAATGTCTGTGAATAGTAGTATAGATAAACAAATTATGGTTTATTCATGCAAAGAAATACACTCAGCAATATTAAAAAGTTGAACTACTGATGAACAAAACAGTGAGGAGGAATCTCACAGACATTATCTTGAGTGAAAGGAGCTGAACGCAAATGAATACATTCTGTATAATTCTATTTTTGTGAACTTCTAGAACAACCAAATCAATCTAAGATAAAAAATCAGAACAGTGCTTGCCTTGGCGAGAGGGGAAAGATTGGGCAAAGACATAAAGGAATTAGGAGATAAAAATGTTCTAGATCATAATAGAAGCATGGATTTAAAGGATGTCTTCATTTTTCAATTTGTACAGCAAAGATTTGTGCTGGAGAAATTTTGTGTGAATTTTACCTTAGAAAATAGCTGTAGTATAACAATAACAATAATTGAACAAGGATGGAGGATGACATAATGCTGGTAATTATAGAAGCTGCGTGATAGGTACAGGAAGGTCTTTATACAATTTGGTTTATTTTGCATATGTCTGAGATTTTCCACAATAAAGTATTAATAGTAATGGGCCTGGATCAGAGCAGGGGGAGGAGAGAAGCCAAGACAAATGAAAGGCATTGTAGAAGCTGACTTTAAATGCCTTGGTAACTCCTTGGATGCAGGGAGCAGTTTTCAAAGACTATGGTGAAAGGAGTATAAGATTTCAGTGGCAGTGCCTTTAACAAAGTGAGGAGCAGGTTTCGGGGGGAAGGTGGGAGGTTCATTGGGAGAATATACTGATTCTGAAATGCTGGTGGGACAAGCAGCTGGAGGTCCTGAGCAGGAAGATGGAAAGACAGAGGGACAGTGTCCTGCCTTGAGTGTCTTGTAGGATCAGGAGGAATCTTCAGTGCAGTAAATTGTCCCATAGGCCTGTACATCTTCAAGCTAAGCACAAGTAGCAGGTGAATCCGAAGTCCCTGTAATTGTCTACGCTGGATGTTTATGATGTGCCAAGCCCTGTAATCCCACTGAAGCTATAGCCTTGTGAAAGAGACAGGTACATAAAAATAAATTCAGTATAATGTGGTTAGTGTGATAATAATGATAAGAAAATCAAACTGTAGGGGTTCTTGGCCCAGGATAACCGAGATAATGCAGATTCAAACCACTGCCATTCTTGAAGAAGACCCTGGAGCTCAGATGGGATCCATGGCCAGCTGGTGCTTCTGGAGTTTGAGAACTTCCTGGTTGCTTAGGAAACACCATGCCATAAGCCTTATATTTTCAGATACCAGACTACCTGGGCTAGAATTCATAAAAATCATAGCATTCTTGAGATGAAATGAACCTTGAATTAAATTCAAAGAACACTTAATAGGCACCTACTATGTCAAAGACATTGTGCTAGATACTATTGAGGCAATCAAAAGTGAGAAAAAATATAGTGCTTGTCTTTAAAGAGCTCCCACTGTGGGACAGAGGCAGCTACATGACTGTATACCACAGAAGGTTATATATGTAAAAAGAGTTGCAACTTTCTATATACATTTAAAAAATTAACTCAAAGAAGGGAGAGATAACTTACAACCAGGAGATCATCGAAGAGTCCACTCATTTTACAGATAAGTTTCAGAGAATTCATGTCACCTGTTCAAGATTGCATAGCTATTCAACAATTACAAATTGATTTCTTAGAATACTGAACCATTTGATCCCAATTCTGGTGTTAAGACCTAGGCTTCATTACCTCGAATTTAGTGCTATTTCTGTGGCAGCATTTCATCTCTTTCATATTTACTGTAGCTGAAAACACGCACTTGTCCGCTGCACCTGCTTTTCCACCCCCATAATGAGCTCTGGCTTAAAGTACTCATAGTGGATAGAAGTCACAGCTCCCCTGAGTGTGAGCCTAATGCAGTACACTATGAAATTAAACCTCAGACAAATGACACCACTGACTTGCTCCTATAGGAAACCAATCTTGACATCAATTAGGCTCTTTATATAATCTGTGATTTGTGATTAAACACATTGTAAAAATATAATTAGTTATGGGCCAAACTACAGAAGCCTTTGATTCATAATTGACTGATTGTTTCCAGAAAATTCACCAAGGGAACAATATCCAGTTCGTTCTACAAGCCCCATTGCACACACACACCCTAATTCCTGCAGCTGCCCAGGGATGAGGGACTTCTTGTTGACTGGGCCCCATCCACCTCTCCAACCCTCGTATATGAGATTATGTCACCCCCTGGCTCAAAACTTTTCAGATGTTATCCATTGTCCTTGGGACAATGTCCCAGCTCCTTGGCACAGCTTATGAAGCTCTCCATGCTCTGGCTTCTGCCTCCAGTTCAGCCCCATGGGACTTATTCACTGCATTCTAACAACACTGGCCTTTCAGATCTCTGCAGCATATCCCATTAGCAAACCATATTCATTCACTGATTCATTCTGTAAACATTTCATGTGCCTTGATGAGGTGTCAGCTCTAGAGCTAGGCACTGGGGCTTAAGTTCTGGGGAGTCAAGCGGCTTTCATCCTCAGCGGAAGATATTAGTCAAATAATCATACGTCTACATAATTACAAACTGTGAACATACTAAGAGGTGGAGAAAGGACAGTCCAGGCAAAGGGAACCAGGGCAAGGATGCCAGGGGGAGGGGGTAAAAGAGCCTGGCACTGCTAAGGAGCTGACAATGACTGCATAGTGGAGGATGTTGCGGTCAGAGAAAGAGAAAGGGTCAAATCATGGATAGGCTTGTAAACCAAAGGAAAGAGTCTGAATTTTCTTCAGAAGGAAGAATTTTAAGTAAGGGGAATGACACAATAATCTGTGATGCTGACACATTGCTGTGGGCTACTGAGTCGAGAAAGAATTAAAGGCAAGGCAGCCTGGCAGCTGGGAGGCCTGCTGGGAGAGTGCTCCGGAGGACCAGGCCAGTGGCGAGAGCAGCCACGCCAGTTTGCCTGCAGCTGAGGGGTTCCCTGGGGTGGAACGTGCAGCACTAAACCTGGAAGTCCCAGGCAAACCGGAAGAAGTCAGTCACTCCCCAGGTAAGACTTGATGTCTTGGGTTATAGGATGATGCTAAATGGAGGGATGTGGATGGACTAGGCAAAAGGAGTGGAGCAAAAGGAGGGTTTTTGGATTCTGGTTTTTGCAACCAGTTGGTTAGAGCTTTCTATTGAGAAAGTAAAGACTGCTTTCCACTTCTCTTCCTGCCTAAGGGCTCTCTGAGCAGCAAGCAAGCTGACCTAGAGGAATACAGTGCAAGAAGTGCAGGCACAAGGGCAGGCCACCCCAAACATGCCTCTTTGGCATATTTATTACTTTGAATTAAAGCAATTGGAGAAACAGCGTGTAAAGAGGGATAATCTGACCCTCCTCTGTATCCCCTGAAACCAGAAATAAATTTCCCACCTGAAAAGTACTCATCCTTCCACAAAACCCAAACAAACAAAAACCCAAGAACCGAAAAAAAACACAAAAAACCCTGCCTACATTGGTCATTTCTTTGGGGTCTCAGTTTCATTACATTTAATTAAACTTCAGGTTTTGTTTTTTACCATTAATCTGTCTCATGTCAATTAGATTCTTAGACCAGCCAGAAGAACTTTGCACCGTAGAGGGAAATTTTTCCTTCCCAACAGAAACCACTTCTTCCCTGTGAAGTAACTTCTAAGACTTCAGGTGAATCACCGAGGTCTTACACTAAGGCCAAAGCCCTGATCAGCCGGGAGCTTACTTTGTGTCTTGTTTTCAAGGAGGTCAAGGCAATTTATAAACTTTATGATAATCTTCATAAAATTAGGTTGGTCCCATGTGGCACCAACTAAGAGATGGGTGAGGAAACAAACAGAGGGGGATAAAATTGTCACCATTATTGCTGGTAAAGCCAATGCCTCACCACACTCACTGGATAACCGAAAGCAGATGAGAGTGCTTCTTCCTGCAGAGAGCTGGCTCCTCCCCAGAGAAGGCAATGAGAACACACTCTGGGCTCCAATCCTGCCTCAGTCACTTACCATCTGCGCCACTATGGGCAAGTTACCTAACCCCATAAGCCTCTCTTTCCTTGCTTGTAAAAGGAGGATGATAAGCTACCTTGCAGGGTGATGATGAAAATTGGAGATAAGGGATGTACTTGCCTCTGTGTTCTAGACTTTCAGTAATGGCACTTGTCATTACCTCTGTGCCTCACTCTTCTCTTCTGTAGAAGGATGATCTCCACTGTTTCCACCTTATAGCCTTGTGTGAGCATTAAATGAGATTATCCATGTTTGGTACTTAACATGACTCCTGGCACATAAAGGGAATTTGTTCTTGACTACTTGGTATTGGTAATAGTGGAAAGAGTTGCTACTGGCTCTCCCCACTCCCGCATTCACTTCAGCTATGACCAATATTATGCATGTGTGGATCAAAGGGACCCTCACCTTGCACAGAAGTCAGGTTCCAAAGGTAGTTAGTATGTAAGGTGAAAGTCCTAGGTATTCAAAATTGCCTTTGAAAATACTTTCCAATACCCCCAAAGTTCTGTGTTCTTGGTTTTGTAATCACAACTCTGTAAATCAATATTTATGTATACATGTATAATATATGCATCAATTTACAGTACATAATAAAATCATAAATGCAAAATTTTCTTTTACAATGTTCCACAGTATTTTAATATTTTTGCTCATCACAAGTAGTTGAATTCCTATGGGTTAAATCATGTGTGATATGATTCCACTGTGATTATCAAGAGTGAGAATTTCTTTTCCAAGCTAGTGCTTTTCTATTCAAAGCTAACAGGACAGTAGATATGTATTTTGTGATGCCACCATAGTCACAATTAAAAACAATGAAATAATTATTCCACTAACTAGATACAGAAAAAATGTATTTCCATCAGCATTTATTGAGCAATCTGTATTGGTTTATAACAAATCAGCATGTAATATGTGACAGCATGCTAAATGCTTTACCTGTACTTGTGAGAAGTACCATAGCCCCATGTTTAATACTCTTGAATTAATAATTTGGCTTCCAGTCCCAGCTCCACTATTTACTAGCTGTGTGACCTTGAGCAGGTGTTTATACCACCTAAATCTCAATTTTCTCATCTGCAGTGTAGGGATAATAAAAGTATCTGACACATCAGGTCATTATAATGCATTAGTAATAAAGTGCCTTGAATAAAGTTCAGCCTATAAAAGTCACTCAAATCTTAGCTTCTATTATCATTACTTCATCTTAACATTAAAGCTATGAGATAGGAACTACTTCTTTCATTATTTTATAGACAATGGTGCTGAGATAGAAAGCTTATATAATAACATTTAATTAGTATTTTCTACAAGCCCAAGACATTCTTAGTGCTCCACACAGGTTTGTTTACTTAAGCCTTACAGCAACCCCATGATGTAGGTGTGGTATCAATCCCACTTTTCAGATGAAGACAGCAAGGTCCCAAAGGACCATTGATGAAGTCTAAGGAATTATTTTGGAGAAACACCCACTTGAATTTCTAAATAACAGGCCAGAGCCAGTGCTTATCCATACATAGTCTTTTCAGTTTATCTCCATTCTGGGTCAAAAGAAATCACCTTCCTTTAAATATGTCTGTCCCTCTACCACTACTGTTCTTTGCCAAACTATTATATGTGCATACTGGGGTGAAATCAGGTCTATTCATTCCCTCAGTACATTCATTGAGAGCCTGCTGTGCTAGCTGCTGAACACATTGCAAACAAAGCACTAGCACCATTAGGAGACAGAGAGAGAACAGCAATTTCTCATATAGAATTTATCTACACACATAAACTCTTGAGCTGCCTGTTGGGAGAATTTTCTCTGTAATCATAACATAGCCCCAAAGATCTTGACTCCATGAGATCCTCCTAACAGCTAATTGATCCACCTGGCTCTGATTAGCAATTCAACCAAAAGAAAGCTATCTTTGAAGATAGGACATTTTCAACAAGGAAAAACACAGATAAGCGTGTCGTGTTAGAACTTGCGGTGGAGGCTTAATCATTTGATTTTTCTCTTCTTCTGCAGAATGATTTTTTAATGTCTTCAGGTTAAACTAGTTCACCTGAGTTGCCCTGATTTGCATCTATGTCTCAAGGTTATTGATGAACAAACAAGTCAGGGCAATAGTACAGGGTTCTAGTCAACCAGGAGGTGTCAGGAAAACATCTGAGTTTTACATAAATGGTACTAGTATTTTACCCAGATCTATACCTTGTGGCCATTGGAGCAGAAAACCAGGAGCTTGAAGAATCCAGCTGAAACATCTTGGATTGCCCTGAAAAATCATGTGACATTCAGTGGGGCATTCCCACCAGCAGTCTCAGTTTGGCCTTTTTTCATTGTCAGCTGTTTGGTTACTTTCAAGATCAATATTCTGTGACTCTTGGGGTTGATTTCTAGGAATGTCCTAGTCCCTGGAAACCCCTACCCATGGGCTTGACTTTGGGTTACTGATACAACGAGACTTCCATGCTTTAGTAGGTGGGAAGAGAAATATGGAAAGTATTCTTAAGCAAAGAACTCTGCACATGAATTCCTCATTGGTTGATAAGGAAGGAGATTAATTTTTTTCTACACTGGGTTATAATGGTGGCTCTATTTATTTTCCTCATCATAAGATGTTCTAGGAATACCTTTGAGTCCAAACAGGTAGGAAGGTGAAGACATTTTTTTTTTTACATTGGCAACACAACATACCACTTTCGTATGACTGAGACATGTGAGATTAGCCAGGCAGCCAAGTCTGTTCCCGTCAGGTTCTCCTTCTTCACTTACTGCACTCTTCCAAACCTAATCAGTAACCACAAGGGCATGGCAAAAGTTGTACGTGATTTTGGTACCCAGGATTTCAAGCATTGTATCAAGTAAGCTTCTACCAGGACTGGTCAGGCTTTCAGAGCCAAACCAACAGGAAATGATATTTTTTCTGTTTTTACTCCACCAAAAGAATGAATGAAAAATTGCCGGACCTGGTTTGCCATGTGACCCCAGTAATGCCAAAAAGCAGGGGTGTGACTGAAAGAAGGCAGTAAACCTGAAGCCACCACCACCTCTTCCTGTAACACACGTGTAAGTGTGCACTGCTGCTTCCATCTTTTTCTGCAATTTGGTCGATGGGCAGTTACATCAGTATGCATCTCAGCAAGGGTAAACTTAAAACATTGAGAAGATGTAGAATTTCTCTCAGATAAGGCCTTAAAGCCTAGGAGATAATTCAACTCATTGCCACTGGGCTCTGAAAGTGGACAATCTCTCTTAATTTCTGCCAAAGAAAAAAACATCTCTCTCCTCTTCAATTCTCTTAATCGCATGCCAAATAAAAGTCATTCTTTTTGCCAAACTCTTAACTCCAGCATTAAAGCTACTTGTGATGATGATGTTAACAGTTTGAAAATTTGTATTTCAAGTAGGCTATTCACAAATCAGTAGAAATAGAACTTGGTGACTTGAGTGTTCTACTTCTAAATGATGTTCAGTGCCTTGTTCCACGGAGGGGTTCTTATGTTTGAAACTATATGGGGTATATCAATTAAGTGAAACTCAGATTATAACCATTAATTTTTCATTGCTTTTTTTCCCCACAGAAATACAGGTTTTTTTTTTAAAAAAAGAAAACTGTGACAATTGGCTATAAATAGACATCAACTGAAAAATCATTAACAGTTATACTTGTGATGTCAATTTTTTCACTGGAAATATTGACTTGTAGTTAGGAGGCAGCATTTTGTGGCTGAAACACCAGAATATTAAACAACTTGGTACCGGGGCCAGCTCAGCAAAAATCAGCTGTGATTTTTGTGAATAAAAGATTTCCAAGTTTACTTTTAAAATCTATTTCAATAACTCTGTTTTAATTATGATTGGGCTTTCCTCACTGCCTTTTACTGTCAATAACTGTCACTTAAACTATCCTGACCTTATCCTAGACATTAACTAAAATAGTTTTTGCTAATATATCCTTTAGTATGTAATATCACCAAGATAAATTTTGGGACTTTAGGCCAGTTTCATATCAAAACCCCTTCCCAATGACATCCCCTCAAGATCTGACAGCTTCTAACGGCTTCAGTTAGGGTACTTTTGCTTAAGCAACCATCTCTGTATCTGCCTTCCTTCACAGGTGTTACTGAGACATGTGCCAAGAAGTCAAGTCCTTCATGTTCCCACTATCTTCCCAGTCTGCAAGGCAGCGAGAGAGAGACAGAGACTGTCAACCACATTCATATAAAGCGATAGCCACATATAGGAGGTATTGATATGTTCTGCAAAACTTTATGACATTTTCCAATCATAAGTGGTAACTTTCTACTCCTTTTTAATAAAGAACTATTGTTGGCTTTTCAACATATTTTAAAGTAGGAGGTGCTGGCTAGGTATTAAATGGAACAGATAGACCATTTAGAATATATAGTTTTATATACTTTTAGCCTACAAGCTTTAAAAACCTTATGAATAAGAGAATATTTCTCAGAAGCTACTCCCAGAAGGAAATAGCCCTTTTTGTGGCAGTATCATGGTAAACAGCGCTTTTTCCCCTGATGTGATAAGTAATTCATGCTCATTATATGAAGTTTTAAAAAGACAGAGAAGTATGGAGAAGGAAAATCAAAACTACATGTACCCAGTACTCTGCAGGTTCTTCCTTAACAATTTGGTGTGATTGCATGCACATACATGTATATGTTTTGTGTTTTATGTATTTGCACATATTTTTATAGTTGAGATCATGATGGGACTTTAGTTCTCAGTGATTCAGTGATGACAAAGCCCTCCTCCTTTGCAATGTCACATAAAGCGCGGCTTGCTGCTGACTCATTAGGGATGAGACACGAGGAGCGTTCGTTGTCCAGGGTTAGCCATCCCTGGGGAATTTCCGGTACAGGTGCGTTGGTAATCTCACAGATTTCATTGCAGAAGTTAATGGGATTATACTGACTACATACAGTTTCCAGTGCTTCCAAGAGAGGTTTGATGCTACCTAGATCCCTTCAAAGACAAGTTCCTAAACCAAGACTGCATTTATATTTGCTTAATCCAACATTGGTTTTGCAAATGCTTGCAAAGCTTTTCTGAGATGGGTGCCTGACAATTTTGCAGGCAGCATGTTTAGCCAGTCAAAATGATTTTTCCAACGCTTCTACTCAATGTGTATTAAAAATTATATAGGAATCAGTATCACACGAAATAACAATTAGTCCTCACTTTGATGCAGCAGGCATAGGGAAGGTCTTTCACTGATTTGCTGTCCCAGGGCTCCTTATTACAGACTGCTACAGACATGCTGGGTGCCTGATTGGTGTTGGCATTCTCCTAAGCACCCAGCACCATACTCCAAAAAGGACTGTTGAACTGATTTGAATGTAGTCACCAAGAAAAGAGCTGCTAGCTTTTATCACCAAATATCCCACAGCCACTGTTTGGGTTGGTCTTGGGAAACAGCCTCAAGGCAGGGGGAAGTAACCATTGAACAGGAGATGCTGAAGAAAGCCTGGAGACAAAAGGACTTGCCTTCCAATCACAGCAGGAAGCCAGGCTTAGGAGGTTTCAGGGGAGGTAGTTTAGCTCATTGAGTCACCATTTCCCTTGCTCCATGTAACCCTTTGGAACCACCCTTAAGGGTTCTGCTCCCTTCTCTCTTTCCTATATGAGATGTTTGAATTTGGCTATTTCATTAATTTCAGAAACATTTATTGAGAACCTAATATGGGCAAGCACAGTATATAAAAGTAACACATACAGTATTTAGCTTTGATCTATATACTATATAAATTTGGCAGAAGTGAATTCAACTTCAGCTCTACTTCTTACTAATTAATTACTTTAGGCAAAAGAATTGGTTTCTCTGTGCCTCAGTTTCCTCATCTGTAAAATGAGAAGAGTAACAGTACATATCCCCTCAGGGTTGTTACTAAACTACTGTTATTGTCATCATCTTTATTATTGTAGCATGTGCTAAACACTATCAATGGTATTAAAAGATTTAACCATCAATCCCAGGAGGATAGATACACTATGAACTGAAAGAAAGTGAATATTAAATGAGGTGATATGTGCTGTATGAATTCAGAGAAGGGATATTCAGTAAGGTCTAGGGTTATCAAAAAAAGATTTCATGGAGAAGAAAGGACTTCAGTTGTATCATAGACAAGAATTTACCATGAGCACAGGGAGGGAGCTTTGGTTGAGAAAAGTATGCTTGGAGGATTAAGAGTGGATACAGCAAGGAATAAGTTTGAAGCCAGCTGGGGAATGATTGATTATCCACCTAATGATTTTAGATTTCATCCATTCATTCACTCATTCATCAACTATTTACTGAGTAACTGCTATGATTATAGGCACAGTTGCCTTGGTGATACATTTGTAAGCAAGGCACGGTCCATTTCTTTTTATAGTCTTGTAGAAATAAACAAAGATCAACCAAATGAGAAAGCAAAAGGCTATTTATTTGGAGCTTGCTATTATAGCAAGGGAATTGGCTGTATTTTGGCAGAAACTCAAAGGCAGGCAGAAGAGTGGAAAAGCTTGTAGTGAAAAGAAGGGAAAGCTTCAGGTTTGTCCTGATTGGCGCTTGTAAGCATGGGGAAGATGTAGGTATACAAATGAGAAGCAGGAATCCTATGTGATTGGCTAGGTGTGCATACTTGGCTTTCTCTGGTTAGTGCAAATTGGAATCAGGGACAAAAATTAGGGAAACTGTCAGTTAATAATCAGGTCTTGGCCATCTGGGGCCAGTTGTTGTGGAAGTTATTGCTGAGCTTCCTGGATTGTCACTGGAGATAGCAATCTGGCTTCCTGCAGTTTTGATTTAGAGTGGACTGGCTTCCTGGGTTGCTTATTATAGGTAAGGCAATTGGTTTACTGGACAGTTTGCTGCAGGTTGTAAGTCAAAGTTGCATTTTTGTGAATGGTCTGGCTATAGTCTGTATATTTAGTCTCTCAGTCTTGTGGAGAAATAAACTAAAAAAGATTGTTGGGATCGGAGCAAAACCAAAGAGGTTAGAGCATTATAAGGACAATGAGAAGGGTTGGGAAAACCTACTTTAAATAAAATAGACAGGGAAGGCATCTCTGAGGAAGTGACAACTATGCAAGATCTTAAAGGTGAGAAAGGGACAGCCATTTGAGGATCAGAAAGAAGAGCATTCCAGGCAAAGGGGCAGAGAAACTACTCTAAGCCAGAAAGAGCATGTGATGTTCAAAAAAACCAGAGGAGATTCGTGCAGCTAGACAGGAATAAGCAAGGGGAGAGGACATGAGATGAGGCTTGAGAAGTAGGCAAGATTCATGTCAGACAGAACTTTGTATTCCATGGTGGACAATGGATTCCATGGGTACAGGGAGGCTTAAGAAGAGACAAAATTAAGGAAGGTGTTCCAATAGTCCAGGTGGAAGATGGTGCTGGTGGTCTGGATTAAGGTAATAGGAAACAGAGTTGAAGAGAAGTGATCAGCTCCTGTGCTTATATTGACAGTCTATGCTTCATTTAGTTAAACAAATTAACACCCAAATAAAGGACAGCCTCAAAAGATGAGAGCTGCAAAATGGACGCTGGAGATAAACTCCAGCTGAGAATATCTGGCTCAATGTTACCGGTCAATTCAGTTAAAATGCAAATCAATAACAACAACAAAAAAATGGAATTGCTTGACATTGCGTGGTCCAATTAGCTAGTCTACTGGTAATTGGAGTATTATTTGAAGCATTTCTTGATGACACAATTATATGTAAGGCATGGTCCATTCTTGCTTACAGTCTAGTGGAGATGAAGTCAAGTGTCCAGGTTTGGGTGAGAAAGTAGACGTTAAGAGTATAATCTCTCTCAGCTGTTGATCTCACTTTCTACTTCATGGAGAAAACAAAATTAGTCAGAAGAAAACTTCCAGATCTCCACTGCAACATCTACCAGTTCCTAGTATCCAGATGGATATATTGTGCCCTTCCTCCTTTCCAGTTAAAACTGAAAAATTGTCCACGCTCCATTCTGAGGCCAATACATCCACCTGTGCTCAAGACCCCATTCTTTTCTCACCAATTCAGGGATATTGTTTCAGTAATTCTCTTCTCTCATTATTGGGCAATTCTCATCAACAAACAAACTCTCTGCCTCTGTTCCCACTGACAAAAAACAATGACAAAATTAATTTTTAAAATCTTAACTTCGCTTTGATTTTACTTCCCCTGACAGTAAATGTCCCATTTCATTCCGTTCATTTTCAGCAAAACTCCTTGTTTCTTTGGGAAAGGTTTTTAACAATGAATTCAGATTCTTTAGCAAATACACCCCTCTACAGAGTATGTATTTCTTAACTTACTTTAGTTTGTTCAGGAATTTATCCATCACTAATTATTGAAATTTATTGGCATCAAACTCATAATATTACCTTTTTATCTTTTTAATGTCCATAGGCTAAGTTGTGATATCCTCTCTTTCATTGCTAATATGTTCTCTCTCTCCCATCCCTCCCTCTCTCACTTGCTCTCTCTCTGAGACAGACTAGAGGTTTATTAATGTTATTCATATTTTGAAAGAAACAGCTTTTGTTTCCATTGATTTTCTCTATTGTTTTTCTGTTTTCTATTTCATTGATTTCTGCTTTTATCTTTATTCTTTTTTTCCTTCTACTTTCTTTGGGTTTGATTTGCCCTTTTTCTAGTTATTTAAAGTTTACCCTGAAATACTGATTTGAAGCATTTTTATTAGTATAAACATTTGATGCTATAAATTTCCTACTGAAAACTGATTTAGCTGCATATCACAGGCTTTCATTTCCTTCCATTCAAAATATGTTCTGATTTCTCTTCATTATTTTTATTTAACCTATGTGTTTTTTAGAAGTGTGTTATTTAATTTCCTGTATTAGGGTATGCTCCAGATATCATTCTGCTATTTCTAACATCATTCTGCTGTGGTCAGAGAACACATTTTGTATAATTTAAATCCTTTTACATTTGTTGAGATTTGTTCCATTGTCCAGAATATGGTATGTCTTGGTGAATATTCTAGGTACACCTGAAAAGAATCTATATCCTCCTACTATTTGAAGGAATTTTCTGTAAATGTTCATTATGTCAATTTATTGTTCAGCTCTTCAATATCTTTGCTGCTTTTTTGTCTACTTGTTCAATCAGTTTCTGTGAGGGGCAATTGAAATCCCTAAATGTAATTTATATTTGTCTATTTCTCCATTCTGTTTTATCATTTTTTTTTTCTATGTGTTTTGAAGTTCTACTACTGAACTAGATTGCTTAAGTTAAGATGTTAATTTTAATTCCCAGGGAAACCACTAAGAAAATAACTGAAAAAAATAGTGAAGAAACAAGTGAATTAAAATAGAACACTAGTAAATATTTACTTAACAGAAAAGAAAATAGTAATTGAGAATAAAGTGACAAAAATACATATGAAATATAAAAAAAAGTGGCAAAATGGCACAAATAAATCTTACCTTGTCAGTAATTACATTAAATGTAAATGGGTTAAAAACTCCAATCAATAGGCAGATATTGCAGAATAGATGTAAAATAATATAACTATATGCCATCTGTACATTTCAGATTAAAAGGCACAAATAGATAAAAGTAAAAAGATTAAAAAAGATATACCATGCAAGCAGTGACCAAAAGATAGCTGGAGTGGCCAACTAACATCAGACAAAATAGACATTAAGACAAAAGTTGTTACTAGAGACCAAAAAAAACATTTTACAGTAATAAAATTGCCAATATACCAGGAAGATAAAACAATTATAAGTATTTATATACCTGACAACAAAGTCCAAAATACATGAAGCAAAAATGGAATTGAAAGGAGAAATAGACAATTCAATAATAACAGTTGCAATATCCACTGCTCTACTTCAAAAATAGAACAACTAGGCAGAAGATCAAAAAAGAAATAGAAAATGAAAAACATTAAAACCAACTAGTTCCAACAAACATCTACAGGACACTCTACCCAACAGCAGCAAAAGCACATACTCATCAAGTGTACATGGAACATTCTCCAGAATAGACCATATCTGAGGCCATAAAACAAGTCTCAATAAATTTTAAAGAATTGAAGTCATACAATATATGTTCTCTGACCACACTGCAACTAAATGAGAAATAAGCAACAGGAGGAAATTTGGGAAATTTACAAATATGTGGCAATTTAGTGACATCTTAATCAAAGAAAAAATTACAAAGGAAATTAGAAAATGCTCTGAGCTAAATGGAAATGAAACACAACAAAACTTATGGGATACAGATAAAGAAATGCTTAGAAGGAAATTCACAGCTTCAAATACCAATATTAAAAAAAGAAGAAAATGTATTTATACTACATTCCTCATGCATTGATGGTGGGAATATAAAATGATGCAGCCACTGTGGAAAATACTTTGGTGGTTACTCAACAAATTAAACATGAAATTATTATATGACATTCCTAGATATATATCCAAGAGAATTACAAACATATGTGCATACAGAAACTTGTATACAAATGCACATATCAGCATGTTTCATTGCCAAAATGGATACAATCCAAATATCCACCAACTAAAGAATGGATAAACAAAAATGGTATATCTGACTAAGGTGTATCTAATTTGACAAGAAAAAGGAGTGAAATACAAATATATTCTGCAACTTGAGTGTACCTTGAAAACATGCCAAGCAAAAGAAGCCAGTCACAAAAGGTCATATTTTACATGATTTTGTTTATCTGAAATACCCAGAGTAGGCAAACTATAGAGAAAGAAAATAGATCAGTGGTTTCCAGTATCTGCAGCGGGAGGGTTGAGCAGGAGGAATGGGGAATGACTACTGATAGGCACAGGGTTTCTTTTTGATGGAAAGATGAAGAATTAGGTTATGGTGATGGTTCATAGCTCTTTGAATATACAAAAAAACCCGCTGAACTTTATGCTCTGGATGGGTAAATTATACAGCATAGTATGTAAATTTTATCTCAATAAAGCAGTTAAAAAAAATCTTTGGAGTCATTCTTGATTCCTGTCTTTCTTTTACATTCCATGTCTAATGTAAGGAAATCCTGTTGGCTAATGTACCTTCAAAATATAATCTCAATCTAAACTGGACCCAGCCGTCTCTTGCCTGTTCTACCTTTCCCACCCTATTCGAAGCCACATTATCTCTCATGAACCTCTGCAGTTGCCCCTAAGAAGTCTCTCTGTTTTTATCCCTTTGCCCTCTTACAATCTCAGTACAATAGACAATGTGACCTTTTTAAAACCTAAGTCAGAGATCATGTCACTCCTCTGCTCAAAACCATGTAATGATTAACAAAATCCAGCATGGGAAAAGCTATAGGCCAAATTAACCAGATACTTCAACAAATAAACTATATAAGGGAACAAAAGGGAGAGAGGAAGACCTATGAGCTAAAAGCAATAAAAGACATATTAAAATTAAACTACAGTGACTAGAGATGAGATGCAAACTTGGATGATAAGCCAGAGAAACCAAGCAAGGGAATAATAGAAAAGTCAGAATGGGGCTTACACGTGGACAGAGGTAGGGGATCCTAGCCGAGACAGAACACATGGAAGGGCTTCTGAGGAGACTGGCAATATTACTTCTTGACCTGGAAGGTGTTTAAGAAAGTATAGGCCTCATAATAATTCATTAACTATACATTTGCTTCTTGTGGTTTGCTACATCTTTTATTTTACCACAAAAAGGCTAAAAACATTAACTCTGCAATGGCTCCCAACATCCCTCTGTGAAAAGCCTCTGCAAGGTCTTCCAGGATCTCAGCCGCTGATGCGTCTTTCATCCATTCCTCTCCCTCTGCCCTTCTGTGCTGCCTTTCCTCACTCTGCTCTCGCCACAGCCCTACTCCTCCCCCCTACCTTTTCTTGAGCATTCCAGGCATGTTGCTCTAGCTCCTCCTCTGCCAAACATCCCTTTGGCTAACTCCCTCAACCTTTTCAAATCTTTTCTCAGATCTCATGTTCTCAATGAGGAGTACATTGTCAACCTTGAATGCAGCCATCCTCTTCTAAGTGCTGATCCCCTTAACCCTTTTCCTTTTTCCCATAATCTATATCACTTTCTATTATAAGATAAACTTCACTTATTTATTGTGCCCTTTTTTGTGGTCTGTCATCCAACTAGAATGTAAGCTTCCTGAGAGCAGGAAATTTATCTGTTTTATTCACAGATGCATCCTATAAAATACAGCTAAGGCCAAGGCCTGAGTGACCTGACTTATAAAGGCACATGAGCCACTTTTAGATTTAGATACTTTATTAATTACATTATGCAAAAAGAATACCGAGCCACTTCCCCATAATCCTTGTCCTATACACCAAAAAGGACAACCCCAAAATCAAAGGGGCCTGATGGACACAATGTGAGTTGTGGGATGCCCTATTGCCGAGGAGCCAGTTCGAGACTGCAGCTGAGCAGTTTGACATTCTATAGTTCTGGTGTGTGGAGGGCAGTTCCCTCACATGGCAGAGGTGCAAGCTGGCTCTTTGGGGTCTCTTTGATAAGGGCACTATTCCTATTTATGAGGCAGAAAGCCCCAAACCTCATCATAACTCAGGAACTGGTGAGAAGTGGTCTAATGATTGCTTCCCATGAGAGATAAAAAGACATGGGGAGACGGCCTCAAAGAAGCTCTTTGCAAACCTTACATGCTCTTTTATTCTGTGAGGACCACAGGGCACTCTGCCAAGTCTCAGAAAAGCTGCAGTTGGAGTGCCCACCCATGTAGCCTCTGTGGTTATGTGCAAAGCTATCAGGCCACCAGGACAGAGCTGTTCTCCTGCAAGTAGGCGTTCAATAAATAAAGATACATGAATACGTGAATAGCTGAAACCCAATTGGACTGGCCTATGAGGAGAGAGAACAGGAGATTTAAATACATTTTTTTTTGAGAAACAATGTGGTTCAGAATGAGAAGCATGTACTCTGAAGTTAGACTGTTTAGGATTCTAACTGCAGTTTGGCCACAGAGCAGCTGGACAAGCTTTGGCAAATAGGTGTTGTATGGTGATTGCTATAATCTTTAATAACTTCTTATTACATATTTGCATATAAGATTTTGCATTTGCAAAAATTCCTTGGTACATTTGCCTTCTTTCCACCCCCACCTCTATCCCAGTGTTTGTGAGGCTCCCCATATCCTTCAATGAAAATGCTTGGTTTTGCATTGCACTGGAGATTTGACTGTCATTATGCTTGATAAGTTACAGAGATAATTATGAACCACCTCATGGAGGATGGAGAAAAGAAAATCACTCACATCTCACAAGCTTAGCATAGTTGCTGTTAGCATTTTAATAAAATTCCTTCTCGTCTTGCCCTTTCTACATATAAAACATAAATGTATATATATAACATATAATATTTCTTGAGGGCCTAATATATGGCACATATTTCCTCATTTAACCCTCACAATCACCCTTTCAACTAGGTACTGTTATTCTCTCCATTTTAAAGATAAGGAGACAGAAGCACAGAGAGGTTTAGTAGCATGCCCAAGGTCATACCTGGTCAGTGCTGGAGTCTGAACCTAGGAGGTCAGCTGCCAGGATGTGTTGTGCATTTAACCACTATCTTAAAAAATAGTTTTGCATCCTCAAATGCTATAACAAAAATACCACAGATAGGGTGGCTTATAAGCAGCAGAAATTTATTGCTCACATTTCTGGAGGCTGACAGTCCAAGATCAGGGTACCAGCATGCGGAGGTTCTGGTGAGAACCCGCTTCTGGGTCATAGACTGCTGACTTCTCACTGTTCCCTCACATGGCAGAGGTGCAAGCTGGCTCTCAGGGGCCTCTTTTATAAGAGCACTATTCCTGTTTATGAGGGCTCCATCTTCATGTCCTAAACATCTTTCCAAGTTTCCACTGCCTAATACCATCACCTCTGGGGTTAGGATTTCAATATATTTCAGTCTGGAAAGGGAACAGTGTTGGAGAAATTCATCAAGGGCACATGACTGCTTGTGGACCCAGGAGCTAAAGGCTCCTCACTGTCTGCTCTGGACTTGGAATGTGTGTTCTGCCCAAACTTTCCACATTAGGAGCAGTTTTAAGGATGCAGCCTTGAGACAGCAACATGTTCTTGAGACTATCTGGACTGCATACCTGGCTAAACCCCTCTAGGGCCTCTATATAAACTTCTAAGACTGACTGGCAGGTGCGGAGATCTACTTTTGTGCAGCTGCCCAAGACAAGCCCTGTGTGTAAGTGCCCTTGCTTATGGATCCTGCCACCTACCCGTGTGGAGTGGCCTGCCTCTGTCTTTGGTCTCTCCTTGCTCTCTCTGTATGGAAGCCAGTTTTGAATTTCACCGGGGGAACTCCTGAGGTTGTGAGTCAACAGACACAAACATTTTGACTATAGCAAAGTCAAAAAATACTTTTTATGTAGCAACATATTCATAAATATTAATTTTAATGCCCGTCAAGTGACTATATCGTGATTCCTTAATCACTTCCCCTGCTTTTGGACATTTATGTTGTTTTTAAATTTTCACTTTTATAAACAAGGTGAGATAAATATCTTTGTACACCAAGTCTTTTCTGTGGTTAGGATTGTTTCCCAGAAGCAGAGATACAAGGTCAAAGGTAAGAACATGTCCTTGGCTCTGGATCCTATCACCCAGTGGTTTTCCAAACTGGTCCACTTTCTGTCCGTAGCCAGCAGCTTCCTGACTCAGCCTGCAGTGTTCTGATCTACTGCGTGCTGGATGGTTCACAGGAAAACTATTTTTACTAACTCTCCTGGTGATTTGTGATACTGGCCAATTTGGGAATTGTTTGACTATCCAGTGTCTTCCTTTCTCAAGCAAATATTCTAGAATTTTACATGAGTTAATTCTTTGCCACCAACTGCAGGAACAAATTCATGATAGTACATCTAATTAAACAGAATTGGTTACAAACACTAATTCACTCAACAAATTCAACAGAAATTTGTGACTACTGATTCAGCTCCTGGACATATAGTGGTATACAAGTTAAAGTTCCCACTTTCGTGGAGCTCATAGTAGGGTATGATTTGGCTGATAATGTCTAAGAAAACAAAGATGATTTCAGAGAGTGATACAGGCTGTTGAAGTACCAAAATGGAGTAACATGATAGAGAGTGGTGTGGGGGCCTGGGAGGGGCTACTTTATTATCCAGGATGATCAGAGGGTACACTGTGACAAGAAGGTTGTGTAGGTATGCCAGAAAGCATGCCAGGCAGAAGAAATTGCAAACTGGAAATTTGTGAGCCACTGGAGGGAAAAGCCAGCACGGGCAGAATATAGTTAGTTAAAGGCGGCATGCAAAGGAAAGGAAGGGAAGCAAGGATCACAGGATGCAGGGCTTGGTAAGGAGTGACTGTGGTTACATCTCGGACACCATGGCTGGGCTTTCAGCAGTGAAATGACTTGCTTTGTTGCACACTTTTAAAAGATCCCTCTGGTTCCTGTGTGCAGAAGGGAGTGGAGGGGGCAAAGGAGCACTTCAGAGCCTATCTAGGAAGCGCCTGCAATACCATCCTGAAGCAGTAATAGAGATGCTGAGATGTACAGAGTCCCGCTGTGTCTGCAGGCAGATGACTGTGTGGAAGAGCTGGCACCTTGCATAGGCTTCATGGAGAGCACCCGGTTAGGGGAACCCCTGGGTGCATGGAGGGAAGCAGATGGCCTTGGGCTCTAGTTCCACCCTTCCTGGCTCCCACCCATGGGATCTTGAACAAGTCACTTTTTCGCTCCTGGCTTTGTCTTCCAGGATTGAATAAACAGATTGAAAATAGATCTTTTTCTAGGTCCAACATTTTTCACTTCCTGTTTTATTCAGCAAATGTCTTGAATGCTTACATGCCAGCCCTGTGCTAGGTGCTGATGAATTAGTCAGACACTCAGTCTCCTTTGCAGAGCTGACAGCTTGGGAGAAGTGACTGACTGATATTAAAGGAATAATTATACAAGGCTACTGTGACAGTAGCTACTGGGGGAATCACAGGCGACAGAGGCTTGACTGGAGGTGATGGCAAGTCTTCCCTGATGAAGGGATGTCTCAGCTGTGGTGCTCGGTGAGGGCACAAACTGTTTAAGACAAATCAAAACTCTCACAGGGTGTGTTTCGTGGACTTGGACTCTCAAAGCCCCAGGACCCTGTGGTTCCAGCCCAGGCCTGCCAGACATTCTCTCCTGAGGTCAGCTAGTTCTGGTCCAACAAAGCAAACATTTTTCCTAGAGTTGAAAGTCAGCAGGAGGCACATTATATGACCTGATGTCATGATACCCCACATGAAGGAGGCATTTGGCAGCACATCAGGCCCTTCCATCTCTTTCTCTGCCCCTACCCAGGATTCTAGGAGAGGACCCCAGTCACTGACCCTTGGGGTCAGATTTAGTCAATCTCTTTGGAAAACAGGAACCCTCCCCACTTTCAGTTCAAAGCATTATGTCAGGAATGGTTCTTCTCAGTAAAAGATAGAGAAAAGCATTTCAGTTTTGGTCATGTTTGAAAGTGACTGATTACTCCAGTTTCTCCATCCAAGTCCCACCCCCCCCAACTCAACCATGACATGGAAACAATGAAACAATATCTTCGCTGAGTGGGAATGTCTGGGATCTGGGGGCTGATGTCTTGTTTGCCTCGGCAGGAGCCAGAGAACCGTCACACTATTTTCTTCCTCTTCGAGGATTCTAGACTAATTCACTCTGGGTGAGATCACCCGCTGGCTGGGACCGGGGCGTTAGTGTGCCTGATAATGCTGCCGAAGAAGAAACCCCCCTCCAGGGGCTGGGAAGTGTGGGAGGAGGACAGCTGGGGCTCTGTACCCAGGACCCACCCCACAGTACCAAGGAGAGCCCTCAGCCTCTAAGCAGGACGTGTTGCCTAGTTGGCCTACTAATCAGGAATGCTGAAGTCATTTAAAAATCCACAAGAACAGCAAGGCAGCGGGATGCAACGACTCCTGCAATATGAACAGATTCTGCAACTAGGCAGCTTGGGTTCAACTTTTAAACCTTGTGACTTTAGGCAAATCATCCTCTAAGCTTTATTTTCCACATGTTTATGTTGAACGGATAAAGGCACACCTGTAACAGGTTTTTCTAATTGAGATATAATTGACAGATAACATTATATTAGTTCCAGGTGTACCTTTCACAGGTTTTTAATTGAAAAATGAGTGAGCTGGTGTAGGTAGGTAACATACACAGGGTTTGAGCTCAGTCTCTGATGTTGTGTCATTACCGGATACCCGCAGGGATCTGTTTCCTGGTATTGCTCCTCCCCATGGAAGGAAAGGCTGGTCACCAGCTGCGGAGCACAGGTGGCCACACGGTTGGTGGAAAGAGCTACAGATAGGAAGCAGGAGCTCTGCTGCCAGTTCTCCCTTGGCAAATCTGAAGATCCAGGGTCTGAAAATGAAAAGAATTAAATACAATGGACTATAAGACCCTAATTAGCCCTTTATCATTTTTTAGGAGGGTTCAGATTAGTCACTGGGAGGAAGGTGAAAGCTCCATATTTGTGTCGTGGTCATCAGGCCTCCTTTTCCCTTTCACCTTCCTCATGCCACAGCACCCCCCCCCTGTGCTTTCCCAGGTGCTCCTGATTAGGGGGAGAGCTCATCCTCCTGTGGCGCCATGCTAGCTACTCAACAGCAGTGGTGTGGGTCACCCCAGAGATGGCCTGGCTTTGTTTCCTCTCTCTGCAGATGAGGAAAGAGGTCCAAGCCTGAAGGGATCTGCTTCTCATCAGACTGCTGTAGGTCCCAGAGCCTGGGCTGGAACCCACTTACGCTTACCTAAGTCCACTGTACCATTGCTTCTCCTCTTCCACCCAAGTAAGTAGTAGGCACATGCTGAGTGACACCTAGACTCTTCATGTGAGCAGCTTTGCTTCAGACTGAAGAATGCAGAGAGGCCACATCACAAAACCTGGGGGACCTATCATGCTCCCAGTTCTGGCCCAAGCTGGCTGTGTGTTTCGAGTAAACTACCTATTCCTCTGTGCCTTTTTCCTCACCTCAAGCCCAACTTCTCTTAAAGCTCGACTTTCCCCTACCTTACCAATCATTATACAAAAAGGCCTTAAGGTGATAAAACCCTATTTTAGATATGAAGCCCCTCTAAGATATAGTTGGCCTATTGACACCTACTTCTGGAATCTGTTTGGAGCATTAAGCCCAATTCCCAGAGTTTTGTGCTCAGATTTGGAGTCTTCTCTTCCAGTGAGTGGGCAAAGCCCATTTAGAATCTCAACCCTGTCCACCAGCCCCTAGGGTCTAGGCCCAACTCCTGGATTTGTGCAGCCCAGCAAGGAAAGTGCCTGCTGCTCCATTCAATGGGCCCATTATTCCTGGCTAATTCCATAGCAGAACACTATGTCTTTGAGGCCCTGGCAGCAACTGGTCCTACCTGTTTAGAGTCAGTACATTTTGTTTGTTGGAAGGATGAAGGGAGAGCAGCACACACCACATCTCCTCATCATAAATGCCATTTCAGGTTAATGATTACCCCATACAGTAGTACTGTAGTCAAACTGCATACACCAAGTGCCTTCCCATGGAGACTAAAGAGCAGTGCATAAAGGGGGTCATTGTGTGCACTGAGGGAGGGAGGGAGAGGTGCCTTTAGGTGCCAAGTGTGGTCTCATAGCTCACACACTTGGGAGTGGGGACGTTGGGACACTGTGCACATATTTTTTCATTTTATAAGACAATCTATTTACCTTCACTATTGACACTGGGGTACTGTTACTGAAGCTGGAATTCGTGTCATTCAATAAAACACCCTATCAGCCTAACCTGACATTGCAGAACATCAACCAGATCCCACAAAAGAGTTCTCATCTCTGGCCAGAACTGGTTCTTTCATAGCCAGAGCCATCCTCCTCCTGCTGGGGAGACGTGTGGGCCTGCCTGCAGACTGACAGTTGGGGGGTGTTTTTAACCACCTGAATGAATGAAGTTGATGGCTATCAGGCACCGACCAGCCTCTTTTGTCTGCCAGAGACAAAGCAGGAATGCTCCCCTCCTGAGGTCTCAATTTACAGGCTTTGCACAGTGGTAATTAGGCAAGGTTTGCCACCTGCACTCCTATTTGGAGGTTCCTCCCAAAACAGTCCTGACATTGCCTTGAATCAGCTCAGTTGTGACTCCACCTATTTCCATTGCCACCTCCACAGAGAGGGGATGGCTCTAGGGCTAGGAGGCTGTGAACTTGGCCAACTTTGTGGGTCAGCAAAAAGAGCTGAAAAATTTGGCAGGGCCAAGAGACCCTTCTGTCCTAGGGGGGGTAAAAAACTCCCCAATGCTTGAAATTCCATCTTTAGCACATACTTTGTGCCAAGCACTGCCCTTGTTGCAATTCTCATTTCAAGTCCAAATAACTCTGGGAGGGATAAGAATGTAAATTTTTAGCACTGAAATACATTTATCAGACTTGGAATATAGCATGCAATATTGGGGTTTGGAGGTGTTGGACTGCACTGAAAATGAGGGAAGAGAGTCCCAGGAGCTGAGAAATAAGTTATGTGCTAAAGAGGAGTAGTGGCATCAACAGCAAAATGAGAATGCTTCCTGAGTGGCCAGAGTTACAGATTCTTCCTTCCTCTTCCCCCTTAAGAACAAACAAACAAAACAGGCTTTTATGCATAGAATTCATAATGACTGTAGTCGACACTGTTGTTGGCCCACCCAGCAAATGGTATGCCCCTTTCTTTTGGGAACCCTCCTCCCTAACTTTAAGTCCACATGGTTCAGGTGAAGCTGACTTCACCACTAGGCTGTAATCATTACAGAGGTCTGATCTATCATGTCACTGCACCCCACAGTCCCACTGGCCATAGTCACGGTTACATGGATAGGCAGCCATGTGGCCTGAGCTAAGCCAGTGAAATTCAAATGTAGGGTTTTCACTGAAACTATTGGAAAAGAGGAGCTATCTTTCAGCTGGTGGTGCTAAGCTGATAGAATGTAGCCCTAGACCAACTAGTGATCTTCCTACCATGGCATGCAAAGAGCCCGACTGGGAGTGGAAACAATTCAGAGGAGTACAGAATTGAAACTTTCAGAGAGCCATGTTCCTTATGAAAGCATTCAAGCACATAGATCTGACTATACCTGCAGCCAGCATAACCTCAGACTTTTTAGTTATAGAAGCCAAAAAACTACCCGCCTTGTCCTCAAGCTAGTTTGAGTCTCTGATGCAATAGAACAAGTTCTCAGTATAACACTGACTTTATCATCTAGTTCACAATGGTCCTGTGACCACTGCAGCCTTTTTCTCTACCTGATTCTGCCACATTCTACTGACTATGGCTCAAACCTGGGCCTGGGTGTACGCATCAATTAATTGAAGATAATAATGGAGCAGATAGAGGAGAGGGAAAAAGAATTATTGATAGAGAAGAACTTTGTTCTCCTTGGAGAAACACACTATAGAAATCCAGTCTTATGGTGACAAAGGTAGACTTCATATTTAGGCCTTGAAAGGATTCTAGAGCTTTGGCCCTCAAAGTGAGGTCCCTGGACCAGCACTGGGCATCACCTGGGATTTGTTAGAACTGCAGAACCTCCTCCTTACCCCAGACCTACCCATCAGAATCTGCATTTTAATGAGACCCTCAAGTGATCTGTGAATGCATGGAAGGTGGGGAGTACTTGCCCAAAAGACCCCATGGCAGGCCCCAGGAATACTTACGTCTACTCCGTATGCTAGAGTATCATGCATAGTCTCAGTTCCCTTGCTTTCAAAAATTTGAAAAATACTTATTACTTCACATCATCTCTACATTTCACAGAGGGATCAACCAAGGCTGAGAAAGGATAAAAATGCCTCATCTAGGGTCCAAATAAGCTCAGTCAGAATGAAACGAAAGGGTTCTGAAAATCTTTGTGACCTTGGGTTAGGTAAAACTTTCTTCGATGTGACACCAAAATCCTGAGCCATTTGGTGTCATATCTCATTGAAATTAAAAACTTTGACTCTTTGAAAGTAAGAGTTAAGAAAATTAAAAGACAAGCCATAGTCTTATAGAAAATATTTGCAAAACACATATTTGAGAAAGAGGTTCATCCTCTCAAACTCAATAATAAGAAAATAATCCAATTTAAAATGGAGGAAATATTTGAATAGATGACAAAAGGAGTTATACAGGTGGAAAATAACCACATAAAAAGATGCTCAACATCTTTAGTTATTAGGAAAATGCAAATAAAACCACAGTAAGATACCTGCAGTAACATACCTACTAGGTTGACAAAACAAAGACAAGACCATGAGCAGTGTGGAGGACATGAAACACCCACGATGTTTATACATTGCTGGTATGCAAACATGGAAAAGCCACTTTGAAAATAATTTGATATTTCTTATATATGTAAACATATAGTTACTATGTGACCAAAGAATCCTAGTCCTAGATATTTACCAAGAGAAATGAAAACCTATGTTCACACACCCAAAAATGTGTGTATGTGTGCAAACGTTTATGGCGGCATTGGTCACAATAACCAACCTGGAAATAATTCGACATCCTTCAACTGGTAAATGGATAAACTGTGGCACATCCATAAAATGGAATATTCCTCAGCAAAAAAAAAGGAATGAAAAAAAAAGGAACATGGATGAATCTCAAGAGCACTGTGATGAATGAAGGAAGCTAGACTAAAAAGGCCCTTTACCAGGTGATTCCACTTGTATGGCATTCTGGAAAAAGCAAAACCATGGGCACAAAAATCAACTTGGTGGTGGCCAGGGGCTCGTGGGGGGGGGGTGATTGACTGTAGAGCAACTGTATTAGTCGCTAGGGCTACTGTAACAAAGCGTCACACACTGGGTAGCTTGCACAACAGATACATTCTCTCACAGATCTGGAGGTCAGAAGTCTGACATCAAGATGTCAGTACTGGTTCCTTCTGAGAGCCGTGAGGGAAGGATCTACTCCAGGCCTCTCTCCTTGACTTGTAGATGGCTGTCTTCCTGTTTATGTGACATTCTGTGTGAGTGTGTGTGTGTGTGTGTGTGTGTGTGTGTGTGTGTGTGTGTGTGTGTGTCTCCAAATATATTTCCATAAGGACAGTCATATTGGACTGAGGCCCATCCTAATGACCTCATTTTACCTTGATTCCTTCTATAAAGACTCAATCTCCAAATAACATCACATTCTGAGGTGCTGGGTGTTAGGAATTCACCATATGAATTTTTCAGAGATTCAATTCAACCCATAACAGGATCATAAGGGGACTTTTGGGAGCTATGGAACTGTTTTATATCTTAACTGTGGTCATGGTCCCATGTATGTATGCATTTGTCAAAACTCATAAAACTGCACACTAAAAAGGATGACTTTATTGCATATAACATAACTTAATTTTTAAACTTTAAAAAAATAAATAAGATTTCCCCAACTTTTCTTAAAAAGATTGTTTCTCTTTCCAATGTACTGCACTGTCCTGACTATACCATGTGATCCGGCTTCTGTGAGGCTAAGGGATTGTCTTTCAGAACCCCAAGTAGGTCACAGTCTCATAAAAAAGGCTCTTTTTCTGCTTATCTATAAGCAACATTCCACCAAAGTATAAAGATTCCATCACACCAAATAGCACATTTAACAAATTGCCTTTTGGGAGTGGGACAAAATAATACAAAGTGAGGGACAGCTGGGAAAATCTGGTTTGGGACCTGCCAAGGTTAGCTGGAGCTGGGCTCCACGCCCAGCAGGCAGAAGTTACACATTTTGCCCACAAGTCTCTGGGATCTCAGCCCCCAACTGAGGCCACTCAGAAGACACCTGCAGAAGAGGAAGACAGGAGACCAACAGCTGCCATCTACACTCAGATACACAGAAGGGAACTTACAAGGTGACCTCATCCTCACAGGAGGGGAGTGAGTGTGTACACTTCTCCACTCACTTTATGGGGGTTGGGGGGTATGTGAGTTAGCTACATACAGACCTTGCTTCACAAAGGAGGAAAAATGTTTGAAGGGGCCAGAGATAACAAACCTTGGGAACCTCCCCCACACACACCCGGGTTCCTGGCAGCTTCTCCTGCCCCTCTGCATTCTTACCGGTCTTATTCTGCTATGATCTGACCTTTAGCCATTCTGCAGCTCCCTTGGTGAGTGTCCCCACTCAGGACAAATGGAATCTCTTGACCAGTAGTGGAACTGGAAAGTCCATTCTTTCCTCTTTCTGTGTGTGTGTGCACATAGACCCTAATTCGAAGTGCACAGAGATGTGTGGATAAAGAAACCATGTTTCTGGAAGGATCCAGCATGTGCTCCAGCATATGCTGATTCCCTGGACCCTAGCTTTCATCAAGGGTATTCCTTGGGGCTCCTACTGGACACCCTGACTTTGCCAGTCTGCACAGAGTAGTGTGGCTGAGACTGGGAACTGACACCAAGTGAAGCCAACAGGGATCCAGCCAGAAAGACAGGAGCCCAGAGCTAACTTTCTCAAGGAGCTTGAGAAGAACGTCCCCTAGACGTGGCTGAGCTGGGTAAGGAACAGGGAGCTACCTGGTAGTGTGCTGGGCAAGCCTGCTGTGGGCATGTTGGCAGGCTGCCGGGTCAGGCCTCGAGGTGTCTGACGACACGGCTTGTTCTTTTCTGTTATCTGTCAGAAATGGGCTCACTGTTTTGTTAACCTTCTCAGCCTTCATGTTCTCCTGGATGTTCTGTGGGGATTCCATTTGGTCTGGCCCTGCTGTTCGGTCTCATTGTGTTTTTATTTCAAGTACATTTTTTTTTAATTTTCTAAATTTTATTTCCCCTAGTTTTCTTTCCTAAATGGATAAAAAGCCTTCCATTTCCATGGGCATAGTTTTCTTGTGCATAAAATGGGGGTAGAGGAAGTGTGCTTCTTTCAATCAGTTCCATGTCCAAAGAACAGGAGATTTGGACAAAGAGGGTCTGGGTCCCCCCCACCCCCAGCAAGGCATTTACAAAGACTACTAGGGACTGTGTGCCTCTCTCACCCCATTCACCCTACCCTCTCTCATTTAGTTTTCACGTTAACCCTGTGGGCTTACTATTATTATCCCCACTTTACATATGAGGAAGCTGAGACAAAGAACTTACCAGACTCCCCCCATATCACATAGCTAGGCCCAGGTGGCAGGCAGGCAGGATTCAAACACTAGGGCTCATATTCTTTTTTTTCTGCCAGCCTTTAATGAGAAATAATTGGCATATAACTGTATAAGTTGAAGGTGTACAATGTGATGGTTTAATATATGTATATATTGTGCAATGATTACTAAAATAAAGTTAGTTAACACATTCATCACCTCATATACTTACATTTTTGTGTGCATGGTGAAAGCTTTTAAAATCTACTCTCTTAGGAACTTTCAAATACAGCACAGCATTATGTATACAGTATTGTTACTAGCGGCCACATGCTTTACGTTGAAGAGCTATCTGCAGCCCCATGTTCACTACAGCATTTTTCACCATGGCCAAGACATGAACACCAGCTATGTGACCATCAAGGATGAATGGATAAAGAAAATGTGATATATATAATGGCACATTATTCAGTCATATAAAAGCAGGAAATTCTGCCATTTGGGACAACATGGATGACCCTGGGGGGCATTATGCTAACTGAAGTGAGTCAGACAGAGAAAGACAAATATTGTCTGACTAAAATGAACTCATAGAAACAGAGAAGAGGTTGCCAGAGTTGGGAGCAGGGGACGGATAAAAATGGGTGAAGGTAGTTAAAGGGTACAAACTTTCAGGGTTCATACTCTTAACCACTCCATTCCACCAATTCAAGGCCAATTATGCATCTTTTTTCACTGTGTGATTTTTGCTGCATCATTTTGTCTCTCTGGGCTTACCTTTCCTCATTTGGCAAATGGAGACGATTGCATGGTTCTTGTCAGAAATAACGAATTGCCCCGTGTGAAAGCTCTTTAGTGGTTAAGGTGCCCACAGGGTCAGCCTTCCACAGAAGCTCTTTTCATCTTGACATGTGCTCGCCCCTGGTCCCCACGCTGGGAACTGTGTGGGTGCTGAGCATGCTGCCTCTCCCGAGGCATCCCACAGGATGCGAGCTAAGCCATGGGGGCCCTTAGGAGGAGCCAGGTCCTGCATTGGCCACTTTGCCCGCTGTGCTTCCTCTGCCTCCTGTTTAATCTCACGGCGACCCTGGGAGGCAGGTGCTGCAATTATTCCCATTCTACAGGTGAAGACGAGACCCAAAGAAGTTGAGCAGCTCACTCAAGGTCACTCAGCCAGTTAGTGGTGGAGCTGGTACTCAGAATGAGGGCTGTGTGACCTGTTCTGTTACCCAACCGTGCTGTACTGCCAAGAAAGGCGCGAGGGGGAGGGCTTGGGGAATTGTGTGGCTGAAATTGGAGGCATCTCATAATCTCTACCCACAAGCAAGAACAAGAATCTAAGGGGAACATTCTCACCCTCTTGTTTGTTTTAAGAATCAACTGTGTCATTTTTTTTTCTGGTCATTTGTGCTACTGGTCAGTGAGTGGATCTCTCCAAATGTCCGTATCTGAGACAAGCAACTCTCACATGAAATTCTGGATGTGCACATGTAGATATGGAAAAACATGAAAAAAAAATAAGCTGGTTGATTTCTCATAGCTTTCAATCTATTTCTGAGTGGAAAACAAGATAGAAAACACTGCTGCTGTATTTAGATGCCAGTTCATCACTTTTAAATCCCTACTTAGTAGTTTATGTTGCCCTGGGCAAAGAGAAGGTCCTTAAGAAATTGTTCTGGGTGACTGAGTTTTTTCTAGTTTTCCTTCCTGCCCCCCACCCCCTCCTCCAACACCCCCCCACACACCCGCCAAGAATCTGAGTCCTCGCATTCTGGGAGGGGAGAAGGCAGAACCCGGGGAATGGCCCAAGGTGAGCGGTGCGGTGGGTTTTGCTGGGCCCACAGGCCCCGTGAGGCCGAGGAGCGTGCGGAGAGGGAGGGTCACATAGCTGAGCAGTAAGAGTCAGGGCCCAGCTCAGGCAGGGCCCAGCCTGAGCATAAGATACGTAAGTCTGGCATGCACACCTGGTCAGCCTGCCCCTAGGGGTGTCTCTCCATCCCCATCCTCTTCCGACCTTCAGCAGGCTTTCGCTGACTGTTCCCAGGAGGCCTGCCACCCTATCAACTAATTTCTGCAAGGGTATTTATCTGTGAATTGGCTTACATGAACTGGCAACCTGACAGTATTTTCATTTTAACAGAGGACTTTTGGAGACCCAGGAGAATTAATCACCAATTACCGTCTCCCAGAGGGGAAGGGATTGAGCCATCAGCTAATCCAGGGGTTACAGATTCACATGTCTCCAGGGGCAGGCAGTGAATGCAGATGTAGAAAGCAGGTAAATGACAACAGGGAGTGGTAGGAGACTGTAGCAGAATGGAGAGCCATGCCCCATCAGAAGGCATTCAAATTCCAGCTTTCAAAAACTCTCTTCAGGCAAAATAACAAAACTGACCGAAACAGCTATACCTCTAATGCACTGTGGTACCCTGGCTTGGATCCTGGAACAGAAAAGGGACATTAATAGAAACACCAGTAAAATCTGAATAAAGTCTGTAATTTAGGTAATAGTAATGTGCCAATGTTAATTTCTTAGTGTTGGACAATGTACCATGATTGTGTAAGATATTATTAATATTAGAGGGAGTTGGGTGATGGGTACATGGGAATTCTCAGTTCTGTCTTTGCAACATTTTTATAAACGTAAAATTATTCCAAAATGATAAGTTTATTAAAAGAACAAAACAGCTACAGCCATAGGTGAGATCTATAATAATGTGTATCACTTACTCAGATATGAAGCTTACTATGTCTAAGAGCTTTGTACATACTAATCCACTTAATCCTCATCACAATTCTTATCAGGTAAATAAAATTGTTATCACTTCTGTTTTAGATGAAGAGACTAAGGCACAGGAAGGTAAAGTATCTTGCCCAAGGTCACACAGCTACTTGGTGGAGCCAGGCTTCTAATCCAAAGCACAGTATTTTTTCCTATGCCAACCCACTTGCAGGGTGCCTCTCAGGATCTAAGGCTCACTCAGTTTCTATTTATAACAATGGGACCATGCAGGGACTACACTGAAGTCAGTGGGACGCCTCTTCAGGTGAAAACTCTGAAGGGTTTTACCAGATCACACCCATTAGGATGGCTACTATCCAAAAAAAGAGAAAAAAAAAACACCACCAAAATAAAGAGTTGGTGAGGATGAGGAGAAAACTGGAGCCCTTGTGAACTGTCCATGGGAATGTAAAATGGTGCATCTGCTGTGGAAAACAATATGACAGTTGCTCAAGAAATTAAAAAATAATTACTTAGGTGATCCAGAAATTCCACTTCTAGGCATATACCAAGAAGAACTGAAAGAAGGATCTCAAGCAGATATTTGTACAATGTACCAAATTTTGTATAGAGACAGGATCAGAGATTGTATTATATCAAACTTTATTGGAGTCTGAGACAAGAGGAAAAATCAACAACATTGATCCTGAAGGACCCAGCCCCTTGAGAGCATATAGAAATCTTAGGGGTAGATGGGGCAGGGAGTATACATTGAAAAATCTCCCTCCATGATTCTGATATTCAGCATTCCCCCTCCCCGCAGAAAGAAAAGAATTATTTCAACATGCATTGGAGGAAACTGAGACCCAGGATGGTTAACTTTTACTTACTGGAGGTCACCATGGGTTAGCAAATGATTCATGGTGGGATGTCTGGGAGCTCAACAGCCAGAGGATGTATTTGGAGGCTGGATGCCCTGGTGTCCCATTCCAAGGCTGTGGTACCTCAGGGGCCCTGTGACTCAGGCTTTGAGGTGCTCATTAGGACACCAAGCCTGCACATTGGTGACCGGATCTTTTGGACATTTTATCCACCAGCTCCAGGCTGATTTTAAGATGTGTTTGAGACCTAACTTCCCTTTGCCAACTCCTTTAGGAAGTTATAGATGAGGAGGCAGCAGTGGGACAAGTTTCTGCAGCAACCCCTGGGATTTAGCAATGAAAACGCACGGAAGTGTCAGCTGATTTATTAAATGGAGCCCTTGGCAATTCCACACGCCCCACTTAGGATCATCTGTCATCCCCTCGTCAGCCTCGGGAGCTGGGTGGCTGGGCTACATGTGCTAACCCGGCTCCATTAATACTGTCTCAGGGCTCCGGATTTATGAAGGCTTGTTTCTTAATTTTTGGATCCCAATGTTTAGAGTCATGAGATCCTGTCATTAGCGCTGTAGGCTCCCACCCTCTGCATGCTTCTGTTTTCTGTACCAGGGAGCAGACAATTCATTTCCTTCTTTCTCAGCCTGCAGGGTCTGTCCCAGTCTGCCTCTTAGAGCTCATCGCCAGCCCCTCCAGCAGGCCTCTGGAGCCTTTGAGGATGCAGCTCCTTACACCTGCATACCTTTCCCCTTCCTGCCCTTTTTTGTTCCCCAAGCACCTGGCCTCTTCCCATTATTCAGTGGTTATCAATGGGGGGTGATTTTGCCCCAAAAAGCGACTTTAGGCAATGTCTGGAAACATTTTGATTGTCACAACTGGGGCATAGAAGAAGTGCTACTGGCATCTAGTGGGTCAAGGCTGCTGCTAAAAATTGTACAGTGCATAGGACAGCCCCCTGTGTCAAAGTGTCATCTGGCCCCAAATGTTAGTAGTGTCAAGGTTGAGAAACACTGCTTCAGTTAACCAGATCCATTAGCTGTGACTCCAACATTACTTCCTCCTCAGGGAAAGCCATCTCTGACAGAACTTTCCTGCCCTCATTACCCCACCACCACCACCCCAGATGCACACAGGCTATACGATTTTTCAGGGCACACCTCTTCTTTCCTTCAGAGCACTTACATTAGTTTGTCATTATCTTTCTGTGCTCTTACTGGATTAATGTCTTTATCTGTTCTCTAAGCTGTACAAGATCAGGGACCTTATCTGTTCTCACTCACCTTTATATCCCCTGAGCAGAGCTTGATGAGTAGTAAGTTCTATTGGATGTACTGGTGAGCCAGTGGATCCATCCTCCTTCTATACTCCTTATGGATGGTCCACCAGGTTCCAGGCAGCTCCTAGGACCTGCTGGACTGAAATAGCTGCTGGGAGATGGAGGCATCACCTCTTAAGTGGGGAGCTGGGCAGATCACCACAGTGGCCATCCCCCAAATCTATTCATACAGCAATATGTGTGTGCACCCAGATGTTATGCTGATAGGGTCATGCCATCTAGAAAGTCTGAAGACTATCAGTTCAGAGGACAGGTACTCAGTTGGTAAAAGGACCACTTTTTATCTGTTCAGCCCTACACTTCCACTTCTATTATGGGTCTCGTATTTCAAAAAGAGTCCTTTCAAGGATTAATTTTTTCCACAATAAGCATTTATTTCCCCATTTTGAAATTAGTGAAAGACACAACCCTGGGTGGTAGAAAGCAGGACAGTGAACAACCAAAACTTATCTGAATTGGACTTCTGATATGATTAAGTTTTACTTAATACAGTGGTTAAGAGTCTGGTTTTGGACCCTGGTTATCTAGTTTCAGGCACCAGTTCTACTACTTACCATGTGAACTTGAGCAGACTGCTAAATTTGCCTCATTCCTGTTTCCTCATCTATAAAAGAAGGATAACAGCACTTACTTCAAGGGATTATTGTGAGGATTAATGAACTAATGCATGTAAAGTACTTAGAACAGTCACTGAGACATCGTAAGCACTTAACAGATGTTGCTCAATATCATTAACCTGCATTTTTTTCCCCAGGGAAATGGAGGATTTTTTTTGGCTTTTAAAACTAATGTGCAGTCCCTTGTATAGGTTAACATTAGGCTTGACTGTGAGTGACAAAAAACCAAAGAGGTAGAAGTTTATTTCCCTTTCATGATATGTATTGCCAGCTAGTATGACAACTCCAGTCTTCAGAGACCAAGAATTCTTCTAGCTTGTTGCTGTTATCTTCAACATGAAGATCTTACCTCTTGCTCCACTATGGCTGCTGCAGCCCCAGCCATTATGTCTGCATTCCAAGCCATCTGGAAAAAAGACATGACCTCTACCTTTAAGAACATGTCATGGAAGTTGCACATTCGCTTCTGCATCCATCCTTTGGGCCAGAATTTGGTTATGGTCGAGCTTAGTTGCAAAGCAGGATGGGAAATGCAGTTTTTATTTTGGGTAACCAAGGGTTTAGCTGAAATGTGGAGGGCAAGGTCTATTGCTTAGGGAGAAAGAGAGAGGGGGCATCACAGAATGATTAGTAGTCTCTGCCAAATATCCTGACTTTGCTCTTAATATCAGAAGTGCAGTGTGATATTGTGACATATAATAAGAAATGCATATTTGGTCTTCATTCCTTTTCTGGCACAGAGCTTCTAAAATCCATGGAATTACCTAAGTGATGGGCATGATAAAAGTGTCTTTTGTTATGTTAATGAGGTGACTTTTGACATTGGCCCCAAGGTAGGGGTTGGTTGACAGTGAAGCCAACCATGAAATACAGTGTTAGGCTGATTAGTGGGGAGCACAGACGGAATGGAGGTTGAATCAATAGCCAGCGACGAATTATTTAATCAATCAAACCTATGTAATGAAGCCTCCATAAAACCCCAAAGGACAGGGTTCCAAGAGCTTCTGAGTTGATGAATATGTGGCAATTTATGGCAAGTAACATGCTCAGAGAGAGCATGGACGCTCCCTGCCCCTTCCCCAAACCCTGCCCTATGCACCTCTTCCATCTGGCTCTTCCTAAGTCTCATCCTTTCATAATAAACTGGTCGGTAACCTAATAAGCAAATGCTCCTCTGAGTTCTGTGAGCTGCTCTAACAAATTAATCAAATCCAAGGAGGGGGTTGTAGGGACCTCTGATCTATACTGGTGGGTCAGAAGCACAGACAACAACCTGTACTTGTGACCAGTGTCTGAAGGGGCCAGGAGGAGGTCTTGTGGTACTGAGCTTCCAAACTATGGAATCTGATGCCTCTCTGGTAGATAGTGTCAGAATTGAGTTGAATTGTGTGACACACAGCTGGTACCCAAGAATTGTTGGATTTGTGGGAGACCTTCCAACACACATACAATGGTGACCAGAACCCCTTTAGGCAGGAAGGCACAGCCTATTACAAAAGGTATTTCACTGGTAGCTAATGGTAAATCCAGAAGGACATATAGATCTATTCTTTCTATTACTCTGAAGCTGACTGCTGTGATCTCTCCGAGCCCACCCTTGGCATGGAAGCTGCCATGGATTCTGACTGAGGCACCAGTTGAAGGACTTCTCTTCTCTTGAGCCCTTAGAGCAACTCTCTCCTGGGGACTCTCTGTAGTCACACAGCCCCCATGGACCCTGAACCCCATAAATCCTTCTACTCTCCTCCTCTCTCTACCTTTTCCCTTCCCTGGCCTTTAAAGCTGATGGTTCAGTCACTGCTTTTCATCCGGTTTCCAGTGTTGTGGCTCGTTTTCCTGACTGAAGATGGAGAGGCTTTAGGATGGCTGTGCTCCAGAAGAGGAGGGGAGGAGGTAAACCTGACCCCACTGCCAGCCCCGGGTAGGCTCCTGTTAACAGAGAGTGATCGCGGCAGGGGAGCTGCCTCCTGTAGCCACTCCTGTTAGGCAAGCCTATCTCCACCTCTCCTCTACCTTGAGGACCTTTTGACAAAAATTCCCTTTCATTAGCCTGCCCTGGTGTATGTCTGCCCCAGAAGGAGGTGGTGGTGGGTTGGCAGCTGTGCCCTAACAGGTTCCCACTGCCCCCTCCAGGGACCACTAAGGATTCCAACTGAGAGATGAGCATATGGCCCTAGCAAGGCCCCAGTTACTCATGTAACCTCCAGAGGGCAGCAAATTTTATGAAGGCCCAGACAATTGCCTAGATCTGCCAACCCTTATGTGACCTTTTACAATAATTTATTACTAAGGGGAACTAACAGTTACTAGTTATTCACTATGTACCAGAAACTGTGCCAGGGACTTGAATTAGTTCATTCCTTACAGCAGAATGTTGAGATGGAAATTTAAGCTCCTTTTACAAATGAGGGAATCAAAGCTCAGAGAGGTCGAGTAACTCACCTAAGGCTATAAATCTTAAAAGTGACGGGGCCAGAACGAGAACTCAGATCTGATTCCCACATTATGTTTTTTATCCTATGAGAAATGCATTTAATTAGTCAGTGGTGTGGGAAGGGGACTATGGAGAATCAACAAAATGAATGCAATGAATATTTACTGAGCCTTTACCAAGTGCCATGCACTGGGAACACAAAGATGAATAATAGATAGCCCCTCAAGAAACATCAGTTTAGCCAGGGACAGAGTCATAGATGCAAATTATTTCAAATCGGTTCATTAAGGGCAAAGCACAGGATATTATGGACACCCAATGGCAAACCATACCTGGCTGGGGATTTGAGTTCTGAGTAGAAGGAATCTTAGGAGGCTGCCTGGAGGGGGCAATCTCTGAGCTGCATCTTAAAGGGTGAATTTGATGTAAATGGTAAAGAGTGGAAAAGGCATTCCAGACAGAGGGCACAGCATATGAACGTCAGGAGGCAGGGCCAATGCAACCTTCCAAGCGTCTGCTCCATAGGTATTGGTTCCAGTGTAGCATTCTGATACACACTCAGTAAACTTATTTCAACAAATAAATGTGTTCTCCTCCTACAGTGCCTGAAAAAACCTTTCTGGTGACTAGGTGATTTGTTGGTCACATTCTTGACTTTTTCCCTTGCCTTGGGTCCCACTTCCAAGTTCTTGGTGGAGAATGTTCTTTCTCACCTGCAGACATTTTTGGTGCTGCTGGGACTCTATCTTTCTTGCTTTCATTGGAAGGCAAATGGACATTGTACTGTTTGGGGCTCTGTGAAGTGTTGAGTGAGTGAAAGCTGCCATCTTGAGTGAAAGAGGTCTTCAAGGGACTTTGACTGAGCCCATCTGCTTCCTCCATCCTCCCCAAACATGGTTTCAGCTCGGCCATTAAGAGAGCTTTGCCTCCTGGTGATGCTCAGATTTCAGTTGTCAGGACACCTGGGAGGGGGGTAGTTGTGTCGGTCTTCAATTTCTCTACTTCATGCTGCTGTGGCCTCTCCCTGGAGTGACCTGACCGCTCTGTTCCTCCTTTTCAACTTCCTCCTGGCACCTTCTTCCCTCTTTCTACTTCCCCCTCATCCCCAAACACATTGTAACCTATATTCAGAAAGTTATGTCTCACAGCTTTCAGAGCCAGGGATTTCTAGGGGTGGGATTTTAACCTCAGGGCTCCAGGGGATCTTCACTCGGTATTCCTGGGGTGGGAGTCCCCTCTGGACTGCCTGAAATCATACCAGCCTGTTAAGAAGGTGGTAGTATATAGAGTCAGAAAAATGGGCCCTATGCTCAAATATGAATTTAAATCTGTGCTTTGCTATTTCTTAGCTGGGTGTCCTTGAGCAGGTGACTGAAATGCTCTGAGCTTTTGTATTCCTGTCTGGGAAGTGGAGATGATGAGTTCCACTTGAGAGAGTTGCTGAGGCTGAGATGAGACATGTATGTGAAGCACATGAATGGAAACTACTGTTAGAGCACCTTTGCCAGCTTATAGGCTGCACTTTCTTCCACCTTGGTTCATTTAACAAACAATGAATGCTTACTGTGTCAGCTGCTGTACCAGGCTCTGAGAACAAAGGAGTGAACAAAATTAAGGTGACCACTGATTGTGATCATGTGATCACAATGCATGAAGACATTGAGAACAGGCTTCATTGCCTCTGTGGTTAAATTGCTTACAAGGGGTAACACCCCTACTTTGTGTGTAAGCACATTAGAAAAAGGTTATCCATTTGCCACCCTCCCAGTCTATGATCTCGCTTCCTCCTGAGAGTTTCTAAAGCATTTTCTTTAATTGGTTGTTTAGAATATGAAAAGCATCAAAATAATTTCAATTGCAATCAATTCATGCCTTCTAGGGTGTCTCGCAAAATAGTCTGAGAAACATACCTCTTAGAACTGAGGAAAATGCATGACTGTCATTTAGGTAGAAGACCCTCTGACCCAATTGAATGTGTGTTCATGTGGCATGACTGTAATAAATATGTTTTAAAATGATCCTTACATTTTGTGATTATAAAATCACATATGCCTATTGTAGGAGGATTGAAAAATACAGACAACAGTAAAAAAGAAATACATAAATGATTTATACTTACAGTTAGTGGTTTAGTACAACAATCTCAAAGTGTGGTCCAAAGACCCACTGGGGGCTCTGAGGCTTTTATAGGGGGTCCACAGAGTCAGAATTTTTAATAATAATACCAAACCATTATTTGTTTTGTTCACTCTTATCCTCTTATGAGTGTAGAGTTTTCCAGAAGCTATATGACATGTAATGATATCATCTAACAGCTTATGTGCTTCTGTATACCTCTGTATCTTAATTTTCTAATTTTCATTTTGAATAGAGTAACTATCCCTAAATATAACTCACACAAAGAAGTTCTTTGTGATCCTCAATAATTTTTAAGAGCATAAAGAGGTTCTGATAACAAAATGTTTGTGGTTTACTGGTTTATTTTTTTCTAATTTTTGGCCTATGAATACATCTAATCATAAAAAATTGGCACCATATTATATTTATACTTTGTATCCTGCTTTTTCATTTAGTTACTATGACAGTAACATAACTTTATGCTATATCTTCTAAACAATAATAGTAGTACTTCTTTGAACCAGGCACTGTTCTAAATATTTTACATAATAACTCTTTAAGATAAGAACTATTTCAATCTCCATGTTAAGAAAATTTGTTAATGTTAATTAATTCACCTAAGGTTATAAAGCTACTGAAAGACAGATTTGGAATTCAAACCTAGGCAATCCTGAAGGATAGCATTTCATCATCTGAATGTTTCAGCATTTATGTTCATTCTATAATTTTTGGATATTTGATTTCAACTGTTTTCAATTTTTCACAAACATAAAGTAATACAATATGAGTGGCTTTGAACATTGTTGGGTTCACTTATTATTTCCTTGAGATCAGTTCTTAGAGGTGGGAATTACAGTCAAGGAGGGGTAACCAATTTTTTCAGAATTTTGATACATGTTGCCAAATTATTTCCCAAAACATCTATACCCATTCACATTCCCACCGCAAACACTTGAGGAACACTTACCTCACTTCATCCTCACTGATGATTTTTGCCAGCATGGTAGGCTAAGGAAAGATAGCTCCATGCTTTACTAGGCGTTTCTTTAATCCCCCAGGGAAGCTGAACACCATTTAAAAATCTTTTTTAGCCATTTACACTTATTCTAGTGTAAATTATTCATTTTTATGATCTATTTTTATGTAATGGAATTGACCTGATTTTTATTCCTGAGCTTATGCCTCAAAATTAGTGTTGCCAACATCAGAGTAATCACACAGACACTTAATCTAATGATACTACTACTTGGTAAAAAATATTCAGAACTCCTTTGTGGGACTTGCATGCAAAATAGTTAAAAGCCACAGAGAAAAAGAGGGAAAAAAACCTTTGTATAAAGCATTATTTTCACTTAAAAAAATGTTTTTTGTATTTAAAAAAAAAAAAACCCCATAACACTATATTGCTTACTAAGCTTATTTGCCAGGTTGAATACAAGTAACTTTTTGGCTAATATCAAGTCTTCTCTCAGAGGACTAGGAGTTATTACAGAAGTTATCAGCAGTGGACACTCATCCTGCCTAGATTCCCCTCCACCTTCTCCCATCCCCTAGATGCTGTGAGTAAAGCCTGCCAATGACCTACAGCTGCCCCTTCTTCAGAGCATTTTCTGCTGAACAAGAGTGGCCAGCCCTGTTGGTTAGGCACCCCTAACACCACAGGGGCAGAGTAGCCAGCTCCTAATAGAGAGATACAAAAGGCTGACATCCTTGCCTCAAGGGAGACCCAACTAGGTGGCGCAATTTGTGCTCCAGAGCTTTCCGTGTTACCAAACCGACACTGGTCTTCAGACAAGACCATATCCTTACTTAGCTTTTTTCCCTTGCCCTATTCTGCTTTTCTCACTTCTCTTGTCTTAAGGTCACTTTTTTTTTCAATAAATTACTGTCATGAGAATCCCCACCTTAGGCTGTGCTTTTAGGGAACTCTACATAAGACAGTTGGTACCAAAAGTGGTTGGAAGAAATAGACTGTAAGGATGGCATCCTACAGGTGTATCACTCACTGACTGCAGGACAATGAAGACCCCTCACTGGCAGTAGGCAGGACTACTGACAGTCCCTGGCATGCTATAGTAGGGTAATGGCTCCAAATCCCACCTGTGGTGAACCAGGGGCTACATTAGTTATGCAACGTCTCTGGCATTTGAGAGGTATGGAGCAAACAGTAAACCCAAGATCATAGAATTGGAAGACTAATGCTAAGTGCCATTGATTCACTAGAAGAGAGAAAATGCAAGGCTTGAATGTATTAATCAGCAGTTGAAAGACAAGAGCCTCTTTGGTGTTGATTAGAGACTCCTATCTTCTGTAGCCAGAGGGCAGGCAGAGCTGAGAGCAAGCACAGAACCTAATTGCAAGGATAGCAGAACTTCAAAGTAGGCTGGATTCTCAGCTTAGGCAAGTATACTAAGCCAAAGACAAGACCCTTCTAAGAAAAGAACAGGATCTTAACAATTGGAACATAGCTATCCAGGGAGATGAAACCCCAGATTTCAGATTCCCTTGAACCCCCTTGGCATGCATAAATGACCCACTTCCCCTGTTAGAAGTTAGAGTCCCCTTCCCCTTTTTTTTTTTTGAAGATAATTCTGAACCTCAAATCAGGCTGGTACCTTATAAGATAATGCTGGCCCTCCTTAGGATCAGCTACCACCTTCTCTCTCCTGGTCACCAGACCTATAATTAGGGTCAAATTTCAGCATAACAACACAGGGGAAATACCCGGCCTGCAAAGGGAGGAAAGGAATTATGTGCCAGAGGAGGTACAGGAACTGGTTAGTATGTGCCAGCAGGAAAGGTGAGTATGCCTAGGAGTGGATTGTGAGAAGGCTGATGGAGGTGGGGGGCAGTAAGAGAGCATTTGTCAATATGGGGTCACATGCCTCACGAGACATGTCCAATATACTGTTGGGGTAGCTGTTGGTATCATAGAAAAAGTGAGGGGCTGCATTAAATAAGATAGAGCCCAGACTGCCTGGTGGACTGCAGGGAAGGGATTAAAAGTCTCAGAGAACTTGAGCATGCTAGAATAAGTAAACTACAAGAGACAGGAAAACTCAAAGCTGACTCTGTTCCTCACTTATCAGGGTGAAAAGCAAAGCCAGGGTGGGAGAGAGTGCCAGAACTATTGAGAAGCTTTGTAGAGGCTGATCTCTTTTGGCTGGCCTGATAATAGAAGACGCTATTCTAGAACTAGGCTCCTAGTTTCTGTGAGAATAATAGGGTCTCAGAAGAGCAGGGGACAAGTGGTAACTTTTACCTATCAAAGCAAGGTAGATGTAATTACTGCAATGGGCAACAATATCAGAATGGCAGCCAGGGAGGTCTAACCTGAAGCTGTCAGTGAAAGTGGCTAATAGGTCATGTTGTTCTTAGGACCAGGATTATAGCCAATGAGAATATTTGCTTGACATATAAAATCAAAAAGGATCAAGAATGGCTGAACAGAAGCCTGAGGTTAGCCATTCCAACAGAAAATCAGAATTTCTTGCCCAGTTTCCAGACCTCAGTCAATTTTCATATCCAGAACCCATTGACTGGAAAAGGGGTTGGGTCCTGATGTGAGAGGACATGGAAGCATCACAAGTACATACTGTAGTGATTCACCCAGTCCTTGTCCAAAGCCACCTTGGCCATTTATACCAGTAACTGTGCATTGGGGACAGGGAAATAGCACGCCCTTCCAAGTGCTCTTAGATACAAGGATAGAGCTGATCCTTCTGTTTGAGAACCCTGTGCTATCATGACCCCTTTTAGAGTAGGAACATATGCAAAGCAGGTAAGAAGCAGAGACCTGACCCAGGTCTGTCTCACAGTTGGTGAACTGAGTTTATGGATCCACAGGAGTCATTTCTCCAGCTCTCAAATGTATAAATGCCATGAACATTCATAGCAGTTTGCAGAACACTTACACTGGTTCTTTGATCTATAGAATAACTGCAATTGAAGTAGTAAATGTCATGTGTAAGTCTGTCAAACTGCACCTTTTGGTAAATTTGGTACATCAAAATACTCTACATCTTAGGGGGGAATGGCAGATTGGTGCTACCCTCAAAGACGTAAAGGATATTGGGATGGTGGTCCCCATCATATCCTCATGTATCAGTCTGAGCCCTGAAAAACTGGGTCATGGGGAAAGACGCTGTACTGATGCAAATTTAACCAAGTAGGACCCCCAACTGTGAGTGTTTTTCACGAGAGAAAGCCTCATCCTCATGTATATGGTTTCAGCTACTACCTGATAAACATGGTTTAAATACCCATCAGAAAGAAGCATCAGAAGCAGTTTTCATGCATATGCAATAAACAACCGTACACATTCACAGTTCTGCTTTAAGGCTATATTGCTTTTCCCCTGCCTGTCCCGGTTTAGTCCAAAGAGCTACAGATCATCTGACGATTAGGCATAGCATCACCTTGGCCTGCTGTATTGATGACATCGTGTTAATCAAACCTGATGAGAGGTGGAAAACTCTCTGGATGCTTTGGCGAGACACATGTGCTTCAAGGAATAGGATATAAACACCACTATGATTCAGGGACTTGCCACATTGGTGATGTTTTGAGGGATCAAGTGATCTGGGCATGCTGGGTTATCCTATCTAAAGTTGTGCACCTTGCATCTTATACAGATGAGAAAGAAGCACAGTGCTTTACAGGCCTCTGCAGAGTTAGGAGGTAGCACATTCCACATTGGAATAGTCATCTGTTTATTGAGTGACATTGAAGAATCCTTGATTGAATGGGGTCTAGAACACCCCTCCAATAAAGCTCTGATGTAAAAAATCCCCCTCAGACCCTGCTTCTAGGGAAACTGACCTGAGACAAGTGCTTCAGAAGAGGCAAAGTTGCTCAGAGACAGCAGACAGAACACCTAGGTCTTACTTCTGTTGAGGTTTCTTTTGGCTGAATGTTCTAGGCATGATTTTTTGCCTCTCTCAGCTTCTGTGTTCTCATGTGTAAAATGTGGGGTTTGTGTTAGTTCAGCATTTCTTAAGCTTCTTCCATCAGATAACAGACATGACAGAAAAGATTTACATGCATGACACACTCCCAAGGGTGTGCCTCTCAGCACCCATAAGAGAGGCTGTGGGTTATGTGCAGTTCCCGGCAAGTTGGCTGTGACTCCACCCCTCCCTCCCACTCAAGAAAGGTTAATGGAATGCAATGGGGTAAAAGTGGGATAAAATGGTAGGGATGTTGTTCTAATTCTTTTTTAAAAGAATTTGCAATCTATAGTAGTTGAGTTTTAAATTACTCTTAACAAATTTCACAATGTCTTGACAACTTGGTTCAGAACTAGTGCTTTAAAATGCCCTTTAAGATTATTTTCCAGCTCTAAAGCTTTAGGTTCTGAAAATGAGTCTCAAAAAAAAAGAAGTTCTAAAATCTTTCTATAATGTCAAGTGCCTCTGTGATACTTGAAGCAGTAACAGTCCTTTGTATATATAAATCAGAATGTAAGTTAAATGTGTTTTGATACAGCTCCCCCTATTTGTGGCCCTTACATGGAGTCATTTACTCCATAGGTACTGATCGCCTACTTTTGTGCTATCTAAGATTCTAGAAGTCTAAGTTGTGATGAGTTGATCAAAATTTAATGTCCTTACTTTATATTAGGATTTCAAACAGTGCAAGTCAATAAGAAAGGGGTTCTGCAGGCAGAGAATTTGGGGTCAATTAAGATTAATCAGGTTTCTTCATCACAGAACTTCTCAAGCCTTTAATCATCTGTTAACATGCCTTGTGAATCTCCAGGAGAGAAATTTAGTCTGAAGTGTTACCCAGAGATTTTGAACACAGAACTCCATAGAACAAATGTTTCCAGTAACACACTTTTAGAAAAGTGTGCCTTACAGCAATACCAGGTTGCAATGTTCCCGAGTAATTTGAGATGATACTTGGTGATACCACCCTGCTGGCTTCCCCACCACCAATAGAATCATGCTCCTGAGTGATAGTGATGTCTACTAAATGAGCTTCACTCCCCTCCCTGTGACTTCTTTGCCCATCTGTAGCCCAGATTCCACAAAAGCAAACAAGCAGTGACTCCACCAGAGAATGTGTACTGCTACCCTGCTCAGGTACTGAGCCATTTCTGTGGGGTCATGCACTAGCACTTGAAACTCCCAGGTCATGGTCTGGACCTTGCTCTGGCTGCCAGAAGAAAGGTGACCAGGGAGGAGAGACTAAGAATTTATGAGATATAATCATTAAATAAGAGTAGTTGTGTTTGTAGAATGAACTGAACTGATTTTTTAAGTGTTGCTAAGAGATGTATTTTTTTAAATAAAATTAAGCACCTACCACACTTGTAGGCCCAGAGTCTATGATCATCTTGAAGATGAGAACCTGGAAAGTAATATTATTAAAGGACCCATTTATGGAACACTCTGTGCCTGAACTATGTTAAATACTTCACATTCAGATCTTTGCTCAAATGGTACCTCCTCAAAGAGGTCTTCCCTGACTATCCTATCCCAAATAGCCTCCTTGTCATTCTCCATACCCTAATCAGGCTTTATGCTTTATAGAATTCATCACTATGCTTTATGCTTTATAGAATTCATACTATGTTTCTGCTTATTTGTTGCCCCACTAGAATTTAAGCTCCATGAAGACAGAGGTTTTATGTATTTTGTTCTATGCTGTATGCTTAACATCTAGAACAGTGGTTAAAACATTATAGGCTGTCAATAAAATATGTCTACAAAGAAGACATAAATGAATGATCTTGTAGAATTCTAACCACAACCTTATGAGCTAAGTCCTGTTATTATGTCCATTTGGTAATTGAGGAGACTGGGCCACAAAAAATTAAGTCACTTGCTTAAGGACACAGTAAGTAGTAGAGACTGTATTCAGATCTAGGTGTGGCTCATAGCTTTGGCCACCTGGCTATACAGCCTTTTAATGAACATAGTGTTGCTTCTCAGAAGGTGGTATCTGGCACCTGTGGGGACTTGTTAAAATGTAGATTATAGGAGTTTACTCTGATATATTGAAACAAATGTGTGGAGGGAGCGCTGGGGAAGAATAAGGGGTATTAAAGGCAGAGAAAAGAATCATATCTGCCTCAGATATCAGTTCCCAAATGGAGCAGTCTGACCCTTTGGGACTTTTTGAAGTCCTTTCTGAATCCTTCCAGAGAGAGGGGATTTGGGAGAAGCAGAAGCAGCTGTTTCCACAAGGGGCTCTGCAAGAATGGGGATACGTTAATGCCCAGGTAAAGGTGTCCCAACTTGGCCTCTTCCAGGTTAGCAGTCCTGGCAGTACTCTGGGACAGCCATGGCCCAGACAACCAGCATTGTCACGGAGACAATGGAGGGAATCTCGGGAACTGGGCATCATCAACACAGAGCCTGGAATGGAAATCAAGTGCCTATGAAACATCACTTGGGATGCTCAGAAAGCTTTGGAAGGTGGGCTGAGATTGCTATGGTCTGAGGTCCCCTGTTTATGCAAGTGGAAGCAAGTGCTGGCTACTGACATTTGAATTGTCATTGTTATAGGGATTCCAATAGTACCTACAAATACTGTTTTTCTTCTTCTAAGGTCCCTGTTGTCCTTTGTCTGGCTGGGCCTGGACAGTTTTGCTCCCTCGAGTCATTCTGGCCTCCTGAGTTTTCACCCTGATGTGAGCCAGAGGGTGAGATGAAAGTGGGACATTGATCTTTTCCTCTCCAGGACTCTCTGTAATTCTCTAGTGGTTTTAAACAGGAAAAAAAAAAAGGAGAGAGAGAGAGAGAGAGAGAAAGTCCAGAATAGAAACTACATGGGAGGGTTTGGAATCAACTCTGGAGTCCCACCTCCTGGTATCCCACCTCTTTGGACATGGGTGAGCTCCAGAGAGAGAAAGGAGCCTTTTGTCCTCCCCTTGGTCCAGACCCAACCACATGGCTGTGCCTAAATTCCACAGTGTCACTGGAGTTGAGTGAAGTTGCCTTTGATTCTAGTAGCCGAGCTTTCTTGCAAGGTCCCTCCAGGATGGAGCTGTTAACTTGCCACTCCTTTATTTACATGTTAGTTAGATGAAGTACACCCACTCAGATTGTGAAACACCATCCATTGTTCTTGGGGAGTTGCTCTTTAGGTGTAATCAAGAAGTGTTGTTCTGAGGGGTACAGAAGTATTTCATAGCCATGTCAACTTCATAGTTATGGCCCTAAGTAAAAACCTTGACCTGAGAAATGAGAAAAAACTCCCCATAGGTGAGTAATTAAGCAAGGGACTGCATTTTATTGTGTACATTACACTACCTTTACTGTGAAGCTAATCTTCGAATAACCTTCATAAAGTCCTCACATGTAATGACTTAACCATGAATAGTGAGTTCCAGGGCTGCAGAACAGGACATGTTTGTCCTTTAAATGCTATTGGGAAAGAGAAACTAGATTAAAATTGAAAAAAGCAGTTTTCCCAGTCCCCATTCATTGAAGGTTTGGCTTAGATTCAGGGGTGGAATCTTGGTTTTCCCCCCAAACCTCCTAAGTACTGGGTTATGCAAATCTCAGGTGTAGCAATAGTTGGGCATGAAATCAGTTGGCAGTTTTTGAATATTGGTAGCATGCGTGCAATATGGTAGAATATTCTCTCTTCTCCTGGACCATTTTGCTCCTCATTTTCCTGGGAATGACAGGCATGTGACCATTTTTTCCAGGCCCATGAGGCTGCACAATTCCAAAGAGCACCATGACCCTATGTGAATGTTGACCCCAAGAGCTGCACAAAATGGCTCCTTTATACTGGGGCCATTCTCATAATTACCTGACAAAAATGGTGTTCACATCCACCCAGCTATTCGGTGCTAGTGTTCTTTTCCCACCACCTGGTTCAGGTTAAATGATGTTTTTAGCCTCTATCTATTTTTACCTTTTCTTGTTCCTCATTCAATGATGAAACCTTTGATCCAGTACCACGGGCTGTGATGTGCAATGTCTGGCATAAGGGGAGACGAGTGGGGTGAAAAAGAAAAGGTCCTAAATTGTTCCAAGGAAGCTGGGACATGTGTTCTAGAAAAGGTGTGAGAACTGGGTTTGTGACAGAAAATAGTATTTTAGATCCCAGATCTTGTATCTGGTGTTGAGTGTTTATAGACTTTGAGATGAAATGAGGGCCTCGTGTTCCTGGCAAATGATGAGATAAACAAAGTTTATCCCTCACCCCTACCTCCCAACTGAAATTGTTTTGTTCTTTATGCAACAGGCCTTTACTTACAAAAACAGCTGGTTCCCCCAGGAGGTATACATCCAAGTAATCCTCCACATAAATACTTGGCTTCAACAGAGAAAATGTTTGCCATATTCAGCATAAAACTTGATTGCACTTGCCTCCAGGTCTCTTAGCAGCAAGGCTGATCTGCCCATTAGACACTAAAGGCATAGTGCCTAGGCTTGGGCCCAAGAACATTTCAAGAGCTGATTAAAATGCCTGAGATCTGAATTTAAAAAAAGAAACGTTTTGCTTCTAAAACATGGAAATTGTGAAATTAGAATTTAAAATATATTGCTGCAAATTATAGCCTATGTCAACTTCATCAATTATTTAATTTATTTTCGTAAGTATCTTGTCACAGTTAAAAACAACAGATGAATAGGCTTTTTTTACTTAGAATTTCTCATAGGTACCCCATGATTGTTGAGAAATCATAACCAAGTGTGAATCAGAGGAATTAATCATAGAAAATAATTTCAAAAGCCGAATTAGAAAATGTCTTTCAAATGTTTTGGCCCCCAAATTATAGCAGATGTGGGTATATTTGAATACTTATAATTAGATATAGGTGAAGCTGCCTAGGACTTCAGAGGATCCTCAGGGGGCCCTGTGTCAGGGTCATTACCCTTCCCTGGGATGCTTGTGAATTGTCTCTACAATCCATGTTCTTCTCAGACTTAAACCTTTAAAGGAAGCTCCCCCAAGGACTTTTCTTTGTTTTCTTTTCCCAGTGTCCTTGACTATTTCTTGAGCAATCACACATAGAAGGACTTTGTATTTTTTTGTGTTACATTCAATTTACAGTCCTTTGTTTTTATTTCTAGGAGTTTCTCAACTTTATTTGATATATTTATGCTATATCTCAACTAACTGAGAGCCTTGAAAGGGAAAGCATTTATTCATTCATTTATTCATTTACCAAAGCTACCATGTTGGGTGCTTGGGACCCAAAATTGAGTAAAGCACTGTGTCAGGCCTCTTCCTTCAAGATGCTCACAGTCTAGGAAAGAAGACCGACAGGAAAGCAGGTAAATGATAGCACAACTGCCTCCTGGAGGCTAACTTTTTGTTGCTTTGACTGGCATCAGGTTCAATTTGTTTTTCTTTATTTAAAAAGCCTTTTCGATGTGTCAGGTACTGCCCTCAACAGAGGTGCTATTTAACACTTTTGCAAACATTAACCCATTTAGTTCTCTCAAAGCAGTCCTCTTGAGGCATTATTATTACCCCCATTTTTCAGGTGAGAACATTGAAGCAGAGAAGTTGAAGTGATTTGCTCAAGGTCAGTCACACAGCAAATACATAGCAGAGCCAGGATTTGAACCCTGACAGCCTGGCTCCAGAACCCACACTACTGTTGTCTAGAGTATGAACTGAACTGTATGATCAGTACTGGAGGGGTTCATAGAAAATGCTGCATAACTAATCATACACAGGTTAGATAAAATAGGCAGAGGCGTCTTTACAGAGGAGATGATAATTGAATTGCTTGTATGAAACAGGAATTTGCCCAAAGGATAAATTTGGAGTACAGGATTGAGAAATGCTTTCCAGGTAGAAGGAATAGCTTATGCCACTGTCTCTATGTATATAAATATAAAACAAACAAATACGATGGTTTGTTTTGGGAAATGTGAATAGTTTACAGGGCTTGATAGTTTATATGTCAATTACATGTCAGGTTTTAAAAGTCAGGGGAAAAAAAGACAAACAAATCAAGAGACAAAAGAACTTTATGTGCTTACAGAAAAGTTATAGAGATGGGACTTGAAGGGAAGCAGGGAAAGTGTAAACCTGTTGGTCATTTTAAGGAGTTTGGCTTTTGGTTAATTTTGACTTTGGTTAATTAAATGTTGATAGTCTCCTCTCACTTCCACCCTTTCCAAGCCAAGAAAAGCAAAGCTTGATAAATTCAACTATACACAAGAAATTTCCTGTGCCTGGAAACATGCATGGAGAAAACAACACAAAGTCCAAAGTCAGACAACAAAGTAGGAGGAAATATTTGCACTGCACAGAAAAAGGTAATTTTTTTAAATGTACTGAGTATGTTTACAAATCAGTAAGGGAACCATGTATGGTGACAGAGGGTAACTAGACTTACTGCAGTGATCATTTCACAATATGTACAAATATCAGACAATCATTATGTTGTACACTTGAAACAAATATAATGTCAATTGCATGTCAGTTTTTAAAAATCAGGGGCAACAAGATCAACAAATCAAGAGACAAAGGACAGGAACAGATAGATTAAAGAAAAGGCACCTAAACATTTGTAAAGGTGCTCTGCCTACCTATAACAAGGGGAATGAAAATGAAAACAAGAGTAGGGTGTAATTGTCACTGCTGGTTTGGCAAAGATCAAAACACTTTGTAACACACAGGCCTGGCCAGGGTTTGAGGAAATGGCCACTTTCATACATTGCAGGTAGGAAATAAGTTGGCACCACCTCTATGAAGGCAATTGGGCAATATTTTTCAAAATTATACCTGTGCATATTTTTTAACCTGAAAATTCCAGTCCTAAGAATTTATTCTGCAGATGGTTATGATGTTGTACATACAAGGATGTCTATATTACAACCTTGTAAAAGTGAAAGACTAGGGAGAAAAACCTAAGTGTCCTTCACTAAGCAACTGGTTAAATCCATGACGGCACATCCTTACTGTAGAATTCTTCATTGTCTTTAAAAAGAGAAATTCTGTCCTATATATAGTAATGTGGCAGAATCTTGAACATATAATAGAAAAAGTAAAGTACAGAACAGTGGATTAGATTTTTATCATTTGTATGTGCATGTGTGCTTAAGGCTTGTTGCAGTGATCATTTCACAATTTGTATGTGCATGTGTGTATAGGCTTAAATATGCTTTAAATACTTCTGGAAGAATCCAAAGAAGCTGGTAACCCTGGCTGCCTCTAGGAAAGGAAACTGGGTGGCTGGGAAGAGAAGGAATATGAAGATCTACTTGTTATTATGTAAGTTTGGTATCAAGAGTTTTGCCACTTGTTTCCTATTTTGATTTTTTTTGCCACTTATTATCTGATTTTTAATTAAGTTTTAAAATGTTGGTTGATGCCACCTTTACACCACTACATTGTTTTGCATTTGGTAGGAGAGTCAAATGATATATATTCCATGGATTTAATTTTCTGTAAAACTCCAAACAAAATCATCTCCTTGCGGGAGGGAGAAGGAAGAGCTTGGCCACAAGAAGCTACAGCTGCAGGTTTAAGATGGCCTGGGGAGGAGACCGCTTCCGTCTGGGTAACTGGCCTCTGGGCCGCACAGGCAGGTGGGGGAAATCATGTGTCTGGGGAAGGCGTGCAGCACAGCTCACTGGAAGACTTTTGTTCAAACACCTTTACAAATGCTGGCTGTCTGATTACTTAAACCCAGAGATAAAGGTTGTGAAACTCCTGTCTTGCCTCAGTTTTGGTTACAACTCCAGGTATATGTTCACTGACACTTTCCGGCATGTAAATAATCTCCACGGACCCTAATTGGAGCAAAGCCCAGTTTTGCTGAAAGGGATGAATTTATTTATCTATGTTTAGTGATGTATCTGGTATCAATCTGCTCTGCTTCAATATGCTTATGTAACCTCACTGGATTCATTTCCTCAGTTAATAAAAATGAGTGCAGAAGATCCAAGTGTCCATCTAAAAGAGTGTTTATATTTCTCAAGGTATAGATCATAAAGAGAATAAAGGGTCAAAGGTTATTTCAACTGACAATCCAGCCCTTTTAATTAGTGAAAAACTGTCCAGTTGCCTTGCAATATTTTCTTTGCCAGGAGACAACTCCTGTCCTAAATGTTTAAGCGACTTCTTGTTGAGCTGGTTTCAGAGGATTAAGCTCAGTGTAATTTCATCTTTCCCAGGTGTGAGACACTTGTGTGTGCAGTAATATGATTCTGTACTGTCAGGGAAAACAGTGTGTCTTTGTCAGCACTGTTTGACAGTCAAACCCTTGAATTATGACCTCACTCTTGACAGACCTAAATCCTAGGTAGTTACCACTTGCTCTTCTGCTGAGAGATGCAAGGGCTCGGCTGCCAGCACGTGGTCACACGGGTCAGCATGGTGGAGATGATGTGTGCCATGGGCCAAATGGCCTTCAGAAGACATTTCCTTTCTGAGTCCTTTGGATTCAGCTTCTCAGGGATGGGTACTACTATGTCTATTTTCTTCAGGGGTTAAAAACAAAATGCTTAGTCTCTAATTTGTGTTCGCTTTAGCTAGTAGGTCAATTAATTTCTGATTCCTTGGGTAATGCCCTCAATAATGGTTTCCTGCTGAATGTTTGCATTTTTTATATGTAATATGTACTCTGATATAAGAAGTATTTGCTACCATTTATTCATAATAAGAACTAATTTTTATTGAGTTCTAAGAGTCATATACTATTCTGTGTGCTGACATGAATTATTGCATTTGATGCACACTACTGTAATTATCATGCCCACTTTACAGATGAAAAGTGAAGTGCTAGGGAAGTTTAGTAACCTGAACAATGGCGCAGGGCTGGTAAGTGGTGGATGTGGGTTTTGAAACCAGGCATATAAGTCTGGCATTTTAGCACATAATCACAAAGTTATCTACTTCCATTTATTAAATGCCAGATACATGACAACCCCAAGAGATGATGATTTTCATTGCCATTTTACAGGTAAGTTGAAATAAGTTATCAATTCACACAGGTAGTAACTGGTTAACACTAGCTCTCTTAGATCCAAATCTGAACTCTTAATTCACAAACTATCTGACTAAGAAAGGTGAATCTGTTTCTATCTTGGTCTATATGGAGAATAGCATATGCAATGGACAGGCAGATATGGGCCATATTGCCATTTGTCTGCACTTGTTCATACAGGGAGGCATAAGAAGTGAGAGACAGTTGTATTCTCAGCTGGGGATTATAAAAATTTGCTCCTCTTAAGTCCTGCTGTCTTATCAAAGCAAGGAACAAGAGAAGACTTGAAGAGATGGAACCTTAACTACTACAGGTCCAACCCCATAATTTCACAGATGAGGAACTATTGCTTCAGAGACAGAAAGCAATTTACAGAAAATCACAGAGGAAATGTTAGTGGCCTTTCCAACAATAGAAATCTGTAGAATGATCCTACCCTATCACTTTGAGAGGCTCTGTGACAGCCCATGACATACACCATTATCAATGTGCTCAGAACATAAGCTCAGCAAGGACTCCCCTTGAAATTTCTTTGTATGGCCATGAAGCTAATTTAGATTTTTTGAACTTCAGGGGGCTTTAAAATCCATCAGCCAGACATCACCATAAACATTTGCTCACCAGTTTTCTGACCTCTAGGGTGAATATTCTGACAATCTCCCTCACTCTCCGGCTGGCACAGATGCACACACAGTAGGTTAAAGGCTGACCCTATAGTAAATCTAGCCATGTGGACATGGGTTGGAAGAGCCACTCCATCAAGCAAGCATAAAGGATGGAAGAGGAGCAGAAATGGAAGGTGCAATCTTTCCCAGTTCATTAGGGTCAGAGTTAGGAAAAATTGAGGCACAGTAGATGTTCTGGAATAGATTTGGAATGGGAAGGAGGAATTAAGAATTTTGAGTCAAACCGTAATCTTTGTCCCCCATCACTGGCCAGTCCTTCTTGGAGAAAACGATCTGACCATAGGGTAAACCCATAGCCTGCTAGTGATTTGGAAGGCCAAATGCAAACAGATAACCCTGACACTGCCCTACCTGCGTTCCAGAGGGGGACCTGACATGAAACAGAGTCACTGCAGAGAATGGAGCTTCTAATGATTGCTTAATTTGCCCAAGATGACACATAAAAGGATCTTTCCCCAGTTGGAATAAGGACAGGGTGACCTGGTACATTAACTGCTCTTAACTGCCTTGCAATCTTCTAGTCAAGATACATTATCTACAGACTGGGTGTGCTAGGAAAGTAAAGACTTTTCCACTGATATCTCAGCAGGGATTATGATCCTCTCTGCTTTTGGAGCATGAGACAGCCAGGCCCTAGGAAACAGGTGAGAAAGATAGCTTGCTTTAGAAACCACCTCATCAAAGAGGATTTAGTCTAAGTAAAGGTCTAAGCTTGAGTTGAAGTTGACAGTGGTGCAGCCAGAATTCCCTGTCTCTGTCCAACCTTTTACTACCAACCTTCTCCAATGAGTGATCTAACTGTGTTTCTCAAGGCGTTCTCCTTGACCCACCTGTGTCTGCCTTTCCTTTGTAGTCTTCCCCCAGCTCAGCCATTTCCTCCTTTGCATCTGGGTTTGTTAGTACTTTGTACTGGTGCCCCTGCTGCTTCTCTTAGTGGTTCGTTGCTACTATCCCTGCATCCAAGGTCTAAACAGGGACAAGAAAAAGCTATTTTGTAACTTTCTAACTTAGTTGGCTGCTTGATTTATTCATATGCTATAGTGGGTGTGGGAGAGAGGATCCAATTCAGCCCCAACTTCTAAGTTCTGAGAGCCCAGATAAATACTTTGCTTAAACTTCCAGTTGTGTGACTGACCACATCCTCTAAGCTACAAGGTTGGAGCATCTGGGCACAAAATGGTGACCCTAAATTATTATCACAAATGTCTCCTTTATTGCCCTTCCTCCTACATCTTATCAAAGGGATGCATAGTGGAAAGCTGCTGGTCTGAGATCCATAGACATTGGAAGGTTTTATGAAAAAAGAGCATGTTGGATCTTAAAGTTTAAGAATTTGGGGCGATTTTCCTAGAATGCACTAATTCTCCTTTTTGCCAAATCAAAAAGTGCCAAAAACAAAGCAAGATAAAAAGCCAAACCTGCATGTGCCAAGAAACACACTTGACACTTTGCATCCATGATTCACCTTTACAACCCTTAAAGGAAGCATTTTCATTCTCACTGAAGTTACGTTGCCAGTAAACAGTCGAGGTAGGACTCAAAGTTATGTTTTTCTGAGTCCGTGCTCTTAACACTCCATCCCATACTTGTTTTTTTCCCTCAGTCTTACTCTTGATTTTTCAGTAACAGATGATATTCTACCTTCTCTCTCCCTTTTGAAACTCTCACATCTTAAACTAAATGCTATACTCTTCTGATTTTCCATCTAATTTTTTCCCCTCTATTTCCTTTGATGGTTTCTCTTCTCTCTTTTACACTCTGGAATGTGCCCCAAAGCTTAGTGTTTCTCCACACCCTTAGAAAAATAATCTAAACTCAAGGCTTCAATTAACACTTCCAAGATCTCACCAGATTCTAAATACCAGGGCAACAGAACCAGATCTGTCTTATTCACTGGAAAATCTCGAGCATCTTGCAGAGTGCTGACACAGAGTAGGTGTTCAATAAATGTTGTATAACTGAATGGATAAATGGATGGGTGAAACACTGCTCTGCTGAGATTTCTCAGATACTCTTTTTCCCAACTCTAGACCCATATTTCCAGCCACCTACTGGATATATCCACCTTAGTGTCCTGCAAATGCTATAACATGGTAGTAAGAGTTTTGTGGAACCATTGAGGGTTTGTACCAGGGCCCAAGAGCATCCTAAGGTTTTTCAAAAGGCAAGTAATCTTCCATTGCTAAAGCCCAGGACCTGTGTAGTGATTCTCTTAATAAGACTTGCCATAAACTACACATGACATCTTGTTCCAGAACAGATTCTTAAATGCTGTAGGGTCTTCTGGCCCAAGAAGCAGGGATGCTTACTCCACAGTCTGGAGATGCCTCAGAATCCTTTCCTGCTCTGGGTCCCACTCAAAGCTGGCAGCCTTCCCAAATATTCCATATATAGACAACAGCAGTATCCCCATGAGTGAAACATGCTGCTTTCAGAACTCCAAGAGATCTACAAGGTATTGTGTCTCTTTTTCAGTCAGAAGTACAAGATGTAATAATTTGTCTTTCACTTTGGTTGGAATGTCCTAGCATGCCTCTGACCATTGTACCTTTAAAATTTTCCTTCATGTGTCAAGCCCTAGAATATTTTTTGGATTTATCTTCCATTCACTGGAGCAGATACTAGCTATTTCTTGCTCATTCAGCTCATTTAGTGTAATGTCATCAATGTAGTGATCAATATCATGTTCTGTGAGATATGCAGAAAGTCCAAATCTCCTTGGACTATATTTTAAGAATAAGAGCTAACATACCCTGGGAAAAAACTCTAACTATTGCCCATTTCACATGAAGGTGAGCTATTTCTAATCCTCTTTTCTGATATAGAAATTGATGGCTTCCTACCATATATCTGAGGCCATGTTTATCTTTTCCAGCAAAGATGTCATATCTAGCATGGTAGCTTCAGTTGATTTTGTAATAGCCTATTGTCATTCTCTAGGAGAGCTATCTGATTTCTGCAGGGGCCCAAAGTAGTGACTAAAGTGGACATAAAATGGGGATCTCTACCCCTGCCTCTTTTAGATCCTTAAGGGTAGCAACAATTTCTGTTATCCCTCCAAGGGTATAGACACAGAACTTACCTATGAGACACCGATAGTGATGGTTAATTTTGTGTGTCAGCTTGGTCAGGCTATGGTGCCCAGAGTCTGGTCAAACATCAGTCTAGTAGTTTCTCTGAAGATATTTTTTAGATGTGAATAACATTCAAATTAATAGACTTTGAGTAAAACAGATTACCCTCCATAATATGGGTGAACCTCATCTAATCAGTTGAAGGCCTTAAGGGAACAGATTGAGATGCTCTATGTATGAAGGAAAAAATTCTGCCTCCAGACTGCCTTCAGTCTCAAGATGGTAGTGCCAGTGTTCCTTGTGCCTCTAGCCTGTTGGTCTGCTCTGCAGATTTTGAACTTGACAGGCACACATGGTGTGAAACAGGTCCTTAAAATAAATCTCTCTCTCCCTATGTGTGTGTATATGTGTATGTGTATATAAATATATATATTTTTAAATTTTTTCTATATTAAATGCATATGTTCATTGTACACATGATTTTAAGTTGAAAAACCTCCTCGATAAGTAAATAAACACAGAAGTAAATTAAGAAACGATTCAAGACATAAGTATAAAAAGTATATATATATATATTTTTTGAGAGGGCATCTCTCATATTTATTGATCAAATGGTTGTTAACAACAATAAAATTCTGTATAGGGGAGTCAATGCTCAATGCACAATCATTAATCCATCTCAAGCCTAATTCTTGTCAGTCTCCAATCTTCTGAAGCATAACGAACAAGTTCTTCATGGAGAACAAATTCTTACATAGTGAATAAGTTCTTACATGGTGAACAGTACAAGGGCAGACATCACAGAAACTTTCAGTTTTGATCACGCATTATGAACGATAAACAATCAGGTCAAATATGAATAGTCGTTTGATTTTTATACTTGATTTATATGTGGATCCCACATTTCTCCCTTTATTATTATTATTATTTTTATTTTTAATAAAATGCTGAAGTGGTAGGTAGATGCAAGATAAAGGTAGAAAACATAGTTTAGTGTTGTAAGAGAGCAATTGTAGATGATCAGGTGTGTGCCTGTAGAATATGTGTTAATCCAAGCTAGACAAGGGCAATAAAACATCCACGGATGCAGAAGATTTCTCTCAAAACAGGGGGGTGAGGTTCTAAGCTTCACCACTGTTGATCCCCAATTTCTCACCTGATGGCCCCCCTGCGACTGTGCCTGTCTTAGGTTGTTCCTCCCTTGAGGAATCTTACCCGTCTCTGGCTAACCAGTCATCTTCCAGGGCCATACAGAGAAATGTAAAGTTGGTAAGTGAGAGAGAAGCCATATTGTTTGAAAAGGTTAGCTTTTTACTTCTTTGCAGATTTATGCCCTGGGGAGGAATTATGATACTCGGTAAATTCAATATGAGGCACGAATTCTATTTAAAGGTTGTAATTAGGAAGGAAGAAGAAAAGCTATAGAGGTAGCATATGGAAGAAAACATGGGGATATTGATTATTTCTTTGACATATCTTCTTGTAGAGTAACTTAAGCATGTATAGGTTTTAAACTACTAACTAAATTGCGCACACATATTAACAGAATAGGAATACAGTTACATAAACAAAGCAGATCTATAATTACCAGCCATCTCCAGTGAAGCCAAGAAAACCAGTTAGGCACCCTAGGCATTTGTGAAAATTTGTCTATGATATGATGGATATTGTCCAATTGTACTTGAACAGTCTGAGAGAAATCAGACAAATTAAAGCAACCCATTTCTGGGATCTGTTCACATCCCATATGTTCTTTTAACCGTAGATAGTCTGTAGTCGTAAGATTTTGGAGCGCTACAACTTGCACTTCTCCTAATTCTTGGTTGAGTTCCAACAGTATAGATCCAGTCAAATTTGTTGTTTTACTGAAAGCACAGGCCAGCTTAGATATCTCCTTCTTCATTCCAATGGCAAGTCCAGGAACTGGTGGGATGGATGCAGCTACAACTGCAGCATCGCCTGGATCTTTGTTGAGGTTTTTTGATGATCATATTCTGGTATGACTCTTCCAGAGAGTGCTGATGTTGGAAGTTCTTCTTCATATCGTACCTTAGTTCATTTTCTGGGTAGCCAAATTAGGCTTTGATCCTCTGTATAAACACTAACAGACCCTTTGCCCACATTTTGATATGCCCTTTATACCATTGTGTAGAACTCATTGGAGGTCATCCACAGAAACTGCTCTTTTTTTTTAAGAGAAAGGAATATTATTATAAAAGTGTACCTCCATAGCCGATCATCTGACACCCTTTAAGTGATCAAAATTAAGGATATTTAAAGCATGCGTTAATCTTTGATTTACCAATTGTTTTATCCTATCAAGGAGTAATCCCCCTTTTCTTTCTTACTTTCTTTTTTTTTTTAATCTTTAATCTACACTTACATGAAGAATACTATGTTTACTAGGCTGTCCCCTATACCAGGTCCCCCCGATAAACCACATTACAGTCACTGTCCATCAGCATAGCAAAATGTTGTAGAATCACTACTTGTCCTCTCTGTGTTGTAGAGCCCTACCCTTTCTCCCTCTGCCCCATGCATGCTAATCTTAATACCCCCTTACTTCTTCCCCCCTCTTATCCCACCCTGCCCACCCATCCTCCCCAGTCCCTTTCCCTTTGGTACCTGTTAGTCCATTTTTGGGTTCTGTAATTCCGCTGCTGTTTTGTTCCTTCAGTTTTTCCTTTGTTCTTATACTCCTCAGTTGAGTGAAATTATTTGGTGTTTCTCTTTCCCCGCTTGGCTTATTTGACTGAGCATAATACCCTCCAGCTCCATCCATGTTGCTGCAAATGGTAGGATTTTCCCTCTTCTTATGGCTGAGTAGTATTCCATTGTGTATATGTACCACACCTTCTTTATCCATTCATCTACCGATGGACATTTAGGTTGCTTCCAATTCTTGGCTATTGTAAATAGTGCTGCGAAAAACATAGGGGTGCATCTGTCTTTCTCAAACTTGATTGATGCGTTCTTAGGGTAAATTAATAGGAGTGGAATTCCTGGGTCAAATGGTAAGTCTGTTTTGAGCATTCTGATGAATCTCCATACTGCTTTCCACATGGCTGAACTAATTTACATTCCCACCAGCAGTGTAGGAGGGTTCCCCTTTCCCCACAGCCTCGCCAACATTTGTTGTTCTTTGTCTTTTGGATGGCAGCCATCCTTACTGGTGTGAGGTGATACCTCATTGTAGTTTTAATTTGCATTTCTCTGATAATTAGCGATGTGGAGCATCTTTTCATGTGTCTGTTGGCCATCTGTATTTCTTTTTTAGAGAACTGTCTGTTCAGTTCCTCTGCCCATTTTTTTTTTTTTGAGAGGGCATCTCTCATATTTATTGATCAAATGGTTGTTAACAACAATAAAATTCAGTATAGGGGGGTCAACGCTCAATGTACAATCATTAATCCATCTCAAGCCTAATTCTCGTCAGTCTCCAATCTTCTGAAGCATAACGAACAAGTTCTTACATGGTGAACGAATTCTTACATAGTGAATAAATTCTTACATGGTGAACAGTACAAGGGCATTCATCACAGAAACTTTCGGTTTTGATCATGCATTATGACCTATAAACAATCAGGTCAAATATGAATATTCGTTTGATTTTTGTACTTGATTTATATGTAGATCCCACATTTCTCCTATTATTATTATTATTTTTATTTTTAATAAAATGCTGAAGTGGTAGGTAGATGCAAGATAAAGGTAGAAAACATAGTTTAGTGCTGTAAGAAGGCAAATGTAGATGATCGGATGATCAGGTGTGTGCATACGGACTAAGTATTAATCCAGGCTAGACAAGGGCAGCAAGACATCCACGGATGCAGAAGATTTCTCTCAAAACAGGGGGGGTGAGGTTCTGAACCTCACCTCTGTTGATCCCCAAATTCTCACCTGATGGCCCCCCTGCGACTGTGCCTGTCTTAGGTTGTTCCTCCCTTGAGGAATCTTACCCGTCTCTGGCTAACCAGTCATCTTCCGGGCCTCTGCCCATTTTTTAATTGGGCTATTTGTTTTTTGTTTGTTGAGGCGTGTGAGCTCTTTATATATTCTTGACGTCAAGCCTTTATCAGATCTGTCATTTTCAAATATATTCTCCCATACTGTAGGGTTCCTTTTTGTTCTATAGATGGTGTCTTTCGCTGTACAGAAGCTTTTCAGCTTAATGTAGTCCCACTTGCTCATTTTTGCTGTTGTTTTCCTTGCCCGGGGAGATATGTTCAAGAAGAGGTCACTCATGTTTATGTCTAAGAGGTTTTTGCCTATGTTTTTTTCCAGGAGTTTAATGGTTTCATGACTTACATTCAGGTCTTTGATCCATTTTGAGTTTACCTTTGTATATGGGGTTAGACAAAGGTCCAGTTTCATTCTCCTACATGTAGCTGTCCAGTTTTGCCAGCACCATGTTGAAGAGACTGTCATTTTGCCATTGTATGTCCATGGCTCCTTTATCAAATATTAATTGACCATATATGTTTGGGTTAATTTCTGGAGTCTCTAATCTGTTCCACTGGTCTGTGGCTCTGTCCTTGTGCCAGTACCAAATTGTCTTGATTACTATGGCTCTGTAGTAGAGCTTGAAGTTGGGGAGTGAGATACTCCCTACTTTATTCTTCTTTCTCAGGATTGCTTTGGCTATTTGGTGTCTTTGGTGTTTCCATATGAATTTTTGAATTATTTGCTCCAGTTCATTGAAGAATGTTGCTGGTAATTTGAGAGGGATTGCATGAAATCTGTATATTGCTTTGGGCAGGATGGCCATTTTGACGATATTAATTCTTCCTAGCCATGAGCATGGGATGAGTTTCCATTTGTTAGTGTCCCCTTTAATTTCTCTTAAGAGTGACTTGTAGTTTTCAGGGTATAGGTCTTTCACTTCCTTGGTTAGGTTTATTCCTAGGTATTTTATTCTTTTTGATACAATTGTGAATGGAATTGTTTTCCTGATTTCTCTTTCTATTGGTTCATTGTTAGTGTACAGGAAAGCTACAGATTTCTGTGTGTTAATTTTGTATCCTGCAACTTTGCTGTATTCCGATATCAGTTCTAGTAGTTTTGGAGTGGAGTCTTTAGGGTTTTTTATGTACAATATCATATCATCTGCGAATAGTGACAGTTCAACTTCTTTTTTACCAATCTGGATTCCTTGTATTTCTTTGTTTTGTCTGATTGCCATGGCTAGGACCTCCAGTACCATGTTAAATAACAGTGGGGAGAGTGGGCATCCCTGTCTAGTTCCCGATCTCAGAGTAAATGCTTTCAGCTTCTCGCTGTTCAGTATAATGCTGGCTGTGGGTTTATCATATATGGCCTTTATTATGTTGAGGTACTTGCCCTCTATTCCCATTTTGCTGAGAGTTTTTATCATGAATGGATGTTGAATTTTGTCAAATGCTTTTTCAGCATCTATGGAGATGATTATGTGGTTTTTGTCTTTCCTTTTGTTGATGTGGTGGATGATGTTGATGGATTTTCGAATATTGTACCATCCTCGCATCCCTGGGATGAATCTCACTTGGTCATGGTGTATGATCCTTTTGATATAGTTGAATTTTGTTTGCTAATATTTTATTGAGTATTTTTGCATCTACATTCATCAGGGATATTGGTCTGTAATTTTCTTTTTTTGTGGGATCTTTGCCTGGTTTTGGTATTAGGGTAATGTTGACTTCATAGAATGAGTTTGGGAGTATTTCCTCCTCTTCTATTTTTTGGAACACTTTAAGGAGAATGGGTATTATGTCTTCTCTGTGTGTCTGATAAAATTCCAAGGTAAAACCGTCTGGCCCCAGGGTTTTGTTCTTGGGTAGTTTTTTGATTACCATTTCAATTTCTTTGCTCGTAATTGGTTTGTTTAACTTTTGTGTTTCTTCCTTGGTCAGTCTTGGGAGGTTGTATTTTTCAAGGAAGTTGTCCATTTCTTCTAGGTTTTCCAGCTTGTTGGCATATAGGTTTTCATAGTAGTCTTTAATAATTTTTTGTATTTCTGTGGAGTCTGTCGTGATTATTCCGTTCTCATTTCTGCTTCTGTTGATTTGTGTTGATTCTCTTTTTCTCTTAATAAGTTTGGCTAGAGGCTTATCTATTTGTTTATTTTCTCAAAGAACCAGCTCTTGGTTTCGTTTATTTTTGCTATAGTTTTATTCTTCTCAATTTTGTTTATTTCTTCTCTGATCTTTGTTATGTCCCTCCTTCTGCTGACTTTAGGCCTCATTTGTTCTTCTTTCTCCAGTTTCGATAAATGTGATGTTAGACTATTCATTTGGGATTGTTCTTCCTTCTTCAAGTGTGCCTGGATCGCTATATACTTTCCTCTTAAGACTGCTTTCACTGTGTCCTACAGAAGTTGGGGCTTTGTGTTGTTGTTGTCATTTGTTTCTATATATTCCTTGATCTCTTTTTTGATTTGTTCACTGATCCATTGATTATTTAGAAGCATGTTGTTAAGCCTCCATGTGTTTGTGAGCCTTTTTGTTTTCTTTGTAGAATTTATTTCTAGTTTTATACCTTTGTGGTCTGAAAAATTGGTTGGTAGAATTTCAATATTTTGGAATTTACTGAGGCTCTTTTGGTGAGCTAGTATGTAGTCTATTCTGGAGAATGTTCCATGTGCACTTGAGAAGAATGCATATCCTGTTGCTTTTGGATGTAGAGCTCTATAGATGTCTATTAGGTCCATCTGTTCTAGTGTGTTGTTCAGTGCCTGTGTGTCCATACTTATTTTCTGCCCGGTGGATCTACCCTTTGGGGTGAGTGGTGTGTTGAAGTCTCCTAAAATGAATGCATTGCAGTCTATTTCCCTCTTTAGTTCTGTTAGTATTTGTTTCACATATGCTGGTGCTCCTGTGTTGGGTGCATGTATGTTTATAATGGTTATATCCTCTTGTTGGACTGAGCCCTTTATCGTTATGTAGTGTCCTTCTTTATCTCTTGTTACTTTCTTTGTTTTGAAGTCTCCTTTGTCTGATATTAGTACTGCAACCCCTGCTTTCTTCTGGCTATTGTTTGCCTGAAATATGTTTTTCCATCCCTTGACTTTTAGTCTTTGCATGTCTTTGTGTTTGAGGTGAGTTTCTTGTAAGCAGCATATAGATGGGTCTTGCTTTTTTATCCATTCTATTACTCTGTGTCTTTTGATTGGTGCATTAAGTCCATTTATATTTAGGGTGACTATTGAGAGATATGTACTTATTGCCATTGCAGGCTTTAGATTCGTGGTTACCAAAGGTTTAAGGTTAGCCACTTTAGTATCTTAGTGCCCAGCTTAGCTCGCTTATTGAGCTGTTATATACACTGTCTGGAGATTCTTTTCTTCTCTCCCTTCTTATTCCTCCTCCTCCATTCTTCATATGTTGTATGTTTTGTTCTGTGCTCTTTTTAGGAGTGCTCCCATCTAGAGCAGTCCCTGTAAGATTCCCTGTAGAGGTGGTTTGTGGGAAGCAAATTCCCTCAGCTTTTGCATGTCTGGGAATTGTTTAATCCCACCATCATATTTAAATGATAGTCGTGCTGGATACAGTATCCTTGGTTCAAGGCCCTTCTGTTTCATTGCATTAAATATATCATGCCATTCTCTTCTGGCCTGTAGGGTTTCTGTCAAGAAGTCTGATGTTAGCCTGATGGGGTTTCCTTTATAGGTGACCTTTTTCTCTCTAGCTGCCTTTAAAACTCTTTCCTTGTCCTTGATCCTTGCCATTTTAATTATTATGTGTCTTGTTGTTGACCTCCTTGGATCCTTTCTGTTGGGGGTTCTGTGTATTTCCGTGGTCTGTTCGATTATTTCCTCCCCCAGTTTGGGGAAGTTTTCAGCAATTATTTCTTCAAAGAGACTTTCTATCCCTTTTCCTCTTTCTTCTTCTTCTGGTACCCCTATAATACGAATATTATTCCTTTTGGATTGGTCACATAGTTCTCTTAGTGTTGCTTCGTTCCTGGAGATCCTTTTATCTCTCTCTATGTCAGCTTCCTTATGTTCCTGTTCTCTGTTTTCTATTCCTTCAATGGCCTCTTGCATCTTATCCATTCTGCTTATAAATCCTTCCAGGGTTTGTTTCACTTCTGTGATCTCCTTCCTGACATCTGTGATCTCCCTCTGGACTTCATCCCACTGCTCTTGCATTTTTCTCTGCATCTCATCCCATTGCTCTTGCATTTTTCTCTGCATCTCCATCAGCATGTTCATGATTTTTATTTTGAATTCTTTTTCAGGAAGACTGGTTAGGTCTGTCTCCTTCTCAGGTGTTGTCTCTGTGATCTTTGCCTGTAGTTTTGCCTTTTCATGGTGATAGAGATAGTTTGCAGAGCTGGTATGAGTGACAGCTGGAAGAGCTTTCCTTCTTGTTGGTTTGTGGCCTTCCTCTCCTGGGAGAATAGCGACCTCTAGTGGCTTATGCTTGGCAGCTGTGTGTAGACAGGGCTTCTGCTTCCTGCCCAGTTGCTATGGGGTTTATCTCTGCTGTTGCTGTGGGCGTGGCCTGCCTGGGGCTGCTCCTCCAAAATGGTGGATCCTGGTTGGAGGGGGAGCAGCCGGGAGGCTCTTTATCTCCGTAATGGGCCTCTGTGCTCCCTGCTGCCCAGGGGGTTAGATTGCCCAGAGATCCCCAGATTCCCTGCCTCTGTGCTAAGTGTCCTGCCCTGCCCCTTTAAGACTTCCAAAAAGCACTCTTCAAACCAAAACAACAACAGCAACAACAAATGAAAAAAAATTAAATAATTTAAAAAAAAAGGAAAAATGCACGATTTTCTTTGTCCTCAGGCGCCAGTCTCAGGCACCCACTCACTGGTCTTCCTGCCCTGTTTCCCTAGTATTCGGGTCCCTGTCCCTTTAAGGCTTCCAAAAAGCACTCGCAAAAAAAAAAAAAAAAAGCCGCTCCCATTTCTTTGTTCTCCGGCGTCGGCCTCAGGCACATGCTCACCGGTCCTGCTGCCCTGTTTCCTTAGTATCCAGGACCCCACGCATGCACTGTGTCTGTGCTCTGGTCCGGAATCCTGGGGTTGGGTGTTCAGCAGTCCTGGGCTCTCTCTCCCTCCCTGCTGACTCCTCTCCTCCCACCGGGCTGGGGCTTGTATCTTTCCCCCTTCTCGAGGCGTTAGGTTCTCGCAGGTGTGGATGTGGTCTGGATGTTGTCCTGTGTCCTCTGGTCTCTATTTTAGGAAGAGTTGTCTTTGTTATATTTTCATAGATAAATGTGGTTTTGGGAGGAGATTTCTGCTGCTCTACTCACGCCGCCATCTTGGCTCCGCCTCTAAAAAGTATTTTTTTATATACGCTCATTTGACAAATGTTTATCCAGCACCTATTATGTACCAGGATACTGATGAACCAAAAGTCAAAAAGAGACAAAAACCCTGTTCTTATGGATCTAGAAGTTTACCACTTCGCTTGTTAACCAAGTGGGTAAAAATGTTTAAATTCTACCCAGTTTATTCTTATTATTCAATTTAAATCAGCACAGCTGGTTAGGTAACATAAGATAAATATGAATAGTAATATAACAAAGCAGTTTGTTATGGAATTGCCACCTGATTTTACAAAAGATCTGAATAGTATAACCACCAACACATGGCTTTACAATGTTCATTTAGTTTAATTTTACCCTTCAACATTGATGTTTATATTTCTATTGTTTTCTTTCCCTTCCCTTACCCCCCAAATCATCTTATGTAAATTTTTCTTGGTGTTATCTTTTTTTTGTTATAATTAATCTACAATTACATGAAAAACATCATGTTTACAGGCTCCCCCCTTCACCAAGTCCTCCCCACACCCCATTACAGTCACTGTTCATCAGCGTAGTAAGATACTGTAGAATCACTACTTGTCTTCACTGTGTTGCACAGCCCTCCCCATGCCCCCCCCACTACATTATACATGCTAATTGTAATGCCCCCTTTCTTTTTCCCTGCCCTTATCCCTCCCTTCCCACCCATCCTCCCTAGTCCCTTTCCCTTTGGTAACTGTTAGTCCATTCTTGGGGTCTGTGATTCTGCTGCTGTTTTGTTCCTTCAGTTTTTCTTTGTTTTTATACTCCGCATATGAGTGAAATCATTTGATACTTGTCTTTTCCGTCAGGCTTATTTCACTGAGCATAATACCCTCTAGCTCCATCCATGTTGTTGCAAATGGTAGTATTTGTTTTCTTCTTATGGATGAATAATATTCCATTGTGTATAGTTACCACATGTTCTTTATCCATTCATCTACTGATGGACACTTAGGTTGCTTCCATTTCTTCACTATTGTAAATAGTGCTGTGATAAACATAGGGGTGCATCTGTCTTTTTCAAACTGGGCTGCTGCATTCTTAGGCTAAATTCCTAGAAGTGGGATTGTCTACAGTGGTTGAACTAATTTACATTCCTACCAGCAGTGTAGGAGGATTCCCCTTTTTCCACAACCTCATCAACATTTGTTGTTGTTTGTCTTTTGAATGGTGGCGAATCTTACTGGTGTGAGGTGATATCTCATTGTGGTTTTAATTTGCATTTCTCTGATGATTAGTAATGTGGAGCATCTTTTCATGTGTCTGTTGGCCATCTGAATTTCTTCTTTGTAGAACTGTCTGTTCAGCTCCTCTGCCCATTTTGTAATTGGATTATTGCTTTTTGTTTGTTGAGGTGCATGAGCTCTTTATATATTTTGGATGTCAACCCTTTATCAGATCTGTCTTTTATAAATATATTCTCCCATACTGTAGAGTACCTTTTTGTTCTATTGATGGTGTCCTTTGCTGTACAGAAGCTTTTCAGCTTGATATAGTCCCACCTGTTCATTGTTGCTTTTGTTTCCCTTGCCTGGGGAGATATGTTCATGAAGAAGTTGTTCATGCTTATATCCAAGAGATTTTTGCCTATGTTTTTTTCTAAGAGTTTTATGGTTTCATGACTTACATTCAGGTCTTTGATCCATTTTGAATTTACTTTTGTGTATGGGGTTAGACAGTGATACAGTTTCATTCTCTTACATGTAGTTGTCCAGTTTTGCCAGCCATCTTTTGAAGAGACTGTCATTTCCCCATTGTATGTCCATGGCTCCTTTATCAAATATTAATTGACCATATATGTTTGGGTTAATGTCTGGAGTCTCTATTCTGCTCCACTGGTCAGTGGCTCTGTTCTTGTGCCAGTACCAAATTGTCTTGATTACTGTGGCTTTGTAGTAGAGCTTGAAGTTGGGGAGTGAGATCCCCCCACTTTATTCTTCCTTCTCAGGATTGCTTTGGCTATTAGGGGTCTTTGGTATGAATTTTTGAACTATTTGTTCCAGTTCATTGAAGAATGTTGTTGGTAATTTGATAGAGATTGCATCAAATCTGTATATTGCTTTGGGCAGGATGGTCATTTAGACAATATTAATTCTTCCTAGCCAAGAGCATGGGATGAGTTTCCATTTGTTAGTGTCCCCTTTAATTTCTCTTAAGAGTGCCTTGTAGTTTTCAGGGTATAGGTCTTTCACTTCCTTGGTTAGGTTTATTCCTACATATTTTATTCTTTTTTGATGTAATTGTGAATGGAATTGTTTTCCTGAATTCTCTTTCTATTAGTTCATTGTTACTGTATAGGAAAGCCACAGATTTCTGTGTGTTAATTTTGTATCCTGCAACTTTGCTGTATTCCCATATCAGTTCTAGTAGTTTTGGAGTGGAGTCTTTAGGGTTTTTTATGTACAATATCATGTCATCTGTAAATAGTGACAGTTTAACTTCTTCTTTACCAATTTGGATTGGTTGTATTTCTTTCTTTTGTCTAATTGCCATGGCTAGGACCTCCAGTACTATGTTGAATAGCAGTGGGGAGAGTGGACATCCCTGTTTTGTTCCCGATCTCAGATGAAAGGCTTTCACCTTCTTGCTGTTCAATATGATGTGGCTGTGGGCTTATCATATATGGCCTTTGTTATGTTGAGGTACTTGCCCTGTATAGCCATTTTGCTGAGAGTTTTTATCATGAATGGATGTTGAATTTTGTTGAATGCTTTTTCAGCATCTATGGAGATGATCATGTGGTTTTTGTCTTTCTTTTTGTTTATGTGGTAGTTGATATTGATAGATTTTTGAATGTTGTACCATCCTTGCATCCCTGGGATGAATCCCACTTGGTCATGGTGTATGATCCTCTTGATGTATTTTTGAATTCGATTTGCTAATATTTTGTTGAGTATTTTTGCATGTATGTTCATCAGGGATATTAGTCTGTAATTTTCTTTTTTTGTGGGGTCTTTGCCAGGTTTTGGTATTAGGGTGATGTTGGCTTCATAGAATGAGTTTGGGAGTATTCCCTCTTCTTCTATTTTTTGGAAAACTTTAAGGAGAATGGGTATTATGTCTTCTCTGTATGTCTGATAAAATTACGATGTAAATCCATCTGGCCTGGGGGTTTTGTTCTTGGGTAGTTTTTTGATTACTGTTTCAATTTCTTTTCTGGTAATTGGTTTGTTTAGATTTTATGTTTCTTCCTTGGTCAGTCTAAGAAGGTTTTATTTTTCTAAGAAGTTGTCCATTTCTTCTAGGTTTTCCAATTTGTTAGCATATAGGTTTTCATAGTAGTCTCTAAGAATTCTTTGTATTTCTATGGGGTCCGTCATTATTTTTCCTTTCTCATTTCTAATTCTGTTTATGTGTGTTGACTCTCTTTTCCTCTTAATAAGTCTGACTAGAGGCTTATCTATTTTGTTCATTTTCTCGAAGAACCAGCTCTTGGTTTCATTGATTTTTTTTTATTGTTTTATTCTTCTCAATTTTATTTATTTCTTCTCTGATCTTTATTATATTCCTCCTTTTGCTGACTTTTGGCCTCATTTGTTCTTCTTTTTCCAATTTTCATAATTGTGACATTAGACTATTCATTTGGGATTGTTCTTCCTTCTTTAAATATGCCTGAATTGCAATATACTTTCCTCTTAAGACTGCTTTTGCTGTATCCCACAGTAGTTGGGGCTTTGTGTTGTTGTTGTCATTGGTTCCATATATTGCTGGATCTCCATTTTGATTTGGTCATTGATCCATTGATTATTTAGGAGCATGTTGTTAAGCCTCCATGTGTTTGTGAGCGTTTTTGCTTTCTTTGTACAATTTATTTCTAGTTTTATGCCTTTGTGGTCTGAAAAGTTGGTTGGTAGGATTTCAATCATTTGGAGTTTACTAGGCTCTTTTTGTTGCCTAGTATGTGGTCTATTCGGGAGAATGTTCCATGTGCACTTGAGAAGAATGTGTATCCTGTTGCTTTTGGATGTAGAGTTCTGTAGATGTCTATTAGGTCCATCTGTTCTAGTGTGTTGTTCAGTGCCTCTGTGTCTTTACTTATTTTCTGTCTGGTGAATCTATCCTTTGGAGTGAGTGGTGTGTTGAAGTCTCCTAAAATGAATGCATTGCAATCTGTTTCCTCCTTTAGTTCTGTTAGTATTTGTTTCACATATGCTGGTGCTCCTGTGTTGGGTGCATGTATGTTTACAATGGTTATATCCTCTTGTTGTACTGAGCCCTTTATCATTATGTGATGTCCTTCTTTATTTCTTGTTATTTTCTTTGTTTTGAAGTCTGTTTTGTCTGATACTAGTACTGCAACACCTGCTTTTTTCCCCCTGCTGTTTGCATGAAATATCTTTTTCCATCCCTTGACTTTTAGTCTGTACATGTCTTTGGGTTTGAGATGGGTCTCTTGTAGGCAGCTAACAGATGGGTCTTGCTTTTTTATCCATTCTATTACTCTGTGTCTTTTGATTGATGCATTCAGTCCATTTACATTTAGGGTGATTATTGAAAGATATGTACTTCTTGCCATTTCAGGCATTAGATTCGTGGTTACCAAAATTTCAAGGTTTTCTTTAGTATCTTACTGCCTAACTTAACGCACTTATTGAGTTATTATAGACACTGTCTGGTGATTCTTTATTTCTCTCCCTTCTTATTCCTCCACCTCCATTCCTTATATGTTGGCTGTTTTATTCTGTGCTCTTTTGTGTTTCCTTTAACTGCTTTTGTGGGTAGTTGATTTTAATTTTTCCCTTTAGTTAGTATTTGGTTGGTCTGCTTTCTTTGTTGTGATTTTATTTTCTCTGGTGACATCTGTTTAGCATTAGGAGTGCTCCCATCTAGAGCAGTCCCTCTAAAATACCCTGTAGAGGTGGTTTGTGGGAGGCCAATTCCCTCAACTTTTGCTTCTCTGGGAATTGTTTAATCCCTCCTTCATATTTAGATGATAATCATGCTGGATACAGTATTCTTGGTTCAAGGCCCTTTTGTTTCATTGCATTAAATATATCATGCCATTCTCTTCTGGCCTGTAAGGTTTCTGTTGAAAAGTCTGATGATAGCCTGATGCGTTTTCCTTTGTAGTTGACCTTTTTTCTCTCTCTGGCTGCCTTTAATACTCTGTCCTTGTCCTTGAACTTTGCCATTTATTTATTATGTGTCTTGGTGTTGTCCTCCTTGGGTCTCTTCTGTTGGGGGTTCTGTGTGCTTCTGTGATCTGAATGACTATTTCCTCCCCCAGTTTGGGGAAGTTTTCAGCAATTATTTCTTCAAATACACTTTGTATCCTTTTTTCTCTCTCTTCTTCTTCTGGTACCCTTATAATGTGGATATTGTTCTGTTTGGATTGGTCACACAGTTCTCTTAATATTGTTTCATTCCTGGAGATCCTTTTATCTCTCCCTGTTTCAGCTTCTACACGTTCCTGTTCTCTGGTTTCTATTCCATCAATGGCCTTTTGCATCTTATCCATTCTGCTTCTAAATCCTTCCAGAGACTGTTTCATTCCTGTAATCTCCTTCCAGACTTCATCCCTTAGCTCTTGCATATTTCTCTGCAGCTCCATCAGCATGGTTATGACCTTTATTTTGAATTCTTTTTCAGGGAGATTGGTTAGGTCTATTTCCCCAGATTCCTTCTCAGGGGAGGATGTCTGGGTTAGTCTGGTCTTTATCAAATTCTTCTGCCTTTTCATGGAGATAGAGGTAGTTGTGGGTAGGTGGCATGTGTGTCAGCTGGGAGAACGTCCCTTCTTATTGGTTTGTGGCCTTCCTCTCCTGGGAGAACAGTGACCCCAGTGGCTTATGCTGGGCAGCTGTGCACAGATGGGGTTTCTAATTCTTGCCCATCCGCTGTGAAGGAATCTCTGCCCTGCTGCTGTGGGTGTGGCCAGCCTCAGTCTGCTGCTCCACTATGGCAGAGTGGCATTGGTGGGGAAATGGGTGGGAGGGTATTTATCTCCAAGAGGGGCCTCTGAACTGTGCTACTGCCCAGGGGGTTAGGGTGCCTGGAGTTCCCTGGGATTCCCAGCTGCTGGGCTAAGTGTCCTGGGACGTTTCTGTCCAGCTGTGGGGTCCCTGTCCCTTTAAGTCTTTCAAAAAGCAGTCACTTTTCTTTGTCCCAGGGGCGCTCACTGCGGGGACCCTCTCACAGGTTTTACTGTCCTGTTTCCCTAGTATCCAGCACCCCATGCACTATATGTCTGCACTCCCAGTGCGGATGGCTAGGGCTGGGTATTTAGCAGTCCTGGGCTCCCTGTCCCTCCCCACTCTGACTCCTCTCCTCCCGCTGGGAGCTGGGGTGAGGGGTGCTTAGGTCCCACCAGGCCATGGCTTGTATCTTACCCTCTTCATGGGGTGCTGGGTTCTTGCAGGTGTAGAAGTAGCCTGGCTGTTGTCCTGTATCTTCTGGTCTCTCTTTTAGGGGTAGTTGTTTTTGTTGTATTTTCAAAAATATATATGGTTTTGGGAGGAGATTTCCACTGCTCTACTCATGCCGCCATCTTGGCTCCACCTCTTATTATGTAAATTTTTGTGTGGTCTTACATCCTTTCAGAATGAGGGTGGGTATATATAAATGAAATCTAGATGCCATACCATATATTTCTGAAGAATCCATGCTGTGCTAAAAATAATAAGGCATATGGAATTGACAAGGCTGAGGCAGACCTTTAAATATTTATGGGACCATGTTATCGGAACACCAATAAAAAAATAATATTACTAATAAAAATGGTAGCACAGTTAGCTCTCTTCCAGTATTTACACTGAGCATCACTGTTAATCATTTACTTCCCTATAATTCAATGGGGCTGTTCTTCCTCCTTGAAGATGCATATCTTAAAAGACATTTGCCTCTAAAAGACTTTATTTTCATCAAACTTAAAAATCCAATCCAGTCTGAAGCCTTCTTTATTAATCCCTTGTTTTATATAGGGGGAAATGTGTTCTTAGTGCACTCATCCACACCTGTCCAGAGAGCTAACGGAGAGGGTTTGTGAAGCTACTCAATCAACCCACCCACCCACTCACCCTTCTTTTTTCCAATATGGATGAAGATATTTAGAATGAACTGCAGATTTTTAGTTCTTTTCCCCAAAGTTTTCATATATTCTAAAACTTTCTCATTGTGAGAGCTTGCTCTGATTGCATTAAAACAATGTACTGAGAAAAACTGTGCCTTAACCAGCACAACTTCCATGCTATACCAGTGTACCAACACCGCCTCTCTAGTCACCAATTCCGTATGAACTAATGTGCAAACAAAAACTGTTGTTGACCTCCTCAACATTAATGTGCGTTAGCCTTTTGTTTCATATAGTTGCATAGCCTCTACTATTAGTCATATGTATAGTTACAACTCTGTTATGAAAGAACTCATCGCAAAATAACAAGTTTTTTAAAAAATGCACATTTTTCATCCCTTCTGACTCAAAAGGCTGACAGTGATTCAGAAGGCCATGCAAAATCCAGGTACTGAAATTCATGATTTCTGTCGAAAGTTCTCTGTTAGAACTCTATCTTTCTGTATCTGCTTTTTATGCTTCTCTTTCTGTGTTGGTTTCCTTCTCCTCAACCAGGGGCAGGTTTCCTCCAGGTAGCAGGGGAGATAGGCCCCGGCAGCAGTCTTGAGTCAGGAACCTCCTACTTGGAACAATCCAGTGGACAGAGGAATGGTGTGCCTCGACTGGCTAGGCATGGGTCATGTGCTTACACCTGCACCAGAGGGTCGGTGGGACAGTGTGACTGACAGTTATTGCAGAACTTACAGGTTGGGTGGAAGTGGGTTGAATGAATGAGGAGACCTGGGCTGACCCAAACAACAGCTTCCCATGATGTACATGCCAATACCTGTGTACTGAGGAAGCACTGTAGTATTAAAGTATAAAACAAGAGTTGTTGTCATTAGGTGTTAAGACATCTTTAGGAAATGTCAGCCAAATAATGGAAGTTCAAGGTCAATGTAAGAAATATTAAAAGTGCTAACACACATGCTGAGAATCTAGGTTTCAGGAGAGAAAGTATAAGTCAGGACAGAGGATTAAAAGAATAAAATAAAAGATAAATGTTTAAAGACTAAAAAGAAAGAAAAACAAGAAAAAGGCAAAAGGAAAAGATGGTACTAAAGCAAAGAATAAAATCTCCCTAATTAAGGCTGGATGGGAAGAAAGAATTGAAGGAAAGGAAAACCAGTAAGAAAATCCTCAGTCCCAGCCTGTGAAAGCATTAAAGAAGATTATGAGTGATAACAGGTACTTTAATATATTGCGGATTTGGTTTACGGTAACATTTTTATTGCATATTGGGATTATAGGTGGTTATTTGTTTCTTAAGTAAATAGGAAAAATGCTTCAAGAATATGTGAATGGCATTGAATGATTGAAGATTAACAGCTAGAAGTAGTTAAGGCCTGGGTTAAAATCACACTTATTTGTAAGCTTGGTGAGTCAGAATCATTTCCAATGCTAAATGGTAATTCTTATAAGGTTACCTGGGGCAAAAGTAATATCCTTCACAATGCCAGTTTTCAGAAGCAAGGTTTTTAACAGTCATTCTTGATGGAAGGGAAATCAGGACCTTGAAGTAAGAGTTCAATTTTGGATAAAAAGAGTTCAATTTCTGATCAAAAGAAGCAAAGGAGAAAATTTAAATAGGTTCTGAAATTCAGGCAAATGGAGAAAAGAAGTCTTTTCCAGAGAATTTCTATAAAAACACATGCTGATTGCTGATGCAACATTGATGAATGTGGACTGAAATGAATTCATTTATTCCATTGTGTGATAAGAAAACTGGAGATGCCATGCAATTAAATTAACTGCAATAATTAGTTTTTTTAAGAAAGGGAATTTAAAGGGCAGAATTCTACCTGTCATTCTGTAAACAAAATGGCTTTGAAAGTGCTATTGGAAAGTGTCACTTAGGTGCAGAGCTCTTCGAGGTTTGAATTTAAAACAGAATCAACACATTTCTAATTTACTTGAGACCTGGATTATCAGGCTCCTCATATCTATGGGGGACTAGAACAAAGTGGAAAAGGCAAAAATGTATAGTCTTATACCTTTGTATAAGTACTTTCTCAAGAACTGTGGAGGGACATAGGAAAATAATTGCCTCTCTAACAATACCCTAACATTCTAACATTGTGATATTAAATACCTCTATGAATACTGTTAAAATATGTATACAGTTTTATTAATATGCCAGAAATTTACATAAGGAATGAAAACAGGTAAGTTAACCTGAAAATGTCCCTATGTACATTACTTGTTTAAAAATGTATGTATCAAATGCATATATCTGCATTTGCTGAGAGATACTTGTTCATCTAGTTTGGGAAAATCCCACAGAATTTAGAGCCAAAGGAATAGGACAAATACCCACATCTACTCTCATGGGTCAAGTTACCCTTTCAGAACCTATATTTTCATTTGTAACATGGGGATTTATTTTTAAAAACCATCATTTTTTACTGTCTACTACATGTGGACACAGGACTATGGAAATTGATAGGAAATGACCCTGGTTCCCCAGAAGCTTGTGTTCTTTGGTGGATAGTGATAACACTGAACTCAAAGGATTATTGAGAGTGATTACGAGGGGAAGTGATCCCTAAACTATAAGATTTTTTGCAATCATTATTAAATATAGTTAATGAATAAAGAGATTCATAGTTTTCTAATGTGAATACTCATAAAACTGAATACATTCAATAAAGAGATATTAGATAAGCTTTATTGCTTCAAGATTTTATAATCCTGTTCTTCCCAAACCCTTCCTTTGAGATGTAATACATTACTGATTTGTTATTGATAACACCCTCTCCCAATCCTATCCCAAGCAGGGATTGAAGACTTTCCCAGTCCTACTCCATTAACTGTTAGGACCAATTATGACTGAGATGTAAAAGCTAACACGACATTCATTCTTCCCAGGCTCAATTTCTCTCCCAGTAGAATTGGGAGGAGAAGGTAAGCCAGATATATTTTTTAAAGTTTTTTATTAAGGTTTCACATGAAAAAACAATGTGGTTACTACATTTACCCATATTATCAAGTCCCCACCCATACCTTAATGCAGTCACTGTCCATCAGTGCAACAAGTTGCCAGAGATCCATTATGTCCCTCCTCTGTGACACACTGTTCTCCCCATGATCCCCCACACCATGTGTACTAAACATAATACCCCTCAGTCCCCTTCTCCCTCCCTCCCCACCTGCCCTCCCACACTCCTCACCTTTGGAACCACTAGTTCATTCTTGGAGTCTCTGAGTCTGCTGCCATTTTGTTCCTTCAGTTTTGCTTCATTGTTATACTCCACAAATGAGGGAAATCATTTGGCATTTGTCTTTCTCCACCTGACTTATTTCAATGAGCATAATGTCCTCCAGCTCCATCCATGTTGTTGCAAATGGTAGGATTTTTTTCTTTCTTCTGGCTGAATAGTATTCCATTGTATATATGTACCACATCTTTATCCATTCATCTACAGATGGACACTTAGGTTACTTCCATATCTTGGCTGTTGTAAAAAGTGCTGTGATAAACATAGGGGTGCATATGTCTTTTTGAATCTGAGAAGTTGTATTCTTTGGGTATATTCCAAGGAGTGGGATTCCCGGGTCAAATGGTATTTCTATTTTTAGTTATTTGAGGAACCTGCTTATTGCTTTCCACAATATGCTACCACAACTAGCTTACATTCCCACCAGTAGTGTAGGAGGGTTCCCCTTTCTCTGCATCCTCACCAACATTTATTGTTCTTAGTCTTTTTGATACTGGCCATCCTTACCGGTGTGAGGTTGTATCTCATTGTGGTTTTAATTTGCATTTCCCTGATGATCAGTGATGTGGAGCATCTTCTCATGTGTCTGTTGGCCATCTGAATTTCTTCTTTGGAGAACTGTCTCTTCATATCCTCTGCCCATTTGTTAATCAGGTTATTTGCTTTTTGGGTGTTGAGGTGTGTAAGTTCTTGTTAACCCCTTGTCAGATATGTCATTTACAAATATATTCTCCCATACTGTAGGATGCCTTTTTGTTTTGTTGATGATGTCCTTTGCCATACAAAACCTTTTTAGTTTGATGTGGTCCCATGAGTTCATTTTTGCTTTTGTTTCCCTTTCTCGAGGAGATGGGTTCAGGAAGAAGTGGCTCATGCTTCTATTCAGGAGATGTTTGCTTATGTTGTCTTCTGAGAGTTTTATGGTTTCATGACTTACATTCAAGTCTTTAATCCATTTTGAGTTTACTTTTGTGTGTGGGGTCAAACAATAATCTAGTTTCATTTTCTTGCATGTAGCTGTCCAGTTTTACCAACACCAGCTGTTGAAGAGGCTGTCATTTCCCCATTGTATGTCCATGGCTCCTTTATCATATATTAATTGACCATATATGGTTGGGTTTATATCAGGGCTCTCTAGTCTGTTCCATTGGTCTATGGGTCTGTTCTTGTGCCAGTTCCAAATTGTCTTGATTACTGTGGCTTTGTAGTAAAGCTTGAAGTTGGGGAGTATAATTCCCCTTGCTTTATTCTTCCTTTTCAGGATTGTTTGGCTATTCGAGGTCTTTTGTGGTTCCATATGAATTTTAGCCAGATATTTCATTTTGCTCCTAATTCCCATCTGCTTTAATTTTTATAGGGGGCAAAGAGTCATTCATTCAACATCTATTGACATCAACTTCCAATGATAGGTTTGCAGCAATATCATTTGAGGAGCAGAGATTTCCCAGTCAGTGTTGAGCAGGACCATTCAGTGCACTGGGGATGTCTCCTTTCTCTTGTCTGTTGTATCCTTTTTGTGGGGTTTTATAGATCATTTGTATCTAACTGATAAGCTTACAGATGGTCATCAGTGTTTCTTCTGGGAGGCATTTGACACCAGTACAGCTGCCTGCTTCAAGAGAGTCCTTGTTACACTGATGTAATGATTTTCCTAGGGGTGGAGTATTTTGCTTTTCACCATTTTTATAAAATAATACAAGCCTAATGAGTGTAAGACCACACACACACACACATACACACAATTGGAAAGTTTAACAATGTAAAAGGAGAGAAAATGAGTCTTAGCAAGCTGGTAGGTTCCAGTTATTGAATCAAGTTAAAGTTAACTTAGAGGGGTTGTATACCAGGGGAGTATCCCTCTTTCTTTACCTATATTAAAGCTGATAGAAGCAATAAAACCTGAAACCAACAACATTTGTGAAATCAATGGAAAAAATTTTGAGAGATTTTGAAACACATTGTTTAAATAGATAAATGGTTGGTGATGGCTTGATCAACATTCTCAAGAAAGGAAAAAAATATGATTGAGGGCCACAAGTAAACACTTATTATTGAAAGAATGAAGAAAAGTAGGTTAAATTCACAAACCATATATATAGTATTATATCTACTTTGTGGGTGATTTAAAGGCTTTTTAAAGGTTATTTTGACTTTAGAGATTTTCACTTTATATTCATTAACTTTCAAACCTAAGATGAAGCTCTACTTTATATTAAAAAAAAACAATTCCTTGGTCTCATTTGCAAAGATGTGCTCCTTATCACAATAAAAAATGTCAGTAGGAAAGTAAAAGTTATTTAGTAAAATTATTTATATTTAAAAAGATAAAAAGTAGTCATTCTGTTGAATAATAAATGAAAATCCATTGCATCATCAATGAATGGTCCCTAAAGAAATTTTGGGAAATATTGTGTCAGTAAAGCCAAAAATTCTTCTTTACGAACATATTAAAAATTCTGTTAGATTCCTAAATCTCTAAAGCATGTCCTTACACCCACAAGAGCAGTTAGTATTATATTGATGAGATAAAGTTGAGTTAAAATGGGGAAGGGTAGAGGGCTTAGTGGGTGATCTTGGTATATTTTTTACTTGGGTAATTTAACATCTGAGTTTCATTTTCTTCATCTGTAAAATGGAAGTAATAACACCTTCAAGGATTCTTATAAGAATTGGACATAATGTATTAAAGATCCTTTGGAGAGTGCTTTGGGCTCCTAGTAATAAACAGCTATGATTCATACAATTATACCTGGCCTGAGCTGGGTGCTGTTCTACTAAATCAGAAAGTTCCAAGAACAATCATAGAGGAGATTAATATAGCATTTATGATAAGAATCACTTTTTTTTCCTCTGGCTTCTAAAGGTCCAATAATGAAAAACTTGTAGAATTTTAATCAAGGAGGTTGTAAATAGAAGAAAACTTTATTTATTCTGAAGTCAGGTTTATTTTTGAGAAAAACATACTTTTAAACAATAAAATCACAATGAGAGTAAACTATGACAGAGGAAGAGACAACCACTGCTTATAACTCATAACCACAAAAGAATGTTTATTTCTGTGATCATCATCCAAAACATGATGACTCTGGGGTAGTTTAGATTACAGATAATGAAATGAAAGCCAAATCTTCTTTCTCTTGTAGTCCCATCTTAAAGATCCTTGGTGGGAGAATTCTTATTGTTTCTTGAAAAGTCGTATCAATATTGAGTCCCATATCTGACTACCTGGGGTAGCATTGCTGATGAGACATGGCAGTTTTCTTCCTCAAGAGGCAGATACTGGAGCAAATTGAAATGTAAGGTGAAACTTTCCCTAAGGTAATGACTTTTTGGGGCATTCTCTAGGGAACTATATTATTTTAAGGTTCCTCTCACGAAAGAGAGCTGTGTGGGACCAAATAGCTCTAAAATCATTTGAGAAACAAATGACATACTCTTGACTAAAATATGTTAATCCCTTATTCAGCCTGAGAGGGAATAGAATTTCCTGCACTTAACGTAAAGAAGTGTTTGATGTAGATAGATCCCTTAGGAGCCAAATCCTTCGTTCATAACCAACCTTTCTTCTCCTTATTTAAAAAGTAGGAATACTTGAAGAACAATGGTGGCAAGGGCACGTGAAGAATGACTGTTGCCCCCTTCTGCAAATATTCACTGAACACCCATGTGCTAGATGTGTAGAATAAGCCCTCCCAGGGCACTGTTTGTATTCACCTTCTACCTCAGCTCCTAGCAATCACAATGTACAGGTCATATTCTTCTTTAAAAAATAAAATAAATAGGGGGCGGAGCCAGGATGGCGGCATGAGTAGAGTAGTGGAACTCTCCTCCCAAAATCACATAGAATTATGAAAATATAATAAAGACAAATCTTCCTAAAATAGAGACCAGAGGACACAGGACAACATCCAGACCACATCCACACCTGCGAGAACCCAGCACCTCGCAAAGGGGGTAAGATACAAGCCTCGGCCTGGCGGGACACGAGCGCCCCTCCCCCCGCCTCCTGGCAGGTGGAAAGAAACCGGAGTGGTTTTTTTTTTCTTTTTTGGCGAGTGTTTTTGGAAGCCCTAAGGGGACAGGGATCTGAATACTAGGGAAACAGGGCAGCAAGACTGGTGAGCGGGTGCCTGAGACCGGTGCCTGAGGACAAAGAAAATTGCGCGTTTTTTCCTTTTTTTCTTTTTCCTCTTTCTTTGTTGCTGTTGTTGTTTTGGTTTGGAGAGTGCTTTTTGGAAGTCTTAAAGGGGCAGGACAGGACACTTAGCCCAGAGGCAGGGAATCTGGGGATCTCTGGGCACTCTAACCCTCTGGGCAACAGGGAGCACAGAGGCCCATTATGGAGATAAAGAGCCTCCTGGCCGCTCCCCCTCCAATGGGGCTCCACCAATTTGGAGGAGCAGCCCCAGCCAGGCCACGCCCACAGCAACAGCGGAGATAAACTCCATAGCAACTGGGCAGGTAGCAGAAGCCCTGTCGGCGCACAGCTGGCAAACATAAGCCACTAGAGGTCGCTATTCTCCCAGGAGAGGAAGGCCACAAACCAACAAGAAGGAAAGCTCTTCCAGCTGTCACTCATACCAGCTCTGCAAACTATCTCTATCACCATGAAAAGGCAAAACTACAGGCAAAGATCACAGAGACAACACCTGAGAAGAAGACAGACCTAACTAGTCCTCCTAAAAAAGAATTCAAAATAAAAATCATGAACATGCTGACACAGATGCACAGAAAAATGCAAGAGCAATGGGATGAAGTCCGGAGGGAGATCATAGATGTCAGGAAGGAGATCACAGAAGGGAAACAATCCCTAGAAGGATTTATAAGCAGAATGGATAAGATGCAAGAGGCCATTGAAGGAATAGAAAACAGAGAACAGGAACATAAGGAAGCTGACATAGAGAGAGATAAAAGGATCTCCAGGAACGAAACAACACTAAGAGAACTATGTGACCAATCCAAAAGGAATAATATTCGTATTATAGGGGTACCAGAAGAAGAAGAAAGAGGAAAAGGGATAGAAAGTCTCTTTGAAGAAATAATTGCTGAAAACTTCCCCAAACTGGGGGAGGAAATAATCGAACAGACCACGGACATACACAGAACCCCCAACAGAAAGGATCCAAGGAGGTCAACAACAAGACACATAATAATTAAAATGGCAAGGATCAAGGACAAGGAAAGAGTTTTAAAGGCAGCTAGAGAGAAAAAGGTCACCTATAAAGGAAAACCCATCAGGCTAACATCAGACTTCTTGACAGAAACCCTACAGGCCAGAAGAGAATGGCATGATATATTTAATGCAATGAAACAGAAGGGCCTTGAACCAAGGATACTGTATCCAGCACGACTATCATTAAAATATGATGGTGGGATTAAACAATTCCCAGACATGCAAAAGCTGAGGGAATTTGCTTCCCACAAACCACCTCTACAGGGAATCTTACAGGGACTGCTCTAGATGGGAGCACTCCTAAAAAGAGCACAGAACAAAACATACAACATATGAAGAATGGAGGAGGAGGAATAAGAAGGGAGAGAAGAAAAGAATCTCCAGACAGTGTATATAACAGCTCAATAAGCGAGCTAAGCTGGGCACTAAACACTAAAGTGGCTAACCTTAAACCTTTGGTAACCACGAATCTAAAGCCTGCAATGGCAATAAGTACATATCTCTCAATAGTCACCCTAAATATAAATGGACTTAATGCACCAATCAAAAGACACAGAGTAATAGAATGGATAAAAAAGCAAGACCCATCTATATGCTGCTTACAAGAAACTCACCTCAAACACAAAGACATGCACAGACTAAAAGTCAAGGGATGGAAAAACATATTTCAGGCAAACAATAGCCAGAAGAAAGCAGGGGTTGCAGTACTAATATCAGACAAAGGAGACTTCAAAACAAAGAAAGTAACAAGAGATAAAGAAGGACACTACATAACGATAAAGGGCTCAGTCCAACAAGAGGATATAACCATTATAAACATACATGCACCCAACACAGGAGCACCAGCATATGTGAAACAAATACTAACAGAACTAAAGAGGGAAGTAGACTGCAATGCATTCATTTTAGGAGACTTCAACACACCACTCACCCCAAAGATAGATCCACTGGGCAGAAAATAAGTAACGGCACACAGGCACTGAACAACACACTAGAACAGATGGACCTAATAGACATCTATAGAGCTCTACATCCAAAAGCAACAGGATATACATTCTTCTCAAGTGCACATGGAACATTCTCCAGAATAGACTACATACTAGCTCACCAAAAGAGCCTCAGTAAATTCCAAAATATTGAAATTCTACCAACCAATTTTTTCAGACCACAAAGGTATAAAACTAGAAATAAATTCTACAAAGAAAACAAAAAGGCTCACAAACACATGGAGGTTTAACAACATGCTTCTAAATAATCAATGGATCAATGAACAAATCAAAAAAGAGATCAAGGAATATATAGAAACAAATGACAACAACAACACAAAGCCCCAACTTCTGTGGGATGCAGTGAAAGCAGTCTTAAGAGGAAAGTATATAGCGATTCAGGCACACTTGAAGAAGGAAGAACAATCCCAAATGAATAGTCTAACATCACATTTATCGAAACTGGAAAAAGAAGAACAAATGAGGCCCAAAGGGAGCAGAAGGAGGGACATAACAAAGATCAGAGAAGAAATAAACAAAATTGAGAAGAATAAAACTATAGCAAAAATAAACGAAACCAAGAGCTGGTTCTTTGAGAAAATAAACAAAATAGATAAGCCTCTAGCCAAACTTATTAAGAGAAAAAGAGAATCAACACAAATCAACAGAATCAGAAATGAGAACGGAATAATCACGACAGACTCCACAGAAATACAAAGAATTATTAAAGACTACTATGAAAACCTATATGCCAACAAGCTGGAAAACCTAGAAGAAACGGACAACTTCCTTGAAAAATACAACCTCCCAAGACTGACCAAGGAAGAAACACAAAAGTTAAACAAACCAATTACGAGCAAAGAAATTGAAATGGTAATCAAAAAACTACCCAAGAACAAAACCCCGGGGCTGGACGAATTTACCTTGGAATTTTATCAGACACACAGAGAAGACATAATACCCATTCTCCTTAAAGTGTTCCAAAAAATAGAAGAGGAGGAAATACTCCCAAACTCATTCTATGAAGCCAACATCACCCTAATACCAAAACCAGGCAAAGACCCCACAAAAAAAGAAAATTACAAACCAATATCCCTGATGAATGTAGATGCAAAAATACTCAATAAAATATTAGCAAACAGAATTCAAAGGTATATCAAAAGGATCATACACCATGACCAAGTGAGATTCATCCCAGGGATGCGAGGATGGTACAATATTCGAAAATCCATCAACATCATCCACCACATCAACAAAAAGAAAGACAAAAACCACATGATCATCTCCATAGATGCTGAAAAAGCATTTGACAAAATTCAACATCCATTCATGATAAAAACTCTCAGCAAAATGGGAATAGAGGGCAAGTACCTCAACATTATAAAGGCCATATATGATAAACCCACAGCCAACATTATACTGAACAGCGAGAAGCTGAAAGCATTTACTCTGAGATCGGGAACTAGACAGGGATGCTCACTCTCCCCACTGTTATTTAACATGGTACTGGAGGTCCTAGCCACGGCAATCAGACAAAACAAAGAAATACAAGGAATCCAGATTGGTAAAGAAGAAGTTGAACTGTCACTATTTGCAGATGATATGATACTGTACATAAAAAACCCTAAAGACTCCACTCCAAAACTACTAGAACTGATATCGGAATACAGCAAAGTTGCAGGATACAAAATTAACACACAGAAATCTGTAGCTTTCCTATACACTAACAATGAACCAATAGAAAGAGAAATCAGGAAAACAATTCCATTCACAATTGCATCAAAAAGAATAAAATACCTAGGAATAAACCTAACCAAAGAAGTGAAAGACCTATACCCTGAAAACCACAAGTCACTCTTAAGAGAAATTCAAGGGGACACTAACAAATGGAAACTCATCCCATGCTCATGGCTAGGAAGAATTAATATCGTCAAAATGGCCATCCTGCCCAAAACAATATACAGATTTCATGCAATCCCTCTCAAATTACCAGCAACATTCTTCAATGAACTGGAGCAAATAATTCAAAAATTCATATGGAAACACCAAAGACCCCGAATAGCCAAAGCAATCCTGAGAAAGAAGAATAAAGTAGGGAGTATCTCACTCCCCAACTTCAAGCTCTACTACAAAGCCATAGTAATCAAGACAATTTGGTACTGGCACAAGAACAGAGCCACAGACCAGTGGAACAGATTAGAGACTCCAGAAATTAACCCAAACATATATGGTCAATTAATATTTGATAAAGGAGCCATGGACATACAATGGCAAAATGACAGTCTCTTCAACATGGTGCTGGCAAAACTGGACAGCTACATGTAGGAGAATGAAACTGGACCTTTGTCTAACCCCATATACAAAGGTAAACTCAAAATGGATCAAAGACCTGAATGTAAGTCATGAAACCATTAAACTCTTGGAAAAAAACATAGGCAAAAACCTCTTAGACATAAACATGAGTGACCTCTTCTTGAACATATCTCCCCGGGCAAGGAAAACAACAGCAAAAATGAGCAAGTGGGACTACATTAAGCTGAAAAGCTTCTGTACAGCGAAAGACACCATCAATAGAACAAAAAGGAACCCTACAGTATGGGAGAATATATTTGAAAATGACAGATCTGATAAAGGCTTGACGTCAAGAATATATAAAGAGCTAACATGCCTCAACAAACAAAAAACAAATAACCCAATTAAAAAATGGGCAGAGGAACTGAATAGACACTTCCCTAAAAAAGAAATACAGATGGCCAACAGACACATTAAAAGATGCTCCACATCGCTAATTATCAGAGAAATGCAAATTAAAACTACAATGAGGTATCATCTCACACCAGTAAGGATAGCTGCCATCCAAAAGACAAACAACAACAAATGTTGGCGAGGCTGTGGAGAAAGGGGAACCCTCCTACACTGCTGGTGGGAATGTAAATTAGTTCAACCATTGTGGAAAGCAGTATGGAGGTTCATCAAAATGCTCAAAACAGACTTACCATTTGACCCAGGAATTCCACTCCTAGGAATTTACCCTAAGAACGCAGCAATCAGGTTTGAGAAAGACAGATGCACCCCTATGTTTATCGCAGCACTATTTACAATAGCCAAGAATTGGAAGCAACCTAAATGTCCATCAGTAGATGAGTGGATAAAGAAGGTGTGGTACATATACACAATGGAATACTACTCAGCCATAAGAATAGGAAAAATCCTACCATTTGCAGCAACATGGATGGAGCTGGAGAGTATTATGCTCAGTGAAATAAGCCAAGCAGAGAAAGAGAAATACCAAATGATTTCACTCATCTGAGGAGTATAAGAACACAGGAAAAACTGAAGGAACAAAACAGCAGTGGAATTACAGAACCCAAAAATGGACTAACAGGTACCAAAGGGAAAGGAACAGGGGAGGATGGGTGGGCAGGGAGGCTAAGGGGGGGAAGAAGAAGGGGGGTATTAAGATTAGCATGCATTGGGGGGAGGGAGAAAGGGGAGGGAGGGCTCTACAATACAGAGAGGACAAGTAGTGATTCTACATTTTGGTATGCTGATGGACAGTGACCGTAAGGTGGTCTTTAGGGGGGACCTGATATAGGGGAGAGCATAGTAAACATAGTATTCTTCATGTAAGTGTAGATTAAAGATAAAATTAAAAAAAAGAAAGAAAAGAGGGATTACTCCTTGATAGGATAAAACAATTGGTAAATCAAAGATTAACGCATGTTTTAAATATCCTTAATATCATCACTTAAAGGGTGTCAGATGATCGGCTATGGAGGTACTCTTTTCTGATAATATTCCTTTCTCTTAATAAAAATTTAAAAAAAAAGCAGTTCCTGTGTGCTGACCTACAATGAGTTCTACACAGTGGTATAGAGGGCATGTCAAAGTGTGGGCAACGGTTCTCTTTGTTTTTATGCAGAAGATCAAGGCCTAGCTTGGCTACCCAGAAAATGAACTAAGATACAATATGAGGAGGAGCTTCTGGCATCAGCACTCTCTGGAGGACTCGTGCAGGGGGATGATCATCAAAAAGCCTCCACAGGGATCTGGGTGATGCTGTGGTTGTGGCTGTGTCCATCCCACCATTTCCTGGAGTTGCCACTGGAATGAGGAGGGAGATGTCTAGGCTGGCATGTGCATACAGTGAGACCACGAATTTGAGTGGATCTGTACTGTTGGAACTCAACCAGGAGTTGGGAGGGGTGCAAGTTGTAGCACTCCAAAATCTTACAACTATAGACTATCTACAGTTAAAAGAACATATGGGATGTGAACAGATCCCAGAAATGGGCTGCTTTAATTTGTCTGATTTCTCTCAGACTGTTCAAGTACAGTTGGACAATATCCATCATATCATAGACAAATTTTCACAAATGCTTAGTGTGCCTAACTGGTTTTATTGGCTTCACTGGAGATGGCTGGTAATTATAGATTTGCTTAGTTTATGTCACCGTATTCCTATTATGTTAATATGTGTGCGCAAGTTAGTTAGTAGTTTAAAACCTATACATGCTTAAGGTACTCTACAAGAAGATATGTCAAAGAAATAATCAATCCTCCCATGTTTTCTTCCATATGCTACCTCCATAGCTTTTCTTCTTCCTTCCTAATTACAACCCTTAAATAGAATTCATGCCTCATATCGAATTTACCGAGCATCATAATTCCTCCAGGTGGTAAAGATACCTCGAGACAAGTGCTGGGCATAGAAGCCACAGGGCACAAATCTGCAAAGAAGTAAAAAGCTAACCTTTTCAAACAATATGGCTTCTCTCTCACTTACCAACATTACATTTCCCTGTATGGCCCCAGAAGATGACTGGTTAGCCAGAGACGGGTAAGATTCCCCAAGGGAGGAACAACCTAAGACAGGCACAGTCGCAGGGGGGCCATCAGGTGAGAAATTGGGGAACAACAGTGATGAAGCTTAGAACCTCACCCCCCCCCCCCCCCCCCCGTGTTGAGAGAAAGCTTCTGCATCCATGGATGTTTTATTGCCCTTGTCTAGCTCGGATTAGCACATAGTCTACAGGCACACACCCGATCATCTACAGTTGCTCTCTTACAACACTAAACTATGTTTTCTATCTTTATCTTGCATCTACCTACCACTTCAGCAGTTTATTAAAAATAAAAATAATAATAATAATAAAGGGAGAAATGTGGGATCCACGTATAAATCAAGTATAAAAATCAAACGACTATTCATATTTGACCTGATTGTTTATAGTTCATAATGCGTGATCAGAACCAAAAGTTTCTATGATGACTGCCCTTGTACTGTTCACCATGTAAGAACTTATTCACTATGTAAGAATTCGTTCACTATGTAAGAACTTGTTCGTTATGCTTCAGAAGATTGGAGACTGCCGAGAAACAGGCTTGAGATGGATTAATGATTGTGCATTGAGCATTGACCCCCCTATACAGAATTTTATTTTTAACAACCATTTGATCAATAAATATGAGAGATGCCCTCTCAAAAAAAAAAAAATAAAATAAAATAAAAAATAAAAAAACAATAACAAAATAAAATAAAATAAATAAAATAAGCAGATACAGACTTCAACCAGCTATTGCCCCACCTCTAATCAGGTTTTGCAAATCTTTTCTGCATTTCCAGTGATAAAGAAACATACAGTGGGAGATTGTGCTGTGTTTAAGATTTACTTGTATTATAATTTCCTCGGGGATAGCTAAGTGAGTACTATTGTTTAGGAAAGAAAGTTATAGTTTCAGTACATTTCTAGTGTGAGGCACTATGCTAAGAAGTTCACATATTTTCTCTTAAATTCTATATATTTAGTGTTCCTGTCTGAGGTTCAGTTTCATCATCTAAAAATGGAGGGCAGGGATAATATCTTTTTCAAAACACTTTTGAGTAGTAAGTGGGATTTATAGACAGGAGCTTGATTACTATTTATTGAATACCCACCAGGGGTCAAGCACTGTGGTTTGTTCCTTCACATGCTTTATCTCATCATAACCTACATTTTTTAAATCAGGAAAATTAGGTTAGACAGAAATGATCAAAATTATTTCTTCCTGGTGGAAGAACCTCTACCAGGAACCCAGAAAACAAATATTTATTGAGTGCTTAAAATGTGTCAGGCATGTTTTCGACAGTAGTGAACATGACAGCTCTGTCCCAAAGAGGTTTCCAGCGTAAGCATCCCGAAAGTGTTTGGGGGATGAGGAGACAGTAATGGTTCATTGGGAAGAAAATCAATAGCACTGTTTCAGGGCTTGGTAGAAGGTTTAAGATGTCTATTAGACATTCAAGGAGTGGGAAATAGAGGTGGAGAGAGAAGTCTGGTTTGTAAAGAAGAGGTCTGAGCTACAGAGAAAACACTGTGAATCATCAGCATCCAGATAATATTTAAAGCTATGGCATGGAATGTGATTTCTTAAGAAAAAAGGATAGATGGAGAATATGGTTAAGGGCAGAGAGCCTTGAGACCCTCCAACATCTAGAAGTCTGATAGAGGAGATACATTTAAGACAAGAACCACAGAAGTGACCAATGAGGTAAGTAGAAAATCACACGAATCTATCATGGAAGCCTAGATAAAACTATTTGAAGGAGGGAGTGATCACTAGTAATGCTACTGTAAAGTCATGTAAAATACAGAGAACTGATCACTACTTTTGGCAAAAAGGTAGTCTTTCATTCAACAAATACTTATTTAGCATCATGTACTAGATACTGCTCAAGGGATGAAGGACACCAGTGAACAAAACACAAAAATCCCTATCCTCATGGGACTCACATTCTAGAGAGGGGAAATATAAATAATTAAATCAGAGTATCTAGGTACTTATAAGCACTTTACGGAAAACTCAAGCAGGGAAGGCATTCTGGGGCATGGGGGCAGGGTTGTCATATTTAAAACAGGACCATCAGGGAAGCCCCCACAAATGTGACATTTGAACTCCTGAATGAGCAGAGGGAAGAAGCTATGCAGGAGTCTGGAGGAAGAGCGCTTGATGAGGGACAAACACGTACAAAAGTGTGTGAGCTAAACGAAAGCTGCCCACCATACTAGGGACAAAAACTTCCTAAGGCCTGAGTATTGAAGGGTTCATTGACTCTGGGAGTCTCAAAATAGCCACCCTGAAAACTTCAACTTTTTAACTCTGTAATATCATCTACTAATTAAAAGCAAGTTAAAAGCTAAGTGAAGTATGTATCACCGCATCTTTGCTGTCCAGATTCCTGCTCAAGGACACAGGGTAAGATGAGCTAGAATGTTTGCCTTTCCCCTTAATGCCCTTTGGTACGAAGATCTATATAGACTCCTAAGCTTTTACAGCACAGGGTTTTTTATGTAACTGGAATGTACTCCTTCTGAAATTCTTTCTTGCTTGTCTCCCCAAGGATATAAAAACCTTTGTATGACTTGCACTTTTTGAAACATTTCTCCTATCCATGAGAGTTAGTTTCCGGGCTTGTTAAGTCCTCAGCCAGGCTCAAATAAAACTCTATCTTTATTTCAAGGTAACTTTTACAAATTTTTCTTTGACAAGTGCCTGGAAAGTTTAGACTCACGAGATTACCAAAGTGGCTGGAGCAGAGTAAGGGAGGGAGGGTAACTGAGACAATGTGTGCTGGAGACCACAGAGAGCAGTCATTGTGAGACAGGAAGCCAGGATTTTGAGGAGTGACAGTGGCTGACTTCATGTTAACAGGATCCTGCAGACTGCAGTGTGAATAGACAACTGGGACCAAGAGGGGGTGAAAGCAAAGGTCAAAGCAGGGAAATTGGTTAAGAGGCAACTGCAATAATTGAGGTGAGAATTGGCAGACCTTGGGCCAGGTGGTAACAGTGAAGGCAGTGAGAAGTTCAGAGACCCTATTATATTCTGCTGATGGGATTTGCTGATTAGTGGGACATGGCATGTGAAGGACACCACCGAGCATGACACCAAGATGATCAGTCTGAGAGACTGGAAGATGGAATTATCACTGAGTTGGGGGAAGACTTCAAGAAATTGGGAATTCTGTTTTGGATACCGTCCTTGAACATGAGAGGGGGAGATCTACCTCTTACATGAAGAGACTGTGTAAAGTGGGAAGCATGGACAGTTCATCATCAGAACACATGCAGGCAGGTGGGAAGCCCATGCAAGTTATCCTGATGGCCTCTGTTTTTTCAGTGAAATAACCACCAAGGTCATAAGCCAAGTGTGAGGAGGATGTGTTTGAAAGCTGAAGAGAAACAGTTGACAATAGTGGGGCAATGAATGGAAGAGGTTAATAAAATTCCCTGGACGGCGGCCTTAAAGGCCCACTTGACCTTAACGTGGTTGTTTTCCTTCAGCCGCACCTTAAGGCGCACAGGTTCAAGTGTGGAGTAAGAAGAGCTCGAATTAACTATAATTGAAGGTTTGCCAGAGTATATGGGGAGAGAAGGGAAAGACACTTAGTGTTCAAGGAATTTACTCACCGCATCCCCAGTAGTGAGGAAGTGGTAACCACCACCCCCTTGAGAGCTTCAGGGAAACTGTCTTCAGGGGAAAGGCAGCCTTCAAAGAGGCAGGGGACGCTGGGGATTCTGTTTCTTTTGGTTAAGCGGGCCATCAGAGTGGTGCTGCACGACTGCAGCAGGCCAAAGAACAAGTGAGAGAACAGGACACAGAAGTGGAGAACTCTTAAAAAATTTTTGTTCTAAAGGTGCTGGATTAGCTCATAGAAGGCAGTGGTGTGTATGTGTATTTAAGACAGAAATTATTATAGCATGTTTTTATACCAATGAAAAAAAATCCAGCTAAGAGGGTAAAAATTTGCCAAGAGAAAAATGGGATAGACGTGGGGATCATGTAGAAGCGAAGTCCTTGAGAAGGTCAGAGGACATCGGATCCAAGGCCTAAGTGGCAGAACTGGCCCGAGAACCAACTCTGTAGAAGGAAAGTGGTAAAGAAGGCTGTGGGCAGGGAGGTGCGTAGAAATGTAGAAGGTAGATTAGTTCTCTTTGGAATGAATCTATTTTATCTTTTCAAGTATGAGAGGAGGTTATCATCTGGTGGGGAAGAAAATTTGGAAATTTGATGAAAGTTAAGGGTAAGGAGAAATAGTCTTGGAGTTAGGAAAATGAATTTACTAGGGAATTATAGGTTTATTTGGCATTATCAAGTGCCCACCTGAGATTTGTGGCCATAAATCTGAAATGAGGTCATTCAACACAATTATGTAACTTTCACCCATCAGACCTTGCTGCTTGGGTACAGGTGCTAAGTAAGTGGCTTAACAAAGACCGAGGGCTATGCCAAGAGAGTATGATGGAGGGAGCAAGGTTCAAGTGGGTCAGGGCATTGGTACAAATACAGGCCATAATCTGTGCTTCTTAAGGATGGAGGCGAGGATATTAAAGGAGTAAGGATAATGACAAATGGTGATCAAGGGACTGAAAGTTTGGGTGAGGGTAGAGAATTGTGGGAGCAAAAGAACAGGAGTAAATGAACTCAAAGGGGAGATGATAAACTGAGGAGGGCTATATAAGATTAAGATTTTGGAGATGGTGCATTATTAATTTTCTCCCTCAAATGAAAAATAGCATTAACTAAATAAAGCCTCTATGTTCAATATGTCACTGGTTTGGCCAGGGTATACTTGGCTAGGAGAGTTTTGCGTTAATACCACCTGATTTGAATCTCACAGTTGATCCCAATTAACATAAGTGCCTTATGTTTATTATAGGGCAGCACTACAACAAATAGGGGAAATGTATAAAATGGTTTTGACATCAACATTGACAGATACATCTGGCCTCACCTTTTCACATAAATTTTATGATGCCAATATTAAAACAAGAAAATGCTCATTCCATAATTAAGGGGAAATTTTCCAGTGAATTCTATTATCACTAGCAATTTTTAAGAATAATAATAATTCTCTGGGAGCATATATTAAAAAAAGGAATTAAAGGAAAACATTTTGCTGATAAGGATATACAAATAAACATAAAAAGGATTCATTATAAAATTTTTATTTAAGTGCATTGTCACTTAAAATTACAAGAATACAAGCAAGTATCATCCAATGTCAGAAGAGATTCAGGATGATCATCTGCAGTATTTAGTGACAAATCAATAGCATTGTGGAAATTTTCAACTCATTAAAAAAAATATTCAAAGTTTCACTTAGGTAATAATTGAGCTGTGTCTCTGTATATAATTAAACTTTCTTTTGGCTTATACAATCCCATTTTCTTCCACTGGAAACTGTGTAGGATCCAGTCCTACTCTCTTCATTGATGCAGCAATATCGAATAAATAGTCATAACACTCACACCTATAAAAGAAAAAACAAAAGGTAAACTGAAGGTCTTTAGTGAAAGTTCTCCAATCCTGGTGATCACATTTCTTCTCTTCATCAAGTTAATCCTGTTCCTAGTACATTTTTTTCTCAATTTCAGGTCAAATTTTTTTATTTTGCCAACATTATTAAAACATGGAAAGGAATCATATTGACCTATGAAACCATATTATATACATCTCAGGAAATAAAAAGGAGTTTAAAATATATCACTTCCATAAATTTCAAGTTTTTACTTTGTGTCACTTTTTGAAATACATGTAGCAAATCATTATATAACTTGGATTAGCTTTTATTCTCCCTTCTGGCCTTAAACTTTCAGAATAAGATCTGTGTCTCTTTCTTTGTATCAAAGTGCATACAGCCACGCCAAATAATAGCTCTTCAAGTAAATATTTCTTGATAAACGAGTAACTAATACAAATTTCTAAAAATAACAATAAACTACTTAAATTTAAACCAATTTGACCAATAACACACACAAGAAATCATACTTTAAATCGTAGAACATATTTCATTCTCTTTCACAGTTAGAGTGTGGTGACTCATCAACTAATCTCAAATGTTCTTTGAATTTACTTACATGGTTTTAGCGTTCTCCCACGTTTTCCCCCAGACATATACTCCATGACGTCTGACTAGTACTGCACAGGAGTCTGGATATTCATTCATGGCACTGGCCATTCGTTCTTTGAGGTCTTTCTCCTCAGGTGTATTCTCAATAATGGGTACCACTAACATATCGTCATACCTACAAAACAAGCCATTTTTTCCCATTAAAAAAAAATAAAGATATTCAAATGTAAATTTATAATTTTTTCAGGTAACCAGTTAGACATTCTATTTGTATCTGGAAAGCCACTCCAAATTACGAACATGACATTGCATGTTGTTCTGTGTATCTTGCATAAACATCTCTATCAAAAGACACCTTGGAAATTTGGCAGGCATTGTTGTAATCCTAAATATAAGTGGCAGAAATTAGTACAGAATACCAAACCTAACAAAGAAATAATCAAGATCATACAAATATTTCCTTGAAGAAATCATAATATTTTCAACAGGGGATAAGAAATGATAGTTCTCAGAATCAGAAGCACAGGAAGGATTAACAGTTAAAATACTTGTTAAGTAGGAATTTTCCAATGATACAACATCTTCTTACTTTATCTCTGCAGGACCCGAAAGTGTCCCAGACAGGCAAATAAATGAATAAAGGTGTGGTTTATGGTGTTGGGATAGCAAGAACCTTCTGGAGATAACTATTCAAGGTGTGATAATATTTTCAGAACACTCTCAAAATTGTCACATTAGAACTACTTTTACTTCCACCTTGTTTTCAGTGAATGATGAAACCCAGAATACCTATTTTCCATTTTGTACATGTAATAACATAAAAGCAAATACTTAGTGACTGGTAAAATTAAGTCTATCCCTGAAGTCATTTATAACCAGGCAAAACTTAGACATGTTATCCTTTTTACACTAATTTCTCTCGCCTCGTTAATGAAACATCTGCTTTTACACTACACCTCTGTAATGGTTAAACTTTACAAAAAAAAAAAAAATTTCTTGTTTAAGTATTATCAGAAATTGCTACTTTAGGGCAGGTATAGGCTAAGCAGCTGTCATATAATAAGTAACTTGGCCAACCATTATCATTATTTCACTTAAGCAAAATAAAATAATTATAAAATATTCTTAAATATAGATGGAATAAATTGCTAGTCTTAAATCTTCCCTAATATCGGCCAGGAGAACCACAAACATATTTTCCTCTAGCATATACTGAATAGTCAGACATATTTTCAGGGGAAAAATAGTTTCACAGCAAAATGAGACTTGGAAGCTAATTCAATCCAAGCCACCCACTGTATAGGCAGAACACTAATCCCTGTAAGTGGATGAGGAACAGAGCCAGACAGCCCTCTGACCACCAGACAGTGCTCTTTTTACTCTACCATAGGCGTGTTGCTTCCAGAAGGGAGGACGATTACATTTTAATATGCTAACCTCCCCTGATAAGAATTAGATATGTATTTGAAAGGTTTTTTATTTTTTTCAAGATGGACTGAAAAGAGTAGAGAACATCAAAGCGTTCCTTTCTTACATCACCCTGCCTTTACTGCTCCTTGTTTCGAAAACTGGACTCAGCAATCTCTCCGAATTCTGATAAAGTATCGCTGCCTCCTGAGCTGTGGTAATGACAGTTACTGATAACCTATTTAGGCTCAAACAGCATTGCAAAGGATCTCAAAAAATTTTTTGAATTCTCAAACATTCAAAATAATATACAAAATGTGTATGTTACCATGCGAAAGAAATGCCATCTTCTCATTCATGTCATTTTTTTTTCTACAAAATTCCAAAGGCTCTCTATGTGCTCTGTTCCTCTACCCATGCTTTTACATGTTCCCCTGACCTATTTTTATTTCTTCCCCAAATGCTTATGAAATTGATAGCACACATAATGCCTCTCCTTCAAGACCCAGATACGGAAAAGGTAATATGGGACTATACTTTCTTGTATGTACACTTTCATAGTTTAAATATTTAACTTTTGCAAATAGGTATTTCACAGTCCCGAGGAATGCTTTAGGCACACAATAAATATTAGCTAAAATCAAATAAAATTAATTTCTCAGCACACTAGTTTAAACATGTATATTCTATTACATGCAGTAACAATAGGTTATTGCTGTAAGAACACTTCAGAAAAACTGGCACCCTTTTCCCCTAAACAAAGCAAAGTAGAATCAGACCCTTTAGGAAATTAAGAAGGGTGAAGGTTCCAGGATGAGAAAGCCAGTACATTCAAATGAAATGTTTAGCTTGTACCAGAACACCAAAAACAAGTTTCTTCATGTCACTCTATTCCACATTGATGAATAATTATGACATTATTGTGGGCTGGTGGATTTATTTGATTTTGTCTAGAAGGCCTCTGTTGTATACTATCTAAGCCTCTTTCCACACTGAAAAACTAATAACTATATAGACAGCTACTTACTTAGAATAATACATCTTTTATAAATATGGTAATATTAAAGAAATACTAAATTAAATCAAAGCCAAGTATAAACTTTAGTCAGCGATGGAACTTTCTGAAGACAAAGTGAAGGTGAGGAGCTCTCCTTGGATGCTATGAAGGGTATGATACTATTTCCAGAACATTCTCAAATCTGTGGCATTAGAAGTTCTTTTGCTTCCACTAGACATAGGATGAAATCAGAATATTTGTTTTCCTTTTTGTTCATGTTCATGATATGGGGACATAATCTTTCCATCTCTACAGAAATCTCAGACAGTCTTCTCATTTAATTCTGACAAACATTTCATTATTTGTGTTGCCAATAATTTACCAAGCCTGGGGTGGGGGTGAGGAGAAAGAAGGGAGGCATCTGATTAGTGTCACTGAGGACAAATCTGCTTGTATAATGTTAAGTGGAGGTATTATTTAGCATGGATCCCACAACATCTCATTAAATGTATAAAAGAACACTAGCCTGTTTATCAAAGGAAGGAAAATACTTTTTAAATTGTTTAAGCAACAACAGAAAAAAATACCTGTAGTACCCTCCCGAGGTACATTTCCTTATTCCTTTTATCATCTCTTGATGTGTAATTTTGAACTCCCGTCCTGGAAAGAGAAGGGTGGCCATGACAGCAGCTTTAGAGTGGGTATGAATCACTGCGCCTGCTCCTAGAGGGGAAGAAAAATATCACATGCTCCAGTGACAATGGAATTATATACCTTTGAAAGGTAAAAATATATACATATATATACACAAACACATATATTACTTATTTATGATTATTGACTTGTTTTTCTTGGCATGGAATAATGACTTGATGGTAGGTAGGAGAGTAGAGAGGAAGGAGGGAAGAGAAAAATACTAATAGAGGAGCTGGAAAGCAAAACAATGTAAAGTTTATCCAGCATGAGGACAGTGTACAACACTGCTCACATGCTCAGGCAATATCTTTCAGATGGTCTCAAGTACAGCTATAATCATCACAGAGATCATAATTGTGATACTACTACCACTTAGAGATTCCTAGGTGCCAGGCACTGGGCAAATCCCCTTCATGTATGTTATCTCTGAACCATCACAACCACCATAGAGGTAAATTCTATCTCCCCATTTAATGGTCAAGGAAATGGGGGCTCAGAGATGTTAAACTGTTTGTCTATGGTTCAGATACCAGCGGTAGAACTTGGATTTGAACCTAACTCAGCCTGACCCTTAATTACCAAGTTAGGCTTCATAGGACAGGCCATTTCTTGGTAGCAAACAGGATGGTAGGGATTTTAAAGTTTAGATGTAATGGATTTGTATGCTATAAAATCCAGACAAGGCTATTTTTTGCAACTGGAAGTTTATTTAGCTTTGTGCCATGAAAATTTTTTCATGCTTTTAGAATCTGTTTCTGAAGTTTTATCCTTTCAATAGCAGCTGATAATGTCCAGGAACCGAACATAGCATGATTACTTACTCAATATTGATTTTATTCAGTGGCTATCTGAAAGTTTAATGACTTTATTGCTATGGTTGAGCCAGGACTTCAGTTATAATTTTCTAGGTTCAACCTTTCCAGGCTGGTTTTCTACCACAATTTCTGGGAATTAAAATAAGCCTCCTTTTTTATCTTACAGTAAATTTCTCAAAATAGAGAGGACCATTCCCACTGCAGTAAAGAAAAGGCCAGAATTCTCCCTATTAATGTAATTTATTTCTAAATAAAGTTCCAGAGGTATAATGCTAAACTAAGAATGAGAATCTGATTGTAAATATTTATATGTAGTCAGTCAATTTGAAAATCTAGAGGAGTCATACTAGGTTGGAATTTGGGCCCTAATACTTACTAGCTATTTATTTAGGGAAAATAAAGAGACTCTCTCTATATATACTTCATATAACATGGAGTAACAGTGTATCTTCCACATAGGCTGATGTGAGGACTGAATGAGTTAACATATTTAAAGTTCTTGAACATAGTAGGCATTCAAAAATGTTAACTACAACAATTACCATTATTTAGGGGAGGCTCCTCTGCAAATATTCATTATGTCAAATACATTTTCTGCCTACCTCTCATTGTATAAGCATTCATAAAAAGAGGAGTACACTGGCTTTTTTTTAGATTCTTAAAAGGCGGAGGTCCACTTATGTCCTGTTCATGGATGTCACAAACAAACATGTCTTCAGGCTATTTATAAAGGGGAAAAAAGATAAAAAGGCTTATGTTGTATCAATTAGAAATGTCCCATTTCTTATGTGTGAGTGCTAACATATGTATACATTTTAACTCATATTTTAAATATCCATATGTGATTTCTTAAAAATTTTTAGCCATTTTGAGAAATAAAAAATGTTTTCTACTAATCAAAATATTCTCAAGAGTTAAAATAATCTTCCTTTAGAATTTGAAGAAAAAAAGTGATATGGAAAACTAATAGGTACATAATGATTTGCTGTCATTTCATCAATTTAGCCTCTCAACTTTGCTCTGTAATTTCATAACTAGATTTCAGAAAGACTACATAAAGAAATCATTATTCTAAGACGGTTATTACAGTTTTTTTTCACATTTCACAATATAAGAGGAATAATACGCAGTAAGTAAAATTCTCTTATCCCCTGAGAAACTTAACTGGTGCTCAGAAATGTTAATCTTAATTCTTATTTTCATTCTTAAAATGCTAAGGAATTATATATAGATTCACAGATTTGTTTTCCTAGTAATGCATGCATATTTCTGACTTGCGACTTTCATTTGCTAGGGTTCATTACAAACTACAATATGAATGTTTTATTAAAGAAGCATTATGCCTTAGGTAGAAGTATTTGGTGTCTATTTTAACCAGATTTTGCATAATTGGAATTACTTTTCTATTATTAAATATAAATCAGTTTGGTCCATTCAAGACCATTAATCTGATTACTAGCCTGATAAAGATGGTGTTATAATGCTGCAAAGTTGTAATCACTTTGTAACGATTTAAGATTGTCTTGTTACTCACTTTTGCCCTCTAGAGGTTGGATGAAAAGGCAAAACAAACTGGTTGCTTGGAGGGCACTTAGCGGTGGACTTAAAAACAATTTAATAGTTTCTTAACAAATGTTTAACAACAGTTCCATAACAACTGTTGTTTACTTAAATTATCACAGTATAACCACCTTTCAAAACTAATATTTCTTTTAAAAGTAATTCCATTTCACAAAACAATAGTCAAATAGAGAAAAGGTGTTTCGGTTTAAGAAGGATCCCTTTATCATACCTGAATCCGCTCCTTTTGCACTCCTGAAGGAGCGATGTAGATTTCATTGCTGGTGACACAAAATATAGAAATTGGTATTTATTTAACTTTAATGTTCTGCCTTTGCACAAAGAAAATTGTATCCTTGCAATCTAATCAATGATGTTTTTACAAATGAAGTTATACAAATAGCTGCTTGATTTAATGCCTGTATAGAAGAAAACCAAATTACTTTAATGCCTTTGTAATGCTGGTGACACAGTAAAATGTTGATAGTTTCTTCTGTTTTCTACGTTTTCATATGTACTTTTAAATTTCTTTGTACAATGCAAAATCAATGGTAACCAAGCTTTCATCTGGTTAGGGGAAATGAAAATCTGAAAATACAAGTCTTTAGCATCTTTAAACATGAATAGAGTTTATCCTATTATATCTATAATACAATTATTCTACAATCTAATTTAGGGAGAATATGCCATCTAGGAGTAGATCTCTATTTTGCAAGGAATTGGGTTTAATTTTATTGTATGAAATGCTCGTATTACAAAACATGAATTTCAGAGACCTCTGCTGGACAGTTTATTAAATTACAGCATTAACTTTGGTCTACTTTTTGGGTGGAATAGTATGCTTTCCATTTGAAAAGCACATGTATCTTGTGAAAGTATTTGGCCATAAAGCTAAAACAATTGAAAAAAGTTAAAAATATAAAAGGCTACATCTGGAGAGTGCTTTGTTACAGAATGTTGTGCTGAGGGAAATGGTACACCGTACTATTTACCACTAAGTAGTCTCAAATTTGATTTGGAAATTTCAAAATCTTCTCTAAGTTCTCTCCACCCTCAACAAAGGTCCTTCGGCTTATTTATCAGTTTCAGGTGTTGCCAGAGGGTACTAAAGAGCTACCACAGCTCGTACACACTCCAGCTTCTGTCATTGAGGCATGGACATAAGGACATAATAAATACTAACTGTTTCATAGTGAAAGTGAGGATGCTGGCTTTTATTAAATTAAGCTGTCAAAGTTGGGGTTACTAATAAACCTATAGACTTTGGAACTGACAAAGTGTAAGGTGGAATGAGAATTCCTTTAAGGGTCCACTTGTAAATTAAGGTCTAGAAAATATATGCCTGATAATGGGAGTGAAATCCAAAGCATAGCAAACTACATTCAAGCATTTGTTTTCACCAAGTGGCTATTGCTTCAGAGCTTGGTTGCATAAGAAAACCATAGAAAGGCACTCCTCTGGAACCAGAGGGCCTTTTCTAAGTACCAGGAATCCAAATCTTTTGCCCATGTGTAACATGGAAGAAACTCTAGAATCATGGGTGGTACGCAGTCCAATCACCTCCATTGGTATGTGGACTCACAGGTCTTATTATGGGGAGAAATTTATGCAGTCCTGGGAACAGACCCAAATAAAAGTTCAAAACAGTCTGCTGGTAAATAAAATTAATCTATAAAGTAAGAAATTCCAGGGTATTTATTCTGTTTATTCAAGCAATTCGGTATGCTAAGTCTGTTTTTATTACTGTCTTCATAAAATGGAAATCAGTTTAGAGTTTGATCAAGTTTGGGTAATTAAAGGATTAGTTAATTAGGTTTTAGTATAAATACATTTACAACTGTAAGGAAGGAGCTATCTGGATAAAAATATAAAGATGACAGAGCCTTTATTTTAGGAGGGAAACATGCCAAAGACTAAAAGTGAACATTTACTTGGTACTATAAGCCACGAACAAAAAGCATTTTGAATTTCAAGGTACTAAGTTTTGGAATATGTTTCTCTATATTCCCTGTTCTTTTGCTATGTGGTAAGCAAGGGGATAAAACCCAAGAGTTTATAATACATCTATCTATGTTCAGTTGCTTCTATTTTTATTCACTGACTAGTCATTTAAAAACATCATTTAAATCTTACTATTCCTCAATTATCTTGTCTATAAAATGGGTTTACTAACTTTAATAGCATGCAACAGGGTTAGTGTCTCTGACACAACATTATACTGTGAAAACAGGAAATGCCAAGTGTGAATAGTAGGGACCCAACCTAAACACAATAGCTGCTGAGTATACTGGAACTGCCTTGATTACTGGTACATTCTTTGTCTGCCATTTCCTCCTTCTTATTTAACTCTTATGTGTGTCTTACGCTGTCTTTTATGTACCTCTTTTGGCATCATATAGCAGTACCATAAGTTGGAATGGTACCAGCCAAACCTTGGAATCAGTAAATAATCTTATATGTGTAAAGAGCTTATTGACAGATCTTGGAAACGTCATCTATTGGATTTTTACTTCATTCCAATTCTAAATATCAGACAAAGAAAACCAAACTAACAGCATGAGAGTAATATTGCTGATAAAGTTATTAATGTGGGTTTATTAAGTCATTTAAATATAGGGGAAAACATTTTACTACAAACTAGTCATTTAACTCTGTAAACACACATTTAATAGATTACAATAGTGCCGTAAAATTGTGGCTGTTTCCACCTGTGACCGCCAGGAGGCACTCCTCACCCATTAAGAATTTTAAAAAACCAGTTTTCACATATGACGTAACTTTCCTATAAATTGATTGTAATGCTGTAAAACCCATTTAATTTTAAAAGGTGCTGGTGAGTATTTTAGGGAGACCACACACAATTTCAGTGCATGGATTAATAAGTCTTCTAGAAAGAACACATCTTTTATGTTGTTATGATAAAAAAAATTCCCTCGTAAGCTTTGCAATGGCCCCTATCTGCATTCTGTTTTTAACTGTGCTGTTTTTTAAAGAGCCAGTTAGAAATGGTTATTTTAACTCAATTGGTAGAAAGCTCTATTTTGTACATATACAATTTCTGCATATGCAAATTTAAAAAACCAGTTACCTAAAGGCAATGTTTAGAATATGACTTATTATAAATAATACAGCTGAGAAACCAAATTACTGGGACTCAACTACTAAATGGATAAATTAAAAACACGACAACAGATGTTATCATAGGACTTTGCTGTTAACAGGCCAACCTGAAATTTCATTTTGACAAAATAATCTGAGAGCCTGCAAAATGCTGAATTGATACATTATAACTGGGCTGATAGTAAAAGAAGAGTCAGGGATGCTTGTACAATGTGCTTTGTAGAACAGAAGATTTCCAGACTGAGTGCATCCCCATACCTGTAACTCTTTGACAGTTGCTGACTAAGGCCCCCCCTGTCATTTCCCATAGTTCTATTAAAATTTCATGAGTGACTTAGTAATTTGAAGCAGATGAAATTTCAATGGCACTATAAAATCCATTTGTTTAAAAATCTCTGACTATATTTTATATTCCATTCCTTTCTACACAATGCAAATCCTTGGGGGCATTACTATATATATATTCAATATTATATAAATATTGTAGTAATCCAATTTTTTTAAAGAAAATGAGTTAGGATAAAGAAATAAATCACATTACTCAGTTTAACATTCAGCCATCAGACAATAATATTCCTAAGACATTTCAGGAGAAAAACACTAATTCTCTTCCAGAAACACTTGAGGGAATGAGATTTTACCACCTTTATTTTCATCATTAGATTACTTACTCCTTCATCCAATTGGAGGAAAGACACTGAATAAATCTAATGAATAATTAAATACTATCCATTTTTCTGTTTCAAGTCCAGTCCCTCTTGTTTTATACTCTGAGCAACATGGACCAGCAGGCACTGTGTCCATTAATAAAGATACAGGCATTTAGAAAGGCTTATTACCTTTCTTTTGACTCAATAAAAAAGTATCAGGATTTTTGATGATTAGTAATCTGTATTTAAGTGATTTAAATATGTATCTGAACCTTTGAAATAAATCCTATCTATATAGAGGGGATACTATATAATTTCAGACATAATGAATATACTTGGCAGCAAGTTATTTAATTCTGGTACACCAAAGACTGAGGACCGAATCATTCTAATTAGAATTGTGGTTCTTAAAACCTTAGGTATTGTATTTGCAACTTCTATACACGTGTTCCATTCACTTATGCAAATATCTGTTTCTCTATTTAGAAACTAAATACCTTCAGTGTCACGTAAAATTGAGCATCAGTTGTCATCTGAACATAAGACATGTTAGGCTCTTGGTGGTCTACTTACATGGAGAACTCCCAGAAGTGAAATCAGCTAGCAACTTACCCATGCTTCAGGCTAATTCCTCCTCCAGTCCCAGTGACCCAGCCCAAATGGTAAAACTGTTTGCAAAGCTCTGGGATCAGGTATCTTGGATGTTCTTTGTCCTTAAAAAGAAGATAATTATTTTTCAAGTAGATGTATTTTATCAAGTGACTATTCTAACTGGCATCTTTATTAAGAAACCAATTTTAGGAAGTTTAAGATTTCTACCATAAAGTACTATAAGGGAAAAATTATTACAAAACACATTGTTCTTCATGTTTAGAAAATCTACTGCATTATTTGACAACTTAGAATTATTCACTACAGGGAAATACAGTCTAACATTACGGAACAAGCTGTAAGAACAGGTAGGGAAATGCCCAGTATATATTACAAAGTGCCTATTGAAATGCTAAATAGAATCTAGTGCCTAAAAGAACATACTTCAGTCTGAGATTTTCTTTACACAAAACATCTTATTCAATTAAGGCACAATATACGTATTATGATAGCTATATGTATATTCAGTATGTTGGTTCAGTTTTATTTTTATTTAAAAAATGTATTTTTTCTGTAGTGATTATATTATTTTATCATAAGAGCAATATATAGTCATTATGTAATATAAAGTCAAGAAAATAACATACAAAGCACTCAGAAACAATCACAATACTTTCTTGCTGGCCCATGTCTATGAAGATATGTGTATAGGAACATATATATATATGTGTTGGGATAAATATCAAGCCTTATTTATTTTTATTAACTATTATTGACTTATATTAGTTTCAGGTATGCAAAATGATTAGATATTTGTATATATTGTGAAATGGTTAGCACAATAAGTTTAGTTAAAATAAAAGCATTATTTTTATATGTCTAATGATTACTTTTTTAGGGGAAAAAAGCCTGTCAATGTTTCCTTCTTTTCTTAATTTAAAATTAATTTAAAAAGGCAATGAATTTAATTTCGGCAGTATGATATACAACTGAAAATGCTGAAAACAACTAAAAATGCTGAATAAATTATTTCAAGAAATATTTCAATATAAATTGCTGAGCTAGCAAGAAAGTTAGGTTTCAAGGGAGCCATAAAAGAAATGAGATGGAGTCTACTTGGGAGGGAAGAGAGCACCAAAGCCATAATTTCCCTGAAGGTATATGCAAAGTTGTGGGTGACCCTGAGCTACAATTTTGATAGCTATGCAAAGCACTAGAAAACAAGATAAAACCTAGGGCATGATCAAAATGGGGCATCTAATAAAAGATCTCTACATGCCCTTGAGACAAGAGGCCATACCCTCCAGCAAGGGCGAATGAGAAATAGACCCACTGCACAGAACAGCACAGCAAGGCAGTTTACCTGTATGAATTTTAGCATTGGGCGAAGTGGAAAAAAAATTTTGATTCTAAGAGAGATTATTATTGAACGGACTGAATTTTCAGCTACTTAACTGGATTCCTGAAATTACAGTGTTTTTCCAAATTCACTGCTAATATTTTACATATACATTGGGTTTTAGGTAAGTATTATGAATGACAATGTGATGGAGTAGACTTCAAAATATAAAATTAAAAACATGGAACATTGAGATGTTTCAAATTCTGCTTCAATACAGGCTTAGGAATTAATGGACACAAAGTCAAACCCATATTACACCATTTACTGCTTATATCACTTTGGGTCTCAGTTTATTCATCCTCATATAAAATGAGGACATTATGAAGAATATAAAGATGTATAATGGATATCAAGCATCCAACAAAATGTGTGACACAATATGTGACGGTGCCAATGTTGGTTTCCTTCCCATTTTAATGAGTTAAAAAATTCTTGAATTAAAATGAAGAAGAAACATTTCTTATGTTTGTTCTTAAGAAATCTAGTTAAAATTATCCATGCCCTGTATAATTTGCTATTTCCTTTTCTGGGGATATAAATGATATTTTAATTATATATTAAAGTACAGCTAATGAGAAGAACTCCTGCAGTTTTTCAATCCTTAAAACCATTAATTTCCACAGCAAGCTGCAAACATTACAACAGAGATATATTTGGTACAAATTCAGTCATTTAAATTGTCCAGAATGGTAAAGTAGAAATCAGAATACATATATTTCAGTAAGACTTGACATGAAGGAAAATGTTTAGTTAATGTTTAGTTCTCCCCTGAATGTCAATAATATTACCTGTCTGTTACTGTCTGGTTTTCAATCAGATTAAGAATTTTGAAAGACATTCCTAAAGATGGATTATAATCAGCTTCTTACAGTAGAGGTTCTATTCAGTGAGGGAAAAACATTTAATGGTATTTTATATATATTAAAACCATTAAAGTCTGAAAAGTTTTTGAATCAATACTTAATTTTTCCAATTACTCAACTGAATTATTTTAAAGAAATCAACCTCAATGGTCACTGAGATACCTGGCTCCCAGCCAACATGGGCTCTAAACCCTTTCCCCACCTTTTCTTTCCATTTAAGCTTAATAGAGGCATGTATTGCCCAGGTAGAGGTTTTCCTGGGAGACTCCCCTGTGAGTATAAAATAAACATGTATCAAAGATATTACTTAACTCATTAATTAGGGAAAAAAGAAAGATGATACAATTATGCCCGAAGAGAATTCAAAACACACATGCACGTATATCAGGAATCCTGGATTTGCAAATGAAGACAAACTGGACAATATCCACTGGGCAGCAATAAATTGAATCTCTGTAACTTGTACTTCCATGTACAATAATGATCTGCATTACTGTCAGTAGTCTGCAATTTATAGAGTTGTAAAATAGCTTAAAGCAAACCCCAAGACACCTAGTAATCTTTGCTTCTTTCAGTCTTTCCAAGCTTTTCCTGACACTGGCCTAAGGAAGGCACTGAGTGCAGGCCCAGACAAGTCAGCATTTTCTGCCTTTGGTCTTTCTTTCTGCACATCTGCTTCATTCTCCTCTCTGTGCCTATTGGTTGTCTCTGCAACTTGACCTCCACTCAAAGCCGTTTCTCCCTTCCACCTTCACCACACATAAAAACTCCTATTGGCATCAGTTAAGCACTGACTAGAAGAGATCAGAAGACGTGTAGCCTGGCTTCAGCATTGACCTCCACTAGTTGAATTGCCTGACAGCAAGTCAGTGGCCCTTGCTGGTTATCATATTTTTTACATTAACAATCTGGATCAGTGATTCCCAGGCTTCTGAATTTCAAGACCAGTAATTTTTCTTGTTTTCTAAATTTTAGGGACTGACATAAGGTTGTCAAGTTGTAACATTAATTATATTTAACTATTTACTATCACCTTCTTAAAAAAATAAAGTGTATTTTTAACATAAAAAGAATAGGAAGGATAATCTCAGAATAAAAGGTAGTCCTTCAAATCGAATGCAATTAATTTTGTGAAATTCACTTTTTCATTTTCCTTACTTTCTTTATTTTGCAACAGTAGAGTAGAAACTGTACAGGGATATCTGGGGAGGATGAGGTTATCTTTTCCTTTTTGGTCTCCTTGCCTCCAATTTTTCCTTTTTAAGCTTACTCTTCACTCTATTATCAGTACTAAAATAATATAGCACTTTGATTATTGAACTCTAATCCTCAAACCATTTAATGCTCAAATACTACCTCCTTGGTCTGTTATGTCTTTCTGCTTTCTTGCTACAATTTAACTTCTCAAATATTTTCTTCCACTTTTTCATATAAATCTCTCAGTTCTATTCAACCTCTTGTGGTAGGCAGTCTTCAGCGTGGCTCTTAATGATCTCTGCCTCCTAGCAAGCACATCTTGAGGCACAGTCCCTCCCTAGATTGTACCAGGGCTGGTCTGTGAGACCAAGACTATGGCAGATCTGCCACTTATGAGATAAGGCTCTCAAAGACCGTAGTTTATGCCTTCATTGCTCTCTTTTTGATCACTAGGTCTGGGGGAAGCCATCTGCCATATCTACTGAGACAGTCTACGTAGAAGGCCACGGGGTGAACAACTGTGGTGTATGGTCAGTCATCAGGGAGGGTTGGAGGACTGCCAACATTCAATTTTAGGATGACTGTAATCCCAGCTGACAGCCTGACTGCCACCTTATGAGAGACCCTGAGCCAGAGCCTTGAGCTAAATTTTCATGGATTCCTAATTCTCAGAAACTGTGGTACAGTGTTTGTGTTTTAAGCCTAAGTTTTCGGGTATTTGTTATACAGCAATAGATAAGACATATTTTCTTGCCAGCCAATACACCTTGTTTTCTTTGCACTGTTACTGCTCATACTGAGTCTCTAGTTATCCCAACTTTACCTCCTTCTTGGCAGCCTTTACACCAGGTTCCCACTGCATCTGTTAATTCCTCCTTGTGGCATCCCAGCAGGAAGTGATCGCTCCTTCCTCTAACTCTGTGTCATTACATTTGCTCTGTGCCTTTCCATTGGTGTTTACTATAAAACCCTCTCATTCACCATTTAGCAAACTTTTACTGAATGCCCTGAGGAAATGAATACAAGTAAGATAAAATCTTTACGTTTACCCTCACACTCTAGTAAAGAAGTTAACAGTTATGAAATGACAAGGCAATATAAATACATGCCGGTCCAGGGCATTCTCAGAGCAACAGCTATTGGTGGGAGGGAGGGGAGTTGAGCAAATCTTCATAGAGGGCATAGCTGAGCTAATGAAGGACAGTGGGAGTGTACCGAGTAGGTGATGAGAAGGGCATTCCAGTCACAGAAAACTCTCAGTAGCTGGAACTGATTACAAATTAGGTGCGAGGGGAAGGAGTGGGAAGGAAGGGAATGAATAAAGGATCTTCCATACCATGCGTGGGAATTTGCACTTTATATTATAGATGGCTGAAAACCACTGAGCAGTTTTAAATAGATGACAACATGAACAGCTTTTGGTTTTGAAACATTGCTACAGTGGCAGTGGAGAGATGAGGCTGGAGGGGTGTTGACCAAAAAAGCAAAAAATTGGACCAAAAAAGGAGGCTGCTGAAGTAGTTTCAAAAGGAAATTATAAGGAAGTGATGGTAAAGATAGTTTTGGAAGATATTTAAGAGGTTGAAAGGATGGATGGCCAACAGGCACATGAAAAGATGCTCCACATCGCTAATCATCACGGAAATGCAAATTAAAACCACAATGAGATATCATCTCACACCAGATAGGATGGCCAATATCCAAAAGATAGACAACAACAAATGCTGGCTAGGATGTGGAGAAAGGGGAACCCTCCTACACTGCTGGTGGGAATGCAAATTAGTTCAACCATTGTGGAAAGCAGTATGGACGTTCCTCAAAAAACTAAAAATACCATTTGACCCAGGAATTCCACTTCTAGGAATTTACCTTAAGAATGCAGCAGCCCAGTTTGAAAAAGACATATGCATCCCTATGTTTATCACAGCAATATTTACAATATCCAAGAAATGGAAGCAACCTAAGTGTCCATCAGTAGATGAATGGATAAAGAAGATGTGGTACATATGCACAATGGAATATTATTCAGCCATAAGAAGAAAACAAATTCCACCATTTGCAACAACATGGATGGAGCTAGAGGGTATTATGCTCAGTGAAATAAGCCAGGCAGAGAAAGACAAGTATCAAATGATTTCCCTCATCTGTGGAGTACTATAACAAAGCAAAAACTGAAAGAACAAAACAGCAGCAGACTCACAGAACCCAAGAATGGACTAACAGTTACTAAAGGGAAAGGGACTGGGGAGAGTGGGTGGGAAGGGAGGAAGAAGGGAATTAAGAGTCATTATGATTAGCACACATAATGTAGGTGGGGGTATGGGGAAGGAAGTATAGCGTAGAGAAGACAAGTAGTGACTCTAGCATCTTACTATGCTGATGGACAGTGACTGTAATGGGGTATGTGGTAGGGACTTGATAATGGGGGGAATCTAGTAATCACAAGGTTGCTCATGTAATTGTATATCAATGACACCTTATTAAAAAAATAAACTTCAAAAAAAAAGAAAGAAAGGACAGACTTTGGGGGAAAAAATGAAGAAAAGGAAGGCTTTAAAGACTTCCAAGTTTTTGGTTGATTAAGTAGCTAAATGGTTAGTGAGGCCATTTACTGGAATGTCCGTCATTAATATTTATTGTTTACTATGCACCAAAGATTTTCTGGGAATTCAGCTAGGAACAAGAGGAATGTCCCTGCCATAATGGAGTTTACACTCTAGGGGGTACTTTTAACAATGTAAACAGAAAAATAAATAAATTGTAGTAAGTGGGAAGAAGGAAACAACAGACCGACAGAAAAATAGAGATCACTTTGATTAAGGTCATTAAGGACGGCCTCTTTGGACAGGTGACAATCTAAAGCCTAAAGTGTGAAAAACAGTGTGTGATGAATGAGTGATGTTCTGTGTTGGGGACAGGAAAGCACTGCAGGCAGAAGAAACAGCAGGTGTGAAGGCCCTAAAGGAAAAAGCACTTGACAAGTTTAAGGAATAGAAAGACCAGCTGGCTAGAGCATAGTGATGAAAAAGAAGTGCTGCGAGTGAGTGGTAGGTAGTTTGTGCGGCCCAAATCACGTTAGGGGCTTCAAAGCCATGCTGGTGAGAACTTCCTACCCCAAAGGAATTGATTCACGGTAAGAAAGATAGGGAGAGGGAGAGAATTGCGCAACACTGGTTGAATTAAGATCACATCTCTTACATTAAGAAAATAAGTCTTACATCAGAAATTAGAAGCTGTTGTTTTACGGACTGAATCGGGCTCACAAGAAGTGGTTTATTTGGCCTTTACAGTGCTTAAATAGAATCTGAGCCAACATTTAAAAATTGTATTTCACACAAAATCTGAATTTCTAGCTTCCCTTAAAAAAAAAAGCAGAACTTAAGACAATGGACGTATACTCTCATCCAGCAAAAAGGCTGGAGTTGTGTAGTACTACCGGTATTGAGTATCTTCTCCGGTCTCATCTAATCTTCCCTGTCCAGCCTTCTGTCCCCACAGATTTGACTATGCTAACACGGGGAAAGTCACTTATTCACACAAGATAGTGGTTAACAAGTATTTTGCAACAAAACTTCCATGTTATTACTTTTTAACTGGGACCTTCAGCCCTAAGAAAAAGGCGGAGGAATAAAGGGGCGGTTTTAGGGGGCTTTCCCTGCGTGTTAGGCAGGGCTTCACACATTGTATTGTAATCATACATTCGTCTACCTTTCTAGACCCCAGGCCATCTTCATCACCATTTTATCTACTAGCACGTAGCTGTTCATAAAACCGTTGGTGCGCAGAAATGAACGGCAAGTATGTGCCGCCCGGGGGCGGATTTTCCTTCGACTTCTGCTTAAGGAAGAATCGTTCCTATGACCATCCCATAGTCCACCTAAACCGAAGCCGACAGAGAACGCCTAGCGGAAAGGCACTGCTCCGCCTGGCGAACGCTCCCGGTGCCCGCTGCGTGCCAGTCGCCGGGCCGCTGGAACGAAGCTCGAGAACAGGGAGCTCCAGTTCCACTCCGGTGCTTCACGGTTCCGTTGCGCCTGTTTTCACATAGTCTAGATTACCAAATAATCTATCATTTTTATAATATTTTCTATATTAATAGGTTGTTTTAAAACGCACACTCGAGACGCCAGACGCTCTCCTCCGTTATTTTTCCTTTCTCGGTCAGGTGCCCAGCTCCCGCCGTCAGAGAGCCCAGCTTCGGGAGCGGAGACCGCCGCGGGTCGGACGGGCTCACGGCGGCTCGCAGAGCGGAGACGTAGGGGTACCGGGGTCGCGCCCACACCAGCCCGATCCCGCCCGGCCGGGTACCGCTCCCGCACCGCCTCCGCGGCAAGAAGGGCAGCCGCGGCCCCGCCCCTACCTGCGCGCGGCGTCGCGAGGAGCAACAGTCTCCGTCCGGAGCGTGATAGCCAGACATGGCGCGGAACAAGGAAACCCGCAACTTCCAACCTTCGCACGGCTTTGCTCCCAGCGCTCCGTCCCGGTTAACGCAGCGAGGCTACAGCTGCAATCAGGCGCTGCTGAGGGCAACTCGGGGGCGGGGCGGACAAGGAGGAGTCTGGAAGGACCTCGCAGCATGGAGATTCAGAGGCTGCCCCTGACCGGAAGGCTGGGCCAACGAGGTTGGGGGCGTGGCCTCCCGCGTAGGAGGCGGGGCCTGGGAAGGCCTCGGTGTCTGAGCGATCAGGCTATGCTGTGGACAGCCTGTGAGAAGGCCGGGAAGATGGCCGCCTCCTGGAGGCTAGGCTGTGACCCTCGGCTGCTGCGCTACCTTCCAGGCTTTGGTGGCTGCCGCAGCCGGGGGCTGACTAGGGGGGCTGCTGGGTGGTCTGTCGGCCTCGGAGCTAGTCGAAGATGGTTTCATAGCACACAGTGGCTGCAGGGTGAGTGGCCGGGGCTCGTTCGGCTTCTCTGTAGATGAGCAACGGGCCTGGCTCAGGGGCCTTTTGCTTGAGGGCCCGTCTGGGTGTGGAGGTGCCCAGGGGCACCCTGCTCCCTTGGCCTTTTCTCGGTGAGGGGTCCGCCGATTTGGCCTAGTGCAGGCCGCGAAAGTCTTGGGAGCTGGGAGAACCTGACTCTATTCCTGGCAGTCTGGTTGATGCGGCTTGTCTGTGACCTTGCTTGGAACTGGGTTATTGGTGAGGGGCGGAAAGAGATTCTAAACGCTCTTCCGATCACATCTCAGGTTCCTTTAGAATTGCCGAGCTGCCGAGTTTCAGAAGCCACTGTTAGCCGTTCTTATTCACTCTCATGGCCTTTTCCTATTGGGACATCTTTTCTACGAGGCCACTGGGGTTGCCCCACGTGACGACTAGTAAAGGGATTAATTTGTACATGCCTATGGCATCACAGACATAGGTCTGGAAGAATATTTTAAGCAAAGCAGGGTCTTGAAAGAGTGAAAGTTTAGGAGGGGAATCACACCAAGAAGTTAATTATAGAAAATTGGCATTAAGTAATGATGTTGACACAATTAGCACAATTCTCAGTATTTAATTGTATATAACATAGTATGCCAGGTGTATCTCTTTACATGGGGGTGGGTCGAGGGCGATACGACTAACATTTTTCGAGTGTGATGCATCGCCTGCAAATCATTGTAGCACTCCACAGAATGAATTTTAATGTAAAAAAAATTGGTGCAGTACGCATTGCCTGTATACTGTAAGCTACCTGAGGCTCAGAAAAGAATACCTTAGAGTCACACGATAAAATGAGTGCTCTTGAGATTTTAAGATTTGCTGATGGGAACAGTTTATTCCCATTTCCTCAGCGTAGTGTTTAATAAAATACCCCTTGAAGCAGTGGTTCTTTAACTGTGTATTAAATTCCCTGACCAACCTTCCCCCAGTATGTTAAGTATTGAACTTTCCTACAGCTCCCAGAGATTATGTCTGGGGTGGAGCTCAGCAGTCTGCATTTTACAAACAACCTTTGGTGAGTTTTGACATTTTAATGTTGGTGTTTGATGGGCTCCCCTTTAAGTTTCAGCTGTCTTAGAAAATCATGGAATAGTGAGTAACAGTTCAATGTAGGAAATAATTGAGGAAGAGTGTTCTTAATTTGTTTGTAAAACAGATCATTTTGAGAATTTTCAAATGCTTCAGACTCTGCAGAGAAGGCGGCTTATGTCATTACACATAGAAATATGCATGCAGTTTTACATGATTTCCTTAGATTTAAATTAAGCCTTTGGAAACTCACTTAGGCCATCCTTATGTGATGCATCATAACATTTTATTTACCTCCTCCCCTCAACAAACAACTTTCTAACTAATAGTGAACATCATGTATCATCTGTAAGATGTAAGACACTGCATTGTAAGGAAGCAGAGTTAGTTTCCTAGTGCCTCCCTCTTCAGGACCCTGGTGATTACATTGGACCCACCTACATAAATCAGGATTCTTTCCCCTTCTAAAGATCAGCTGTTTAGCAATCTTAATCGCCCCTTGCAGTGTAACATATTTACAGCTTCTGGGTGTTAGGATGTGAAACATCTTGGGAGACATCATTATTCTGCCTACTTCAAAAGCTGTTGGGGAGCTCTAAGTTAATTAGAAATCTTGGATTTTTCCCTAATACTGAGCCAAAATTTGTCTTAACTCTTTATGTACAGGTTTTTGTTTTGGCATGTTAAATACAGGGGCAATCCTTTAACTGTTTGTTTTCCAAATGTGAATTATGCATTGTTTGTTTTTCTCTTAGCTTGGTAGGAATTGTAGTTTCCTAAAATTAAGCAACTATCTGGCAGTCTGTAGGCACTGAATCATGTACAACTATTGAATTACTTCCTTTTTCACACACATCTATCCAGGATTTAAAAATCTTTCAGTTGCAAGTACAGTTGGGAATTTGGGTTTCTTTAAAAGGTGTTGATGAGCTGTTACATATGCCATGTGTCTAGCACTGCATAGAACTTACTTCTCACAATAACCTAGCAAAGTTGGCATCTCCATCTTACTGGACAAAAATAGTAAGACTCAGAGAAATTAAAGGGTCTCCCAAAGCCACACAGCTATAAATATGTGAATGAACTGAAAGGGATATATGTAAAAAAGAAAAAAATATATGTATATACACATATACACACTATGTAATATGTTTTATAATACATATATATTTAAGAAGGGAATCATGCATATAACAATTTTTATGTATATTTATAATTCTATATATATATATAAATAATTTTTATCTGTGTTTAACAAATCTCTAACTTGTTTCATTCTTTCAACTGAAACATTGAGAAGGCAGAGACTATTCACTATTCTACTAGTACTTAGTGAAGAAGTGAGTGTTAGATGTCAGGTCCATAGGTATTGGGTACATGGTAGCTTGCTTAGAAAGTAGCTGACCTACTGAAGGAACAGATTCTCTGTATTCTGGCACATGGCCCAGTCAGTCATATTTAGCTTCAGGAGATGCCATGCTAAATTCTATATAGACCTTCTCCTTGAGGTTTTTATAGTCTGCTTGGGGAGATAAGCAGTAAGGTCTTGGTTTCCACTGTGTGTGCAGTAGGCTCTGAGGGGTAAGTTCAGGATGATGAGGGAGTATGTAGGAAGGCTTCCTAGAGGTAACAGCCCTTCCAGGCTGAAAGAATAGCTGATGTAAAGGCCCAGAGGTCGTTATGATATTTATACAAGTGACATAGCATTTGTAAACAGTTTTTCAACCTACTCTAGGCAGTTAGCTTTGAAGAGTTTCCATTGCTGCCCTTGAAGAGAAAATGGCATGTTTTGGAATTTGATTATTTACTAATTAATAAAATCTTAAAATATGGGGTTTAAATGGTCTCTTGAGGAATAGCATGTTGAATTTAAAATAAGATGTGAGTAGAAAATAAATGATTTTCAACCTTTGAAATTATTTGCCTACAGGCCTTGTCCATATAGATGTTAAATTCACATATCCAGAGGAGCTAAAAATCTAGGAAGTTATGGAAGGACAGAGAGGTCTTTGGTAGGATGGCAAGTTGGCAGCTAGAGAACTGACATACATCATTTTAAAATTATTAACAACATTTGAAAACTAGGAACTTCACATAATTCTAGATTTTTGTTTTCTCTTGAAAATTTAACATTAGGATCTATATGGTGACAGTTGATTGGAACTGAGTAGATTGTTCTGTTTAGGTAATTGCTTTCTAGTTTATCACTCTCCTCTCTTCTCTTGGAATTTGTTCACACCTCTTTTTGTTCTCCTTTTATGCCCTTATTTCTATGGGAAGCAGAAAATGAGATAGACTAGGAAAAATGGGGGAGACCAGATTGTGTGTGTGTATGTAAAGGAAGAAACTTCTTATAGATTTAATATGGAAATAAAGCATGTCTGGATCTAAAGACTTTTAAGATGCTGCTAGCCCACTGTCTAGTCCCTGTAAGCACCTGAGGTTTTGATAGCAGTTCTCTAACAAGGAGGCAACTTCTTTAATAGGAACTTTTTAAAATTTTGGTATCATTAATATACAGTCACATGAGCAACATTGTGATTACTAGATTCACCCTATTATCAAGTCCCCACCACAAACCCCATTACAGTCATTGTCCATCAGCATAGTAAGATGCTATAGAGTCACTACTTGTCTTTGCTGTGCTGTACTGCCTTTCCCATTTTTAATAGGAATTGATAGTATGATATTTTGCCAAAACATGGATACTGTTTTAGGCCTGGTCCTTATTAAATCTTCTATACTGATACTGATGAGACTGATAGCATTCTTTGAATTCTCCTTTAACTGTGGAAACAGGAACACATTAGCTTAAGTAAAAATAGTATTGATCAGAAGGATACAACACCAGTATATGAAGTGCTGCTGTGCCCTGGGGAACGGTGAGGTTCCATCCATTTCCTCTAGGTTTCCCATTGTCTTCCCTCTTTCTCTGTTCTACTTTTTCTTCACAGGCTTGCCAGTCTGCTTACTCATGGATTTTCTTTCTCTATAATGTTGGTTTTGCCTTGCTTTAATGCTGATTCAGGCATGCTGAATCAGTTTAAGCTCCATGCTTTTTCAGTTTAGTTCAGGTGTGCACCATCCTTTCTCTTGGTCCCATTCCAGAATCCCTGAATAAGGAAGCTGATGACCTGAGGTAGGTCAGCTGAGGTGTAGGATACACAGGGCTAATTGTTTCAAAGGCTGCAGTTTGTACATTTTCTTTGAAAAGGACGTATGAGTTGGGAATCAACGATTGGCATGTCCGTTACTGTGACAATATGATTAAAGTAGGACAATAGTGAAGGGCTTCTTCGTTTCTAGGGTACATAATGATTAAGCAGAATGGTATGATCAGCAAAGCAGAGATCTAGGCTACTCAGTAGCTGAGATATGTAGCCATCCAAGGAAAATAGGAAGAGGATAAATGAGGTCTTTGTCGAAGCAGCAGCATGAGAAGCTAATATTTGGATTGTCAGGAGCATTTAGTACATAATTGCATTTCATTCTGTGTGTGAAAGTGGGACATTCCAAGTAACCATCACATATTGACCATTCACTGTTTACCGTGCTTCATTTTAGATTATTTGCCTTACTCCTGATCATCGTAAGAGCCCTGCAAGGCTTAGTTGTGTTTTACAGGTGAAAAAATAGAGACTTAGTGAGGTTTAGCTCTTTGCCTAAGGTTGGTGAGTAAGTGGATGACAACATTGGAGCTATGCTCATAATACCTAGAGGAGGAGAAGGGGTCCTTTCTTGTTGGAATCTTGGAATGGACTTACTTTAACCGATCAGGGGTCTGGGTATAATAGACTTGACTACTCATCTGTGTCCTCACCTCCCCCACAAAATTCATGCTTTGAAACCTAATACCCAGTGTGGTAGTAGTAGTTGGTGGGGTCCTTTGGGAGGTGCTTAGTTTACAAGGGGAGCCTTCATGAATGGGATTAGAACTCTTACGCGAGAGAACCCACATTAGTTTCCTGGCCTTTCTGCCATGTGAGGATGCAGTGAGAAGGCAATGTCTGAACCAGGATGTGGATCCTTGTTAGGCACCACACCAGATCTGCTGTTATCATTATGTTGGACTTCCCAGCCTCCAACACCATGAGAATAATTGTTTATAAGCCATCAGTCTTGGGTATTTTGTTACGGCAGTCTGAGCAGACTAAGACAGTGGGAAATGGGGTCACTAACTCAGAGCACATGTTCATAAGAAAAGTATACAGCTAAACAAAATTGGGTGTCTGCTGGGAATAAATTGAGGGAGGGGGTTTGGGTATAGTAGCATTGAGAGCTTACTGTGTATCATGTACCCTTCTAAGCACTTTATATGACCTACCTCATTTAGCGCTCAAAACAGCTAATGTTGTGCTCTGGTGATAAAATTCCCTTTTCTCCACAGATCTGACTGACGCCAGAGTGTGTTTCCTTAATCACATTCTACCTTGATGTCAAATACAGCTTGGCTGTAGATACCAGAACAGTGTCAGCATGCTGAAGTTTTGTTCACTATGTGTATGTTATGTGTGAACACCTCTCCTTTTTGCTTTCATAATGAAGTGAGAATATTTTAGCAATATCTACATTGTGAAGTGATATTTTGGTGACAGTCATGATACCATTTTTGAACAATTTAAGATACTAAAACCCTAGGCTATATAAAGGACAGCAGGACTCTTAAGAGAGAGTATGTTAGTATTCTATCTGTAAGTTTCTAAGATGATACATCCTTAAATTTGCCTGGAGCTTCATTTGCCTCTTACAAGAAAATATGTAAATTTCCAAACTATTTTGCATGTGTTTATTTTTTTGCTAGACTCTTTGGTGGTATGATGATTTTTCTTTGCCCTTGTTCCAGGATGTCAAAATAAACTGGAATTCCTGTAGAATTTTAATTTTACAAGTTTTGTACCAAAAACACCAGTATTGCAAGCTAAAACCTTTTCTAAAGTGTTTGGTTTATTATTTCACTCAGATGAAATAATTCTATAGCTACAGACTACCTAATAATTCCAGCCAGCCTCCTCACAAATGTGTTACTGGATACTAACTGTGTGAAATTTTTCTTACTACTTATGTGTCACCCTTCTGTTTCCTATCTATAATTCCCACCTCCTTTGCATATGTTCCCCTCATCTAGAATATATCTGCTCATCTCTTCCCCTTGTTTTTATTTGCCTAGCATAGAGTTTTTAATTAAAAAATTATTGTATAAAATATACATAAAATTTACCTTTGTAACTATTTTTTTTTAATTTGGTATCATTAATATACAATTACATGAGCAACATTGTAGTTACTGAATTCTCCGCATTATCAAGTCCCAACCACATACCCCATTACAGTCACTGTCCATTAGCATAGTAAGATGCTATAGAATCACTACTTGTCTTCTCTGCGCTATACTGCCTCCCCCGTGTACCCCCACACTACCTTATGTGTGCTAATGGTAATGCCCCTTATTCCCCTTCTCCCTCCCTTCCCACAGAAGCTTTTTAGGTTAATGTAGTCCCATTTGTTCATTTTTGATTTTGTTTTCCTTGCCTGAGGAGATGCATTCAGGAGAAAGCTGCTCATGTTTATATTGAAGAGATTTTTGCCTATGTTTTCTTCTAAGAGTTTTATGGTTTTATGATTTACATTCAGATCTTTGATCCATTTTGAGTTTACTTTTGTATATGGGGTTAGACAATAGTCCAGTTTCATTCTCTTACATATGGCTGTCCAGTTTTGCCAGCACCAGTTGTTGAAGAGGCAGTCATTTCTCCCACTCCCCGCCCTCACAGTCCCTTTCCCTTTGGCAACTGTTAGTCCATTCTTGGGTCTGTCAGTATGCTTGGGTTTTGTTCCTTCAGTTTTGCTTTGTTCTTATGCTCCACAGATGACTGAAATCATTTGGTACTTATCTTTCTCCACCTGGCATATTTCACTGAGCATAATACCCTCTAGCTCCATCCATGTTGTTGCAAATGGTAGGATTTGTTTTCTTCTTATGGCTGAATAGTACTCCATTGTGTATATGTACCACATCTTCTTTATCCATTCATCTACTGATGGACACTTAGGTTGCTTCCATTTCTTGGCTATTGTAAATAGTGCTGTGATAAACATAGGGGTGCATATGTCTTTTTGAGACTGGGAAATTGAATTCTTGGGGTAAATTTCTAGGAGTGGAATTCCTGGGTCAAATGGTATTTCTATTTTTAGTTTTTTGAGGAACCTCCATACTGCTTTTCACAATGGTTGAACTAGTTTACATTCCCAACGGCAGTGTAGGAGGGTTCCCCTTTCTCTGCATCCTCACCAGCATTTGTTGTTCCTATTCTTTTCTATGTTGGCCATCCTAACTGGTGCAAGGTGACATCTCATTGTGGTTTTAATTTCCATTTCCCTGATAATTTGTGATGTGGAGCATCTTTTCATGTGCCTGTTGGCCATCTGAATTTCTTCTTTGGAGAATTGTCTGTGCATATCCTCTGCTATTTTTTGATAGGGTTATTTGCTTTTTGGGTGTTGAGGCATGTGAGTTCTTTATATATTTTGGATGTTAACCCCTTGTCAAATATGTCATTTACAAATATATTCTCCCATACTGTAAGATGCCTTTTTGTTCTGCTGATGGTGTCCTTTGCTGCACAGAAGCTTTTTAGGTTAATGTAGTCCCATTTGTTCATTTTTGATTTTGTTTTCCTTGCCTGAGGAGATGCATTCAGGAGAAAGCTGCTCATGTTTATATTGAAGAGATTTTTGCCTATGTTTTCTTCTAAGAGTTTTATGGTTTTATGATTTACATTCAGATCTTTGATCCATTTTGAGTTTACTTTTGTATATGGGGTTAGACAATAGTCCAGGTTCATTCTCTTACATATGGCTGTCCAGTTTTGCCAGCACCAGTTGTTGAAGAGGCAGTCATTTCTCCAGTGTATATCTGTGGCTCCTTTATATCGTGTATTAATTGACCATATATGCTTCGGTTTATATCTGGGCTCTCTAATCTGTTCCACTGGTCTATGCGTCTGTTTTGTGCCAAAACCAAATTGTCTTGATTACTGTGGCTTTGTAGTAGAGCTTGAAGTCAGGGAGTGTAATTCCCCCACTTTATTCTTCCTTCTCAGGATTGCTTTTGCTATTAGGGGTCTTTTGTGGTTCCATATGAATCTCCAGGGCTGTGTGTTCAGCAGTCTTAGGCTTCCACCCCCTCCCCACTCCATTTCTCTTCCTCCCACCAGTGAGCTGGGGTGGGGGAAGGGCTTGGGTCCTGCTGGATCAAGGCTTTGGTACACTACCCTGTTTTGTGAGGTCTGCTCTGTTCTCCAGGTGTATGCAGTCTGGTGCAGCCTTCTTTCCTGTTGGCTGCTTTAGGATTAGTTGTATTAACTGTATTTTTGTACTGTGTGTGGTTTTGGGAGGAGTTCTCTGTTTCAGCTCTCATACTGCCATCTTGAATCAATCTTCTCCCTTTGTAACTATTTTTAAGTGTACAGTTCCATGGCTTTAAGTACATTCACATTGTTGTGCAACCATCACCACCATCCATCTCCAAAACTTTTTCCTTTTACCCATACTGAAACTCCATTCTCAGAGTAACTCCTCATTCCCTTCTCTCCTCAGCCCCTGGAACCACTGTTCTATTTTCTGTCTTTATGAAATTTGCCTGTTCTAAGTACTTCATACAGGAGGAATCATACAACATTCACCTTTTTGTCCCTGGCTTATTTCTCTTAGCATAATATCTTCAGGTGTCATCCATTTCATTGCAGGTATCTGAATTTCCTTCCCTGAGGCTGAGTCATATTTCATTGTATATACATACATACCATTTGCTTATCCATCCATCTGTAGACAGACATTTGGATTGTTTCCATCGTTTGGCTGTTGTGAATAATGCTGCTATGAATGTGAGTGTGTAAGTATCTATTCAAGTCCCTGCTTTCAATTCTTTGGGGTGTATACCCAGAGGTGGGATTGCTGCAGGTAGTGGTAATTTTGTGTTTAATTTTTTAGGTAACTGTCAAATGTTTTGTGTAGTGGCTGCACCACTTTACTTTCCCACCAGCAGTGCATAAGGATTCCAGTTTCTCCACATCTTGTCAATACTCATGTAGTTTTGTTTTTTTGATAATAGCCACATTCTAATGATAATGAAGTGATACTAGAACAGATATTTTTTTTTCCTTTCTTGATCAGCTAGAATCTCAGCTCTCATAGCTTTTTGGTATTCTCATGGTGGTACTTTTATCTACTACCCTCTAGTACTTCTGTATTTATCTTGACTGGCTATTTAAACTGTAATCCTTTTAGGAGGTCAAGATTTTGATTGTATATAGGTCTGTGTCTTAACTACTATTGCCATTTTGGAGTATATCCTTTCAGTCTCTGAGTATGTACAAGCTCACCAGGTAGAAATTGGATCATGCCCTATATACTGTTTGTTGAGCATGTTTTATGTCTTTTATCATGCCATTACCTGTAAATGCTATCTTCAAATAAACTATTCTGCATACATTTTCTGTTGTGCATTGACAATTCCAGTCTACTCTTACACCACTACCGCACCAGAATAACTATTTGAACATAGAAGACTTATATGACAAGCACTCATTTTTTAAAAAATTTGCTTTAGCTGCCTTTTTTTCACAGCTGCAGCGTTAGTATTATTGTATGCCCTGGTGTTCATTTTTAAATTGCCTGTACTTGATTCTGCTTTATTTAATCCAGCCTGCAGATGGCAGAATTGTTATATTTGAACAGAAATTTTAAAGGTTCAGTTTTATTTTATGAGTGTTTGCCTTGAAAGGAGAGGTGATGAAATGAGCAGCATCTCTACTAAAGAAACAGCACGTTAATGTTGTAACAGAGAGCTACACTAAGAAAGCACTGGGTAATTTGGTCTATCTTGATTTTATGATTTTTGTCTGTTCTGTTTGGATTATAGTCGTATAAATGGACTAGAGCATGATGCTCAAGCACTACAATATGTAAATTGCTGAATTTCCTTAATTATTTTAGTCACAGTAATGGAGCTTAGATCTGCTTCATATTAGCCACAAAGCAATTTGTTCTGCTTTTGTATTTTAAGAGTGTGCTTATCCTAATCTCTTTTTTTAATCTGGAGACCCTTTAAAATTGACAATGATAGGTCATCAATTTAAAGCCTTGATATAATTGATTTTACTGAAGTATGACTGCTCTTAGGATAAAAGAAATACTTCAGGGAACAAGAAATTAGATGAGTGGGCTATATTTGAAGTTGAATACAGAAGTATTCCACAGAAAGATTAGAAGAGAAGATTTGGAGAAATATAGGAATTTCTTAGAGAAACTGATAAAAAAAAATTCAGTGATAGATTTCTATGTGCCTGATATCGCAGGTAAAGCAGCAGTATTGTAAGCAAAACTTTTGTGTTACTGTGTTGAGGCAAAAAAAAAAAATGATTGAGCTCTAGTGATTTGTGAGACCATAAAAATCAGTATGTTTAAATATAGACTGGAAATGTGCATTACCATAGTCATTAAAAAATTTGAATATGTTTTTTAACTGTAACAGAAGGACAGACTTCATAAACCATAATTTGCTAGCTTGATAGTAAGTAAGGAATAGAACACTAAAATTACTACAAAAGGGTTAAACACTCAATTTTGGGTATTTTTTAGTACTAGTTGAAATAACCTGTAACACCAGGTGAGGAGAAACCACAGTTTTTTATTCTTACTTATGGTTGTGCCCAGTTATTAATAGGAAATACTGTTTGTGTATATTTCAAGGCTTTCTCAGTTTGACAGAAGAAGGGTAGAATGTATGCTTACTGAAATGAAAAAGGAAGCTATATTTAATTTCTAGTGAAATTAAACAGTATTAGGTATAGGTCAAAATTCCAGAAAATCTAGAAAAGCCCTCACTATCTCAATAGAATTGATAACAGTCATAAGGAATTGATATTAATTATTTGCTGCCTTCTCGCTCAAAGCTGATGCTGTGATTGTGTGATTAACTTTCCCACTGGAAAAATACATTTTGAAAAGATGTGTATAGTGGTTCAGTCTAAAGAGGATATACTAGAATGACATATATACTAGTGTTAATAAATTAATGCTTATGTCTTGAAATGATTTTCTAGCATGAAAGCCTGAGGATAGATTGGTTAATCAGGAAATACATCACACATTTTACTCAGTAGTAAGCCAGTATAATCAGTCAAGAGCTAGTACTGAATGATGGAGATGTCCAAAATGTCTTTGGTTTTATCACCTTCATTTCAGAGTAAGGATATTAATCTGTTACAGAATTTTTATATTTTATTATCATTATTCAGATAAGCAATTTCAAGTCATCCATGAAGGGTGACTATATAAGGAATGATTATGTTCTTTTTATTTTTAAAATATGAAAATTTTTGAGGTTCTTGAATACTTAAAAAGTACAGAAGCTTCATAATGTTGTCCTTAATGTCAGGCATAATGGAAAAGTGAAGGTCTCATAGGTGAGAAATTATAAAAGGAGAGAGAATAATAAAATAAATATGAATTGTATCATGGCAACTAGAACCAGTTATAAAAATATTGAAGAGAGATTTTTTAAGAGATTCAGTATAGGTGTTTGTCATAAGTTGGAATCTGCATGTACAATCATTGGAGTCTTTATTTTTTTTGAAGTGGAGCTCTATTAATATAAATTTAATATGTATATGATTATGAACTATTCAGTCTCTTAATGCCAACCTTGAACTTTTTATTGGAAGCAGCATTTTGGGCCTTTTTTTTAAAGCTATGTTTTTCAAGAAGAGACTGGCTTCTTATCATGGTGCTATTAGAAGGTAATTTTTTGTTTGTTTTCTTTTATTAACCCCATTTGTCACTGAGCTTAAAATGCTGAGACTTGGGCTAGCTGTACATTTTTAAGGCAAATGTTTTTGTTTTCTTCATCAACCCGTGTAAAAAATGGAAAACATGCAGACAACATGCAATGTAGGGGATTAGAAAGCCCATTTAATTGTTTCCAATGTGTTTTGTGTATCAAGCTTTGAGGACTTTTTAAGAATTCTTGCAATTAAGGGTAGGACTGTTACAGTTTGCATTTGGAGATGCATTACTGATGTTAAGTTGTTAAGTTTGCCTGTGTGTTTTGTGTTTTCGCTAAAGACACTTCCCCAAATTCCAATTCACTCAAGAATTTAGTGCTCTGGTGTTTTATAGATAGTAATGCACTGAAGTTGTGCATAGCCATTTGCATCATTTTTGACCTATTGGGCATCTTCATGTGCCTATTTTAGTCTACAAGGACTAGTTTTGTTTTTTTTAATTGAGAATTTTATGTTTCCATACTATTTACTTGACACTTAGCTTGACCACTTGGGAGTATTTTAGATTTTAGGGTATTTTCTTTCTCAAATTGAGTTTGATATTAATTTACTTGAATTTTTTATTGATGCCTCATGAGGTATATTATTTTTTTATGGCTCATCTTTCCTTTTTTTCAATTTCAGCTGATCCTATTAAAATACTTATGCCATCACTATCTCCTACAATGGAAGAAGGGAACATTGTGAAATGGCTGAAAAAAGAAGGTGAGCAGGTATATTACCAATGCCTTGTGTTATTTGATCATTTTTTTCTAGTAAGTTATATTATATAATACATGATATAAATGAAATAAATTATATTCCTCTGCTAGTTAATCTAAGTTTGTTTAAATAAAATATTCCTGTGATAATATAGCAAAGGCTTTCTGGGTTCAGCCTGTAACTTTTCTCCAGAAGCAGAGAATGGTAAAATATTTTAAGGTTTTTTTCTAAGTTTTAGTTGTTATACTTTCAGTTTCAAAGAGCTCCTTACGTTAATTTAAAACTTTTTGATGATTTTTGTGTGTATTTTTTTCCTAGAGCTAAGCAAGTTGATTATAAATTTTGTTGGAAACAACAAATATTTAAATAAGAATAATAAGGAAAACTGTCGAAAGAAGAGCAGTAGAGAAGGGTTGTAGCCCTACTAGAAATTAAAACATATTTTAAGCCTCTGTAATTAAAACTGTGTTATTGATGCTTAAAAAGACAGACTTAATAGAAGGGAATAGAAAATGAGGAAATAGGTGCAGTTCCACATGGGTATTTAATGTATAATGAAGGAAGACAGTATTGGATTCATTTCTTGTAATATGCCAAGAATAAATCACAAGTGATTGGGACATATAATGTACAAAAATGAAACCATACAAGTACTAGGGAAAAAATTAGTGAATTCCTCTGAACCTGGAAGTGAAATAAACACTCTGAATAGCACAACTCAAAATCCTAGAGGTAATAAGGGAAATACTGATAAATTTAATGATAAAAAGAACTTGTGTAGCTGAAAATATAAGTGAAAAAAAGAGACAAATTGGAGAAGAATCTTTGCAGTATTTATCATAAAGGGTTAATATTCCAAAAAAATCAACGAATAGGAAAATAGGCAAGATATATGAAGTTAAGAATGGCAAATTGATTTTAAACATATGGGAAGTCACTGAATCTTTTAACTAGTAAAAAAAGCAAATAATACTACACCGAGATGTCATTTCTTAACCAATCTTTTTGTTAGAAATTAAAAAATTTGACAAGCTCTTTTCTTGACAAGACTTGGGAAGAATAGGAGGGAAGGAGGCATTCCTATACATTCCTGGAGGAAATGCAAAGATGGTGTAAGCTAAAGAAAAATTGTTTTATATTTACCCTTTGACAAGGCAATTCTGCTTCTGTGTATTCTATCTCAATTTTACACCTGCAAAAATAAGATAAATGCGTAAGGCTATTTATTGCAGCAGTGTTTGTAATGGTAAAAGGTGGAAACAATCCAAATGTTGGTTTGATAACTTACACTATGCCCAGAACTATAAAAAAAAAAAAAAAGAAAAGATATATACCACTGTAGAGTGGTCTTCAGGGGGAAAAAGCAGGGTGGAGATATTTGGGTATGGTATGTATCATTCATTGAAGAAAGGAATGGCAGTACTAGTATTTGAAAAATTAAAAGGAAAGGATAAAAAAAAATTTAAGAACAAAAAGTGGTTGCCTATTGAGTGATGGAGGGAAAATATAGTAGAGAAAGGGTTAGAGGCTAGAGTTCTCAGAATATATCTTGTTTTGCTTCTTTAATCTCGGACCATTTACATATTGTACATAATTTTAAAACAAAATTTAAAAGATCCCTAAAAATTGAAACAAAATGAAACAGGTAAGTCTAGTTAATATTGAGTTCCTGACATGACCATGTAGAGAGGCCTATATTCAAATGTCAATAAATCTAATAGATTATAACTGAAGGATAATATCTCCAAAGGGGAAAAAAAATCCTAAACAATTTAATCCTATTGCAGTAGTTATGTTGGTATAGTTATCCTAAGACTTGTATAGGCATTTTTGTTGGGAAAAAGCAAATGAGTGAGGTGATATCATTGGGAACCCAGACTTGTGGTATGGTTTAAAGGAGAAACAGATAAAAGATAAAAAAGGCTAAAGAAGGATCCTGTGATGGTGAATTTTCTAGCTCTTGCCCTTGGCAGGGCCTGGAAAAAGGACTAACCCAGTAACAAAGAGCACCCCTAGCAACCACATTGTAAAGTCAGCAACCTTTGGGATATGACTTAGAATGAAAAGCTACTATTTCCTCCGCTTTTTATAAGCTCCAGGTAAATTTGAATCTTGCTGTTACTAAGAGAATATTTGCTACAATATTATCTCTAAAGCTGTATTAATCTATTGTTTATAGCAACCATTTTGCCAGATCTTAGTTACTTAGTATGGTGTTTAGAACGTAAGACTAAGTTGATGAGTGCCAGAGGGGTAAATGTGCTACAATGCTCTTGGCACAGAAGGACAAAGGAACAATTAATGTCAGGAATTTGGAGGAGACTTTTAATTTTTCTAGCTGCTTTCTTTTCCTTTTTTTCTCCCTGTGATAGTGTAACCTGGCCCAGCATAATCTTAAAACAATTTAAAAGATCCCTAAAAATTGAAACAAAATGAAACAGATAAATCTAGTTAATATTGATTTGCTCACATAACTATATACAGAGGCCTATATTCAAATGTCTAGTAAGTTTTGATATGACATCTTCTTTTGGCACTTTATGTAGCCATCTTCCTCTGTGTTTTTCTCATTCTGCAGCATGTTAAACTTTGTGTAGAAAAGAAACTGAATCTCCAGTGCCTATTGGGATTGTTAGATATACAAAGAAATTAATCAGATAAATACCTTATAGCCATTATTATGCCTCCTCTTGAGAAATGGTGAATTGAGTGTTAAAAACAGAAAGAGAGGAGGGAAGAGTGAATCGAGAATGAGGGACATGGCCTGGAAGGACTTGTCTGATTCCAGAGACTAGCCCTGGCAGGGATTTCTAGAGTGCCGGTATGTGATTCAGCAGGTTAGATGTCAACCAGGCAAGTGCTGGCATTGAGAGGTCCAGTCTATGCTTATAAAATAGCATCAAGAGAGTTCAAGCAGTGGGCAAGAACTTAACAGTCTGACAGAATTATTCTGTGGTTCCAGGAGTACTTTTGCCATTGTAGGGATCAGGACGAACACTGCAAGTATTTACTTCAGTACCCCAGCCAAATGAGCTTGGGGATTTGGAAGAAGGCCCCAGTTTTTTTAGGGAGTTTAGTGGGTTAGGAAGGCAGCAGGATAAATCACAAGACAGGCCTCCTGTCAGGAGTTTAGGACAATGGATTGGGCCAGTATGGAGTCCACAATGAAACTGTCCAGATGACCATCCTAGTCCTTGATGTGCTAGGCACCATGTCTGATTGGGAGCATTACTTAACTCTCCTTAGTGGGGAACGCTAGTAAGTTTTGGTGTGACTGCTTTCCCTGTTACAACTAACATAGTGATAAAAAAAAACCCCAGACCTGCAGCATTGTAAGTAGGTGATCAGTAAATGTATTGACAGAGGGGGCATAAGCCAAAAGCCGGGATATGGGTATGGGAAAGGGATTTGAAAAGGCTTCAAAGATGAGGTGTTATTTGGGCTAGTCCTTGTAGAATACATGGGCTTAAAAAAATTTTGAGAAAAAGGACATTCCAGGTAATATGTTGGTAGTGAGATGTCATGACATGTATTTTGGCAACAGCAGGTAGTTTGAGCTGCATTAAAAGCGTAATGGGAAGGAGGTAAGATAGGTTTATAGGAAGGATCTTGGATAACTCAAGTCTGTCAGTGTATAAGTGTCCTTATCCTAAAGCCAAGGTGCATCCACACTCATGACTATTTTTAGCAAGTGTTCCTATGTGCTTTCTTGAGCCCTGTTACCAACATTGCACTGAATGGAACAGGCTGTAAGAGCGCTTGTATCAAGAGCTAACTATAGGCAATTTAAGTAACCTCCTTTACCTGCTCACATTTGAAAAACCAACCCTGAGGACTTCTAGTCAGTATGACCATCTAAGCAGATGGTGTAAGGCTTCTACTCTTTCCCGGATAGAAAATTTTAAAACAAATCTTTTAAATATAAGTTGAGCTTAAAACGCAAGAAAGGGGAATCACCAAATAGGAGCAACAACCAGAGTGGTGAGTGGGAATTGAAGCCACATGTACCATAGAGCTTAAGCTGGAAGAGTAAAATAACAGATTGGAAACAGGTGTTTTTTGGGGATAAGGAGGGTGGAAGGGAAATCAAGAATTGGTTCATATTTGTATGTGGTCAAGTTTGAGGTGCTTATTAGACATTCAAGGGGAGGTGTTTAATAGAATTGGTTATAGGAATTGAAGTTCCTCAGTGAAGTCTGATTTGAGGGTAGAAATTTGAGTCACCAATCAGCATATGGATGGAATTAAAATGCCATACGATAACAGGTAAATTTAATTGTTTGACTTGGGATCTATATGCAATAAGAATGCCTTGTCTCTTGGAAATTTGCTCTCATGGGCCTGTCTTTGTGAGGCTTTTGGGTTAAAGTTTTAGTACTTGCATTTTCTGGGAGCCCACAGGAAGAGATAAAGTAGTCCTGGGCTGATAATCTTCCTGGGTCACCTAGCAGAAGCCATTATTTTGGAAGGACACAGCTTCTCATCCAAGTTACACAAGATTCCCAGATGAAGTCCCACTTAGCAAGAGTTAACAGTCCCAAATTTAATAATGCACATAAAAGTAATCTTTTAGGAGCAGAAGTCATTAGGCATAACCAACAGCAAGACTAGATGGCCAAGAACTTCAGTGAACTGAAATTACTAGATACATAAAAATGTGTACTCGAAATGACTAAACATGTAAGAGGAGAAATTGAAAATATGAAAGAAGACAACAGTATCCAGAAAGTCCAGGCAGATTTGGAAAGGACAAATAGAACTAGGAACAAAAAGTATTGTCTTAAAATTAGAAAATGAAAAACTCAAGGTTAGGTTAAAGTGTAATTACACATGACTGAAGGAAGAGTTCATGATGAAGTCCAACCTGAAAAAATTAGCTTACATGCACAGAGGGATAAAGCAGTAGAAAAAATATGGAAGAGAAGTTCAGGCATGAAGAATAAAATAAGAACCATTCATTAATCCAATAGGAATTTCACTATGAAAAAGAGAATGAGCAAGAGCTAATGTTCAAAAAAAATGGAGAATTTTCTAGAATTTCAGAAAGATAAATGTCGTGTATGGAAGAGCTAGTATTTCATTAGGAAGGCTCTGCATGGCTGCTGCCATCTTTTAAAATAATTATCAGTGTCTAAGAAAGTTTCACCTTTATAAATAATGTAATCAATTGGAATCTATTTTTAGGTTTCTTTTTCCTGATGGATTATAAAGCTTTGACTATTTCCATATTCAATATGATAGAGTATTTGTGTCATTAAATAATGAATCAGACACAGAATCAGCCTTTTAGGGTTATTATAAAAAGATGAAATTTCTTCATACTTTGTGAAATGATAGGCAAGTTGAGAAGAGGATTCTTTGGACTACATTTATCTCTCAGACTTCTGGCAATCTCATAAGTTATTCACACCCATTAGAATATGGAGACTGTGCTGAAGAGCCAGGAGACATAGGGTCACATCATTGTGTTCTTTTTCTCTTTTGATTACAATGTGCTGTTTTCACATAGGACAAGCCAGGATATACTTTAAGCTCCTGGAGTGTGTTTCCCTGAAGGAAATTCTGGGTTCTGCCAACTGAGAAATATTTGTCTACCAATACACTATAAATAATTTGAAAGCAATCCTAATCACTTATTCTCAGTAATTCACTGCCTTCTTTTTTAAATTTGTCACTTTTATGATTTAATTGTGATCTTTTCAGCATAATTTACTTCCTTAACATGTATGTTAATACATATGGGTATGACTGTACATGTCTAAATATGTCTGGTGCTCGACACTATTTAATCAATTGGTCTTATTCTGTATTATAAAAACATTTATATTCCAGCAGAGAACTTCTTTATATATACCTTTTTCTCTTATTAGCTATGTTTTTTAAATATTTTATCTTCAGATCTTTATTAGTGTATGATCACCATTACTTAAAACAATGAATTGAGACCTTCAAATATTAAGATAATTTTTTTTCACATAAATTAATAGTGATGTATCTAATTATAAATCTAGTGTATTTTTAGCAAAGGCTAATAGTGGGTAGCAGTTTGGTCTTACAAACATTTAAGGTTTTTTGAAAATCTGAGATACTGTAATTCACAACTACTATTACTGTTCTTGTGTGTGTGTGTGTGGTAACCCAAGGTCATAAGGGTGCAATGAAAAAAACTCTGGACTAGGAATCATTGTTGATTCGGTTCCCTCTCTGTCGTGAAGTACCTGGGAGTGAGTTGAAGTAGTTGAGATCTAAGGTACATCCCTGGCTTTAGAATTCTGATAACTCAATTTCATTTTCTTATTTGAAGTCATAGAAATGTGAAATGCCATGGCATATAAATTATTCCTATCTTGGTTGATTTAATGAATGTTGGAAAAGTAGTTTTATAATGAGTATCAGAATACCTAATTTCAGTCTGAGGATCAAGTAAAGAATATCATAAAATCAGCAGAGAAAATACTTCAAAAGTGCTAGGTAATATGCAATTTCAAAATCTCTTGAAAGGTGAATTGAGCTATAATTAAACATTTTTATTACAAGTTTGTTATTTGTGGGGTGGGGAATTATGCTTCAGATATTTTCAGTTTAACTTCAGATATTTTATAGTTTACCTTTCCAATTGAATGTCAAGTCTGTTAAAGTAACAAAAAGGAAGAAAGAAAATATTCTTGTCCTCCCCTTTTGTGTGAGAATATTCGAGGGTATGAAAAATACTTTTTTTCCTTGAGATATTAAGAGCATATTCTGAAACACTGGAGCAAAGCTGGACTGGGATAAGTTATGGGAAGCAGCTGGGCACCCAGTGTTTGAAACACGCACAGCACATGTTCACTGGTGTTTGCTGCTGCAGCTCGGAGTGCTTTTTATGTGGGCATTTTATGTGAACTGTCATTTTATGTGGGCATTTGGGCTTTCATGTGACTGGGAATTTTGAATATTTCAAATAGTTTTTGTGTAAATCTTAGACTGTAACTAATGTAGAATATTCAGAAGTAAACACTTTTAAAGGAATTCATTACTGCAGTATTATCACTAGGTGCCACTGGAGAGGTACATGGGTCTCCTGCTTCTACTGTACAAGTTGTTGTAGTTTCTGTTACTTCTGGGCATTTGTATATGTGTTCATGGTGCTAAAATGGAAAATTTTTTAAACATGCATTTCACAAATAGCTTCGTTTTTTCAGTATACTACAATTTTAACAGCTGTTACTGAGGTACTTACATACCATAACATCCAACTGCTTTTAAGTGTACAATTCAGTGATTATTAGTAAATACGTAGAGTTGTGCAGCTATGACCAAAAGCTAGTTTCAGAACTTTTCCATCAACCAAAAAGATCCCTGCAGTCACTTCCTGTTCCATCCCTAACCTGATCTATTTCTGTATCTAAAATTTTGCCTTTTCTGGGCGTTTCATGTAAATAGAATCATACAGTATGTAGTTGTTGGTGACTGGCTCCTTCTATTTAACAGGTTCATCCATTTTGTAGCATGTGTCAGAAATTCATTTTTTTTTAAAGGCTGAGTAGCGTACCATTATTATTCATTTTCACATTTATTCTTAGTATTTCTATTATGCCAGAATTTTAGAATTGGTGAATGGAGTTATAGATTACACTTTATAATCTTTATAATATATACTTTATAATAAAATATACACTGTAATAAAATATAATATATACACTTTATAATAAAATAAAACTTTCTATGGTAATGGAAGTGTTCTGTGCATTGTCTAACACAATAACCACTAGCTACGTGTGTGTTGAGCTCTTGACATGAACCACACAAAAAATGTGAGAGGCCCGAAGGATGTAATGGGGGTTAACTTTGCCTAGCAGTTTCTTTCTCAAACTACTTCTCATGGTTTCATCCATCTGGGTGGGACTTCAGACCCTCTAGGAGTTGGGTTGCCTAGGGTCTTGTGATGTGCAAATGATACCTTTGTGTGTATGAGCAAGTGAAAAGGGTGGGCAAACTCTGACCAGAGGGCCCCTCGTCTATGTCCCCACACTTCTGTAGGCACTGATTGGATGGAGCTGGCATTGCCTGCCTGTTTGTACTCTTCTTCCGTCAGACTAAGAACTTCTTGAAGCAGGTCTATCTGGTTATTTTTGGTTATAGTGTCTTGCGCAGTGTCATTCACTAGGGGCAGCCGGTGACTATTTGTTGAATAAATAGTTGAATTAATTTAATCTCAAATCATTGTTGTCATCATTCAACTTAGCACTAAGAAGAGGTTTTTTCTTTAATGTTCACATAGGTGTGGTTTACTTGGTTTTACAGATAAAAACTAGCTCTCCCCCACCACACACATCTTTTAAATGAAGACTTTTATTTTTCATTTTTGGCAGAACAAAATTATTTCATGAGAGTCACAGGATGTGTTCAGTTAATAAACATCACCATTAACTGTGTTTGATCAAGACTATATGTCATACCCACAATTTAAAAAGAGAAAGGAAAGTCTCTCTATGCTGCAGTTCCTCAGCTCTTGCAGCTGCACATCTGGATAAGGAACAGGATGACAATGCTGGCTTCAGTGCTGGGGAGCGGCCCCCGGGCAGGCCTCTGCTCTGGCCCCTCCTGGGGCCCGCACTCTCGCTCCGGGTCCGCTCCACCTCGGCCTCTGACACGCACCACAAGGAGATAGTGCAGGGACACTGCGAGGCTGGAATCTCCTCCTACAACCAGCCAGCCATCAACGTGGCAGCTGAGGAGCCGCCTGTCAACATGACACCATCCATGGTGTTCTCTCCTAGCTTCTCAGTCTTCTCTTCTGACTATGAAGTTATTATGGAGAGAAGCATTATCTTACTGTTGTATTTATTCCCGGTGTTCAGTATAATGCTTTATATATTGACATGTTGTATGATCTTGTTGAAATGATAGTATGGATTAGGGAGCTAGAATGAGTCTTGGTTCTAAATAGTTTATGATATGCCTAATGTTTGTATCTAAATATATTGTGAAGTACTGTTTGAAGATGTATTTGAAGAGGTAACCTAAGTTTTCCTGTTCCATGATTATTTTTTTAAAGCTACATTTTCAAACTTTCCTAAGAGTCAGAGACATTAAGTAACTTGGTGAATATTACTAGTACATGTCAGAACTTGGACTCAAACCGGTGTCTGAATTGAAGAGTTCCTTCTAACTCTGCCTTGTACCTTTTCTGAATTATATCACTAAATTGTTGATCAAGGCTGACACTGATGTTTGGAATCTTCATAGCCCATTATTTAGTCTCAAATTTTTCTCTTGGCATTTAAATTATGTTTGATTATTGATAGAACCTTAGTTTTGTGATATTAGGGGTATTTTGCCCTTCTATAATAATGCAATGTTTTAAACTTTGCTGTGGTTCCTGGGGAAGTTCACTACACAATAGATAGTTCCTTCTCTGTGTTTCTTTCCATTTATTTCATTCTCTCAGCATTCTTATAGAGCTAATATTGTATCTGTGTTATGTAAATAGATGTGTATATAATTTTAATAAAAAGGAAACAGGCTCCCTAAGTTTTTAGATGTTAAAGTCATGCCAGAAATCAAATGGTAGAATCAAAAGAAATATCAAGGACATTTTGATGTATATCTTGAGAAAATAAGGATTGGTGAAATTATTGCAGTTTTTTTTCTGAAGTGTTATTTTAATCTCAAACTCATTATGCATGAGGCACTACCCGGTGTCCTGGGAATGAGGTAGGGCCTGTCCTGTTCTTACTGTGAAGAAGCTCATAGACGGTAAATAGAGGAACACACAATTAAAAGTAATTACTAGTACAGCAACATAACATAATGCAATTTGTGATTCATTTCAAATTAATTACAACTGTAAGAATTCAGGAATAGGAGCAAAACCATCTTGGTTGATCTATGGCTGAAGTAGAAATTGTGGATGGTTCTTTAGTGTTTGGAATTTGAAATAGGCAAGCTCAAGTGATAAAACATTTTGCTTTTTTCCTACAGGCAGAATTTCTTTTCTAGATGTCTAGAAGTATTTAATTGCCAGGTTGCTTAGTTCAATTGCTTTTTCCATGGTTACAGCAGAACATACAAGGGTGTGATTTATTTTTTCTTTTTGAAAAACAATCTGTTTTAATTGCTTATTCATCTGTCATAAAGAAGTATGTAAGATTATATAATCTGGCACTGTAGCTTTCTCTGTATGACATACAAGGTTTCTTTTTGGTTTGATCTCCACTTACCCCACCAGCCTAACCTCTCAGCGCTTCTCTCAAGTACTGTTAGCCAGTTTCTCCGAAGTTTCCTGTGCTCTTTTGCGTCCTGGGTTTTTGATATGTTGTGCCTTCTGCTTGGATCATTGCCCCTTAACTTGATTGTCTCATCTTTTCAGATTCAGATCAGGTATAGTTTTTTTTTTTAGGAAGCCTTCTTTCACATTCCAAAAGCTGAATTAGATAACCTCTGTTGAATGTTTCCATAGCATCCTGATTTACCCTCATCCCACACTGTAATTTCCAATATCCAAGCTTCTTGAGGTCAGTAGTCTTAAGGCCCTACTTCCACCCCCCACCATATCCTCAGTGCCCTAATGCATTTTCAGTACATATCTATAGAGCTTTGGGATTAGACCAAGCATCTTCTAGTTATTCAACAAGTATCTAACAGATAAGCTTATTTCTTTCAAAGAATTTATATTGGTGGTTCTGAACTACTTCAACTGAAAATATAACTAACCATCTATGGGAACATATTTGTATACAATGAAGTAGTTTCTATACAGAGGACTTTCAGAGCATATTACCTAGGTGTTTCAGATTTCCCTTCATGTTCTTTTATGAGTGTGTATTAATACTGCTATACCAGCTATTTTTAGTGTGCATGTGAAGGAGTTTATTTGTATGTTGCATATTTTTCTATCCTTGTATTTTTTTTTTTTGAGAGGACATCTCTCATATTTATTGATCAAATGGTTGTTAACAACAATAAAATTCTGTGTAGGGGACTCAATGCACAATCATTAACCCCAAGCCTAATTCTCAACAGTCTCCAGTCTTCTGAAGCATAACGAACAAGTTCTTACATGGTGAACAAATTCTTACGTAGTGAATAAGTTCTTACATGGTGAACAGTGCAAGGGCAGTCATCACAGAAACTTTCAGTTTTGATCACGCATTAAGAACTATAAACAATCAGGTCAAATATGAATATTCATTTGATTTTTATATTTGATTTATATGTGAATCCCACATTTCTCCCTTATTATTATTATTATTATTTTTAATAAAATGCTGAAGTGGTAGGTAGATGCAAGATAAAGGTAGAAAACATAGTTTAGTGTTGTAAGAGGGCAAATGTAGATGATCAGGTGTGTGCCTATAGACTAAGTATTAATCCAAGCTAGACAAGGGCAACAAAACATCCACGGATGCAGAAGATTTCTCTCAAAATGGGGGGGGGATTAGGTTCTAAGCCTCACCTCTGTTGATCCCCAATTTCTCACCTGATGGCCCCCCTGTGACTGTGCCTGTCTTAGGTTGTTCCTCCCTTGAGGAATCTTACCCATCTCTGGCTAACCAGTCATCTTCCAGGGCCATACAGAGAGATGTAAAGTTGGTAAGTGAGAGAGAAGCCATATTGTTTGAAAAGGTTAGCTTATTACTTCTTTGCAGATTTATGCCCTGTGGCTTCTATGCCCAGCATTTGTCTTGAGGTATCTTTACCACTTGGAGGAATTATGATACTCGGTAAATTCGATATGAGGCACGAATTCTATTTAAGGGTTGTAATTAGGAAGGAAGAAGAAAAGCTATAGAGGTAGCAGATGGAAGAAAACATGGGAAGATTGATTATTTGTTTGACATATCTTCTTGTAGAGTAACTTAAGCATGTATAGGTTTTAAACTACTAACTAAATTGCGCACACATATTAACATAATAGGAATGCAGTTACATAAACAAAGCAGATCTGTAATTACCAGCCATCTCCAGTGAAGCCAAGAAAACCAGTTAGGCACCCTAGGCATTTGTGAAAATTTGTCTATGATATGATGGATATTGTCCAGCTGTACTTGAACAGTGAGAGAAATCAGACAAATTAAAACAACACATTCCTGGGAACTGTTCACATCCCATATGTTCTTTTAACAATAGATGGTCTATAGTCGCAAGATTTTGGAGCGCTGCAGCTTGCACTTCTCCTAATTCTTGGTTGAGTTCCAACAGTATAGATCCAGTCAAATTTGTTGTTTTACTGTATGCACAGGCCCCAACTTAGATATCTCCTTCTTCATTCCAATGGCAAGTCCAGGAACCAGTGGGATGAATGCAGCTACAACTGCAACAGCGCCAGTATCTTTGTTGAAGTTTTTTGATGATCATCTTCTGAAATGACTCTTCCAGAGAATGTTGATGTTGGAAGTTCTTCTTCATATCGTATCTTAATTCTTTTTCTGGGTAGCCAAATTAGGCCTTGATCCTCTGTATAAACACAAATAAACCCTTTGCCCACACTTTGATATACCCTTTATACCATTGTGAAGAACTTATTGGAGATCACCACACAGGAACTGCTTTTTTTTTTTTAAGAGAAAGGCATATTATCAGAAAAATGTATTTCCATAGCTGATCATGTGACACCCTTTAAATGATCAAAATTAAGGATATTTAAAGCATGCATTAATTGTTGATTTACAGTTAGTGTTATCCTATCAGGGAGTAATCCCCCTTTTCTTTCTTTTTTTTTTGTTATCATTAATCTACAATTACATGAAGAATATTATGTTTACTAGGCTCTCCCCTATACAGGTCCCCCCCACAAACCCCTTTACAGTCACTGTCCATCAGCATCGCAAAATGTTGTAGAATCACTACGTGTCTTCTCTGTGTTGTACAGCCCTCCCCTTTCTCCCCCCCCATTATGCATGCTAATCATAATACCCCCTTTCTTCTTCCCCCCCTTATCCCTCCCTACCCACCCATCCTCCCCAGTCCCTTTCCCTTTGGTACCTGTTAGTCCATTGTTGGGTTCTGTGATTCTGCTGCTGTTTTGTTCCTTCAGTTTTTCCTTTGTTCTTATACTCCACAGATGAGTGAAATCTTTTGGTATTTCTCTTTCTCTGCTTGGCTTATTTCACTGAGCATAATACCCTCTAGCTCCATCCATGTTGTTGCAAATGGTAGGATTTGTTTTCTTCTTATGGCTGAGTAATATTCCATTGTGTATATGTACCACATCTTTATCCATTCATCTACTAATGGACACTTATATCCTTGTATTTTTTATTCATTTTTGTTTTAGGTCTGGTCTTATAAGCCACATTTATTGAGATTTTATTTCATTTTTTTGTATTCATTTTAATAACTTCTGCTTTTAGTAGGTGGTTTTAAACATTTATATTGTAATTACTAATATATTTGGATTACAATTTTTGTCGGTTTTTTTTCATGTGTCTGCCTTCAGTTTGATACTTTTTGTTATTTAATTTTCCTCTGCTTTTTGACTGCTATAAGTTATTTTATATTAAAAAATTTTTTTGGTGTATACCATTAAGTTTTTTAGGTACTTAATTAAATTTTGCCAGTGAAGTCTAGAGTTATTCAGTGTATTTCCTACCTATCTATATCAAAGGTCTTAGCATGTTTTAACTATGAACTAAGCATTCCCTTATTCTGCTTATTATTCTTTAGAGTTTTACACTTTTTTTAAACCCTCAGCAATTACCTTTTAAATGATTAATAGTTACCTTTTTGTCATTTTCTGTGATAACTTGTTTCATGTAGCCCAAGGGTCCTCTCTGTGTCCACTTTTCTTCTTGATGAACTGCATTTTATAATAACTGATCAACAGGCGGTAAATTTTCTTAGTCTTTCTAGGTCTAAAGAATACTTTTCCTTCATTTTTGAATGATGGCTTGGCTGCATATAAAATTCTAGACAGTTATTTTTCCTTGGCACTTTGAAGATATTACTCCATTGTCTTCTGGCCTCTGTTGCAACTGCTGAGAAGTGTGCTCTCAGTCTGTCATTCCATTGAGGTAATCTGTTTTTTTTCTTCTGATAGTTTTTTTTTTTAGTTTAATATAATTATGTATTAATATTAACCAAACTTAAAAAAGGAATTTGGGAAATGGTATTTAGGGCAGAGGAATGTATTCCATTTTCTTTCTTTCTTTCTTTCTTTTTTTAAATTAATTAATTTATTTATTTTGTTGTCATTAATCTACAATTACATGAAGAATACTATGTTTACTAGGGTCCCCCCTTCACCAAGTCCCCCCCACATACCCCTTCACAGTCACTGTCCATCAGCGTAGTAAGATGCTATAGAATCACTACTTGTCTTCTCTGTGTTGCACCGCCCTCCCCATGCACCGCCCCCACATTATACATGCTAATCCTAATGTCCCCTTTCTTTTCCCCTACCCCTATCCCTCCCTTCCCTCCCTTTCTCCCCAGTCCCTTTCCCTTTGGTAACTGTTAGTCCATTCTTACATTCTACGATTCTGCTGCTGTTTTGTTCCTTCAGTCTTTCTTTGTTCCTATAGTCTTTGGGTTTGAGGTGAGTCTCTTGTAAGCAGCATAGAGATGGGTCTTGCTTTTTTTATCCATTCTAGTATTTTGTGTCTTTTGATTGGTGCATTCAGTCCATTTACATTTAGGGTGATTATTGAAAGATATGTACTTCTTGCCATTGCAGGCTTTAGATTTGTGGTTGCCAAAGGTTCAAGGTTAGCTTCTTTAGTATCTTACTGTCTAGCTTAACTCACTTATTGAGCTATTTTAAACACTGTCTGGTCATTCTTTATTTTTCTCCCTTCTTATTCCTCCTCCTCCGTTCTTTATATGTTGGTTGTTTTATTCTGTGCTCCTTTGTGCTTCCTTTAACTGCTTTTGTGGGTAGTTGATTTTATTTTTTGCCTTTAGTTAGTATTTGGTTGATCTGCTTTCTTTGTTGTAAATTTATATTCTCTGGTGACATCTGTTTAGTCTTAGGAGTGCTCCCGTCTAGAACAGTCCCTCTAAAATACCCTGTAGAGGTGGTTTGTGGGAGGCAAATTCCCTCAACTTTTGCTTGTCTGGGAATTGTTTAATCCCTCCTTCATATTTAAATGATAGTCGTGCTGGATACAGTATTCTTGGTTCAAGGCCCTTCTGTTGAGAAGTCTGATGATAGCCTGATGGGTTTTCCTTTGTAGGTGACCTTTTTCCTCTCTCTAGCTGCCTTTAAAACTCTGTCCTTGTCCTTGATCTTTGCCATTTTAATTATTATGTGTCTTGGTGTTGTTCTCCTTGGGTCCCTTATGTTGGGAGTTCTGTGGGCTTCCGTGGTCTGAGCGACCATTTCCTCCCCCAGTTTGGGGAAGTTTTCAGCAATTATTTCTTCAAATACTCTTTCTATCCCTTTTTCTCTTCTTCTGGTACCCCTATAATGCGGATATTGTTCCTTTTGGATCGGTCACACAGTTCTCTTAATATTGTTTCATTCCTGGAAATCCTTTTATCTCTCTCTGTGTCAGCTTCTATGTATTCCTGTTCTCTGGTTTCTATTCCATCAATGGCCTCTTGCATCTTATCCATTCTGCTTATAAATCCTCCAGAGATTGTTTTATTTCTGTAATCTCCCACTGGACGTCTGTAATCTCCCTCCGGACTTCATCCCTTAGCTCTTGCATATTTCTCTGCAGCTCCATCAGCATGATTATGAGCTTTATTTTTAATTCTTTTTCAGGAAGACTGGTTAGGTCTATCTCCCTCTCAGGGTTTGTCTCTGTGATCTTGGTCTGTATCAGTTTCTTCTGCGTTTTATGGTGATAGATGTATTTGTGGGGAGCTGGCACGTGTGTTGGGTAAGAGAAAGTCCCTTCTTGCCTGTTTATGGCCTTCCTCTCCTGGGAGAACAGCAGCCTCTAGCAGCTTGTGCTGGGCAGCTGTGCGCAGATGGGGCTTCTGATCTTGCCCAGTAACTATGGAGTTTATTTAGCTCTGCAGTTCCTGTGGGCGTGGCCTGCCTCAGGCTGCTGCTCCAATGTGGCGGAGCTGCGTTGGAGGGGGAACAGGCAGGAGGCTGTTTATCATGGTGAGGGGCCTCCGAGCTGCGCTGCGGGGGTTCGGGCACCCAGAGTTCCCCGGGATTCGCAGCTGCTGGGCTAAGTGTCCCAGGGCACTTACGTCCAGCTGTGGGGTCCCTGTCCCTTTAAGACTTCAAAAAGCACTTGCTTTTGTTTGTCCCGGGTGCGCTGGCTGTGGGGACCCTCTCACAGGTCTTACTGTCCTGTTTCCCTAGTATCCAGGACCCCATGCATACACTGTGTGTGCGCTCTGGTGTGGATGGCTAGGGCTGGGTGTTCAGCAGTCCTGGGCTCCCTCTCCCTCCCCGCTCCGACTCCTCTCCTCCTGCTGGGAGCTGGGGTGAGGGGCACTTGGGTCCCGCCAGGCTGCAGCTTGTATCTTACCCCCTTCGCGAGGCGCTGTGTTCTTGCAGGTGTGGATATGGTCTGGCTGTTGTCCTGTATCTTCTGGTCTCTCTTTTAGGATTAGTTGTATTTGTTGTATTTTCAAAAATATATATGGTTTTGGGAGGAGATTTCCACTGCTCTACTCACTCCGCCATCTTGGTTCTCTGTATCTCTTCTGAAAGTTTTTAAGAGTGTTTTTATTGTTGATAGTATACAATTTCTCTACGGTATGTCTAATGTGGATTCATGTTTATACAATCTTAATAGTCTTTTTTTCTGTTCAGTTTTTTTATTGAGGCACACATTCCATAAAGTGTAAGTTCAATATTTATGTACATATATGTCTAGGTTACTACTGCCTAGTGAAGATACAGAATATTACACGCAAACTACAAGACTCTCAGTGCTCCCTCTAGTCAAAACATAGGTAACCACTATTCTAAAGTCATTCAGATCTCTCAAGTTTGAGGGTACCTAGCTCTTTTTAGTTCTGGGAAATTCTCAGCAATTAGCTCTTCCTAAGTTGTTCTCCACCATTCCCCCTAGTGTCTTCCCTTGGAACTCCCATTAGACAAATATTGCAGTTTCAGTCTCTCTCTCTTAACTGCTCTTTTCTATTTTTTGTCTTTCTACCTACCTGCCTGCATTAAGTTCCAGGTAGTTCCTTAGTGTTACCTGTAATTTACTAATTCACTATGTCTGAAATGCATTACTTTGGTTGTTTCTTTTTATTTTAATGACTGTATTTTTCATTTCCAAGATTTCTAATTAGCTCTTTCCTTTTTACATGATCTTGTTTTATTTCTGGACATTATAGTTTTTTACTCTCTCTTGTTCATGTGATAGATTTTTTTTACATCTATTTATATTTTTGAACATCCTCAAGATGCTTACTTAAAAATCTTTGGCAAGATCTATTAAATGAATTGCATCTGAAATAAGTTTCTGTTCCAGTGTTTGATTTTCTGGTTTTCTTTCTTATAATTAGAGTTCTTCAAAAATTTTGAAACTTTGTTTTATAATTTACTTTTGAGTGGAAGGTTTTTGTTTGTATTTTAATATCTTCCCACCCATTCCCCACTCTTGCTTTCCCCACTCGCCATTCCAGGGATTTTGCTTTTGATAGTGGAGATATCAACAGATGAAGTAATGAAGCCAGAGAGTGGCTTGGCTCAGATCCTGGTATTGGGGCAGTGGTTTTGTTCCCCATTTTCCTAGACCCACAGTTCAGGCTACAACCATAATCCTAGTCAACAGGTTTTGATTGCCTATTTTGTCAGCCTCCTGTTATGAAGAGGAACCCTAACTCAACCCTAGCTTTAAGTAGAGATTCTGATTAGAGTCCCTGTGTTCAGAAGACCACTTTTAGTTCCCCTTTACTGCAAAGGAAACCTCTGCACTTCTTTCCCTTTCTTCCCCTCCAACCTGCTCTAAATCCAGAAACCAGCAAATCAGGTCCTGCTCAACATTTTTGAGTTTCCGTATGGTTTCTGTTGCACAGAAATGTTTCTTATTTGACCTCTATCTTTGATTTTCTCTCTTTTTGCCTAATATGCTTTATTTATTTATGCTCTTTGGTGCCAGTAGGGTTTCTGGACTCACCCTACAATGTTAACCCAGAAGTGTAATTCATTGTAAGAATTTTCTCTTGGAATAATAGTCAGACTGTCTTAAAAAGGAAGGAATGTGGGATCTGGAGTTGATTTGTGTGGAGGAGGATGTGCATTTATTGCACTATGCGGTTACTTAAGGATATGCAATTATTATTGTTTCTAAAAGGTTATTCCATTTTAATATTTGCTTAGTAATCTTTGTAATTGCTTTTTATCATAATATATTTTATTCCCATTGTAGAGCTTTTGGAAAATATTACAAAGCATACGTATTTACATACATGCAAACACACATACAACACAAGGAGAATTGCTTATAATTCCACAACCCAGAAATAGTTACTAAATATCGTGTTATTTGTTATGCATATTTGATACACATATGCACATGCTGACCCATATACTAATATTCATATTTTAAAAAACACAAAGCAAACTTAGTCTTGTTTTGTAGGTGAAGCTGTGAGTGCTGGAGATGCCTTATGTGAAATAGAGACTGACAAAGCTGTGGTTACCTTAGATGCAAGTGATGATGGCATCTTGGCCAAAATAGTGGTAAGTTCTTATTTTGATTGCCTTCTACAGGTTGAAGATTTCTTAATAGTGAAGTTTCTTGAAAGAGTAAAATTTCTTGAAATAGTTACTTCTTACTTTTACTACTTTATTTATAGTGTTGTATTATCTGTATCTACCTATACATTTCTAATTCAGATATTTAAAATAGTTTAGTGTTAAGGTCTAATAATACCCAGTGATGATCAGACAACTTGGAACTATTTCAGCCATGACAGTGGCAGTCAATGTTGCATTTTGTTCTCAGGGATGAGAGAAAGCTATTGGAGGTGGAATTTGAAGACAAAGAAAGCAGTAGGTTAAAGTTCAGAGCTAGCAGTTTTGAAGTTTATAATTGGTAAAATCAAAAAGAAATGTTTTACTCGGATCAAATGAAAACAAGAAATCCTATCTTCATCTGTCTCCAGGATTTCCAGGACTGGAAGTGGGTAAAATGACTTTGTCCTCAGCTACTGTCCCATCAGATTCTTGTCTGTTGGTTTCACTGCCACATTCAGTAGCCTGGTCCAGTTCTTCGTCATCCTTAGTTGTTTGGACATTTTTATAATCACTTAAAAATATATAAAAATATGTGTGCATGGACTGTTTCATATACTTGAATATAATGAGTTGACAGTCTTGTCTGTTGATAGTATATTTTCTGTTTCTGAGCATTTTTATGGAAAATATGCTGTGGGTCTGGCAAGACCAAACTCATTTCCTTTTAGATTTAAATTTAAATATATGCATAATTTTGAATACTCTGGGCAGTCTTTTTATAACTAATTTAAAATATGGAGCTACCACTTGGATGCTGTAGTGGTATTACTAGAAGCTGAAGTTAGCACAACCCTTTGACCAAAATGTCTAGCAATACAAGAGAGGTTAAACAACAGAAGAAAATATGGAACATCATGTAGCTATTAAAAATTGTTTCTAGAAAAATGGTTTCTTTATGTATGTTATATGTTAATAAAAATGCAAAAATTTTTTGAAAAATGCTTTTAAAATTGTGTGTGGACAGTGATTAGTCTTCTAGGACTTTAATGGAAAACCTAAGTATAGAATAGAATAAGATGTTATAAAAATGTTGTCTTCAGGACAAGACAAACTATGTGATCCTCTTGTTCCATTTTTTTGTATTTTCTAAATTTTCTATAATAGGTATGTTATTTTTATAATGGAATATTGGAATTTATGTGCAAACTAAGTAAAATAAAATGCTTAAAGCCTGTGTATTTAGGGTTACATAGTATATATTCACTGATGAAGTATGTTTGTTTCTTAACTTCTAGAACATATTTATACGTAGTATGGTGTAGCAGCTAATATAGGCTCCAGAGTCACACTGCTACCTGATTCACAAAGCTAATAAATTCTGCCAGTTGTTAGTTAAGTAACCATCTCTGTGCCTTTTTCTTCATAATAAAGTGGAGATAATAATACTTATGTCATGGGGTAGTAGTGGAGATTGAGATAATGCGTACACACTCATCACAAGACCTGTCATCGACCAAGGGTCAATAAATATTGCTGTTCCCGTTATTATTACAGTTATTCACTCAGTTTGGTAACCATTTTCTTGGTGACCCTTGGCTACCACGCTAGTCTGTATGTTTGCCTAATAATTTGTATTGGTTGGTTGTGACTGGATGGTATCATTCATGCCTCTGTAGTTTAATTTGTACAGATAAGCTGCTGTTAGTAGTACTTTGTTAATGTATTTTTAATTCTGAGACACCAGCTCACCTCTGTTTTGAGCATGGTTATGACAGCTGCTTTCATATATTCTATCCAAAGACCACACTTTGGGATGTTATGCTTTAATTAGGTGTAGATCTATACACACTTTTCCATCCCTGTTTCTTTCTAAAAAATCCCTTTTCCCTTTTTTCTAGTCACGTATGTTTTATTTTTTACATTCTTATTTGCCAGACTTACTCTACTTGTCATCTATGATACATTGCTCAAAGTACTTCCTTGGAGGAAATAGCAATGAAAGGCTAAAATTTCTGTACCTTTATAACTAGGAAAATATAAATAGTTGTACTAAAAATAGTTTACTTGACTAACTTATGCAGCATTTTGAAAAAGAAAAAGATGTAGCATTTTGAAAAAGAAAAAGGTTGTTTGAATGACCATATGTAATAAATAAAACCAGCTACATTTTATTGTGTGTGCTTTGGCAAGCTGTGTTCTTGGCCCTGACTCTGGATTGTTTGATGATGAAAGTCTTCCAGAATTGATAACTTTTTCCATTTAGCTGCTTAGTAATGCATTTCAGATTGCTAACAATGTCATAGGTCAATAGTGCCTATTCATCTGGCTCCTAATGCTCTGAAAAGGTCGGAGATGGAGCAGGAGATATGATTGATAAGGGCTGTAGCAGCACTAATAGCTACTCCCTTGACAGAGAAAAGATTGTATTTATATTTTATGGCTTTATGGCTTTATTATTATTCCACATGCTTTTTGGATAATAGAAATGGTAATATATTCATGTCTGCAGTTTCAAAGAGAAAAAAATTAAGGTAGTAATACTGGTTTTTTTCTGTTTTTTTTAAGTCTTTCACTCCACGTCATTCCCAGTCTCCCCTTGGCAGGGTACACCTTTTCTCATCGTGGAATAATTCTTATATTAGCACACATAATAAAGTGATTTTTATAGGAATGTATATAAGAGATCTTTCAGGGTCAAGAATTTGAAAATTGAGCTTATTAAAAGGCATGTGATTATATGAAACTCTAGTTTTTAGTCTGCTCACATCTTTGAAAGGATTAGAAATTACAACCTATTTTGCTCTTTACAAAGATTTATTTGCATGATCTTTGAGAGATTTTAGTATTTTATTTCTCCCCCACAATTTCATTCTTTTCTTTATACTCACTCTTATAATTTTGTATCAGAATTCCTTTTTAAATATAAAATAATATTTTACTTAGAACCAGAAAAAAGCCTAGCTGCTCTTAATAATGCTAATAAAGAATAATTGCTGTCAGTGTAGATAATTTTATAATTTACTCTCAATTTAGTGCACTCAATAGGAGAGTTGTTAAGTTCTCATTTACTCACTAATAAATTGTCATGCAGGAAATGTTAAATTATTACACACATCAGTTCACAAGCTTAGTTTTAAATTTATTAGCAAATTAGACAATAGGTGTTTTAAATGATAAGTTAATAGAATAGTAGGCTGATATTTGGAGAGTTTATTAGAGATTGTCTAGTTTGGCTTCTAATTAGGGTTCTATAGTGTGTCATACAAAGCAGGATACATTTGAGGGTGAAAAGGCTATAGGATGTTGAGGTTAAAAAGGTTTTTGAAATTTTAATTTATTAACTGGTAATAACATTTATTGATAGCTTTTTATGATATTGGTAGACTATTATTATTGAAAATAATTTTGAAAATGTAATTCTTTCCAAAAACTAACATCCAAGTAGAATTTTTAAAAATACTTCCTTTGCTGATCAAAGGAATATTAAAAAACAATAATTTTTTGGTATTTGACATCCTTCACTTTGCTGTATCTCACTCTAATAAGCATGCCTTTTTAAAATATGGTTTTAATTTATTTTGAGACACAACTCCCCTCTCTCCCTTTTCATTAAATTGCTTCAAATCTTCAAAGTTGCATATTATTATTTGAAAGTTATGGTTGAAATTTGAAGTTGTGAGACTTTCAGTTGATTCTTCTCTGTACACTATAATATTTTCAATTGAGAAAATACCCTTCCCAAGCTCAGAGCAGATTCGCAGATTCTAGTAAATAGAAGATACTCTCAGTTCTAGTTTTCTCATATTAAAATGGGTAAGTGACATGTCAATGTGTTAAACGAGTCTATGTTCCCTATGAATTAAAAGCTAAATCAGTTATAATCCACTCTTTTAATCTTTTTTTTAAATCGTAGCATGATCTTGAGCTGCAATATGATCATGTTGATCATGTAAATGCAGTTTACAGATTTGGTACATGTCATGTTGAATGCTCTCTCAAATTTCAGGCTGCCTTTGAATCCTGGCTTGATACTTTTTTTTTTTTTTTTGCTAGCCTTCAGCAAGTTATTTAACCTTTCTGTGTCTCAGTTTTCTCATCTATAAATGAGAACAGGAATGGCACTTGCCTTGTAAGGTTGTTAGGAGAATTAAATGAATGAGTTAATACTGTGCTAGAATAGTGCCTGGCGCTTGAATACCAGACAGTTATTTAAGGACTTAATAAATGCTGCTTCTCACCCTTTGCATTTTAGCTTGTCACACTGATTTGTGCTCAGCTTCAGTTTTCTTTTAAATCTTCCTTTAAAACCAAAGTTCATTGTGCTTATAAGTTAAACAGTATACATTAAAAATAAAAAGTTTAAAACTGCATAATGGTTTAAACTAAGTCTTCACTAAGTGATAGCACAGAGGGAGCAGAAGCAAGACCTGTTGTTTTGTTTCTGAACACAGTTTTGAAAAGAGCATTATTTACTCTTCTGTTACTAAATCTACACCGTTTTGAGTATTTGGTGACCACAACATAAGCAAATGTCTGCAGGAAACTGACACATCTGAAAGATTTCTTACTGCAGTGAGGAACAGAAAAAAGTCAGAGAAGTTACTTTAAACTAATGTAGTGATTTTAATGACTTTAAAGGGACCTATAATAGACGTTATTGTAACTTTTTTTATTCATTCAGGTTGTGTAGTAGTATATCACCTGTCTTCCATTATATTTGGGAATCATGCTTCATGGTACCATTTTTTAATGGTAAAAATGTGTGTGAGTTAAAATTTTTATTTGATATTTAAACATGGTAAAAAATAGAAATAATCCTGATTGTTCATTATTGCCTACTTGTGGAGGTGTCAGTGGTTATATATGGAATCATTCATCAGATTTATTGTAGTAAGTGAAACAGAAGGTGAGGTACCAGTTCATATTCAGTATAGTGTCTGATGCAGATTTCAGAAATCTATTGATTTTAAAGTTCTTTTTTTTTTTTTAAAGAAGAATGCTTTATATTTGGGTGCTGTTTTTTGTCGTTAGATATCTATCGTTAGATATTTCTGATTCAGTTTTGATAGGAATTAACATCAGGTGGACTTCATCTTACTTAAAGCTTTTTTCTATCAATTTTTTTAGAATATTAGTCATTTTACTTTGTGATTTTTGAGTAGCAGTTAATAAATGGGCAGACATTTTTAGAAGGAGAAAAAATGTTGACCTAATAATAATCTTAATTTATATTTTTGACGTAATAGTAAAAAAAAATGAGTGGTCCACAGAAGTAGAACTTGTTCATATATGACAAAAATTGTTCCTGGGTTATTTAATGAATTTCAAGTTGTGGAAAAATACTAAACGTCCTTATTTTATATACCCATTTCTTACATATATTTTGCTTCATCACAGCATTATTCCTGTTCTTCTCCATCAAAACTGGTAAACTTAGAAAGCTTCCTAACTCCTGAACTTATGTCTTATTATTTTTAGAGTAGTGCACAAACTCATAAGCATAAAAATTAATGTTACTCAGAAATGTCAAACCCATTCTAGGAGATAGGTTTATATTTATAACTACTGTATTAATGAACATCCTATAGCCTATCATTCTATTACTCATTAAATTACATCTGTAATGAACCTTATTTAAAGTAATTGAAAGAGAATAATAGAAAACTTCAAAAGAATGATATTTTCTTCCAGTATTGAATTATAAAATATTGTCATCTGAAGATTCCCTAGGGACTTTTTTTAATAAGTAAATAAGGATCAACTCTTTCTAAATTAATGCTGCCAAAACATTTAAATATCTTTAAGTTTAAAAAACAATCTTCGATCATGTCTTTTTAATAGGCATTACCTATGAAAAGTGTCTAGTTAGCTGACATTGCCGTGTTTCTGGTATATTTATAAAAATTCGTGAGGTTTTAATTTATTTCTCAAGTTTTATAAATGGATACATAGGGAGAGAATAAATATAAAGATGGAAACTAAATGTTGACCAGAGTAGATAATCATATATAATGTAGATATAGAGTAGATATTTATATAATGGAATGTTCTTTTTTCCCAGAGACTAAGTTTACTGAGATGATTTTATTTTAAGTTAGTTTAGTAAATAGGACTAATTTGGGGAAGTTAATCCCTTATGCACTCTTGGAATTTCTAATCCGTTGTGTAGAAACTGTTTTGGAAGACAAATAATTGAATTATGTAACAATAGTCTTCTGTTTTGGATTTGTACTGATTGACATCAAAGGAAGATGGTAATGGTAGCTTTTAATATATTTGAAGGCTGTCAGAAAGAGGAGAGATTCTAGATTTTTCCTTTATTTCAGGAGGTAGGATTTGTAACTAGGAGGGGGAAGAGTGGTGAAGGAAGGTACACATGGGGGAAGGTAGGAAAGGAAGATGGTGGATGGAAGAAGGAGGCAGGTTGGCTTGGAAGCAGATTTTAGCTGAAATTAAGAGATCTTTCTAACCAGAACAGAATTACGCAACAAAGGAATAAACTGCTGGAGGTCATGAGCCTTCCCATCTCAGCAATTACTTTCTTTTTAAAATGTAGGTTGAAGAAGGATCTAAAAATATACGGCTGGGTTCCCTAATTGGTTTGCTAGTTGAAGAAGGAGAAGATTGGAAACATGTTGAAATTCCCAAAGACATAGGTCCTTCATTACCAGCTTCAAAACCACCAGTGCCTTCACCCTCACCAGAACTACAGATTTCTGCCCCTGTGAAAAAGGAACACATACCAGGGAAACCACAGTGAGTATGTGTATTTGAAGGGTGATATTAAAAAAAAAATGTTATGACAATTTTTAGGGTATTTTAATCATCATATTTAAAACAACTTTGTACACTAAGTAGGAAGTTGCTCATCTTCCCATTTTTCTTATAGGAAACTGAGGCCTAGGAATGATTATTTTACTATCATTGTTCATTCAGCAAACAAATAAGTTACTGAATACCTGCTGTGTTCCAGGTACTGTGAAAGCCCTGCTCACCAGTGGACAACAAGCAAACATCCTTGTCCATGTTGAGCTTGGATTTGATTTTGGGATACCAGAATGGAATTCAATATGCCAGATTTCATGTTGTGCTTCTGTTTATGGAATTCTAATGAATGTGAATTTCAGTTTCAAATATGCAACTGGTATAAAATGGAATTAACATTTTAACATGCGTTCGTTTTCCATCTGTTTTGCATTTGAGTTTTTGACACAGTACAATTTTGTCTAATTTTTCTATAACAACACATACTTAGTAAACATCGTTCTAGTTTAGCTTCACATAACTTTAATTGATGGATTCTGAAAATTTTAGCAAGTTTCATTTGTTTATTTTAATCTCTACAATTATACAAAATTATTTTTTCTTTATCAGGAGAGGGTATTCATAGAGAAAAAGTTCTATTAAGAACCAAAAAATTCATTTAAAATTTTCTTCCTTTAGTTTACCAGTGTTAATTCTTGTCATAAAAAATTCAGTGTTTTTGAAGTATTGAGTTTTAAATTCCTGTTACCACACACGATATTTCTGGCTACATTGTCCTAACTCCCCTTCGTTTTCTCTTTCATTTATCGCAAAGATTGGATGGTTGGCTCCTGGATGCTTTGTACTTAATGCTCTTCTCCTCTTGCAAAGATAATAGTATGTACCCTACCATTCTGTTAAGATCCATCACTAGAGACTTAATGGGTCTGGGGCCCAATGGTGGAGGCTAAAAACCAGCTGACCTGTGAGGCACTGGCCCACACGCTGAACCAGTGTCACCTAGAGCTGTGTCCCTAAAGTGCAGCAAGTGCCACATTTCCTCCCCATTTCTGAGTTATAAACTTCTGAACCCAGCCTGTTTCACATTTTCATCTGACTGTAGTTATTTGTGTTTGCTGCTTTGCTTAAAAGTCTTAATTGAAGAGTAGATACTCCTAATTGTTTTGACCTTTTGGTGTGCCCCAGTGTGTTTGTCTAAAAATCAACATAAATGTTTTTGCCTCTCTTACTCTTCTGGAGTATATGTATATGTAAAGTAAAAATGTTTTATGTAAATACTAAGGACTTTCAAAATTATATGAAGGATACAGTTGAACAGCGAAACAAATGAAGTAAAATAAAATAGGCAAAGGATTTAAATATACATTTCTTCCAAAGAAGATTTGCAGGTGGCTAATAAGTGCTTGACAAGATGCTCAACATCACAAATAATTAGGGAATGCAAATGAAAACCACAATGAGATACCACTTTGAACTCATTAGAATAGCTATTATATTTTAAAAAAACAAACAAAATAGCAATGGTTGAGGAGGATACAGAGAAATCAGAACTCTCGTGCACTGTTGGGGGTAGTGTAAAATAGTACAGTCTCTGGAGAAAACAGGATGGCAGTTCCTCAAGGAATTAAAAATAGAACTACCATGTGATCCAGCAATTTGTCTTCTGGGAATATATACTCAAAGTTGAAAGCAGGGACTCAAAAGAGATACTGTATACCCATGTTTGTAGCTGCATTATGCACAATAGCTGAAAGGTAGAAACAACCCATGTGTCCAAAAGTACTGTATACATACAATGGAATGTTACTCAGCCTTAAAAAGGAAAGAAATGCTGACACACACCATGACATGGGTGAGCCCTGAAGACAAGCTAAGTCAGTCAAAATAAGCCAGTTACAAAAGAAGAAATAGTGTATGGTTCCACTTCTGTGAGTTCTTAGAGTAGTCAAATTGGTAAAGACAGAGTAGAATGATGGTTGCCAGAAGGGGAGGGAGGAATGGGGAGTAACTGTTTAATGGGTACAGATTTTCAGTTTGGGAGAATGACAGAGTTCTGGAGATGGCCCGTAGTGATGGTTGCATAACAGTGTGATTATGCTTAATGCTATTCAGTTGTACATGTAAAAATGCTTGAAATGGTAAGTTTTATGTATATTTTCCATAGAAAGAATACAAATGAACAATACAGTTAATACCTTATTGAAATATATGATGAGGAGCCATATGAAGTTATTAGTCAAAAAAGCTCTCTCCTTTTGAATATTCTTAACAAAGAAGAATTATTTTGAAATAATAACTAGTTACATTTGTATGAAAATGATTTGATAGTAATATGAGCCAGGTTAGTATAGATTAATTTATTTGCAAGAGAGTCATTTTAGTTTTATTGCATGCTTTTATTTTTCTAATTATCAGCAAAACTTTTGACAGATATATTTGATTCAAATGTAAGTGTTAATTGGTTCCATTAATCTTCATGTTTACTTCTTAGGTTCCGTTTAAGTCCAGCTGCCCGTAATATTCTGGAAAAACACACACTGGATGCTAGCCAGGGCACAGCCACTGGCCCTCGGGGGATATTCACTAAGGAGTATGTTTGTGCTTTTTGTAATAACCAATTTCATTATTTATCATGATCATCTTTTGCTGAAAATGTTGAGAAAAGCTTATTCAGTGTTAAGAAAGGAAGTACACTGTTCTTTTGTACCTTTAATTGCTTTTGTCAGTATTAAATTTTATTCTATGCAAGGGTTTTTTTCTGAATAATTATAGCATTACTGAAAAGGAGTTCCAATTTGATAACTAATATAGATCCTTAGAAATGGTGATAAATGCAGAAAATTATAGTGTGAAACTTTGTATTGTTTAAGTTTGCATGAAGTAATTATGCAAGCTCTCCTTGTTCTTTTTCAGTAAATCAGTTTTCTTGGTTTATCCTTATTTTGTTATTCTTCCAAATGAGTTTGTCTAGCTCCACTGGCAGTTAGGCAAGGAACTATGTCTGGTATTTTTATTGGGATTGTGTCACATTTTAAGTTAACTTAGGGAGAACTAACATCTTTAGGATATCGAAGAACACTGATACATCTTTTCATTTGTTTAACTTTTGCATCTTTTGAGACTGTATTAAAACAGACGAACCCTACTCTATTCAAACTTACTCTAGTGTAGAAGACAAAAATTAATCAATATGAACCAACATAAAATTGCTGTAGCGCTACATGCAAAAATCTTTTTGCAGTAATATTAAAATTTTTAAATTGAGTTAATGTTTTAAAGCAGTATGCTTATTCCCTCTTTATCTAATATTGATGAGAAGTGATCAAATATATTGGATAAATTTTTATAGGTTGAGATAGCGCAAAGGTTATGAAATTATTAAGTGGCAGTGCGAGAGACTAACCAACACTTCTTTCCATTGGGTTGTTTTACTCTCATTAAAGCATTATTTTTTTATTGGGTATTTTTTTTTAATTGAAAGCAGTAACAGCGTTAATTCTTAGATATCCTCATTTAGCCATATTTCAGCCTTACTTGTTAATCAAACATGTGTGGTTCTTGTAAATACATACTATGAAGTTCCTATCATTCTTCATGAGTTAAAAATCAGTTGTTCTGACTTCTGACTGATGGGCAACATCCTAGACTGTGGATTTTTAGTGAAAAGACTTAAAAGTTTCACCTAGCCACTAAAAAATTAAAACTAGGAATCCAGACAGCCAGTTAAGCCTTTTTATCCCCCACATCAATCCTTACCTAGTACCTACTAGTTCTATTTTAATTTAGTAAATCTGCCAGTCTCTGTCTTAGTAAACTGTAAAAATGGGATAAAGCAACTTACTTTCTAATGAGGTAGACTTACTTAAGAGGGATCAGATAAAGTGTATTAATTCACTAATCATTGAAGATTTTGTGAAATGTAAAATAATCATATCTATATCTTAGAAGGATTAATTATGCAAATTTGTATAAGATAAAGTGGAGCAGAAAAAGATTTGAGGTAAGGAGATGCATTAATAGGCTTATAAAGTAATCCAGGTATGAGATGATGAATACTTGAATGTGAACAGAATAAGTAAAAGGGAGGTTACTGATAGAGACAATATTATAAGGATAGAAAATCTAGAAGCCTTTGTAAAGGATTGAATGTGACGCATAGACCAGATAGCATCAAGGAATGAATTTGGGATTCTGGTCTTGGTGATGAAATATTGGCTCCATAAATACAAATAAGGGATTTGGGGAAACATTTGTCTTGGAGTGAGTGATATGTCAGGAGTCCCTGAGACTAAAGGGGTTCTGGTAGAGAAGGTTCTACGCTGAGTGAACTACCAGAGCATCCTCTGCCTTTCTGCAGAAGTGTATCTTGTATTTGTTTTTCTCTTAATTTTTGTAGCTTTTATGCCCACATAATTCTTCAAATTATTGTCAGCTGACAAGCTGTTTAGGTGTTAGGATCAGTGATGTGAAAATTATTCTCAGGAGATAGTTTGGGACTAGAGAGCTATGTTTGGTGGATAATAAAGCAATAGTTATTATTGAGGTAATGACAGGTAAACTTCTTAGAAGGCTAAAATTCCAGTGTTGAAAAATAGCTAGGAGATGGATAAGAAGTTGAGATGAGATCTGAGAAAACGCTTTTGAAGTTGCTTATTGGGTGATGTTTTAAAAGGCAATTCATTAGTGTGACAGCAGTGAAATAAAGAAGTAAGATTTCTTCTTTTTTCCCTTCTCTTTGCATATGTGCTTAATTCATATATGATGAACAATTTAATTTTAAACCTGAGTTGAAAACTATAATGGTAATGTAACATTTCCTATGGAGAACACAATGGTATTATCTTGATGGATACCCTAAGGGAGTACTATCAAAGAACTTTTACTTTTAATCTTTTTGCCATCTTTCTCCTCCTGTTACCCAGCTCTCTTCCCTGTCCTTATTTTTTAACTCCCCACTGTAAGAGAGTCAACTTTTCTCTTCATAATTGGATACATTATGAAAGATGTCATGACAAAAAGGGATCCTAAAAGCATGTGTCATTGAGGATTCTTGCTTTGTACACTACTAAAGATTTAACATTAAGGTGAGCTTTGGAAAAAAACTTTGGCCTGGTGTCATCTACAGAAATGTCATCTTCTGATAAGGTTGAAAAAGTTACAGACTTTGACACAAGCTGCTCCAAAATACCTTAACTTACATTCTTGAAATACTAAGGGATGTTCTTCCTCTTCACATTGTCAATTAAAAATGCAAGTTGAATAGAAAAATCAGCTCTAACTGCTGAGGAAGTGCCTCTGATCTGTTGTATTTATGAAGAAAATTATAAGTGTTATCATTGCTATTTTAGTATTTTATTACAGCAAACATATTGATCAGAATGTATACTGTACAAAAGCATGTAGACTTTATATGGTCTATACATGTAACTATTTCAGAAAAACAAATGTCAGGGTCACAGAGGTAGAACAGTTGTAGGTTCTTTGCCTTCAGCCTAACATCGTTGGTATACCTACATCTTAAATCATAGTTGTATTTCATGTTTGTATGCATATCACAGGATCAAAAATCTGTTTCCAGTGATACTTCTTTTTAAAACTAATTCACAGCAGCCCACCCAAATAAATAACTCTGAGGGATCCCAAATTGAACCTGAGTTGAGGAGACTAAGGAATCTGAGATTAAAGGGATCCTGGTAGAGAAGGTTCTACACTGAGTGAACTACCAGAGCATCCTCTGCCTTTCTGCAGAAGTGTATCTTGTATTTGTTTTTCTCTTAATTTTTGTAGCTTTTATGCCCACATAATTCTTCAAATTGAGTCTATTAATGGACATAAATTATTAAAATCATTCTCTGCATTATAGAAATTGAATTGTTGGTTTTTATTAAACAATAACTAACATTTGTACATTATGAGGTACATTTAAGTATAAAATCAACAATGAAAGTTTACTGGGAACCAGTGATGAGCATTGATTTTTGATTTAGATGTTTATGATTAATGACTTCTCCTTAATTTTATTCTTTACCAAGTGCAGTTTGGCCCAAGAATCTTAATTACTACAGGGGTGAACCTGAACTGCCTTTAGCTTGACAAAATAGAAGTAATCATTATGCTGTGAGTGAAAAAAATATGTCATTTAGTGTGAAAAATTTTATTTTAAATAGATGTATTCAAATGTTAATATTTTAGATTCTTTAGTCTCCTCATTTTGTTTTATGTTTATTGGGGGTTCTTTTTGTTTATTTTCAACTGATGACTGAGAGTAAACCAGTGATCCTGATATAAGGACATTAACGTGTTTTGGATATGCCACTCTAATACTAAACTTTAATTTTATTTAAAACCCAGATGAATAATAGGTTTTTTATAGAGGGGTGTATTTAATTACTTTATATAATGAAAAGGGACTAGTAATATTAGGTGGTGACTTGTAAGAGCTCTTAAGAGCTAAGTGTCTTTCACTGAAAGCATTTTTCTGAATCAACAGAAGGCCTTCTTTTGTATCACTGCTAACATTTTTGCTTATCTGGCTGTGATTCTGGCTCAGGACAAATCTGGAAGAATTGTATTGACAGTCATTTATTTCACATGTAAATGTTATCATAATTAACTGGAAAATGGTGCTTTTGGTTATAAATATCATACGTAAATTAAAAGGTAATTTCCAAACAGTAGTAAGCTTGTTGTCAAAGCTTCCACAGTAGGTAAGGTCATTCCCTAGGACACCTGCCGCCTCTGCTCCTCAGTCCTCTGTCAGCACCACCATGTTGTGACTCTTGCCTCGAGAACCAGCATTGCCTCCAGTTATGCCCATGCTACTTGTGTGATGGGCTAATGGCCTTTGTCAGCAGGTCCTACCTGTAGCTTTAAATTAGGTAGATTATAGTTCTTCCTTCAATTCCAGAGTTATGTTAATCTGAGATACTCATTTAATTCTGTTCTACTCTTTTTTTAAGAGAAAAAGTTATTTTGACTCTGTCTTTGTTTATAGTTAATTTGCATACCAATAATTTGCATATATTTGAAAAGGAGTAGAAAATGCACAGGCTTTGGAGTTGGCCATACCCAGGGTTTGACCCTAGCTCTGTCAGCACTGAGCTGTCTACCTCCCAACTTCATTTTTTAACCCTCTCCACCTCGTTCACTGCACTCCTGTGACAGTGGTCTTCCATCTGCTCTAGAGAAAGCCCTATTTTCCCTGCCTTTACACTTGCTGTTCTCTTTCTCTAGAAATGTGCTTTTCCTAGTTCTTTCGGAGGTTTGCTCTTTCACATCATTGCACATAAATACTACCTCCTCAGGCCTGCCTTGAGCCTCCTGTCTTAAATAACGCTTCTCTATTCCAACTCTCCCATTACTCTGTTGTATTTTCTTTATGGTGCCTCAATGTCTTTTCATTTGTTTACTTGATTAATGTATGGCTGCCCTATAGAATAAAACTCCTTGATGGGAAGTGGCTTGTTTAAAATTGTATCAAAAACATCTGGGATAGAATAGGTGCTTGAGAAATGTTAACTTAGACAAGGAATTTAACCTCTTTGAACCTACTTACTCATCTATAAATGGGGACTAATAATACCCTCCATCACTTGGCTGGTGTAAGATTACATAATTAAGCACAATACATACGTAAAGCCTCTGTTTTCCACTTCTATTCCATTTTTCAGTACTTAGGTATCCAAGATGATAAAACATTTTAGTTTTTTTTTGTCAGTCTGACCTCTTATTAAACCTCAGCTCCTTAATTTTTAAATGAGTAGGTTAGTTGCAGTTAATTGAACTTCATGCATCCCTTTCTGGACATGATACAAAAGTGTTGACCCTCCTTCCTAAAAAATGTACCATTGTGCCTTGAGGGATCCCTCTAACCATGTGCCCCAGGTTAGAGCATTCCTGCCCATGTCAGTTGGCTATTGCTGCATAACAAATTACAGCAAAGTTAGTAGCTTAAAACAGCATTTACTTATTATCTAACAGTTCTGTGAGTCAGGGTCCAGGCCCAGCATGGCTGGGCTCTCAGCTATGGTCCACAAGGCTGAAATCCAGATGTTGGCCAGGGTAGACTCTTACCTGAAGGTTGGAATCTCACATGGTTGTTGGCAGAGTTCAGTTCCTTGTGGTTATAGGACTCTGGCCACTGTTTCTTTGCTAGCTGTCAACCAAGAACTGGTCTCAGCTCCTAGAAGCCTCCTCTCAAGTCCTTGCCACTTGGTCATCTCCATAAGATGTTGACAAATGCCCGTTTGCCGACAGGAGGATCTCTTTCCATTCAAATCTCTTACAGGAATTTCCAGTTCCTTTTGAAGGGCATGTCTCTTATGTCTGACCTCTCTAGGATAATTTGCCTTTTGATTAACTTGGTGTGAATGGATTTAGGACCTTAATTATGTCTACAAAATCCATCACCTTTGACATGTAATGTAAATTAATCATGCACCGTATTCACAGGCCCACCCACACTCAAAAGGGCTTATGTGGATGGAGTGTGTACACAAGTAACAAGAATATTGGGGCCAGAAGAATTCTGCCTACAATGTTGCCATAGATATTAAGTAAAAGGTTTTCTTTGAGAGGAGGATGATTGTCATCTCAAATATGCCCGATAGATGCCTAGGTTTTTCTCTTCAGAAATTCTTTTGATAAACAATACCAAATTTTTAACATAAATTTGAAAAAAATAATTTGCCTTTAGATTTGTGTCACACTTAAGTTGTTTTTAGATTATGTAAAAACTTAAATTTTTTTTCTATTTAAAACATTTTCAAAATGTAAAATTTTATTTTTGAAAAAATCTAAGTTATCAGTTATTAAAATTTTTGAAAAAACTATTAAGAAAATTCTTCATTAAATACACTGTAACAGAATAGATTGAAAGCTAGACATCTTTAGTACTCTAATTATATCCTGTTAAAAAGCAAAGATAACTTCATGTACAGCATAATGCAAAGGCAAGTCTGCTACTTATTTATTTCTCATTCTAAATGATGATGTGGGTCAGGTTTATTACATGAGATTGTGCTGATAACATAGCACAGTTTTAAATGGTATGATTTCCTGGCCATAAACAAGCTAATTTACACCAGAATTAACAATGATTTAGTAAATAATCCTAATAAAAGTTATAAGTACAATAAACTTGACACTTTCTGAATGCCATATAAAAATTATTTCCAAGATACAGAATGAGAGTATTGTTTTGCAGCAATAATAACTAACAGATGAATTATTCATCTACCAAATGATTCCCTCCCTATTCCTGGAGAAAAAGACTAATTTCCTTTTTAAAAATAACTAAACCTAATCCTTTGGTACAATTTTAATTGTTCAGTTTTTTGAAACATACAAATATTGTAGCCATTGGACAAATAATATGCTAATAATATGGTAAGATCAATTTGTCTAGCTCAAAAAAATTATTTTGCATTTATAAGCTCAACATCTATATATTTTTGTATCTTCCCCCACATTTTGTTTCCATTTTCTAAAAGTTCTCTTACATTCCTTGTTGCTAACCAGGGTTATCTTAATTCCTTCTTATCTCCAGGGATGCTCTCAAACTGCTCCAGTTGAAACAGATGGGCAAGATCCCTGAATCCATACCTGCCCCAGCGCCTCCAGCCATTCCCATAGAGCCTTTGCCTCCTCCGGCCATAACCAAGCCATCTTACCCAAGGCCGATGTTCCCGCCACTGTCAACTCCTGGACAACCTAATGTGGTAATGTCATCTGAGTAGATTTTTATTTTTCATATTTAAGTGTGAGAAAATAATCATTACTGTATGTTTTACAAGTACTTTTACCAGTCCATTTTAGTAGCAGCTAAAATGATGATAAAATACTCAGAATGCATTGTTTTGCAGACTAGCAACACAAACCCAGTTTGTATATAGTGCTGTCTTCCAAAGAGAACATTAGAAGTGTGATTCAGCTGAAATGTACCACAAGTTCTACAACTTCAGTTTCAATTATATAGTCTATAATCATGATATTTTTCATGTCTTTTTTCTCCAGTGTGGTGCTAGTAATTGGTAGTTAACACTACCCTCCTTTTGTAGATGTGTTTTATTTTTGACTAAGGCAATTGTTGGTCACACTATGAAAAACCATAACTGTGTAACTGATTGTTCTTTCCTTCTGAGGTACATTCAGTGTAGTAACCCTTACTTCATTTTGTCTCTTGTCTTCCTTTATTTGTACCTTTCATGTCATTTGCTTCCCATCAAGAGATGTGCAAGATAATCAAGGTTATGTAAAATTGAATGGGGACTGAGAAAACATGTAAATAAATAAATAAGCCTATCCTGCTCTTTTCTAATGGAGAAATTTATTCCAATATACCATTTTAAAATAGAAAACTACAGATTTCATGGGAAACATTTTTTAATGCACACTCATGACTAGATAGACAAAAAATTTTTTTATGTGTAATCAAATCATATATTTAAAAAGTAAGTTATTCAAATTAGGTATATAAACCTTACTTTCAAATTCTTGTAGTATATAGAAAGCATTTAATTCTGTTTGATCAAGTACTTTGCTAACTTAATCAAATATTTGTAATATATTTAGTGCCCTAAGAAATCAGCTGTGCTTTCAGCTGCTTTGCATTAACTCTGGAGTGGTTGTAATCTGGTCCCAGAATGGAGTGAAGGACAAGGAAGGAATTAGACATAGTTTAAGGTCCATCATACTTTTATTAAAGGTTCAAAGAACGGAATGGAAAAGCTACAGTAAAGTTACAGGAAGATTTTATTAATCTCATTCATACTTTATATTATGCATTTCTAGGAAGTTAGGTACTGATACGATTTTCATTTTTTAAATTACAAACCAAATAGAAATAATTTGGCAGATGATCCAGTATATGGAATTATCTTTTTCTACTCCCATTTTTATAAGTTAGAATTGCTTGTGGTTTGTTTCTTGATTTATTTGATGCTTTGAGTTTTATTAAGAAGTGATATTTGTAACAAAAGTTGCTTACAGGTGGGGTTTGTGTATTGGAGGAAGGGTTTGTGTCTGTGTGTGTGTCTGTTTCTGTCTCATACACAGGCACACCTGTGGGGGAATTATTCATGATTTGGAAGAATTCTTTGTAATCATCTTTAACATAGTAACTTAAGATGTCACATTCACAACTGAAACATGAATTTTGCTTCTTCTTTGTATAATCATACTTTATTATAAAGTTAAAATCCTCAGATCCCTTATGTTTTCTGTCTTATACTAAGAAATTTTAATAGTACTTTTCCTATATTAATCTTTAATTATATAGCAAAGGTTAATACACTGAGACTAGGTTTCAGTTATAAAGCTTGTTTGTTTTTTCCACTTCCATTTAAGGTTTAATGGACAGATTGCAATTTCTTTGCAGGGCACATTCACAGAAATTCCTCCTAGCAATATTCGAAGAGTTATTGCCAAGAGGTTGACTGAGTCTAAAAGTACTGTACCTCATGCATATGCTACTGCTGACTGTGACCTTGGAGCTGTTTTAAAAGTTAGACAAAATCTGGTCAGAGGTAAGTAAAGTTAAATTTATTTCATTCAATGCACATGCTAATTATCATAAAATCCTTTATAAAATGCACATCATGTAGCTTTTTATTGTAATTTCATCATCTGGGTATATTTTAGTTCTAGAGAAAAGAATTGGTTCTCTTTTCCTCTAAGAAACAAACTGGTTCCATAGTATTGAATAAATCATTTTTTTTTAGAGTATGATATCTCAACAAAGCAGTTAACATTTTAGAAATTATAAAATCCAAACTGATTTAAGAATATTTTAGATTATAAATGTATCTTGGATACCACTCTTCTTTATACACAAGCTTTAATTTTTTATTCTTCAAAATGAGTTTTTAGGTTATTAAATTTATAATTTTCTAGTAAACAAGACTAAGATTGCTGAGAGCCATATGAATTATGGCCCAAATTGATGTTTGATGTTTTATTTCTTTTTCCAGTATATATGGCTTTTATTTCATTTTCTTGCTTTGTTCCACTTGCTAAGACCTCTGGTCCAGTGATGAAGGTAAATAGTGAAACCAGGCATTCTTGCCTTGTTCTTGGGAGAAAGCATTCAATCTATAATATTAGCTGTAGGTTTTTAGATTCCTTTTTTCACGTTGAGGAAATTGACATTCCTAATTTGTTGAGAGTTTAAGCCTGAATGGATATTGAATTTTGTCAGATGCTTTTATGTATCTTTTGTGGTAATGTTTTCCAGTCTGTTATGGTAAATTATATTGGCTGATTTCCAGATGTTGAATTAACTTTGTATTTCTTTATAAAACTCATTTAATTGTTAATTTTCTCATCTATTACTTGATTTCATTTTCTAAAATTTTGCTCAGAGTCCTTATATTTATGTACATGAGAAGTACTGTCTTATAGTTTCCTTGAGGTATTTTTTTCTGGGTTTGTCTTCAGAGTTTGTAGAATGAATTGGGCTATATTTCCTTCTTCTTTGTTTTCTGGAAGAGTTAGAGTAGAACTGGTTTTACTTCCTTTCTAAATGTTTGGTAGAATTCACCAGTGAAGTTTTCTAGGCCTGTGATTTTCTTTGTGGGGAGATTTTTAACTAGGTCATCAGTATTTTAAAATAGATATGCTATCTATTTCTTCTTGAATGAACTTTGGTAGTTTGTCTTTCAAGGAATTTGTATTTGTTATTTAAGTTATCAAATATACAGTAGTCTCCCCTTATACATGAGGGTTATGTTCCAAAATCTCTAATGGAAGCCTGAAACTGTAAGTAGTACCGAACTCTATTTATACTATGCTTTTTCATATCCATACACACCTATAATAAAGTTTAATTTATATATTAGGCACAGTAAGAGATTAACAATAATGACTAATAGTAAAATCAGTTGTAACCACATGCTATAAAAGAAAGTTATGCACCCAAATGTCTCTCAAAATATCTCATATGATACTCTCCTTTCTTGTGATGATGTAACATATAAAATGCCTATCTGATGAAATGAAGTGAGATGAATGACGTAGGCAGTGTGATGTAGGGTTAGGCTAGTACTGACCTTCTGACAATACATCAGAAGGAGGATTATTTGCTTCTGGACTGTGGTTGACCACAGGTAACCATGGAAAAGCAAAACTGAGGATAAAGGCCGCTGTATTGGCATAAAGTTGTTCATAATATTATTTTATTAAATTTCCAACATCTCAATGATTTGAACTGATGTGTGCAGTTTTGATATTAGTAATTTCTGTCTTCTAACTTGATCAGGTTGGCTAGAGGTTTACCAATTTTATTCTTGTCAAAAGAATAAGTATTTGATTTCATTAACTATTGTTTCTATAATCTTGTTTTCATTGATTTCCGCTCTCACCTTTATTGTTTCCTTTTTTCTATTTGCTTTGGGTTTAATTTACTCCTTTTTTTCTAGTTTCTTAAACTGAGATAGATTTAATAAACATCACATAAGCATATAATGCTTTTATATTCTTTTTGTACAGTGCTTTAGATGTATCCCACAAATTTTGATGTTTTATTTTCCCTTTCATTCAATTTAAGATGTTTTCTAATTTCCTTTGTGATTTTCAATCTGTGAGTTATTAAGTATGACTTAATATATATCTATCTATATAGATATATATAGATATATATAGATAGATAGATATATCTATATATATAGATAGAAAGTATGAGTTTCATTTCCAAATATTTGGGTACTTTTCAGCTTTTCTTTTATAATTTCTAGCTTAACTCCATTGTGTTTAGAGACATTTTGTATGACTTAAATCTTAAATTTTTTGAGATGTTATAGTCATTATATGGTCTCTCTTGGTTCTTTTTTCACATGTACTTAAAAAAAAGAATATATGTTCTGCTTCTGTTTTGACGAGTGTTCTGTCAATACCAGTTGGGTAAAGTTGGTTGGTAGTATTATTGTTCACATGTCTTTTTATGCCCTGATTTCCTATCTATTTGTTCTATCAATTTTGAAAGAGAAGTGTTGAACTCCCCAACTATAGTTGTGAGTTTGTCTGTTTCCAGTGTTAGTTCTATCAGTTTTTGCATCATGTATTTCAAAGATATGTTACTGGGTACATAACAGTTTTAGGATTTTTAGGTGGTCTTGATGAATAGATCTGTCATGTAATGTTCCTGTCAATTCCTGTTGTAATATTTCTTATTCTCAAGAATTCCTAATCTGATATTGATATAATACTCCAACTTTCATTGATCAGTGTTTTTATATCTTTTCATATCTTTTCACTTCTAATAAGTGGGTCTTTATACTTAAACTGGTTTCTTGCAGGCAGCATAGTTGTTTCTTACTTTTTTATCCAATCCTGCAGTCTCTTTTCTCTTAATTAAGGTGTTATTCACATATAAAGATTTTGTCCTTTCCTTTTCCTTTCTACTGTTTTATCCTTTGTTTTGTTTTTTTTTTCCTTGTTTTTTTTTCTTTTTGTATCATTAATCTACAATTACATGAGGGACATTATGTTTACTAGACTCCCCCCATCCCCAAGTCCCCCCCTACAAACCGCATTACACTCACTGTCCATCAGCATAGTAAGATGCTGTAGAATCACTACTTGTCTTCTCTGTGTTGCACAGCCTTCCCTGTGCCCCCCCATTACACATGATAATCATAATGCCCCCTTTCTTTTCCCCCCCTGCTTATCCCACCCTTCTCACCCATCCTCCCCAGTCCCTTTCCCTTTTGTAACTGTTAGACCATTCTTGGGTTCTGTGATTCTGCTGCTGTTTTGTTCCCTCAGTTTTTTCTTTGTTCTTATACTCCACATACGAGTGAAATCATTCGGTACTTGTCTTTCTCCACCTGGCTTATTTCACTGAGCATAATACCCTCTAGCTCCATCCATGTTGCAAATGGTAGGATTTGTTTTCTTCTTATGAATGAATAATATTCCATTTGTATATATACCACATCTTCTTTATCCATTCATCTACTGATGGACACTTAGGTTGCTTCCATTTCTTAGCTATTGTAAATAGCGCTGCAGTAAAAATAGGGGTGCATCTGTCTTTTTCAAATTGGGCTACTGCCTTCTTAGGATAAATTCCTAGAAGTGGAATTCCTGGGTCAAATGGTATTTCCATTTTGAGCTTTCTGAGGAACCTCCATACATCTTTCCACAATAGTTGAACTAATTTACATTCCCACCAGCAGTGTAGGAGGGTTCCCCTTTCTCCACAACCTCGACAACATTTGTTGTTGTTTGTCTTTTGGATGGTGGTGATCCTTACTGGTGTGAGGTGATACCTCATTGTGGTTTTAATTTGCATTTCTCTGATGACTAGCGATGTGGAGCGTCTTTTCATGTGTCTGTTGGCCATCTGAATTTCTTTGGAGAAGTGTCTGTTCAGCTTCTCTGCACATTTTTTAATTGGATTATTTGCTTTTTGTTTGTTGAAGTGTGCAAGCTCTTTATATATTTTGGATGTCAATCCTTTATCGGATCTGTCATTTATGAATATATTCTCCCATACTGTAGGATGCCTTTTTGTTCTATTGATGGTATCCTTTGCTGTACAGAAGCTTTTCAGCTTGATATAGTCCCACTTGTTCATTTTTGCTTTTGTTTCCCTTGCCTGGAGAAATATGTTCATGAAGAAGTCACTCATGTTTATGTCCAAGAGATTTTTGCCTATGTTTTTTCCTAAGAGTTTTATGGTTTCATGACTTACATTCAGGTCTTTGATACACTTTGAATTTACTTTTGTGTATGGGGTTAGACAGTAATCCAGTTTCATTCACTTACATGTAGCTGTCCAGTTTTGCCAGCACCATCTGTTCAAGAGACTGTCATTTCCCCATTGTATGTCCATGGCACCTTCATCGTATATTAATTGACCATGTATGTTTGGGCTAATGTCTGGAGTCTCTATTCTGTTTCACTGGTCCGTGGCTCTGTTCTTGTGCCAATACCAAATTGTCTTGAGTACTGTGGCTTTGTAGTAGAGCTTGAAGTTGGGGAGTGAGATCCTCCCCACTTTATTCTTCCTTCTCAGGATTGCTTTGGCTATTTGAGGTCTTTAGTGGTTCCATATGAATTTTAGAACTATTTGTTCCAGTTAGTTGAAGAATACTATTGGTATTTTGATAGGGATTGCATTGAATCTGTAGACTGCTTTAGGCAGGATGGCCATTTTGACAATATTATTTCTTCCTAGCCAGGAGCATGGGATGAGTTTCCATTTGTTAGTGTCCTCTTTAATTTCTGTTAAGAGTTTCTTGCAGTTTTCAGGGTATAGGTCTTTCACTTCCTTGGTTAGGTTTATTCCTAGGTATTTTATTCTTTTTGATGCTATTGTGAATGGAATTCTTTTCCTGATTTCTCTTTCTGCTAGTTCATTGTTAGTGTATAGGAAAGCAACAGATTTCTGTGTATTAATTTTGTATCCTGAAACTTTGCTGAATTCCGATATTAGTTCTAGTAGTTTTGGAGTGGAGTCTTTAGGGTTTTTTATGTACAGTATCGTGTCATCTGCAAATAGTGACAGTTTAACTTCTTCTTTACCAATCTGGATTCCTTGTATTTCTTTGTTTTGTCTGATTGCTGTGGCTAGGACCTCCAGTACTATGTTAAATAACAGTGGGGAGAGTGGGCATCCCTGTCTAGTTCCCGATCTCAGAGGAAAAGCTTTCAGCTTCTCGCTGTTAAGTATGATGTTGGCTGTGGGTTTATCATATATGGCCTTTATTATGTTGAGGTACTTGCCCTCTATACCCATTTTGTTGAGAGTTTTTATCATGAATGGATGTTGAATTTTGTCAAATGCTTTTTCAGCGTCTGTGGAGATGATCATGTGGTTTTTGTCTTTCTTTTTGTTGATGTGGTGGATGATGTTGATGGATTTTCAAATGTTGTACCATCCTTGCATCCCTGAGATGAATCCCACTTGGTCATGGTGTATGATCCTCTTAATGTATTTTTGAATTCGGTTTGCTAATATTTTGTTGAATATTTTTGCATCTATGTTCATCAGGGATATTGGTTTGTAATTTTCTTTTTTGGTGGGGTCTTTGCCTGGTTTTGGTATTAGAGTGATGCTGGCTTCATAGAATGAGTTTAGAAGTATTCCCTCCTCTTCTATTTTTTGGAAAATGTTAAGGAGAATGGGTATTATGTCTTCTCTGTATGTCTGATAAAATTCCGCGGTAAATCCATCTGGCCCAGGGGTTTTGTTCTTGGATAGTTTTTTGATTTCCGCTTCAATTTTGTTGCTGGTAATTGGTCTGTTTAGATTTTCTGTTTCTTCCTTGGTCAGTCTTGGAAGGTTGTATTTTTCTAGGAAGTTGTCCATTTCTTCTAGGTTTTCCAGCTTGTTAGAATATAGATTCTCATAGTATTCTCTAGTAATTCTTTGTATTTCTGTGGAGTCCATCGTGATTTTTCCTTTCTCGTTTCTGATTCTGTTGATGTGTGTAGATTCTTTTTTTCTCTTAATAAGTCTGGCTAGGGGCTTATCTATTTTCTTTATTTTCTCAAAGAACCAGCTCTTAGTTTCATTGATTTTTTTCTATTGTTTTACTCTTCTCAGTTTTATTTATTCTTCTCTGATCTGTATTATGTCCCTCTTTCTGCTGTCTTTGGGCCTCATTTGTTCTTCTTTTTCCAATTTCAATAATTGCGACTTTAGACTATTCATTTGGGATAGTTCTTCCTTCTTTCAAGAGGCCTGGATTGCTATATCCTTTCCCCTTAGAACTGCCTTCTCTGCGTCCCACAGAAGTTGGGGCTTTATGCTGTTGTTGTCATTTGTTTTCATATATTGCTTGATCTCTTTTTTAATTTAGTCATTGATCCATTGATTATTTAGAAGCATGTTGTTAAGCCTCCATGTGTTTGTGAGACTTTTTGTTTTCTTTGTACAATTTAGTTCTAGTTTTATACCTTTGTGGTCTGAGAAGTCGTTAGTAGAATTTCAGTCCTTTGGAATTTACTGAGGCTCTTTTTGTGGCCTAGTATGTGGTCTATTCTGGAGAATATTCCATGTGCACTTGAGAAGAATGTGTATCTTGATGCTTTTTGGTGTAGAATTCTGCAGATGTCTGTTAGGTCCATCTGTTCTAGTGTGTTGTTCCATGCCTCTGTGTCCTTACTTATTTTCTGTCTGGTGGATCTGTCCTTTGGAGTGAGTGGTATGTTGAAGTCTCCTAAAATGAATGCATTGCATTCTATTTCCTCCTTTAATTCTGTTCGTATTTGTTTCATGTATTGGGTGCATATATGTTTATAATGGTTATATCCTCTGTTGGAGTCACCCCTTTATCATGATGTAATGTCCTTCTTTATCTCTTGTTACTTTCTTTGTTCTGAAGTCTATTTTGTCTGATACTAATACTGCAACACTTGCTTTTTTCTCCCTATTTTTTGCATGAAATATCTTCTTCCATCCCTTGACTTTTAGTCTGTGTATGTCTTTGGGTTTGAGGTGAGTCTCTTGTAAGCAGCATATAGATGGGTCTTGCTTTTTTATCCATTCTATTACTCTGTGTTTTTTGAGTGGTGCATTCAGTCCATTTACATTTAGGGTGATTATTGAAAGATATGTACTTATTGCCATTGCAGGCTTTAGATTCGTGGTTACCAAAAGTTCAATGGTAGCTTCTTTACTATCTAACTGTCTAACTTAACTTGCTTATTAAGCTATAATAAACGCAGTCTGATGATTCTTTATTTCTCTCTCTCCTTATTCTTCCTCCTCCATTCTTTATATGTTAGGTGTTTTATTCTGTGCTCTATTGTGTTTCCTTTGACTGCTTTTGTGAGTAGTTGATTTTATTTTTTGCCTTTAATTAGTATTTGGTTGGTCTGCTTTCTTTGTTGTGATTTTATTTTTTCTGGTGACGTCTATTTTGCCTTAGGAGTGCTTCCGTCTAGAGCAATCCCTTTAAAATATCCTGTAGAGTTGGTTTGTGGGAGGCAAATTCCCTCAACTTTTGCTTATCTGGGAATTGTTTAATCTCTCCTTCATATTTAAATGATAATCGTGCTGGATACAGTATTCTTGGTTCAAGGCCCTTCTGTTTCATTGCATTAAATATATCATGCCTTTCTCTTCTGGCCTGTAAGGTTTCTGTTGAGAAATCTCATGATAGCTTGATGGGTTTTCCTTTGTAGGTCACCTTTTTTCTCTCTCTGGCTGCCTTTAATACTCTGTCCTTGTCCTTGATCTTTTCCATTTTAATTATTACGTGTCTTGTGTCTTGGTGTTCTCCTTGGGTCCCTTATGTTGGGAGTTCTGTGGGCTTCCGTGGTCTGAGTGACCATTTCCTCCCCCAGTTTGGGGAAGTTTTCATCAATTATTTCTTCAAATACACTTTCTATCCCTTTTTCTCTCTCTTCTTCTTCTGGTACCCCTATAATACAGATATTGTTCTGTTTGGATTGGTCACATAGTTCTCTTAATATTCTTTCATTCCTGGAGATCCTTTTATCTCTCTCTGCGTCAGCCTCTCTGTGTTTCTCTTCTCTGATATCTATTCGATTAACAGCATCGTGCACCTCATCCATTCTGCTTTTAAGTACTTCCAGAGATTGTGTTATTTCTGTATTCTCCCTCCCAACTTTATCCGTTAGCTTTTGCATTTTTCTCTGCAGCTCCATCAGCATGGTTATGACCTTTATTTTGAATTCTTTTTCAGGAGAATTGGTTAAATCTATCTCCCCAGGTTCCTTCTCAGGGGTTTTCTGGGTAATTCTGCACTGAATCAAATTCTTCTGGCTTTTCATTGCAATAGATGTAGTCATTGGCATTTGGCATGTGTGTCAGCTGGGAGAACAACGTTCCACACATGAAAAGCAGCTTCCCGTTTTATTTCCTGAGGTACCACCAGTGGGGCAGCCATCAGGGCAGCCTAGAGCCCCACAGGAGAGGCAGGCGTGCCAGGTGTGCTCTCCTTCGAGAACGGCAACCTTTTGCACCCTGTTCCGGCTTCCTCTGCCTGTGTTAGGCTGCCGCACGCCGGCTCGTCCTCTGATTCTGGCCTGGGTGGCTGCAGCGGAAGCTCTAGGAGGTTGCTGTGGGTGTGGCCGCTCCTGCAACCACTCCCCTGCTATGGCAGGGCCGCGCCAGGGGGGGAATGGATGGGAGGCTGTTTATTGCCATGAGGGGCTTCAGAGCTGTGCTGCCGCCCAGGGTGTTAGGGTGCCTGGAGTTCCCTGGAATTCTCAGCTGCTGGATTGAGTGTGCCAGGACGCTTCCATCCAGCTCTAAGTCCCCTGTCCCTTTAAGACTTTCAAAAAGCACTCGCTTTTCTTTTGTCCCAGGGTGCCAACTGTGGGGACCCACTTGCAGATTTTACTGTTATGTTTCCCTAATATCCAGCACAGTACACAATGTGTGTCTGTGCTCCTGGTGCGGATGACTAGGGCTGGGTATTTAGTAGTCCTGGGCTCCCACTCCCTCCCTGCTCCGACTCCTCTTCTCCTGCCAGCGAGCTGGGTTGGGGGGTGCGCTTGTGTCCCTCCAGGCCATGGCTTGTATCTTACCCCCTTCTTGAGATGCTGAGTTCTCGCAGATGTAGATGTAGCCTGGCTGTTGTACTGTATCTTCTGGTCTCTCTTTTAGGATTAGTTGTATTTGTTGTATTTTCAAAAATATATATGGTTTTGGGAGGAGATTTCCACTGACCTACTCACGCTGCCATCTTGGCTTTCTGTCTATCCTTTGTTTTTATTTGTCCCATCTCTTTGTTTTTTCCCTGTTTTCTTGCCTCCTGTTGAATTAGTTATGTTTTAACTTCTGATTCCATTTTATTTCTATTTTATCTCACCTGTCTTTTGTGGTGGTTCTCTTAAGGTTTACACTTTAATTCTTTAATTTATCACAGTCTCCCTTCAAATTTTTATTATATCACTTCATAATAAGAGAATCTTAAAGCAATAATACCTTCATTTCCTCTCATCTTTTGTGCTGTTATGTTTTATTTCTACATATGATAACACCAGAATGTATGTTTTATGCTTTTCAATTTAGCAAATCAACTATAAAGAGCTTTTAAAATGAGATTTTAAGTCTTCTTATATTTGCCCATATTTTTAATATTTTTAGCATTCTTCATTTCTTTCTATAGATCCATAGTGCTATCTGGTATGATGCTTTTTCTATCTGAAGAGTTTCCCTTAATATTTCTTGTAGAACAGGTTGGCTGGCAATAAATTCTCTCAGCTTTTGTCTGACAAATTCTATTTCTCTTTCAGTTTTTCCCTTCCTTTAATTATTAATTGTGGCAAAATATACACAACATAAACTTTACCATATTAACCATTTTTAAGTGTACACTTCAGTGATATTAAGTACATTCACATCTCTGTTTAGCCATTACCACCATCCATCCATAAAACTCCTCATTGTACAAAACTGAAATTCTGTACCCATTAAACAGTAACACCGTATTCCACCTCCCCCCAACCCCTAGCAACCACCATTCCACTGTCCCTGTGAATTTGACTACTCTAAGTAGCTCATGTAAGTGGAACCATATATTACTTGTCCTTTTGGGCTGTCTAATTTCACTTAGCATATCCTCCTCAAAGTTCATCCATGTCATAACATATGTCAAGATTTCTTTACTTTTTAAGACTGAATAATCCATTGTGTGTATTTCACCACATTTTGATTATCCATTTATCTGTCAGTAGACACTTGGATTGCTTCCACCTTTTGACTGCTGTGAGTAATGCTGCTGTAGAAAACAATGTACAGATACCTCTTTCTGTCTCTGCTTTCAAATCTTTGGGTATATCCCCAGAAATATTGTTGGATCATCTGGTAATTAAATTCTTAATATTTTGAGACACTGTCGCACTGTTTTCCATTATGACTACACTATTTTGCATTCCCATCAGCAGTGCACAAGATTCCATTTTCTCAACACACTCACCAACAACTGTTCCTGACAGTTGCCATCCTAATGGGTGTTATCTCCTTCATTTTTGAGATTTCTGCTGGGTATAAGATTTTGAGTAAATAGGCTTCTAGTTTTAGTACTTTAAAGATACCATTCCATTACCTTCTGACATACAGAATATCTGCTGACATTCTTAATATTTGCTCCTTTGTATCTTTTTCCTCCTCTGTTTGCGTTCAGGATTTTCTCCATTAGCAATCTGCTACTATATGCCTTAGGTTTTTTTCTATTTATCCTCTTTCGGTTTCTCTGAGCTTCTTGGATTTGTAATTTGCTATCCTTCATTAGTTTTGGAAAAAACCTGCTATTATTTTTAAGTATGTTTTCTGCTTGATGACTTTCTCCTTGGAACTCTGTAAATGTTAGACTGTTTGAATGATCCCAAATCTTCAGATCTTCTGTTCTTTTTTGTTCACCAGTACAAGTTTCTCTCTTTGTGTTTCTGTTTGGATAATTTATGTTGACCCAGCTCCAATCTCACTGATTCTTTTCTCTGTTATGTTTAGTCTGGGAAGCTTGACCAAAAAAAATTCATCTTTGAAAGCATGTTTGTTTCCCCTTGATTTCCATTGAATGTTTTTGTAGTTTCCATATCCCTGCTGGTAGTCCTGTAGGTTCATACACATTGTCCCATACTCTGTTCTGTACTTTTCCATCCTCTGACAGTGGTTAATCACTTCATGAGTTTCTCTTTCCTCAGAACAGATAGATCATCACCCTTTGACATTCAGTCCACCTTTTTGCCTTGTAACCTCAGCTACCTAATAGGCTAAAAAAAAGTTATGATTTTATACATTATTTTGCTTTTTCTCTTGCTCTCATAGGGTGGTAAAACTTCCTTTTGTTGCTTTCTACATCCTAACTGACAGCAGGACTGAAAAATCAATTTAGATATGGACTTTGTATATTTTATATAAAGACAACCTGACAGCTTTAAATTTTAGGGAACCAAATGGAAACCTATTTTAGAGACAGTATCAATATTCAAAATGTTGACTAGAAGCTCCCCTCTAGTTCTCAGATTGCACTTGCTTAGTCATGATACAGAGATTATTATGGGAATGGTTTTCCTGGTTCCCTCCTTTCATGAAGCAAGAAACAGTACTGTTTCAGTGGAGAGACAGATTAGTATCTTTTCATGGTCCTGGTTTGGTATGTCTTTATAATTAGGAGTTTTCTGGTGAGTCTTCAAAGAGCCTACATTATCTGTGTATTCCCACTCTTCTTTTTTATATAATACTATGTAGTATATGATATTCTGTGAACATGTCCTACCCTGTTTTTTAACAGTATGCATGTGAGAATATTTGACATTCCCTCACAAACTACAGTTGACCACTGAATAACATGGGCTTTGACTGCATGGGTCCAGTTACACATGCATTTTTTTCAATAATTATATTGGAGGATAATTTGGAGATTTTACAACACTTTGGAAAAACATTTTCTTCTCTCTAGTGTATTTATTGTAAGAGTACTGTATATAATACATATAACACACAAAATCTGTGTTAATCAACTATTTATGTTATCTGTAAGGGTTCCAGTCAACTGTAGGCTATTAGTGGTTAAGTTTTTGGGTAGGCAGAAGTTACAGACAAATTTTCACTGTGTATCAGGTTGATAACTTGTTATCACCAGCATTGTTCAACAGTTTTATTTCGTACTCTCTTCACATTAAATGTCACCAACAATATTTTTTGAAAATTTCCATAATAAAGAGTTAAAAATAAAAGAACTTGGAAAAAGTCTCTGTACATATTAGAGATGCCTATTAGAAATGTCAAGTGGGAAATTGGATATCTAAGTCAGAAGTTCCTGATATATCTGGATTGGAGGTAGAATTTGGAGAAATCCTCATAAAAATTACATCAAAACTATGGAACAAAAAGTTCTTGGCCTGGGGAGCTGTCCACGATAGAAGATGAATGGGCAAAGAATGAAACATCAGGACAGTGTAGCAACTTAGAAGCAAGTAAGAGAAGGTCTTTCAAGATGATGAAAGTCTATCAACTCAAGAATACTAAATGTTGGAGTATGATGAGGGCAGAGAGTTTTAGGGGAGGACTGTGGACTTGAGTGGTAGATTTAAGTGGTAGGTGGTTTAAGAAGTCTTCCATGTGGATACTGTGGATATTAGATAAAGTGAGAGGGAGACTAAGGGAGCCATGAGAGGTAAGAAAATGAGTTCATAAAATGTGTCCACATAAATGTATGTAGAACAAGTCTTTTGTATGTGGTTATCATTAAAAGTCTCTTTCAGCGCTGGGAATCCATTTATATTCCTATTCCTTTAAGGGATTTTTTAACAAACAAAAATGTTTATGTGTTTCTGGATTTTGAATTAGAAGAGCTATGAATTAGACAAGCAGCTGACCGTTACCATGACAGTTTGGCAGTATTTAGGTTTGTAATTATTCATCTAATCTCTTTCTGAAATCTTCAGCATGCCTTTGGAATGAGCTATTTATTATTTGTTGAAATTCCATGATACTATAATAACAGGATTTGTGTATCCTGCCACATACCTTGACTAGATCTTGATCTTAAGTCTTTTTCTAGAAGCTTTTGAATAAAGAATCAAGTGTAGTTTACATTTTCCAACACTTTCATACCCACTGGGAGAGCAAAAGTATAAATTAAATGCTTTATGAATAATCAGCTCTGTGGCAAGGGAGGAGATCTCAGCTTTATCTTAAAATCATTTTGTATACTGGAAAAAAATTGATTTGGTGGAATCACCATAAAACCAGACAGAGAACCTCGTTTTATTCATTGCACTAGGATCTATGCCAGCATTGCTTCATCTCTGGCATTTGCTATATCCTGTTTTGTTAAGTTAGAAAGCAGTTCTTATTTAATGCAGTGATCTTAATTTTTTGTTATACACCCCATTAATAAAATGAAATTTTTGAATACGCTGCATCTCTATTCATGTTTCTTAACTGACTATATGTACTACTGTTTTAATATATTCAATATATTATAAAGCCTACACAGAATAAGGTCAGGAGAAGGATGGAAAAAAAAATGACTCATCTAGTAAACTTCCTGGCTATACACACCACAGAGAACCCATTTGTCTTTTTAGAGACGTGGAGTTAGTTCTTTTCTTCTTGATTATGGTTATAATATATCCTTAAATTCTCCTTTAAAAGGAGTTCAAAAGAATTATATTCAAGGCCCATGAAGTAAACTTTTATATTTATGGTTAATATTATATATACAGCATCTCATATAATGTGAATTTTCCTCATCAGGGGAACCATACTGACTAAGCAAACAAACAGAAACGTGTAGTATTCTTTAATCATTGTTTGTTAGTGCAGTCCACAGTTTACCTGTTTGAAATCATAATGGTCAATGTTAAAGTTTTTTTATGAACATTAATTTTAATATACTTGTTTTTCAGATAAAATTAAAGTGTCTGTAAATGATTTTATCATCAAGGCAGCAGCTGTTACCCTTAAAGTAAGTAGCAAACCCTAAATAATTTTGGTTTCTATAGTCTCACATCTTAGGATTTTTATATGATAAATAGAAGTTTTATTTTTAAGTCACAGAAATTTTATGATTTTATTTCTAAAAATATTCTGTCATTTAATCTCACTCCCTGTTTTACAAAGAAATTGAGAATCAAAAGGTCTTAGAACTAAGACCTAATATTTATTCAACAAATATTAATTTATCCTCTGTTTTGGGCTAAATACATTCTAGGTTTCCATTTGTTGTGGGGCTTGTATTCTAGTTGGGAGAGACAAGCGAATGTATGTCCAGGTAGTGGAACTGCTGAGGAGAGAAAGAAAGCCAGGTAAGGGGACGAAATAACTAGGGGTCCTACTTTCTTAAGTTAGACAAGGACAGGCTCTCTGGCAAGGTGATAATTGAGCCAAGGCCTGAAAGAAGAGGGTGTGAGCCAAGTAGACACCTGGGAGAAGGGTGCTCCACCTAGAGGAAGCAGCAGTCACAACGACTGCGGAGGGGATGGTATTGTTCTAAAACCTGGCACTGAGGACAAGTTTGCCTAGAGTGGAGAGGGTGGGAGGTGAGATTAAAAAGAAAAGAAGAGGGAGGAGTTGAAGGGTCCCAGAAGTACATGAGGCCTTGGTGGCCATGGTAAGGCTAGGGATTTTATTATGAATGAGAAAGTAATTTTTGGAGGTTTTGAACAAAGGACTAACATGATTTGACTTAAACTGTAAGAAGAAAAGGGAGAGACTGCTCTGGTGGTTGTGTGGAATGCAGCCAGGAGAGGGGCAAGGGTGAAACATGAACTCTCCTGGAGGCTGTAGAAGATGACAGTGGTGTGGGCTGAGGTAGCAGCAGTGAAGCAGGGGTGATGTGTAGATTTTTGGTTACATTTCCAAAGTAGAACCAATAAGATTTGCTAATGAATCAGATATGTATGGTATGTGAGAGAAAGAAGGGCGAGGATTTTAGCCCAAGCAATGGTAGGAATAGAGTTTTCCTTGTACAAAGATTGAGAAAATGGAAAAGGAGCAGATTTGAGGTGGAGAATCTAGAGTTTGGCTTTTGGAAATACTAAGTTTGAGAAGCTTAATGGTGACCCAGTGGATATGGCAGGAAGGCAGGTGAATAGTAAGAGATGTCTGGCTAGAGATGTAAATCTAAAACTCAGGCCTCCTGACTTCCTGCTCATCACCATTTTCTGTCATGCTTTCTTTCTATAACTAGGCTGTTTCTCTGGATCACTGCTTATTAGTACTATATTTAAAGTACATTAATAAGTAATTTATTTTTATCTCTTGAATAATACAACAATAGAGAGTTTTAAAGGCATGCCTTTTTAGCTATTTGTATCTGAATGTTTGTGTAACTTTTATTTTTTCACCAAATAATTTGTGTCTTGGCATTTTATTGAATTCACCAGTAAAAATACCTGAACCTAGTTCAGTTTTGAAGAGGGAGCACTGGCAACTTTCTCATTTTCCCTCATAATTACTGAGCTGTTCAATTTTTAGCTTGTTCTTGAATTAATTTTAGAAACATATATTCCCAGAGAATCATTTATTCCCTCTGGATCCCCAAATTTACTAGCCTGGAGTCACTTAAATTTGCTTTTTATAATTTTTTAGATGTTCTCAATACCTGGAGTTATTCTAAGCATTCTCACTTTTATTTTTGCATATTTGCATTCTTATTCCTTTTACACTGTTTCATTATGTATCACTTCCTTCATTTCCGTTGGTTTGTTTTGGTTAGGACTACTCTGTTAGGAAACTTGAATGTGTAATTCATTATAATTATATTTTATTAATAAGAAGGTTTAAGATGATGACTTTTCCTTTGAATACAGCCTAGGCTATATCCCATAGGCTTTTGGTTGCATTGCTTTCTAATTACATTCATTTGCCAGATATTCTTTATAGGTGAGGATTTTTTCCCCCTCTTATGTTTAGTGTTGTCTGTGAAGAATTTAAAATCTTCTTGGGAGTTGGGACTTTGAATTGTTGAATGAATGTTTTTCTTGTATGAGTGAGCTGAGCCTTGAAAGACAGGAGAAGTGAAGAGCAATTGGAAAGTGATGAAGTGGAAATAGGCGTAGCTGACGGTGAGAGGCCTGAGTAAAGTGGAAAATTCACCTTAGTGGAGTGGTCAGAGGCAGATCAGATAGGACGGTGGGGTCAGAGTGTGGACTGCCGCACTGGAATAACATGCTGGGAGGCTTGGATCTGACTCCACAGAAAACAAAGGAATTTTAAGAAGACAAATTGTTTATTTCTACTTTCAGTAGCATTTTTTATCCTTTGACATATTTGGCAATATCATCAATACACATTGTTTCCAGGATTTAGTCATTTCATCTTGTTTTTCCATCCATGGTGTCATTGTTTGTATATTAAACATGTACATGCTCAGATGTAGTATATATCATGTTTATGAAGCCTAGGAAGTCACTCTTAAATAGGGAAATCATTTATTGAGGGCCTGACAACATCTCCCAGGGCTGCACCAAAAAGTCAGGCTTTGTTCATGCCTCAGGAATAATGTGGTTAAGTGTCATTACCCCTTCCCCCTTCTCAAAAGTCATGTTGGTCATCATATGAGGCAGGAGGTATAACAAACATTAAATACTTTCTAGCAATAATATTTAACAAAGGGAGCCCTTTTTTAAACCATAATATAAAGAGATCAAAGCATGTGCATCATCAGGATTTCCTCAGGCTTGCTTCAGAAAGGATGTTAGGTTTATTTTTCCCAAGCATACAAGATATTTTTTTTTTTTTTGAGAGGGCATCTCTCATATTTATTGGTCAAATGGTTGTTAACAACAATAAAATTCAGTATAGGGGGGTCAATGCTCAATGTACAATCATTAATCCATCTCAAGCCTAATTCTCGTCAGTCTCCAATCTTCTGAAGCATAACGAACAAGTTCTTACATGGTGAACGAATTCTTACATTGTGAATAAATTCTTACATGGTGAACAGTACAAGGGCATTCATCACAGAAACTTTCAGTTTTGATCACGCATTATGACCTATAAACAATCAGGTCAAATATGAATATTCATTTGATTTTTGTACTTGATTTATATGTTGATCCCACATTTCTCCCTCTATTATTATTATTATTATTATTTTTAATAAAATGCTGAAGTGGTAGGTAGATGCAAGATAAAGGTAGAAAACATAGTTTTGTGCTGTAAGAGGGCAAATGTAGATGATCAGATGATCAGGTGTGTGCCTATGGACTAAGTATTAATCCAGGCTAGACAAGGGCAGCAAGACATCCACGGATGCAGAAGATTTCTCTCAAAGCAGGGGGGATGAGGTTCTGAGCCTCACCTCTGTTGATCCCCAAATTCTCACCTGATGGCCCCCCTGTGACTGTGCCTGTCTTAGGTTGTTCCTCCCTTGAGGAATCTTACCCGTCTCTGGCTAACCAGTCATCTTCCGGGGCCATACAGGGAAATGTAAAGTTGGTAAGTGAGAGAGAAGCCATATTGTTTGAAAAGGTTAGCTTTTTACTTCTTTGCAGATTTATGCCCTCTGGCTTCTATGCCCAGCACTTGTCTCGAGGTATCTTTACCATCTGGAGGAATTATGATACTCGGTAAATTCGATATGAGGCACGAATTCTATTTAAGGGTTGTAATTAGGAAGAAAGAAGAAAAGCTACAGATGTAGCATATGGAAGGAAACATGGGAGGATTGATTATTTCTTTGACATATCTTCTTGTAGAGTACCTTAAGTATGTATAGGTTTTAAACTACTAATTTGCACACACATATTAATATAATAGGAATACGGTGACATAAACAAAGCAAATCTATAATTACCATCCATCTCCAGTGAAGCCAAGAAAACCATTTAGGCACCCTAGGCATTTGTGAAAATTTGTCTATGATATGATGGATATTGTCCAACTGTACTTGAACAGTCTGAGAAATCAGACAAATTAAAGCAGCCCATTTCTGGGATCTGTTCACATCCCATATGTTCTTTTAACCGTAGATAGTCTATAGTCATAAGATTTTGGGGTGCTACAACTTGCATCCCTCCCAACTCCTGGTTGAGTTCCAACAGTACAGATCCAGTCAAATTCGTTGTCTCACTGTATGCACATGCCAGCCTAGACATCTCCCTCCTCATTCCTATGGCAAGTCCAGGAGACGGTGGGCTGGATGCAGCCACAACCGCAGCATCGTCCGGATCCCTGTGGAGGCTTTTTGATGATCATCCCCCGGCACAAGTCCTCCAGAGAGTGCTGATGCCGGAAGCTCCTCCTCATATCGTATCTTAGTTCATTTTCTGGGTATCCAAGCTAGGCCTTGATCTTCTGCATAGAAACAAACAGACCCTTTGCCCACACTTTGACATGCCCTCTATACCACTGTGCAGAACTCATTGGAGGTCAGCACACAGTAACTGCTTTTTTTTTTTTTTTTTTTTTTTATTAAGAGAAAGGAATATTATCAGAAAAGAGTACCTCCATAGCTGATCATCTGACACCCTTTAAGTGATCAACATTAAGGATATTTAAAGCATGCGTTGATCTTTGATTTACCAATAGTTTTATCCTATCAAGGAGTAATCCCCCTTTTCTTTCTTTCTTTCTTTCTTTCTTTTTTTTTTTTAATTTTTAATCTATACTTACATGAAGAATACTATGTTTACTATGCTCTCCCCTATATCAGGTCCCCCCTAACAACCACATTACGGTTACTGTCCATCAGCTTAGCAAAATGTTGTAGAGTCACTACTTGTCCTCTCTGTGTTGTGCATCCCACCCTCCCCTTTCTCCCTCCCCCCCATGCATGCTAATCTTAATACCCCCCTTCTTCTCTCCCCCCCTTCTTCTCCCCCCCCTTATCCCTCCCTGCCCACCCATCCTCCCCAGTTCCTTTCCCTTTGGTACCTGTTAGTCCATTTTTGGGTTCTGTAATTCCGCTGCTGTTTTGTTCCTTCAGTTTTTCCTTTGTTCCTATACTCCTCAGATGAGTGAAATCATTTGGTATTTCTCTTTCTCCGCCAAGCATACAAGATATTTAACATAGAGATCCAAACTGTTATTTCAAATCCAATTTTTATTTATTTATTTATTTCTAGCTATATTCACTTTCAAAAACACATAATAATGTTAGTTATTTTTCTTTAACCACTTTGGTCTGAAACTGCTTCTTTAGTAACATGTTGTTTCTATTTCTCTTTTCTAGCAAATGCCAGATGTTAATGTAAGCTGGGATGGAGATGGCCCCAAACAACTGCCATTTATTGATATTTCAGTGGCTGTGGCAACAGATAAAGGTTTAATTACACCAGTCATAAAAGATGCTGCTGCTAAGGGTATACAGGAAATTGCTAACTCTGTAAAGGTATGTCTTAAGAAATACTGTGCTTTCAAAACAAGAATTTACTTCCTGGAAAAGTCTTGACATGATCTGGTCACACTGTGGTATGTAATATACACACATGTACAAACACTTTGTTTTTGTTTTTGTTTCTGTTTTGTATTTCTAAGTGATTGTCAATTGTATATGTAGGATTTTAGGTTTTTATTCAGGTATAATCTATTTTAAAAACATTTAACTTTCCAAAATTCAAAAGTAATATACAGATAAATTAGGGCCGACTGTGTTCAAATTATAGATTATTTCTGTATTATTTTCCAAAGTCTAGAATTCAGCTTGAAAGATGATGTTCTAGAGATTTTAAAGCTGAAAGTGTATTTCTATGAAAGTGGTGATGGATATTGACCTCACTGTTCACAGCATTTTATTCTTAAAAGTTTATTCATTTACTTTCTAGAATTGAGACTATTAAAACTACTTAATATTTCAGAAGTAAAAGTACCTAATTTTCCCTGGGCTTCTTTAAGTGTTTGTAACTTGAATATAAAGGAATCTGATTTCCCCCCAAATAACACATTGAATGGGTAGAAACATGGGTGATGGGTCAGCTTTGACAGGCTCAGTAAGTTCCGAGGGTATTTTTTGGCAGAAGTATCATAGGTCTTGAAGTGTTAGCATTGAAAATTTCAGATTCATTTATATAAGTGATTTCTTATTAATTTACCAAGGAACAGTTGTATGTGTAGTGGTAGAACAAGTTATAAAGGGGATAAAAAAGTAGAAGGTAAGAATTCTTTGGGGAGTTGACAATATATAAATGTGTAGACCTACTTGCCCAAAATAAGTAAATGAAGCAAGTTAATAGTTTAAAAAGCATACCTTTGGAGTCTTAAAGTTAGATATAATTCAAGATGACCTTAGTGGAATTGACATTTTTAGATCATTCTTCACTTCTCACTGAAATGATCTACAGAGGTGTTCTTATAAAAATGCAGCTGTTTCATGGGAAAGGCAGTATATACAGAGAAGACAAGTAATGATTCTATAGCATCTTACTATGCTGATGGACAGTGATTGTAATGGGGTATGTGGGTGGGACTTGATAATGGGGGGAGTCTAGTAACCATAATGTTCAAGTAATTGTACTTAATGATATCAAAATAAAAAAAATTTAAGAAAATGCAGCTGTTTGTCTTAATTGAGCAGTTGTATTAATCTGGCCAATTCAAAAGTCAAAGTAATATATGTTGGCTTAATCAGCGGTTTTCAGCAGCAATGGGAATACTTGTATTTTAGTGTTTCTGTGAAATTTAGATGAGATTGAACTGAACTGTAGAGTTAGAATTTCCTTCTCTTTATATGTATTAAATTTTTTAAATTAACTATAATAGGAAGGTTTTTTTGATTCTGACCAATTTACCATTAATATTACTATATAATACATAGTTCTTCAAGTGGCTAGATTAGCGTTCTCTATTCCTTGCATCCTGAAGAAAGCTCAGTTGAGGTGGTAAGGAAGCAGACATGTGTCAGCAGCCTTTCAGCGACGGGGAGGGCAGGCCTAGCCCTTGGCATATTCTGAGGCCTCTGGTCATCCTTGAGCATTGTCCATAAGCTTGAAGCTGTGCTCCGACTACTCCTGTGTGCCTCTCATTCTGTTTACTTCTCTCACCCACCCTGCTGTCTGTGATCAACACCCCATTCTCTCTCGTACTTAGGATATTCCAGGCCCTAGCCTAAGCACTTCATTTAATCCTATTAGCTTAGTATTATAGTTGGAACCTTAGCTTCCCCATTTTGAAATTGAAGGAACCAGTGTGTTACTACTTGAAGAAGTTTCATCTAGAGAGCAGTGGAAGTGATCATTTTATTTAAACCCAGGCACTTCTCAGTTCAAATGCCACTTTCTTAGCTTGGCTTCCATAGCTAAAGTAACTTCCTGACATTACCCTGTTTCATTGTTTTCATGTTGTTTATCAGGCTTTGAAATTAATTTTTTGTCTTTCTATGTTCCCTGCTGTCTGATGTTGACTGTCACGTTCATTGTTACACATCCTGTTCTACAGGGGTGCTTGGAAGATAGAAGATGTTCAGGGAATTTATTTTTTTGTAGTTTTCAATAAAAACTCTTAAATGGAAATTAATTTTTCAGAGAGTTTGTGGGTTCCTGGAAGTCCATCTGTGGACCCCAGGTTAAGAACACCTGCACTTAAGTGTTTACTTTTTGAACTTCCAGCGATCTCAGGAATGTTAATATGTGCTGCTAAAGGCATGTCTCAGCTGTGTTCATGTTTGCTTTCCCTAATTGAAGTAATACAGTAACGAGCCTTTTTCCATCCTAATTGTAACACTTTTAAAAGGCAGAGGCAGTTTACTTTGATTTACCCAGTAAATTTTTTGAATGAATTATTAAGAATGTTTTATATTTTAGAAATATTTGCTAGGTATCTTGTCTTATATATCCTTACAGCTGGGTGCTTTGATTTTAAGTTCCCATTGTGAGGAAATCCCAGTGAGAATTAGGATTTTCAGAACCAGTAATCCTTAAAATTGTTCTTATGCCACACTTTCAGAGTTCATTGATAGAAATATACTGCTGATATGTTTAGGGTCTACAGAGTTTTTTTTTCAAGTGTTTTATATGTACTTGCAATTTATTTTTTAAGTGAAAATACTTTTTATTCACTTTAGCCTGGTAACTCATCAGGCTATGTTGAGATCATGTACCTTTAAAAAAACATGCCTTTCAAAGTTCATATGGTATGTGCCTGTTCAAATCATGTGAACAGTTACATTGCTTAAGGCAGGAAAAATACTTTTGTAGATTGTTCCCTCTACTTCTGATAGTCCAAGGGCTATGCAGGTCTTAAGTTCATCTTTTTCATTTTATGTTTTGGAGCCAAAGAGTTTTATAAGAAACTGAATCTAACTAGTGTAAATATGTAATTGCTTCAGTTGGCAGTCAGTCACTGTGATATACTGAGGTCTTCAGATTTTTAAAGAATGTTTTATTTTTCAGAAGTTAAGTTATTTATGGTTTAAGATTAAATAGTTATCAATGACGATTATAATTGTACCTGTTAGCTCTATTATATACAGAAAAATAGTAAGCCCTAGATTTATTTCATCTACCCAAATGAAAACAGCTTCATTTTGCTCTTCTCCTTACCTCATAAGTTAATTATTAATTTTTTGTATGTAGTGACTCAACCTGTTTATTTTTGAAGCATTTTGAAAAATAAAAATCAGTGTAAATGTGGTTAATTGTAAGTGCAAGTAAAGGAAAATTCAATTACAGTTATTAATGTCACTTTCAGACTGTTATCTCTTTCCTTCTATAAGTTCTTAGAAATCATTTTTATCAATAGTGATAGGAAATTACTATATTCTTAGATTCCTTGTTACAACATGAATTAGACTAGCTCATTCAGGAAATGCTTCAACTGTAGACCAAGAGCCAAAAATACATGCATGTTATAGGGCTATGCAATTCCACTTCTGACAATTTATATTAAATAAATTCAAAAGAAACCAATGAACCAAGTTAGAACACTGGGGAAATGACTGAATTGTGGCAGATACAGTCTTTAGAATGTTAAGCAGACATTTAAAACTCATTTATAGAGACTACAACATAGTGCTTGTAATACTGAAAAGTGAGATATAAAATTCTTTTTTAATAACTTAAGTTTTATGTATGTGTGTGTGTGTGTATGTGATGGGTAAAAAAAGCAATCAGTGAAAAATGATAATGTTGCTTGTGGGATTGTTACCATTAGATGATTTATTTAAAAGCTACTAAATTGATGAGAATGGCTTCTTCTATTATTTTGTCTTACAAGAAGAAATTTTATAGGCAAAATAGAAAATTGCATTGTATATATAGAAAACACTGAAACATTCTGCGTAGTAATGGTGCACTGGGTAATTCCAATATTTGAAGGATTTTTAAAGGGAAGTGATTTTTCTACAGGTTTGAGTCACATCTTTAGTTTCTTGGATTGTCTGTGCTATAACTTATTCATTTTAAAAATTGTATTAGAAAATTATATATATATATATGTATGTGTGTGTGTGTGTGTATGTGAGGTAAGAGTGTACCCTATACAAATATTTTAAGTGATAAAATCAACTGTGTAACTGTATTAACTGTATATCACTGGTTGTCATATTCTACTTGTATTCTTCTCAGACTCTATCAAAGAAAGCAAGAGATGGAAAATTGTTACCTGAAGAATACCAAGGAGGATCTTTTAGGTAAATTTTAACTCTTTTTAATAATCAGTAGTGTCAAACAGATGTAAGACTTAGAAGTGCATTTTAACCTGTTTCATTTATTTCCAGAAACATTTTTTAATTTAAGCTAAGTATCACATACTTTATTTCAACAACAGGAAATAATTGTTCAGACTAGTCAGTCTTTCATATCAAAACTAGAAATAATTCATTAAGGTTAGCTGTTAACCCATTCAGATATTCAGAGTGACATTCAGAGTCTGAAACTTTGTTGAGAAATTTATAAATGCAATAGATTATAAACCTCTTTTTTTTTCTACTTGGGATCCCTTTTATTTTAAGGTACTTTGAGGAAATATATTAACACTTAGACTTTTCAGTTACTATCAGCTCTATTTTTAAGCTTAGCTTTCATACAGTAAAGAGTGTAGCTTGAATGTTTTATGAAGTGAAGAAACCTGTGTAATCAACCACAGCAAGATACAGAATATTACTAGCATCCCAGAAACGTCCCTTTACCCTTCCTAATCAACTCCTCCCTTAAAAGTAACCACTGTTATGAAAATTACCCCCATAGATTTATTTTGCTAGCTTTGTTCTTTATATAAATACATATTCTTTAGTGTCTGACTTTTTTCACTCAACATTAGTGTCTTTGAGATTAACCATGTTACTATGTGGAGTCATTTATTTGTGGTTATTGCAGTATATGAAGTTCTATCGTATAATATATAAATATGCCAGTATCCATTTTCTGTTCCTGGGCATTTGTGTTATTTACAGTTTGGTGCTATTATAAGTAATGGTACTATGAACATTCTTACTAGTATCTTATGGTGAATATATGTACATACATTTTTGTTGTATAGACCTGAAAGTAGAGTTGCTAGATTAAGACCTGCAATAGATACTGCCAAACAATTTTCCAAAACAGTTTCATAAATTTATACTTCTAGTAACAGTGTATGAGAATTCCGATTGCTCCATATTCTAATGCTTAGTAGTATTGAGTCTTAAATTTTAACATTCTCGGGGTGTGTAGTGATAATGTAAATGAAAATGTGAATCAGTGATGTTGAATACTGTTTTCATTTGTCTATCAGCCATTTGGGTATCTGGTAACTCACTGATAAAGTACCTGTTGAAGTCATGTATCCATTATTAAATGTGACTTGTAGGAGTTCTTATTTCCTGATACACAGAACTTTATAGGATATATATTATTTCAGATTTACTTCCCCATCTGTGCCTTGCCTTTAGAAGTTTCTTGATGGCATTTTTTAATGAATATAAGTTCTGAATTTTAATGAAGTTCAGTATTTTTTCTTTAGTGTTGGCATTATTTATCAGTATTTTTCTTTAGAATTGGCATGTTTATTTTGTGTTAAGAATGATTGTATATCCCAAAGTCATGAAGTTACCTTTCTGTGTTATTTTCTTCAAGATTTATTACTTTTTACATACAGATGACAGTATTTCTGAAATTGGATTTTATGTATGGTATGAACATGAAGGTCAAGATTCTCTGTTTTTCCCTTTTGGGCTTTAAATTGACATAGCACCACTTGGTGAAAAGCTTACTCCTCCTCCAGAGCATTGAGAAAGTGACCATGTGTGTGTGTTTGCTCTGTGTCTGTGCTCCCTCTTTTCAGTTGACCTGTTTGACCATCCTTTGCCCAGTACCACCAACCTGTAACTTTTTATATCTTATCAGAAGTCTTCTAATTTTGCCAAATGGTAAAGTACCTGTTGAAGTCTTGTGTCCATTATTAAAAGTGATTTGTAGGAGTTCTTATTTCTTGATACACAGACCTTTATAGGATATGCGATATTTCAGATACATTTTTCCCCATCTGTGCCTTGCCTCAAGTTGACCCTCAAGATTGTCTTTCTTGGCTCTTAGTATTTCCAAATAAATTTTAGAATCAAGTTGGTCATATTTCATGTGCACAAACATACATACAAACCTTGCTGGGATTTTGATCAATTTGAGGAGAGTTGACATCTTTATAGCATTGAGCCTTCCACTCATTGAACATGGTATAAACCATTGTTTATTTAATTCTTTGATTGCTTTCAGTTATGTTTATAATTTTCTGTGGAAGTCATATATTTTTCATTAGATTTGTTCCTTGATTTTTTGAGGGTATTATTATAAGTGGTATTGTTTTAAAACGTTATTTTCTAATTGTAGCAACTTGTATATAGATATAAGTGAATTTTTATATTGACCTTTTTTTATCTAGTGACTTAGCTAAATTCACTTAATCTTGCCAGTTTATCTGTAGTCTTAGATTTTCTGTGTATGCAATCAATTCACCTGGGAATAATGACAGTTTTATTTCTTTTTTCCAATCCTTATACCTTGTATTTCTTTTTCTTGCTTTATCACACTGCCTAGGACTTCCAGGTCAACTCTGAATAGATGTTTATATTAGATATAATATTTGTATGTGTGTCAGTATTTTTTGGTACTATTGTAAATGTCTTAGGTCTTTGAATAACGTGGTGTAAGTTTCTGTAGCACAGTTTTTTTTTAGTAAAGTAAGAGCGTGTGCTCCAGGGAAAGGGTTCTTTGACTGAGGACATGCCATCTTTAGAGCTTTTTGTTTTCTCCTAGTATTTCCAACTTGGGGATGTTTGGCATCAATGAATTTACTGCAGTGATCAACCCTCCTCAGGCCTGCATTTTGGCTGTTGGGAGATCCCGGCCTGTGCTAAAGCTCACTCAGGATGAAGAGGGGAATGCCAGACTGCAGCAGTGCCAGCTCTTAACAGTCACCATGTCAAGTGACAGCCGAGTGGTAGATGATGCACTAGCTACCAGGTTTCTTGAAAGTTTTAAAGCAAACCTGGAGAATCCCATCCGACTTGCCTAATCCTCAGAATTAAGAAGTTGGTCTTTGGCTTAGTTAACTGTAGAGTTGTTACCAGAAATGTATATTATAGGAAAACAATTCGGTATGCAAGTGTTTATTTATTTAAGGTCAAAGAGTTTGACCCTAGTTGTCATCATTTTCAATTTGGGTTTAATGTTACGGAGATAAATAATAACAAGCTGTAACTAATGAAAAAGAATATTTGGTTACACTCAGTTTTAACCTCTGGTGCTGTGTCAAAGGAGTGTTAAATTAGCTGTAAATTAAATTATGTTTGTCTTATTTGAGCATTTTAGAATACTTCAGAATGTATGATAAATTGTAAGATCAAAAATTGGTAGAGCTCTTCTTTGTATTGAAATTAGAAATGATCTTCAAAGGTAAGCCCATTAATTTAGCAGTGGGACCTCACTTTTACAAGCACTGCTCTACATAAACTTGAATATTTAATATGTACAGATGTTTATTCTGGATAATGGTAAATAAATAAGGATCTCATTGTATTAGGGGTTGTGGCAACATTATTGAATTTTTTATGTATATAAAGCCATATGTTTTAGAATGGTTTCTATTAGTCTTATCTTTCACCTCTCTGACACTGTGAACTTCTAAAGAATAAAATAATCAAAAATGAGAGAGAGAGACCAAAATATTTGTTTATTTCAATAATAAACTATAGTTAAAATATCTCAGCCTTCAGAGATAAACTCACCTTCATACTGAGTTGGAATATATTAAAATAAATTATGCTATTTCCTACTAAACATTTGAAGTTAGTGTTAATTTAAACACACAGTGTTTCTTAGTGCACTTTAAAATCAAGTTTGTATCGTGCAATAAAATGTGAGAAAATAGAAACTTACCTGTTGCATTTTAGTTAGCGCACAGAAGTTTACTAAAACCTTGAAGTAAATTATTAATTTTCCTTGAACAGCTTAAGAGGGACTTTGCAGGTGGAAAGACGGAATTTAAAATTAATATGAAATTAGAAAAATAACATGTGGAATATAAAACTTTGGGAAGAGATTAGAAGACAAGGCTTATGAATGAAGCAAGTGAGAACTGTCCTTTATTCTATTGATAGTATAAAATTTTCACTATTGTAATGATTGTAAGAGCTTATTTCCCTCTTCTAACAACTTTCGTACAACTGGCAAGGCAACAGTACTGAAATTGGGTGGTAATTTTAATTAACCTGACAGCAAGACTCATGTTCACATCTGCTGACATAAATCACCTGAAGAAAGACCCTGTGATACAAGTTGTACAGTATGACGTGACAAACTGCTTATACTCTAACAAAAGAGCTTTCTAAAATAATTAAAGCCCCAGCATATCAGTTGTTAAGAAGATGCTTAATCCAATTACTTAGTGTTAACAAGTCAGTATTTAAAGATAGTCTTCAAAACTTTTATGGTGAATATTGTAATGTTATTTCCAAAATGACTTTTATGCTACATTATTTTCAGTAGGTTTTAACTAAAATTTTTTTTCCCCTAATTTTATGTGTGAGAAATAGAGAGCATAAGACAGCTGTAAATAAGCCTTAGCTTGGAGTTCCGTTTTCCATGGACTGATGTACATAAACCATAGTGCCTCTGTTTCCCTGTAGGTGAGATGGGCGTTCATAACCCACCTAGCTTGCCTTACGGAGTTATGAACTACACAGGAGAAACGCTATATAAATGTAAGACATTTTAATTCTTCATGGACATCACAACCAGGCTTTTCATTTAATCAGTTGCTTCTCATGGTTTGACTTCTCATGAAATTGACTTCTCTCTCAGCTGTTGTTAAAAATGCTTGTTCATTCTAACTAAAAGTATCTTCTCTGCTATTTCTATACTGATCAGGTTTATGTAAGAAAACGGTCATTTGTAAAAATTCCATTGCCATGTGAGGTCAAAGAGTAACACTAATTTGAGAAGGGAGTATGGTAAACTTGGTTTGGGTCCTTACAGAGTACTAACTGTGTTGCATGAGCAGGCTTTCTTCCACATTATATTTAGTTATTTGTAGAATTGATAGGTATCACACAGAGATGATGTAAAAATGGAATTATGTAAAAATGGGTCATCTTTTTCTCACTTAAACAGGGAAAATGACTAAAATATTGAGAAGACTTATAAGGAAAAGGTAACATGCATTTCAATTAACACTTGAGTATGAAAAGTATCAGTGAATATTAAAATTTATAAGTCAACTGATCCTGTTTCTCCCTGGTTGCAATTTCTAGTTGACATTTACAGACACAGTTTGTTAACTTTTTTAATGGCATCAGCATGCCTTTGGCCGTACTCCTTTGTTTGAAAAATTATTAATATATGCATATATATATATATATATATATATATATAGGAAGGAAAAAGGAAAAGCTTTTGCCGTAGTGAAAACATGAGTTGATTGTATCTGCACTAAGTCAGGTGGCTTTAACGAAGGGAGGAAATGAAGACTATTGTACCTGTTAGTTTGCTGTGGCATATTATGAATCTATTTGCTGGGTGTGTATATAAAGATATACACATATATACAAGTGTTTTATGTACAGTATGAAATGGAACTTTTTAGATTATTTTTTTCTTTTTTGCATTTTGTATTTAACTTCACACTGAATTGTATAGGCCAGCTATTTGGGCATTATGCTAAAAGTAAACCTGGTATCCTAACCTGTTATTGAAAGATAGGTGGTGCTATAAGTTAATATATTGTAGTTATAGTGTGGGAGAAAAATTAAATGACATTTAAATCTTAGTTTTCACCGAAAATTTGTCCTCATTACACATTGCATCGTGATGAACTGTGTCTCAAAGTGAAAGAACCAAGTGTGTTGCAAGTAAGAATTAACCATTAATTTTAAATATAACCTTGCTTGTTAATGGGAAACTTTGTTAATATTTGAAGAAGGAAGTAACGATGCAGAATTAGTTTGGCCAGAGGATGCAAGGTGGGTCAAAACAAGAAGAGAGCAGTTAGCAGGAACCATCTGGAAGCTTCTGCAGTAGTGAAAACATGAGTAATTGTATCTGCACTAAGTCAAGCAGCTTTAACGAAGGGAGGAAATGAAGACTATTGTACCTGTTAGTTTGCTGAGGCATATTATGAATCTATTCACTGGGTGTGTGCTTGTAGGTAATGCAACAATAATGATGTAACACCAGTCAAAAACACAATCCCCCATGGCCCACAGCAGTGTCCAAAAGGCAAAGTGTCTGATAAATTATGTACAGCAAATGGTATATTTCAGAAGACAAGTGAGAACTGTCCTTTATTCTATACTGGTTGTATAACCTTTTAATAAATGTAAAAAAAATAGTCTTCCAATAAAAATTTTAAATAGTTTTGTGGATTTCTAAAATGTAATTTCTAGTGTCTCCATTGGTTTCAACAGACAGGACAGGTGCAGGGTTGGAGGAAAAGTATGATTTGTCTAGGCTTGTGGTATTTAAGACATCATTAATTGAAAATAATAAGGTAAAAAGATGTGTTTTGAAAAATGATTATTAACATCTGTTAGTAGCAGTTTCTTATTCCTTTGATCAAATAAAGTACACTTTCACATTGTATCACCTACCTGTATATTTTGCAGCAAGTCCAAGCAGCCTTTTTTCTTCCTGGGAAATTGGGATATGTTTTGAACCTCTAATTTATCCTTCACTATATGTGATGTACACATGAAGGGAAACTTGGGCTTTTATTAAAAATAGAGAAATTATTAGCAAAATGATTTAAAGAGTCATGATTTGCCTTTATTCACACCTAATATAATTTATTTTTTTTCTGAAATCTCTTAGTTTGTGAAATTCTTTATTATACTAAAAAGTAGAATGTCTTTTTAAGATAAAGCTTGTGATCAAATGAAATATTAGTTATGGCATTTTATAAAGCATAAGGTATTAATTGTAAGATGTTAAATTTTTAATTACATAAATTGCACTTATTCTGCACTTCTTATTAGTGGTTCATCAGCAGCCTGTTTGAGGTGAAATGGTGTTCATTCGGAAGCTATGGGATAGTACTGGATAAATGACTGTCCTTCACAGAACTACTGGTCTCTGGTGCTGACTTTGGTTCCCACTTTTGCATACTTAAGTCAAAAGTATTTTAAGCCTAGCTTTAGCTTTACCTATAAACTGCTGTGCTGGTGGTAAAAACCTTATTTTTGTGCCTCAATATTCTTATCTATAAAATGAAAAAGTGAGAGATAATTAACCATATTGCTTATCTGTTTAATCTCAGTTCTCATGTGGGTAGATCCTACTTTACAATCCTTATTACAAGGCAAGATAATGAAATAAACTCAGATTATGTAATTTGGCCGGAGGCACACAGCTCATGTGCCACAACTGGGATTTAAGCCTAGGTCTGTACTGCACCAGTGTTCAAGCCCACCAGCCACACTTCAGTACACAGCCTGCTGGCTGGGTTACTGCTGCCGATGTAATTCTCTATTAACAGTATTTTCCATTTGCAACAACTGAAGGCCCTATTCTTCAACAGTAACAATAATGTTTTACTATATGATCACTCTTAAATCATATTTACTCTGTTGTAGTTCTCTTTGTGTCTTTCTGGTAATTGTATACAGAAAAGGATTTTAATTTTCACTATGGACAACTAATATTAACCCAAAATGTTGAATTTAAGTATTGTAACTTCTACCTCTTGAATGGAAGACTTAGAAAAATATGAGCTTAAAAAATTAGGGGTTTAGTTCCTCTTAACAATAAAAATGTTTTACTTTTAATAAATATCTTTGAATCAGGCCGAAGTTCAGAGGCAAAAGTAGTTACCACAGGTTTTCTTTTGGAAGCTCCTGGTTTCTATATTGACAGCTCTATCAGTCAGGGTCCAATCTTGTTATTGACCTTATCAGTCAGGGCCCAGTGGTTGCACCCCACTGGAGAACAGAGACAGTCTTTGAGTTGCCCAGGCCAGATCTGTCCACATTCGCTAGGGAACTAGGAAGCAACTGCACAGAGCACAGGTGGGCCTCAGCTGCTGGTCTGGTACACTGAAGGGGTCAAGGCACCATTGTGGGTGGGAGGTGTAGCATCTGTATTGGGAGGATGATCACCAGGCCAAGCCGGAGCCGCTGTTCTGGCCATGTAGCCGGGCAAAGCAAGACTGGATGTCCTATACCGCTTGGTCCCTCAGGCACCTTCTACTGAGAAAACCTAGTATCACATTTGCTGTAAAAAAGAAATGCTTAAAATATTTGCATTCACTATTGTAGAGTAGACATTGAAGGGTAAGTCTGAAGCTGAGAGACTGTAACTGGTTGGGCACAACAGTCCAACCAGTGAGGCCGGAAAATAAAATGTGATCTTATAATTTGTAGTAACGCAGAGCAATAGGACAGGCAAAGTAGTCTATGTTAGGTGTGTTTCGTTAGACATGCTTCCCTAAATATGCCCCTAGATTTTTTGGGTAGAAATCTAGACTGCAGGGTAGAACTGAAAATATCACTTTATTTCAAATAAGTTCCTGTTTGCAAGGTGAGACATTTATTAAAATATGAAATAAAACTAAAATGCTTAAAGACATCATTCATTCAACAATGGTGAGTGCCTTCTGTGCCTCCTCTCTGAGGATTCATCACTTAAGGGTCCTTATCCTCAATTCTATAAATTCTCTAATCAGTATGTGCTTAGGGCCTGGGGTGAGTGGAAGGCTTTGTAGAAGATTTGCACCAGATTTTTACATTACTGGTTGTATAACCAGCTCCCTTTTGTTTCTGGTGTCTTTAATTTCAGTAGCTAAATATTTGCCACCTATTAATACACCTAATACACAAATATCAACAATATGTTTTCCATGACTAACTCAGTGCCTGTATATATCACTCTAATAATTTTTAATTTCACCAAAGCATAGAAACTCGATTGGAAGGAAAGCTACTCAGTGAGGAGTTGCATAGGCAGAGAAGGCTTTACAGCCTAGTACTTGCCAAGAAAATGTTCTTGACAGGTCATCATGCCTAAAGAAAGGTTAGTTTAGGAATAAGCACTTACACATTGTTTAACATGTATTTTAATACCCCTACTCTGACCTCTTCTCCACCCTCTACTTTTTTGAAGGTGCCTTGTGTGTGCAAATGCATTGTTACTGGAGTAAGATATCTGCCAGGACAGCCACCCCTTCAGGTATCACCCATTGTTTTGCTTCTCAATGGGCCATCTGTTAAATTTATTTCAAAGAATCATGATCTTCCAGCTCTCCAACTAACTGAACAAAAACTATTGGAGCAAGTGAAAATCAGATTTTATATTTACCATTCATTATCTTTAATGTTAAATACTAAGTTAATTTCTTCTTTAAATCTATTGGTTCAGAGAAAACATTGGAGGTGTGGGAAGCCAACTTTATTCGCCCACTGGCATAGAGCTCTTCACATGTTATCCAGCCCCCACAGTTAACTTGATTTCATTACTTACTAAGTAAATTATTCTATTTGTGTGCATTTCATTTTGACACCAAGTCATCTATTAAATATAGATACGTTAAATAAGAGTGGTGTTTCAACCTGTTAATACTAATCAGAGTATCATAACTTAACAAGTATTGTATTTATATTTTTAATACTTTGATACTTTAGAAGAATTAATGTGAATGCTGATTTTTATAGCTGTATCTTTAAGCAGACTCTAACCTTCCTTCAAAAATTTTTCAGTGTTAGCCATTTTTCAGATAATGCTTATAGCCATTATTCCTTTAAGCTAAGCATGTATGAGCCCATGAATTGGGCAGAATGGGAACTCAGTGTTCAGTGAGGTGGTAGGGTTTTTGTATGTTTGGTTCCTCATTTTCTGAAAAAGTCATCACAACTTTGGCCAATACTAGAAGGAATAGCTTCCAAAAAATGTTTTAAAATGGGAAAAATGGTAAAATAAATAAACATAAGTTAATAAAAACAGAAGTATGATTTGTTTGGAAAGTCCTCTACAGGACTTTTATTTTCCAGATAGATATTTCAGTGTTATTAGGAAATTTTGGAGTTTAGCACATTAAAAAGGCTTATGAGTTAGGGAAATGCCTGTCTGTTGTACAGTAAAAGAAGCTTATTAAACTTCTTGGTAGCATCTCCTACAGACTTAGCATAGAAATAAGTCTGCTTAAAGCCATGTTAATCTGTTATTTAGTGACCTCTAGATTTTAATATTAGCAAGTGTTGTATTTTAACTTTCTGTTCATGAAGGGGTTAGCTACGTGGATTAATAATTAATGGTCAAACAGGAAAACACCTTGATGTTCTTATTTAGAGGACAAGTTACTGGATGGTAACCAAAGAGATCTTTAGTTTTGGTCTGAGATAAGTTACAGGGACAGAAATGTCTAATAAAATCTTTTTAAAACTTAATAAATGTCTTTGAGGTCGAAAGTACATGTTCTCTCCCTGCAGATACTAGAACTTGGTAAGTAGAAATACCTCCTTAGTTTTTCCCAGATGGTTTTGCAAGTTTCTTGGATGTATTTTTGTTTCATCCTTACTATCACAATACAACTATTAATTCATCAAATATAACACAAGGCTCATACCTTGTAGAATGCCGGACTGATTGCATGTCTCCCATCTTGCCCCCTCCCAGTCCCCTAATGTGTCAGTCTGACCTTTCCAAACCCTTTGGATTTTTAAGAGTCTGAGGAGTCTTGTTAGAGAGGTTCTGTGTCTGTTTCAAGAACATACTGATTAACAGGGTTACCATTTGTCAAGACTAGCCCCTAACATTGTATTTCTGTAAGACATTCAGAGACCAGTTTCCCTTCTATGCTGTGTGTGTGAACATACTATGTTGTTAGCAGAGTTATCTCTTGAAAAGGTTTTTTTAAATATGTTTGCAATACCATAAATAAGATTTTGAAAAGCAGCTTACCTGAAGACTCCTATTCTTACCTACATCGACTGTTTTTCCATAAATGAAAAATGACTCTCCCTCTAATTGGAGGATGATTCTTGATTAGTTTTCTACGTCATGGTACTCAGATAATATCAACAGATATTCAGTGGGCTTTTGATTCTTTCCTTTTTAAGGAGAAGTTAAGGGGGAAATAAGACTGACAAATGGAAAAATATCCACGGTATTAAATAGACATTTGGGCAGGGACTCGAGAGTAACATGGATAGCTAATAATCTGATTTGATTAGCAACAAGACCAGCCTTTTTCTTTTTTTAAAAGAAAACTGATTCAAACTTTCATTGCAGTCTTTTTTTCAAGCACAGAAGCAACTCCTTAGCAGTAGTGCTGGCTGTTGGTACCTACCTACAATTACCAGACATCAAGACTACCAAGTGACAGAATTTTAAAATTTTCTGTACATCTTCATTTGGCAGCTGTGTTCTAGTTCACCTGTAGAAAGACATTTGTAAGTCACAAGCAATGACAATTCAAAAATAAGTGTGTAACTAGCCATGAGGTGCATGTGCCTGAAGGGTGGGAATGCTCACTGCTCCTTTTCTTACATATCCCAAATGTACCACAGTTGACAAGATTCAAATTCCTTTTGTTCCCTACTTTGACGCCTCTACCCCGATGATAAGGATTCAAGAGGGAGGATATTTATTAGGCTATGGTGCCAAGACTGCTGTCTTTTAGGATTCGTTCTTATTTTTTCCATATGGCAGGTGTGGTCCGATCATTCTAAAACTGTGCCTACTTGAAAGGCCGCCTTTTTATATATAGGAAGGGCTAGATGAGGCAGATTAGATTTTCTGCTTTGGGTCTTCAGGAAAAAAAATTTATTTTCCTTTTGATTTGTGTTCTTGCACAATTCTTAGTCATTTTTTTTTTTGACGGGAGAATAGGAAACTAAAGGGTTGAGATAAAGGTGTGGACTTATAGGATAGAACCCAGGGAGGTTGTTCAACCTGTTTTTGGTTTTGGCTTAGGCAGTGGTGTACTGGTAAATGTTTAACTGGCTCTCTGGGGGAAAAATGTGTGTGTACATATAATCAAATGTAAGTTTATAATAAGTTTTACTGATACAAAAATAATATATGATTAACAAATTTAGAATATTCAGTGTTATTTAATACAGTAATATGTAAATACATTAATGCAATAAAATTATAATTCACAAATAACAATAGAACATTAATAATACTCTATTGTTAATTTTATATGTTATAGATTCTCACAGAATGCTTGTTTGCATTGATTTTACAGAATTCTTCACCTGTAGCCAGACTGATTGCAGTTGATGAATAAATATGATTCCCAACATGAATGTTGGGTGATACTTTACATGAAAGAGTAAGACGAAAATTAAAACAATAAAATCATGTTGGAAATTTCACTGTTTGTCAAGAAAGAGAGTACCATCTTTATTGAAAGACAGTTTTTGAATACTAGGCTATTTTCTCAAATTTTGTGCTATTTGTGTATACCAGCTATAAGCAAGATATGTTTTTAAGTTTAACCTGCATTATTTACATTTTTCTATCAATTTCTTAAATCTAGAGATAGCAACAATAAATCAAGCCCTGATTTTAACATTTGCTGATTTCCACAGTCTAGATGCTGTGATCTCAAGCTACCAGTGTGACTGGATGCAGAGTTGGGAGGAGATGCACAGCTGTGCACATTATATAGCCTTTCCCACCATCACAGATACAGTGGATATTTAAAACCTCAAGAACATCTCTAAGGTCCAGAACATAGATAATGGTAAAATGTAGTAAATCTTTAGGAAATAGTGAGTTTGGGATATTTGTTTTGATAAAATTTATTTAATAGTAAACTTACATAGTTTAACTTTTAATAAGGGCTTGCAGAATTTCTGAAAATGTAAGAGTCAGGTCCCATAAGCTTGTACAAGCCAGTTTCAACACACTACTGGCCCTGTACCTTCCAACTCACACCAGTGATTCCCTAATGCCGGTGGGGGTTGGGGAGGGGCAGAGGTGAGACCTCAAACTACAGTTCAAAACAAAACAAAACCTGCCCAGGTAGTTGTGTACAACCAGATTCAGGAACTATTCCTCTGGCATATAGTCAGGTCGTCAGGACCCAGTGTATCAAGGTTTGAGGCAAGAATCCCATTGACAACCACTCTTTGCCTTGTTCTCTGCTCATATATTGTATCCCTTTGGAACCTCATGGGATAGAGGTTAGAATGGGGTTTTAGGTGGGAAAGAGTTCACGTGTTTGAGATCCTGGGACTTGGCCACGTTTTCATGGGGTATCTTTGGTTAGCACCACTACTATCCTACGGAAGTGGAAACCAACCCAATTTCTCAGTTCCTAATCAGAAGTTAGCACTGAAAAAGCAGAACTGGATACGAAAGGCTGTGGGCTAGTTAGTTGGAACCATAAGCTCTTCTCCTGGGGTCGGCTGCTGACTCATGGGGAAGTTTTCTGTCTCAGTAGCCCACATTTTCAAATGTCATTATTCAGTAAAATTTAACAGCAAAGCATGATTGGCTCTTGTGTTGGTGTGGAGCTTGGAATGGTGGCCTCCATCATTTTTTGAAATCATGAAAACCTGAAATTATAACACATGAATTAGGAAATGGTATAATTTTTTCAAATAGGCTTTTTGTCTTACGAAAAGGTTCACAGAGGTTACCTTTCTGAAACTACCTTTTGAAATGCCCTTCAGATGGTTTTAATTGGTGCTTGCAAAATCCTCATTTTTGTATGTTTGTAGAGATACATGCCTATTGCATTAAACATACTCAGCCTATATTCATTGTTCAGTATCCAGAATCTGTTTCATTATAGCTGTGAAAAAGGAAATATCTGTACTAGCATAAGGGTATGTCTGAAGGCTGGAACAACATAACAGTATTTTCTTTGCTGAGCTGAGAGTCACTTGGAACATGACTGAGCCAGCAATTTTGAAACTGCTTTTGTCCCTCTTTCACATGAAATCACTAATGAAGTCCTGGCCTATGAAATCAGTAATGAAAATTGAGGAACCTTAAGTGGAAGCCTTAAACTTTTATTTTAAATTCCTGAAAGAATCCAATATAAAACATACTTGAGGCAAAAAATAGGCTGTGGATCAGGGAGCATGCATGAAATCAGAAAGGCATAATGTTCCATGTACTCCTAAAATTCTGTTATTTATTAATTAGCTGTACGCAAAATTTCTCATGGAAAATTTAAAAAGCCAGTGTCCAGAGGAAAAAAAAATTTTGGGTGGGGGGATAATTATGTGTCAGATTGTTTTTCTGAGCATTTTCCAAGTCCTCCAATGAGCCTCAAGGACATCAGTGCACATGGGCAATGCCGCAGACACCAGTGACAATAGGAGATGATTATTTGGGCCCTTTTAAAAAAATATTTAAAGACATTTCCATTTGAAAGCTTCTAAGTACATGATTTCAGAGGGAGAATAACTGCATATGACAGGCAGGCTTTTGGGCATGGAGAATAGAAACAGAAGCAGGCAAACCCGTGTGATTTGTTTTATTAATTTGCTAGTGCCTCACATCTGTGCTGAGACAGTTTACCTCTGCACCTTAGCTTCTCCAACTTGGAAATGTGTAACGTTCTGTGCAGCACTGTGCTCAAGAAGAAGAGAGAACCAGCGGATCTTATGATCTCTTTCACCTCTTTGCCACCTCTTCCCCTACCTCCCCGTATCTGACATGGCATAGGTAGGGCTTGCCGAATTTCCTTTGCCTCTGCACACTCTCTTCCAATCTACAAGGGCCATTACCTACCCTCGGCCCTCTGGATCCCTCATTTCATGACTCTGCAAAGTACCCTGTTACAGAAAGGTTTCCAGGATGGTCACTTCCTTTAACTCTGCAGACCAGAGAGCAGAACAAGCCCAGCCCTCTGTGTGATCTTGAAGAAGGTCACTGCTGAACATCTGGAGAGGTAGGCTGGCACCGTTAACTCGCTCCAAGCCCTGACTAGTCTCCACATGCTCTGTGCTGCCCCTGGGGCCAAAAGGCAATGTCAGATGAAGCAAATGGAGGTACGGAATTGTACTTCTATGAACTTAGCAGAGATTTGGGCCTTTCCTACATGGTACCATTCTATATCACAATCCTGTTGTCTCCCTCCTTTGGTGGCTCCTCTCTTAAGGATATGTTCAAATTTCATAACCCAAGGGACAAAGCCCTTCATGATCTGGCCTTGAAATTATGTCCCCCTGCTGCATCTACATCAACCCACTCATTGTTTGGATTTCCCCAGAATGGCTGCTACTTGTCCTTTAAAGTCCAAGTAAAGCTTCACTCCTTGGCTCTTGGATGGATTTTTCTGAGACTGTCAGGTTGGGTCAAGCACTCTGCACACCTGTAAATGCCTTGTCTTCCCTGGAGCACTTACGGCCTTGTCTAATCATGACCTTACTTCATTTGCCGTATGTGAGCTTCCTGAGGACAGACCATGTTTCTTCATCTCTGTGTCCCCAGCAAAGTGTCTGACAAGTGGTAATTCTTCACCTAGTGTTTAATGAATCAATGATCTGTTGCACTACCTGAAAATTAAAATTAATGAAATAGAAGAGAAGAGAAAATAAAAAAAAGATTGTCTCTGGGTTCAACTCCTAAAGAAATCAGAATTTTAATACTTCTCAATGACCCATGGAAGAGAGACAAGAAAATACACTCCCCTGCCAGTAGATGAATGCTGGTAATCTTGACATGTGACTCAGGTATTCCTGGGAATAGAAAGCTTTGAGAAAGGGCAAGCATACTACTCGGGAAGACCTTGAAATAAAAATTATCATTAAGCAAACACTGGGGGAGGGTTGTGTTCAGTAAGAAATATGCCCTAAGAATGCATCAGGATTCAGAACAAATAAATCTGTGTAAAGAGACTATATCAACAGGAAACTTTTGTTAGCTGAAAAATTGGGAAGGATGATTTCATAACTCTCCTGGGTTACAAAGCACAGTAGGTAAATCAATGATATGGTAGCAAAGACTCTAGTTTCTTATTATGGTGTGCTTTCAGCTCAAAGAAAAGAAAGATATTTCATTCAGTATAATAGCATGTATGCCACATAGCCATTGGTTAATAAGGTCAAAGAAAGTATCAGTATATAGAACTCTCCAGGTTAGCCTTCCACCAGCAGCCTAAAGGTGAATCAAATTGTGTTGGTTTCTCCCCAGAGGTGGTGCTAACCTGTGGACATAAGGACAGCTGCAACCAGAGTTAGACTGTGCAGCTCCCAGCTCGGCTCCACCCTGCTCCAAGAGGATTAAGGATGGAAAAAGCCTGAAGGGCACAGAACTCAACAACACTCGATAATAAAACTTTCCTAGAGTGAATAACATGGAAAAGAGGCCCAGTCATGGGCCCTAGGCATTGAGCTTGGAGTTAAGACAGCATTGTAAGTTCTCATCACTACCTTTCTGTTATGAACTAACCAGAATTTTCCTGGTAAGAGTCTTGTTGGGTTACCACACAAGACTCTTTACTAGGAAAATTATGGCTTCTTAATGGACCTAAAAAGTGAATGAGCATGTTGTGTTCTCCTCTGCAAAGATCTCACTGGGCTAGGGTTGTAAGGAGGCTAGAGCTGGGAGACCAGAATAGGGCAGTCAGGACCTCTGAGTGGCTGGGACCTTTGGAGGCACAGCTTATTCCTCTTGCCTGGAGAGTGGCTCTCTTTGCCTTGTCTCTTGTGGTACCTCAACCAATATCTCTTGAGTATTTCCCATCCCAAACCACATCAATACACTGACAGGTCCATAGGTGACAAAGAGATCCCAAGCATTTATCTTTGAGTGCTTCTAGGCTTTTGCTACCAGAATCAACCTAATTTACACCACTGCCACTAAGTGTTTGGGCTTGTCCATGGTAATGTGTGCACCAAACAATGCAGGAGAATCCAGCAGGTGGTAGAGAGGGCACTGCCAGCTCCAGCCTTGGTTCTTTGTAGATGATGTGGACTGACAAGTAAACTGTGACTGTCATACTCCTCTCACCTTCTAAGGATACAAACATCAAGAAAGGTCAGTCCTCAGATCTGCCTATTATCCTGTATCTGCTTGTTATGAGTACATGCCTTCCTGAAAGCCAGATTGCCTGAGTTCACGCCCTGCTCTGCCACTACCGTATGACGTAAGTCAAGCTGCTCAACTGCTGTGTCTCCTCACCTAAAAAATAGGGTCATGATAATACTTAGTTCATAGGGTTCTAGAGAGAATTAACATGTGCAGTGTGTGTTAGGTACTATTTTTAAGCCCCTTGGCATGCACAGATTCTCAGATCGTCAACCTTGCAGTTACAAAGCACAGAATATTTGGCTAATTGTCTAGTGCACTTCTCATTTGTAAAGAAAAGAAAACTAAAATCCAGAGACAAGACAGGCCTTCCCCCAAAGTCAAATGGTGATCACGAATAGAGCAAGTACCAGCATTTGAGCTCCCTGCCCTCTGAGTCAACTTTTAAGCGGGCCGTTGTTATTGGGCAATGAGATCATTCTATAGAGTAAATTGGCCATTTTCTAGATTAGCTAGTCTTGCTTGCTTAGGCTTTCTAAATGGGCATAAGGTCGAGGATTTTGTAGTTTAAAACCATAATGCCGGAGTCTGAGTTGTGTGAACTCAGAAGTACACTGGTTTCAGAGGGCAAAATTACAAATAGCCAGCGGCAGGAGTGCCCATCCTTCCAGGGCCGCCAGACCTTGGTGCTAAGTGCTGGGTGAACACTGACTGAAGGAGGCTGCGCAGGAGGGGGTGGAAGTGGTTTTGCCATCTGGAGCTGAGGAAAAAAAAGACCTATGGTTCATGTACATATTCGGTATGGCAGCATGGTAATGAAATTGGCTTCGTCGGCCAGGCAGGAAAGTGGGTGCCTTTATATTATAGTTGTGCCTCACATATTATCTACACAAATCCCCACCATCCATCCCCCAAGATCATGACTGACTGTGCCAGCCACAGCAGGCATTATGGCCCTTTTTACTACCTCTTCCTCCTTCCCCCATTTGTGGACCCTCAAAATTCATTTCAATATGATTAATCCTCAGTACAAAGATTGGGGTAGGGCGCAGTGTGAACTGCCATGATGGAAAGGAAAGAATTAAAAACAACACTTAGAATAAAACCAGTCCACGGGCCCAAGTTGTAAGTGGAGGAAGAGTTACGCTTGCTTGGAGGCCACCGGCAGCCTTGCTGGTGTGGTGTCCTGGAGCCAGCGACACACAGCCCCCAGGACAGGGGAGACTTCCTTTCCCAGTCCGCAGGGCCCATCATTCCTTTATTTCTGTTGCACCGAGACCGTTTCTTCATGTCCTTGAAGGCTGGGGCTACCTCTTACTCTTTATCTCTTGGGTTCTCAGGAACTGGCCGTTACCAGATTTTGTGAGTTAATTAATTGTTTATGCCTCACTGAGTCCTGGCATGTTGGGAAATAAGTGGCATTTTCTTCTAGACTTGAACCTGTTGACGTTTTGAGCCTAGGGCAGCCCTGGTATTGATACCGGGAAGAGACACCTGGGAGTTCCTCCCTCGGAGGTCCCGACATCCTTGGGTTGACCTCACACCTCTTTTCCTTCAAACCAGGCTGTTGCTGCTGAAATTGAGCCTTGGTATGAGAATGAATAGCCTGAGAAAGCCTAGCAGGATGTGAGTAAATTAAAGAATTGGGTTTTTTCCCTTGGGTTTTTAGGCAGAAGGGAACCTACCTACTGTAAAAATAAAAAAGTCCCAGTGTGAATGAACGGCAGGCCAAGGCCAGTGCGGAGATGCCATTTTTGCACTAAGTAAATCAATCGCGGGAATTTCCTACCTTGAAAAGAAAAGAAGGGGTGAGGGGAGGGGAGGCCGAAGGAGCGGGAAAGAAGAAAAGAAAGAAAATGGATGATTAAGAACGAGTGCCTTCACTGTTCTCTCTATGCCTAATTTCCACTATCCTGGGGCCCCCGGGGCAGGGGGGCGGGGTGGGTGCTCTGGGAGGCTAATAAGGAGGATGGATACTGTCCTTGGGCTGAGTGGTCGAGCAAACTGATGCTTTGATACTTGGAGCCTTTGTTGAAAGAGAAAGCAGGTGGCTGCAGTTGAATGCAGGGCAAAGGTGAGTAAGGATGAGGTTCTGCTGCGGCGAGGGGAGTATCTCCGGTACCACCAAGTGTGTGATCTTACTATACGCCTTGATTTCTCAGACCAGACGGAGCTAGCTTGAGAGTTGCCTGCCGCAAGCGCTAGAAAACTCAGCCACCTTGGACATTTTACTGTCCATGCTGACTCTTCTATCCTGATGGATAGAACTGGTCAAATGCCTCAGGAGTCCAAATTCTAGGTCCCTGTTTGCTGAAAGCGGTCAGCCAGCATTCTGACCCTGCTCCGGTTCCTGATGACTGGCATCAGGTGGCCCAGAAAGCCCCAGAGATTTGTTGTCCGATTTCTGTGAGCCAATCGAAAGAGAAACTTAGCAACAGGATCCCCAAAGATAATATAAAAGTTAGCACCTTCCAGGAGTAGCTTCTTGGTCTCTGGACTTTGTGTCAACAGGTAGCTAGCCCCATTCAGAATCATGCCTCTTGTTTTGGGGTAGGCATGGTAGCATCATCTCATAGTGGCCAGTATGACTTTCAGTTTACTGCTCAGGTTTGCCTGCTTGAGAGAGACGTTGCTTCTTTTATTGCTGTTGCTTTGAAACTGTTTGTTATCTTGTATTTTGGTCTTGCCATGAAAATGAATAAATAAAGAGAAGCATGATTTCTTAACGGTCTCCATTTTCAGATGCACTCCTCTGCCCAGTGGCCTGAATACATTTGTTGGGAATAAAGTAGAAGAGGGACAGGAAAGCACTAGCCAATACAGGTATGGGTTTCATCTCTGGAAAACCATGTACCCTTATGCCAGTTTCCGACACATGGTGTGGCTTCATTTGCAAAAGGCTATAGTGTATGCATTATACTTATACTTATTTTTTTTCTTTAGAAAACTGAATTAAATCCAGTGTCTTTTGTGTTTTGGCTCTCCTTCATGCAACTTCTTTAGGAAAGTGTTTACAATTACTTTGACATGGTGTCACACAGACTCATTCCAGTGGGATCCACTTAGATGGTCTTACGGCTTTTGCTCCAGCTGTGGATATGAGTTTTGATGTACACTGTGCATGGACCAAGTGGACGCTTCATTCCTATGGTGGGAGACTTGGAATAGCAGCATCCTGCTTGCAAAAGTTATTAAGAAAAAAAAAAGACTTCCTGATTAATTCTATTATCTTCAACTGTCCTTCAGACTAGGTCCCATTTCAAATAGTTAACCCAGTGTGATTCTCAACCTTGGGCCATAACAGCCTCACCTGGATAGAACATAACCCCTCCCATCCTCATCCTGTTCACCCCCATCAGTCCCAGTCTCAGAGATTCCTAATATGTCTTGGTTGGGGGCATTGGGACGGGCAGACAAATGGATGGTTAGGTAGATAGATATTTTATTTTGGTGGTGGTGTTGGACACAAGTGAGTTTGAGGCTCAGCCTTGGTTGAGAACCACCAAGTTAAACAATGTAGTCTTTTAAAGACAATTCACTTTCATGACAAATAATAGAAAGCCTAAGGATATGAAGAGAAGGAGATGCTCAGAGAAATAGCTAAAAATTGCCTGTGGTCATAAGGGGCCTTTCTTCATTGTTATAACAAACTCCTCTCTTATCTCATGGGCTAACTTTCATTTACATAAAGATAAATATTAGAAAACTCTCTAAAATTTCAAAATTTCATTATGTTTTTGAAATCAGAAGCACATGGAAAAGTCACTTTTGCCCATAAAAAAAAAAGACTGCCATTTCACTGGGCTAAATCTGGCCTCATATCCAAGATGACATGTATTTATCTACAAATAAGGAGGGATTAATTCGTACCTGGTAATTCAGCTTCAGTTGTCTTTACGAGGGTTGTTCAGCACCTAAGCAGATACACAAGCTGATAATAACCACTTACTGTGTGCTGGGTACTGTCCTCATGCTTTACTTTCATCTCCTCACACCTCTGTAAGGCAGGTTTTATTATTCCCACTTTATAGATGAGAAACTAGATACACTTGCCCACATTCACTCAGCTCACAGAAACTGGAACTCAGGTCTGAATGACCCCAAAGCTATGTTGCAACCCTACGCCACCTGGTCTCCTCCCCTCCCGTGTGTGGTGGGCCTACTGGAGCACAACAGGCCATGGGCACCAGCAGCTGCGCAGCCTCTTCGGACAAATATGTAAGAGACTTACAGACAAGGATACCTGCTTTAGACATTATAGAAGGCCAAATAAACATTCCTGTAAATGTGGCAGTGATGACTGAAGATCTTTATTAAAAATAAATTAAGCATGTACACTGCAGTGTTAACCTCTGTTAAATCTGGGGTTTTATTTACCTCTATTTTTCTGAGTATTTGAAATATTTCATTGCTAGTCATTCTTTAGCAAAGGAAACAAACTGATAAGCTCTTCTTCATTATTATGAATTATTCAGTTAGTTTTGCATAAACTGGAGGGCAGATAATTACTGATACGACCTCAACAAAGAGGTAAGGTAGAGACAGGAATGTTTGCTAATTAACTGCTATGGAAAGAAAGGTGAGAAATAATTAAAGCGCCTAGTTCTCTGTGTTCTGCTGCTATGCATTCCTCCAGAACATTCTCCCAGTGTGTTTCTTCTGGCGTGATGCCTGAGAGCAGTGAACCAACAATACACTTCCCTAGAAAGAGATCTTGCTAGGTTTTGAGTATGATGCCGGTTTGTGGCTGTATTGTTTCACAGATTATATTAGTGGTCATGAATGGGAATTGCTGCACTTCAAATACTCAAAATTATATGACCAGCTGTCCTAGGGGTCTCTCCATGTTTGGAGTGATGAGCCTCTAAGACAGTCCTCACCTAGGAGAAGCTTCTTCCAGATTCCAGGGACTTTGGTTCAAAGCAAGGCAAAATTTGTATTTTCTTCCAACTTCAATGTGACATAGAAGGTTGTGTTTTGATTTTAACTCTTGGCTCATGGAAATTATAAATAAAGTTTAATTTTCTCATTTTGTGCTTCAGAGCAGCTGGCACATCTCAGCCAGTGTTTTTTGTGCATGTAATATATAAGGAAGAAGAAGCCATTTATCTTTAAATGTGCTTATCTCTTAACACTTTTTTTTAAATATACAGTTACGATTAAGTAGATGCTGATGCTTCTTCAGCAGCAGATTTGTATCTTCTGGTTTTCAAGTGCCTGGTAACAACACGACAGCACTCTTAGTGGATAGTAAATGCCAAACACCTTTGTATACATGACACTTTTGTCATCCGTCATCTTGAAACACAAAGCTTAGTATTTAATTGTTTACAAAGTGTACACTTAAGGTTAATTTTTTAAAAACTTGGCTTATTGTTGCCTGAAGGATTTATTGCAAAGTGAAAGCACTATCAAACAGTAAAATAAATATGTAGATTTATGCTATATGATTAATGACAAATCACTGCACAAGACTATTCCAACCGCCCTTACACTCTGTGCATGTATATGTGTCTCCTACTGAAGAGTGTACACACACATATATACAGATATGTCAGACTCAGTCATATATACGTTATATATATGTGCACTCTCCAGTAGGATTGCACAGCCCCTGTTTCCTGCAGATATTTCATAAATGCCTAACCTCTGCTTTCTTTCCATTTTCCTCTGCCCCCAGTGAATGGTGGCCTGGCATTTTCATCAGTTGCACAGACTAAAGCCAGCTCCACACAACTAGCTGCTACATCATGTGGCCAGCAGGGGTGACAGCTGTGTCAAATGGGCGTCCCACCATTACTGGAGACCAGAGGGAATGACATTGTCCTTGAACTCTTCTGTGTGAGCTCGTAAGAAGTGTTAGTTACGCTGAGTGGAAGCATGATTCCACTTGCATGAAATTCCACAAAAGGGAAAACTAACCTATGGTAGAAAAATACCAGAGCAGTTGTTGCCTCTGAGAGTGAGGGCAGGGGTGATTGGAAGGGGTATTGAGGGACCTTGCTGGAGGTGATAGCAATGTGCTATAGCTCAATAGGTTAGGATTAAATAGCTGTATGCATTTGTCAGATCTCAGTGAATGTACACTTAAGATTTATGCATTTCGTTGTCTATAAATTTTATCATAAAACAAGTTAATAGTATGCATGATTAAGAATTTAAAATATATATTAACATCAGCAATTTATAAAATAAGGTGGATTGATGGGTGGAGAGAAGATTAGATACATGTGATAAAACAAGCGTAATAAAATGTTAATGGTAGAATCTAGGTGGTAGATATGCAGTGTTCCTTCTGACATTATTTCAGCTTTACTATTTGTTTAAAAATGTTCATAATAAAATGTTGGGGGACAAAATGCCTTTTATACGTACAGTGGGGCAGAGGTAGAAAGGACTGCCCATGGCTGTTCAGACCTTTCCGAACCCACAAGATAACAATGCTCACTTGGCAAAATTGTCTTTGAATATGTGTAGACCTCAGTGTCAATGTAGGTAAATATCCTAATACTGTGACTACAAATAGAGTGCCAGGACTAGTGCAGGCAGGTAAGAATGGTTGGCATCTTTTCATTTTCCTAACGAATTTCTTTTCTGGCAAATCAGCTTTTTGTTATCTATATGCACATATATGTATGTGTAACAGATAAATATATATATATACATATGTAGATGATATGTTTATGTGTATAAACAAATATGTATATACACACATATATAAAAAAACATTTAAAGAATACATACCAAAAAGTTAGTAATCTTGGGATGGCACACAGGTGACTTTTTACATATTATTTTTGTTTGCCTATATTCTTTGAATTTTCTACAATGAACACACATTTCTTATATCAGATGGTAAGATCTCAAAAGTATTCTTTGTTAAATGTTTTCTTAATTAAAGTAAACACTTTTCCATTTGGTTGGAAATGACCTTTTGACTTAATATCCACCTTTTGAATTACTTTTCTGTGGAGCATACTTGGGTGATTTCTTGAATTGTGTTAAAATACACATAACATCAAATTTACCATTTTAACCATTTTTAAGTGTTCACGTCAGTGGTATTAAATTCATTCTCTTGTTCAGCCGTTACCACCATCCATCTCCAGAACTCTTTGCATTGTACAAAATTGGATTTCTGTACCCACTAAATAGGATCTCCCCATTTTCCCTCCTCCCAGTCCTCTGCAACCACCATTCTACCTTCTAGCTCCACAAATTTGATTACTCTAAGTGCTTCATGTAAGTGGAATCATCTGGTATTTGTGCTTTTATGACTAGTTTATTTCACTAAGCATAATGTCCTCAAGGTCCATCCATCTGGTAGCACGGATCAGAATTCCCTTCTTCTTAAGGCTCAATACGCTGTGTATATACGTATATGCCACATTTGTTTACCAATTTACCATGGATACCTTGCTTTATCTTTTAGTATTATGAATAATGTTGCTGTAAACATGTGTGTACAAATATTTCCTTTAGTCTCTGCTTTTAATTCTTTCAGATATATATGCAGGGGTGAAATTGCTAGGTCATATCATAATTCTATTTTGAACTTTTTGAACCATTTTCTATAGCAGCTGCACCATTTTACAGTCCCTCCGACAGAACACAAGATTGCAATGTCTCCACATCCTGGTCAATACTTGTCATTTTCTGTTTTGTTTTGTTTTCTATAATAGCACCCTAATGGATGTGAGATGGTATTTCATTGTGGTTTTGATTTGCATTTTCCTAATAATTATTTATATTGATCATCTTTTCATGTGCCTACGGGCCATTTGTATATCTTTAAAGAAATGTCTGCTTATTTTTAATTGGGTTGTTTCTTCTTTTTTTTTTTTTTGGTTTATCTACAATTATATGAGGAACATTATATTTACTAGACTCCCCACATCACCAAGTCCCCCAACAAACCCCATTACAGTCACTGTCCATCAGCATAGTAAGATGCTATAGAATCACTACTTGTCTTCTCTGTGTTGTACAGCCCTCCCCATGACCCCCCCTGCATTATACATGCTAATTGTAATGCCCCCTTTCTTTTCCCTGCCCTTATCCATCCCTTCCCACCCATCCTCCTCAGTCCCTTTCCCTTTGGTAACTGTTAGTCAATTCTTGGGTTCTGTGATTGTGCTGCTGTTTTGTTCCTTTGGTTTTTCTTCTTATACTCTACAAATGAGTGAAATCATATGGTACTTGTCTCTCTCCGCCTGGCTTATTTCACTGAGCATAATACCCTCTAGCTCCATCCATGTTGTTGCAAATGATAGGATTTGTTTTCTTCTTATGGCTGAATAATATTCCATAGCGTATATGTACCTCATCTTCTTTATCCATTCATCTACTGATGGACACTTAGGTTGCTTCCATTTCTTGGCTATTGTAAGTAGCGCTGCAATAAACATAGGGGTGCATCTGTCTTTTTCAAACTGGGCTGCTGCATTCTTAGGGTAAATTCCTAGAAGTGGAATTCCTGGGTCAAATGGTATGTCTACTTTGAGCTTTTTGAGGAACCTCCATATTGCTTTCCACAATGGTTGAACTAATTTACATTACCACCAGTAGTGTAGGAGGGTTCCCCTTTCTCCACATCCTTACCAACATCTGTTGTTGTCTTTGGGATGGTGGTGATCCTTACTGGTATGAGGTGATATCTCATTGTGGTTTTAATTTGCATTTCTCTGATGATTAGTGATGTGGAGCATCTTTTCATGTGCCTGTTGGCCATCTGAATTTCTTCTTTGGAGAACTATATGTTCAGCTCCTCTGCCCATTTTTTAATTGGATTATTTGCTTTTTGTTTGTTGAGGTGTGTGAGCTCTTTATATATTTTAGATGTCAACTCTTTATTGGATCTGTCATTTATGAATATATTCTCCCACACTGTAGGATGCCTTTCTGTTCTACTGATGGTGTCCTTTGCCGTACAGAAGCTTTTCAGCTTGATATAGTCCCACTTGTTCATTCTTGCTTTTGTTTCCCTTGCCTGGGGAAATATGTTCATGAAGAAGTCACTCATGTTTACGTCCAAGAGATTTTTGCCTATGTTTTCTTCTAAGAGTTTAATGGTTTCATGACTTACATTCAGGTCTTTGATCCATTTCGAATTTGCTTTTGTGTATGGGGTTAGACAATTTCATTCTCTTACATGTAGCTGTCCAGTTATGCCAACACCAGCTGTTGAAGAGGGTGTTATTTCCCCATTGTATGTCCATGGCTCGTATATTAATTGACCATGTATGTTTGGGTTAATGTCTGGAGTCTCTATTCTGTTCCACTGGTCTGTGGCTCTGTTCTTGTGCCAGTATCAAATTGTCTTGAATACTGTGGCTTTGTAGTAGAGCTTGAAGTTGGGGAGCAAGATCCCCCCCACTTTATTCTTCCTTCTCAGGATTGCTTTGGCTATTCAGGGTCTTTGGTGGCTCGATATGAATTTTAGGACTATTTGTTACAGTTCGTTGAAAAATGCTGTTGGTATTTTGATAGGGATTGCATTGAATCTGTAGATTGCTTTAGGCAGGATGGCCATTTTGACAATATTAATTCTTCCTAGCCAAGAGCACAGGATGAGTTTCCATTTGTTAGTGTCCTCTTTAATTTCTCTTAAAAGTGTCTTGTAGTTTTCAGGGTATAGGTGTTTTACTTCTTTGGTTAGGTTTATTCCTAGGTATTTTATTCTTTCTGATGCAATTGTGAATGGAATTGTTTTCCTGATTTCTCTTTCTGCTAGTTCATTCTTAGTATATAGGAAAGCAACAGATTTCTGTGTATTAATTTTGTATCCTGAAACTTGGCTGAATTCCAATATTAGTTCTAGTAGTTTTGGAGTGGAGTCTTTAGGGTTTTTTATGTACAATATCATGTCATCTGCAAATAGTGACAGTTTGACTTCTTCTTTACCAATCTGGATTCCTTATATTTCTTTCTTTTGTGTGATTCCGTGGCTAGGAACTCCAGTACTATGAGTAACAGTGGGGAGAGTGGGCATCCCTGTCTTGTTCCCGATCTTAGAGGAAAAGCTTTCAGCTTCTCACTGTTAAGTATGATGTTGGCTGTGGGTTTATCATATATGGCCTTTATTATGTTGAGGTACTTGCCCTCTATACCCATTTTGTTGAAAGTTTTTATCATGAATGGATGTTGAATTTTGTCAAATGCTTTTTCAGCGTCTGTGGAGATGATCATGCGGTTTTTGTCCTTCTTTTTGTTGATGTGGTGGATGATGTTGATGGATTTTTTAATGTTGTACCATCCTTGCATCCCTGAGATGAATCCCACTTGGTCATGGTGTATGATCCTCTTGATGTATTTTTGAATTCGGTTTGCTAATATTCTGTTGAGTATTTTTGCATGTATGTTCATCAGGGATATTGGTCTGTAATTTTCTTTTATGGTGGGGTCTTTGCCTGGTTTTGGCATTAGGGTGATGCTGGCTTCATAGAATGAGTCTGAAAGTATTCCCTCCTGTTCTATATTTTGGAAAACTTTAAGGAGAATGTGTATTATATCTTCTTTGTATGTCTGATAAAATTCCAAGGTAAATCCATCTGACCCGGGGGTTTTGCTCTTGGGTAGTTTTTTGATTACTGCTTCAATTTCGTTGCTGGTAATTGGTCTGTTTAGATTTTCTGTTTCTTCCTTGGTCAGTCTTGGAAGGTTGTATTTTTCTAGGAAGTTGTCCATTTCTTCTACGTTTTCCAGCTTGTTAGCATATAGATTCTCATAGTGTTCTCTAATGATTCTTTGTATTTCTGTGGTGTCTGTCATGATTTGTTCTTTCTTGTTTCTGATTCTGTTGATGTGTGTTGATTCTCTTTTTCTCTTTATAAGTTTGGCTAGAGCCTTATCTATTTTCTTTATTTTCTCAAAGAACCAGCTCTTGGTTTCATTGATTTTTTCTATTGTTTTATTCTTCTCAATTTTATTTATTTCTTCTCTGATCTCATTATTTCCCTCTTTCTGCTGCCTTTGGGCCTCATTTGTTCTTCTTTTTCCAATTTCAATAATTGTGATTTTAGACTATTCATTTGGGATTGTTCTTCCTTCTTTAAATAGGCCTGGATTGCTATATACTTTCCTCTTAAAACTGCCTTCGCTGCGTCCCACAGAAGTTGGGACTTTGTACTGTTGTTGTCATTTGTCTCCATATATTGCTTAATCTCTATTTTAATTTGGTCATTGATCCATTGATTATTGAGGAACATGTTGTTAAGCCTCCATGTGTTTGTGGGCCTTTTTGCTTTCTTTGTACAATTTATTCCTAGTTTTATTCCTTTGTGGTCTAAGAAGTTGGTTGGTAGAATTTCAATCTTTTTGAATTTACTGAGGCTCTTTTTGTGGCCAAGTATATAGTCTAGTCTGGAAAATGATCCATGTGCACTTGAGAAGAATGTGTATCCTGCTCCTTTTGGATGTAGAGTTCTGTAGATGTCTATTAGGCCCATCTGTTCTAGTGTGTTGTTCAGTACCTCTGTGTCTTTACCTATTTTCTTTCTGGTGGATCTGTCCTTTGGAGTGAGTGGTGTGTTGAAGTTTCCTAAAATGAATGCATTGCATTCTATTTCCTCCTTTAATTCTGTTAGTATTTGTTTAGCATATGTTGGTGCTCCTGTATTGGGTGCATATATATTTATAATGGTTATATCCTATGTTGGACTCACCCCTTTATCATTATGTGATGTCCTTCTTTATCTCCTGTTACTTTCTTTGTTTTGAAGTCTATTTTGTCTGATGCTAGTACTGCTACATGTGCTTTTTTCTCCCTATTGTTTGCATGAAACATCTTTTTCCATCCCTTGACTTTTAATCTGTATATGTCTTTGGGTTTGAGGTGAGTCTCTTCTAAGCAGCATATAGATGGGTCTTGCTTTTTTATCTATTCTATTACTCTGTGTTTTTTGATTGGTGCATTCAGTCCATTTACATTTAGGGTGATTATTGAAAGATATGTACTTATTGCCATTGCAGGCTTTAGATTCATGGTTACCAAAGGTTCAAGGGGAGCTTCTTTCTAACTGTCTAACTTAACTTGCTAATTAAGCTATTATAAACACAGTCTGATGATTCTTTATTTCTCTCCCTTCTTATTCTTCCTCCTCCATTCTTTATATGTTAGGTGTTTTTTTATTCTGTGCTCTTTTGCGTTTCCTTTGACTGCTATTGTGAGTAGTTGATTTTATTTTTTGCCTTTAGTATTTGGTTGGTCTTCTTTCTTGTTGTGATTTTATTTTCTCTGGTGACATCTATTTTGCCTTAGGAGTGCTTCCATCTAGAGCAGTCCCTTTAAAATATCCTGTAGAGCTGGTTTGTGCGAGGCAAATTCCCTCAACTTTTGCTTGTCTGGGAATTGTTTAATCCTTCCTTCATATTTAAATGATAATCATGCTGGATACAGTATTCTTGGTTCAAGGCTCTTCTGTTTCATTGTATTAAATATATCATGCCTTTCTCTTCTGGCCTGTAAGGTTTCTTTTGAGAAGTCTGATGATAGACTGATGGGTTTTCCTTTGTAGGTGACCTTTTTTCTCTCTCTGGCTGCCTTTAATACTCTGTCCTTGTCCTTGATATTTGCCATTTTAATTATTATGTGTCTTGGTGTTGTCCTCCTTGGGTCCCTTCTGTTGGGAGTTCTGTGGGCTTCCATGGTCCGAGAGACTATATCCTCCCCCAGTTTGGGGAAGTTTTCAGCAATTATTTCTTCAAAGACACTTTCTATCTCTTTTTCTCTCTCTTCTTCTTCTGGTACCTCTATAATGCAAATATTGTTCCTTTTGGATTGGTTACACTGTTCTCTTAATATTCTTTCATTCCTGGAGATCCTTTCATCTCTCTCTGCCTCAGCTTCTCTGTGTTCCTGTTCTCTGATTTCTATTCTGTTAACGGCCTCTTGCACCTCCTCCAGTCTGCTCTTAAGTCCTTCCAGAGATTGTCTTATTTCTGTATTCTCCCTCCTGACTTGATCCTTTAGCTCTTGCATATTTCTCTGAAGGTCCATCAGCGTGGTTATGACCTTTATCTTGAATTCTTTTTCAGGAAGATTGGTTAAATCTATCTCCCCAGACTCCCTCTCAGTGGTTGTCTGGGTGATTCTCAACTGGATCAGATTCTTTTGCCTTTTCATGGCTATAAAGGTAGTCATGGGAAGTTGGCGCGTGTGTTAGCTAGGAGAACAAAGTCCCTTCCTCCTTGCTGATCACTTTGCCCTCCTCGAATCAGCTTCTGTTTTTTTTTCCTGAGACATCGTGGGCGGGGCAGCCATCTGGGCAGCCCAGAGCCCTGCGGGGAAGGGCAGGTGCACTGGGTGTGCTCTCCTGTGAGAACAGCGACCCTTGGTGCCCTGTCCCAGCTTTCTCTGTCTGTGTGCACTGGCAGGGCCTCTGAGTCTAGCCCAAGTGGCTGCAGAGGAGGCTCTGGGTGCCTGCTGTGGGTGCAGCCGCTCTCAGTCTGCTCCCCTGCTATGGTGGGGCTGTGCTGGAGGGGGAATGGACAGGAGGCTGTTTATCACCATGAGGGTCTTCAGAGCTTCACTACCTCCCAGAGTGCTGTAGCACCTGAATTTCCCCGGGATTCCCAGCTGCTGGGCTGAGTGTGCTGGGACGCTTCCTAAAGCTGTGAGGCCCCTGTCCCTTTAAGACTTTCAAAAAGTGCTCACTTTTCTTTTGTCCCAGGGGTGCTGGCTGAGGGGACCCACTCACAGATTTTACTTTTCCATTTCCCTAATATCCAGCACACCATGCAATGTGTGTCTGTGCTCTCGGTGTGGATATCTAGGGCTGGATATTTAGCAGTCCTGGGCTCCCTCTCCCTCCCTGCTCCAACTCCTCTCCTCCTGCCAGTGGGCTGGGGTCAGGGGAGCGCTCAGGTCCCGCCAGGCCATGGCTCGTATCTTACCCCCTTCGCAAGGTGCTGAGTTCTTGCAGATGTAGATGTAGCCTGGCTGTTGTACTGTATCCTCTGGTCTCTCTTTTAGGAATAGTTGTATTTGTTTTCTTTTCAAAAATATATATGGTTTTGGGAGGAGACTTCCACTGCCCTACTCACACCTCCATCTTGACTCACCCCTGAGTTGTTTCTGTATTGTTAGGTTGTAGGTGTTTTTTTAAATATATTCTGTATCTTAGCCCCTTATCAGACATCTAACTTGCAAATATTTTCTCCCTTTCTGTAGACTACCTTCTCACTCCATTGATTTTGCACTTTGATACACAGAAGTTTTAAATTTTGATACGGTTCAGTTTATTTTTTTCTTTTGTTGTCTGAACTGTTAATGTCATATCCCAGAAATCCTTGCCACATCCAATGTCATGAAGCTTTTCTCCTGTTTTGTTCTAAGAGTTTTATAGTTTTTGCCCTTCTATTTAGGTCTTTGATCCATTTTGGGTTATTTTTTCATAGTTGGCATAAGGTAAGGGTCCCACTTAATTCTTCTGTATGTGGATGTGGATAAAATGAGAGTTCCTGTGGCCAGGATTCTCACCTGCCCATGGTTGACCAGCTCACTGCACACTTGTGGGCAATACATTACTGTTGACTCTATATGAAGAGCTCTGCCCCATGCTCTATGCACGACACAGTGGCAGGGATGCAAGGCTGCAGGAGAGCAGAGCAGAGGCTGTAGTGGTGGCAGCACCGAGGACAGAGGCCCAGAGGACAGCTGTGAGGGACACTGTGTGGGATGCCTGTGCAGGAGAGCTGTACAGACGGAGGGGCCCAGAGGATGGCTGTGCAGGACAGCTGTGCAGAGAAGCCCAGAGAATGAATGTGTGGACAGAGGGACCCAGAGGACGGCTGTGCGGACAGAGGAGCCCAGAGGTAGAGACTGGCTTGCTTCATACAGACTCGCTCTGAGAGGGCATCCAATTTTCCCACTACCATTCATTGAAAAAATTGTCCTTTCCCCTTTAGATGGCTTGGGCCCCCTTGTCAAAAATCATTTGGCCATATATGTAAGTTCTGGGCTCTCTATTCTGTTCCACCGGTCTCTATGTCTGTCTTTGTGCTTGTACCACATTGTTTTGGTTACTACAGTTTATAATAAGTTTGAAGATAAGGAAGTGTAAGAATTTATTATTTGGAACATACTTATATTTTGTTGTCCTTTTTAGATTGTTTTAGTAGGTCCAGCTCCTAGGATGCTCTTTTGTTTATAGTGCGTGATAAACCTCTTCCATGGCAGTTTATTCATTCACATAGTTTATCATTTTACTGCTTTAGATGTTATGGACTTATTTTCAGGAGAGGACTCATATACTTTGGATTTTGGAAGAATCTGTAAAGAAATATATTGTTGAGTTTCTGCTTCTAGGCTTTCAGTGGTTCTATACCTGTTTTGTGTTAATTCCTTGAATAAGATTTCCACACAACACAGGTAGTATCAATTCAATCACCACACCTGTGTTTTCTCCTGGGTTGGAGTGTTTATATCTCAACTGCAACTCTTTTGTCACCTCAGACCTTGGAAAATGGCAGGCTTTCTTTATCTTTTTTATATTTTTAAGCAAATAATTGTATTTTTATACAATGATAAATTCTTAAAAATTTTCATGAAAATCAAAGTTGTATAAATTTTAAATGCTAGTAGATGTCTTCAAGAAATAATCATCTTCTAAGTGACCCAACAAGTAGGGTGTTATTGTAAGTTTAACTAGGCATTGCCCATTTACCTAAGAGGGAAAGTGAGTGGGCCATCTTGCTATATGCCACCTGAACGAACTCACACACTCCCCTCACCTCCCCCCCTCACAAAGAGGCAAATTTGGCAAAAGTTTGGATGTTGTCTCATGACTCAGCTGTCATTAAATACCATGGATAGACATTTACTAAAAAAATGAGCTGAGGTCTTGGGTTTGCATATGAATTCAGCAGTAGCTTGGGAGTTTGGGATTTTCTGACTGTGGGTCCCCCAAACCCTCTTTTTGGTGATACTGACAGTTTCTTGTGAAAGTCAAGATGCCTCTGTTTTGGGTGTGGCTCCTAAATTTGCTTCTGTAAGTAGTGTGACTCATTTGTTGGGCTCACTTAATATAAAGTGGTGGGAAGTTGTGGGAAGTGAGCTACTTACCAAGAGAAAAATATAGTACTTTGGGGGTTTCTAATGGCTTTCCTGAGACTAGGTGTCTGCTGAGCTGAACTGCCATTAGCACTTTGAAGGGTGTGCTCTGTGTCAGACGGAAGCCTTGGAGTTGGTATCATCTGACGGCCTCTACTCTGCAGGAAGGAAACAGACCCTGAACCCCCGAGTGTGGATCCTGAGCCAGGTGCTTTGCATACATTACTGTTCCTTTTATTAAATCCTCATAAAAGTACCCATTTTATAAATAAGGGGAGTATGTTTTAAAAAGTTGGCTTGTTCATGGTCACACAGCCAGTAAGTAAGTAATGGAGCTGAGATTTTAAAGCTCATATTCTTTCTGAATTAACTAGGCCTAGAAGGATGTACAGTACACTCATAAATTCAATTCACTGCTGGGAAAGTATGTGAAGGGCTTAAATTAGCAGCTGCACCACCTTAAAAAAATTAAAGAGAAATTGTATGTGGTAAAGGGAATTTTTTTCTAGTAAAAAATTTTAGCACTCTGTCAGCACTTCCTGTGTCTGATGCTCCGTCTCTTGGTGAGGCTGGGCCCAGCATGAATATCCTTGTGCTCCACAAAGCTCACTGGTCTCTAATATATTCCCTCAGTCCTTATACAAAGCTAAATTCTGATGCTCAGGGTGAGCCTTAGCAGATGTCAAACCTGCATGTCATTTTATGAGTGAGAGCTTCTGAGCTAAGTCCCATGAGCTGTGACTCACTGGGCTTCTCAATATAACTTGTCCTGGCTTCTCATATAAAGGGTTTATCTCAGGGGTTTCTAGATCAGTCCTATATTTTGTGGGTCTCGGGTGTTCAGCCATCTCGTGTTGTTCTTTGTGGAAATAGAGACTGACATGCAGTTAAGAATTGGAGGGGTGCCTCAAGATTTTGCAGTGACTTGACAACACCTCTTAGCAAGTGTTTCCGGGATTCAGATGTCAGTGGGAGAGTTTGTAGTCCTGCTTCAGATTGCAACACCTAAGTGTGCCAACCCTAGAAGAGCTTTGGCACCACAGGGACGCTAATACCTCATGGCCGTGATGGCAGTCACAAGTGATAGACTTTAAGCCCCACAGATCCAGCAACCCTGGGGACCCCGTGGGCAATAGCAGTGAGTGAAATAAAGGCACAGCCAGAACAGGAAAAAGATAAGATGCCATGTGACTGGAGGAAACTGACAGAACTCCTGCAAGTACATGCAGGGCACGTGCTGGTGACTCTCGGGAGTGATTGCAGGGACACGGCCAGGGGTTAGTGTCTGCAAAGCAGGTCACAAGAGCCTCCAAAACACAGGTTACATCGACACAGACAACTGGGACCAAAAGGGCCCTGAGAGGTCCTACATTTAATTGACCCCCCAGACCCAGACCAACCACAGCTCAGAGAGGTTAAGCGACTGTCCGGCATTGCACAGCTAGTTAGAAGTCCCTACTTTCCCTAATTACCATCTTTGATGCACAACAAATATCTCAGTTTGTCCTCCAAAACTAAAAGATGGCCTCATGTTTATGATTCAGTTGACTAAAATTGAGGAGGATTTTTTTTGTCACTTAAAAAGGCATGGACAGCATAATTCAGTGGTATATTTCCAACTGTAGGATCTGCAGAACATGACACCACATTTAAGGCTCTATATTTATACTGTCCACACAGAAATTTTTATAGAGGGCTCAGAGCTCAAGAATCCTTGAATGAATCTGCACTGAGAACTTTCCTTTACCATCCTCCCTGTCGCCCCGACTTTACCCTGCATCTGAGATGGCTCATCAACAGCAGCTGAATCACTGAGACAGCTCATGATGGGGGAGGAACCAGCAAAAGGGCAGAGGGACCTGGGGGCAAGTCTCAGCCTGAGTCAGACTTGAAAGCGAACAAGGCCATATATGCCAAGTGTAGAAGGTTAAAGTAGAACCAAACTTGGGAGCAGGGCAAAGACAAGGTTTGAGGGAGGATAGGAACCAGCAAGGTCTAGGGCAGCAATAAGAGAGATTTCCTTTCTAGCCAGCATCCACCAACTGTCAGGTATCCCGGGGCAACTGATCAGGAATCAAGCTTGGTGAGATTATTCTGTGACCAGTGGTGTCCTTTCTGGTTGATGAAAGAAGAGTAAACGCACTGTTTATCAGAAATATATGGTAGCCCAACAAATGGTTAAGAATGCAGGCCCTGCAGACCTCCTCATGCTCTACCCCTTGCTCTTGCTGACCTTGGACAAGACCGCTTCAATGTGTCATTTTCCTAATTTGCAAAATGGGTAAAAGCCCATAAAGATTTTGTGAGCGTTAAATGCAATAATGGAGGAACATTGCCTAGAACAATGCCTGGGACACAACGCTAAGTAAGTGCTAGCTGTTATTACAATGCTGTCCCTGCTCTTGCACTATTGCCATGAATAGCTCTGGAGTACCTGCCATATGTAAGGACAAGGACTGGATTTAAAAGGCCACTGCAAGCATGCGGTTAATTGGAGGGTCTCCCTTTTTCTGACCATACCTGTAAGGTGCTTGAGTCTAGAGCATTTAAAATAAAGCCTAAAAGCATGTTTTGAACCTGAATGATGGGGTGGGGGTACTTTCCAAACAATGGGGGTCTTATAACAATAGCCTTCACCTAATCCACATTGGCACTAGGTGTGGACTTTTGTTTAAACCACTCATGCCACTTGATTAGCCTGCACTGTGGTTATTTTTTGTTTGCAAACCTTTGAAAATTCTTCTCCTGCACTGAACGTGGGGAATGGGGGACAGGAGCAGAGAGGCATGGACCAGGCAGGCTTGGGCCTCATACTGAGTAACAGACTTTGCTGTGTGTGGTGGGCATTGAAAGGGGTGTGACTTCTTCTCTGAGCTCTACCTCACTGCCCCAATAGAAACTGTCAGCCCATGAGACCAGCACTTACCCCCTAATGTCTCATCCAGCATTTCTGCATTTGCTCACACCTCATGTACTAACAATGCACCAGGGGAGAAAGTGTCCTGTGTCCTGTCCTTCCCTCCTGCCCCTTTAAAAGATATGCTCTCCTGCTAACCATTCTCTCCCCCCACCCCACCCCGTTTGTCCCCTCAGTGCCCAACCTAGAGGTTACACCTCATTCTCTGAGGACTTAAACCCCTCGCCTCCTTCTTTAAGTCAAATCCTGTTGTCATTCTCAATTGACTCAGCTTCCAGGTGAACAATCATCCATCTCCTTACTCCCATAGTTCCTTGACTCCCTCATGTCCAGTGATCACCCCCAACTCTATCTAGCCCCCCCATCATCTGTTCATACCCCAGACAGCACACCACCTTTGAAATCTGGACCTTCCATCTCACCTGGTCTGCCATTCTACTGCGACTCCCCACCACTCTCTCCCTGCACATCAGCTCTTCCCTTTGTTCATATCCCAGCTTAGATTGATTGCATGGCCTCCCTCTTGCAAATACCCTCTACTCCCTCACCTCATCTTGTGTCTCGTTCATCTGGCAAAACTCCAGCTCCTCCATGAATCCAGTGTTCTCCCTTCTACCTTCTGTATCTGAACAATTGGATGCTGCAGGAGAAAAATCAAAGAATGAAATTCACTGGTTTCACCTAAAATTCATGATCACAAATCTCAAAATATGTCTAGCCATCCTACCAGTTTTCTCTAGAAGCTTTCCCAGTTTCCAAGGTGATTATTTTGTTACTCAAAACACACTCTCTTCCTCCACTTATCCTCCCCCTATACTTCACTAAGAAAATAAGTGACCAGACCTGCACTACTTTCATTTCCTTTACATTAAAAACTGCAAACCTGTCCACATGCGTCCATCTTCACTAGCTTCCTGTTTCAGAGCATGAAGGATCTCACAACCAAAGATCACCACTGTCTCCTGCCACCTCTCATCCTCCCAGGAACCTTGATGTGTAACCTTCCCTTGATGCCATCTCCTTTCCCTCCTAGGTCTCGAAAGCTATGGCATTCTCCACTCTTCCATGTGCACACATGCACCACACACCACACACACATACATACACCACACACACACACACACATACACCACACAACATTCATATACACAGCACATATACCACATACCACATATACACACACATCACACACTCCCCACAAACCTCTACACACTACTCCTACCCTGTCCTGTATTTCATAAAATTGCCTCACTGTGATCATTCAGGTCTCTGCTTTAATGTCATCCTCACAGAAAGACCTCTACTTAGGCTCTGCAAATATGCTCCCATTTGCCCCTCCCATTATTCTCCATCACTGCACTGTACTCTGCTGCTTTTCTTAATGTCACTCATTGTAGTTATCGATTTGTGTGTTATCTGCCTCCCACATGAGATCCCCCCCTTTATGGGGTAAGTCCCGTAAGGCACAGGTCATGTCAGTCTTCAGTACTGTGGTGTTCCTAACACCTGGCACAGGGCCTGATGCATAAAGACACTTAATAAATCACTCAGCAGAGGGAATGATAAATGCGTGTCACTTAACATGGTTGAAAAATTTCAGAGACTTCTCCCAAAACCCCTGATGATAGAGCACAGTGCAATCTGGGGAATAATGATATGAGTAAATGAGGGGAATTCAGCCATAACCAGGAGTTGAATTAGAGCCGATAGGAAAAAGGATGGGCTACCGCTGTGCATTCTTGAGCCATGAACTGGTCTGTCCCAGGTCAGGTTTGTTATTTCTGGCCCTAGTTATCCACTCCTGGCTAAGTCCTTGGGTACCATGGTTTTCCCCCTTTCAGTTTGTGGTTACTAACTTGGGGGAAGTACCCCATTATCAGTTCTGCTGGGCCTCACATTCAGGATGTTAGGAAACAGGAATTAAGTATAACTCCCTTGGAGCCGTTTCAACAGCTGTGGTTTTTGAGGAAGTTTACCTCTCCCAAAGCCAGCTTCAGGGGAGAGGAGATGCAGAGAAAGGAGAGCATTCTGCAACTTACTTCCTGGAGCACATTTGCAGTGCCACCCGTGTGTGTGCGCGTGCGTGTGCATGCATGCACATGCATGCCCATGCATTTGGGCACTTGAAGGGGTCTGGCCCTATCTTAAGCTGGAAGAGTCTTTATGCAATACTTTTGCCATTCTACTTGTCTGACAGAAGGAAACTGAGGCCCTGAGAAATCTGACTGACTTAATGTCACACAGCTAGTCAATGAAAAACCTGGATTCAAACAAAAGTCAGACCTCCTTCTACCATATCTCACTGTCTGGAAGATGAATTTCAAAACATGACATTTTATTTTTTTAATGATTAAAGAATAATATGCAGATGAAGATTCAGAACTGCCATTCTGGGTGTGCTGGGTTTGGCTAACTGTTGGAAAGACCACGTCCAGCTTCTCTTCCAAGAGGCAGCACTTGTCAGAGGTCATGGTCAGCAAGAGCCCATCTCTAGGTGAAATCCCAGCCTTATCCTCTGACCTCTGGCCTTGTATCCCTGCCCTGTTAATTTCTTTTGTTTCAGCTGTGACTTCTCAACTACCAGCAGGCCTGCTGGGGATCCTCCTCTAGCCACTTATCTGTGGTCCTGCCTCAGCCACCCAGCCAGGTGCCTCCCTTAACTGACCTAGTTCTTGCTCGTTCTGAACACATGTTAGCTATATTCAATACCTGTAGGCCCAACCAAGCCATTAGTCCTTTTCCTTAAAACTTGCCTATCAGCCCAGAGCACCCCCTTGGCCCAAGAGAATACAAGAGGCCAGATTGACCCCACCTTCATGCTAACCTGTCCCTGCCCCCTGCCCTGGAAGTACTAAGAGTGGCCCCCACACACAGTACAGGTGCATTTCATATACGTGCACATTGGTTTGTTTTCATTTTTCATTGGACAGTTATACAATGTGTTAATTTTTGTGAGCCACCTCAAATCCTTCTTGGAAGTACCCAAGGGAATACAATAGCTGTCTTCACAAACAATGTGTTTACTGTGCCAGAATTTGCCAAAAGAGACCAAATAATGTGAGAGATAAAGGCTGTATTCTACAGCCCAAAACCAGGTCTGCTGAGCTAAGGGTTTTTCTTGTGTGCAATGTCAAATCTTTAAAAGATCTAATTGGAGAGAGAGTTGTATAAGGCATGAACTATAGAGTTAGCTTTTTTGGAGAACATTGAAATGTGTGGTGGACACTTGCCCTTTTTTTGCTTCTCATTTTGGTTGTCCACCTTCCGACTCCCCTTGTTTGGGGTGACGTCCCCACCCTAAGTATTTCTGTTTGTTAGCCCAGTGTCTTACATCCTCCTAATGAAGGTAAAAGAGGGAACTTCTGAGTTCTGGCCTCATGGGCTTGTAACCTACGTGTACCCAATTAAATGCTCCTCTGTAGGACATGCAGTCTTCTGAATGTAACACAGGGCTGGAAGGACACACTGAAATCAGTTCATTATGGCAGAAATGGTGATGACAGCATGTCTTGCCAAGGGGTTTCAGCCCCGGGCAAGTTTGCTATGGATTCAGTGTGACCAAAGAAAATAACAGCAAAACGTTCTTGGGGTGAAAGGGTTATACCCAACTTTATTTCCAGGTGGCAGGTCAGTCACTAGAATTCTGTTCACTCAGAGCGAGTCTGCATGCAGCAAGCTGGTCTCTGCCTCTGGGTCCCTCTGTCTGCACAGCCATCCTCTGGGCTCCTCTGTCCACACAGCTGTCCTGCACAGCTGTCCTCCAGGCCTCTCTGCACAGTCGTCCCGCAGAGTGTCCTCTGGGCCTCTGTCCTCGGTGCTGCCACCACTCCAGCCTCTGCTCTGCTGTCCTGCAGCCTTGCAGCTGTGCCACCGTGTTGTGCCCAGAGCACTGGGCAGAGCTCTTTTTATAGACAGCCATATATTGCCCACAGGTGTGCAGTGAGCTAGTCAACCAGGGCCAGGTGAGAATCCTGACCACAGGAACTCATTTTATCCACACAGCAGCAGGAGGCGATCACTGCCATCAGCTGTATCTACAGCTTGTGTTAAAGAGGTCTTCCTAAGATGCGGGCTTGGTGATGCTCCCCTGCTCGCTGTGCCCTGAATCCTTGGAGCTGCTGTGCTCTTCACATTTTTCCAAGCCTCACTCTTCTGCCTTCCTGCCTAGTCTGGAACTTCCCTAAACTCTTCCAATAAACTTATTCTCTGCTTCAGTCCAGAGAGTTCATTTCTGTTGCTTGTGCTTAGGTGAGGTGAATTAACCCTCCCCAGAACTCTTCTATGTGGGATACTAGAAATTCTCCATGGCATAGTTAAGTCACTGGTTTTAGGTGGGAAAAAGGCTAGAGACGTGTTTGTATAATCTATGCTCTTCAAGGAGATAAAAGGAGTTGTGGGAATCCATGACTCTTCCTCCTCAGATCTGCAGGGCTACAAAAATAACATTCATTGAATGAATGAATGAGTGAATGAATGAAATATTTCTTCTGAGAAAATTTGGCTCATCTTTGAGTTTTCTATCCAGGTGAGAAACTTAGGTTGGAAATGACTATACCTGCTACTCTGTACCTTTATGGAACCATTTAACCAAAAGCCTATGAGTCTTACTTAATAGCAAAAATAACTTTGTATCTGGTAACTGTCTTGAAATGCAGAGGAGAATTAAATCCTGGAAGTCCTGATTCCTTATGCTCTGCTTCCTTCATACATGCTGGGAGGAAGACATCAGAAGAGGGATCAATTTGCTTATGGTTACTTGAATCGTCGTAATTATCTAGCACTGAGCTTATGTCATACTCTTGGGCCAACCCTGAAACCGGCTTCTGTACTATTGGGAAACTCTCCTGACTTGGAAGCTAATTCCCAAATATGATTGAACCTGCTGCAAAAAGGACATTAGATGACCTGCAATGCACCATCTAGAAGCCCATGTAATGCACATTCTTCTTTGAGACCTGGTGACTACCTCCAGGGGCCCTGTCTTCCAATCATCCCATCAGCGTCATTTCGGGTGAAACATCTCCATTTTATTCTCAGGGGATTGCTGCATACACACCCTTTTTTGTTTGGTTGGTTTTATGTCAGTGGTATTGCAATGCACATGCATGGGAATCCCTCCCTAAATGTTCTAAATAGCATTTTCTCTAAAATTTAAGCCAGGCATGAAGAAGTTCCATAAAACAAGAAGGCATTTTTCTCTTCTGGAGAATGAAGGTGTGGTAGAATAAAGAATTTCTCAATAAATTCTTCCACAAAGGCTGGGGCCACCCTACTCATTGGCTTTGAGGAGTTTTGAAATCACAGGCTGCTAGGAATGCTTCCCGAATCAAAAAGCCACACACATTTTGGTACAGGGGAAATCTCAGGGTGGCTGTGATCAATAGGGAAATCAATATGGAACAGGCCTTGATCTTGATCAGAGAAGTAGGGTTGTGGGAAGAATCCTAAATGAAGTCTAAGTCACCAGGAGACTGCTTTTCCAACTGAAGAAGGATCTTAGGAATTGATCAAGAGAAAAGAGAGTGTCAGGAGGTAGGAACACCCAGTTCAAGCTGGTTCAAGACGTAAGAACTTGGGAATAGTTAAGAGGGCAATCTGTTTGATTTGCTGAATAGTATCTTTCTTATTTGTAACATGCCACCCTCAAATTAGTATCTTAAAGGAGCTCCCTTGCATGTATCTGATAAAGGAATAAACATGCTTACATTTAACAAAAAATTTTGAGATCTTTCATCTTCAAATTTAAATCTCTTATTTTTCTCACTGGGGCTGGGAGAACAGGGTAAAACACACTTAGTTACAGAACTCAGAGAAAATCTTCATTCATCTTTAGGTGTTATTGTTCTAGCCTGGATGGTGAAGCTAAGATGGAATTGACTTAGTACTGTCTGTTTTTAGAGTCCTATTCTCTAAGCATGTTCCAGGCTTATTTTAAGAGCAGAAGTGTGTTTTCCTTGGTTGACCACAAGTCTGAGATACAGAAAATAATGGATCCTAAAGAGTCCTAGTTCCTTGAGCTCTGCTTTCTTCAGAATTTTTGGAGGATGGGCATTAGAAGAGGGGTAGAGAATGAGCAGGTGTTAGGTAGGTGAGGCAAAAATCCCCCATTAAGAGTCTGTCTATGCATATGGTGGCTCAGACCTATGGAGATCTGGGTAAAGACAAGGGTGAAATAAGACTGTGTTTTGAAAACTGTGCTAAGAAGGAGGCAATGAGTCAGTGCTTACTATCCCCAGAGAATGATACCTGTCATGTGGGGCAACGCCTGTACATGTATCTGGTGGTGGAGCTGGAAAGGCAGATTGACACATGGGAATTTGGAGGGAAGGGCGTGGGTGTGTGTGTGGGTGGGAAAGACTGTGAATGAACAAAAGGTGGGAAAGCACACTGGGGAAACAGTACTGAAATGGGTCTCCAAGGTGGAAAGAGCTGTCAAAACAGAAGCAGAACTCCTGAGTTGTGCTGATAGTGAAGGGAGATCTGCAAATTGTGTGGGAAACCCACAGACATTTATTTCGCTTTTTTCATGCTTCTAATTTTAATTTCTTTTCAATCCAACGTGTGTGGAATAATTGTGGTTTAGAGCAATGTAGTCTTGGTGACCTTAAGGCTATACTTAATGTCCAAGTTTAGGGTTTAACCAAACATAGCATACCTGGAAATGATCCTTTATTTATCAGTAGCTGAAATAGAATCTGAGTCACAAAAGTGACACAAACACATCTGGTGCCTGTCTCATACCTCCTCCTTCCCCGGGTGCTGGTGAGCTTTGCCATTGCTTGTTCGGGCCTTGCAATCTCCTCTCTGTTGATATCCACTCACCTTGCTCAGGGATGATGCCCCTCAAAATAGTCCTCCTCTATTTTCCCAGATAACAGTGACTATGCATTTATGTATATTTACTGTTGACTTTCAGAGCTATAGGACATTTCATCAACTACTGTGTCAACAGTTCCACTCATTGTTCTAAGCACTAGTGATTGAATAGAGCTCAGTTTTGAAATCTCAACTTTGCTTAAATTGTTCATCTGTGCTTGAAGGGAATGGGGTGAAGGAATTCATCTGGTTTGGAAAAAGTCATGTAACCTTTTCTTGCCTTGTAGTAATTATCAGCAGCCACTGTCCACTCTACCTGCAGGCCCCAGCCCTGGTACAGAGGAAGGAAGAAGGTACCGCTGTCTCAGTGGCTCCAAGGACATTAAAAAAAAGAGCGGGATGGATTAATATTTGCAAGCAATAATAAGCCATCCCCTATTTCCTACTCATTCTTTCTGTGACAGACAAGACTATGAGAATGCTCCAATGTAAGGTGTGATCACATTAGGGAAATCAAGATGATTCCCTTGGGTACAGGAAGAAAACTTTAGAGCCTCTATTACATTCAGTTTAAATTTCCTATTTTGTATGTATTATAATATGTGTTGTAAATTAGGATATTATCTAGCATCTATATCTACATATTATTTGTCTGTTTACTTTTCTATCTATATCTATCATCTGTCTATCTATCTATCTCATCTGTCATCTATCTTTCCATCCTATCAGGAGATACACTGAGTAGCGTTCTTGGAAATACAAATTCCTATGATATTCTATTTCAGTAGATTTCAGGTGAGACCTAGGAAACAGCAGTTATCTCACCCATTTATTTTCATTAAGGAACCTTTTCTAAAATGTAACCTAACATGTAAAACACATAAAGATGGGGCTGCCCTTTTGAAGGAGGGCTGGAGGCAAGTGTAGGGAATGGTCCGGCCCCTAGAGGCTCCCTGTCATTTGTCTCCCCTCTGCCTTCCTTGGTCTCTTCAAACTCCCCCTTGGAAATGTGCATGGTAGCTTCTCAAAGATACATCTTTGAAGATTAACTGGTTCAGTGTTTGAAACTGGACTATCAGGATATGGCCTCCATTCCCGGGTTCAATCTTATAGGTATTTCTCACTAGCCAGATCCATCCCAGTGTATTCTTCATGCCGCATGCTAGACACCCCCTTACAGCCCAAGCTAAGAGAAGGAATGACACTACTTGCAATAGATTCCTTCCCTCTCTTAAGAGAAGGTGGCTTTCCCTGGGCCATTTCCTGCCTTCCCATCACCACTTGACTTTTGTCAGCACAGTGACCTTCCCGCAGTCAGCAGTCAATTCACAAGGACTCATCAGTGTCTGTGTTCACTGCAGAGGGTGACAAGACCTCTGCAGCAAGCATTTCTCTGACCGGATTTCAGATTTGCAAGCAGTTCCCTCCACAGGAAGAGATTCTGCTTAAACTAAATGCAATTCCATATCCAAGGAGCACCTTATTTTCTAGCTAATGCAATTATGCTTACATATGTTTATAATTTTATTTCTGAGTTTGCTGGTTAAGAGATGGCCTCTTCCCCGAGGGCGATTCACACTGGCAATTATTTATAGAGTTATGTTGCTTTATGAATAACCTTGAGGGACAAAATTGTCTCATAGAGTTAGGGAGAAATATGAAATATGAAAGACAGATAAGCTACTCATATTCCCCTTCAATAAAGGACTCATTGCCCTGCTCCTAGAAAGGTAGCTAGCTGATGGCCTCCTCTGTTAGCAACTTTTGAGCCAAAGTGACACTCTGCTCAGAATGGCCTTAGCCAAAAACTGAGCTGGGCCACGGAATAAAGACCTGGACATTTCATGTGACGGGACTTGGCTCCAATGGGCGGCCTTGCTCTGGAGCAACCTTTTGTGCTAACAGAGTCTGTATCATGAGCCAGGTGGCCTCCTCATGACTTTCTGCTTCTTCATGTTTCCTTTCACAGGTGTTACACCCCCCGCCAAAAAAAAAAAAAGACATTATGCACTCCTAATTTTGATTTGGCATCTGCTTCCCAGAGAATTAGAAGTTGGGTTTGAGGGGAAATAAGAACCAAGTACAGGTTGCAATATTCTCCTCGGTTCCTGAAGTTTACTGTTCCTAGTCTGTGGGTGTGAATAGCCCTTGGGGAATCTCAGAGTTATTGCAAGGGGCTTACAAAAATACACATGCCCAACATTGCCTATAACCTGAATATGTAGTATGTCTAAAGATTTTGAATATGTGCTATTTTTCAAATATATAAATAAAAATTCACTGAAATAGTCTTTTAAATAGTGCATTTTTAGATCAGTGGGCATGAATAGCTACATACACACACATACACATGCACATCTAGGGGAATTTTTTTGCATTGAAGAGGGATCCTTATGTTAAAAGGGCTGAGCACCACTGTTTCGGATAATGCGGCCCTCTTCTCTGCAGACATTAACTTGGAATTTCCTATTTAATTTCTAGGCAAGCTTTGAGAAAGGCTGTCCGATTCTCAACTGAACAACTAATCTGACAAATATTGGTGGCTGAGGTGTGCTAGAATGGCCAATGTTAAAGGATGATGAGATATTATATGACCTCTTGGTAGTCTCAACCTCCCAAAACATGTGCTGGCAACCTGGGATCTTGACCCTCCTTGTTCAGAGATGACTAGGTAAAAAGTGTTTGGCTTTGGTTAAAGACATCTGTATTTATTTGGGGACAAATTGCCTTGTCTTAGCATACAATAATTATCTTTAAAGAGCAGGTACCATACAATTCGGGATTGACATCTAGGTAGAATCTTACATCTGAAAGAGACCCACCATCCTATCCTACAGAGAAGAACACAGACTCATTCGGGGGAAGTACAAAAACTAGTCCAAAGCTACACAGCTAATAAGCAGCACACATATCTCTGAAAAGTAGACAGGAACCAAACTATGGACTATGATTTCAGGTGATCAAAAGTTACTAGCTGTAACAGTCAGAATATGTTAGATTGTGCTGCTATAACATATAACACAAAAGTGTTAGGGAGTTAACATAAAGGAAGTTTATTACTGTTTCACCCAAAGTCCACTGTAGGTCTGAATGATTCTCTAGGACACCTTTCCTCCACATGGTGCCTCAGGGATCCAGGATTCTTTAATTTTATGACACCTCCATTTCAACAAATTACTCCACAGTTGCCACAACAGAGGAACAGCATGATGGAAGACCTCTCACTGGCAGTTAAACACCCCAGTCCCTATGTGACACACATGCCATAGTCATATGACCCTGTCTAAAAGGAGAGAACTGGATTAAAGCAAGCACTAAACATTCTGATCACACCAGCCTCACAGAGTGCCAGAAAATTCCATTGATTATTGTTAGGGTAAGTTTCAAAAGTTTTCTGAGAGTATTACTAAGGTTGTTATGACCCAAGAGCATGTAAGTCATAAACTAACTTTTCAGTTTGGGTTTAGTCACTAATACTTTGAAGGAATGAACAGCTCTGCAGGCAGCACACTTTAAGATCCCTTCTTAATATAAAGTAGCCAGGAGCTTGGCCAGGCAGGACAGAGTTGTGCAGGCAACATTTTGGGAAGACCCAGCTCTGGTGATTGATGGATGGTAGCTGAGGGCAAAGAGTCTGAAGAAGACTTTCTAAGGGAGGAAGAAACGCTGAAAGAGTAGAGGTTGCCCGTGACCAGCTTCTTTGAATTCACCAGTGTGTCCAGGCTGCCCATGTGAGTGAAGCACCTTCCAAATGTCTGTGAGTGCTGTTTGAATAATATCAAGTCTTACTGAACTTTTGATCTTATGTTACCCATAAGATCTTATCCAATTCTCTCTCCAGACCCTACCCACTGCTCTGGAAGTAATATGTTGCTAACCTAGACTATTAGGCTTCCTGCCACAGTTTGGTGTTTGCAGTGCTGTGGAGACGGACGTGGCAGATACGCACTGTGGAAGGACATCAGGCTTGGTTTCAGCGTGAGTTGTCTTATTAGATCCTTGACATTTTCCAGGCTACTACTTCTGCTGGTCTGGCACTCGTGGGCTGAGGTGACCAGCGAGTCTGGGAACTTTGTTAGCATTTTTGAGCTGAGTGTTTACCTAAGTCCTTGAAGCCATCTGGGGTTATGGAATGGATTTGGACACCTTCTTTTGAGTGCTTCCACTTTTTTCACTCTGAGTTGGAAATATTAGTGAAGAGCCACTTCTGCTCATTGTGGACATGTAATGTTTACTCTCAGACTAAGAAGTGTTACAAATGGGGTCAGATTAGAACAGAACAAAGTTGAAGGGCCTGGCCAATTTACTCTAATGGAATTTTCCTTTAAAAATGGCAGACAGACCTGTGGCTTTCTAGTCAGAGCGTGACTTAGGATTCAAACTGCTCAAGCCGATATGCTGACTCAACCACTTACTAATTACATGGCTGCTGGCAGATTGGTTACTCTTCCTGAGCCCCAGTTTCTTTACTTTAAAAGAGGCACAACTGCATCTACTTCAATAAATTTGAAACCCATAGGGAGCCACTCAATAAAAATGAACTATTATTGTTGTTGTTGTACTCTAAGGAGACTTAGGGAGAGAAATCTGGTAATTTGACATCTATGACTACCATTCTATTATCATTGGTAATAATTCACAAGATCTAACAAAACATACTAGCATGTACTTCAGTTTTCCCTCTCTGTAAAATGCACTCCTAATTGTTGCAGGCCCTTCCTACCTTACTGGGTTATGGATGCATCAAATGAAGTAAGAGGGAAATAAATATATACTGTGGAGACTGGAGATGTTGTCTATGCTGTGCAAAGTAATAGCAGCAATAGCAGGGGTGGTGGTAGAGTGTCACTGACCATCCCGGTGTCCCTCTGCCAATGCTGCCTCTGCACATGACTGTAACTGAAGAGTCACTCTGCTGGGGTGGGCGAGACCGCTTCTCACTGCACGGCCTTTGACAGAACCTTGTGCTGTGGAGAGCCTTGCTTTTTGACATCCAGTACCTCTATCATGGAGCCCGAGGGGCTTCTGTTACGGGCTCTCAGTCTCCGAGGGGCCAATGCCTGGCCTGCTCTCCAGCTCAACAATCACAGGATGAGCAAAGCTGGGCCCTACAGCAGCAGTACACAAGACACGGGTGGAGGGCGGACCCTCACTCCCTCTCCTGTCTGAAGGGTTCTGGGTTTTGAGATGGCAGTTGCTTGACTGCCCCTTGTTAGGAAATAGGAAGGAGCTTGCATTTGTGGAAAAAGGAAAGAAAAAAAATCAACAGTGCTTTCATAAAACCCAGCATGTCACAGTTCCTGTCTAAAGGGCTTCGAAGACACATTTCTCACTAAGTTGGAAATATTTGGGCCACGGTGGAGAGGTGGTGGGTGTGGGAGGAGAAATTACCCTTCTGTGCAGAGCCAGGCAGAGATTTGTACAGATAGTCAAATCTGGGGTTATCACTGAGGGGTTCCAAGTGAAAGAAACCAACTTTAGCTAATTGAAGCAAAAGGATAAATTAACACACACACACACACACACACACACACATCATACCATGCATGCATACATGTCAGGAGGCCACAGTAGCTCACAGAATGAAATGAAAAGCTAAGGAGCCTGGTTTTGCACAGGATAGGAAGCTGGGAGTCCTAGCAGGAGAAATAATGGACTCTCCATTAGCTAGAGAGCCCTTTTGTCACTTCACTCAGTATTTCTCTTCCCTGGAGAAAGTTAATTGGCCTTACCTAGTGACATGCCAACTACCTGACCAGCAGAAGGTAAGAACTTGCTTCAGGCTGTGTTAAAAGGAAGAAGAGGATGCTAGGCAGATGTCTACCACCGTCTCTGCTTTTTATCATTGGCCTCGTTGCTATAATTAGTTCCCTGAAGCTGCCTGGATTTAGTCACCCAAATAGAGTCAATCTTTTTTATAGCATCCTTGATAAAATTAAACCATGTGCAAGTGGATTACAGTCTGCCTTGGCTCTCTGGTCAGCCTAGGGTGGCCAGAAAATGTGCTTGGGCCTTCCTGGGGAGGCCTGCTTGCTTCACCTTGCTTTCTCTTTAGTAGCTCCGTGCTCTGGATTCTAGACGTTTGGGCCCCAAGGCCCCTGGTTACTCAGCCTAGCTCTTGCTTAGACAGCAAACTAAAAATAAGTGTCCCCAGGACTGTTCCTGTTGGCAGTGACGGTTGGGCTGCCACCTTACCACAAAGACACTTGTCATTTGAGGATTTGGAAAAGGGAAACACTTAAGTGGTAGTTTATCGGCCAAAAGAAGCGATACCAAAAAGCACAACTACTCCCACCCACAGACTTCTCGTCAGAGTTATTGACTTCCGGGGAAAGTTTAGCATGTTAGAAATTGAAGACAGAGGTCTTTCTTTATTTACACATTTGAGGGGGGTGAAGTGAGACCAAGGCGGCTGCCCTTTTGGAGGTTTCCAGGGCAACGTTAAAAGAGAACAGAAGTGTTTTTATAAAGTGCTAGGACATTTGCAAACCACAGAGGAACAAAGAAGAAAAGTCGGAGATGATATACAGTGTTAATATTTTGGTGTGTCTCTAACCATGGCTTTCAGATGAGGAGGGAGAACTCAGGGGCTGACGGCGCTGTGCCTCCCTGGCTCCCTTCCAATCCTGTGCTGTTGGCTCACTTGGGAAAAATATCTGAAATAAAGTCAAAGCTTAATAAATATAGCAATGACAGGTTTTAATACATGCCGTTCATAGGCCCTGTTTATGTACTTAGCATTATAAGACTTCCCCATGTTTGAGAATTTCTTTGCTAGTATTATTTTAACAGCTTTGCAATATTCTGTCAAATGCCTGCTCCCTAGCTTAGTGAACAGGACCCTGGCCCTGGACATGAGCTGTCACCATTTTGCTGGGATGAATGTCCTTGTGCACAAGCCAGGGCACCATTTGTCAGAGTCCAGCTCACAACTTAGTGGGTGTGAGGTACTGTATCATCACCTTTGTATCTGCTACAAGGCAGCTTTTAATTGGACAAAGTCTAATTGTCCAGTTTGTAGCTTATTCTGACCCAATTTTCTTCACTCTTTTTCCTCTTTTCATGTCTCTGGAAGTCATTTTCTAGATGTTTAGCAAGGATACTAGGCAATGAAAAAGAGGATGAATTTTGTTTTAGGTGCTTTTTGCTAAGTTATATGAAAAACATGATGGGGGACTGTAAGAGGCAGGGTGACATGTATTATGTTAAATCAATCAGACAGGTGTAGATACTACCTTTAAAACTACATCACGTACTCTAAGACTTTTTTCAAAATATATTTTACACTGCTATTGTGAAGTTGTATTGTTAGGCACAAAATAATTGTGTATATGACTAATAAAAATTAACTTTTTTTAAGACAGAGAAGCAGATTTACAAACCCATGTTCTCTTTCCTCTAAAAATATCTAATATTCCTCTCTTAGAAGCTCCTAGGGGCCCAAATATTGATACTATTCCTCTTTTCTATTCCATTTACCTAATCACCTAGGCAAACATTTTTAGAGGATCTACAAGAATAACAAACAGTAACAAACACTAATATTGACTGAGTGCTTGCTGTATGCCAGGTGCTGACCTAAGGCCTGGAGTGGGTGGATTGAGACATTTAATCTGAACAGAGGAAGGATGTCTAGCGCAGATTCAGTGACCTTTTTGAGGAGGTGACAGACACAGGAGGAGTGGGGGAAGATGATTCTGCATTGGGTGAAGGGTCACAATTGTGGAAGAGCATGACCTATTTTGCAATGGCTGGGGGTTAATGAAAGAGCAGGGAAGTGGCATCAAATCCAGCTAGAAGAATATTCAATAAGAAAAGGACAAGACAAAATTCACGTCTTAAAAAGATCATACATTTCTTCTGTTTGGAGATGATTGCAGGTAAAGGTGGGTGTGCTCAGGAAAGCACTGATGATGTAGCCACAGCAATGAGGGGGTGGCAGCCTGGACTCGGGGCTGCTGGTGGGGATGGACAGATAAGATGGATGCAGGGTGCATTTAGGGTATAGCATTGATGGAACTTGCTAGTAAACTGTAAAAAGGAGGTAGGATAGGGAGAAATAAAGGCCAAGTACTGGGTGTTTTATTTGAGTACCTAGGCAGTGGTGCCATATTCTACCATGTGAAAATCGGGGGGAGTAACTGACTCATGGGTAGGGAAATGGAAGATTCTATTCTTACCTTGTCATTTGCCAAAACTGACACTCTGGCCAAAAATAAACAGCACAGAATTAGAAGTTTTTACTCTTAAATTATTTTTTGTGTAGTAACAAGAGACCAGACAGATGTTGGACTGCCATTTTCAAACTGTGTGACTTATATCAAATTACTTACCCTCTTGATATTTCAATTTCCCAATCTCTAAAAGGAAGCCTGCCCCACGCTGCTGTTGAAAAAATGTATGTACAGTTCCTAGCCCAGTCAGTCTCTGGCACATGGTAACTCAATTTCCTAAAATCCCTCAATGTTTGTTGCAGTTTTTGAAATAACTTGCACAAGATAAAGCTGTTATATGCAAGAAAGTCTTCTTTGTGGGGGTGCTGTCCATCTCCTAGCCTGGGCGGTAGGATCTGATAGGGGTAAAGAGCAGCTGGAAGGCAGTGGAGGCCCACATATTCCTGTTACTTGCTATCTGAAGTCCCACATTTAAATGCTTCCTTCATTCCTTCAGCTAAAAGCTTTTTCCCTTACTGGAATACCAATGGCCTTGAGAAAGAGACTCATTTAAAACACATTTGTCAAGAATAGGAAGTCACCATATTGTAAAGGATGAAGAGTATGGATTCTGGAGCCAGGTTGCCTGGATTCAATTTTTTTTTTGCAGGCCAGTCACCTGACTCCTCTGTACCTAAGTTCCCTCCTCTGCATGGCTGGGACATTAATGATGCCTACCTCACAGGGTTGTTAGGAGTTTTAATGGAGCTAATATATATAAAACCCTAAAACAACCTGGAAAATAGTAACTACTGTGTGAGTATATGTTAAATAAAATATAGTTAATTAAGGTATTAGAAGACAGACGATTTTTGGAAGATGAGAGAAAGGCCAGGCTGAGAGACAAGGGTGGGCTAAGAGGGGCTGAGCCTCTGGAGGAAGTGGGAACAAAGGCAGGACTCTGCAGGCAATCAGGAGAGGAGCTGGCCACAGACTCTTCTGCTGCTCGGTTTTGTTCCCAAGCCCTCAAAGGGAAAATCCCAGGACAGCCCCAGTCCCAAACATTAGAGCTCGGTTTCCCCCTCTTAGAAGCAACCTTTAATCCAGGTTGGGTCAGGCAAGGTAACATGCATTAAAACGTGCATTTCTGCTGTTGCTGCGTCCATCTGCAGAATCTCTCTACCTGGAGTTTATAGGGCATGTCAATATAACCTCTACCCACCTGATTTGGTTTGAGTGTTGATTTCCTGTGGTTTATCAAGGTCTCAATTAAAATCCAGTCACAGATGACCCCTTCAAAGCCTCAAGCCATGGTTATTGTTTCTTACATTATTTAAAATGGACTGGGGAGGTGAGGAATGTGTGAGTGTGTTTTCTTGTCCTCTTTCCTAAAAGAAAATGCTTGATAGGCTGTTCTACCTAGATGGTAATAAGCTTTTATCATTAATCCCCATCTGAGCCAAACGGGCAGAATATCAGCCTTTTCTAAAAAATGGGTCAGGAGAAAGTCTATAGTAACTCCCCAGGTTCACCTGGAACTCTAGCAGAATCTAAAGAATGTCCCTTGATTTTCCAAGTGTGGTAAGGATGCAGAGAAACTAGATCACTCATACCCTGCTGGTGGGAATGTAAAATGGTGCAGCCACTCTGGAAAACAGTTTGGTGGTTTCTTAAAAAAATAAATATGCCATTACCATATCACCCAGCAATTGCACCCTTGGCCATTTATACCCCACAAAATGAAAACTTAATGTTCACACAAAAACCTGGACTCAAATCTTTAGAGCTGTTGTGTTGGTAATAGCCCCAAACTGGGGAACCCAGATGTCCTTCAGTGGGTGAACGGTTAAACAAACTATGGTATACACATACCATGGCATACTGCTCAGCAATAAAAATAGCAATGAACTATTGATATGAACAACAACCTGGGTATATCTCCAGAAAATTACGCTGAGTAAAAAAAAGCCAGTCCCAAAAGATTGTATGCCATATTATTGCATTTATATAATATTATTGAAATAACAAAACAGTGTAAATGGAGAATAGGTTAGGAGTTGCTAGTGGTCAAGGAAGGGGTGGGGGCAGGAAAGAAGCAGTTGAGGCCATAAAAAGGTAACACGAGCAATCCTTATGGAGGCAGAAATCTTCTGTTTCTTGACTGCCTTAGTGTCAGTATCCTGGTTGTGATATTATGCCATAGTTTTTGGATAAGAGTGTAGGAGAACTCTCTGAATCATTTCTTAAAACTGAATGTGAATCTACAATTATCTCAAAATTGAAGTTTAATTTTTGAAGAATGGAGTCAAGGAAAAGAGTATTAACTGATCCCCAAATTCACTTTGAACTCTAACAGGACCTAAATAATGCTCTTCACTTTTCTCATATTCGCTGCTCTAAGAGAATTTGTAGTTATAGGAAGATCTAACCACATGAAAAGTCAGGCAAGCAGATATGTTTCTTGCCACACAGGTCTTCAATTCACCAACTGTTCATTCATTCATTCATTCAATCAACAAATATTTATGGTGTTTCCCCAGACCCCACCACCATGCACCTAGGACTGTACTAGTTGCTGGTGGAGACATATACTAGGGAGACATATAACAGGCTGTCTGTACCTGAATGGAGCTTACATTATAATTGGGAGACAGACAGTATATAACACATACACAAGAAGATACTTTCATAGAATGGTAAATACTAAGGAAACTATGCAACAGAGCACTGCAGACACTGTCAGGGGAGGAGAGCCTCTTCGGACAGAGCAGTCAGGGAAAGCCTTGCCTCATGGGTGATCTGACCTGGGAGCCGAGTGATGGGACAGACTCCCAGAGCTGGGGAGAGGAGCACTGCTGCCTTACCTGTAAGAAGGTCACCCTTGTGGAGTAAAGAATATATTGAAAGGAAGCAAGACTGGGAGTGGGGGAGCCAGTTTGGGTGCCATTTCAGTGGCCTATACCTGAGTTGGTTTCCCTAAGGTTTCACACTGGAGACAGTTGTGACAGTTTCTGAGATGAGAGGGACTGTGGGGGAGGAGAGAATCAGTCTGGTTGGGAGAAATAAATCAAGAGTTCTGTTTAGTTATGTTCATTTTGGTGTCAAATAGACCTCTGCACTGGGCCACAAACATTGTACAGCCTCATTCTCTAACTCCCTCCTGATGCCCAGCCCTCTCCAGAGTTCCACCAGGTCTGTGTCCCTCTTCCATGTTCAGAGGTAAATGAACTATTACACTGCAAGGTGATATCTCCCTGCACCACCAACAAGGGATGAGATCATGCCTACCAGAAGGAGAGCCGTAGCAGTTTGAAGGGGAACTGTGAACAAGGCCAAGTGGGACTAAAAGGGAGCCAGACAGATAAAGTCTTCATTTTTCCCTCACTATGCACTGCTCTAAGGTACGCTCTCTTCCAGCAACTTCCCCAGTTCAGAAGTTCCATGTGCTGAGTGAGCACAGCTCTGCATGACCTGCCGGCAGCTCTCTGAGGTGAAAGCTAGTGTGGTGATGCATCTCATCACATTATATTACACCTTCCCTTGCCTCCTTTCACTTTTTCTCCTACATCCAATACCTTAGACTTACACCTCCCAACTAAACTAGTCAGAATCTTAATCCTTGCCTCAGGCTCTGTTGTACAGAGAATCCAATTAAGACAATATCCAAATGATGTCAAGTAAGAAGTTAAAAGTCTAGAATTCAGAGGAGAAGTCAGGAGTGGAATTACTAACTTGGGCAAATCAGAAGGTGTATAGTATTTAGGGCCATAGAACTCATGCAGTCACTTAGTGTGTGGATAGAAATATGGGACAAGAAGCAAACCAGTCTCTCTCTAAAATCTAATATTTAGGTATAGGAGGATATATCCAGCTGCAGAGAGTTGAGAAAGAAGGGTTAAAGAGGTAGAATAAAATGTGAGAAGTGTAATGACATAGGCAAAAGAGGGGGAGAGGGTCGCAAGGAAGATGGAAATCATCAGGCGAGCCGACATTAGCTGAGAGATGTGGTAATGTAAGGGAGAGAGACCACAGGCTTGGACAGCATGGAAGCTGTAGGTGACCTTGATGGGAGCAACTTCAGGAAGGAAGTTGAACTGCAGTGGGTCAAGGAGAGAAAGGAGATGAGGAAGTGGAAATAACTAACATCCTAGACAAGTCTTTGAAGAAATTTAAATGACAATGGGGAGGAAATAAATTGGGTGACAGCAGGAAGTTGGCCCGGTTATGTGTGTGGGAGAATGGTACTGTCTGGAAATTAAGGGACCCAAGATCTAATCCTCTTATTGCCATTAACCAGCCGAGGAGGCCCTAGGTAAATAAGTTCCCTTTATAGGCATTAATTTCCTCATTCACCAAATCAAATATCTCTCGGATCCCTTCTAGCCCAGAAAAGCTACATTCTCTGGAGAAGCTGAAGCTGACAACGAAGAAACCGTGATGACGAAGGAAATTAGGGTTCTTGAGAGGATGATGTAGGTCCTTAAGGGGCAGTCAAAGGGCGCCTACCTCCTAGGGATGTAGGAAGGGTTAAATAAGGTGGTGAATGCAAAGCACTTAGCACAGTGCCTGACATAACAGTAAGAACACGACATGCTTTATTACTGGAAATAATAGAGGTAGTATTAGTAGCAGAAACTTGCAGGCTATTGTGATGAACTGCTCTATAGCACATGCAAGAAAGTGCCATTTGGAGATAAAAAGGGGAGAAAGAGGAGGGATGGATCAGGTGGTGCCTGGGGTGGCAGCGAGGACCACACTACAGTCAACTTGTGGAATCAAGGGTGGTTGTGGACTTGATGGCAGCTCAGACCTGGTGCCTTGAATGATGTACAGCTCCACCTAAATGGGAAGACATTTTACTTTTAAAGATTCTTTTTATTCCATGTAAAAGTAGGGTAGCAATACAAGGAGCCAAATCCACCTCAAAGAAAAGGAAAGTTGGAGGACTGACTTAACCAGATATCAAGATTTTTTTTATAAAGTGACAATAATTAAGGCATTGCCACAATTGATAAGCAAGTGGAACAGAGAGTTTAGAAACAGATCCATGAATATATAGGCACTTGATTTATGAAAAGATGTCCCCTCAAAGCAGTAGGGAGAGGACAAGCTAATTAATAAGTGGTGCTGGGCCAAATGGATATACAAATGAAAAAATAAAAATAAAACTCACCCCCTGCTTCAGACCCTAGGAAAAAAAACAACAATCGTATGTGGTCTATAAATTGAGGATGAAAACTTCTAGAAGGTAACATGGCGAATAGCTCTTTGATCTTGGTAGGTTAATAGTCTTAAATTGGACACAGAAAGTCTTAAGAATAAAGAATATCCTTATATGAATTTTGTTAAACATATTAGTTCATCAAAAGATACCATTAAGACGGTAAGAAAAATTTCAACTTAAGGAGTGAGAAAGATATTCACAGCCCATATAACTGATAAAGGGCTCAAATTCAGAACATTTATGGGCAAAAGACCTGCAGAGGCACCTCACAGAAATAGAATGGCCAATGAACACCAGAAATGGTGCTCAATTAGTCATCAGGGAAATACAAATGAAAATCACATTAGATATCACTAAACACCCACAGGAATGAAAATAATTAAAGTGATGAACAAAATGTGAAGCAAAACAAAACCGAATGTGGAGCAGCAAGAACACATCCATTACTGATGGGAATTTAAGATGGTACAGCCACTTGAGGAGAAGTTTGATACATCTACTAAACCTAAATATAATGTGTACAAAACCCATCACATCTATTCCTGGGTATATATCTGACAGAAATAAGTGTCTGCGTTCATCAAAGACATGCACAAATATGTCCTTTGTAGCATTATTCATAACAGGCTCAGGATAGAAACAACCCACATATCCATGAAGAGTAGAACAGATAAATTCTGTTTACAAATGGTGGTATGTTCATAGAATATGGTATACAATGAAAATAAATTAACTACTGCTACACACGACATTGAGGAATCTCACAAATTCAATGTGGAATGAGGGAAGCTAGTTACAAAAGAATATATATATATATATATATTATTCCATTTACATGAAGTTCAAAACCAAGCAAAATCCATCTCTGGATAGTGGTCCATTGTAGGAGAAAGAAAAAGATAGTGGGAAGGGGCATGAGATAGGTTCTGGGTGCTGGTAATATTCTATTTCCTGACCTGGGAGGTGGGTACAAGAGTATTTTCTTTGTAATCATTCATCAAAAATTTACTTAAAGTTTGTGTACTTTTCTGTATATATGCTCTACTTTAAAAAAAAGGTTTATCTAAAAAAATGAAATGAGAATGCCAATGACCCTCATTTTAGTAAACGATAGTGTTTCTCCCCTCCTTGTTTCCAACACAACTACCCATCCGCGTTCCCCACTGCACATGAACTTGCAGTTCTTACCAAATGAGTCAGCCACAATGGAAAAAATTTAATAGATTTTCAAAGATTTTTTTTTAAGTGTGATGTTTCCTTATAAGGTCATTAAAAACTATTTTTAAATAAAGCCATCAACCCTCACTCTCTCTCCCTTTATGGTTAAGAAAATGGAAATGCTGGGTCCAGGAACATTAGTCATCCTCAGATCAGAGGGTGAAAGTGGATTAGAAATTCACACATTCATTCACCTGACAAATATATAGTAAGTGCCTACTTGATATATAATAGTCCAGGTGCTGCAGCTATCTCAGTGGACAAAAGTGGAAAAATTTTGCCCATTATTTTCTGTCTTTTCGTTCCTGTTCTCATGGAACTTATTTTCTAGTTGAGATAGAATATACACACACAAAAAGAATCCTGAGAAAATGCCCTGGAAATTTAAAAAGGTGGGCGCGTGGACTAGCAGGTGCCAAGAGGAGGTCGTGCTGTTGTGTGGAGTGTGGTCTCACCCAAAGGTGAGAGACTGGAAGGAGAAGAGGAGGCCACGGGGGCGTCTGGGAGAAGAGTGCTCTAGGCCAAGGGAGGCTGAGATGGGAGCAGTCTCTGTGTTGGAGGCATAGCCGGAGGCCAGTGTGGCAGGCTGGGAATGAGCAAAGCCCGGAGCAGATATCAGTCAGAGATCAGTAGGAACTCCCAAGCCATTGTAAGGGTGTCAGCTTCTCCTCTGAGTAAGATCGAAGCCACTAGCTGGGTTTGAGTGGAAACAGTGACGTGATCAGGCTTCAATTTTAAGAGCCATTCAGGGTGCTGGGTGAGAACGGGACAGAAGAGGGGGAAGGACCGAAACAAGAAATTGGGTAGGAAGCCATTACAGTGATGCAGGTGGGAGGCGATGGTGCATTGAAGCAGTGGTGAGACCTGGGTGTATTTTATGATAGACAAACAGGGCTTACCATTTGGAAGTGGACTGTGAGACAGGGAGGAGTCAAGGGTTTTTATCTTAAGTAACTGGAAGAACCGTTGTTCTTGTCAGCTGAAGTGGGTGGAATGGGTGTGGGTGGAAGGTTCCGAAACGACGTTCACACATGTTTGCCTTGAGATCAGACATTCAAGTGGAGATTAGAGAGAGACAGTTGGAGATAAGGAGACGAGATCACGGAGAAGCTGGGATGGAAGATGTAAATTTGGGTGTTGGTGTTTAAAGCCATGAGGCTGGATGAGATCACCTAGGGAGAGGACAGCAGAAAAGAGAAGTCATCCAAGGAATGGCCCTGTGAGGTCAGTCCTGCCCTGATCCTGCTTCCACTGCAGGAACGGGGTATCCTCATGAGGGAGGAATTGGCCCCGATTCCCAGTGTATCAGGTGGCTGATTCGTTTCATGTGTGAGGATAGATGGGCCAACACCATGTCCTAGAAATGGGACCTCAGTGGAGACCAGCCATTCTGTGAGGGAAAGAGCCAAACATCCTCAGTTACCATTCCATCTTCACAGCGCCCAGCTCTGTGGGGTTGGAACTTGTGACCTGGAGGTCACTAGCTTCTCCCACCTAGCATTGGTTTGCCATGCGCCCCGGGCCTTCTCCCGTGGTGATCTCCTTACCTGTCTGCTAGTCCAGCCCCAGGCGTTCTGTTCTCCTAGAAGAGTGTAGTCCCTGGGCAGGCCGTGTATCCTCCCACAATGAGCCAGAGACTAAGGTCTGGGGAAGGTGGCCTCCAAGGCAACAGGGGCTTGGGTAGGAGCTGTCCATGCATTTCGTCCATGAGGTGGAAATCCTCTCCTAATGTTTCCCATTCCCCTTATAATGAATCACCAGATGAGCAGGGCCCCTGCTAGAAATTTATAAAAGCTTCACAGGATTTTATGGTTTGAGTAAAGAGAAGAAACAGCTGACTGGGGTCTTGGAAGGTTGCAATCAGTCTCTTTCCATGATTGCTCTTTATTTCTAAAGCTTAGGTTACAAGGGAAATGAAGAGCAGTGCTGAGGAAGAAGCTCCTGCAATGCCTCCCAGTTGCCTCCCTTCCTCAGCTTCACTGTCACTGCTCAGTCTCTCCAGGACTTGTCTGAGGAGTCCAGCTAAGAAAAACACCCACAGAGAGGACGGAAGTTGGAGAAACAGCAGCAGCAGAGATGGTGTTTATTGGTATAAAGTTTCCAGCACTTCATCTCACTTTTCAGAGGCCCCATCATTTTCTCAACTTAATTGTCATTCTTTTGAGTGATTCTAACACAAACTTAGTTTCCCCTTCCACTCCCTCACACTCTCCTCTTTATTCCTTTTTTCCTTCTCTTCCTTTTTGTGGTTAAGGAGCAGTGGACAGACATATCTACTCCATGGTCTTCCAAGTCTGAAAACCTCCCATTCTCCCCTCCTCTCACATTTACTAGAGACTCTGCTGTTTGCTTTCCCTTCGGAGAGGGGAAGTGGCCCCAGGAACCCACTCCCTGAAGGGGCTGTGTTTATGCAACTAGTGCCCACATGTTTCAGGCTGTGGCTCCCACTGATTCAGCTCTGGGGACTCAGCACGCAGCAACAAAAACTGGGGAGTTTGAGATCCCTGGAGAGTTGGAAAGAGGGGACTCTTTTTTCTTGCTTTCAACCAGCATCCCAGGGCACAAAAATGAATTATGTTACCTGCTTCTCATACCTGGCAAGAAAGCAAATATTTTTGCTGCATCTGAACTCCGTGTGCAAGTACTGATGGAAGTCGATGGGAAAGGTGCACTTCTTGCTCACCTCCCCATAGGATTCCCCTTTGGGTGTCAGGGGACTCCTCAGCAGGACCCACAAAGGCAAGCATTAAAAACAATCCTTCGTGCTCAACAAAAATTTGAAGGCATTGATAGTGCTAGATGCCTTCTCTGCTCCAAAGATCTGCCTCATAGTTTACCCATCCAAGATTTTCATTCACTCATTTATTCACCCAACACACTTTCATTGACTGATTACTATGTCCCAGGTTTGGTGCTGTGTGCCTGAGAAAGAACGAAGGACAAGCAGATGAGTTTTACAGTAAAAGTGATAGGAGAGACAAAGAAATAAACAAATACATCCAAGTCATTACATATGTTTTAAGTGCTATGAGATATCTGTGGGCTGCTAGCCCAGAGGGTGAGGTTTGATGAACTGCAGGCTAAACATAGAAATAAAGGCAAGTTGCATTTTCTAATGACTTACTTTTACATGTAACTTAGGAAATGTTCTTCAGAGAGTCACAGCAGGACTTTAAAATGGAATTGCTTTCCCCTCAACTTGAACATCAGTAATATCCATGATATCATGAAGGCTGGTCACGTCTCCTAAAATGCCTTTCAAATGATGTGGCTTTGCCTCTACGAGGGAAATAAACCAAAGGAACAGCCCAATTGCCCCAGCAATAGACACTACCTGGTTGTCTACCTAACAGCTATTCTTGTCTTGCCCATGCCCTTTTCCATGATTCTGTGTAATGTCTGAGGAGGTCTTTGTGACGCTGTCCCTGAGAGAATAGCCTAAAACTCACTATTGGAAACGTGTTTAGGGGAAAAGTGGATCATGCTGTCTCTTAAGAGAGATGATGCCATAGAGACCACAGGAAACAATGCAGGTTGACACTTTCTCTTCTTACATTGCTCTGCTGGGCTTAGAGAATCTGCCCTCTGATTTCTTCCTCTTACTAGGACCCGGAGCCACAAATCCTCTTACGTGGCAACCTGGACACGTGGCCATTCTCCTGCTCTTCAGTAACTTACAACTAAGGTTCCACCTGGTGGATGGAGGGTGAGTAATCATATTTTACAGAGACCCACAAACCCCATTTGCCTTTCTCAAGTCTTCCCACAGCTAACCTCATGTAGTCAGAGTCCTAAATGTGACAAAGGGCTCTTCAAAGACCTCATCTCAACCTGACTTGATTTTAGGTCCCCAGTAAGTGTATATATCTCTCCCATGGAACCATGGAGCTCATTCCAAGGTATATCAGGGTAAAAAAGCCAAACCAAAGTTTTCTTCCATTAGAATAGGGAGGTGGCCTCTAAGTGTACTTTTTTCCTGCCTTCTTCCTCATCTTTAAAACCATTGCACTGGTCAAACCAAACCATCTCCTACTTGTCCATACATCCAAACAAGCTCCACACCTTGCTGTCTGAACAGTTTGGCCCTGACCCTACCTTACTGTTCTTAGCCAGCTCCCATTTGAATCCCCTCCTCACCTGGTTCTACAGCCTCGGTCTCTCGCTCTTCTCTAGTCTCCCCCCCACCCCACCAGATCTTTTATTCTTCCATGACTCTGCTTGCCCTTATTTTAGCTCCCTGATTTATTCCCAGGGAAACCTCTATACTTGACCCAGCTCGACACAAATCCCAAGAGCGTGGGACTTGCTGACCCACTCCAGCTCTTTGCGTTTCTTCTACATCAGCACTGATAAATGTGGACTCAAACGGGTAACGTTTCCCTTAACAATGCACACCAAGCTGAGGGTAAGAGGGTTGCCAGAGTGGCTGGATCATGTTATGAAGTTCATTCCTGAACTGGTTTCCGGTCTTCTGCTTCTCCCGTCCCCATACCGTCTTTGCTTCCTACTAGTCCTGTCCTGGGAAACTCCCTGTCAGCCAACTTGGCCCTCAGCCTGCCTGCTCTGCATCTCAGACGCAGACTAACACTGTCCCTCATGAACTAGTGCAATAGGCTTAGCCACTCAGCCTCCTTGGTTAGAGAGAAACCACTCCTCTCTAGAGAGAAACCACTCCTCTCTTCTCTTTTTTCTCCCTTTCTCTCTCTTCCTGCCGGTGCTAAGTCACAGGGTTGTGTCTACATCCGGGCGTAAGAGTGGGAGTGAGGACAGTCATACAATTCAGATTTGATTCTGACTCTAAAGTTGAACCAGTGCACAATCCTGCCTCTATTGGTGAAAACTGGGTAGAGGTAACTAGAACACGACAGGGCTGATAAGCTGTGTAGTTGAGAGAAATGAGGGAAGAGCCAAGTGGGCACGTTAGGTAACAGAGCACCCCGGGGGCCAGTCCACTCAGGAGACCGGCTGGTTCTCCAGTGGGGTGACTCTGTGTCTTGACGGAGGCATCTCCTCGTATTTCCCGGTCAACTATAATCTCATCTAGAGCTGCTGCTGAGCCACCACACTTCCAGGGATGAGCCCACATCTGAACAACAGCTGTCATGTGAGGAATCTTCCTGGGGAGGGAACATGCAACCTTTCAGTGACCTCCTAGAATATATTGCCATCAAGGGAACTTTTTTCTGGGCACAGACATGTAACACTTAAAACCCCAAATGAAAAATTTTAAGAGGAAGAAGGAAAGATTAGTAAGCTAGAAAGTGAACGTCTGCTTTTAAAACAGGAGTACCCATGGGATTCTTTTAAACCAGGAACAAAAATATTACTTGCTGGAACGTGTTGTTTTTCACAGTAAAATTTGTGAACAACTACAAGAAAACCATATGGTTCTATGTACAGGAAGGTAGAGTCTGTGTGCCTTTCCCTATTCCTCCCTGGGGTACAACTAAGTAACCTGAACACCCTGGACATTATGCAGAAAACAAGTATAAGAAGGCTCTAAAATAGGGGAGAAGATGGCAGATCAGCCAGGACATTGGGACCCATGGAACAAAACATTGGTGAGCTTTCTGGGTTTTTTTTTGCCTCATATATCCCAGACGTGGAGCTCAAGAGGCTGGAAACCTGGAAACGCCAACAGGCACAGATAAAAAAAAGCCACAACAAAAGCTCTCTCTAGCCAATGTCATAGGAAATGAGCAGCCTAGCAAGAGAGATAACTTCTAGATAGTGACTCTTCTCTTCTAACAAATACCACAGAAAACCTGTGGCCCCATTCCCACTCCTGCCAGCAAAGACTTAATGGGCAGCTCAGACTTCCACCCTCACCAGACTGTACAAGACCCCTTTACAACCAACCTTCCCTAGGGTGGTGTTAGAAAAAGCTAAGCAGGGAACCAGGACTTTCATGGTCCTCCCACAGAAACCTGTGGGCAGTCTTGGTTTCCACACCCACTCAGTAGTCATGAGGTGCCACCCTCCCCACCCCAAACAGGCATGGTGTGCCTGTGTCTGAGACCCAGTGAAGAATCAGGACTTCATCACAACAGCCATGGAGAAGCAGTAATGAGGCACTTCTACTCTTCCCAACCAAGGAGATATCACTGAGGCCTACTGGGGAGCTGGAAGACCCACCCCTGGCCAGCAGTTATGGGAGCTCCCCTTAGGTATCAACAGAATTCAAGAGGGAAACAGCAGTAATGAAGCAGTGCATTCTCCTGCCTCTCCTGCCAGTGTGATGGCAGAGGAAGCCAGCTAAAACAGAAGGCGTCAATAAGATCTAGAGTCTTATAACATTAGTCATTAGGGAAATGCGAACTAAATCATATTGATATATCACTACACACATATTAGAATGTCTAAAATTGAAAATGATTGACCGTACCAAATGTTGGTGAGGATGTAGGAGAGCTAGAACTCTCATACATGACTAGTGAGACTGTGAAATAGTACAAACACTTTGGAAAACAATTGAGCCATTTCGTAAAAAGTTAAACACACACCTACCAGGTGATCCAGTCATTCTGTTTCCATGTATTTACCCAAGATAAATGAAGGCATATGATCATATAAAGACCTACTTATAAATGCCCATAGCAGCTTTATTTTTAAAGGTCCCAAACTAGAAATAATCCATATGTACATCAACAAGTGAGTGGGTAAAGAAACTGTTACCAAACAAACATCTATTACTTAGCAACAAAAAAGACTGAATTATTGATGGAGGGGTATCAAAATTATTTTGCTAAATGAAAGAGGCCAGGTAAGCAAGAATACATAGTGCATGGTTCTATTTATATAAAATTCTAGAAAATGCAGAAAGCAGATTAGTGGTTGCTTGGTGACAGGGGTTGAGAAACAGATGGGGAGAAATGGGGAGGTGAGATTATAAAACAGCATGAGGGAATTTTGGTGGGTGATGAATATGTTCATTTTCTTAATGGTAGTGATGGTTTCTGGGTTTATGCATATGTCAAAATCTATCAAATTGTGTGCTTTAAATAGGTGCAGTTTATTGTATAACAGCTGTATAAACATACACCTGTTAAAAAGTTTATGTTAATAACATTTCAACCATTGATCACAATTGTTACAGAACCACTTACCTCAAGCAGTACTTGTTGAGCATCTGCCTAATGCAATCAGCCATAATCAAACGTCAAAGTAGCAACAATGTAAAGATCTGGTAGTTTTAGATTTCTTACCAAGTCATCATATTAATGATAACAGTTTAGTGGTTTAAAGGAGTTCAGATAACTTAAAAATTATCCTTTTTAAGCAAGTGTAGAGAGTTTCAATTTGGTAATATAATGCTTACTGGAAATTTGTTAAATGAAAGAAAATAACGGAAAACAAATTTTTTCAAATGTGAGAAGGAAGTCTCCAAACTTTAAGAGTGAACACTCTCTATTTAAAATAGGATTTGGCTTACAAAACTTCAATTGCCCTAAAAGGATATGTCAAGCAAGGTGGTCAATTTGGCCCAAAGCAACATCCAGAGACATCAACATTATTGAAAACACTGGTACAGAGCTCTCTCAAAATAGCTCTTTTCCTAATTTAAAACTTTATTTTTGAAATTCATTCATTATGTTCTGAAGTCCTACCCTTTTGTTAATAAGTGGATATGTTGATACATGTATGAAATTGCTTGTGAAATCTCCTTTGCATTTTCATACCATAGTAAGATCTTTCTAAAATCATATGGTACTTTTAATATCAGCATCAATACAATTTATCATGTTGATTTTCCTTCGTGCTGAAGCATTGCATTTGGAGCCCTGAAGCCAGGCAGTGGCTACCTTTAAGCAATTCTTCCAGGGTTGTTTAACCATTGAAGAGAGGATTTGCTCTAGATGGGTAACTTGTTATAAGAGGAAGCATGCCTAGCATTGGTGGGTGGTCACATTAGAGACGGAGCCGGTCTGAAGCCCTGGCAACTAAGTCTTAAACTAAGGTAGTGTTTATGGAAGGAAATGGGGTGGATCCTGGTTGTAGTGTGAAACAAAAAGAGAAATTGGGTCACTTGAGACTGCCCATCTTCTAGACATACTAGAACCTTAGAGACTGGTAGAGGGAAAGGAAAAGCTTGGAACTGCCAGACCCAAGATGAGGGCACCAAGACTGTGAAATAGGACTGGTTCCTAGAGAGGACACAGAAGAGTCATTAATATCACAGCAAGTAGAAAACATGTGGTCCCCAAGAGTTAATAGGCCAACATCTATATTTAAGTGGAACTTCAGGGCAGGAAAAGCAAGATTATGGGATTTTCTAGAATAGGTGGCAGCCAAATATGGCCCATGGGCCAAATTCAACATACACGTTTTTGTAAATAAAGTTTTATTGGAACACATGTCTGAAATGTAACAATAGCAGAATTGAGTACTTTTGACAGAGATTGTAGGGTTTACAAAGCCAAGAATATTTTCTATCTTGTCCTTTTACAGAAAATATTTGACTTCCTCTGTTATACAAGATGTTTAGGCATGGAGTCAGCATTGTGGTCCCAGGTAATGTGTTTGGTTTGAAGATACACTCTAGGCATGGGCTATGGGGAACCTCTGGAAAGAGAGAAATTGTTAGGTCTAGGTAGGATGTCAAGCCGTAGTTGAATGGTACTAAAGTTCAGGACCTCAGGTACAGGCAGAAAACAGCAAATGCTCAGTTCTATTGACAGGACAAACGTGGTAGGGATTAAGGTAAGAATGAGGCTCAGTAGGCTTGTGGGATACAAGATTCCCTTAGTCATGGAAGATACCAAGTCTAGAGCAGTGAGTCCAATCTCAGTGACCTGCTGATGGGCTTGAACCAACGATCAGTGTGAAGAGCTCAGTGCTCAGTGAGCTGAGAAGGCAGAGGCTGCACCAGAGCTGAGAAGGAACTGGCAAGTCAAAAACAACCTGGATCTTCTGCTAGAAAGTAGGATGGTGCTATCTTCTCCATTCCCTCAATATGGCACCTTATCACCCTCATTAACCCAAGGTGATGAGATTGAAATATTCCCTGGATAAGGTTGCCAGATTTAGCAAATGAATGTACAGGGCACTGAGTTCAGTCTGGATTTCAGATAAACAAAGGAAAATATTTAAGGTAAGTATGTCTGGAATATTGCATTGGATATATTTATACTAAAAAATGACTTGTTATTTGAAATTCATATTTAACTGTGAGTCCTGCATTTTGCCTGGCAACATCATTTTCAGGAAACTGGTTACCTTTGTGGTAAATCATAATTAAGCTAAGCAATGTTTTGACTCCTGGGGCTGCAGAAGTTTCTAGTCTTTTGGTTTCTTCTCTAGTTTTTTTTGCTTCTCCCTCCCTCTACATACAGATTAGTTTCTCATTTCCTTCCTTCTCTCTACTACTTCCTTTCCAAGGATCTGTCCAGGAGAGAGGACATACTGCATCTCTTAACTCTTCCAAGAATTATAATATGGCTTCAACTGCCATTGATTAAACCAGAAAAGAGTTGAAAACTGAGAAAGAAGAAGTCAAGCTTCTTAAAGTGACTCACAGGAAGGAAGCCTGGTGAGCAGACAGTTGGATGACTGGCTTCTGACTCATGGGAGGTTTCTTTGCTAGAAATTTGTAGCCATCTAGCACTGTTAGTTTGCTATTAACAAACCACTGAAGTTTTCCTGGAAGCATAGAGAGTGTTGTCTTGGTAAAAGACTTGGGTTTAGATTAACTGCTGGGCACTTGCTGGTTACAAACTTTGAATTAAAGTGGACATTTTTGGAATTTACAGAAACCTCAGATAAAAAGCAGAAGGCTCTGTGAGGGCCATGCTTGTGGTTTGAAAGCATTATGCCAGCACTGTGCTCCGTGAGGATGTTCTTAAGAAAGATTCAAGAGAAGTCAAATCTGTGTGACTTGCTCTGGGCTGTGGTCATAGTGGATAAACCTCACCTGTAGTGGAGAGGATGTGGGTTAAGCTTATGCTCAGTGATGACTTTAAGAGCTTGGGTAATATGCAAAATACGTAGAAAATAATAAACTGATAGGATTACATTGCTCCCCCCATCAATCATTCTCCAGCAACTTTTGCCCTGTTGTGGTGGTGTTTGGGTCTCCCTCCAGAAAGAACTTGCTGCTCAGCTGGAAGGAGTGCAATTAGCTTACAGCCTCTGGCATTAGTGCCTTAGGATTCTGCCTCATCTTCTGAGCAGGGGCCATGCTCTTCCTGGGGCAACCCCCAGCCAGTGGCTGGGCAAGAGCAGGTGGGAGGCCTGGCCATTGTTTTTAACAGGGGACTGCTCTAATAAGCAATGTCTGTTCTGGAATTCCCCATTGGGTTGGCCAAAACTTAGATCTGCACTGTGGTCTGAGGCTCTCCCTGTTCAATCCTGCTCTGTCTCTCTCTTTTATCTTCACAAGTGTTCCTCCCCGATAAACCTCTTACATTCCAACTTCTGCCTCAATGTCTGCTCCTCTGAGGGCACGCTTGACACAACCACCATGGCCTCAAGGAAGTGGGTGGGCCAGGTGCCATTCTGGCAAGGGAAAAAAGACCTTTTGAGGGGAACCTTCTTACCAGAAAGGAAGGTGGGGAGGGGCATACTCCTTCTTACCCAGGAGAGTACAGGAGTGAGGAGAGGTGGGGGTAGGGTACGGCCTCACATGTCAGGATTTTGCCTCACCTATTCCTTGGGGCCAAGCCTTGTTGGGTGAGGGAACTGAAAGCATTCAGAAAGGTGCAGGGAGGCTAAGAACACTGGGGCAAGTGACCTACTTTGCCCCACATAGTCTGGAGGAGACTGTAAGCAACTAGGAGAAGTCCCACATTTGCCTATGGGGCCACGTCTAACATGGCTTGGCTGGGGCAGTGCAGCATTAGCAGATGGAGGGGCCTTGGTAGATAGAGATGTGATACATCTTTGTATTCTCATGGACCCTGGGGAAGGTCAGCGAGGGTCAGGGGGCATTATGGAATTGCAGAAGCCTGAAGTTGGGAGTTGGAGGCCAGTGAGATCAAGTAGTCTGATTTCTGGAGGCAATAATGGTCTCACTGTCCCATGGCTCCAAATGCCATTGCAGGCCACTGGACAGACTAGACAAGGAGCCCTTTGGGGACACTAGCACAGGCTAGACATGCCAGATGCAGCGAGAGCCACCAAGACCAAGGTCAGCACACTGATTCCCACATGCAGAGCCACATGGTAATGACCCTTCTGCAAAGCAGAGACCCAGGTGCTAAGGTCAGGAGACCAGGGGATCCTGGAAGAGGCCAAGATATGCCAGCTGACTGTGTCATGCAGCCTCCTTTTCTTCCATACTCCTTAGGGTTGGGGGCATAAGGAAGATATGATGTTACAGAAAACCAAGGAGCTACATATTTTTGCATGTCTAACTGGGTGTGGTCATCAGTTGATGACCCCTTTGCACTTGAATAAAACATTTAACATTTTGAAATTTTGCCCAAGATATGGCATTAAGGAGGGTCAGACTTAGTGACTCCTAGTTATATCTGAACAGAGACTGCAAAAGAACCTCTACAAGCTGGATAAATTATAGATTCATGTATGTGAGTGTTTGCCTTCTCTCTAGACCACATTTTCCAAGGGATGGGAGATAAACTGCTGTTGAGAGCCAAGATGATTTTAGGTTGTGTGGGAACACCATTAAGTAACACTGAATCACACCCAAAATATCCCATTTCCGGTTTCTCTCAGCCCTTCTGGTCACATAAAAGCAAGTTTTAGTGGTCTTCTCGAGTTTTACCCCTTGACCACCTTCCAATTCCCCTTTTAAACAAAGTGAGTGCAAACTTCACACTCGAAGTGTCGGCAGCCCTCCATCCCAATCTCTTCTCTGTGAAGCAGCCACAGTGTCCTTAAACAGAAGTCAAATCACACTGCTTCTCTACTTAAGACCTTCCAATATCTCCTCACTTGACTCAGGCAAAACCTAATTCCTTTCAGTGGCCCTCAAGACCACTTGATGTGACGCTTCCCACCCCATGCCCCTCCTGTCCCCTCTCCCCTCACTTGCTCTGCTTCAGCCACAGTGGCCTCTTGACTGGTGTCTGAATGTTCTCCCTCCAAATACCAGCTCAGCTCATCTGTAAGGACTTGACTCAGATGCCCCTTTTGCAGTGAGGGCTCCCCTGGTTATTCTACCCCAGAGTGCAGATCCCTTCTACAGTTCCAGTCCTCCATTCTGCTTTTTATATGTGTGTGCACAGTGTATTTTACTCATAATTTTTGTTGTAACTTGGTCATTTTTTATTAATTTGTAATTTTTATTTGCTGACTTTTTCACTTGAATGTGAATTCCATGAGGTCGGGATTTCTGCCCATTTACTGCTGTATCCTCACCACCTAAAATAGGGCCTGCCTGGTGTGTAGTGGATGCTCACACAGTATTTACTAATTGAATAAATGAATTCTCAGCTATTTGTTATTGGCAATATCATGTCTCCCCTCTCTCAAGATGCTCGTTTAATTCTCCATCCTTTCCTGGCAAAGCAAACACAAACATTAACAACAAAAAAACCCCACAAAACGCTATTATCCCCTCTTCTCAGGATCATAGGAACTATATATATGTAATTACAGATCTGCCTAGACTTCTGAAGGGGTTACCTCCTGATAAACCCATCAAAAGTTGAAAATATCATAAGTCGAAAATACACTTGATATACCTAATCTACTGAATATCATAGCTTAGCAGAGGCAACCTTAGAGGGCTCAGAACACTTACATTAGCTTACTGTTGGGCAAAACCATCTAACACAAAGTCTATTTGGTAAGAAAGTGTTGAACACCTCATGTAATTTATTGAATTCTGTACTGAAAGTGGAAAGCAGAATGCTTGTGCGTCTTCTGTTTGTTCACCCTTGGGATCGTGTGGCAGACTGGGAGCTGCAGCTCCCTGCCCCTGCCCAGCAGCATGAGAGAAGCTCACACCCATATCGGTAGCCCAGGAAAAGCTCACGATTCAAAGTTCGAAGAATGGTATCTATTGAATGGGGATCACTTTTGCACCATTGGAAGGCTGGAAAGTCATAAGCTGAACCATTCTAAGTCTGGGGAACAGGAGATTTGGGGTGTGGTCTATCAAGGGAGGAGAATTTAGGGAATTCTTGACCTGTTTGCTCTGCCTTCCTCCCAGCTCCCCATTCATGCCTCCAGTCCCTTGCGGCTCACACTGTTCTCACATTCCTGGGCGGTGAGCACTGCTCTTCCGCGGATTGTTGCATTTGGGCTGGGATGATTGAGCCGCAGGCTTAGCATTTCCAGCATCCCCTCCTTCACTGGGTGTGTAGTGCAAGAAACATGTGCACTAGGCTGCTGCTTGGGAGGGCCAGAAACTGGAGTTGCTCCTAAGTGGGACTGAGTGATAAATCACAAACAAATCTAGAACCTTAGAAGGGAGAGCAGATATGTGGTGGGAGGCACATGTAGGCCCAGCTCCCCAGGGCTGACTGATTCCTTTTGCACTATTTCCTCTTGTCACTACAGCACTGTGTCGGGTTACCAAGGAGATACAAAGGAACATTCTGTGAGACACTCTCCAGAGCGTGGGTGGCAGCAGACAGTCGGTCATTGAGAACAACACCCTCATGGCTCAGCCTCTCCTCCCATTCCCCCAAAAGAAGCCCCACAAGGAGCTGGAATTTGAGGGGCTGACTTTGGGATTCAAACCAGAGCTTGTGCACACATACTCTCTGTCCTCGGTGCCTCTTTGAGGAGGAGGTTCTTGCTGCTGTACCCGCAGGCTTCTCTAAGCCTTGGGTGTATATTTGTGTCGTAAGAAAATACCTGGGTTTTTTCAAGGTCAGAGGAGATGGGCAGCTGTGATTCTGTTCTCATATGCATGTTAGGTTGTGAGATGGGGTCTTTGATAACCATGGAGGCCCTGCTAAATTGGAAGGAGAGGTGCCAAATGCAAGGCCTCTGGCCTGGGGTTGCTCCTCTGAGCTCACTTGCCTTTAGCAGAACCAAGTGCAGAGCATGGAGACGTCCACACAAAGCTTCCAGAAGGAACGATGTCGCCTACCTGCTCACTCCGGGGATAAGCCAGCGCTGTTTCTTCAGGCCAATGCCTAAATAAGACTACAGTTTGATCTGACGGGCCTGTGGGAGCACGCGCTGACGACACACCATGCTGCTGACTCCCTGGTGCTTTCATCTTCGCACAGCTCACTGGGGCCCTCCTCATGAGCCTCCCCACCTGAAGAGGGGCTTTCTTTTCCCCATTTTGTAGATGAGAAGAGAGATGGAGGTGGAGTAACTCTCCACTACCAAAAAGTAACAGGAAAGCATTTCAAACCCAGGTCTCATGATCCTAAATGTGGGGTGCTTCCAATCCCTTTGGGTAGATGAGTTCCTTAAAAATGAGCTGCAGGAGTCTGATGCCTGAAACCACATGGCTTACTGATGTGGCTGCAAACTGCCGCTCTTGGCCAGAAAGAAAAGTCAAGTAGGAGAGGAACTGCACTGCACACAAGCCGAATATTTACATGTGTTCACCACACGGTCTCTATAGCAACTGGCAGAGGTGCAAAAATGCTTCCATGGTATTTGTAATAGGATGAGAAGAGAAATCTCGAGATCCTCTTTCTCCCAGAGGGCAGGACTATTTCCATCTGCTGGCTTCGTGACTGCTCCCAGCAGCCATTTGGCCTGGAGGTTTCAAACAGCAGGGAGCCAATGAATCAACCCAATGAGTGTCTGAAACTTACAGGATGGAAGGGTCTCATCTCCTACACCCTCTTCCAGGCAATTATGCATGGAGTCAGGAAGAGATTTTGTTACTAAGAGGCCTCAATAGTAAGGCCCTGGGAGGTTGTGGTTTCTAGCTTTTAACCACAACATTTAAGACATGTCTCCATTTTTCTTATAGTTTCCAAGTGCACATCATTACCTAATTCTCTCTGAAGAGTGGAAATTGCTTTATGATGCAAATGTATCCATGATGTGCACTGAGGCTCTGGGCCAGTAAACAGCATCTTTATCAGAAACCTCCCTCCTCACAGTGTACCTTGAAATTGCCCCTTCTACTGTTTCTATCTCAAACACTGCATGGGACTCCTTGGTTGGGAATGAGCCTATGTTGCTACAAGTAAAACTGTAATTCAACTCCACATAGGTGCAAAGGAATATTTTATCTCTCAGCATCTCCTTTTGTGGCAAAATATGTGATTTATATGGTGTTCATGCATTGTGTTTCAAAACCATCATTCCAAGTGCTTTGGGAAAATAAGAATAAAAGAATTCCTAACCCCCAAAGATCTCACAATCCAATTTAGCTAAGCTCTTATAGAGCATTGAACAAAGTATTACACACTCAACATGTGACCAACACATCTATTAAAGCCTATATGAAAAACTAAACCATATGCAAATGTTCCAGACAGGGTTGGATTCATGGGTATGCAACTGGTGTGGTTGCCTAAGGCTTGTGCTCAGAAGGCCTTGCTTGGGGTTTCACTTACTGCCATCACTGGCTTGCATTTCTTAATTTATCTTTGATTTTCTAATTTGTAGGTGAAGTCTGATGGGACAATAGAGGTCAGTTCACTGGTGGTCCTGCCTCCCACCACCTCCAGCCTCTAGTGTCCCAGACCTCATGAGGCCTCCTCTTCCCTACCCCCATTCCCTGACTGCTGCCACCATTTGCCCAGGTCTTGTCAGCAGGCAAGGAGACCCCACTCTACCTTCTGCTCCCTGTAGAAGACCTGGGAGCAGGTGCAGGGAAGGTCATGGTTGGGCATGCTCCCAGTGAGGTCCTGGGGAGGAGGCTGGCAGTGCCCTGGTACGTTTGACCAGTGGGGGCCTCTCACCGTATATCCAGTGGGTGCTGGAGGTTGTAATTCACTGAGGTGCCTCATGGATTGTGGTGGCAGGCAATTGGAAGAGGAGAAATTCTCAACTTTCCTGTGGCATTTTCATTTTGTACTTGTGTCCCACAGACATGTAGCCAGACTAGATGTATTCTGTGATTCCCTCTTTTCCACCCAAGGAGGTCTTGAACAACTGTCATGAATAAAGCCTGTGTAAGTCTACCCTGGTTTCCTACCCGTTCAATTAAAAACAGATTGTTTTTGTTCCTCAAAACCCATTTCAACCATAAAAATGCCAAAACTGATTATGAAAGTGAGACGTATTATGATGTCACATCATAATTGTGTATAATATACTTGATATACTTAATATACTTACTATAATCATGATATTTAGAACTTACCATCTGCATAAAATGTGTTCCACATTTTTTATAAGCATTTCCCATTTTAAAAATGCTTTTATAAGTGTTTGTATGGAAATCAAGGACAATGTACATTTTATATCATAAATGTACCTTCTTGGAGATTTTCCTGCAGATGTTGGACTGACCAAAGCTTTGTTCTCTAAACTTGGGCATACATTTTAAGTTGTTGAAAAGTGTCATTCTGATGATTCTTTCATTACTCTTCCAGCTTTGGGAAGGAAGAGTTACAAATAAGGAGACATGAGATTCCTTCAGAGGTCAATTTTTTGCAAGATATCACCTTGTAAATTTTCCTCTTTGTACTCAACAGCTAGGCAACTGCATAGGAGGTTGGTCCAAGCCAACACACATTCATTGGGCATCTGCCATGATATGAGTTGAACTCTGGGCCCTGGGCAGCATGGAGGATGTAGAGATCAATAAGAACATCTCTACCTCTTAGCAGCATAAAGGCCTTCAGCTGGGGAACAGAGAGAACTTTGTCACTGCTGAAGGGGGCTGGCTGAGATCTCTTGGGCAGTGGCAGGCCTTTCTTAGAGGATTACTCCACCCTGAGCACCATATTGTCAGCAGAAGGTTGCTTGACCCAGGCTGACTGACTGTGGGCAGGGCTTGATCATTTACAGGCCATTGGGAGTTGCTGTCCACAGCCTGACACATAGAAAGGCTTGCTTCCTGTTTTCTCTCTAGCATAGGAATTGCTTTTGGAAAAGCATCACTTCTTGGGTCTACATGAAGGTGACCTCTTAGAACACCCTGGGAATATTAACAACTATTAGCAAATATTATTGAGGGTTTGCTATATGTGAGGCACCATACCCGATTCCAGGCATATAGTCCCTGCTTTCAAGTTGTCATGATAAATTTGAGGAGATATATACATAAGCAAATGACAAACTGTACATGGAAATTGGGTGTGGGGAAGTTGACAGCCAAAAGTTTAAAAGAGCTTAAATTTCAGCTCTGACCAGCTGGCTCAGTGACTTTGGTCAAGCCCTATAACTTCTCTGAGCTTTGGCTTCTTACTTGTAAAATGGGTTTGTGGCTGAGGGGAGAGAAGTTGCCTATCTGGTTTCCAAGCAGCTTTCTATTTTAAAATTGCCTGTCTCTGTGAACCTCCTAGAAATAATCTGTGCTCCATAAGTAAGATTCTCTTTGACATACATGTTAATTTTCTAAGACTGGCATGACGAAGTACCACAAACTAGTTTTGTGCCTCTTCCCTGGTGTCTGGTGGTTTGCTGGCAATCTTTGATGTCCCTTGGCTTATACAATTCTATCTACATGCTTGTGTGATGTATTCCTGGGTGCATCTATGTCCAAATTACTCTTTTTCATAAAGACTCTTGTCTTATTGGATTAGGTCATATATTTCAATATAACCTTAACTCTATAACCTCACTTTCATTAATTGTATTTACAATAACCCTATTTCCAAATAAGGCCACATTCTGAGGGGTAGGACTTCAATGTATAAATTTGGGGGGCACACAATTCAACCCATAATTTGCCTGCTTTACTCATTTCTACCTTGGAATCCTTGGTTCATCCTTATCCATGGTAGTAAATCTTTTTCATTTCAGTTGCCAGCTCTGATCAATTAGAGCGATTACGTGGACTGTTGTGTAGAGGAGGGTTGTGAATTGATATCCATATTTAACCAGAAAAGTGACTAGAATTGATTCAGACTTTTTTCTTGGGTACAACATATAAAAAATGGGGGTCTGTCATGTGTCTGTTCACCCAAGGAACTGAAGAATTTTAAACCCTGTTCCTTATCCCCAATGCAGAGACCTCACCAGAAAGTGAAAAAATTGCAAAAAAAAAAAAAACCCTGCTTTTTTCAGATTGGTACAGTTGAGATTATTCCCTATAGGTGATTGTCAATTTATAATCTGCTACATTCAATAATCCTTATGAGGCCTTTCAGTCCAGCCCATGAGAATGATCAAATCTCTGACAGGACTCAACTAGTCCATGGTGGGAGTGAAGGGACTTAAACTTTTAGAAAGTCATAATCAGTGCGGGCTTTTGAATGTTTTCCCTGTTGAAGTTGAGAACTTGCTTTGGCTTAAGAGTTGCAGCTAGAACCAAATAGGAAATAAGCTTCTGGAATCATAAAAAATGAATTCTCAGGCCCACTCTTGACACTTACAGCATCAAAACCACCAGATGACAGCTGATCTGGATATCGAAGCAAGTAATGGGATGCCATGCTTGGTACAAGAGCCAAAACACAGGGAGTGACAGGAAGTCAGTTGTCTACCACTGTAGATACAAAGAAATTACCTCCCAGCACAGAGAGGAAGGAACTGGGTACCTTAAAAGCAATTTGGACCATCTATGGAAGTCCTTCCTTCTTGTTTCATCTGTTGGGATCCTTGAGGAAAATCTGGCAGACTGTCCAATACCCACTCAACACCAGAGAATATTTTAATTGAGGACTTTGATCTCAAGACTCTGAAGTATTATTGTCATTGATATGAAACTTTTCCCATCATACAGGGGATCAGAGTCATGCCCAGGCACTGTTTCAAATGTTTCCCACCGGTGAAGGTTACATTCTCTTTGTTGGCTCCAGTTTTCACATCCTTGTATCTAGCCCATCAGTGGTGGTCTTCCACACTGATTCTTCATTGGTTCATATAATCAGCTTTGACCCCAACAGAGGCTTGAAAAGCACTTGTCCATTTCTGCTTGCCCTCTTTGACCCTGGCCTTCATGGTGAGAACATGTCCAAGTTAGTCTGCTGGAAGTAAGCCAGAGACACATGAAAGAGAGCCAAGTCACCCATGCAAGCCATCCTAGACCAGCCACCCCCAGTCACCTAACAAGCTGACCACAGGCACATGAGTGAGTATAGCTGACATCAGCTAACCCCAACCCACACCAGCAGAACCACCCGGCTGACCTGTAGACTTGTAAGAATTAAAGCATGGTTGTTACCTAAAGCCACTAAATTTTTGGGTGGTTTGTTATGTAGTAATAATTAACCACTACATATGGGCTCCCACACATGGGGGTAGGGAGATTAGGCATAATCTGTATCCGCTGCTGGAATTCAGTCAAGACAAGGAAACTCTGAGGAAGTGAAGACACAGGTCTGTTAGAAGGCTGTTTGCATAAGGTGCCTCCGAGGAGAGAACTCATCCCAAGGGAAGAATAAGTCAAGCAGAGAAGCTTGGCCTGGGAACAAAGACTTAGTGATCAGAGGCTGAGAAAATCCACCACAGTGTCTGTCATTCTAATAGGGCTTCTGACTTAGGCTCAGTGGATCTTGTCTGACTTTTACGTATAAAAGTGCAAGGAATGTATAGGTAGAAAGGATTATTTCACTAACAACTCTGTAGGACACCTGGGTACAAGTTCCCCAGCTTTCAGATCAGTGTAGAAACTTGTAAAGCTAAAGCAGCATGAGGGGATCTATGTGAACAAAGCACAAGCTGGGTATCCAGAATAAGAGGGCAAAGTCACATCTGCCTAAACAGTTACATTCATTCATTCATTTATTCAACAAACATTAAGGGCTATCCAGATTATACTGTATTAGGTTACGTTGAGGGGAGACAAATGCATCGGGTAGGGTCATTGCCCTTAAGGAACCCACAGACTGGTTCACATTTAAAAATAGGTTTTATCTTGCGAGCTCTGATTGGTAATGGCTGCCGAGAGCACTCTCTGGACGAGCATTTGAGAGGCCGCATCCTGACTCAGAGGAGTGCTGTGATTAAATCTGTTTTGGCCACATATTTGCAATCCTGGTGGTCAAGTTTTATGCCCTGGCTCCATAGTAGCATTTAGTCACAGACCCATAAACTAGGCCTCTTGCATGTGTTATATGGAGAATCCACCTCCAACTGCCTCTTTCTGTCTTGCCTGAGTGACAAAGGGCTGAACTGATGCTAAGGAAGGTGATTCTGAGTGGGCATTCTTCTTTTCTGACAAACAAAGAATCATATTTTCTCTGTATCTATTTCTACTCTTCCCCTACAAGTTGGAAACATAATCCTCAGAACAAGGATGGAGTCAAGAGGGGTGTGGAAGGAAGGAAACTCAAGTACACTGCCAAAAGAGACTTCACCTTCTCTAGCAAAGCAATACAGGGTTTGGAGGTGTGGGAGACTCTAACCCTGGCTTGAAAAATAAGCTGAAATGGTATCAGCCCATATGTCCTTGGCATTGTATGGCCAACAAAATAAAGAAAATCCAGCCAGTCAGGTTTCTTGTATTTATCCAGTATGGATGCAGTGAATCCATTGACAGGATTGGTAAGCCTGCAGGAACTGGCGACTGGGGCAGAGCTCCCAGTGGGCATTCAATGAACACTATGGGTGACTCTTTGGTAGACCCACTGGGGAGCTCAGCCTGGATTTAGATGCACAATCCTCAGACAACTGCTGGGAGATAAAGATTTTAAATTCACTGTACTACCTGTTTATGAAGGTCTGCTTGGTTTGTGAGCCATCTAGAACTCGAAAGCCTGAGAAGTTAATAATTGTTTAATCAAATAGGGCTTTTGTAATCTGCAAGACCTGTTCTCACATCCCTCCTCTACCATTCTCCACTGGCGTGACTTCGGGCAAATACCTTACCCTTCAGGGTCTTCACCTGAAAAATAGGAATAATAATTGTACGTGTTGCAGGTTTGTGAAGATAGATTAAGTATGTAAAATGCTCAACAGAATGCCTGGCCTATGGTAATAAATGACAGCCATAATTATTAGCAAGTCAGTTCTGGAGTCTTTTGGAGGGTTCCACTCCCCCCATTTCCTTTCCGGCTTCTCCTTTATACTCACCAGCAGTGCTGGGCTCTAAGTCCCCGTGGCCAGAAGCTCTGGGTACAGACCTGCAGTGGGCCTGGTGTCCCTCTTCTTTCCCTCAGACCTGCCTCAAGCGAACACAGGCCGTGTGATGGTGCATGCTGCCAAAAGGAGATGTTCTCTCAGAGCCCAGTTCCCACTTCCAGGCCCCTTTTAATATGTGTCACTCCAGACAAAGCCCCACGTGTATGTGAGGCCCAGAGCAATGTGACAGCAGGAGAGAGATGGGCAGGGGAGGAGGAAGTAGAGCGGCTGCTGGAGCCAAAGCAAAGACAGCACCCTGGAAGCCAAAGCGCTTCTGGCCAAGGACTGTTTACACTCACCGGCTGCACAGAGGGTTCAGCGTCTGAGGCCTCAGGGCCCAGGCAGAGTCACCTGCCAGGCTGTCCCACTGGGCTGCAATAACCTGGTCCCTGGCGTGGGTTGGGTGGTGGGGACAAGTCGTAGTGAACAAAGCCATTGGATAAGGAGGGATAAGAAAGATGCCCTCTGGTTCTTCTCAGTTTCTTTGGCTTCAGTTTCCTTTACTCTCCAGGAAAACAAGATAAGGAAATAGAGCAACGCCCCATTGTGAGACAGAGTGTGAAAAGCATTGGATTTGATAGAGACAGCTTGGCCTCAACTTTTGCCTCTGCTGTCTTCCTCCTTTATCTTCTTGGACAAGTCCCACGGTCTCTCTCTGCAGCCTCAACTTCCATATCTGTAAAACGGACGCCGCCACCATGCCGACACAAGGATCCCATGGGACGATGTGTGTCTCAGCCTATTTAAGGCAGGCAGTTATGTACTCACATATTTCTTTGGCATATTTGTCTCTCTGTGCCTTCATTTTCCTTTGTCCTGCCTCCTCCTCTATCTCATTCATTTCTTTTTTTCTAGACTTATACCTTACACCAGGGATTTCCACCAAAATGCCCCTAACAACCAAAAAAAAAAAAAGATTCAACCTAAAGTGCCCAACACAAATGTGAATGTGAAATTTCACTGGCATCTCTTGTTTATTTCTGCTACTCCTATGAATGTTGCATTCGGCTCCATAAAGTATCCACGTGTAGTAGTTACAACTCTTGGTTGACAACAACAGAGCACATCCTCAGGAGCTCAGGCAGAATAAGAATTGAAGGGCAACTGCAGATTTTGTAGGTGAACCAGAGCGTCATGCTCTCCACATACAGGAAACATGCCTGAACCACCCCTCAGGGGCTGTCCCAGTGAATCCCCAGTGGTACTGGCCTTGAGCACAAACATGGCAGCTGGCCCCAAGCAGAGCTGCCCTGTCCCCACTTTGATACCACGGGGACTGGACACAGAGACCCAGCCACTGTTGCATGTGGGAGACGGTGCCTCTGTCACAGTGCTGCCCAGACCAGGATTTCTCCAGGTCTCCACCTCACATGTCTTTCTGCCAATGTGCAGCCTTGTGCGAGTGGGCCTGCATGGCGTGGCCCAGGACACAGCCCACAGCCTAGCTATGAGGGAAGATTGAGCAAATTCTTGCAGCACTCACAATGTAGGACATTTTCCCAAGAAAGAAAAGTCACTGAGAAGATCTGAGTGGTCACAAATAGGCATCCTCTGTGCATTCAATACCTTAACACTATTTTTTATTCATTAATCTACTAGTGAAATGAATGTTCCAGAAACATACACTCCATCTTCCTAAACCCTGTGTACCTGTCTCAGTCCATTTGATCCCAGTTTGAAAAACCAGGCTCTCCGCACTCCAGAGGCATGGGCCAGAGGATGAGGAGGTGAGTCATTATTTCCAGAAAGAGAGCAGTTTCTGTCTCTGAGCAGCAAAAGCACATTCGAAACATTTTGAACAATGGCAGCTACATAACTGTCATATTGGGCCAACGGAGCTGACCCCCACCCTTAACTGCATTAGTCACCAGCCACACTGTGGAAGATCATCTCCTAATGTTTCAACTGATGTTGGTTTCCATGGCTTCCCTCCAGCCCTTTCCCATGCAGGCTTAGATCCTAGGTAGTGAAAGGAATTCAGGCCACTCAGCATGGCTCACATTCAGTTCTGTTTACAGTAAAGTTGAGCCCCTCGTCTATCACGGCCCACAGTTCTGTTGGGAATGGAACCCAATGAGAGAAAGTCATGAAAAGGCTAGCACTCTTTTCTTGGAACTCTGAATTCTCTTACTTATACATCCTGAAGTTTCATCATCTTTATTAGCAGAAAGCCCTAAGGCCGCAGTTACTCTTTGAGAGAAACAAACATTATTCCAATTTCCCTGTGGCAGAAGGTAGTAGAGTTGGCACTGTGGAAGTGCACATCTCCTCTACAAAATGCATGCTGACATTCTCCTGAAAGCATGACCCTGTCATTGTTTGGAACCAGTTCTCTTTTGCAAACCCTCTCCAGGGAGTGGTCTATGCAACCGCTGGCCAGATTTCAAATATGTACATGTGGAATGAGAGAGAGTTATCCAGTCAGGCACTAGAAATAGAGCTCAGGCAAGAGCCCTAAAATGAGAAAGTACATTTCAGAGCAGTTTCCCCCCTTAAAATAGAAAGGTAGCTTTGCTATGCAAGAGCCAGGCCTTGGTGCCCTAGCACAAGAATGAGGGGAAGACTGCTCTGGCTGCAGGCCAGCAGGTCTAAATCCGGCGAAACCTTGCTTCTCTCCTTGTGGAGGAGCCCCATCTCCTGAGACTTGACCTCAAGACCCTGAGCATGACCCTTCTGCTGCCGAGCGTTACTCTGCTCCAAAAAAAGGTGTGACCCTTCTGGCTCTCACATCCTGCCCAGATCAGTGGGCTCGTTTGCCAGTGCTTGCTTTGGGCACAGTCTGGAGTCATTAATACTATGTATGTATGCCAGCTCCAAGGAAAGTCCATGTTTTGGAAGAGGCAGTAGATAGGTACTTAAGGTGGTTCCAGCGTGTTTGCTGAATGGGCAGTGATATGGGTCTGCATATTCTCACATGAATCTGCAACATGATTTATGTTTCCTGAGAGTACACCAGACAGAGCAGCAAAAATGGGATGCAGTTGACAGCAATACATCGTGTTTCAGTGGTTTCACTTGCTGTTACATACTTCGGCTCTTCTCAAAGTGTCACTCAAGTATTTCTGGGCTTTCTTGAGGTCTTATCAAATGCTCTCATAAACAATTCTTTGTTGCTTTCTTTCGGTGCTTGCCATTGTCTTCTGCCGACCTCTGGCCTCTCCCAATGGAGTCCCGTGTCCCTCCCTGGTTCGTTAGCCGACAGCCACTGGGAGCACGCTCCTGCCCAACACCCCCTGCAGCTCTCAGGCCACTGCTCAGCTCCTGAGCACCTAGAATTCTTTGCTGCTCCAGATTGTCTCACAGCTTGTGTCTCTCCAGAACTCTCTGGCCTCACTGACACAGCCAACAGACATCACCATGCTGGATCCAGAATAATCCTGCCCTTCCTTGTGATCAGGCTGAGTTTCTCTGCTGACATTCTCTCCTCTGGGTTCCAGTACCAGCTCTGCTGCTGACTTGCTGAGTGATCTTGGGCAAAACATTTACCCTCTCTGGGTTTCAATTTACTTGTCTGTAAAATATGGGTGATGTGCTAGCTGGTTTCTATGGTCCCTTCTATCCCTCAATTTGACGACCCTTTGGAGGCACAGTGCCTATGAACCAATACATACAGAGATACTAGTTACTTCCTTGTGCTAAGCACTGGCCAGGTGCTCTGTTAACAAGAAATTGCTATTTTCTTTCCTTTCTCTGACAAGAAACAGGCCTCTCTGATCATCATTCTGCTTGAAATCCTCCAGTGGTTTCCTGTCATACTTAGAAATACTCCAGACTCAGAGGCATCCTACCTTGGTGACATCACCTCATGCCTCTTTCACTCTGTTTAATACACTCCAGATGCACCAGCCTTCACCCCATCCCTGGAACGTGCTGTGTCCCTTCATCCCAGTGCTTTCACGAGTGCTCCTTGTCCTTTCTGGGGTGCTCTTCTTCCAGCCCTCACATGGTCCACCCTTTCAGGCCCCCAGGTTACCTTGCTTGACAACCTCCACACTCCCTCCGGCTTGTCTTATCCCAGGACTTGGCAAATCGTGGATCCAGGATCAAGTTTCGGTTCGGCCATTTATTTGCATACTGCCTATGACTGCCTTTGTGCTACAACAGCAGAGTTGGGCACTGTGTCTGAGTAGTAGCAGCAGAGACCATACAGGCCACAAAAGGAAACTATGCACCATCTGGCCCTTGCCAGGATCAGTTTGCTTGACCCAGCCTGTCTCCTAGTATTTTATTCACAGCACCTACCAGGATCTGGATTGAGGAATCAATCTGCTTCCTGGTTTTCTGTTTCTCCCCCAACTCGAATATAAGTGCCAATGAAGGCAAAGGTCTCATCTGTCTTCATCTGGGTGCTTTCCTTAGTTCTTAATACAGAGCCCGAAACAGAGCTAATACATTACGGTAGCCTGAATGGATTCACGACTATTTCCTTTTGCTCTATTGCAGCAAAAACAAAATCCTACAGATTCTATGAAAAGTCTCACCACCTCTGCAGTCACACACCCCAACACCAATTGTCAAGCTCTCCTTGCTCCCATGTCTTCCCCGTTTCCCCCTTCCTTATTCGGCTCCGACACCCACAGCTTCCAGTGTCTTCTTGCCTTTCACCTTTCCTACACTTTTTAGCCAGCTCTCACACCCAGTGAAGCCAGCAGCCCTCCAGGGAGAAGCTCACCCCTGGGAGGTTCCCCAAAGGGCAACATTGCACTCCTCTCAGATATTTCTGGGTGGGGCTGTGAGGTGTGATGGACTCACTAGCTCAAACACATTTTTGGAAGAATTTCATAACTTCCCAAGTTGAGCTTTGCTGTTTGAAAAATAACCCAAGCTCTCAGGGGATGGCACTCAGGGGCCAGAAATTTGAATCTAAGAAGCTCTGAATGACAGAGACACTCTTCATAATCATTTAGTGCTTCTCAAACTTCTGTGTTGAAGCCCACCTAGGGGCAAGGGAAAGCAATATATTTCCCCAGCAGGGAATGGGGATGATACTTAAATTTCACTTCCTTAAATCCATTTTATTTCAAAAATTCATTAGAATATTTGTGTTCGAATTCTATTTCATAGTAGATTTTTAAAGAAAATAATGACAATTTTTTCAAATCTCCAAGCAAAAATCAAGATTGATATCACACCACAGTTTTATCCATTCCCTGCACTCTCCTGCCTGTGCCCACCTCCCCCCTGGTACTAAGACAGCTTGGCAAGCATGGAAACATATCCGATGTCTCCTTTAGCAGATGAGGAAACTGAAGACTCAACAGAGATGGCAATCGACATGGAGCTCCTGGCCTTCAGGCCAACTCCATTCCTACCTTCTTGGAAGGATGAGGTACATGCTGTGGGATTAGGTGCATGCCGAATGGTCTCTGTCTGCCCCTCCAGATCCACCTGCCACCTTTTCCCAAATGTCCGGCAGGCTGATATCTATGCACCACATCGCCATTCTCTTCTATGCTCTGATTATGGTCAAAGGCCAATAGCAGGTAAGGGCAGGGAATGGAGAGTGAGATGAGAGGGTGTTTATTTCCCCAGCTGTCCACTGCCAGGCCTCAGGTTGACAATGGTTGTGCTCCTCTACAAAAGCCGCATCTCCCTTAGAGCCTGGGGCCCCACTAGGTTCTGAGGGCTACCCAGTTCTCCTTAGATCACTAGTGGTGGTGGCTTCCTCCTTTGTCAACTCCAGAGTGCTTCACTAACCCAAGCACACATTTGTAACTAGTGGCCTCTTTAGCTTCTCTTCAAACCCCTTCATCAGAGTGCATTTTGTTTCCTTCCAGGAGACTGACAGGAAATGCTACCAGAAGCAGCCCACAGAAACAGACCTTCAAAATGGGATTTTTTGGTAGGGTTGCAGACACATTTTTTTAAGCACACATTTAACTATCTTGTGGGAGGTGGGCCATTGGTTACTGTGGTTTGTAGTGGCCTCATGATTACTTATATCATCACCAGCTGTGGCAGGAGATGGGCTAGCATGCACGTGGAGGGTACTGTTTTGAGATCAATGCCTGTGGTTCTTAGTCAGTCTGGTGACAATGGTGATTATAAAGATTGTGTGCATTAAAAGCTTTGAATACCCAACTGAGAATGCAGATAGAAAGGCAGCAAGACTCTGTGGTCAGAAATGCATAAAATAAGTACCCTGAATAAACAAATGGCCCAGACCCCCACAGCACTTCCTTCTTCTCTTTGCAATACACCTATGGCTTCATGGAAGTGTCTCATGGCTGGTTAAAGAAGACAATGACAGATCAGGTGTATGGGTGGATCTACGTGGTATCCAGGCACCAACCAGAAGTGGATGGCCACTATTACAGGCTTACTCCAGGGTGGCCCTAAAAGAGTGGTGATGGGAAATCCTCCAAGTGGGTAGAAATTTTGGCAGGCTAAGGACTTGGAAAGAGCAAGACTGGAAGATTAGTGCCAAGGAGGTTGAGGAGAGGTATGTGGGTAGATCTCTGGGAATAGGCACAAAGTGTGACCAAATCTGTGTCCTATCACTGAGGTCATTTACTGCAGATGAGGCTCCAAATAATCAAATGGACAAGATCTATCTGAGGGATGTCAGTCTTTCTTCCAGATGGCCCTGTGTCTGCTCCATGTGTTTATGGAGAGTGCTTATGGCAGCAGGGCGGATGGCAGGCATGGACCCAACAACAAAGATGTCCCCTTGCCGTGTCTGCTTTGATCTGACCCTCACCATTGCCAAGACTGCACTGCCCCAAAAAAAGAAGCCAATATAAGCCTCTAATATGACACCCTGCCTCCAGGGACCAGCCAGGCCCTGGATGGAAGGATGATTGTATTGGATCCCTATTATTATGGAGAAGGTAGGGTGTCCTCATAGGGAAAAATACTCATTTCATTTACAGAATTTGCTTTCTTTATGCTCACTGTTTTTGCCAACCCTATCTTTTGGGAACATATACAGAGCTTAATTCATTACAGTGGTGTTCCATGCAACATTGGCTCCAAACAAGGAAACAAAACAAAAGTATATATGCAACAACAAAAGTATAGCACGCAGTTCATGATTACAGAATTCACTAGTGTTTCCACTTACCCTATTATCCAGAAGGAGCTGGACAGACATATTTTCTATCTACTATTGCATAACAAATTACCCCAAATATAGCATCTTAAAACAAATATTATCTCCCAATTTCCATAGGCCAGGAATATGGGCATGGCTTAGCTGAGCTCTTAGGGTCTCTCACAAAGCTATAAGCAAGATATTGGCCAAGGCTGTAATCATGTCAAGACTTGACCAGGGGAGGATTCACTCACCCACAGGGTTGCTGGCTGACTGCAGGTCCTGGCTGGCTATTGGCTGGAGATAACAATTTCTTACCATGTAGATAACAGTTTCTTACCATGTGGACCTCCCCAGAGAGCAGCTCACAATAGAGCAAGCAAACAGGAGAGAAGGAGAGAGCATGCAAGACAGAAGCTAGAGTCTTTTTGTAACTAATCTTTAAAGTGACAGCCCATCACTTTTGCTGTATTCTATTCATTAAAAGCAAGGCAGTAGGTCCAGCTCGTATTCAAGGAAAGGGGAATACACAAAGGCATGAATACCTGGAAGCAGGGATCATTGACAGCCATTTTAGAGGTTGCTTATCATACTGGAAATAACAGTAAGAGGCCCTGCTGATGCCTCATTTATGGTTCTACCTGGCAGACAACACCCTGTGAGGTTAGGGTGCTATCCTACGGTCTGCAGTATGTGACTAACAGCCATACGGTACCATCTCCTCCACCTGAAGAATGCACAGGTCTGGAAAACCAGGGGTGAATGTAGAAGTGTCTTCCCCATTACAAGAAATAACCTGCTTAGAAAAAATTTGCCTTCCTTCTCTCTGTTCTTGATCTTAATGGGTTGGGAGGTCCTAGTGCCTGAGGGTAGAATGCTTCCCCCATGGAATCGCAGCCATGGTTCCAATAAATTATAAGCTGAGCTTGCTGTTGGCTGTTATGGGAGCCTTCTTTACCTGAACCAGTAGAGAGGAGTCACTGTGTTACTAAGGGGAAACTGGAGTCCTGCTTGACTTGGGGACTGGAAGGACTGTTTGGAACTTGGGAGATTCCAAATATAGAAGCCCAGGGATATCTAACATATTCTGTCTTTTAGTCTTGATCATTAGAAAACTATAGCATCCAAATGGAGAAAGTGCCACCCAGTACTCTGATATCTTGTGGGTGATAATGAAGGTTTGGGTCACAACAGGTAAAGGACCTCATCCAACCATGATGCTGGCAGAGGATATGGAAAGCCTCAGAGAGGGGTAGATGGAACTAGAGTTACCACCTTAGGATAACAAGGTAAAGTATAGAATGGGGTCTTTAGAAGTTTTATTTTATATCAATTGTTTCTTTGCCTCTGCTTCCCTCCAATACCTTATAAGAATTCTGGTGGTGACTAAAGTTTTACATTTTGCATATTCTGTACAACAGAATTATCACTCTGAAACAATGTAATAGTTGAAGGACTTTGAAGATGCGGGTGGATAAAGGGTTGGATTGAGATGAATACTTTTTATTTGCCTCTCCCAATCCACACTCAGCCCTTCTCTGTCTTTCTTTTTCTGTGCCCTGTAAGACTGATCCTTACAGACCACATCAACTGGGTTTTCTCACTGCTGGCTTCCCAGAGGCCTGGCAGGACATCATAAAGTGGAAATAGGTAAATAGGTTATTTATTCTCCTACTTCCCTTTATGTCAAGTTGCAGGTTGGCAGTGATTGTGTCTCTGTCAAACATTGGTTTTCTGTGTCTTCGTTTGAGTTCCTCTGAAAGCAGCACCTGAGAAAAGAGTGTTGAGTGTTGGTGGTTTGCCTGGGAGTTGATAACAAGAAGCAGAAGGAAGGGAGAAAAGCCAATAGAGTGTTTATTAATAATCTGGTTATTGCCATGGACAACTGGGGCTCAGACATTTGGGCTACTCTCAGAGGAGCATGTACCTCACAAATTTCCACGGAGGCTGAGGAGTTTGGCCATTTATCCATTGACTCCTGTTCACTACTGATTGAAGTTGCTCCTGGAAACACCAATTCCATGCATTTCTGTGTTAGCTGAGTGGTCTTCTGCAGCCTTGGAGTAAGTGCCAAGCAGCACAGCACAGAAATTCGTATGGTCTCCCTGTGCTCTTGAACTGGGACCCTGATCAAGTGCATAGAACTGTCCACCACATGGTGCTAAAGTCAGGTGGACTGAAGGTCTATGGTGCAGTGTGTTACCAGCATCTTCTCACTCTTTCACAGCTCTGGAGTCCCATGTCTGCTGCTTTCGTTTGCCCTTTCAGACCTAATCATCACAACAGTGTCCTGCCCTTAGGAGCCCAGGGTGCTTCGCTGTCTTCCTTTCCCTAAGAAGATTATTATTAGTCCTTCCTTAAGCTCTCTCTCTTCAATCATTCTCTTGAGTGGACATCTCTTTTGTGCCAAAACCCTAACAAATGGAGAGAGTGAGTCTACAGAAGTACACATAAAATGAGCTAAAATTCAGTTACTTTAGAAAAGGTCTCGTGTTTCTATAGCCACCCACCATGCACATGTCAGCTTCTTATTGAACTGCTCAGAGCCATGGAATCAATTTTCTGGCTGCTCAAGAGCCAGAGACTTTGAGAAAGCACTTTTTATGCCAAGGAAACATGTGCTTTCTTTCAAAGCTAGCAAACAAATTCATTATTTAAAAATTATCTGTATGACTGAATTCAACCTGAAAAGTAGAATTTTTAAACAATGAAAATTGTATAATGTTTAATTTCCTGAAACAAGCAAAATGGACACTTATCATCCTGTTTGACTTCCCAGCATTCTTTGCTATATTTGGAGAATTTCCCACCTTACGACTCTTGGTGGCAGGGAGAAACAATTTTCCAGGCTCCCTTGCAGCAAGAGCATTTGCATGTGACTTACGCAGCACTGAGCAGACACGCTTATGCCAGCCACCTACCAAAGAGAGGACTAAAGGGGCAATGAAACAGGCATCCTTGTAGCAATGATGGCAGCCACAAAGGGCAGCTTCATCCATGTCCTCAGATGGCAGTGTCCCTGTTGTAGCACAACCATCCATGCCTAGCAGAAGTAGAAGCATGTGCCCAGCACTGGCAGTAGAGAGGTCTGCTTGGGACCAGTCTGGGCATGATTTTGGATGGGCTTGACTATGTAGATTCTAACCCTGGTTTGTTGGTCTGAGTTCTGTGATCCAGTCAATGCTTTTTAAATCCCCTGTCCCCTCCTTATAGATCGATTCACTGATTGCTATAATAGTTGGGTTCAGTTTCTATAGTTTGTAATAAGCATCCTCAAGTGAGAGGGAGGTTTTCATGAATAGCCCTTTGCAGTTAAATAAGTACTTTATAAAATTATTAGTAGAATTAATAGTGGAGTTAATAAGAGTAAAATAAACAGTGGCAGCAATGCTCAGTGCAAAGTGCCTTGTGAATCATTTATATATTTGTGTGCCTACAGGTATATGTGTGTGTGTGTATATATTTCTACATATCACAAATATAAAATTATGGGTTAATGAGGCCTGCCTGTGTGGAAGAAGATGGTAGGCTATGGAAGGCACCCCCCTTAGAGCCCCAAATGCAGGCCTGTCCTCCTTCTGTGGGAACAGAGGAGCTCCAGAAGGTCCAGAAGTGACAAAGGTGATAGCAGTAGGGCCCTCAGATCTTCTTACTTGCCCACCATTTATATTGTGCAGCCTTAAGATACCAAATCCAATTCTCCCACTTTCCCTATAGTTCCAATGTGTGTGTGTGTGTGTGTGTGTTGATATTTTAGGTCATTCCTCCTACCATTACCCACCTGCCTCTATCTCACTGAGTTCCATTGCTCAGTCACAGATCTCTGGAAGTCCCTCCATCTCCTAGAAATATCACCTCAATAAATTATAAAAACAGGGAGAAATCTACAATTTCATGTCCGTGCAAGGCACTCAATAAATGTCTGTGACCACATGCCAGCTCGAACCCAACTTGCCCAAACATTCTCTCCTCTTCCTGTTCGATATAGAGTGTGCTGATTGGATTGCACACTGAAACAAATTCAGCTGGATCTAAACAAAGTAAAGAGTCACCTTATCAAGTATAAAGGCCTGTGTGTCTCCATTTTCAATTCACACATACACTCAAATATTGAATGACTCTTGTCTTCTAAGTATGACACCAGTGACTGTTGCTATCACTACAGGGGTTTTAAAAGTCTGAACCAGCAGTTCTCAGAGTATGACCCCACCCCAACCAGCAGCAACAGCCTCATTGGGGAATATACTAGAAATGAAAATTCTCAGGCTGCACCCAGATCTACTGAATCAGAAACTCTTGGAGTGGAACCCAGAAACCCCTGTTTGAACAAGTGTCTCATGTGTTCTGGTGCACTCAAGTTTGAGAACACTTGCTCTAGGACAGTGGCTCTTCATTTTGGCTGCTCTTTAGAATCACCTGGGACACTCTTTCAGAATAGCAACAGCTGAGTCCCACCACTGACCAATTGAATCACAACCTCTGGGGGTAAGACCCAGGCGCTGGGAGATTTTAAAAGCTCTCCAGTTACTTCTGTTGAGAGGCCAAGGTTGAGAGTGATTGATCTAAACATTCACAGTCAGTATAGCCGTGGACTGTAAATAGGTCTAATACAAAGCAAACCGTGACAGCATTTTAGAATGGAGACACTAAAAAAGTTCTTTGCATAGTAAAAGGTAACCTGTAAATAATGCTAGCTGCTAGAACAGATAAGCTTCCTTGTTCCACTGGTTTTTACCATAAAATGTATTTCTTGCTCCTGTAACAGCCTGGTGCAGATCTGCAGATCTCTGCTTCAGGCAGCCACTCAGGTGGCCCAAGCTCCTTCCAAACTGTGGCTCCATCCTCCTGGATGTCCTCTGGGTTCTCCCTCTCCAGCTGGTGGGATGCAGCAGGAGAATAAGGATCTTAGCTTGTGTGGCCCCCACCAAGCTTCATGAGAGGGTGTGAACCCAGAAAGAAGAAACAGGGGGCTTTAGTAGGCAGCCCTGCCATTTCTCCTGTGATTTTCTTCAATTGACTGTCAACAAACATCTTGAGCAAGTGAACTCCAAGCTTCTTAGAAATATATGGACTTTGCATTCTCATTAGTAATACATGGACTTACCATGTGTTTCAGAAAGAAGGTGAATGAAGTTGTATGGGTAGTTATATAGTTAGTTATCCAAGTTGAGTAACTTGAGTACAGAAAATGTGAATGTTTGGGGCCATAGTGAAAATAGCAGGTCTTGAGGAGAAAGTTACACTAAATGGAAAATGAGGAGAAGACTGTTAGAACCCCCCAGAGGCATGAAGAAAGTGACTTTGCAAGCCTAGAAATAACTGAGATATTCAAGATGGGAAAACAACCTGACAAATGTCTGTGAATGTTTTCATAAACACGTTTAGGTCTGTTCAACCAAACTCTCCATATGCTGTGGGATGTGCCATTTCTCGGCTGTGCTGGCATCAGAAATCTGCCCCAGGGTTCGTGGGAGCTGCCTTCTGGGTTCTGTAGTGGCAAGTTGAGGGCAGCAATGATGGGCTGGGGGTGGTTAGGAAAGGCAGAGGTTCTGTGGGAGGTCAGGATAGTTATTTACAAGGCTTTGGGTATTTTAGGCAAACCATCTTAAAAGCTGATTTTTTCAAAGATGTGTCAACAGAGGTTTCAAAACTGGCCAGAGATGATGGCTCCTAGATGTAAGGCCAGTCAGCTACAGCTCCTGGAATCAGAATCTAAAATGTCCTTTCATTCCTTGATTCCAGAAAAAAATATACAGAGAAGCTGATGTTTTCTAGAAACTCATACTCTGGGGATGCCCTAGTGACCAGCCCAGAATGCATTGGCCCATCCCCCCTGAGCTTGCAGCCTGGTAGAGGTTGTATATGAATAATTGGTTCGTAGAGTGCAGTGTGATCCATCCTCTGGGGGGTCCTAGAGGATGCCCAGGGTGGCACTGATCTAGTCTATGGAGGAAAATGTGTACTGGTTATAACTGTACTTGTCTATGAATAGTGGACTCCATTTTCCACCTTAACCTCTCCCTGGACAAAGAACAGTGGCTTTAACAACTAAGAATTTATTTCCAGAAGTAGGTGGTTCTATGGGAGCTCAAAGATGCCATCAGGGTCTTTGCCCAGTCATTCTTAGCGCATAGATCTTGTCCTCATGATTGCAAAAAGGCTCTTAGAGTCACAGGCATCAGTTCTACATTTCACACAGTAAGAAGAGGAAGAGCAGATGGCAAAATGTCAAGTGAACCTGTTGGAGGTTTTCCAGAATCTCAATCCATTGCTTTCTTATCTTTTTGGCCACAACTGTGTCCCATGGCTACTCTAGATGCAAAGGTGGTGAGAAATGTATCTTTTGCCTCTAAACTTTGCCAACTCAGACTGAAATGAAGTTCTGTTCACAGGATGAAGGCAAAGTGGCTCCTGGGGAGCCATTACAACAACTTGTCCAGGGGGCAGGGCAGACGGAGGAAGTGAGGGCCACGTTGCTCAGCATTGTGCTCTTTCATAGCTCTGGCTGCTCTAGCCACTGCAGCTGATCCTAATGCTGGAGCCGGTCAAGGGGAAATCTGAAATCTCTTTACCATTCCTGCCATCTCAGGCAGGACCATCTCCTGTCCCGCTAGGTGTGCTCAATGTCTGCATGCAGCAGTGAACAAATTCCCCACCTCCAGAGATTTCCTACTTAGCAAAGAAGTTAAAAAAAAACACAACCTGAAAGCATTTCATGTTTTGTCACATCATATTAATTCCTACCAGCAAACTCTAGGGGAAAGGAAGTGTGTGGTCTCACTATGTGGATAAGAAAGCAGTAGGCCAGGGAGGGTAGTTTGCCCAAGGCCACAGTGCTGGCTCAGGGCAAAGATGACTAGGAACCAGGGCCTCTGCTGCCCAGGCCAGAGCTCCCTCCTCGCCAGAGCCACATCCTGCTGCTGGTGTGGATCCGTGAGCACTGCCTGCGCCGAGCAGGAGGAGGCTGAGAGCCTGGCTCCACTGAGAGAGAAGATTGGAGAAGGAGGGCGTGCTGGGGCCACAGGCGTTAGTCAGTGCTGGTGTCCAATGGGAGTCTAATTAGTCCCCCTGCCACACTCTCTAGTTCTTGCAGGGGAAGCAAGGGAGGTTTTCCCACAATAAGAGGCTTCAGGAAGGAGTTCCCGGGCCAAGACCTGTGAGGATAGTACCTCCCCAGACGAATTCTCTTTCTTCTCCCTGTCAGGCCTGGCTGGTTCCTTCCCCTCCACGTGGGGCTTGGGTAGTTTGGCCTTAATATTGTCCCTTCTTGCTCTCCTATGGGGCCACCTTGGCGGTCAGCAGCAAGTTCGCTTGGTTCAGGGTGGAGTTGCTCTGAAACACCCTTGGGAAGGAGAGGTCCTGGCCCTGACCCAGCACTTTCACTTTCCCTTCACTCCCTCCCAGCTGGGGCATTAGCAGTCTCTCCTGTCCTGCGCAGTCCTGGCAGCCGCTGCAGTGTTACATTCTAAAAGGAACTTACCCGCTTCCCGCTTGGACCAGCACCGGGGCACCAAGCCTGGCCCTGTGCTGGGTGTTTATGGAAGCTCGGGGAGGTGGCCATGCGGATGGGGTCCATGGGGCTGAGCCTTCAGCACTGCTCCTGCTGCCTGGGGTGCTCTTCCTACTCCTGCTGAGTCCTGTGTGTGACTTGGGATCCAGTTCAAGGTTACCTCCCTCAGCAGGTCTTCCCTGCCCCCTGCCTTCCCCCTATACACACTCTGACCAGGACTGGGGACGATCCCTCCCCACTACTCGCAGGTCTCAAAGCACTCAGGCTCTGGCTGCAGTGTATAATCTATTCATATGTTTCTCTCCTGCCTCCCCTTGATGATGAGATCCTTGCATTCTCCAGGTCTAAAACAGTGCCCAGCACTTAGTAGGCAGTCTGTACATACTGGGTAAATCAAGGACTCATTGTGGTACAGAACATTACAGAAGCATGTGGAAAAAGCTTCTGTCACATTCTGGAGGCACTTTAAGCCATGTTGCTGAAAGGGAGAGAAATAACAGTCCATTAATACTGTGTGCTGAGCACTATTTATATGCCCAGTACTATCACAGGCCCTTTGCACACACTGTCTCCTTGAATCCTCACATTAACCGTATGAGATCTGTGCTCTCTCCAGTTTTGCTTGTTAGATAACAGAGGTACAGAAAGGTTGAATAACTTGCTCAGGGTCCCACAGCCAGGAAGTGGTAGAGGAATTTCAACCGTGGAACTCAAGCTATTAGCCCTTTACCAGGCCTGCTGCACCTTCTCTGCTAGCTCCCCACCCTCCCAGCCACACAGAAGCCCAAACAGTATGAGTAAGACATCCTCTTGGGGATCAATTAGACAGAAAGACAAGACAGAGCCTGCCCTAGCCCTTAACACGCAATCCTAGTCCAGAGGCTGATGTGGGAGTGAGAGGCGGGACAGAAGCTCTGAGCACTGGCTAGAGGGGGGCTTGGAGAGCCTGCTGTAAAAAAGACACATCCTAACCCAGCCTGGGAGGGCACCGAGGAGCAGGCCCAACACTCGGGGCTGAGGAATGTGGGCTGCTTCTCAGTGATCCTGCCAGAAAGGGGCAAGGAGTGGCTGGGCAGAGACCCAGAGCCATGTCCGGGGAGTTGCTACCAGCTTCCCAACTACCTGAGGAGAAAAGCGCCTCTTGCTTATCAACCAAGGGTTGAAGGAGAAAGGGCTTAATAAGATACTGCTTCTGTGTTTGGAAGAGGGGATGGTGTTTGGAAGCTCTCCTATTCCAAGTGAGCTGGGACATAGAAAGCATCAGGGCAGGGCTTGCTGTCACCTACACACGTCTCCTCTCTATGCAGGCACTGCCACACCCTCTGAAATGACACCATTAGTGAGAAATTTGGAAACATTATCCCTTCCTATTCTCTCAAGATAAAAGAGTTGGTGTGGCCACAGAACTTGACAAGTCACTGAGAGCCTTCAGAGGCCTCATCTCAGTTGAAACTCCCAGGTCTATGAATGGGGCTGTTTAATTTAAGCACCCAAGTGACAAGGCTGTTTGAACACCACACAGACTGTTCCAATGGCACTTTTGATTAGTTATGGAACCCTGAGCAATTCACTTACCCTACCCTGGCCTCAGCTTTCTTTGCCTATAAGCGGGTTGATGAAAGCACCTACCTCATAGAGTGTTCTGGCTAAAGCAGTGACCGATGGGGTTGGGACAATGTTTGGCACATAGCAAGTGGTATGTAAACAGTCACTGTCACCCATTATCCCATTTTTTAGGTGAAGTAACACAAAGCTGAGAGAGGTGGAATGGCCTTTCCCAAGTCACACAACAGTTGGTGGCATAATGGAGATCTCTGTAGCCTAGTCTTCCAACTTCGAGGGGCCTGATGACCCCCCAGTGAGGAGGGATCCCCCTCCTTCTCCATCCTCCCAAAGTAGGGATACTTCCTGTCTTCAGGATAGAACAGAAAGGTGCCTGGTGGAGAGGATTAAAAAGAGGATGATGGAAAGGGAGAGCAAGGCTTGTTCACATTCTGCCTCATACCAGACCATTCAGATCAGAGCTCAGCAAACTTTTTCTGTGAAGAGCCAGATAGTAAATATTTTAGTCTTTGTGAGCCATCTGGCCTCTGTTGCAGCTACTCAACTCTGCTGCTATAGCCCAAAGGCAGCCATAGGGAATACATAAATAAGAGGGTAATATGGCTGTGTTCCAATAAAACTTTATTTAAGGACTGAAATTTGACTTTCATCTAATTTTCATGTATTGTGGAATACTGCCCTTTTAATTTTTTACAGCCATTTAAAAGTATTTTTAAAAAACCCCAAAACCCTTCTTAGTTCAAGGGCCATACAAAAACAAGCTGCATGCCAGATACCCAAGGGCAATAGTTTGCTGACCCCAGATGTAGAGGCTTAGAGTCAATTCATCCTGCTAGCATCGCTGAGATTCATTTTACACGCAGAGAAGCTGAAGCTTGGGGTGGCGGCTCCATAACCAGCCCAGGACACAGGGTAGTGGAGAACAGAGCTGGGATTCAGTATTTTGCTCTGCCCATCTGCTCCATGATGCCCTCCAATCTAGTTTCTCAGGTTCCCTCTACATTTGTCACCACCACGTGAAGACATTCGAAGACCAGCTCCTGTCCGGAGAAGCCATCCTAACAGAGGTATGGTTTCAATGCCAAATGATGGCACGTGCTGTACACAGGCCCTCTGGGGAAGCAGCGTCAATCAGCGGAACTTTGAGAGGTTGCCCCAGAAGGTGGCAAGGTCCAGCGAGGGCACTGAGCAGGTGCCCTAGTCCTGGTTAAGCATGTGGCACAGGACAACAGTTCCATTGAAATACACTCTCTCTGAGTTCCGTGGCACTGGTGGTGAGACCCACCACTCCCTGAAGTGTGCTCAGCAAGGCTGGCAGGTCTGCACGGCAGGCGGCCCCCACGGGATTACGGAAAGGTGGCTTGCTCTCAAGGACCTTGGTGTCCTAGCGGGCAAGTGGTGGCAAAATGTGAGTGAGGTGTGCGTGTCTGAAAGATAAAACCAGGCCAGGAGGTTTCCTGGAGGGTGTGGCCCGGGACTGGGAGAGTTCCCAAGAGGGTCAACTGGCCCTGATCTTGCTCCTTCAGCCTCGCCACACGCCAGACCTGAGGCTGGCGTCTGCCTCAGACCTCCAGACACACGCGCTGAGCCGGCTGTGAGGCTGGGGTCTGGCGTCTGGCCCTTGCTCCCTGGTGCGCACCGGAGACCCGGGAGGGCAGGGAGCCCAACTTGCTGTTTCCAGAGTGCAGAAAACCGCAGCTGCCGCTGCCCGCCCTCAGGTCTGAGCTTGCTTGGGCTTCACCGGAAAGGAGAACGCCCTGCCTTGTGCAATGGGTGCAGTCTGTTCTGGGAGCTTCAGCAACCAAGCCGGAGAGAGCGGGACTGGGGACTCTGACACCTGTCCATTTAGTTTGTACCCTTGAAAAATTGTTGTTTCAGAAATAAACTCTTGAAGTAGAAAAATTTTTAAATATGAGTAAAACAAAAGAAGAAACAAATGAAAACCCCCTATAATCCTGCCTCCCAGAAGTAAGTTTGTTGTACTTTGCCTTCCAGTCTTTCTTCTGCTTGTGTGTGTCTGTGTGCGCACGTGTGCACTCACTCCTTACCCAAATGGGATCATAGGATACATTCTGCTTGGGGAATCTGTTTCTTCTTCATTTCACACTATAGGATGAACATGTTTCCTTGTCAACATCTATTTTCCTTGCCAGGATTGTTGCCCATCACTTGTTATTGGCAAGTCCTCTTTCAAAGGTGTGCAGCCCTGGGTAGGGGTTGCTATGCCGACGGGATCACAGGATCCAGTCCTTTTTAGGTGAGAGCGCCGGGGCGGGCTCTGTGGTTTTGAGTAATGAAAAAGCCCCAGGCTTGCTGTTTGCAGCAAGAGTTCCTGCCCCAGCCAGCCCCACTCTGACTCATGGGGCCATCTTAGACTAGTCTCTTCATCCCTCTGGGCCTCAGTTTCTTTACCTATAAAACGGGATGGCTGGATTAAGGGCTGTGCCAAATCTAATGTTCCATGACTAAACATTTGCAGACTCGCGGGATTCCAGAAGCCTCTGGTAAATGTTTGCTGCTCAGAGGAAGTTGCTTCTCCACTGGCTCCAGGGTAGCTAAGCTGGGGGGGTCTCTGGAAACCCCCCTGGGGAGTGTCAGTGCCCTATGCTATGGTTCCCAGGACCTCCCAGGGCTTCCCAGCTGCTGGGTTCTCTCCATCCTCCTGTTCCTCACCCTGTGGAGAGGGAAGCAGCTGCTTCAGCGCCAGCACTGACCTCACAGCCACACTGCTTCTTGGTCATGGTATTAATAGCAGGAACCAGAGGCCAACAGCTGCCGATTACATTCTACAACGCAACCCACGTGACTGGGCAGAAAGCTTGGTCTGGGCCAGCACTGGGGCCACACTGTGCAGCTGACAGAATCTGGGAAGGGCCTGTGGGAAGCCCACTTGGCCGGGCAGGCTTTCTCCTATCACCCCCACCCTCACCCCTTGTCCCTTCCCCCTTTGCTTCTGGAGGAGCAGCTGGCTTTTGTCATCTGGTTTGATGAGATACTGCCATGAAACTTAGTAGCCAAGGCATTTACTGTGTGCAGGCTTCAAAGGGTCAGGAACGTTTTGAAATATAAGCACAGAATCCCTCTCTTGGGGGCTTGAACTGTTTGCCTTCCACATTCTCTTGCAGAAATAATAATAACCACTGCCACTGTAGCAACAATGCTACCATGTAGTAAGTGTTTGCTATGTGCTAGGCAATGCACCAGATGTTTCACTTGCTTCATCTTATTTAATCCTCATTAGACAACTCCTCAGAGTCAGGTGCAGCTATTATTACTCCCATTTTACAGATGAGGGCATTGGAGCTCAGAGGTTAAGCGATTTGCCCAAAGCTCCCAGTTAATGAGTTTCAGGACTACAGTTGGATTCAGGATGGTCTGACCTGGAGAGCTTGTTCTCTTTAGCACCCCACTCTTCTACCTCCTCGAATTTCATGCCTCCATAGGTCAGGACCCTCCCTCCATAGTTTCAGCTTTTTCTTATATGCTGAGAGTCCCACAGTGTTCACAGTTCTAGTGATCCCAGCCGTCTATGTGCCAAGTCCTGTTACTCACCAAGTACGTACCTCAAGTACGTAAGGTTTAGTCCCAAGCTAGAAGTTTAAAATTTCATCAATGAGACAGGGATACAAATCCTGTGGCCCTGGGATGCATTTATCTTTTCATGGTATTATGTAAAAACTGCATGTTTTAGAGCTATGCCTACTGTAATTTGAATACCACCTCTGCCATTTACTAGCTGTAACAAGTTTCTTATTTTTCTGCATCTGAGGTTCCTCATCTAGAAAACAGGGATAATATTATCCATTCTATGCTTTGACTCTTAGGATTAAAGAGAATATATATAAAGTCCTGTCACATAGTAGGTGTAAGTAAATGTTAGCTATTGTTACAATGATTACTGGGTTTGATTCCTCCTTATCCACTTACCAGTTATTTGACTGCATTGTTTACTTTTGCCATTCTGTGCCCGTTTCCTCCTTTGCAAAATGGGGATAATTATAGGAGGAAATGATTACACACTTATATCAGAGCAACAAATATTTACTAAGTATCTACTATGTACCTGACATATATTAACTGCTCAATCTATGCTAATTTTTTATTAACTATTATTATTTCTTTATTGACATCAGTTTATTATCAGTATCAATATTATTAGTAATGCATCTGACTTATGGATTCAAAGTCACCTCACTGACTCTCCTAAATGACCACATTTCTATTTATGTTTAAGTTTAAGCATTACATGTTCAAGTCATCCAAATTTACAACTTCAGAAGTATTTTTAAGTTTTCTTTCCCCATCCACAGTCATTCTGTCAGTCCTTTTGGGAATGTTTCTTCCACTGACACTCTCCTTTCCCATCTCACTGGCGTCATCCCTTAACAATCATTTATACCTGATAGGAATAACTATAGCAGCTCTTTTCCTGGGAGCCACCGTTGATGTGGGGAGAAGACTGTATGTACTGTACCACACTGCATATTATCAATCTTTAATTTTTAAAAAAATTTTCATTGTGGTAAAAAGCACATAACACAAATTTCACAATCTTGAACAGTTCTAAGTGTACAGGTCAATGGCATTACGTATATGCACATTGTGCAACCAATCTCCAGAACTTTTCCATCTTGCAAAACTTGAATTCTTTACCCACTAAGCAACAATTCTCCATTTTTCCCTCCCTCCAGCCCCTGACAATTGCTATTTATTTTGTTTCTATAAATTTGACTAGTCTCAGTACCTCACATAAGTGGATTCATCCAGTACTTGTCATTTTGTGACTGGCTAATTCACTGAGAATAAATAATGTCCTCAAGGTTCATCCATGTTGTAGCAGGTGTCAGCTTTCCTTTCTTTTCAAGGCAGAATAATGTACCATTGAACATATTTACATTTTGCTTATCCGTTCATCCATCAATAGACATGCGGGTTGCTTCCACATTTTGGCTGTTATGAATAATGCTGCTTTGAACATTGAACATAATTGTGCAAATATCTCTTCAAGATCCTGTTTTAAATTCTTTTATTTATATACCCAGAAATGGAATTACTAGGTCATATGGTAATTTTATTTTTAATTTTTTGAGGAACCACTATATTGTTTCTAGAATAGCTGCATCATTTTACCTTCCCACCAACAGTGAACTAGGGTTGCAATGTGTCCAAATCCTTGCCAGCCCTTGTTATATAGTAGCCATTCTGATGGGTGTGAGGTGATACCTCACTGTGATTTTGATTTGCATTTCCTTCATGACATTAGTGACATTGAGCGTCATTTCATGTGTTTTGCTGTAATCTGCTTTTATTTTTTTTAATTTTTTTTTCATTGTATTTGGAGGTCAAAGAGGAACTCTTATCTCAATGATGAGATGTTTCCACTTTCCAGTCTTACAAGGATGACCCTGACTTCGCAAACAGTTGCTCAAGTCTGGAATGAGTTAACCTCCACAGTTGCAGGGAAAGCTCAGGTTCTGATCACCATGCTCATCAGATGCAAGGCTTACATAGTATTTTGTAGTTCCCCCACATTATCTCACTTATCATCAGAGCAGCCTTGCAAAGTACAGAAGGCAGATGAGGAAACTGAGATTCAGAAATGAGAACACAGAAATGAAGGAGACAGTTCTTTAAAACAGTAACCACTAAAGCAAATGCCTAGTAATGCACAACAGACTTAACTGGCTGCCTACCCAACATCCGCTCTTCCCTTTTCCTTTTATCAGAGCCCTGGTTTTGTTAGGGTATCCACCCTCTCTAGTCATAGCTCTATGAATAGCTTTAAAACAATAAAGGTGGTTCCACACTCTTGCTTAGAGATTGGTTTATTGGTGCCCAATACAGTGTGAGGAAAGGTAACTTAGGAAAGATTTCCTCATTTAAAAAAAGGTAAAACAGAAATATCATCTCTTTGCTTTTCTGAATGAGTTGGTTCCTGGATGAGATGCCTGGAATTGCAAACTATTTTAGTACCACAAGCAGGAAGAGTCTTAGGATGAAGCCAAGGAGCAGTTGACAGAGTAGAAAGATAGAAAGAATCTGGGCTCAGTGCTACTGAGTCATTGTACCACATTAGGATTTTCCGTTGTTGTGACGTGAAATAATATATTTTCTTATTGCTCGGGCCAGTCTGCATTGAGATTTTTGTCTAGGGTTTTTTTGTTTTTATTTTTGTTTGCTTGCTTGTTTGTTTTTGCTGCTGACATAGTCCTGGTATATGATGGATGGAATTATAAACTGACAGGAACACAGCATGATAATATGACTCCATAGCTGTAAAAGTCAGAGCCTGCATCCCCATCCTGGGGATTCCAGCTGTAGGCCAGCACTGTTCCAGGGGGCTTGGGGATGAGAGAGAACAGGAAAGAAGGAAGGAGAGAGTAGGTCTCACCATAGCTATGAGGCAGCAGTAAAGGTCCAAGTGGTGAGACTGAACTGTTGTCATGTCCAGCGGGTCAGCATGGACTCAAATAATGGATCCAAAAAGAAACCTGTAGTTCCTGATATTTTCATGTTAAGGAAAGGCAGCTAATAATTCTGGCTTCTCTGATCATCCTTTGTTTCCTTTTGACTGACCGTTGAGTTTGGAGAAAAACTGAACATTCTCTAGTCGGCTCTTCCCCTTTCTCTCTCTTCCAAATATGCCTGCATGCAGCAAGGGTCCATTTGGGGTTACCATCCATTCTGTGGTAAGTGGGGAAAGTCTGAGGGCTTTTTTCACTGCTGTAAGTTCATTTCAAGGGGAACCATTAGAAAGTTCCCTGTGGTTACATATTTAAGCCATATTCTTTTCTTAGGCTTTTCCTAGTAATACAGCCAATATCTTGACCTCTAGCTATCTAACTCCTGAATATATTTCCTATTTGATGCTGAACTCAGGAAGGAAGGTAAAAGACATTATTCATTTGACTCCTACACCTTAACCCGAAACCCAAAATCAAAATCACTAAATATTTAAGACAAACCGTCATGTTACATCTACTAATCTAATGTTCCTGTATAGGCTGCTCCTCCTATTTACTTATAGTACCTGCAGAATGGGGGAGAGGGTGTTTTCCTATGCTGATGTGGTCTGGAGTATGGTTTCCAAAACCAATAGGGCCAGGGTCCCACAGAGGCTCTAAAAGAAATCAAATCAAGACTGAGATTTGACTGACAGTTCAGACTCAGGACCAGGTAGTTGGTTTAGGAAGGGGGCACGTGGCACAGCTGAGGGGTATGAGTGAAGTGAGATCTGAAATCATTTGACTGGTTGGATTATTGCAAACTGGGTTAAGTTTGCCTTGAGAAAACACTTGGGGTTTCAGCCTCATGGTGTTGAGTCAGCTTAGTAGTGTAAAGGAACAGAAAAATAGTATCACTAGTCATCCTAGCAGCATAGTATTAATAGATGTACTAGATCTAGTAATCGTTAAGATATATGGAATCTATGTTATATGTTATTTTATCCATCCTCACCACAACCCTATGGGTTGAGTATTATGGTAGCCTTGTAAATATTTGAGGAAATTGAGGCATCAGAAGATTAGGTATGTGTAGTGTGCCCAAGGTCATGCCAAACCTGAGTTTTTAACCTGGTCACAGGGATGCTACTCTTCACATTAACTCCATATTACAATGCAACTGTTCATGACCCTTCTCATTCCTGATAAATTTTCTGTGGAAATCATTCAATAGAAGCAAAAAACTGCATGCATAAAAATTTCTGTTAGAATGTTTTATAGAATTGTGACCAGGGGGAAACAACTTAAATGTATATCAGCAGGAAAATACGTTAATACATTATGCTGCATCCAACTAATGGAACACTAGGCATAGTTTTAAAATAATAATTCTGGAATTTATGTTGAAAAATGAACACTATAGAATAAATGCTAGGGAAACAAAGCAGAGGAGAAAATGGTATGTACACCATGATGACAATAGTTAAAAAAACCCTCCTCACATGTGATCAAAAACTGAAAGGAACTATGCAAAACCACAAATAATTTGTCAACATGTGGGACCTAGGTGAATTTTTTTCATGGTTATTCAAAGTGTTTCCAACATTGCAGAGGCACTGCCTTGTCGATAGAAACAGAGCAGAACTGCATGGGATGCTGTAGGCAGAATCATGGGAGTAAGCACCAGTTAGTTCATTGGTGGGGAGAAGGGTCACTGGGCATTTCTGGGGAAGCTTGATGCAGCTCTGCCTCTGTCCTGTCTGCACATATAAGCCTGACCTTGAGAAGGCTGAAGCCAGTTCTCCTCCTCTCCCTATCCCAGGTCTCCTTTTAACTTGAAGTAGACTGATGTTGGGAGTGCAGGTTCCTATAAGCATCCCCCAGAGGAGAGAAGCTTTGGCCCTGACTCTGACAGCTTGACTCCTGAAGCTCCATGTAACGGGGTCAATTTATGGAACTTGCTCATGGTGCTGGTGACATCACAAGATGTGGGCAGAGAAGCACATGGGGCCGGGCAGGGGAGGAGAGGAAGATGGATATATATCATAAACTTTTCTAGAGGAAACTAAATGCAAAAGAGTAAAGGGCAGGAAAGAGAGAAACAAACACTGAGTTGTCAGAGGTTAAGAGACTTTCTCGGATGGTTAAGACAGAGAAATGCATTCTGGTTAGCCTGTTTCTTCCATCCGTAGTGACCCTCATTGCAGGGGAATGAACAAGGGATTTGATTTGAGACCAGTTTCCATTGCTGATTTCATTGCTATGTAACCTCTGATCCTCAGATCCTTTATTTTTAAGTGTCAATAGGCATTTTCCTCCACTTAATCCAGTGAGATGACCTGAAGAAGCCCTTCTCTCGGTGCCTGCCCAATAATATCAATGATCCTTCGGCTGTCCCTCATTTCTGTCTGCATAGACATGGGTCTCTGTAACTACCAAGACAGCAAAGCATTTCCTGTGCCCTCCCCGCCCATCCAGTGGGCTAACTCCCCATCATTCTGCCTTCCCTTCCGGCAAAGGACCAGGGTAGCCTGTCACTGCTTCCTGAGGGGAGGGAAAGGTGTGGAGTGGGGATGTCCTGAGGGCTGTACCCCAGGCCCGTCCTTCTGCTCAGAGGCTGAGTTCCAGATTGCATGTGATGAAAATGAAACCTGTGAAGAGCTGAATCAGGCTGCTAGGGGCTGACACTGTGGGTGGGGAAAGGGAAAGGGGCAAACCCTGCCTGAGAAGGTGGCAGACGGGCAGACCAAGGTCCAGGGGTGAGAGTGAGGTTCTAAGAAAGAGCATCTATGTGGCTGATGGGAGGAGAAGTGAGCCAAAAGATGGGAATGAAGGGAAAGTGGGGAGAGGTAGGCAACAAGGATGTGAGGAGGGCAGGAGAAAAGTGAAAGGGAGACAAGTCAAGAGGAAACAGAAGTTAAAAGAAGATAGAAAGAATGGGGGTGAGAAGCTGATAGAATTTCCATCATTGCTCTGCAGTCAGCAGACATCCACCCAGCAGTGTCGGGGCATCACGGTACAGTGCTAAGGCGCTGCTTGCGGGGCACGGGGCTGTTTCTCCACAAGGTGAAGCAAGGGGAGGGCCGTTGTTGGTTGGTTTGTCTGTGGTGGTACATGATGCCCCTGTCCTGGGGTTCCCTCTGCCCCACAAGGCTGGGACAGAATAAAGAAGATTTTCCATCCGTGGACTAGGGCCAGCCATGCCTGGAACAGTGCCCCCCAGTCAGTCGTTGGCACAGTCCCACCTGGACTGGGAAAGGGAACAGTGCTCGCTTCTGAGGCCCAGTTAGCTACCACCAGGGCAAAGCCAATACGTTAGGTGCACCCTCTCCTGGGCTTTCCCTCTGCCCCTTCCCAAGTGATTGGATCCCCAGGCCCTCTTCCCTACCCACCACTCCCCAGGCAAACTTGCTGCTGGTAAGGAATGATCTTCTAACCTCACTGACCCAGAGGCTAAAGTGGCTGGTGAGGCTTTAAAAGTTCAGAGGGTAGATCTTGGGGCACCCGCTGGCTGGCAGAAGAGGGGCCGATAGGACCATCTCTAAAGGATGTCACATGGTGGCCCTGCCTCCTGCTGCCCAGGTTCTGTCACCATGTCTCACATCACTTTTCAATGGCCACCTGACCAGGCCACTCACAGAACCTGTAAGACTGTGCCAGATCCCGCTCGGCCCCACTTCCCACAGGAATGGGGTGAAAAAGGGTGGGTGGGACCTCCCTTCCAGTTCTACCACAGGCTGAACGGGTCCACTGAGCCAGTGGTGGAGATTGCCCTCAGGACCAGGCCGTTACCCTAGAGATGACGTCAGAGCCACTCAGGGAGGGTGTGTCTCTGTGAGCGCCCACACACCTGGATACACCAAGTATGCTTACTGCATCTTAGTATGTTTTTAAAATAAGATTATTGTTTGATTTAAAAGTAATAGATATATTTTACAATATATATACAAACCTCTAGTGGAGAAAATTTGAATCGCCAGTAATGTAATAGTATTGTGATTATGCTATTTTAAAGAGCCCTTATCTTTTAGAGATACATATTGTAATATTTATAGGTAAAAAGATAGAGTGTCTGGGATTTGTTTAAAAATAATCTAATAGAGAGGAAGGAAGAGGTACAATTAGGTAAAATAGGTCATGAGTTGGTAATTGTTGAAGCTGGGTGATAGGTATATGGGAATTTATTACCTTTCCTCACTATCTCTCTACATATTTATGACTGAAATTTTCCATAATTAAAAGTTTCTTTCAAAAAGGTTTCCATCTTCTTTTTATGCCATATGTAACCTTCCATTAAATCTTCATTTACTTATTTGGAAAAAAATCACCAGTAATCCCACACCATATTTTTCAGTCTTTTTCTATACACAGAAACTGTAGTCTATTGAGATTTGTAACAATGTGTTGAAAGTAATACCCTGTTTATTTGCTCAGTATTAATATTTTTCATACTCTATTACAGGAATTTAAACATTTTGTTTAGTACTAACTTTTTGAGAAATTTCTAAATAAGTGAGGGGGGAATGTCTCTGGTTGAATGATTTTGGGAAAAGCTGCATACTGTATTTCCCTTGGAAACCTTCAGCATAGATTATCACTGAAGTATATGCCACTGAAGAGTAGGGACTACATGAGTGTGCTTGCCCCTGACCCACTGTGCTGAGCGGTGCCTGGCACTAGCAGACAACAAACAGTTGGTGTGTGAAAAAATAAGGCAAAGCTCTGCCATAAAGACACCCGTTAACCTCTATTTAATCTAATATTTTCCAAACATATTTGTCTATGCAAGAATTTCATGGAGGAGCACTCTTCTATTAATATCCCTGGAAATTAGTATTTCAGGAAATAGTCTCAAGCATTTATAAATAGGATTCAAACTAGTCCCACAAGGTCCCAGTGAGTTGGCCAAGAAAGGCACAGGTTTATAGTCTGGGACTACAAGGACGATTTCCTTTCCTGTAAACTGTGTCCAAGGTCCCAGATGGCTGATCTTGGAATCAAACCCATGCTGGCACTCTGTTCTCTTTCTTTTTGCCCAAAACCTTCTCTGGATGTCTGCAATTGGACTTAACCAGTATTCAAGTGGAGGACAAAGAAGGAAAGTGAACAGGGACTCTTGGAAGGTGAAAGCATGCTCAGTGAGTGAGGGTTAGCTGAGTGTCTCCCTTTTCATCACTGTGGCATCGTAGGTAGAATAACCCTGGAGGAAAAGTGAAGAAACAGTTCTAGACTAGGACATCTACTTGAGGAACTCTACATCAGGAGAAGGAATGTGGGAAAAGGACACAGAGCAGGAAGCAGGTGTGGAGAAAAGTGTGGTACAGACAACAGCTTATTAAACTTCACTTTCTCCTCTTTCCCCTGGACTCAGAGCCTGACTACATTTCTTGGTAGTTAGGTGTGGCTAGGGCTGGGTTTCTAGCCAATGAGATGGAAATGGAAATGATGATCCCATACCAGGCCTGGCTCACAAAAACCTCACAAACAGTGCTCCTCCGTACTCTTTCTCCTTCCAACTGAATGGGAGTGACCCAGCGAATTTGGAAATCTCGTGTTGAGAATTGCAGGGCGTCTGTCAGCTTGAATCATCCTTCGCCATCATCTTATCTACACAGAAGCACTTATGAGTGCTAGATGACCCAAAGTGTGTTTGAGCCATTATATATTGTTGAATTAATTTGTTAGTAGCTCATATTAGACCACAAAATACAGGAAGAGACATTCATCTGAAAGGCAAGATGAAAGATGGGCTGGGTGGCTATAAGGCCAACAGAGGAGGAAATTAAAGGAAGGGTAAATGCCAATAACAGCACTACGTCTGGATGAATACTTGGAACTTGAGCCATGAGGAGGTTGGCTGGCAGATGATGAGCTTCTGAGAATAACTTTCTGGGTAAAGGGGAGAACCGTATGATAAATAACCTTTTCTCCCCGCCTACCTCCTTGCTTCAGCTTTGCACATTGTCATGTGAGGACTTAATGCCTAGATCTGCAGCCATGATTTGGTGACATGAGGCAAACAGCATGAGAATGGAATCTGGCATGCTAAGAATAGTACATAAGAATGAACAGATTTCATATGTATGACAGTGTCATTGATTTAGTGAACCAACGCGGAAACTACTTTTCTCGGTACTTTTTGTTAATAAAACAATAAAGACTTTCTTTAAAAAAAAAGTAACAACAATTTTTTAGACTCTGCTCTATTGCCAACCCTAAGCTAAATAGGTACATTATTACATTGGGTATTTTAATTTTCACAGTAATTACATAAAGCATTAAACAAGGAACTTAAGCTCTGAGAAGCTGAGTAAATTGCCCAAGGTTACACAGCAAATAAATAATGCTCTTCAGCATCATGTGATAGTACATCAAAATTTGTAAGTTTAAAGAGCCAAATAAGAAGACTAGTGGATGGGCTTGGACCAGAGAAAGGGAAGGGTTTAATGGGCATGGGGTAGAGAGGACTGAGCTAGAGGGTGGCCTTATAACAGAACTATCCCTCAAGATCTTGCTCAGGCATCCCTTCTCTGTAGAGCTATTCTGAACTACACCAGTAGCTCTCACTACTTTTGGAACTCCTTTATTATGCCCTACTCCTCATTCAGCTCACTGAAAACTACCTTGGGAGAGTTACTTGGACTTCCTTTAAACTTGACATATGTGCTAGATTTTTACTGCTTACTTATATTAGATTCCCCTCTACCTTTAGGCACATGGGAGAATTACCCTCTCTTAGCCCCCTTGCAGTTAGATGGAGTCATCCAACTGGTTTTAGCCAATGGGTTGTGAGCAGAAATGACATGTATTATTTCTGAGCCAAAGCACTTAATCACTGGTATGAGGTCCTGTACTGTTCTCTTTCTCTGATACAGAAACTGTGTTAAAATGGTTTTTGAGTTTTTGCCATAAACTCAAAAGCCCACAGTCACTCAGCTATTGCATGGAAGGCAGCTGCCTTGAAGAATTGCCTGGACCCAGCAGGCTTTGCATGGCAAGAGGTCACTCAGATGATTGTGTTAAGCCATTGAGATTTTAGTGATGTTATTACTACAGCATAATCTGGACTATCCTGATCAATCCAAATTCATATTCCATCCTGATCAGTGATGGCCAATATTGATCATTAGTGTTACCATTGTCCCATCCTGTATCTGTGATATATACTATTAACCCATCACTGAACTCTTATTCATTGAGCTGTAAGGCCTCAGAATCTTTGTTATCAAAGAGATCTAAGCAGCCCCTACCAGTTGATTAGAACTGGAAAATAAAGGAAACCCACCAAAATCATTCCACTGTAATCATCATAAAATCCAGAACTGTTTACTGTAGTCTGAAACTCCATACAAGAGCCAGAACTGACCCTCCTCTACAATCCCAATTCCTACCACTTCCTTTCTCATTCACTCTGCTCCAGCCACACTGGCCTTTTATGTTCTTCAAACACATTAAGAATATTCTCATCTCAAGCCTTTACATTTGCTGTGACTTCTTTTTTGAAAGCATTTCTCTCATATTTTTGCAAGTTTGGCTTAACTGTTAACTCTTCACACAGACTCACCTTCTCAAAGTTATTGTGCACCCTCTACCCACCTCCTCAATGACAGTTAAACTTTAGTTTATCTATTTCCTTTGTTTTTTTGAAGTACCTTAGAATAGTACCTTGTGCATTGAGATGCTTACTAAATATTTCCAGAACTAATGAAGGCAACTGATCTGCCAGCCCTGATCTAGATCATGATCTTTTGAGGCAGGTCCAGTTCATCTTTGGCTTTTTCTCAGTGCTTAGTCCATGTAATATATACAGTAGGTGTCCATTAAATTCTGATTGATGGTTAAAAGAGTTTTATTTCCCTTCCCATCATGGTAGATTCACATACTTGCCCTTGGTCCTTCCTCCACCTCTTATACACTCTATGATGTCTCTCCGTCACTATATCCTCTCCCAATTAAGTTCAAGTCTCTTTCTCATCCTGCAATGCCTCCTAAAGCAGCAGTCAGCTGTGCCTGAGAAACAGTATCCAGCAACAAAATGGGCTTTGGCCTGGCCTCACATCCAAGTTCAGTAGCTTTACCTTTTTCTGCAGGAGTTAACACTAAATCCTATCCAGACTTGGCTGGAGCCTTGTTCTTGTACATTGAAGCCCAGAAGTTTTTTATCCTTTGGGTGTTTTGAAGAGAAGCAGCTGTTACCACTTGCCAGCTGAAAGACTTTGCCTTTGAAATAGTCTGTGAGGCATGTTTAGGAAGAAAGGGCTTTCTGGAGAAGGTTTGAGAAGACAAGGCTCAGAAGACCTGCTGCTCATTTGGATTGTCATGTAACTGTAGGCAAGTCATCAGAGACGTCTAGTTTCTATAACAATGAAGGAGAAACAATTGCATTCTTGGCGTATAATTGGATGATAAGAGGGAGAGGTCATAGGTGAGGTCAGATAATAAGAAGAAAATGGAACTTAGAAATCAGAAGACCTGGGATTTATAGTCAGACTCCTGAGTTCAAGACCCAGTAGTAGGCACATCCCTGTCATTTGAGTCTCTTTATATGCCCTCTTATATTCATCTAGTCTTTTTGGTTGTAACAGAAACTAGTTTAAGCTAACACAGGAAAATGAAAGGGTTTATAATAAGGACACTAGGGTACCTCACAGAAGTCATAAGCAAGGATGCAATCAGGTGTCAAGAATGAAATAGAGCAAGGAAACTGCAAAGTGTCAGAACTTGAGGTTTTTCTACTTCTCTCTGAGCATTCTCCTTTCTTCTGCTTCTCTATTGACATGGAAGTATATGGCTCCCCCACAGCTTCCAATTTTGTGCTTATGAGTTCAGCCTCACTATAATCCCAAAATTCTGGAATAACAACTTGCATCAGGTATCTAGCACTGGGTCCAATCAGCCATGGACATGGGAGGTAGTAAAATTATGGCTGCTGGGGTATGCCTTTGAGCATCTGGATGCAATATTCAGAGAAGGAACTATAACTTGTGGGTTGGGCCAGCAAACCAGAAAGTCTCTTATGAAGAGTACTGACACTAAGTAAACTCTTAAGTGCCATAAACAAAAAATGGTGTTCATTTCTATGTAGGACATACAACTATCTTACAATTTTACTATAAGAAAGGAAAGTCATGCAAATCTAAAATTTTCTCATAAGTAACTAAGATCTGAGTCCATGCATTTAAAGTTGTTTTATCCTTATCCTCTTATTCTATGAGTCTAACTTTTCAGGGACCTGTAAGAATCAATATTCTCCATTCTGTACCTTAGCAACCTCTTCTCCACCTCCCCAACTCTGGCAAAAGCTTCCAAAGGAGATCTTCCTTCTTAAAAGAAACTGGCTGGAATAAAACTCAATGAAAGCTAATTAATTCAGACTCCATTGACTTAGCACCTTTGCTAGATCAGGAATCAGGAAGGCATCAAAATGTTTTATCCCTACATATCTTAATGGCAAGAAAGATTTCCTTTAAATAAAACGAATATGAACTTTGGAAAAATCACCTAACCTTCCTAAGCCTTGGTGTCTTTATCTGTAAAATAGCATAAGGATTGCTCACAGAGTTGTTGGGATAATTAGGTGTGGCATGTGCTAAGTTCTGGTGGTTAGCTGCAAAGTTGACAGTAATGGTGGTTGCAGTGATGGAAGTGGTGGTGGTGATGGTGATGGTGGTGGTGATGATGATGGTAGTGATGGTGGTGGTGGTGATGGTGGTGGTAGTGGTGGTGTTGGTGATGGTGGTGCTGATGGTGCTGGTGGTTGTGATGGTGGTGGTGGTGATGGTAGTGGTGGTGGTGGCTGTGATGGTGGTGGTGGTGATAATGATGGTAGTGGTGATGGTAGTGGTGATGGTGGTGGTGGTGATGGTGGTGGTGATGGTGGTGGTGGTGGTAAAGGTGGTGATGGTGGTTTGATGGTGGTAGCGGTGATGATGGTGGTGGTGGTGATGGTGGTGATGGTGGTGGTACTGGTGGTGATAGCAGCAGTGATGGAGTGTTGATGATTAGTTATGCCGGAACCAAGAATATTTAAATTTTGCTCAGCACATAGTAGTTGTATAATGAATGAATGAAGAGAACAATTTTCAGACAAGTCAAAGGAATAAATTACCATTTATACTTCAACCATGGATGTGACCAACACAAATCATGCTTAAACATGCAGATCCCATAAGCTTTCCAATAGATGTTTGTCTAACAATTTGCACGAAGTGGAGAGGAGTAAATATTTTTGTTACTACATGTACTTTAAAGGAATACAATTACATTTCTTTTAAATAAGAGTGCACACAATATCAACTTGTGTCTTCCTCACAATTAGTATGCTAGATAAAATGACACACCATTCTAATTTCATCTTCAGAAATTCACATTTCTAAATGAATTACCACCCAATGGTGGGATTTGGTCCTAATGGCATATTATTTTAACTTCTAAAGGTCTGTGTAAAAGCATTTTGCAGCTGACATGGACATATCTAGACTCTAGAGATACCCTGTACCATAGACTTTTCCAGGGTACAGTAGCCATACTAACTACTGTATTTGTCATAATTTGAAAGCTTCAGTAATCCTAAAGGCTCAACTCAGTAACCACACTTGGTTAGCTCGAGACAAATCAGTCATTCAACATCATTCATTTACCATGAAGATTGCTTCCCAAATTACCAGTTAATTGAGACTTTACTAATAATTATTTCATGAGAGCATTTTTACCCTTCCTCATTTGCATGTGTAGAATTGTCACTGTAAGGATGAACTAAGAATGGATTTTTTTTTTTAGTTAAAGTTGAACTGGATGGCACTTTTTCTTTATCTTGCCAGATTTCTCCTTCTCTGGAAAGCAGCCCATTGAAGGAATCGAATGTTATCCCTTTAAAAGAGCCTGGTGGCCTGCTTGTTTATAATCCTCAAACCCCATGATTCAGTCCCAAGTCACCTGCCCTGCTCCAGACACTCCTGCTCACATTTGGTTTAGATTTGACTTCCCTTTGCTTAAGAAAAACAAGATTTACCCCTCGTTAGAAGCCAGAAGGCCCCAATATTTTAGAAATATTTGCCAGAGTGAACCATGTTCTGACTCCACTGGGTCTTCTATGGCCATCCAGATATGACACTGCTGCTTGCATTTGTTTAAAAAGTGTCAGATTGTCTAAGTGCTTCCACCTATTGGCTCATATGACTTATCTGAAGTCTCCCTATAAAGTGTCAGGAAGAAAAAGAACAGTGGTCATTCATGCATTTATGTAATGCTTATTTACTGAACATAGTACATACATGTCCCTGTCCTTAAGTAGCTTAGAGGTGGTGGGTCAGAGGGTTCCACCATGAGGCAGGCACCCCAGTGAAGAGTCTTGATGCCTTCTTTCCCTTAATATTCATAGTAAACTATTAACTTCATTTTGGGGACAGGATAACCGAAACTCCCAGAGGTTAAGTGGCCTGAGTAAAGTCACCCAGCTGATAAGGGGGAGAGCCATTGCTCAGACATGGGCTTTCTCTGTTGAAGGCTGCTGAGTGCATCCTGGATTCTTTCCAAACAGTCTGATCTCATGTTATCCCAGATCAATTCAAATGTTCTTTTTTCCAGTTTCCCACATCCTGGTTTTGCTTAGAAAGGTATCTGGTGCAAGACACGATATTCAAAATTAATAACGTTAAGAATTTAATCTTTATAAAGGCTCAAAGAAGAGCATAGGAAGGTCTTCATGATACCAGTCTGTGAGTGGGGGTATCTGGAGTAGAAAGAAGATGAGAGGGTTAGCTCAGAAAGGTGATCCAGGAATTCCCAAAGGTTGGCCCTGACTCAGTAAGTCACCAGGTCAGCTTGAAATGAGTCACTCGTGGCGTAGGGGCAAACAATCTCAGTCCCTCACCAAACTATCGGGAAGCAGGCAGGCAAAATATTTCCTCCTGGGAGAATAATCCTAATTACAACCCTGAGAATTTGCATGCCCCTCTACAGTTTGCAAAGCACTTTCCCACCCATTTCTTCACTTGCTGATTGTTTACTGCACAAATGCAGAAGGGAACAGGGTTCAAGATGACATAGTCTAGTGGTTTTTGTATGTTTTTTAAAAGTAAAGTCCTTTGTCAAAATGAAATCTCACAAATAGTCCAGTGTTTAAATTTGATGGGCATGGAACTGCTGTGGTTGGGATGGGGAGCGGGTGGGGGAGGCACAGCCCAAGCTTTGGCTTTTGCTTTGACCTCTGTGTCTATTTCTGAAGGGTCTCCAAGGAATCTCCAAGTTCCATGAAACACACTAAGACAAACCCATCCCACTTCATTCCCCTTCTCCAGAGAAAGGAAATTGAAAGCCCTGGAGGTAACTTGAGACACCAGGACTGCTTCTTGTCCCATGCTCTTTCCATGGAAATCACCAGGGCTGGTTTCCCAGCTGGCTAAAACCTGAAGATCTCCCCAGGAGCCAGTTTGTCCCCACCCCTGTTGTTCCAGGGAAGTGCCCTCTTGGTCACAGACTGCAACAGGGATAACTCTGTTCCTACTGGAAGCATTTTTCAAGGTGCCTGCTCTTCAGGTGCAGCTCAGAGACAGTCTCCATTTCAGGAGGCCAGACCTTGAGTCATGTAATGCCAGTTGCTGAATGTTTGGGGAACAGGTCCAGTGATTTTTTCAGGCCCCAGTAATCTCCCTGAGGGTACAGGAGGAGCAGCCTATAGTCAAACGGGCTCTTCCCAACTCAAAAACTTACTTGAACTAGACAGTGGTTGCTATTGGCTGAATATTTGTTTTCCCCCACCATACCTCTCCAAAAATATTTGTTACGTGGACATCCTAACCCTCAGTGTGAGAATATTAGGTGGTGGGGCTTTGGGAAGTAATTAGGTCATGAGGGTGGAGCCCTTATGAATGGGATTAGTGCCTTTTCAAGAAGAGACACACAAGAGAGCTTGTCTCCCACACCCCATCACACTCTTAATCTCTCTCTGTCTCTCCTTCATGTGAGGATAGGAAAAGACAGCCATCTGCAAACCAGAAAGAGTGGGATTACCAGACCCAGACCATGTTGGCACCCTGATCTCAGACTTCCCAGCCTTCTGATCTGTGAGAAATACATTTCTGTTGTTTAAGACACCCAGTCTATGAGATTCTGTTATAGCAGTCCCAATTGATTAAGACAGTGGTGATGGCTGTATAATTTTGCAAATGTACTAAACAATACCAAATGGTTAAAATGGTAAATTTCGTGTCGTGTGTATTTTAGCACAATAATAATAGTAACAATGACAACAACAATATTAAAACTTACATTGCCTCCCTGTTTCCTAGGGATCAAGTTCAAACTTCCTGGTGTAGTTTAGACATGGCTTCTGACTACCTCTTTAGCCTCATGGCTTGCTGTCTCCCTCCTGACTTTTTCATCTGATCAAATGTTCAAGTCATCCCAAACTGCTCTCCATTGCCTGAACCAGCCGTGCGCTTTTACATTTCCATGCTCACTCACAGTTTTGCTTTTAGTAACAATAGCGAACACTTAGATAGTGCTTACTGTGTGCAGGACTTTTGTCGTTTAATCCTCACCGGTTCTATGAGATAGATATTGTTTTGACCCCATTTTAGGCTTGAGGAAATTCAGGCACAGAAAGGCTAACCAGTAAGGTCACACAGTAGTAAGAGCCAGGGCAAAGTGTGACCCAGGGCTTTCTGGCTCCAGAATCCTTGCTATTGATCACTGTAAGCACTGCCTGTGAGTCTCTTGTCTCTGTACTTTCTTCTGAAGAATTCCTCCTCTCCCTTCAAAACCTGGCTAAAATATCATCTCCACTGTGAAGCCCCCTGTTGTTCCCCAGGCAAGGGTGCAATTCTCTTCTCTAGGATCAATAGCACTCTGCACACACATATTTTGCAGCATGCTTCATATTGTGTGGTAGCAGCCTGCTTGTGAGTTTGATTCCCTGCCAAAGTGAGAGACCCTGAAGATGGCGCAGGTCCTCTTTATCTTGAACCCCTTGAGCACTTACTTGTACATGTTCACTGAATGATAGGCAGGGGCACTTCCTCTCAATTTTTCAACTTCTTTCAATAAATAATAAACTAAAAAAGGAATTACTCTCCCTCAGAAATTCTGGCATCGCTCCATCAGGGTTCTGCCACAGACACTGGTAGCCACTATCATTCTCTGTGTATCTTACCAGGCAAGAAGTCCATTCAGATTTACTTGCAGGAATCCACACTAATAATAAATACTGCGATTGATTTTCAAATATTAAATCACTGTGTATTATAGGTAGAGATGAAATGATAATGCAAGTGTTGTTTTTCAAACTCAAAATGCCTTCCCTGGATCATATGACACTCTCTTCCCCTTTAGGGATATACTAAGTAGGTTAGATGCAGGAAATAGATTAATATTTATATAGATAGCAGTATAAATTGGGAGTAAGAAAGAATGGATGGATGTATAGGTGGATGAGAAGATGAAGTGATGAATGAATATGTCGATGATGGAGGGGTGGGCCGTGGATAAATACATTATGAACAGATAGATGCGGGTGGATGGATGGAGAAGAGAATAATGTACAGATGGATATGGGTTTATGAAGAACTTTTTATGTAAAAAAGGATGTATGGAAAAATGGATGAGAAGTTGTTTGGGAGAGTGGTTGAAAGAATGTGTGTTTGGATGGATGGATAGATGAAAGGATGTAAAGGATGTGTAGTTGGAAAAATGGATGGACGGAAGGATGGATGTGAGCGCAAAACGGATGGGCAGGATGGTGGATAGATGTGTGAGCCCTGGAGCTAAAGAAAGATGTGGATAAATGAATGGGTCGATGGAAGGATGAGTGAGTGTGGGTGTGTTGATGGATGAATGGGTGGATGGATCCAGGTGCCAGGCTGGGACAGGAGGATGACACATTGGTTAGTGGAACCAAATACCAGCCTCATAACTGGCCATCCTAAGCTTCCTCTGAGCAGTCCTGGTGAGTGAAACGCCACCTGAGCAAGTGGACTTCGCTTCTAGTTCAAGGGAAGAACAATGAGCGCTTCCTCTTTTGGGGGGGGATTAGAAGCTCCCCCGCCCGCCCCCACCCCTTCCCAGGGCAAGACCTCCCACTATTCTAGCTCCTCTCCCGGAATATCCAGCTGCCTGTGAGTCTGGAATCATTCCCCAGACAGATTCAAAGAGCAACAGCAGAGAGGAGTGGCCAGAGGCTGAACCCAGTGGGGCAAGGAATCAGGACTGCCATCTCCCTTCCGCCCTTAGCCGCACTCCGGGCCGGCGGGATGAGGGGCCGGAGAAGAAAGCCGGCGGGTCCCGGTGCCTACGCCCGCGCAGGTGGCCAGGAGTTGCCATATCGATAAAGAGCGCGGCGGGGGTGGAAGGGCCGGCACAAAGGCGGGCTGGTATGTCTTTAAACCTCTGCCGGCAGCTTAGTCACAGCCCCCTCGCTTGGGTGTGTCCTTTGCTCGCTCCCTCCCTCCCTCTTAGGTCACTCTTTCAGCCCTCGAATAAAAACTGCACCCAACTTCCGAGGCGCCCTCATTGCCCAGCCGGACCCCAGCCGCTGGCAGGTTCAGGCCAGCCTCCTTGCCCCGTCCTCTGCCGGCCCCCAGCGCCGGGACCCTCCAGCTCCACTCGCTTGTTCTCTCGGTTCGCTCCGACACCATGGACAAGTCTTGGTGGCGCGCAGCCTGGGGACTCTGCCTCGTGCAGCTGAGCCTGGCGCAGATCGGTGAGTGCCGCGGGAGGGAGTGGCAGGAGTACCCAGGGGAGACCCAGCAGCCGCGCAGGCTGAGTTGGCCCTGGGCACCGAAGTCAAGTGGGCAGCCAGCGGCTGGGAGTTGGTTAGGGAGAGCAGGGCTAGGATTTGCGCTAAGCTGTTGGGAGAGGGGGCTGGTGGGTTTTGTTGAAAAGAAAAGAGAAGAAAGTTTGCTGGGCAGGCTACCGACGCGCAGTTTTGGGTGAGGTCGCTAGAGCCAGGGAGCACTAGGCAGAAAGGTATGGTACTACCTGGATGCGCGCGGCCGGTGTCTGGCCGAACAGGCTCCTGTGCCCAAGGCTGCTGGAAGCGCCGCTGGGCTGTGGCTGGGAAGGGGAGGGCAGAGCTAAGCAGGGGCAGGGCTGTTCGGGAGGTGGCCAGAGAGGTGGGCACGGTTACGTGTGTGAGGGTTTGGTGACAAGGACCTTTCCAGAAAGGGGTCCCGGGTTTCCGTGGCTCCCCACGGCGCCTGGGTTCCAAAGCTCTTACAGTTGGCTCCAGTCACTGTCTATGTCAGCACTTGTAGGAACTTGAACCGGCTCGGTGGTGAGGCTGTGGGTCTCCTGGAGGTACCAGCCTAGGGCAGGGAGTGTGAGTAGGAGAGGCAATGACTGGGCCAGCTGCTCAATCCTTGCAACCTCCTGTTTCTGCCAATCAGTTAGGGGAAATCCAGACAGTAATGTGGCTCGTATTCCCTGCCTGGCGACCTCAGAGCAGGGAGGGGAGTCTGGGTACCTTGGTCACATTAGGGACCTTGGAAGCTGGGGCTGCCAACATCCCACCCAAATAGGGTCTGTGCTTCTTGGTGGCTGTGGAGCAGGTGGCTCCTCGCGAGGTATCTGGTGAGAAAGTAAAAGACACTGTCCCACCAGGGTGCTTTTTACTGAGGATAAATGAGGATCTAGGATTTCGATTCCTGAAATGGAAATAATGATAATAATAGGAATGATAGTACCAGTCACCATTTTGTGCACATTTTGGCTGTGCCAGGCACTGTGCTTAATTCTTTCATGTGTTATTCCATTTTACCTTCTTGATTGCCCAGTGAGAAGTATCCTGTTACTAGCCCTGCTTTACAGGAGAAACAAACTATAGCTCAGAGAGGTTAAGTGACTTGCCAATATTGACACAGCCAGAAAGACTGGGGCTCATGTGAAACCAGGCCCATTAGCCTGTGCTTATGCTAGGCTGTATATAAAGCATGGACAAACTTGGAAAGGATTTCAGGGAAGGAGGGCTATGGTGGAGCAGAAGACCTAGAGAAGGCTTCCAAAGGGAACCAGGGCCCCAGCGAGCCCTTGAAAGGCAGAAATACTTGGGATGGGAGAGATGCAGGAAGCTTGAGTGCAGGGAGAGCCCTGGGCCTGCCTGGGAGAAGAGGGGCAGAGCCAGCTTCTCTGTTTATTTGTATTGTTACCTTCCTTCCGGTGATATCTTCTGCTCTTTTTCTGAGGATTCTGACTCCTGACTCCTTTAAGCCTGCCTGCCTGATTCTTCTAAAGGGCCCCATTCCCAAACATTTATCACTGTCTAGACCCTTGAGGTTCTCTCTGGACCAGCAGGCTCAGCCTGCTTTGCATTTCCGTGGTCCCTTTGAATAGCGTCATTTGGAGGAAACACAAAAAGTGCCAGTAGCAATGACTGCTGGGCCCTGGCTTTCCTGTGCTTGTAAAGTTGTTTGGAAGGAACTGAGACTTGGAAAAGAGATAGGACTTAACTGTAGGCTTGGGCTGGGCAGGCAGAGCAGGCAAGATGAAAGAATATGGGGGAAGAAAGCTGCTGTTGTTTCTTCAGCCCGGGCTCGGGAAGACAGTGAGGAAGCTCTGGAAAGGGGCAAGGGTTTAGAGAGCAAGAAAGGGCCCAGTTTTCATATGGGAGAGCAAAAAAGTAGGGAAATAGCTAAATGTAGTTAAGCAACATTGGCCCCCAAAACTCTAAATGGGAGAACAGACACCTTGGACTAGATGTCATGAATGGAAGAAGGCAGCCCTGGTAAGGGGTTGGGTGGGATGGGTCCCCCTGTGCACCCATCTCCTCCTCCTTTCCTCTGTGGAAGAGAGGACATTGCTAGGGCATTGTGCCCCTAGTGTTGAGCAAGAGGGGTGTGTCTTAGAGCTCTGGGTCTTGGAGGTGACATGCACCGTTCTGCTCCCTCTGAGCATTAGAGACCCCTCTTGCTGGGAGTTAGAGCTTTGGCTGTGTTTCTCTGGCTGAAAAACAAGGAAGCAAAACTCCATCACTGCTGAGGTTAGTATCAATTAATTCAGTTATTTCCCAGATACCCATTGGACATCTTACTTCCTACAGACATGGTGCCAAGTAGGTGTGTTTGAGGCTGACAGCCAGAAAGGAAGGGGTTCACTTTCTTCCAAATTACCCCCGCACAGGAGGGGATGCTGGGCAGCATGAAATTCTTAGTTCATGACAGATCCCCTTCCATTCATTCAAGAAATATTTCTTGACTCACCGTTATAGACTCAGACATGGGGAATCCACAGATGACTTAGAAAAAGCCCTTCATTTTCCCAAGGAGGAAAGAGACCTGCAAAAGGGGGAGAAATAACTTTCCTTCCCTCGGACAGTGTGTTCAGCTGGACCCTTTCCATACACTGGGTCTCCGAAGTACTTCTCCCATCAGGGACTGTAACAAGCCCCTCCTCTACCCCTGCAGTGGGCGGGGAGGGTGTGCCCACTGGTGAAAGGACAGTTGTCTCACTGCTTAAACGCTATCTTCAACACATCAGAATTTGTCTTTTTTATTCTGCAATACACCCAGTTTGAGTTTAATATAAGAATGATGACATATATTTCTTGCCACAAAGCAAAGTTCCTGCTTCAGGAAGAGTTTCTGTTCTGGGTGGACCTTCCAGGGCCTGGAGTGTCGCTGGATCCCTCAGGCAGGAGCATCCAGGTTATACAAGCCTGATACTCTGCTACTGCACCGTGTGCTCCTGTGCAAAGTGGAGGTCCAGCTCCCCAGGAAATACCATTTACTGAGCAGCAACTCCATGCTAGACATTCAGCCAGGGGGTTAGGATAGGCTGTTACATGAGCTTCACAATAGCCTGGTATGTTTAGCATTCTCTTCACTCCATTTTCTAGACAAAGAAATGGAGACTCAGGGAGATGACCTGACTTGCCCAAGAACATAGAGTTAGTAAGTGGTGGAGTTAGAGCCCTCATTTGCCCAGCACCTGCCCCCCAACCCAACACACAAGGTTAGACTTCAGTGCCTATGCTCTTTTGATTCATTACTTTGCTTCTGGAGGACCTTGGAGATTGTGTGTGGTTCTCCTGCCCTCCTGCCCTCTCGGCCCATCTGGCCAGCTAATGTAAAGCCTGGTATGAATGGCTCTCTCTCTCCCTCTGGCAGGCTGTGGGCTCTTGGCTGCCCTTCTTTGCCCTAACCCGGCCCGACTCTACCCAGGCTTGGTCACAGCTGTCAAGAGATGCCAAACTAGTTGTTACTAAAATAAGTCAATTCCCTTATCAGAGTCCAGCCGCCCTTCTAGACATACTTGCATTTGCAGATTTGGAAAAAAGGGAGAGGCTGTTCCTTGTCTGAGACAAGTTAAGGCAATGCCCTATGCCTGAAAGTTAAGAAAGAGGCCCTGCAGGGGCTCTCACGCTGACCCTGCAAGCATTTGAGATGCACTGGCCCAGAGAGCCCCCTTGTTCCACGCTCATCAGAAAGCTTCAGCCTTTAGCAGGTTGTGTGTGCCACACTGAGGGTAAGTCCTGAGGACTGGGGCAGTGGGCTGACGTGGTGCCCTACACAAGCCAAGGATCTTGAACTGAAAGCTAATGTGGAGCTCCTGGTGATACGTGGCCACTCGAGTGAGATTTCAGATCAGCCTGCGGTGTCACATGTTTCTGGACTGGGGTCCGCTGGCAGAAAGTGGTGGTGGTGAGAGGTAGGCTGAGCCTCCAGCGGTCTGTGCTGACTGGGGCTGGAGCTGGGCATGAGATACGGGCAGTTATGTCTCCCCAGTACCTCCATTTCAGCCAACTCCACCCAGAGCCTGAAAGGAAGTGGCTCTTGTGAAAGAATGAGCTGAAGCAGGTGGCTCACTCTACCATGCAAGCGCAGTTCTCAAAGGGGATCTTTTCTGCCTCAGAGAGAAATTCTGGGGGTTTGCACAGTGAGAAGCTGATGACTCAATTTCCTTTGTGTCTTTTGTGTGCTTGAATGGGAAGCACACAAGTGTCCTTTAGAATTATCAGGGTAAGCTGTGCCTCTTACCTTAAATTTAAATGCTGCTTTTCACTCACTTAGCAAGTTGAAATTTTTCCTGAAGAGTGTACTCCTCCAAACTGTCTAACTAGGGTGTGGGAAGCCAGCCTCAATTGCCAGTGTCAGGAAGGAGTGTTTTCTAAAGTTTGTGGTTATGGGGTTTGGCTTGGCAGGAAGACAGTGATGAGCATTCCAGATTTTCCAGGAGAGTCCGGATTTCAAATATTCAAATATTCTACCAGTTGACATGTACTATATATTTTGACTAAATATTTATATATTTTTCTACAAATAAGTGGATGGCTTTGTGTGATTAGAAGTCCAAAACTTTGCAAGGCTTTTTGCATAAATGAATTCACATCTTTACAACCAACTCCTAGATCAGAAGAGGACCTGATCAACTTGATACTTGGTTCAGAAAATGTATGCTTTGGAGAGAAATATTTAATATGCCTTTGCTCTCCATTTCTTGGGTGCCCCAGTATATGAAGTACCAAGGAAAGCTCCAGCTTTATATTTTATTTTTGCTTGCTAAATGTGGACATATACACATTGCAGATGAGCTTGTAAGCATATTATATGCATCTGAACACATGTATCTACACATAATGTGGGTATTGCTGGCTGGTTATCTTCTGTGGCCCCATACACGCAGTGCTGGGTACTACAGGGAAATTAAATGTGTAGATTTAGGACTTACATCAAAGAATCTCCTGGTTCTACATGCATAATACAATGCAACTGATGGACAGCCTGGCCATTTTAAACTATGAGGCTAACAGCATTGCCAAGCTTAGGCACAACAAGGAGAGCTGGAGGAATCAGTGAGGCATAGCAGGTGGTAATGTGGACAGGATAGAATTTGAATATATGAAGAAGAAGGAATGAGTGAGTAAGGGTTGTGCCTATTTCTGTTACTCTGCTATGAATTTACCCACTTTGGGATAAGTTAATTAACTAGGCAATATATTTAACAAACACTTAAGCACCATCTACTCAGTGCCCCAGGTAGTTAGGTACTGAAGAGCTCATTGTCAGAAGGCACAGTCCTTGCCCCTGTGTGGCTCACAGTATATATAGCACAGGGTTTCCTAGATAATGGCTGACTGTGCATCTCCGGCTTCCACATACTAGATTGTGGTAGTGCACTCCCCCTCCCAGTTCTGACAACCCAAAATGCCTCCAGACATTGCTGAATTGGTAGTGCAGGTGGGGGTCACATCACCACCAGTTGAGAATCTCTGGCATAATAGGATGGTTGTCATTCCAGGGACCCTCATCTCTGACAGTGTGGTATGTGGTCCCCATAATCCCCAATTAGCCTAAAAGCTGTGCAGTAAAATCATGCATGGGGGCCTTTTTATCTTTTGAGGCCAAGTGGTGCTAATGACGCTCACACTCCTCAAAGGGGGAAAACCCCAAACCTGACATATCTTCTCTTATCTGTCTTCTGCAATGCTGTGGCAGTCCTCGGACATCAGATCTTACTGCATTCATTTTTGTGTTCCCAGATCCCAGTCCTAGCCCATAGTTGTTACCAGTAACTGCAAACTGAAATGAATGTCTAGAGTATAGAAATGGCTAATCCATATATATATATGGAAGCATGCTGGACAATGCGCCTAAGGGGCCAATACGTTTCTGTGTATGTGATAACAGTGGTGATGGCTATCTTGATCAGTATGGGGCTGAGAGGGACCCTTGGCTGGCCAGCTGCCCACCACAGGGCTCATATTTGGTCTTCCCAAGCAGCAAGGCCACTCTTCTGTTGTGGCTTTGGTGGCTGCTTGCTGTGGCTGGGGACGTCTGCTTAAGGACAGGCTTACTGTATTCTTGGGCCGAGAAGGGAGTGAGACCTAGGCAGGATGAGGACACCAGCCTCCATATTTAAGCCTCAAAATAAAATACCCCCAGCACAGCCTGCTGGAGGTCTGGTTGTTTCGGGAGATGCTGATCCAAGGCTGGACTCTGGGACACCTTTGAACGCCCTCATGCCTGCTTCCGGAAGGTGGTGGCAGCTGGGAGAGAAGCAGAAGTGCTCTGTAGAAGATTCTTGCCTTCCCCATGGGTCTCCTGCAGCTACTTCAGGGGCAAGTCTCCAGGAAGCCTGACATCTGATGGGAAGCCACACTGGCCACAGCAAACTGTGCCTCCTCTCCAAAGAGCTTGCCAAGTTTAAAGTTGCCCACAAACTGGTGCAGGTCCTGCCTACCCACGGGCCATCTGCTCAGTGAGACTTGGAGACAGGGCATCAAACACAGAATGAGGGGACAGGTGTTGTGGGGAATAACCTCATGAAGCCAGATGTCTCCGAGTTTGGGGTCCACTGCCTACCTGGGTGTGACCTCCTGAGGCAAATGTCCTCCCAAGTGCAAGTGTGGGCAGACGGATCCAGGAGGGTGGGAGGGGCTGAGTTCCTAAGGAGATGATTTGCAAATCTCAGCCCCCAAAATCTTGTCCTTGTCCTGAAGTTTTATGCACCAGCCAACCCAGGGAAAGATTAGAGCTCATCAGGTTTTTTCCAGTAGAGAAAGAATCTTGGTTTCTTATAGGTCTGTGTGCCTCTATGCCTCAGACATTTCCTTCCAAATCTGATTCATGTATAAAACCCCCCAAACCCTAGGTCTCACTCCCTTCTCAGCCCAAGAACACAGTAAAGGTTAATTGCAAAATTCCTAGGAGTGGGGAGAGAGGTCATCCCCACAGACCAGTAACTGAGCATTTGCTATGGTGTTGCAAGTCTCCTTTGGTAGCACCTAAAAACACATCTCTCTTTCCCACCACCTTTCTTGAGAGTTAGAGCCCTCATACCTTCTGCACTTGTTTCTTTGTAGCTAGCTGCAGTGTTTGAGATACCATCACCACTGTTAGAATAGCTGACCTATTTATAAAGGGCCAACCACCTGCCAGCACCATTCTAATTGTTTCATAGACACTAACTTTTTAATCCATATACCAACCATATGAAGAAGTGCTATTCTTAGCCATCTTTAACACATGAGAAAATTGAGGCATAGAGAATTTAAGTAGCTTGCCTGAGGCCACAGACCTGTTAAATGATGGAGCTGGGTTTCAAACCCAGGTGGTCTGGCTGCTAGGTTCCTGCTCTCAGTCACTGAATTACTGTTCTTCTCTTAGATATCAAGATGTCAGGGTACCCCAGAAACTTGAATGAAGGTACCTGGTAGTACTCTAGTGTTTCCATAAACTCCCTTTGAAAATGAGGTTTGTGTAGGGTCAGAACATCAACAGGACTAGTTTGCCTTCCCTTTTTATAATGATGCCAGTGAAGGGCCTGGAATCACAAATCAAAAGGAGAAAGAAGTTATAACAGAAACTTCTCTCCCTTCATATTTAAAGTGGTTCATTTACTGCAATTCCTTGATAGAAGTTCTGTTTTCTTCTATCTGGGGTGAAGTTGGAGAAGGGGTAGGATTGAAAGGGATGGTGAATTGAGATGTTTGTTCTTTATCTCTTCGTTAATTGTCATCGTTGAAAGATGGAGCTTGCTGATTGGTATTTCTTGGCCATCTAGGACTTTAGCTCATGATTGGACAATGCTGGAGAAGGAGCCAATCACACAGCAGCAGAATGTTTGCCCTCGGCTTAACGGAGCTTGGTACCTGGGCCTTCTCCCTACCAGTTAGAACTGGTGAGGGAAGGAGGGAAACTCTGGGAGACTGTCAGGAATCACCCTGGGAGTAAGAAATTGAGCAACGGGCCAGAAGTGGGTTGCAGCCCTTCTTCCCAGCTCTGGTGCAAACCAGATGGCCCAGTTTCTGTTTGGCTCAGCAGGTGACCTTTGCATGGGGAGATGGAGGAGGTGGGAGCATTTCCTCTGGGTGCCCTGACCGAGAAACAAGCCACCCAGGAAGGGAGGAGGCAAAGCCCCTTGGGGACATCTGACTCAGTCTGTAGGAAGGGACCTAAGCCTTTGGTCTGGGGCAGAGATTCATAATAGAATCTGCATCTATTTCAGTTTCAGTGCTTGTCTTTGCACTTGAGCTGTTCTGCAGGGCCTTCTGGAAGAACTCACATGCCAGCCATGGGTCCGGGCAGCAACCCTTTGTACTTTCTTGCCCAAGGGGAAAAGCTCATGCTCTATGTACTCATAAATACATTATATACAATATGTGTATTTTTGTATCTCTATAGCTCCCTGCTGTAAGTCACCAATATAGTAGATGCTCAATAAATAGTGGATGGTTGACTGAATGAATGGAAGTTCTAGATTTAGCTAGCAAAGACATCTTTATGATTTACCTTTGGTGATTTTTATAGGTTCTGGCTAATTCTTCTTCATCTTTTTATTTTCTTTCTGGTCATTAGAAACCTTTAAATTGCTTTTCTCTGCATTCTTTCTAATTGAAGTGCCTTTTTCCTGAAGTTTTATGTGCCAGCCAACCCAGGGAAAGATTAGAGCTCATCAGGTTTTGTCCAATAGAAAAAGAATCTTGATTTCTTATAGGTCCGTGTGCCTCTATGCCTCAGACATTTCCTTCCAAATCCGATTCATGTATGAAACCCCTGAAACCCTAAGTCTCAAAACCATGTTCTCATGACATCCAGAGAAAAGGTGTTGGCTTCCGGTCACTATGTAAAAAGTAAAAAAGGGGGAGTTGTTTCTTTTAGTGGTTTAAAACCTTTTATACCAAAGGCCACCTGTGCCAAACCATGTGTTTAATGTGGTGTAATGGGAATGAGGAGGTTTGGCTTTGGAGAAGGGCTGTGTGGAAGGAGTTAGGGCTGTGAAACAAGACAGATCTCAGGTTGATTCTCTTCTCTGCCACTAAAGGCAGTGTGAGCTTGGGCCCTTGCATGTGGCAAGTGTCTAGAACAATGTTTGGCACATGGTGTCTAGAGCTGAGTGTCTAGCACATAGAAAGTGCCTCAAGAACAGACATGACTATTATATTTTAGTTCCCCTTTATTATTGATTCACTTCATGATGCTGAACAAAACATTTCAGCAGTTTTCCATGTCTAAAATAAGAGGGTTGGATTCTATTTGGTCTGTAGAACCTTTCCAGACCTCAAGTTCCAAGCCCACAAATCCAACATTCTGTGGGCCCACAAACACCAAAGCCTCATGAAACTTAATGGAAAGAATAACACAACAATAATCTAATGCCAAAAGAAAAAAAATGAAAGAGCAAGGGATGCCTGGTTTGTATTAAATGTCAGAAGTTAATTATTAATCCACACCCACAACAAACATATGGATTCAGTTACACTGTAAACTCTGATGGGCAAAAATGACTCCTAGGGACAAGGTGATTTGCTCAGAGGACTCCTCTTGATATTCTCAACCACTTGGGTGTGGGCAGATAAAGAAGCTTGGGCCAGAGAAGTTAGCAACATGTCTCAGCCACACAATTAAAACTACAGGAAGCTGGTCCTGGAATTACCTGCAGGATCTGAATGCAGTGCCCTCTACTGTGAACTGTACTTTAGGAAATATTGCTTCAAGTGGCCAGAAAAGCCAGTCACTGAAGACAAAAGAGTGTGTCCTTCGCTCCCAAAGCTCTGTTGGGCATCTTGGAATTCTCAGCTTTCCTCAGGATACACTGCAACATGTTGGTGCAAAATGGACCAAAATATTCAGCCAAAGCAGTGCTTAGAGGGTGAGGTCTAGTACCCTGTGGAAAGCAACTAGGCTAAAGAAAATAATGCAAAATAAATGAATATATATAATACACACATATATGTATGTGTATCTGTATTTATTTATTTACCAAGGCACTGGGCAAGGCAGACCTTTGAGATGGTGAGTTGCTGCTTCCACTAAGAACCTTCAAGACTCTCCTAAGATATTTCCATCTTTTTCATGAAACCAGAGAAGGTCTTCTTTCTCAAAAAATAAAAAGAAAGGAAGTCATAAAGATTGCACTACTTAGGAGTTTGCCCAAGTGGGTCAGGGAGCAAATGCCCTGTCAGGGTTCTGACCTTCTATCAGGCACCAAAAGCCCTTACTCAGATCACAGCCCATCCTGGGTGTGCCATTTCATATCCTTCGGGAATATGATGACCAAAAGTTGATATAAAATACCAGATGGCAGTTCTGTCATATGCAATGCCCTCGATTTTTACTGAATATAGTCTGTCAACTGTATCTCCAACCAGTCCTATAGATAGAGCATCCTAGAAGTGGAAACCACATATAGCCAGCAGAGGTTTAGCATTTCTCTTCCTCCATCACAGGATGACTGTGGGCAAGATTCTTTTCTTACTGGTTGCCCCTGTTGCACCAGGTGTAAAATGTTGATAAACTCACCAATTCAATTCACTAAAAAAGTATTGTGTGGTTACTACTGTGGAAAGAAGCAAGGGAAGTAGAAGATCTAGTTTCTGTTCTCAGAAAGCTTGCAGTTTGGTGGGATAAAAGTTAAACAGGTGAAAGAATTATCCAAGATTATATATCATCAGGTGCCAGAAGATTGGGAAAAGCATGTATCTCCAGGAGTGGCAATTGTGTAAAAAAAAACCAGGAAGGCTTCACAGAAGGAGTAGAATTAGAGTATGATATGAGTGTGGGGAATAAGATGGAAAAAGAGAGGAAAGAAGAGAGCAAGTAAGTAAAGCTTGAGAATAAAGAGAGAAGTAAAACTTGAGTTGAAAACTTCAAGTGGAGGAAATAAGTATGGCTTGATTGGGGTCAGGAGAGGGCTCAGGCTCCCTGAATAAGAGAGGCTATGCTGATGAATGGTGAGGGATGAGGTTGGACAAATTCCAGGCAATCAAGTAGCAGCACACTGATTACAAGATCCAATTTTTGCCCTAGAGAAGTTTTTATGACACCCTCCTCAGACAGTGCTAGACAGAGTTCAGGCACAGGCTAGTTCCAATATAGGTTGAGATAAAATTTTGGCAACTTTGCCTGAGTTGGAGAGTGGAATTTAAGAGAATCGCAAACAAGCCCTACAACAACACTAGCAAATAGATCCCAGTCCATGTACCATTTCCCAGTGATTACTGAAGACTGCCTGGAGGACTGTGCTAAGAAGTCAAACCCTCATTTAGCTAGATCCATTAGTGAGGTGATCCATTAGTGATGTCTGCCACAGCACAGAATGGAGGATTTGATGACAATGTCTCACCACAATAGAGCAGCTGGCTTTTCGAGTTTGTTTCTGACAGTTGTGTGTAATTCTGGGAGTTTAGCCACTTGAGTCTAGCCAGTTAACTATACCATAGACTCCACTTCCTTCCAGAATAGTATAAATGTAGTCTTTTACCCAGAGGAGTTTATTCTCTTGAGCCATCTCTTATGATTCATTCATACTCTGTTTTCTCATCACCCCAAGTGAAGTTAGATGCTGGGAGCCAGGAATCTGCTCTGTTTTTAACCAGGGCCAGACTTCCTGGCAAAGGGCCCCTTCTCCACATCAGCTTCTCCATTGGCAAACTGAGAAGACAAAAGTGATGCCTCACCCATGGTGGTGATAGGAGGAATAACTAGCTAATGTGAGTAAAGCCTCTGAAGATGAAAGGGTTGTATGCACACATTAATTAAAACTTTTATCAGCCCTGGAGCCTCTGCATTCTCAGCTGCCTTTGGGGGAGTCTTCTGTGCCTCCCAAATGCAAACAAGAGTAGCATTCTATAGTGTAGCCCTGGCTGAGTTCTGCTTGTAGCATCCAAGTCAAGAAGGCTGCATTCTGAACTCAGGTGGTCAGCCCACACTCTGGGACACTCAAGTTTCCCACTACTCATCCCCAACAGAAAAAGAAAGCTCACTACCTGGGCAGGTAAGATAAGGTGGAACCAAGGTATAAACAACAGGCTCCATGGAGAGTCTACTAGCAATAGCCCCTGGGTGAGATTAGGACACTCTGCTCTAATTCCCACCAAGTCAAAGCCTAATTGTGTGACCTTGGGCTACTGGCTTTATCTGACTAATGCTTCAATACACTGTGTAAACTACCTGGGGATAGTTATCTCTCTGCCTCTCCTAGACCTCTCCACCTTTGCCTGCTGGTGTGAAAGTGTTTTTTGCTGGTAGGAAGAAGCACATGATGTAGAATTACAAGGTTCTATTATTACCTGAAGTAATTTTCACCTTTATCTCTGTCTCCTGTTGCTGGTTGACACTGATCATTGAAATTGTATTCTTTGGAATGCTCACCCATCTCCTCTGAGCTGCCATCCCCTCCTGGGCAGTGCTTATCTAGGAAGACCTGGTATGTCCTCAGACTTCTTGGTTGTGCCGTTTCCTGAGGCATACAGATGCAGTCAAGCTGGCAAGGGACTGGAGTGCCCTGCCAAGTTAAGTCAAAAGGCCCTTGCTGGAGTACATCAGTAGAAGTGCTGGAGGCAGGGGTGGGAAGGTTTTCAGATGCTTTGTTAGGGCTTAGAAGGTGCCGGCTGAGCTGGGCCCTTACAGAAACACCAAAGTATGTATCCAAAGAGGGAGAAGAGGAGAAAGGGAGAAAGGACCCTAAGTGAGATATTATCATGGGCTGGTGACAAAAATCCAAAGATGATGGCATGTTGGAATGGGAAGGTGTGCTAGAAATTAGGTAGCCTACTTATTTCATTGGAGAGATAAGAGAAGGACATCTCAAAGATTGCCAAGTGATGTGCCCAAGGTCATGCAACTTGTTAGAGTCAAAACCCTGGTCTTCTGCCTCAGTCCAGTGCCCTTGCCATTTCATCCTTTGAGATGATAGAGGAAAGGGCACTAAACAAGAAGACAATGGCTAACCAAGGAAAGAAGTCTTAGAGTGACAAAAAGAAGGTAAAAGGGTCCTGGGTCTTTGTGGCACAATGGGATATAGTGTAGGTGTTTACACTCCACTGGAGCCTTCACTGTACTTGGACCTGATTTCCTGTGCAGTACCTTATACATCCATATTTGGTATTCATCTCTTGATGCTTTTGACTTAATGAGCATTTGGGAACCAGAAGGCCCAGCACAACCTGGCCTGGCTTTTCCAAGCCTCTCAGAGCAATTCTGTGAGCTGAGTCAACAATCAGTAACTTTCAAATGATTCATTTGTGCACTTGGTACATATTCATTGAACACCAATATGTGCCCAGTGCTCTGCCTGCACTAGGGATACAACTTTAAACAAGAGAGGCTTAGTTCTATCCTCATGGAACTGATAGTCTATTTAATAAGAGAGAGAGTAAACAAATAATTGTGCCCTTATTGAATTATACTTGTGGTAAATGTTATAAAGGAGAAGCACTGGGTCTTTGAGAACATGTAGCAGGGAGACCTCATCTGATCTAGAGCATCATAGAAAGGCCTCTTAAGACCCACAGGATGCATAGCAGTAACTATGCTTGCAGGATGCCCGTAGCTCCTTAGAAGCCCTACTTGTTGAACTTCTTGGCTCTCAGGACCAAGGAACAGCCCGGTGGTGGTGGGGTCAATGCTCCTCATAACAACTCTAGATAAGGCAGCCCCTGTTTTAACCCTTGGGTCATCTGAAGAAGAGAGCAAAAAAATAAAGCTCTACTCCTCAAAATTCTTAAAGCATCTGGGCTTATCATGTCTGCCTGTGATAGACAGTGATGGGAAGAGAACCATGGAAACCTCCAAGCTGACTCAGACTTTTGTAAGTACATGTTGGGGGAACAAAGAAACCCAAACTCTGGAAAATAAAATGTGTCAGATGAAATAGGAGTTATTTTAAGGCATGGGCAAGAATTCATAGTTTACTTAAGAATTTCGAGCATTAAGCCTTTGTTCTGGATCCAGTCACATCCATTTCACTGGAAGTTTCTTGGTCTTGTTTTGAGCACTTTGGTGGCTGGAGCTGGGCCCAGGGTCTGACTGGGGGGTGTGCAGGGGTGTTTTGCAGGATGACTTCCAGTGGTCATGCAGGTGCATGTACTGGGTCCAGGCAGGAGGAACAGGCAGGAACCCTAGGATATTGATGTCTAATCATTTGGCTACAAGGGCCTATCTCCTCTATCTCTCATTTGTTCCTTGCTCATAGCTGCTTGGAGATAATCAGAGTGAACTATCAGGAGAGTGAGACAGATGTGGCAATAAAAGAAAACGTCACTTTAGAGGCTTTCAGATGAAAGCACAGGTAATAATACTATTTAGCAGTTGGTAGAATATAGGTACCAGCTAATCCAAATAGTCAGTTATAAACAGCTGGGTCTTGTAAACAAGAAGAGATTCAAGGTTTTCCCCCCAGTGAGGATCATATCCTTTTCCTTTTACTCAGGTGTGCTTTCCTGGGTAGAAGAGACAGGGATGGAGTTACAGCTCTCATGACTGAACATAAGCTAAACCAAGCTGTGCATCAAACTGTAACATGTCCCCTGTGTAATTGTTACCCATCCCACATTTCTTGGTATGCCCATATCAGTGAATGCCTGCTGAGTATCTCTGTAAGTAACAGAACAATCAGCTGTCATAAAATGACAAGAAGTATGGAGCTAGGATGATTCTAGGAGCTCAGTGATGTTACCAAAGACCCAGTTTTCCTTTACCTCCCACTCTGCCACTCCCAGCCTCTTCCTACAGTTTAGGCCCTTTCATGCTTTCATGGTCCCAAACTGACTCCCACAGTTCTAGGCAGCCTTTGAAAAAAAAATGTGTATTGGGAAGCAAAAAAGAGAATGCTTATTCACCAGCATCTCTTCTAAAAAATAGAGGAATGTCTTTTCTAGCAGTTCTTCATTGGATCGCCTTTACTTCTCATTGGAAGAATAGGACCACATCCCGGAGAATGCCCACACCAAATGAGTCACTGGCTAGGAGGAACTCTGACCCTTGTGCTTGACTTGAACAGTCATGACTCACCCACTAGAGCTGCAACCTGGGGTCTCATCACCCCTGAAGCACAAGTTAGGGATTGTGAATGAATTCAGGGTTCAACTAGAGAACTTTGTTGCATGGGTAACAGTGCCTGTTACAATAAGTAAGGTCCCAAAGGGCATCTGCTCTTCTGGTAGAACTGTGGTTGGTGACTATATATATATATAGGCTAAAGAAAAAAGGCCAAAACTAAGCTCTTGTGTTCCTAGGCCACACCCTCAGCCTTGTCCTGAGAAAATACACCTAATGGATAGAGTTCATGTGGGAGACACACTACGGTTGGAGGCTTAGATGGTCTGTGGCTTATACTCAATCATAGTAGGTATAACTTTATCCTTTTCTCTCCCCAGGAAAAGCATATCAGGAAATGACCTTAAATCTGTTATAATTTATAAGAAATAGTCAATCTTTTCACACTTGAGCCCTTCATTATTAGAAACTCATTACTGCAACCCATCTCAGCACTGCTGGAGCTGCGTCATGCATGAGGACCACTAATCTGCAGTGATCCATCTAAAAAGAGTTAGTATGACCTTGGATGAGCATCTCATCCTGTAAATTATGAGATGATGACCCCCCAGGGAGGCAGCTGGCTTCCTTTTTCTGTAGCTGTACTCCCAATGTATATGTGTGTGAGTTGTTTTTAGCTCCAGTATCTAATCCACCACTCACATTAACTTCATGGTTGGCATTATTATCCCCCTCTATAGGAGAGAAGTTTAACGACATTCCCAAGGTCATAGAGATAATTAGTGCAGATCAGGATTTGAACCCTAGTTTTCCAGCCCCAAGAGCTGATGTCCATGTCATCACAGTGTTGGAACTATTAGATCTGACTTATGTTCAAGGATTCTGGAATTGACCATTGAATTTTATATTAATAATTGCTTTTTCATAAGCAGGAAAACTCCTTCCTGCTTTGAGTTCGAGTTGCTTTGAGTCTGAAGTTCAAGGGTCCAACAGCTAACATTTTAATAAGCACAAAGATGAACAGGAGGGTTTTCTGGGCCAGTCCCCTGCCTCCATGCAGTTGGCTCATGAGTATAACAGCATGGGGGAAATTGTCAGGATTTTTTTGATGTTGTTTATTTGCTTTCCACTCCTTTTTTCACCTAAATATCTTTAAAGGATTTATGATGACTGCATCCAGGGAAAGAAGCCCAGGGGGTAGTTAATGTAGACTCAAGGATACGATGATTTCTTACACAGGGAGGGGCTGTTCCTTTTGCTATCTAATGGTAAGCAAGCTAGAGGAAATGGAGTCTATTAAACCAAAATGATTTATGGTTTATTTTGAGGGTAAATTTCCTGACCACGAGGCTTGCAGCATTAGGCTGGCCTGCTAATTCCCAGTCAGTCCTTCAGTTCTCAGCTGAAATGGTATTTCCTCAGGAAGGCATCCCTGGGGGATAGCAGAGGCCTAGGGGAGGAAGGGCTTCTCTTTAGACTAAGCACTCAGCACCTCATACTTCTGTTACGCCATTTACTGTGCTGTGTTGTTGACTTGTTTAATGTCTGTCTTCTCCCCTGGATCATAACCTCCACTGTTATAGTGACCTTGTTTACATTGTTCAGTGTCCCGGTCCCACTGTCCATCATGGTGCCCAGCACATGGGGGCCACTGAATGAAACCTCACTGAATGAATGAAGTTGGGATTGGGGTCCTCTTTTCTGAAGGCTTGGCTTGTGATTGCTTCAGTGTTGGGATTGTTTGGTGGGATTGTGGCTTATCATAGTGGATTCAGCTTGTGATCTCCAAATTCAATTCTAACAACGAACTTTTCTAGCTATCTGTCTGCATATGGTTGGATGGATATTTGTGTGTATGTATGTATCTGTCTGTCATCTATCTGTCATCTTCCTATTGGAATAAGAGACAAGTGTTCAAAAAGCAAAGGACAGTCACCTGCAGGCCACATCTTCTTTCATTCTTCTTCCTTTTTAGGGCTGTGCACCACCCCAATTCCCACCCCCTTCCTTGGCTGGCATCATTTAAGAAACGGTTTCTTCCATGGTTTCCGGAAAGGGCACTTGAAGAGAAGCTGCATCTGTGCGATGTCTGGCTACTCAGGATGGATGTGAAAGACAAGCAGGAAATATCTTCTGTTTAGGGGTAGGAAAGATGGGGCAAGGTTTGGAGAGCAAGCTTTGGAGAGTCGGGACTCTTCTTGCTGGGGACAGAGGGAGGGGCTCTGGGCGGCTCCCTTCTGGGACATGTTTGGGGCTGCACTCCTTCCTTCAAATACACATCAGCAGCTAATTGCCAGGCTTGCTCAGGGACTGTTTCCCAGGTACAGGGAAGGTACCCTATCATCCATCTGAGCTTCCTGTTCGTTATATTAGTAGGGAAACTAAAGTCAACAGCCATTTTTGAATTCTGCATTTGTTAAAAACTTTGGAAGAAATCATTTGATTTCTTTTCCAAATGAGCTTCCCAGGCCCCCTGGAAGACATTCAGAAAGAGGCCTCATTTCAAATAGGCCAGTAGAAAATTGTCTCTCTCAGAGCCAGGTTTCCTAACTGCTTCTAAAGGCTAGATTTGAGAATGTTTACTCCAGTCCACGTGGTTCAGTCTCTGGGCCAAGCACAGGCTGTAAGGGCTGCACAAAGGGCCTTGAGTCTGGTAGTCTGGCTCTCAGGAAGCAGTGTGGGTCCTAGAGTTAGACCTGGGTTCAAGTACCTCTCATCAGTTATGTGGCTTTACGCAACTTACTAAAACATCTCTTAGCCTCAATTTTCTCATCCTTAAAAAGTAGTAAAACCTACTTGCAGGGATGTGTAAGGACTATACCCCTGGTTGGCATTCATCAGGAATCATTGAGAGCACTGTGTTTATGAGACCTGGGACCTTCCCCATTCAGCCCTAACTTCACTCCTGCTGTCCTTGAGAAATGCTTCCAGCTGCTTTTGAAAGATTTTCAGTTCATTTCTAGGTAAAACATTAGCCAATGAAATCTCACTTAACTTGGTGAGGAGGGCACAGCAGAGGGCTGACACCCACGTGTTGCTTACTGGAACGAGCGCGGCCGAGCTGCTCAAGCAGGATGGGATGTTCTGGGAGCCTCGGTACTGCAGCGGCTGGGGAAAGTGAATGGGGAAGAGCACTCCAGGTCCTGTCATTACTTGCACAATGACAGTCAGTCTCCTAGGCTGCTTGTCTCAGCAGGATCAGCCTCTTCTTGCCTTCCATCCTGGCAGTCATGGTTAGGCCGGAGGAGGACATGGTGTTTTCCTCCTTCTCAGGGGAAAAGTGTTTCTTTACTGTGCTGTTCCCAGGCCTCGGAGTAGGCAAGGGCCCTTAGGGGCAGTTTAATGCAGTAGCTTCCTTCTCAGTCTGGAAGTTTGGGAGTTTCCTGGTGCCCACTTGCTCCTCAGAAGCCCAAGCTTGGAACTCCCTGCTTGTGGATGGGGGACCAGCTTCTAAGGGCATGAAGTGCCCACTCATCAATGATGGGGGTGTTCAATTCTCTCATCTCCAAAAATACCTTTAATTGCCTTTAACTGCTTAGTTCTGCTCTTCTCTAAAGAAAGGAAGACCTGGCCACTCCCGGCCACACCTCAGGGGTGACTAAGGCTGTTGCACCTTTTAATAAGAGTGTTTACACTTGTGTTGGGTTCTCACTTTGCTTTTAATTTCATGAGAGTGTGTGTGGCTGCGGAGTTGTTTGAGCTGAAATGGAAGATTAGAAAAGCACAAACGGTTCTTCATGGTGTGAAATGATTGTAAATTAGAGCCCAGGGTTTGCATGGCATCAGGGAGAGCTGCAGCCAGATGTCCAAGGTGTTATTGTCCAGTGGGAAGAGGGAAAAGACTGAGATTTACTAAGCACCTCTTATGACCCAAACTTGGTGTTGCTGCTTAACATATATTTATTATCCAACTCTCATAAACTTCTTTTTGAGGTATGCACACAGCAAACATCCACTGAATAAGTGAATGACTGAATTTCAGCAGAGCCATTCATTGTACAGGCTGAGAAACTGCAGTGAAGTAACTTGCCTAAGATGGCTCAGCTCTTACACGCTGGGGCTGGAATTCACTTCAGAGCTCTCTTCTCCCTTTACTAGTGCACCAGGAGCTCCCATTCAGCTTTCTGGGGTTCATGTCATCCCTCCATCTCCAGAACTAGAGGCTTTGAAAATTCAAGACATCTTCTTTTCCTATGAATCTGGATTCTGCTGGCTCCTGGAAAATCAAAGACCTTGAAACAAGTTAGAACTGCTGAGAGTTATCTTCAGGAAAGGAGGTGGGGGGAGCTTCCCTCTTCCCACTTGTCACAGCGGCCGCCTGATTCACAATTGTGCAGGTGGGGGCTGCTGGGCAGCACCTCGCCTGAAGATTGTCTCATAACTGAAGAATGGTTTGATTTGGCCTGTGATGCCAAAATCCACTGCAGGGAGCACTAGGGCTGTTTGTAATAACTTAGGAGGAGTCTCTCTAAGGAAATCAGTTAATTCTGCCGTGTTTCTCTTAATTGAAACCATTCTTTCCCTCCATCTTTGAGGGGGCACTTGCTAGTCTCTGTGTGTTGGAAGGTGCTTATTTGGTGTAATCTGAGAGCAGGATGCTGGTAACACTCTCTTGTTTTGTCTGTTGTTCCTTTTTGCTGGCCAGTCCCCCTGGCTGACACATTCATCACGCCACTGCAGCTTTGATTCCGGAGTGAAGCACCACAATCCTGCAGGCAAGAGGGAGCCCTTCAGGCTCGTGCAGTGTTTGGAGAGCAAGAGAGAAATCTGAACTTCTGGAGGCAGAGGGTTGGGCTGGCCGGGGACCTAGAGATCATCAAATCCAGCTTCTTTCTGGCAACAGATTGAGGCCTAGGGAGGTAAAGTGACTTCTCCAAGGACTGAGAGCTTCTCAGTAAGAAGTCCATCACTAAACCCCAGGTTGCTCGACTCTTAACCTGAAGTTGCTCCTACTAAACCAAATAAACTTATCTTGGGCACCATACTATATATATCACACACTGGGGGTATAGAGATGAGTTAGGCATGGTCCCAGCAGAACCCACTGTGTGTGGACTAGTACCACTCGAGGCGGGCTCCTTCCTAGGATGGGTGTTTTATAGATGGACTCTATCTATCTATCTGTATTTCTATCTGTCTATCTATTTATTTATCTGGATAATTAGGCTTCCAGCTCCTAATTAACTGGAGGTCTTAAGTAGCTGTTACCAAGGATACAGTGACTGGCTGACCAGTTAATCAAGAATTGAGTCAGAGTTAGAGGCACTTTATATTTAAGCTGCCTTAAATACACTTTGGTCTTTGAGATGACTGGTTAATGTTTATTGAATACAAGGCACTTTACTAGGCGTCATGTATTTTGATAAGTGTTTTGGCTACACTGCCTCATTTAATCCTTTAAAACACTCCATGAGGCAGAAATCGCCTTGACTTTACTAATGAAGAAACTGAGTCTTCAAGGTTAAGAAAACCTGGGTGCTTAACATTCCATACGAGCCTGATATGAAAGTCTGTGTGCATGGCCACTGTGCCATCTTACAATACCACAGGATAAATCACACCAGTCACTAGTTACCAGTAACTGTAAAATAAGGGATGCTGAAGATGCCAGGGAGCCAGGAGATTCTTATAAGCCTGAAGAGGGCCTGTGAGTGGACATCTCATGGCTGCACCCTGATGGGATCCTCTGTTATACTGCTCAGTTTGCCCCCTTGAAGTTCAGACTAAGACCCAGAAGGGGCAGATGTACCCCGCTTTCACCAACTTGGTACCCAGCTCATGACCCAAATGGAACCCAAATGGAACTCTTATCCCATGAACCAGGTCATTCAGTGGTCACAGCTTTTGCCCTCTGAAAGGAGGCAGGGACCTTGTATGTGTCCCCAGCACCCAGGGGAGATATATCATATCTGGTGCATAACACTTGTATCTTTTAGAAAGTACTTTGAATAGATACCTTATGCCATGCCCTAGTGGGGCTAATAACAATTTGGGAGACACCTCTATATGGACCTTAGATGGCAAAGATGAATTCCAAATCTGATTGGATCTGTGTATGATGGGGAGGGCATTTCCTTTTGCTGGTTATCTGATCTATCAGAAGCCCCATAATAAATATGTGAAATACATCTATAATTTTATAGAAGAGTGAGTGTCAGACCACATAGATAGCCCGACAGAGCAGCCCTCTGTCCTTCTGTATTGCCGAATTCCCTCTTATTTTCTGTGTAGCACTGTCAGTCCTTGAAACTGCTTTATTTAATGCTTTAATTATTTACCTATATACTATCTGTCATCCCACACTAGAAGGTAAGCTCTCTGATAGCAGGCACCTTATATGCCTCCCCAGCACCCAGGGTCATATCTGGTACACAACACTTGTGTCGTCTAGAGGTTTGAATTGACTCCTTGCACTGGGCTCTGGGGGACTAATGGTGATGTGGGGGCACAGACTTCATCAGAAGAGGCTCGGTTGTCCTCACCCTGTTCTAGAGCACCTCTCCAGTGTCTGCTGTGAGAGGAGTTTAGGCCTTCACCAGGTGTAACCTCTTGCCATGTTCAATGACCATTTACTTTAAAGAAAATCAAGGCCTTATTGTCTTTGGCAAACTCACAGAAGGGTCATTTGTAACTGCCTCCATTTCCCAGCCTCCTGGATCTTTGCTTGGGCTGTGTCCCTTATGAAGGGGAAGAGTTGTGTTTGGCCCACTCCAGCTGAATATGAAATGGTAAAGATTTGGGTCCAAACCCTGTGGCTCGAGTCGGATTTGAAAGCTTGTCAGAAATGAGTTCTCTGGAGCCTGGCATCTGAGACTGGCATCTGTTGTTACAGCTGAGATTTCACGGACTGAAAGCTCAGGAAGAGGTGTGAATTATAAGCTCTTAGCTCACGGGGCAATTGGAACGTTACTGATTCTGGAATCTTTTGGCCCAGATATTTAAAAATATCCCCACAATCCAACCTCTCTCTTTGTAGGGCTTCTGCTTTGAAATGTCTGTGTTACTCTTAAGAGCATCCAAAGAATGAATAGTCTTGGACTGGGAAGGAGACCCTGCCTTTTGCATGTGCATGTGTACACACACACACACACACACACCCCTCTTTACCTTAGCACTTTACATACACACAGAGAATGAGAAAAGAGAAATTGAGTTATTAAAATGTGTCCCAATGATTTCTGAGCCCTCTGAATTCAGATTCAGTGGAAATCTGTAACTCTCCTTAGTCACTTGGCAATACTTGCAAATAAATACTTTTACAGCTCCATCATTTCATTGCTGATATACCTGAAGAGGAAAGGGGTAACCTAAACACATGATTCTTTTTCTGTCTCAACCCACTTGTAGATCAGGATTGATTGTATGTGCATTTAAGTACAGGGCTACTGGCAACTAAAAGCCAATGAATGACTTTCTTTTCTTATAAACTACAGCAAACTCAGTTCCTAGAAAAACTTACATGCTCACTCACTTGCATTTGGATATGACTTTTTTTATTAAGGTATCATTGATATACACTCTCTCACACCACTACCTTTAATCCACTATCCCTGGATATGATTTTTTTGAGTGATAGAGGAAGAGTCTACTGAGTATTGCAAGGCACCTGGTGCCCATCCAAGTATGACTAGCATAGTACCTCCTATGAATTGAAGTGCTGAGGAGGAAAGAGGTTAAAAGCTATCAGCATAAGGCGTGTCTGATCCAGATGCCATCCATCATGGGAAGAGCAGAGGTAGTGACCTACTGTCACAGTGAGGCAGAAAACCAATCCACTCATCAAGCTTTTCCTCTGACTGTGGTTCTGAAATGGTAAGCCCTGTTTAGAACACAGGCTTCCTAAGTCCCAGTGCAGGAGTGATTTTTCTGTGAAATTTTCCCCATCTCATTTGGCCTGTTAGTTACTCCTTGGAGGAGACAGTAGTGACCAGCTCCCATCTACCAGCTCTATTTGCATGGCACTAGCAAACATGAACCCAGTGATGCTCAAACTAAGAGGCATATCTACAGTTCACTTGGAATCTTTTTCAAGTTAAGCAAGGAGTAAGGCATTTGTGTGTAGCAGCTAAGAGAGAAGGGGTCAAGCTGACTTTCTAAAGGTACATTTTAGACAGTTTTCTTAAGCTTTCTAAACCTCAAATTCTTTACTTGTAATAAGGTTTGATGCCATTAATAACACGTCTCAGGTGCTTATTGTGGGGCTTCAATGAGATAATTAGTGTTAGACAGCTAGCGCTGACCCCTGTCTACATCAGGTGCTGTGTTAGTGTTCTCTTTGCTGGGGAACTAGGTGGAGGCTCTGCAGTGGGATCTGTAGGAGCTGTGCATGGCTCAGTGCACTTGTATTCAGCTCCCAGGGTGAGAATCCTCATGCCGCAAGCAGAGAGCTGTGGCTTTGGGAAACCGTCTGGCTAACTCATGGCAGAGACCAGGTATCATCCCAGGGTTTGACTCCTGGCTCTGCCAGTCTTACAGTGGAATGTCAAGTCAGATGTACTCTGAACCTTGCTTCTTTGCTCTGCAAAATGGGGATGATAATTTGACCTCTTAATACTATTCTGTGGATCACATAGTGTAACATCTGTTATAGCACCTAGACTAATGTCCAACACAGAATGGCAGCTCCATAAATTCTAAAATCTTTTCCTTATTACTTCAGAAGATGCTGAAAGAGAAAGGCAAGAGGAAATGGAATCAAAGATGGAGATGTCCTGGACTCTGGTCATGCTGGCCCTGAGGAAATTGGTGGTGAACTTTGCTTCCCTCCATCTGGATGATTCCATCTTGTAGGACATCTCCCCTGAGTTTCTGATTCTGTACTTCCTGCCAAGTCCACTGTTCCCCAATCTCAGTCCCTAAGAATAGGATTGGAAGTTCAGACTTTGCTACCTCCTCTCTACTGGGTGAACGAGGGGCAATCTTTTAGAGAACTTTGCATTATGGTGTGTTTTTATTCTTGACACTGAGGGTACAAAATTCAAAAATAATTATCCTAGGCTTCTGTCAGTTGTAAAGCATTTTTACACAATTGCATTTCATTTGGGCTGCAGCCTTTGAGCTGCAGAGCCCTGTGCCTGTGCTAATTACTTAATGCTCTGACCCTCTGTTTCCATAGCTATCACGTGGAGTGACTAACCCTCTTAGGGCTCCAAATGCTGTGGAGCTCCTGGCACATCTGAGGCCTTGCTAAGAGGTGATTATCATTGCGATGCTTGGCCTGTATGCCAGTGGTCTCCAGAGGGTTCCCCTGAGCTGCCTAGAGCATTGTGGAAGGTGAAATGACCTTTGGTGAGGTGGGGTGGGGGCTGGGCAAGAATGAGTAGCTGGCGGATTTAGGGCTTGGGGTTTGCTGCTCTACTTTCACTCCAGCGCCTGCTGCGGCAGCTTTGGTTTTTATCCATCCTAAATATTGTGGTTCTGCCTAAGCCACCAGGGGGCGGGGGTGGGGGAGGAAAGCCTGGAAACCTTTGAAAACCATCACTCTTCTCTCTGAGTGCTGCCGCTTCCCCCCTTTGCCTGATTACAACCCACGACAGAGTGGACAGCACCACAGGTAATGGGGACAGTCAGAAGACCTTGAAAATCTGAACTGAGGTCTGGGTTTTGTTCAAACTCTCTCGGACTTTAAGTCTCCGCATCTCTCATTCCTTATCTGTAAAATGGGTCTGTGGTGTCCACCTGATGGGCCTCCCAGTGCTGCTTTTGAATGTGGAAGTGCTTCGTAACTATAGAAGGACACTTCCTCTGCTGCAAGATGACTGCAGTTTGCTTGGACTTTGATCCATCTGTTCTGCAGGACTTGGAGTCCAAATTCATCTTAACTGATGGATTTTTGCATAGCTTTCTGAGATTTTAATACTACCCCAGGTGTGTAGATCCTCCTCCTCCTTCTGTCCCACAAGCTCCAAGCCTTTTCTAACTTGTTATTTCATCCCTTATTTCATAGGCTAGGTACAAACTGGGAGGTGGAGTGAGTTATTCAAGGTCACATAGCTTATAAGAAACAGGATTTAGGCTGGAGCCAGTTGACCTTCCTCCTGGAAGGGGCATGTCAGTGGCCCACTAACCATTCCAAAGTGCAGCTAAGCTACTACTTAGGAGTGACAGTCTCAGCCTCTGTCATGAAATATTTCCCTCAAACTAAAGTCAGCCAGTTCTCCTCCAAGTGTGGTGGCACAGCTGAGCGAAAGCTATACACAGATGAGGTGAGGTAGCTGTAATTTTAAGTACCCTAGAAAAAATATCTAGTTGCAAAACAAAGTAGGACACCTTTTTTTTTTTCCTACTTGCAGTAGGAAAAACCCCTTGTGGGCCCTCTGAGATGCTGTTTCATTTTGTTTACCACATCCTGGGTTTGTGCTAGTCAATCTGCTAAACCAAGAAGCTCCAAAAAAGAAGCAAACAAAGGTAGCAAGGACAGAGCTGGGCATTTTCTGGTCGCCATGGCAGCATGCAGGTGTTTACACTATGGTCTCTCTCCCTTAGCCAGCTTCCCAGAGACTCACTCACTAAAGACCACTTGACATTAAAGAATTGTGTACTGAGGTGACAGCTCTGGGACACACTCTCCTGGCCAGAAAGATCCTGTTGGATCCAGGGTCAGGAGTGGGGCCTGAACAGGCTCTCCTCATCGTCTCCCCTCTGCTAGTTCCCATCGCCCCACTGGGAGTTGGGGGTGGGGTCTTCCCTGAGACTCTGTGAAAAAAACCCAAGAGCTTCTTTGGGTTGGCCTTTTGGAGGCTTTGACTGAAAGGTCAGGGCTGTGGCTGAGAGGACCCTTCGGACTCTGACAGTGTGGCTGTGATGGGCTTCTGTTGGTTCAGGTTTCGTGATAGGTTCCATGCTCCACAGACAAGAGGCCGAGAGGTCAGTGGGTATAGCCAGGCACCAAGACTTGGGGCACATTTCCTTTCTAAGTTGCAAGAAACAAATAGCTCAGTTGAAGGCAGCCAGCACCCACTCTGGAGGAACTTCTCTGGGTATGATGGTATATGACTGTTTCCTCTGCTCACTAAATCCTCACCGCCTCTGGGCAATTCCGGGAGAGACTGAGTCACTCAAGATTCATGGTCTGCACTGGGCAGCCAAAGGCGATTTGGCCACTGAGTGTGATTCTGGCCTCATTCAGAAGTAGATGCTGAACAATGGGCCCTTTCACCAGGCACCCATCACATGGGCGTCAGGGGGTGGGGGCAAGTGATGTGGGGCAGCAGAAAGGCTGCCAGCCCTCGGAACTGGCAGGCCTGGATGGCAGCAGGGGCTGTATTAGCTAGGAGGACTCCCAGATGGAAACTTGTGGGCTTCGAAGACATCAAACAATCAAAGAAATGAAGAATAGCCTAACTTCTTCATGTCCCATTAAACAGTGGATTGTGGCTTTATTGGGAACAGCTTGCTCAGGCCTCTTACAAAAGCAGTTCAGTACTGAAAGCCCTGGACTAGGAGTCAGGAATCTTAACAATTATGGACCCCTGAGGTCTTGCTCTTCTCATAACTGCCTGGGGGAACATTCTGGATTTCTTGTTTGTCTTCTGTTGTATCTCAAGAGAATTTGGTTAGAAGCTTTCTGTTGTCCTTCTGGCTTTAAAAACAGATGATCCAATTAGCAATAATGCTTAAAAAAAATTGGCTTTTTCTCTCCCTACCTCTGATCACAATCAATTCAGTTAGGCTTGTGAGTTGCACAATCTTCTTCAGACATGAGCTCAGCAAATCAGAAGATAAAAACAGAATCCTGGCTATTTCATGATGAACACTATAAAAATAAAAACTGTGGCAAGCTCACCAGTACTCTTGGCTGCTACTGCCCTAGAAGCTTGTGTGTGATTGACTTGCAGGTGCTTCATGGAGTCAGATGTGCTCATCCTGCAGTGCCATGCTCCACTGGCCTGCTGTCTTAGTGTGGTTTGTTGAGACTTTCTGGTTGGGCAGTAGACATCTCAAAATGTCACAAGGACAGCTTGTGGTCTGCTGTCCTCAGCCCCTGAGTCCTGAGGTAGGTTCTCTCTTTTTTTGCCCTGCCTGGCCTCCGCCAGAGCCCTCAAACTATCAAGGGCAGAGGAGGCCTTAGGCTCCCCTGGGGTTGGATTTTAAATTTCCAAGGGGACCTTGGGACGAGCACTGGTAGAATCAGAGAGAGGGAATAGTCTTCTGCTGGGGAAAGCCAGTGAACCTCAGAACCTTCAGGAGGTGGAAGTTCCACTAGTGAGGGTTTTCCACTGAGGTCTCACCATGTTCTTGAGCAAAGGGTCTTGCCCTTTCAAGCTTTACGATTCAGAATCAAGGGGCCTCTGATCTTAAAATAATATTCAGTAAGCTCAAATTCCTCTCTCCAGAGCTTTTTTTTATCCCCCCAGAGCTTTTTCTAACGCTCACCTCTTCGCACTTGAAACGCCACAGGGAGAATAAGTGGGTTTCTTGTGGTTTTTAGCATCTGTCCCAAACACAAGGTGCAATTTAATAGTGAAACATGATCAGTCGGACTTCCCAGCCTGAAACCTATTCCCTAGTCACAGGTCAGATTACTCAACAAATCAGTTACCTCCTGCAGAAAAATGGGGATCATAATAATGCCTATCCCATAGGATTGTTGTGAGAGTTAAATGAATTCTTAGGTGGAAAGTGTTGAAACCCTCATATGGCCCAGAGTAGGCTCTGGGTGACCATGAGCTCACAGTTGTTGTTACCTTGGCTGTGGGAACTACACAAGCTATTGAGTCATAGGAACTGACCTGAGTCCCATCTTCAAGAAAAAGCAACTTCCCCAGACACATAGCCAATTCTGGAACCAAATCAGTAGAGAAAATCTAATTCTGCCTTATGCCTCCTGAGGAGATGACATATAGGGACCAGGCATATCTGGGTGTCTCATGGTAGAAATTAAATTAATTCATTTTGGACCATCTGGATAGGTCTGGTTGGGAGAACTTAGAGTCTGTGGACTCCATGTGATTGTAGATTGTCTTCTGATGGTCTTCACGTGGGTCACACTATGTCTGGCATCCTCTCTCAGGACATCTGACTTCAGAAATGGCTCAGTTTTGGGATGTGAAAAGGCCATGCCCACTGCTGAGATGGCAGCTCCCAAGTTCAGACAGACAAAGCCAGTTAGAAAATGGAAAGCTGGTCTCTGAAACCTATGCTTTCAGGGAAAATGGCAGAAGTTCTCAGAAGCAAATGCTTCATGTTAAAGACATTTGAAGTGTCCAATAGGGAATTCTCAATAGGCTCAGCTGGTAGATCTTTAGACCTGATGGGGGGAATAGACTTGAGAGGTAAAATTTTTGCACCCACAAGTTTGCTTCTGGGGGAGAGAAAGAGAATATTTGCTCATTCATTCACACCTTCATTTCCTCATTCATTTGTTCAGCATGTGCCTCCTCTGTGCAGTACTGTCCTGAGATACAGTGGCTGCTGTCATGAGGCCCACAGGGAAGTTCCAAAATTCCAGAATCCTGGAATTCCTAATTACTGGAGAGACCTTGGAAATAGTAATTTCTTATAATTCTTTTCCTGTTCATGTCATACTTCTTTGAGAAACTAGTGAAACCAGGGGTTGCTTGTCCCCATCAAAACACCTAGACACCTACACACACACACAAGCATGCATGCACACACATAGTTTTGCATACAATGTCACAGGTTTACAGAGTCCCCTGAAGACTTGTGGATTCCAAGTTGAAAACCACCTGTCACTCAGCTCCATCTCTAGTCAAGTTGTGTGACCATCCCCAACCCCCCACCCCCAAATTGACCTCTCAGGAAAGTCTGGAAACATGTAGATAATGGCGCATTGGGTAAAAATTACACAGTGCTCTACTCTCAGCAGGATGTTGTGATTTCTACCACTTGGGAAATGACTGAGGCAAACCAAGAAGCTATTCTTCTCAGGCCCTACAACCTAGAGAAGGTTTTGAAACGTTCTGGGCTGATTTTATTAAAGAGCTCTATTTTCCTTGATCTGAGGCTTAGTGGAAAATACAGGTAAGGTTAATAGTGTTATGAGTCAGCTATGGTTTATCCACATAAGAATGAATGTACCCAGAACTCAGCATAACTGGAAGCATAGCACAGTGGTTGGAGCCCCGAGTCTCCCACTTGGATGATTTTGGCCAAGTTACCTTGTGCCTCAGTTTCCTTGTCTCTAAAATGGGTTTGGTAATAATGCCTACTTCATAGCATTTTTGTGAGAATTACATTAGCTGAAGTATATAAGCCACCAAACAAGTATGCAACACCTATTGGCTCTACTTCAGTGCCAAACTCTGTATCAAGTTTTTTATGTACCTCAGCTCATTTAATATTCCCACAAACCCTGACAGGTTGGTATTGTCACCCTCCAAGGAGAAGACTGGCAGAGAGGCTGAGGAACTCACTAGCTGTATAACCTGGAGCAAGTGACAATGTCAGGATTTGAACTCAGCTTTGGGAGGGTCCAAATCAAGCTGAACTACCAACCCTCATTTGAACCTGGTGCCAGAGAGTGGGTGGACACTAAGGATACTCTCTTGGAGAGCTCCTTTCTCTAGTCTTCCTGACAGGTCATGGAAGGCCTCTTCCTGTGTGGGCAAAGAGATCCTTTGGTGCAGGGCCCCATGACCCCATTGTCCTCCTGACAGCCCTACAGTAGGGAGCACCCTAAGGGCCCAGCTGGCATTTCTCCCTGAGAGACTCCTCCCTGAATGCAAGTGGCTTCAGTTAATGTTGCCCATTGGGTCTCTGAGAGAGAGGGACGTGAGACAGTTCATTTATTACATGATACAGGAGATTTATTGGAGACTAGAGGGCTCAATGGAAAACACTCTTGATTTATTTTCAGTTGAAAAGGTTTGCTTGAGAGATTCAATTGGCTATCTAATATTAGCCTTTTGATTCACAGCAGATCCTGAATCGTGGAGGTCTCTGTTTCTCAGGAGAGACATACTGACATCTGGATATCTTCTCAGCAAGGGACTGCAGTGTGGCAAATGCCATGGCCACAGACCCTGGTGCCCTCCCTTCCAGAGATCTGTGGCCCATGGCTTCTCATGCCTCAACCTTTCTCTAAACTTTCCCTAAGCCTTGGGAATGTTCATCTATCCTTTGGGGAAGATGAGATGTGTTAAGAAGTCACTGAAATTGGGGTTAGTAGTAGTAACCTAGTGGTTAAGCCTGTGGACTTATGGTGTCAGCCTGGCTGGATTTGAATCCTGGCCCCATTATTACTAGCTCTGTGAACCAAGCATGTTTCTTCCTCTCTGTGTACCTCAGTTTCCCTATCTGAAAACTGGCAATAGTAATATATCCTATCTCATACAGTCGCTTTAAGGATAAAATGAATTAGTACTTGCTTAGAATGGTGACCAGCATATACATAATAAGTACACAGTATGTATTAGCTGTTGCTATTGCTGTTGGTATTATTTGTATCCCTTGGAGTCATACTCTGAGTTTGCGTAAGTGTTAAGGAAGCCTGTTGAAAAGTCTTGATAAATTATCAAGACTTAACGGATACACAGCTCTGAAGTTTTATTCCCTTTCAAGAACTGTGAACACTCATGCAGATAGTTGGCCTGAAATGAAGATTTTCGCACCATCTTTGCAATCTTTAGGTGGTGAATTCTATCAGGGTTGGGAGTTGGACCTTAGTCATGAGATTAAGATAAATGAAATTCTCACTTTGCATAAAATATGTTCATTCATTCAACAGCACTTTGCTGATACTACCATATGTCAGGCTCTGTTTAAGCCATGAAATCTAATAAGGCGGATGTTCAGTTTATCTGTTTCTTCCTGTTTTGGCAAACCACAGCACACACAGTCACGCATTTACTACCTGCATGCACACGTATACACAAACTCACACAACGCATGTGTGAATTGTCTATAAAATGATGTGGCTGCTGCAGTATGGACTTAAGGGATTTTACTCAAAAGTCTCAGTCTGAATCAGTTCCTTTTGCATTTGCATATTCTGTGCCAGGTGGCAAAGTGGAACTAATTTTAATAAGACAGAAACTGCCATTCAGCTCCCAACTACTGTCCATGCTTCATTCAGACTTTATTTTTAATCTAGGAGTGACAGCAGCCACCTGGCCCAGCGGTGACAGGCAGCTCGCCTCTCTGGCATCTGCTCAAGTCCCCTCTCAGCCTCACCTCCCAGAAGCTGATTGGGAGGCTCTGTTTCCCTTTGCATGTGAGACAAGGGGAGCTCCCGGAAGGGCTGTCACCCAGTGTGACAGTTTTCCCTCTGCTAAGATTGGCCAACCGAGGCCGAAGCTGAAAATGTCAGCAAAAACAAACAGTATTTCAAAAGGACCCTGTGTGCTTCCCTCTCTGTGCTCCCTTGTCTCATCAGCCAAGTGTTGTGTGAGTGGCCTGAGAAGGACTCCATTAAACCCAACGGGAGTTTAATTGCACAAAAGCACATTTTCTCCATCTCACCTAGCTCTGATGCTTTCTAAAAGCAGCTACATGCTAGCAAAACAAAGAAAAGAAGCCCAATTGATAATTGGCTTATGTATTTTCAAAGTTCTACTTCTGTTTCTTTTTTTATTAATTTCAAAGTCAAGAAAGATAATACATAAGTTCAACACTCCTCTTATTTCATTTTGCATTTGTCAGACAGTGTTTGCTAGTAGTTGGAAGCTGCTGCCTCCTCAGGAAGAAGAAAGCAGTTGCTGCCTGTATATCTCAGTATTACTGACCCTGTCCTTGCCATTAGGGAACAATTGTTTAGGTGCACCTCTCCCCGATAGAGCAAAGACTTGTTTTAATGACGTGAAAGGATAGTAAGGCACAGGGCAAAGTGGTTTGGAGCATAGGTTTTGGCATTAAACAGACCTGAGATGGATTTCCAGCTTTGTCATTTAATAGCTGGGTGACTTTGAAAAGTCATTTCATTTTTCAGAGATTCAGTTTCCTTGTCTGTAAATAATATGCACATACATACATAAATCTCACCTCTCAGAGTTCTTGGAAGGTGATACAATACAGAACCCCAAAGGTGCAGGAACACTGCAGTACAGGCCTCCCCTCCCCCAGCTGTCAGCTGAGAAATGTAGAACCACAACTGGGATTCAGGAAGGCAACTACAGGCTCTGGACAGAGATTCTCACTTCCTTGAGCTGCTCATGACTCCGAGCCCGAGTTTTCTTGTTGATAAGCAAAATCTGCCTGACTACCTCCAGACCTGCTCAAGTGAGAAAGTCTGAGTTAAAGCCCGTTCTGTCTGAATATAGACCTGCCTCATAACTAACACAGTGGTGACCAGCCTGGCACGTGGGCTGCAGTGTGGTCAGCCCAGAGGACAGGCCAGTAAGCTTCCTTAGAGAAGGACTGCTTTGGGGGCTCAGAGGGTGCTCAGGAGGAATCACACACTTCAGGAGATTTTACCTAACTTTTTGGTATTGACATCTACTCACGTGCAAATGGGGAAAATAGAGTTCTGGAAAAATAATGAGTTTCCAATTAAAGTCTTTTGAGATTGTTACACAGGATCCGAGAGAACCAAATGGTTTTTCAGCTCCTAATTTTCAGATTAATGATGGCAAAACTCACAGAAGTCCTTGGGTTAAATCCTTCTTGATCCACTTGATAGTTAGCTTCATTTTGAATGCCACTAATCCTTGGGAGCAGACAAAAGGTCTTGGATCTGTCAATATGTTAAAAGTATGTTTTTGAGGAAATTGCAATGAGACATTCATTCATTTCACAAATATTTGTTGAGCATCTACTCTTTATCAGCCATTCTTGTGAGTATTAGAGAAACAGCTGTAAACAAGTTAGAGACGTTTGCATTTTGGAGATTTCATCACAAAAAGGGCAGATGGACAATAACTAAATGCAGAGATAAATGAACAAGTTGCTGTGAAGACCCAAGAGTAGAGTGGGGTGAGGGGGACACTGTATTTGGGTAAGAGTATCCCAGGAAGGACTCTAGCACAAGGTGATCTGGAGTTGATAAACAAAAATATGATGGTCTGAAGACAGAACATTCCAAACAGATATAAATGTTCTAAGGTGGGTAAGGGCCCAGAATGTCCAAAGGAACTGAAGGAGAGCTTTATGCTAGAGCAGAGTGAGCTACTTAAAGGTTAAACAGGGAGATAGGAGCCAGATCCTGTAGGTCTTATCAGTCATGATAAGGAAATTTATTCTGAGTGCAGTCTGAAGCCATTGGAGGGACCGACACCAGACGATTGTGGGAAAATGCTCATAATATCAGATCAAGTGGGGAAAAAAGACTCCCAAATCTAAAACTGTATATTTAGTACTATTTTTACAATGCAAGTATATATATATATATATATATACATGTTCTATGTGTCTATGTATCATATATATAACTATGCAAGCATACATGTATTTTCACATTCACACACATATTCAGAAACACTGAAGAAGAGATAACAAAATGTCTAAAATGTTCAGTAGCTTTTTTAGCGGTGGGCCTGCTTTTCCTTTGTTACTTACCTGAATTTTGTCCCTTTTCCCCAAGTTTGTATTGCTTTAATAATCAGAATAAATCACATGATGTTTTAAAACTTTGTTGTGGAGAAATCAATGGAGAGAATCTAAGCGTGCTGCAACTTTACTGTCTTACGTCAGCCTTCCAGCCTAATGTAATGGTGCTTTGGGACGCTGGAGTGAATGTCGAAGGCTCTGGCCAGTAGAGAGGGTTTTATTTTTTAATATGAATTTTTAATGAATCTATCCTAAAGTGAACTTCTTACACTTCCCAAATTATTTATGCCAAAGAATCTAACGCCTCTGTTTCATCCCACAGACTTGAATATAACCTGCCGATACGCAGGTATATACCACGTGGAGAAAAATGATCGGTACAGCATCTCACGCACAGAGGCTGCTGACCTCTGCAAAGCTTTCAACAGCACCCTGCCCACCATGGCCCAAATGGAGAAGGCTCTGAGCATCGGGTTTGAAACCTGCAGGTAGGAGACCAGCACCTGCCTGTTGCAAAAGCTGGAGGCCTGGGGCCAGGGGGCGGGGCTTCCAACTGGGTGGGCTCCTCCCTGACAGCTGAACATCGAATGATGGCCTGAAGGGTTGGCCCCACCTATTAATTTGCCAAGTCAATCTGGAACCTGCGTGATGGCTGGAATTGAAGGCCCACTAGAGACACCTTTGTGAATCATAGTGGGATTGCCCAGAGGAGGCCATTAAGGGTCAATAGTTGGAATCCTCTTGCCTAAAGTGCTGCAACAGCTACTCTCCCAGCTTTGAAGAAGCATGCAAGATCATTGTCAGAATAACAAGGAAGCAGAAACCAAGTACAAGTGTTTAAAATAAATGTGTACCTGGTGGAGTCTTGGCCCTGCACACTTGGCTCAAAGCAGGTTTTGCAAACAGCTTTCTCTTCTTGTTTCTCTTCTGTGTTGCTCTGGTTTGAGAGGATAAATAAAAAACAAAAGGCCCTGAAACTTATGCAGATATGTTATTACAGTGATTAGGATGCAGTTGGAGAGACTGCGGAAGGACCCATCACAATGCTGCCTGAGTCCCCTGCACGCCATTCTGCTCCAGACAATCACAGCAAACGGAGGCCTTGTTTTTCTGAATTCTGACGGCCCTGTGGTCAATGGTGCATATTAAGAGTGAGCAGTGCGGATGACCATGGTGCGGTGTTTTGGTTGGGTTCGTTTTCACTAGAAGAGCTCTGGGCAGTCTGAGCAACTGCTCTGTGGTCTCCACGCTCGCCTACAGCTACCCCGTCTGTTTTTGCAGTGCAATGTCATTAAGCGGCCTTGTTCCCTTTTCTCTTCAGTGTACACACACTGCTTTTTAAAAGTCAAGCTGCAGAACTGCTTATGGAAACCGTTAAATTTAAGTTGAAAATATTTATCCCCTGTCTTTGGTTACAGAGTAATGCAGTCCCATTATGAGTGGTAGCTGAGAGTCTTGCTGAAAAGGACAGGGAAATCTTTATTCTGAAATTGCACTGTCTAGTATGGTAGACACTAGCCACAGGTTACCCTTAATAAAGTGGCAGTTAACTCTTAAATCAAATTAAAACTTTGGTTCTCCAGAGGCACTAGCTGATTCAAGTGCTCAGTTGACCACAAATGGCTAGTGACTGCTGTATTGGACAACATAGATTACAGGATATTCCACTGTTGCAGAGAGTACGCTTGGAGCAGCACTAGCTCCAAGACAAAGAGCAGATAGATGTACAGAGACATGCGTGTGGTCAGAGCTAGGTCTGGGGGAACGCAAAGGGGGCGGAGAAAGGGAGACAGCTACTGAACCTGAGCAGGAGGCTGCCATGAAGGAGGACCAATTAGTAGATCCATTTATTCTACTCCCAAGACTAATTATTTAAATACGGCCCTGACTAGGCCAGTAGCCTAAGAAAATGGATTTAGTAAAATGAATTTTGATTGTAAAATACGGACAAGGCATATTTACAAAATAGAGAAATGTTCCTATATGCAGAAAGCAAGAAATGTTCTTACTATTCCCACTGGCCTGCCTTCGAGCACGTGGGTGCTGGGCGCCCTCCTGCCCACTTGCCCATGTCCACTCACCTGATCCTCAGACTACACCATGGTTGGTCATTATTGCTCCACTTTATGGATAAACCGACTGAGGTTTAGAGAAGTTCCGTGGCTTTACAGGGGCCACACAGCCCTTGAAAAGGAGGGGAGTCAGGATTCTGGTCTGAGCCCCTGGCAAGATTTTAATGACCAAACCCTCCTGAAGGACTGAGAGCAAAGGGAGATGGAGGTATGCCACACCACACCGTTGGCTGAGTATTCTTACTTCCCTGTGAACAGCAACCTGCCCCCACAGTATACACACATGTAAATTTCATTATCGCAACTCACCAGTGCGACACATAAAACTGGCAGTCGGCATGACGTGGCAAAAACTCAGGAATAACTTTAAAACGGAATGTAGATTTGAGAACATCCATGTTACATAGACTTGCCAAATGTGATGGGGTGGGGTGGGGAACAGGCTCACCAAAACGTATACTTATTTTAAAAAGGAAGGGAGAAAGAAAAGGAAACTGTGCCAGAGAAATCTATCGTTCCACCCATGGCTGGGAATAAGTGTTGCAAAACTCATTTCCATAATTTCACTCAGGTAGCTATGAATCAGGTACCGGCAATGGGACGGATGACAGTCTCACAGACTGCAAGAAGACTGCGAGAAAACCTTACAGCTCCTCTCTTTTGTCTGCCCCACCCTGATTAGTAGCAATTCTGGGATAGATGGAAACTTATTAACATTTAATTGTGTCCCCTCCCCCCACCAAGCTAAGAAGTTTTTGGAAAAACCAGTCTGTCTTTTCAGAAGAGGAATTAGTCATGTGGTCTACAATTGCAACATAAGCCTAATGAGTTCTATGTGCTTAGAAATGTCAAGCTCACAGCCTTTTCCGTGGGCTTTGCAGGGCGATGCACTGTGTAGAGTTTCCCTTTGGCAGGAAAGATGAGAAGGATCTATGCTGTGCGTTTAGCTAACGATGCAGTTTCAAAAACTTGCTAGATTTGGCTTTCCCGCTCTGCCTTATCCCTGTCACCACCTTTCCTTGCAAATGTTATTTTCTCAGCCCCCCTCTCATTTTTGGAGGGATTTTATATTAGGAGAAATTGTGCAGTGAGTGAGTGCTTTAGTTACCATGGTGCAGATAGAAGGGGCTGGGTGCTGTATGTTGTATTTGAAAGGGCTTCCGAGGCTCCAACATGCATCCAGAAACACCCTGGTGGGGCAGAGGGGCTTAAGGACTTCTCTGGCTGCTGCCTCTGGGACATGCCTGACCCACACGAGGCATTGCTATCTATCTAATGACTTAATCACTGTTCCCCCATTTCAATGACAGTCAATTTACTTCCACTGGCAATGAAATGATGCCTAGGATGGTCATGAGGCAAAATGTGCTGTGCATCTGGCATATGAGCAAGGCTTCATGTTTAAAGTAATGGAGTCTGGAGTAAGAAAGTTTGCAGGAAAAAGACAGGCCAGGATAGAAGAGTAGGGGATGGGAAGTAAGGCAGGTTTGACATTTGTGGATGGAAATGAAGAGCTCTCTAGTCCTATCTTGTAGGAGCTGGTCATTCATTGTATTTTCTGGAAAATACGAAGTTAATGGAGAGTGGATTTCACATCGTAAAGTGGGCATTCTCTTCTCTTCCGTGGCTCAGGCTTTCCTTTGCTTGTTCAAACTGACTTGACACTGCTGCCCACGTGTTTTATTTGAAACTAATTCTCTCTCTTTCATGGGTCTATTTTTTAAAACTTGCCCTTCAAGAGCTCTAAATAAAATTGCTTTGTCTCTATCAGTTTTGCTGATCCTTTTCACTCTCCCTCTGCTGTTGTTATTGGATTTCACAAGCTCAGTTATTGAAAACTCTAGCATACCTAGGGGTGGATTGAATGAAGCATTCACTGTATGAGGTGTCATTTGATGTGAAATCCCTCATATGTGTATAACCTCTGATTTTTCTTTTGCAGGTATGGCTTCATAGAAGGACATGTGGTGATCCCCCGGATCCACCCCAACTCCATCTGTGCAGCAAACAACACAGGGGTGTACATCCTCACATCCAACACCTCCCACTATGACACCTATTGCTTCAATGCTTCAGGTTGGTTCCAAGTGGATTGTCTTTGTGTTTCGGGTTGCTTGGTGACGCAAACTTTGGCAGCGAGGCTGATAGTAATTCATTCTTGGCTTAAGTGGGCATTCATGCAGCTCCCATTCACATAACTGATACTCACTGAATAGCTGTTCAGCAGAGACAAGATTCCTGCAATGAGGGTGCTTACCTGCTAAGTTGGGGAGGCCAACAATAAACAAACAAATATTAAATAGCATCTAAGAAGTCAGAGGGTGACAAGACCTATAAAAAAGAGAGTAAAGCAAGAGGCTTAAGAATACTAGGGATGCCTTTGTCTGAGAAGGTGGTCAGGGAAAGTGCCTCCTCTGGAGAGGCCATTCAGGAGAGCCATGATTGCAGTGAGGCAGAAAAGTCACGGGTAGAGGGGACAGCCAGAGCAAAGCCAGGCCTGCCGGAGCCTCGTGGCCCATTCTAAGGACAGCAGCAATGCCAGGGTGATAAAGCCCAGTGAATAGAGGGGCAAATGCCAAGGAGTGAAGTTAGAGAGGTCAGTAGGGGCCAGATCACGCAGGACCTTGTAGGCTGTGGCAGAGTTTGCATTTTATTCACAGTATGATGGGAAGTCATTGCAGGGTTTTGAATAGGGGAGAGACATGATAGTACTGGGGCTCAACCAAATGGTTTAACTTAGAGGTGTTTATTATATATTGGGGTAGACTGGAGAGAAGGCTGGGAGGATACATAGTAGGCCTTTGACCTTGAGTGTCTTTTCTCAACAATTTAGAGCTCCAGAGGTAGAAAATAAGAAAGCCAAGTTAAGATGTGCCTACTGACCTGCTGGCCAGGTCCCCTCTCTGCCTAAGGGAGTTGTGCCCAACCGCTTAGCCTAAAAACTCATGCTTACAAGTCTAATTCAGACCCCAGAAAAATTCAAGAATCCTATGCATCATTTGGTCTTTTGAAAATGGTCAAAATTATAAATATCAAATCTTTGAATCCCAGCAAGCAAATGTTGATTGATTATTTACTTTTCAAACTGGGCCTTCTGTTCCCTCTAAAGGTTTGAGATTGTGTGAAGGGAAGATTGAAGCCACAAGGTAATCTTGACAAGTTTTCCTGGAATGTCAGTTTTCCTTAAAGATGAGAAGGAGTTGTTAGTTAGAAAGTGACTTAACATTATCTGTATGAGAAAAACACAGGTATTATTAGATGATGACTTCAGGCATTGTTTTTATGAAACAAACAGATATCGTATATGATATTAGAATATAAAATTTGCATGGATTTTTAAACTAATGTAGGAGCACCAAAGAAATTGGGAGGTTACATCAGTGGTGCTAGGCTACTCTGCCCGCTTGTTGTTTTAGGAGTAGGGAACAGAGTGGACATTCAAGAAAGGAAATCGAGAGTTTAGGAGAAAGAGAAAATAGGAGAAAGCATAGGAGAAAGAGAAAGGCTGATTAGTTGAAATGGAGCATGTGAAGTCACAGTGTCAAATATATAAAGCTCACTAAACCTCTGGAGGGACACTTCAAAGAAGGAGGAGAAAACTGTAGAGTGTTTTTTTCTTCCCTGTTGTATGAACAAAGAAGACAAATGGAGTATGACCTAAAGGAGGAGAGTCCAACAAGGCTAAACAGGACATGGTCCATACCCGTACCCAGACTGTCCATTCTGATAGCATGATAATGAGAAGGACCACATGCAAATAAGTAGGAAATGGACACAGAGTACCATGTAGTCCAGCTAGTTTATCTTAGTGCCGCAGGTCAGAAGACTTTGGGAAGACTTTGAGCATTAGATGGACAGGTTGGGTCTGTGGGAAAGGCTTCCTCTCGCCAGTCTCTGGGTATTGCATTTTGCTTCTCCCACTGAGTCTTGTCAGGTGAGTGTATGCAATAAATTATGTTGTTGTGTATTCACACTGTCTCACTGTTTCACAAGTTGGTATCACTTTTTGGAAAGAACCTTAACTTGAAAAACTTTTATTGCCTAGAATTGAAGCCATTTAGCAAGTTACTACTGAAACTTTCCCCTGCCCTCATTTTTGCCTATAATGTTGGGCCTATCCTGAAAGAAGGGCGTGAACAGTACTGACTGACTTTTTTTGGAGGAGCAGGGGAGGTTAGTTCAGTTGAAAAGTTGGAGAAGTCCTGGGAGTGTATTACATACCAAAACAGCTGTATTAAAGTAGTAAAGCTTGAAAGGGGTATGTTTCCTTTTCTCTTATCCAAATTGGCACAATGTGGATAGGCTACTTTTATAAGTTTTTCTTTAAGTTTAAAAAAAGATTATTTATTGATTAACTATATACATTCAGTACAGTGCTGGGCAGAGTTTGGTGAGAAAGTATAGAGGCTGTAATTTTTGTCTTGGGAGTTAATCTTGTTGAAGCAACAAGAAAAAATAAAGGAGCTGGAGAATGTTTATCTAAGGATAAATAAATTCTGACTGTCTTGGTTTAGAAGATGGGGGTGTTAAGTGAGATACAGATCTTGATAACCTTCTGCTCTGTGCAAGAGCTCATTGGAAAGATCCTTGAATCCGACAGCCCAAGACATGCAAGGAGGTGGTCAGGACCCCGTGATATGACCCCTCACAAGGGGCTACAAGGACTGAAGCCAGCTCCATCTCAGCAGATAGCTTCTGGGTGCTTGTAATTTCAATAGCACTTTTGTAAAACATGGCCTATGGTTTGCAAAAGGAAAATAAGGCAGACCCTGAAAAAGCTTTGTGATTTTTATTGCCTCCTCTCTCAGTGGTAAGGCTCAGCTTGAGCCTGGTGACTTCTGTGTCACCAACGCAGAGAAATGACTTGAATTAGTTCATTTTTTAAGTTTGCTTTCAGTAAAATGCCCTATGCTCTTTTGAAGGAAGAGCTGAGGGGAAGAGTCTACATTCATTTGTTTATTCATTCACTCACCTATTCAACAAATACATTGGATACCTAGATTGTATCAGGCATTGAGGAAGGTGTCTTTTTGTCACTGAGTGGTTGGCTGGCTTCAATAAATAACATTTCTCTTGGCTGTTGTGATGTGGCAGAGGCAAGATTTCTGAGGAGCAGCCCACCAGGAAGCCCACCTCAGTCTTTCCAACAAGCCCTTGGGTTCAGGAAAACCTCCCAGGGCTGATTCTCCCAGCAATTCAGTGCTGATAAGCAATATGAAAGGCTGCCTAATGAGGTCCCGCTACCTGGCATGGGAGCTTGATCATATTAATTGCACATTTGGGTCACCATCCATCTTAGTATGCTTGCCAGATTTCATGTTCTTTATAAATGGTGAAATGAACTGGAGCATGAAGTGGGAGGCAGGGTGGGGGGGAACTCCATTCAAACAAATGCCCTAATCATTTACAAAACTGTCTTAGTGTCTTTAACATCATGCCCCATTCTGTAACAACTTAACTCCTGGAAGTCCCCAGTGCATTACTGTTACCTGCAGTTGTGTTTGAATTTCAGAAGGTTGTTCCATCCCTGCCATTAAGAGCTCATAATCCAAGGCCCATTTCTGGGTCTGTGCAACATAACAATTCAGAGGCATTTCACAGGTTAGGCCAGTTTTCAGTGGTGTTCCCAAAACAGGGGACACTCTTCAGGATTTCCCAGGTTGGCTATATTTGCCCTGATTTTCCAGTTAGGGAATCATTGGGAAAATTTTTTGAAAACTATAAAAATCTAGAGAAATATTAATTATTATTGCCCCCCATGACTTTATGAATTCCTTAAAGTGGGGACAGGAACATGTTCATCTTTTTGCTCCTTTTTTATTATGTGATCTGTCATGTATGTTGGGTAAATGCTTAAAATGAATAAATGGACTGATGTATCTGAAACTTTCTTTAATTATTCCTATGGTGTTGCCTTTCAGGGTTGCCTAAATGTTTCCTCATCTGTTTATATCTGCAGACTTCTTTGGGGGTTAACATCGTAACTATGTTTACTAGAAGAATGGAACCTAGGGAAATTATATTGGTACTTTTTCCCCCCTTTTTCATGCATTCGACAAATACTTATTGAGTGCCTTTCTGTCCCCATCACACATAAATGTTCTGGCCCAGACAGATAAGGTTACTACTCATCTTGTAGAGCTTACATATTTCTATGGAGGTGAGTGAACAGCCATGGAAAGGAATTGGGAGATGTACTGTGAGCAGCCCTCAAGTAAAATGAACCAGATAATTTTAGATAGCAGTAAGCCTGAAGAAGAAATGAAAGCAGATGACATGTTCTGATGATGGGTGTTGGGGGTGGTGAGGGGCTGGTTTCGATCAGATGGTGAGGAATGGCCTTACCAGGGCCCTGACAATCTGAAGAGTTCCTCTTCTGAAAACTTTTTTAAATCAGACCTTGCAAGAATGACTTTTCCTAAAATCTTTTTTCCAGTGGAATGTATAAAGCTGCCAGTTAGTTTCATTCTGAGGCCAAAGAAATAGGCAGGTAAAAGGCATTCCCTTTGTAGAAAAAGATGCTCCTAGGAACTGGGAAGCAACCAAACCCCATTTTTTTTGATGTTGTGAGTACTCAGTGATTTATGGCAGGACACTTAAAATACTTGTGATAACAGCCTTCCTAGTGATAGCAGCTTGCTTGTCTGCCTCCCTTTAACCATCCACCCAACCACCCATCCATCTATCCCTTTCTTCCTTCCTTTTTGTCAAGAAGCAACTCTGGGAGAAACCAACCTATCAAAGAGGTTGTCGTTGTATATTAAAGCATGCACACACGTGCACACACACACACACACACACACACACACACACACAGTATAAAAGCTATAATGAACAAATGGATCGAGCCTTACTGTAACAACAAAGCTGATTTAAAGCTTTCTGGGGTTTTAGAGCTCAGCACAAAGTCTAGCTACTGAACACAGCATTTAGGCATGAATGCAACAGTTGATTAAAGCATTGTGCAGCCTCTTTTTAGGACACAGTGGGTGGCATGCAGGGTGGAACTTTAAGTACCTATTTGCCAAGGGCTACTAGTAATGTTGGTGGGCGGCCCACACTGCAGTCAGAAATCTTTATTCCCAAAGAAAGAGGAAAAGTAGAAGATAAATGGAGGAGAAATGAAAAGAAGCTAGAGGGGCCCATGGTGAGACACACCAAACACTGCCTCAGGAAATATTCTGGGCATCTAGCCCAAAGGTAGACAACCTCAGAAACAACATGTGGAGAGGCAGTCTATACAGTAGGTGCTTAAGGAGATTAGTTAAATTAATAAAGATATTAATGCATTAATAAAAAGACTAGAGATTAGTTTGTTCCTAAATGTTTCTATCAAGTAAATTCTTTGATTGTTATAATCTTCAGATGTTCATGCTGTTCATGTTGATAAACACTTGATTGTATTTGTCTGCCCCAGTTTTCCATCATTTCTGTGGTTTATTGGGATTACACATGATTTTTCTCATTATAGTTCATACATTTCTTTATAGTTTTTAAATAAACAAAAACTTAAATTTTTAAATTTAAGTTAAAATTGTTTAAAATTTTTTTAAATGTTCCCATGTTGCTTTTATAGTAACAAACTACAAAAATAAATTCTAATGCATGCTTCCTCAGAGAAGGACTATGTCATTTGCCATGTACCCCAGCGTTCCACAATGATTGATATAGAACATGTATCTTTGTTAATGAATGAATTCATTGGGGTGGGAAGGGAAACACTTAAGCTTCCAAATAATGTATGAAGCTAAACACAAATAAAAAAAATGCATCACGAAGGTCAGAGACATTCTGAGGAGACTTAAACAAGTTTGAGGAAAAGAAAATTATTCAGGGTAAATTATAATAAAACTCCATCTTAACTAATGAAATGAACATCAGTTTTGCTCATATTTTGTAGAGTTCTCATGCCTTTTTTTCTTTTCTACCCTATAGCTCCACCTGAAGAAGATTGCACATCAGTCACAGACCTGCCCAATGCCTGGGAAGGACCAGTTACCATAAGTAGGTGCCTCTTCTAAACTTGGTTGAGTTTCCTCATTCTTGAACTTTGTTTTATGTTTGAATAGAATCACAGTCATTTCCCTAAGGCTGGGGACACTGGCTACGATTCACTGTCTCGTCCCCTTTTCCTGTGATGGCTTGAAACTGCTCTCTGGTTTACCCTAATACACTGTTCCTCAAACTTCAGTCATTCGAAAACTACTTTCACATTTTTTTTTTCATCTCTATGTACACAGCAGTATCACTTTACATTTTCCATTTTATTAACCCATTTGTTTCTCTTTAGAATACATTTATTTGGGAAAAAAATAACTACAAATGGAAAACAAACATCCCTAGTCATAAGTAGAAAGTAACCTTAAAAATAAGTTAAACGTAGGAAAAATTAAATGATGTTCTTAAACTCTAGCTTCTAAAGCCTGAGTCTGAGCTAGGTTCTCTCCCATAAAGGAGAATTAATAAGCATTAGGATTAGAGACATTGCAGCCCCCCAGATTTTCTGTTTGATATAGCTGGAATATTGAAAGGTAATTACAAAGGGTATAAACTTCCTATATGTGTTTAATTAGGGGTTGTTTTGCTCAATAAAAAGGAAAAATAGCTTTGAAGTCACCCTTAAATGATAAACCACAATCTTTCCCATACTCAGAAAATGTGTATTTCCTATGCTCAGGACCTTACTCAGCTGTCACGTTCTGAACATGCCTTCTCTCTCTCCCAGCTATCGTTAACCGGGATGGCACCCGCTACACCAAGAAGGGTGAATACAGAACAAACCCTGAGGACATCAACCCTAGCAACCCTACTGATGATGACGTGAGCAGTGGGTCCCCTGGCGAGAGAAGCACATCAGGAGGTTACAGCATCTTCCACACCCTCCTTCCAACTGCACACCCGACCCGCGACCAAGACAGCCCCTCCGTGTCCAGCCACCCAGAGAACACCTACACGACCAGTAAGGAGAATGGGTCACTGTGCTGCCCAGTAGCCCTTCTTTTGCAAACACACCTCTGATCTTCCGAGCGGTAGGCACTCATGTGTCGGTTGTCCATTGTCTCTGGGATTTGGTGACATCCTCTGGGGAGGTGGCTGTTGTAGTTGTTAGTGTCCTGTGTGCACTGACAGCTACTGCCTACAGTTTTTTTCCCCCCACCTACACCTGTTTTTCTTACTTTGTGATAAGAAGTGCCATACTGGAAGTTTTTTAGAACTTCCTGTGTCCTCTTTGTCCTGGGGCCATGATGACAATTGCAGCCTGCTAGAGAAGCTCTTTTCATTTTTGCACGTTTCCCTCTTGTTCTTATGTTTTCATCAAGTTCGGATCATCAGGTATGCAGACTATTTCATCCAGCTGCTTTTTTCAGCTGAACTTTATATTTTTATGTTGTAACCTGATTTACACTCATATTATTGATTGTATAATATTCAGTCTTATTCATCACCCAATATTTCCTAAACAATTCCTTTGTGTTTGGTCTGAGGAAGCATATTGGAAGGGGTTATCTTATCAAATTAAATCTGCTTAAGAGTTTTATACCTCAGCCTGTAGGGGAAGGCTCTTAATTCTTGCATGGACATGTGGGTAATTCACTACTTTCGGCCTGCAGGAGGGAAGTATGTAAACATCGTTTAAATTTCTTGTGCCTTGCTGACATTGGAGTGTTTACATCTCCCTCTTGTCTTCCCCTTCACTTCCCTCTTTGCTTTTTTCCCTATGGTTTGTTTTAAAACAGGTTTCCAGATCCACCGCATTCCTGCTGCAGAGGATTATTCAAACTCAAATAGGGCATCTGCCTCCTAAGTAACTTTCCTAGTATGGTGTGGATTTTCTCTTTTCCTGGCTGTGGCTCTTGAGGGATGGGACTCTGATCTCCAAGGAGTGTGGCCAGAATTTACTGTCTTGTGAATGCTCAAGACAGAGCCCTTGTCTACCCTCGTCACTCAGGAGCCAGGGTAACCTCCAGAACACTACGATTTAATGGGAGGTTACTTGCTCAATAGTATTTTAAATTTCTGTTTGCTTTCTGAGGGGGTGGTACCCATAGACTGGGGTTCTCGTCAGTCTCTGCAGATTCTTAGAAGCTTTTCAAAAGGCAGATATGCTTTCCCAGATGAGTGGCTCTCTGGAGACTGTCACTTCATGGTCTATGACCCTGTGGACAGCCCTTGAGAGAAGCTTCTGTAAACCAGGCAGGCAGTGCTCCCAGCTGTTTGCTGCTTTTCGAGTTCCTGCCTTTGTGAAGTAGCCCCATAGAAGGGGCTTGCCATCAGGGTGTGCAATTTTGTTAAATGTTGACAAACAAGTATTAGTGGTCTCAGCAAGAAACAGATCAGGTCTTCCATAGAGTACCAAAATTTTCCACCAAAGAACAAAACCATGACCAAAGCTATCTTGTGGGAACTAGGTAAAGTTAACATTCAAGCCAGTAATAGCCTATATAAAATAATATTTCACATGTGCTTTAAAACAGTCAAGAAGACATTTTGTGAATATTCATGGCACATCTTTTAAGGACTGAATCTTTCCTGCCTGAGTGAGTTAGTCAGCAAGTGCATTAGGAGGACCTACTATGTACCAAGTGTATTCTAAGGTTTGGGACCCAGGGGTAAGCACCATTAGAAAGTAATACTGAAGAGAGGTAAGGATTAGGAAACTAGTCATTCATTTAACCAATATTTGAAGTTGATGTTGCTCTAATTACCTTCATGGAGCCTATACACTGTTCAGAAATCAAGAATATTTTTGCTTTAAGTCTTAATGAAAACATAGCTCACGATTTGGGCTGAGAAAGGAATTGTGCTTTCCTCCTTTCAGAGCACTTAGCTAAGTTTCTTTTAGTAAATTAGGAAGGGAAAGACTCGAGTCCAGAGCTAACTTGAGAGTGAATGAAGAGCTCTAGGATCCATTGAGGCCAAAGGCAACTCTGTGTAAATCAGTCCATGCAAAGAAAGGTGTTGAAGAAAACAATCAGGTGGAAGCTTGAACATAGCATATGGCATACTAGAGAAAATTAGCAATGATAAATTCCTAAATGGCCCACATTTCCTAAGCCCCTGTGAGGAGATTCTCCAAACCTCATAACTGTTGGACTGAGACCTGGGACATAGTGAGAGGGAGTGATTGCAAATCCTCCCTAATGCATACAGGAGGGCGGAGGTCAAGAGGAGGCCCAGCTGAGTATAAAGAAGCGCTGTCTTTGGTTTGGCTGGCTCATTCCTTCCTCGAGGTCCTCAGTGGGTGGCAATAGGGAAAGCCAGTAAGAACAACCATCTGGGTAGGTTTTGACTCCCAGCAGGCTTTTTGTTATAAATGTTATTTTTGGAAGAACCTTTACAGAGGCATGTTATCTGCCTCTTTTCTATTGGTAATCCAGAATTCTTTGGAATCCAGCAACCTAAACTAATCCAGGAAGTAGATTGCTGCCTTAGAATTCTCTATTTCTTTATCTTCTGGGTGTCAAAGAAACATATATATATATATATGTATGTATGTATATGTATGTATACGTACACACATACAGTCTGGCATGGCTTTCTTGAGTGGGGAAAAATTGGAAACTGCTGGCTGGCTAAGCAGTAACTTTTTCGGTTTTTCCCAAATCTCGTACAACTCCTTTCAGGAAGGCAGAACTAATGCCTGTTCCTAACTTGCTCTTGTATGTGTGCTTTCTGTTGGGTCTCTTCCTTGTGGACTATAGGGTGAGAGTGGCAGCAGTTTGGCATCTTTAAAGTTTGTGAAGTAAAAATGGGGCATCTGCAGATTTTCAGGCAGATGCTCAGGTTTATCTGAAGGTGTCACTAGTGAAATTGGCTCCCATTTCTCTACTCTCTACTCTCTGTTATGTGCAAATATGTCCTTTTTTGTATGGAACATATTGTGCAGGTTGTTGACTTTTGGTGTATATAGAGTCAAAAATTTTCATCTGGAGTTCATGGACTTCTAGTAGGTTCAGTGATTTTCTATAATGTATTCAAGAGAAACTTGGAATAACCTGCAGAATTTTGAGAATGTGTATGTGTAGGATCATCTTTTTGAGGACAAAGCCATAATTTATATCAGACATTCAAGGGGGTATATGACTCAAAATGGTTTTTAAAAATCTCAACTTCTTTAGATGTTTATCCTAATGATCTTTGCCATTCTTCTTCTACAAGGGAACATTGGAACTTGAGAGTCAAATGGGAAATTGCAAATTGCAAAATTATTACTGATTACCTTTTCTTTAATTTGAATAACATCCAGAATTTCTCTGATTTGGATACTTTTGTTTCTTTCCTAGAAATATATTCTGAATTAGAATTAAGAATGATAGAGAGTGATAGACGGATACTTGAGAAAACTTTATCTAATTTCAACAGTTTGAACACACGCCCTTTGCAAAGTTCCTACTCAAATATAAGACTTGACTTAAAGTTAATGAGTATGGGTGGAGCTTTGAAATGCCAGTTGTCATCACAAACTACCTTGGTAAAATGATGGCAGACCCAAAAGATACAAGCAAGCACCTCTAAAGCTACTCTAAAAATACATGAATGAAAACAACTTTATGAAATGTGCATCAAAGACCTTCAGTTCATGGCTGGGTCACTCAGTCATAAAATCTCTTTTCCATCACAGGTTATTAAGTTCCTACTTGATCAATCTTCGAGCCTGTATTCAAGGGTTACAATTTGAAGAATGGGTACCACTGAATTGATACCCATAAAGAATTTGCATCTCTGATGTTGCCCTAAGATTTTAAGAGATTTCAGGAACCTGGAAGATAAAACTAGGCCTCAAGCTTTCTTTTCTTATCTTCGCTCTATAATAGATACAGACATTAGATACAGAGCTGAGAGTAAAGGCTTTGTAGAAAGATCTTACTAAATGATATTTTCATAATTGATCCAGTCACTTCAACTGTGCACTCAAACAGCCATGCAGCAGCTCAGGAGAAAAATAACTGGATATGGTCCTGGTTTGGTAATTCACAGCCTAAGACTCAGGATCAGACAACAGCGACAACAGGTAAACTGTTCTGACTTTTGCTTCTCCATTGTCCTGATGCCCAGCCTTTCAGTATTAAGCAGAAGGACATCCATTACTATGCCAGAGTTTCCTACTGATGCTCCGTCACCATCCTTACTGAGAATAGGGTCTGGTACCGTTTCATTTATCAGAGCGGCCTGGGATATTACTGGATACCCCTAAACATCCTACTTGTTTTTCCTTTGGCAGTGTGCATATAGCATTAGAATTATTTTTCTTTCAAAGGCTTTGATTAGGAGATTCCTTCAGAAAATGTCCTCTTGGAAGAAGTCTATTAGACAATGAATGCTCCTATTTTATACTGATATAATTATCATAATCAATAATAATAGAGGGAAATATGATTTATGGATGGCAAGTTTAGGCCCTGGACATTTGTTGGACATCTAAAACTTTAACTGTAAAGTGCAAGAAGTGCCCTGTTGCTTTATATCAGCCTCTAAGCCTCTAACAAGCTCCCTGGATGTTTGACTATTAAATCTAAATCTCTATAAAGTTTTTGACTTGAAAGCTTTTGTGAGAAAAGATTCCAAGTCTATAACAATGGGATATTATGAGTGTATCTTCACTTATTAACTTAAGTTGGTGGAGGATATGGCCATATTTCAAAATAATTAGGTATTCTTTCTGCAAAAATAAAGTAATAAAAATGGTCATCAACATTTGTTAAGTGTATATATACTTATAACATTATGCTATGATTGCAGATCCTAGTGATTAAGATAATGCTGGAGAGAAAGGGGGGAGAAAGATTAAAGAATAAAGAATATTCTATTTTTAAATGACAATGTTTATCTTCGTAGGACAAACATTGTGAAGAAAATCTCTTCTCATCAGTGCTGCATGTTGGGTCATTTCTGGGTTTTCTTGAGAGCTGAAAAAAAAAGAAATCAAACTCACCTTCCTTTTGTATTTGGGAATTTAATGATGGTTTCTGCCTCAGCTGGAAATTTTGCTGTTTTTCATCTACAGTTATCTAATATTTTTCTGATGCACATTATGGTTACAGAAATGGCAGTCTTTGGAAGTTTTTGAATCAGGACTTCCACTTCTGGTCTTAGGAATGAGGTCACTGGGTCACTTCATCTCTGTCTTTCATTATTGATCATCCTATTTTCAAATACTGGGACTCAGCACATGCTGTCTGCTTCCCAAAATATGGTGTTGATATAAAATGTGACCATGGGCAAAGTTGCCAGAGAATCTGGACACTGAGTGAAGAAAAGTGGAAAGGCATCTCCTTCAATCTTCTGCCTCATATGTTGTTCTTCCATGTGTCTGGGATGCTGGGGTTGTATGTCTGGGATTGCTGGCAGAAATATCATACCCTAAATTCTTGGAGAATGATATTGATTAGCCAAGATAGAATGTGTAGAAGATGAAAGGCTATGGCTCTGAAGAGCTGGTTTTTAGAATCGTAGACTCCCAGATTTGGAGAGCATCTTAAATGGCTTAGTTCAATGAACACTTCTAATCATTTAATCTCTATGCAATTTTCCTGCTAAGTGATCTTTCTGATGGTGGAGAACATAATACTGTATGAACAAGCTCATTGTTGGATAGCTCAGATTATTATCTTTTCAAATCCAACATTTGGGAAAATATTCATCTCCCTGAAATTCTCATCACAGGTCCTGATTGGCTTTTGGGAGCATGGACAAAAATTGAATGCCTCTTATACATTATAGCCTTTCAAAATTCAAAGACAGCTTCTCAGGTCCTCCTTGAGATCTCTCTATTGTTTAGCCTTTTTGACTTCAGTAAAGTCAAGGTCTACCCAGCACAGTTTTTCATCTTTAAGATAAGCAGCATGAACCGGATGATATTTAAGTTCCTTCCATCTCTGACATTCTATGAATTCCAGTTTGGGCCTCTGAAAGAATTGGAACTTCTGTGCTTTTTCCCTTTCTCTCTGCCATCTATATCAAGTATAGATGACTTTCTTGGGTAGTAAAAGAGTAAGAGCATATACAGTGCTATTTGTTAGGACCTGATAATTAACCTTTCAACAATCAATCCGATTATGGTTGCAGCAGCTCTGCTGAGCACTAGCGGTACAAGTCCCAAAACAACAACCAAGAGGCAAGGAGCCCAGGACTGGTTTTCATGGTGGTTTCAACCATCAGAGCCCAAGAATCATCCTCACACAACAACAGTAATGGCTGGTAATGAGTTCTTATTATCTCATTTGTATGCTTTCTTGGCAATCTTCAATAATTCTCATTGACCTCAGAGATAGTGTCAAAGTCTAAAAGTCCATTCTGGCTTCACAAATCTTTTTGATGACTTTAGAAGGCTCATGAGCTCAGAAATATATATTTGATTTATAGTTCTAATAAGCAGATTTCTTCCTTGTACTTTGGAATTAATATAACCCAGTAAGAGGCTAATTAGGGAACTGTGAAAAGGGCCAGGTCTTTCTTGATGACTGAACAAAATTTTAACTCTGAAAGATATCCTAAAATAACCCTATATCATAAAAAGTTCTTCATTTTTCATGAGAAAATAAAATAGCATAGCTAAAGCCAACAAATTATAGAAAATCTCCATCAGTGGAATTATTCGTGGGGTGGGCACTAATAGTATGCAAAGAATGGCCATTCCAAAAGATAACATGAATCTCAAAATGTAGGAAACCCTTTTCATCAGAGAGACATCTTCTCCAATAACCACTGAAAAAGAGGTGGAGGGTATCCATCTCCTTTCCTATGATTGCATCCAAGAGTAAGAATTTCTCAAAATCTTGGCTACAGTCCACTTTAGCCAACCCTTTTGATAAACCAGTAAATGTCAGACATGATTTCTTTGTTAACTGACTTTTTTTTTTGCTGTATGCTAAAGTACTGTTGGGAACTGCAATGTAGATTTCATTCACATCAGAGCTACAGTGATCTGATACTAGAGAAGATCAAAAGCAAATTAGCAAATTGTGAATACAGCTATAGGATTTTAGAAGTGATTTAGAAAGAGAAGAACTAGGGTTTTCTGATAGTGGCTTGACAAAGCAAATAGGCACAGATGAAACCTTTCCATCCTAGCTTCACATCCTAGTTTTAGTGGCATATGCTTAATAAGTTAATAATAAATGCATCTGAAAGCATAGGGGAGTGTTTATTGGCCTGTTTTTTCTTTTTCTTTTTCTTTTTTGGTGGGGTTATGTCTGTATTTATTCTTTTAACTTCCTTAAAGAGAATATTCAGTTGTAAAGACCAGAGCCAGTTGTTTTTAGATGTATATATTAGCGTCAGAGACCAGGCTATAAGAATTCGGGGTATACAAGTCAAATGTCTCAGTTCCTTCTTACAGTCTTGGGAATTCTGTTATATATTCTGTGCCTTATTTTCTTCCTTTGTCAAATGGGTTATTTGGCATCCAGCTCAGCCACTAACACAAGTCACCACAACAGGTACGGATTCAAATATCATCTCAGCAGGCTGGGAGCCAACTGAAGAAAATGAAGATGAAAGAGACAAACACCCCAGTTATTCTGGATCAGGCATTGATGATGATGAAGATTTTATCTCCAGCACCAGTAAGAATAATCAATTACGGTAGAACCATTTATGCAAGGCTTACCAATTAATCTGAGTGATGCCTGAAAATATCTGTCTTGGGAAATAGTTAATATGAAAAATGAGCATAAGCCTATGATCACACTTTCATTATACCTTGATGAGATTATGAAGGAAAAAATAGATTTTTTATAAATGGAAGCCAGAACATATTTGGATAGTATTATAGTTCTGAAAGGAGTTAAAGGGGAAAAATATTTTTTATAAAATTCCTAATGCCTCATATTCTTTTTGTTATGTTTATTTATGCATTCTGTGCTACAGATTCTCTTTGACTTACTGAGCTTTCTCAGAGAATGGCTTAGTAAAATATTACAACAAATACTCATTGTGTACATGCTGGGCCAGGTGCTAGGAACAGAAAGATGAGAAAAGCCAGAGCTCTTGCCTTCGAGGAGCTCATGGTCTATTGAAGCAATGGACTGGGAGAATGTGAATGCGAGGGTATTAAAAGGTACAGATGATCTTAAATTGGAGACTTACAAGGTGCTAGAAAGGTTTAAAAGATGGGAACCAGAACTCAGGAGTTGTTTTAATCAAAATCTGGTTGAGGTCAAGAGCACTAATCCAGAGCCCTAACAAATGAACTGGGCACCAATATAATAGAAATGTCTATGGAAAAGAAGGGCAAATGTTAGCTGAGTTTTAACAAAACAATGCTAATTATGAAAAATAAATAGTGAAACCACTGTATAATGGTTTCCAAATTTATGACAATTATAAATGGAAATTGAGTTAAAAATATCCTTTTTAAAAAGGCATGCAAAAATATTCTGCCAGAATGACTGAGGTTCCTCTATGTACCTGTAATAATCTAAGATACTGCTGCATAGAGAGGACAGTCCTGAACCTGGATCTATCACAGCTCTGCTTTTGCTCAGAGAAGGTGTTCCTTTGGGGTGCTACACGAGCTCTCTCAGGTCACTGAAGTTCTGTCTGTCCTACTGACACCTGAGAGTAGCATTCCCAAATAGTAGGGTCCAAAAATCACTTAGGCCTTAAAGACATCTGAGTATATGGCACTGATACAACAAATACTCAAGATGAACTAGATGCTTTATACTGAAGCTTTGAAGTGCTGTATTCCTTAGCCTGGACCCCTCTGCAGAGCTTAGTCTGTGGAACAAGGAAACTCTTTTTAGTAATTTCAGAAGAAAACCAGAGAACCCCAAACACTGGAGCTTTACTATTAACACTGTCTCCTGGGTTCAGGATGTAGACCTGATCCTTGATGTGTGATGAACAGTACAAATATGGTCTTAACACTTATGAAGCTAAACTGTCCTGGGTGGCAATACAAACAGATCAACCTGAAAATAAAATGCGTGATCAAGCTCCAGGGGAACACTTCTGTGGTATTTTTCATCTCCGTGGCATATTTTCCAATTTCAGCAGGATGCCTCCTTTCTTCTGTAGGTATATGATAACTGACATTTTTTCATGCTTATTGAGAATGTACTTAAGGATTCTAAAGCTGATTTTCTTGTGAAATAGAGCTGATAGTATTACAGTTCTGAAAGGAGTTTTGCATTACTTGGGTACCAAAATAAAGTTTGAAAGCATTGGGATGGATTTGCAAATAATCTTTTCTCAAAAGTTACTGATCTTGATGTTGTCATGATCCTTCTGTTGGGTGCATCTCCTATCCTAGCCCTATCATTTGGGGTGACTGTATCAGGGCTGGGGATAGATGCCTCTTTTTTATTTTTCGGGGAGCTGCTGTGATGGTGGTTGGTTACCTGTGGTGTTTCTCTACAAAATGTATGCATCTTGTTTCTCTTTCATTGGCTATGAATGGCTTGCTCATGAAATGCTTTTTATCTGAAGAGAATGCCATAGGTGCTTGATAAACACTTGGAAATGTATAGCTAAATCATATGGCTGTTAAAGGTAGATACTCTCTTTCTTAGAATCGATCATCCATTGGAAAACTCTGACTGTTCATGGTGTTTCTTTTCCTACCAAAACGACTAACGAAATAAAGTGGTCATCATGATATAACTTTCAGGTATCCTCTTAGGCTGAGGATCTACATGTAGCACACTTGGCGGGGATGCAAATGATTGGGGTTGTCAGGTGCAGAGGGCCGTCACAGACTGCATGGATGCGCAAAGCTCTGACATCTGTGGTTCTCCTTGGTGGAGGGCTGGTGTTTTCAAAGCTGTTCTTCCTTCTGCTGCATCTTCTTTGGCTCCTTTGTCCAGAAGATCTCATGTTCTGACCCCAGCATTTCCTATGACAGAATGCCAAGAACACTGAGGTGCTTCACAGTGTGGCTGAATCAAGCTGAAGGCCCTCTCTGCTTTCCCTCCATTTCCACTGAACCATCTATAGAACCGGGTATAGATGATTCACTGTATAGACTAAAGAAGGGAGAAATTTGCAAACAAGTGGTGAAGGCTCAAGAAATAACTTTTTCCTAATTACTTCAATCATCATTATCACAGTTTCAACTACATCACGGGTTTTTAACCACCCAAAACAGAACCAGGATTGGATGCAGTGGAGCACAGGCCATTCGAGTCCAGAAGTATTACCTCAGACAACCACAAGGATGACTGGTAATGGGTTATGCATACTTAAAGATTTTTGTCTTCAAAGTCTATGATGTTGCAAAGTTCAATCATTGGGACACAGTGGGAAGTTTAGGTAATGTCTCATTACAAATTCCTAGGGAACTTCCATGAGGATCTTTAGTTCGATTTAGGAGTCATTTATCAATCATACCATTTGGGCACAAGATATTTTCTGTTACTTCATTATAAAAATGAATATGTATGGTGCTTTCCTTGACAAAGTGGTTATAGTGGAATAACAGGTACTTATTAAGCAGTTCCATGCCTGTTGGTTTTCTCTTGGGAGAGGTTAGTGAAGTCACTCAAAAGTAGCGAGAGAAGATGCTCAAAGGTACTGCTTAGGCATTGAAACATTAAATAGCATGTACTTTAATGGAAGAACAGAACCATCAAAGGTTGGTTGCTAAAAAGTCACAGTATATATAACCATCATCACGGCAGATGTGGACAGAAGTGGCACCAGTGATTATGGAGAAAACTGGACCCAGGACCCACACTCTCCTCTCATTCACCATGAGCATCATGAGGAAGAGGAGACCCAGCCTTCTGCAAGCACAAGTAAGAAGGATGGCAGTCAGCAGTTCTGGCTTAGATGGGTTAGTGAGGTCATTCTAAAGAATACGGAGGGCTTATTTTAGACATTGGCACATCTTCTATTTCCGCATTGTAATTTCTTTATCCCCAGAGCATGAAAAATTGCCATATCTGCACACAATCTTGAGAAATTGGAAGAAAAAGGCTAACTTGTTAGGGTGCACAAGAGGCCAAAATGTTTTTAAAAAGTTAAAATGTTTTAAAAAGATCTGAAGTATGGTTTTTTAATCAAAGATTCCTAGAGGTTCCATTTGGGTGATTTGTATGTTCATGGTATATGATGTATTAACATATTATGAAAAGTGTGTTCTTTTGGTGCTTGGCAGTGGGGTCTGGAAGGAAAGCTTGACAAGTTCAATGATCTTTGGAATCCTTACTTGCTATGAAGATCCTTGATGCAGCCATTTTCTTTTTCACATTCTGTTCCACACCGCATTGTAGATAAGCATCCTTTGTACTCTGGAGGAATGCCAATAGTCCAGATGACATGCATTTGAATTCTGTGGCTGTTCTTCCTGTTTTTAAGCCCAGCGTAAATTTAGGAAGGTTTTGTTGCTGCTATTTCTACTTACATGCAAACATCTCAGGTTTTCTAAAATGATCTCAAGTCTCACGACTGGATTATGAAGACAGGATCAAAAAAGTAAGAAGTATATACTCCTCTTCATTCATCTGTCTCTCAGGGAGATGACTATCATATTTGGAATAAAAGAAGCTTTAGTTTAGGATAACATCTTGTAGCATTTTTAAAACTATGGTTCAACCATCATTTGCAGAACTTTGGGCACTCCTAAAGCAAAAGTAGTGTAAGAAACAGCCACTTAGGAGACAAAGAAAGAATCTAAAGGGGCTTGGGAAGCCATGTTTTGAGAGATGTCTGCAGACAAGAAAAGAAATATTTTGGACATCAGCCAGGTCAAGTCCTGGGCATTGTCCTAAATTTGATATATGCATGACTATTATGAGCTAACAAAAGAGTCTTCTCATAGAAGAAGGAAATAAAAAAGCAAAAGTCTCTTCAGAGTGTGATTCTCACAGTGTATCTTAGAATTACTGAAGACAGTTTGTACTTAAAAGTCAGAAAACTATCCAAGAAGCTCAGAATTAATAAGCATCATTACTGAGGGGAGTCACATAGCCCATTATCACACACACTGAAAATGAAGCACCCATGAATTTGCCTAATATGAAAGATGGGATCATCACTGGTGGACAGTTGGAAACTGATGTAACAGCCCCTAACAGGGAAAGCAGGAGCTGCCGCAGCCAGTCTCTTATCAGTACTTGCAAAGCATAGAGATTCTGGTTAGTGAACTCTGGGCTTAACCAAAAGAGCATGAAAACTGCTAGAAAAGAGTCAATCTTCATATTTTACAATGGAAATCATATACTCTGTTAGCTCATCTGTTGAAAATAACAGGGAGTTTCTGGGTGTTTAAAGGATTATTGTGCTTATAAACAGATATAGAAAGAGTACAGAGTAGTGTATGGTATACATGCATTTCTATTTTTATTTATCTTTTAAAAAATTTCTGAATAGGCAGCCTCTGTCTGCATTAATTTTTCTTATTTTGTAATTACACTAGGTGGTTTTTCTAGCTTCATTATGTGTCAGGTGGTAGTGTTTTAGTCAGTGGGAGGTAAAACTTGAGATTTGAGGGTTTCCTCCCTCTGGATAACCAGTTAACCCCAGGAACATTTTGGCCACTGCCAGGGTAAAGCAAGGACAATAAGTTTTAGTTTTTAAATGTCTTTGCTATTACTAAACTACAGGTATCATTTTCTAAAATAATGACATACAATCAGTTTTACAAGTTGCAAAATACCCTTTGGCTTGGCAAGTTTGCAAGCTCTCATTTGCTTGATGAGTTAAGAATTTACTCTTAGTTGCTAGAGATGAAAATTTCAGTGGCTTTCTGATTTTTCCCAAAGGCACCTGATACAATTTTATCCCACTCATTTGTTTCTTTTACAACTGGACAATTACAACACTGAGTGGTTGAACTGCTAAGCCTGTCACACATTCCTATTATTTATATAATGCCAAACACTGGCAGGAATAGTTTTCTTCTACTGAGTTAGTTTTGTGAAAAAGTTATTTTGGCAACTTTAGGTGCCACATTGACATAAACTCATAATGTGTCAGTGGAACAGCATCAAAGTCATTCCCAACATCTTTCATAGTAGGCAAATCCATGGGTGCTTCATTTCCAGTGTGTGTGATTACGGGCTACATGACTACAATCAGAGAAGACCTCCTAATTGGCTTCAATTGTCACATATTTCTCTCCCTAAAATCACTGGAGCAAGTCCATTCTTTGAACAAACAGATCTCTCAGACAGGATATATGAATCCATAGTCTCAGTATAAGAATAATACTGGGAATTCTTAGACTGTGGTCTAGTCCTAACTGTATTAATCTGGCTATGGGATTTTGAACACATCAAAACCTCTTTCGGTCCCAGTTTTCCCATCCAAAAAAGACTGGGCTCTTTGTTTTCTTACATCCCTTTCAGAATATCAATGACCTCTCTCCTTGGTGCCTTTCTTTCTTATATTCCCTTTCAAGTGTATAGCCCTTAAAGTAGAAGATGTGTGTTGGTAAAGAAATCAAACAATAATGGCTCACAACTGACATTTCTTCTCACAGCTCAGGCAACCCCTAGTAGTGCAACAGAAGAAACAGCCACCGAGAAAGAGCAGTGGTTTGAGAATGGATGGCCTGGGGAATATCCCCAAATGCCAGAAGACGACTCTCATTCAACAGCAGGGACAGCTGGTAATGGATGGTTTAACAGGCAAAAGTGGGTGGAAACTTCTTTTGGGTTAAATATTGAGCACTGAGGACACTGAACAAAAAGACCTTGAAGGAATTGTCCCGAGATGTCAAAGTTCCTTAATAAATGATGATGTGTTCAACACAGACCCAACCCTTAAATGCTTATAACAAATCACCCAAACAGGAATGCATATGAGCACATGAAGGACACACAGAGAATACGCCCTTGCGTTGGTCACCTTCAGAACTAGTTTTGGGCAGACCCTAGTGAGACTGTAGCCTAGACTCTGATCTTAAAATACTTCACATGTTCAGAATGACATGGGAATGCAGCACTCTGTGATGTGAATCCAAGCTTTACAACATGGTTCTATGAAACAGTGGGTTCGTTAGAAAGCATTTGGTCAGAACCCCAATGTTTGAAGAAATGGATCCTGCCATTTTGAGAAAAATACCTGTCTAATGTCATTTAGCCCTTTTTGTCAGGTCTGTTTGCAGATTTGTCCTTGAATGTACAATGTTTTCTTAGGAATACAAAAAACACACCTTCTCTATTCTTAAATTGTGCAGTTGTGGAAATTAGACTCGACATCATCTCTGTGATGCCTGATAACTTGGCTCTGCAAGCTCCTATGCATGATTCTTATGTCTGTGTGACAGATATATATATAAGGCATCCTGCCTTATAAGAGAATGTGAATTCCATATTCTCACTTGGGTATCAGTGAGGAATATTCCATGTCTCCCTTTGCAATATAGACTATAATGCATAATGTCCTTCCAGTGTGTGGCAACTTCTGAATGCATACCTGGCAAAGCGATGAATTCAGTGACTGGCTATGTGGTGCGGTTATTGCTAAGGGTCTACTATTAACCTTTTCTATCTATACTTTTCCATTGGCTCAGAATGAAGCAAAAGCATGTGCTACATTCTTATATGTCAGTTATGCCATAAATCCCATTGTTAGAAGGTAATGCTTCTAATGGATTCCATTCATGCTTTTGACATGAATGGCATTTACTTTCACATTTATCTCATGGGAAGTTGTTATCTGGTTCCTTCTTTAAATCACTACCAACCTAATGTGCATTTCACTGGGTTGTGGTTGTCTCAGAATGATGTGTGTGTGGACAGTTCCTCCTTCAGGGGTTGGTGGCAACATGGCACGGGTCAAGAACTACTTCTTCATCTTCCCTTGATGTCTATAACTCATCCTCTATCTACTGAAGGAGGCATTAATGCTTTTGTGTCCTGATTGCTGAGACAATGAGCATTAATGAACCCATACCTGCTAAAACATTCTGTATCTATGCGACTTCCTGGCCCTCTATACAAGGAAGACGGTTTAAGACGGTTTCATTGTCTTGTCTAGAGAGTCAACTCTTTTTAAAAATATCACTGTATCCCTTGCCAAGTGTCAACTAACACTTTGACAATTGCTTGAACTGCATGCTCACAACAGCCTCAGCCCATGACAGCCATCCAAATCAAAGAATGACAACACAGCATCAAGACGACAGTTCCTGGACTTACTTCTTCGACCCAATCTCACATCCAATGGGACACGGTCATCAAACAGAAAGATGGATGGGTAATAACCCCTGAACTCTTTTATATATTATGATTTTGAAAGCCATCAAATAACTATTTTCTTAGAAATATGCCCTTAGTTTTAGATCAGTCTACTTTCCTAAAGAATTTGAAATTTTTGCAAAAATTAATTTTCCTGGTAGGAATGATAAGCACATTCATCTGAATATGAAACCCTGTGGGATGAGAGGGAAGAATTTGGCAGGAGTGTTAAAGAATTAGTTCTAAAATGGTGGGAATGGAAGTTGTTTTCTCTGAAGAAGGAACAGTGATTTATTTTCTTTTTATTTCTAAGTTCAGGGTTTTTAAAAGAATGAACTGATTAACTCCATTTCCATTGTAGACCATTGTAGATCACAGAAATGTAACATTCCAGAGGATATAACTTGTCTATGGTAGCCAAATCTTAGAGGCCAAAAACATGAGTTCTCATTCCAAAGAAGTAACTAAGAAGCTCAGAAAACTTTATTATTTACTCTTACTACATTTAGAGATAAAACCCTGTGCTTAAGGTTTAGACCACTCTTAGCCCTTAATAAATATTAAAAATTTAGGGAAAGACAACTTTTACATAGGATGGAATCCCTGTTTTCTTAAATACCATTCTTATTCACCTATAAGCAATTTTAAAAAAACACAATTAAATGAGAGAGTGAAGAAGATACTAGTTCTATAAGAATGGAAGATTATGATTTTATCTGACCAATTTTTATATTTAAAAGAAATTGTTTCTTTATCAGAACAGATGACAGCTTTCCTGAGAGAGTCTGCATGAGTTGGCAGCAGGTGGTGCCCCGTTTTCTCACTCTTTACTAAGTTGAAGAATCTATGTTCCTTACTATGCCCATGAATAGAGTTACTCAAGTTTGTTTGTTTGTTGACAAGATGTGCTGATCACAGAAATGTAACATTCCAAAAAGAAAGACAAGCCAAATGAGCCAACAGACAGATGTGAATTTTCAGTCATAGCATTGAATGTATTAGTTAGATCTAAATTGCCAAGGGTATGCGCAACACAAAACTCACTGAAATGAGTTCCAAGAGCACAATGACGATGTCTCTTGGTATCAAATTGAACAATGTTATCTCCAAAATGAATTTCATTTCCTTAGAACACCTGAACGATTATCACCCCCAAATGTTAATGATCAGAAATCCCTTAAACTACAATCGTATGAAATACCTGCTAATGTGCAATGCATTATGGAGTCACAATGTACAATTCATGATCTGTGATGTTAAATAACTTAAAAGTTAGCTATGAGAATAAAACATCTGGCGTCAAAATATACCTAACAATACAAAACAGTAAGTAATAGATGCCAAATGAATGCTGCCAATAAGAAACACAGAAGAAATTCACAGGACCTTCCAGAGAGCAGCAGAGAAAGGTGGATTGGATTTAGTTTTTGAAAATTGGGTTAAAAAACCTGGGTAGTCAGAAAAGGGAAGTCAGGGAAAGTTTTTCTTAGGAAGGAGACTCATGTAAGGAGAGGCATAAAGGGAGGAGAGCCAAGGAATGGATTTGCCAGACAGTGTGAATCCATCTGCCACACAGGAAGATGAGTCTGAATGGCTAGGTGGTTGCCATTATGTTGAGTGGCTAATGTGTAGCATGTAGACCCAGCACACATGTTTACAAACATGGCTGCTGGCAGCTCTGATGATATACATGGTGAAAAACCAAGCCAGTAAAAGAACTTCAGAATCAATATTAACTCTTCTTAATAATGAACAGAAAGAGATTCCATTAAATTGATAAACACATCAAAGACAAAACTGTTGGTTTCAAGTGTAGTATGGCATGGTGGCTCTTGAACGATGCTACTTCTAAAATGGAAAATGAGCAAGAATTCCTAGAGACCATAAACAGGACTTTTTCTAGGGGAATACCCAGTTGGGGTTTTGATTTGGGTTAGCCTGCCTTTCCTCTTTTTTGAAACCTGGGACAATAGGGTCGGCCATTTGTTACCTTACAAAGATCTTGATTCTCTTTTCTTTTTGTATGTAAGGTCTGCAGTGTAGCTGTGCCCAGTATTCCAGCGTTTCCTGCTGGAGTTATCTGGAACTGCTTAAATCTCTCCAGAGGCAGCAGTGTGGGTGGACTTTGAATGGGAAAACCAGCAATAGTGATGGTGGTTATAGATTGTTTGACTTTTTTTCACTCAGAACTTATTTCCACAGCATTGATTTGTGGTAATTATTAGAAATTACATTTATGAACATTTCAGTGAAATGTCTGTACCACTCAACACGGTACATGTTAAATCCCAAAGACACCACATACTTAGCTAAGTTTACAGGAATAATGATTCCCTGACACCACTGCTTCTTGTATCTTGCCCCTAAATATTCCCCATACCTTCTGTTTAGGTAGTTTTAAACGATGATTTTATGTTTTATTTGCATGTTGACTTAGTAAAGCCAAAGAGAGCCAAATGAGGGAAGAGATCTATAAAATAAGTTCTTTTGCCAAGTAAGAGGCTGTGGCCAAATGGTGCCCAAACCAGTGCACCTTGTCTATTCTCTATGCACCAGATCTTATGTGTCTGTAAAAAAGGAAATGTGCATGGATGGGACAAGTGACACTTGGATTGTGTTTCTGTCTCTCTGCAATGCTTAGGAGGCCTATCATATATGTGCTCATTTTGAATCCCTCCATTCTAAGCAAAAAAAAAAAAGTGCCTTTCATACAACTGAGCCCTTGAATGAAAGCCAGTTATTTCTCGTGATACTCTTTTGAAGAAACAATAATCTATACCAGTTCTGGAGACATGTATCAATATGTGTTTTCTTTCCTCTTATCCGGGTTTGAATATAAAAAATAGTTTGGGTATAGACCTTAAACCACCCTTGGTCGTGGTTTAAGAAATTGAGCAATAACACTGGTTTAATTTCTTCAGATATAGACCCCAGTCATAGTACAACACCTCAGTCTTCTGCAGATCCAAACACAGATTTGGTAGAAGACTTGGACAGGACAGGACCTCTTTCGATGACAACTCGTAAGGATACGACTCTCGGTCCCTTTGTTGGCCTGTATTCCTGCTTCAGCTCTTGCTCACGCTGGCCCCAAGGCACAGCTTGGTGGTGGAATGGCACAGTCGGTGTGGCTCAGCTCAGCCCAGGGTGCAGGAGCTGTCTTTATTGTCTAATATTTTCTTGGTGGGGCTCTTTACATCTGATTTTGTGTTCATTCTTGGTGTTTTCCAGATTCAATGACTTTATGTTAAGTAAGTAAAAAAAAAGGGATATGGAACTCCACTCAACTTGATTTTCCTTCCCTAAGTGGTCATGTTAGTGAAACCCAAGGCCACACTACAACAGTGGTTTTTCTGTTTTAACTAACTGTCTCCTTTGATTCCCATCTTTCCTCCAGCCAAGATAAAGGAGAGATAGGGCTGCTTTAATGGTTGTGAAAAGATATTTTGGGACAAAAGTATCATAGAGAACACCCCACATCAGCCCACAGAAGAGGGACAAGGCATGTTGCTGACAGCTGACAGAGGTGGAAAGGCCCAGGAACAAAAGAGGAACATTTGCTAATATCTCTTCCTGTCACTGAACATTTGGTAGAAGTAATGCTAACTTTCTAGCAGCCTTGATTTCCACTCTATGTATAGGGCTGTCTTAGAGATCAGCTTAAAGTCATTCATAATTTCTTGACAGAATATGAAAGAAATCCAGAGCTGAGAGGGCCTCATTTCATTGCTCACTACACATAATGGGCAGAGTCCTTTTAGGGTGATCACTTTTAGGCAAAGGAAAGTATCCGCAAACATGGGTTGACCATCAAGAATGTAAATAGCATAGTGTTAAACATCAAAGGAGATGCAGATAAGCCTAAGAATGTGTCTCTGGCAAATGGAGGGTCTTGTATTTCCACTTCATGTCCCTGTTGACTTTTGTTCGATGTTGGGTTGGGATATAGTGCATATCTCTCTCCCGGTTCTAATGTTTACTTGGTGGTGGACATGGCTTATGGATGTGCTTATGAAGTGCTTGCACCTGTAACTCAGAGGTCAGTACCTCTCTTAGAAGAACACCAGAGAAATCAACTCAAAACAGTCAAAGTGATTTCAAATATAGGCAATGGTTCAGCCTCAAATTGATACACGTCAGTGAGGGCCCTGTGTTTGCCCAGGCAAGCATTTCCTGACATTTCAGTGCAGTGATGAGAATCCTCATCCACAGATGGGATCAAAAACCTACTAAAAGATTAAGTCAGTAACTTTAATTGAATATGCTTTAGAAGGGACTTAGTTATCCTTGTATAAATTTGATCTGAGTTACTTGAGCAGCTTATTCTGTATGAGCTTCTCTTTCTTTTATGGTTACAAGTATGCTGCCTGCTATCATGGTATCTACTTCCCTACAGTTATACTTTTTGCCCCACAGCTAAATGTTCTTGATTATTGCTAGGAACACTGGGATTCCTTGTTTGCTGTCTCTATGTTCTCTGGTGTTCCTGAGTGACTGGTAGCACTGTTACAATTGGGGTGTATATAGGGCCAGGGTGCTCCTAGCTGAACAAAGTTTGGCTCAGGCTTCACCTTGGGGCTTTACTTTTGTTAATTGTACTGAAGATGGGTTGTCGTAGAGGCTGATTGGTGATGAAACAGAATTCTGTTGTACATTTCCACCAGAGGAGAATGACATGAATCAACCTCAGTATTCCTCAGTCTACCCATCTGGTGCTGCTATCGCTAGATCTTCCCTATCTGCAGAAAAGAGGATTCTTTCATTTGTTTCAAAGGAAGCTCCAAATTAATGCTGGATTCATCCCTCATTGAAACAGAGCAGAGTGATACTCAGATCTTCTCTACATCACATGGCGGCTTGGCAGAAGATAAAGACTATGCAGTGACTTCCACTTCAGCATCTAGCCGTGAGGATGGTAAAGCCTAGTTGGCTTCAGCTATTGATTAAAAAAATCAATAAATTTTGGGTGTTTTTGAAGTGTCTTTGGTGGAAGTACATCAGTCGGCTGTCATTATCCAATTACTTCTGATCTGAAGGTGCAGTTGGTGATGGTTCTCTGATTTTTCTGCTTTGTAGTCCTCTTAGAAGCTGTTGTACATTAAGTGCAAACTCAATTTCTTAATCTTAAAGGCTGGGTTTCTTAAACTCTAGTGTTAGTGCTTGGTTTAAAGATAACAGATCACTTACACATGACTTATAATTGGCACACAGGTTTAAATTATATCACTCTCTTTTCCTTATATTAATAATATTTTTCCATTGATCCTCTGGACCATAAATCCATGGTGCTATGACTTTCCTTCTGGCAAAGGAAAGAATAATCCAAACCCCAGGTCTCTGAAAACTTGCATTTGCTCTTGCAATTGCAGGCAGCATAATTTTGCCTTTCAATTCAATGCTGTGTTTCCTCCACTTCATTAAAGATGGGTCCAATTGAGTGAAAACTCAAGATTATCTAGTACCTGAGTTCACTTCAAGGTCACAGTTGTCATAGCATACACCTAACTTTAATAGCCCAAATGCGTCTTTTGGGTATTAGTATCACGAAAATCCATTCTGTTGAGTGATGTCCAGGGGTGTCAATTGCAAAATATTGATTCTGTTCAATAGTGTAACTGCATTCTTTTGCTCCATGTTCATGAATAACAAGTGGGAAGCTTTTGCAGCAATTGCATGCTCTGAAGGTAAGCACATGATGGGTAGTGGTCTTATAAATGTGGGTTTACCCTTGATCCCACCTCCACACAGATAGGAATCATGGCAGAGGTGGAAGAAGAGGTGGAAATCTTCCTGAAGATTCAACTGCTTCAGTGGAAGGTTATACTTCTCAATCCCCAGACACAAAGGAGCTCAGCACCCTCATCCTAGTGAACCCATCTTTGACTGGGTCCCCCCGAGTTACTGAAGTTACTGTTGTTGGGGATTCCAATGTTAATCTTGACCGTTCCTTCTCAGGTAACCTAGCCACTTGTTATCTGGTTTGCTTTCTCTGTGGAAACAATACATATTTTCATATTACAGGGAACATTTCCTGTGATTAGACTGACTTGTGATATGGGAATGGCTTTCATCAGAGTCATCATTCTAGTGCAAGTCAACTTAGATTTGGGCTAGACAAATTATGCTTTCATTTGCCAGTGCGGTTACCATTTATTTTTGTGACTTGGTTGTTACGGTAGAATTTCTTTGTCTTCTTCCTGATTTTGTGATATATTCAGTTGAACCATATGAAATTGATATTATTACAGGTCAAATAAATAATAACAATTTCATTTCATTCCACTAATTTATATTATCTGTTTAGTAAGGTTTTCCCTAACATGTGACTAATTTCCATATCTTAATATCTTTGTTCTGATGATCTGAAATCATTATCTTTTATTGGTGGTGGACTGGTGAATTTTACTTCTGGTGAAGGGCTCCTGGATATACCTCTTCTACTTAGGCACACTTAAAACTTTATGATTTAATCTATTGTTAATGAATAATCCACTTGTAATGAATTTCCCTTGTAATGGCAAAGGATGACTGGAGATATTCAGTTACACTGGACATGGACCTCGGATGAGAATGAAACTTATTTTCTCAAACAGTCCTCCCTACTTCTGTTTTTCTTTGCTTCTCAATTTGCATTAAGAAACTAGCATTAAAGAAAAGGGAACTGGTAAATACCCACTCTGGCTAAGAAACTAAATCGAATTCTCTTCTCCTGGTGCCAGTTATTCAAATGCTTTTTACCACTCAGTCACTAAGGCAGATTAAAGATTAGTGATTGTACATATATATAAAACCAATGACAGCTATGATGCTTTGACTGACGGTGGGCTACAGAACACGGAATGCCTCATGCTTGGCCTCTTTCCTCTGGGTTGCCCACCTCATGGCGGAAAACAGTGTTTTCAAGACAAAGCTACTTACACCCTTTGGCTCTTCATTCAGCGTGGTCTGTGCTCTAAGTAGCATTGTCAATGTTCTCCTGGAGAAATTAATCTTGGAGCACTGCCTAGTTTCTCTTGGCAAAATAGGACCTGCGATGCAGTCTAATGAATTTACATTTTAAATGGCAATTTTAAGTTACAATATCTTACTAAAGACCATTCATTAGTAAATAAAATGCCTTCTACAAAACTGATATTCACATATGCTTGCTTTCTTCTACATTCCTCAGTGATAGAGAGATTTTCCATGGTTCTCCGTGGATTAAATGATTTGTTAGTGATCCGACTGTCATCCTTGGTTTTCTTCCAAAACACTGAGATAAGCCTCCCTTCTTCCTTGTATTTTTCTCTGTCTTTATGCTTAATGTTAAGAATTGAAACCTTTGGAATGGTGGTGGTGGTGGTGGTGGTGATGCCAGTGGTGGTGGTGATGGTGGTGGTACTGGGGATATTGGTTCTAGCATTTCAGCAGATGCTGTTTTCAGTTACTCTAACCGTCAGCCAAGGAACAAAGCCGTCTGTCATCTCTGTACAATTACATAAGGGATTACAGGTCACACACCTCCACCTTCTCTAATCAAAGAAATGGCGATGCTCAGACTACTGTATATTCCTTACAGGTACCTGCCTAATGGGTGACTCTAACCATTTTATGAAACTGTTGTCCTGTTTTTTTTGTTGCTGTTGTTTGTCTTTTAAGATTCTAGCATAGTGCTGGAAAATGTGTGGGGAGGAGGGAGAAGAGGAGTTTCTACATTCTAATCCAAGATCTGACTTGTGGATCCAGAATTTAGCAATTCATGAATTTATCTCTATCTAAAGCCTTCTGATGATGGATGTTTGAGAAGATGGGATTGTATTAACTCTTGGTTGAAAATACAGATTTAATGTCTGAAAAATATTTTTTGAAATGTATCCTAATAATCAGAAACACATTATTCATGTTAGTTATCATCTCCCCATTTCTTTTTCACAACTTTACAGACTTTCTAAGTAGGCAGTTGACTTTTCTCTTTGAATATTTATATAATTTAACCCACAAGATCTTTTATTGCACACCAAAACCTTTTCCTATTTCCTGCCTCAGAGGAATCTCTTTAAATGGCCTGCCCTAAGCCACAGAATAGACCCATTCCTAATTTGTCATAATTCCCAATGTGTCAAAATTCCCACATCTGTCATAATCCAAAGTAGACACTTTTTATTCCAAAATACAGTATCAAGTCCCAACCTCAGACCTTCAGGGACCTCACAGTATTTTTGTAGAGTGTTATGGTTATTGGATTTCTACCAAAACCACACTTCACATGGTAATCTTTGAGGGTCTGTACTGTCCCAGTTTCCTTAATTTTGATTAAAGCTCTAGGCCACTTACCCAGTGGATTAGCAATGGACAGTAATTAATACCATGGACCCACTCAAGGTTACCTTTAAAAGACTAAACTTTGTGATAGGTTGAATGAAAGTACAAACATGAGGAAATGCAGATGGCGCTGTAACTGGAACACACAGTACTGAACCTTTCCTGGTTGCTTCTTACAGAAGACCAAGACTCATCCCCAGACCACAGTGGGAGGTCCCACACCACTCATGGATCGGAATCAGCTGGTGAGTTTGAGCTGCTTTGTCATTTACTGTTATCATCGTTGAACCTGCTGTTTATTGATGCAGTATGTGTCAGTGCCTCTAGAAAAGTGGTTCTCAAATGTTATTAGCGTACATCATCATCACAGCGATGGCTTATTAAATCACGTTGCTGGATGCCGTCCTTAGTTTCTGACTTAGTAGGTCTGGGGTGGAGCCCGAGCATGTGTCTCTCTACTCAGTTCCCTGGTGATGCTGATACTGCTCAGGGACAGCTGAACCATCTGAAATCATTGATATTTGACTGTTCAATTTGATGGTTAAGGGACAGAGGCTACCCTTTGGGAACCACTGCTTTGGAGAAATGTCTTCCATCTGAAAGGAGCAGGAAGAACTAAAGCAGGGTTTCCATTTAACATTGCACTACACCTGAGTGCTTAAGAACATGGGTTTTGGAATAAGAATGGCTTGGGTTTGATCTCAGCTCCTCCACATACTAACTGGGGATGTTGCTTAAAGAATCTGAGACTCAGTTTCTTAACCAGTAAAATTAGGATAATAATAATTGTGGCAGGGCATTGTTTTAAAGACTAAATAAGAGAATAAATGAAAAGCATTTAGCATAAACCTCAGTACATGGTTTAACAGCTACTGCTTACCTACTGTGTGCTAGTGGCATTGTTCTAAGCACCTTACATTAGGTTGAACTGTATGAAACTGCCATTTCTGTAGGTCAACAGTCAAATATCAGTGATTTCAGATGGTTCATATAATGTTTACTTAATTGTCTTATAAGCCCAGAGACCTATATAATTACTATTATTGTCCCCATATTGCAGATGAGGAAATGAAGGCTCAGAGAGAGTAAGTCACTTGGCTGAGTTGACATGACTAGTGAGTTGAGTGGTAGAACCAGGTTGCAAGTCCAGGGGCCTCATATTGCCTCTCATAAGCACAGTCTGGAGGAGGCATTCCGTAACGACCACAGTTACTGCCGAGCATGCATTACTAAATGGATTCCTGTTTGTCGTGACTCAGATCACACTCCTGGAAGTATTACTCCAGGCAGCAAAAGTTTGACATGGGTCAGGTTTACCTGTGACCTCTAACACTGGGGCTGCTGAAAGGTTCTGCCAGTGCTGTCTTCCCATGGTCTCCTGAGCATCGTCAGTCCAGGTGACCCCATGCAAACCAGGTAGTCCCTATGAACTGTGGTCCTCCCATCCATGCTGAAGTTGGGGCTAGGCTTAAGCTACAGGCTTAAAGGCTCACACACTTAAAACAAACATGAAAATGGACATTTACATAATGGTTTCAGTGACAGCCTTTTCTATGAGAGTACAGGGATATTGAGGCTCATTAGAAATGCTTCTAAAATAAAGACAGAGATCCCAAGTTCTCCAGGGATCTTGGGTGTGGTATTTAGCCTTTCCCAACCTCAATTATTAGTAGAAAGGTGATTGGAACACCTGCCTTGGTTACTTCCTAGAGTTCTTGTGAAGAAGTATCAGGAACATGAAAGTATTTTGGAAATGAGAGGAACATATTACTAACTCTCTGTCTTATTGTACACACACACACAGAATCTTTCCATGCTCTCTAAAATCAAGAGACCCTCCCTACTCCTTGCACCAGCTGCAGAAATATTACCTAGGAACTGGTCGGAAATGCAGAAATCCAGCCATCCCAGGCCTGCTGAATCAAGATTTGCATTTTAACCACACCAACTTCCCCATGCCACCCCCAACCCCACCATCTTCCCTCATTGGTGGTTTGCTGTGCATTAAAATCTGAAAAGCACTGTCCTAGACTGTTTTTCTCTCAGTTGAAGCCAGTTGAATTACCTCTGAGTACACATCTCAGATTGGATCTGATTTCCCAGGTGCAGCGTCAGGTGTCTCTCTTTGCAGAACTTGCATTCCCCACCAGCTCTGCCCTGGCTGCTTTTGCAGACCTCTAGGGCTCAGGGCGAGGCTTGCTGTGGCTAGTCCATCCTCGGCTTTTGCTTGAAGTGAGAATCAAGTGGGCGGGAGTGGTCTCTTTTGTTTGACACCTGTGCAGGTGTCTATTGTTCAAACAAGAGGTTTCATCTCCTACACACACCCAGATCTTTCCTCACTGGGGCAGCTTTTTTTGAAAATCAAAATAAAGAGATTATGTTCCATTAATGGTCTCCCTTTCAAATATCAAAGGCTACTGTGAGTCAGAGAAAGACCAGCAAGAGTCGCTGTACCGCTAATTAGATGGTTTTCAAGACCAAAGAGCTCCAGTTAGATGGCCAATATCCCATGACTTGTGCCGATGAAAACCTGCCAGTGACCAAGGACTCTTGGGAGGCAGTTAGAAAAAGCACCTTGGACATCTTCTGAAGTTTGTGAAGTAAAAGGCCACTGTCAAAATGGCACAAAGTATCCTGAAATGGCCAGACGTCTGGTTAGAATTTGTTTTGTTCCATTTTGAGTTAAATAAAAACATCAAGGTGCATAAACAGGAGCCATCCTATGCAAAATAAACCACCATGATCAAGATTTCAGTATCCTCTGTGCACAGTCGAAAGTCTTGCATTCTGAGGAAAGCTTTTCATTGGAAGCCCAGGCATCTTCATCCATTGGTGAGCCAAACAGACTGTCCTGAGTTTTGTTTTCTTGTTTTTTCTTTTCTTGGAGGCCTTTAGGATTCGGCAGTGGGTTCCCAGTTGGTAGAGAAAAGAAGCTCATTTTAGGGGGCTGTTTTCAAATTTTGTTTTGAAGCAGTGAAGGAAGAGTAAAAAACAAAAAAAAAGCAAACAAAGCTATCATTTGAATAAGTCTCTTCACAAGACGCGTTAGAAGTCTCTTTTGATACAAGTGCCTCCCTCCTTCTGATGGGCTCCTATTCTGGCTGCGGACCCTTTGTCTTGCATTGCTTCCTTCCTGTTTGAGGTTTTTTGTTTTTTCCCCTGGTTTGTTTTATAGCAGGAGAAAATGTTCATTCTCCTAAAAACATGTTAATTCTTCTAAAGAGGTGTTTCAGGACTATGTTAGCAGGGACTCAAGTATGGTGATTTTTCATAGAAACGTCCATTGCCCCCACCCCCACCAAACCTTTGTTTTTGAATATTTATGTTTGTGTCTATGAAGACCCTGGATATGTTAGATTTGCTTTTTCTGGAGCATATCAGTCACCTAGGGATCTTGTTAGAAATGAAGATTCTGACTCAGTAGGTTTGGGGTGAGGCCTGAGATTCTGTATTCCTAGCAAACTCTCATGATGTGATGCCTGTGCTGCTGGTCCAGGGGCCACACTTGGATTAACAAGGTCCTAAATGAAAAATAAAATACAATGACTACAGTTACCATTCCTGGGTACTTGTTTAGACGTTGGCAAACTTATGATGAAATGGATTTTATTATTATTCCCATTTTACAAATAAGAAAACTGACACTTGGAGAGGGTAACTTGACCCAGCAGATGTTGCTAGCAAGAATACTTGAATCCAGGGGTGTCCTGCCCTAGTGCCCAAGGTCTTAACCACTGCACAGGATTGCTGGAGAGAATTCTCATGTTCTTGATGAAAAATAATACTGCCAAATCTTAGTCTTAATCAAACTGAGCCTTTCTGGGGAGATATCTTTCATGTAATACCTGTGGCTTGAATCTATAAGTGGCTTCACAGTGATGTAGAGCATGGAGGTTGGCCCTGTGTGCTGTTCTGTAAGGCACTTGTGCTTATGTGTTCCGAACTTTGATTAAGAGGTATTGTTTTCTCCTTAGGACACTCAAGTGGAAGTCAAGATGGTGGGGCAAACACAACCTCAGGTCCTATAAGGAAACCTCAAATTCCAGGTAAGTTTGGAGCTGTGGAGCCAAAAACGTTGCTAAAAGCAGGTCTCTCTGAATGTCTCAGAAAGGGAGAGACTGGTTTGAAGCCCATTCTCCTAAATGTCTCATGGTTGAACCTGACGGCTCCTCTTTGCAAGTTAAAAGATGAATGAGAGCACAGCAAACTCTCAGTGGTAGTAGGAAAGGATGCAATATGCTTTGTTTCCTGGGTCCCATACACTGAATGAGCTCATATTCAGACCAACCCTGGCCTGTCCCAGAGAAGTGCCATGATAGTTACTAAAGCTTCCTTCCCAAGGGAATGATCACCAGGGGACTCCACATCATAGCCAGGTCCTTCCTATCCCCGTCTAGTCTTCCCTTTATTACTGGGGTCAGGGTGGAGCATATAACTTGCCTCTCACATTGCGGACAGTGAGCAGATAGAAAGGCCATGTGTGTGTTGGGTACAGTGAAAACATTCTTTTGGTCCCCACACTGTTTTCTTAAGCAATGATCTTCACTGATCCAGACAGAAGAAAGTTTCAGAATGTGTTACAAGTGCAGTGAGAGGGCTGGGCCACTTGGCTCTCCTGAGCATCAAGTTTCAGGCATTTGAGGCCAATTCTTTATTTGACATGGGCTCACAACTGAGCATTTGTACAAGGGGATTACACAAAAGGAAGGCTTTTCCTAGGATTGTAAATTATCCTTTTAAGTCTCCCCTTTTCAGAGGTCTCCAAACTGATCCCCACCTTGGGGAAAGGGAAGAACGGAGGGTGCACCTACCCCCTTGAGAGCACAGCTGAAGGCATAGCATGTGGAGAGAGGGAGTGGGCTACAGGGAGGAGGGCCTGGAAGGGGCCATTTTCTGCAATCAGGCAGCAAGATTCTTCCCAGCTCTTATGAGAGGGAACATGAGGTATCTCAAGGCTAAAGACCAAGGGAAAGAACAGCAATGGCACCTTTCTGTTGGCCTCCTGGCCTTGGAACTCCACCACCCTCTCCAAACTCACCTAACCAGGTGGAGGTCAGGCAAAGGTAATACTGAGCAGGAAATCAGAGGAAAACCAAGACACCCCAAGAGAAATGGACAGTGAATGACTCCCCGTGTTTCTTATTTTTCAAGCTTGAGTTTATTGCACAGATACACAATCCATTTGGGAATAGAATTTATTCAAGTTGTCAAGCCATATTTTTATCCCATTAAATCTTGACTTTAAAACATGTATATAACATTTTAGTACATGACACCACAAGTGATATACAATTATTTAAGACATTTCAGAAAATACAGTTCAATGAAAGGACAAACATGTAAACCAGTTATTATCTCCCTCACCATTTGGAATGCCATGGTTATCATTTTCGTATATGTCCTTCCCATCATTTTTCAATGTAATTTATAGCATACATGCTGTTTACCAAACTACTATGCCCAACTGCTTGGCTACAGCTTTCCAATGTCATTAAACATTCTTCCTCTGTATCATAGTATATAATACAATGGATATACTTTTATTTATTTAACCAATCCCTTACTGTTGAACATTAGGTTGTTTCTAACTTTTACTATTATAAATAGCACAGTAACGAACATCTTCATAGCTAATTCTGAGGTCCTATAAATTCTTATAAGTATAATTGCTGGACCAAAAGCATGAACATTTTGAAGGCTTTTTGACATCTTGTAAGTATAATTGCTGGACTAAAAGCATGAACATTTTGAAGGTTTTGCCAAATGACCCTCCCAGTGAATGTGCTTAAGTATAGCCCTCTACAATAGTGTCCTTTTCCCCACTCACTAGTCTGTGGTCTCCAGTTTTGTTTCTTAACCAAATAGAAGATGCTCTTATTTAGGAAAGGAATGTTTTTTTCAAAAGACATATACATTTCCTTTAGTCTCTTTAATAATATTGTACCAAAGGCACCTACAAGTTTCAACATGTCATTCTATGCTTTTTTAAAAATTTGTTTCTCTTGGAGGGACTTGAAAATCCTGGCTGATGATAAGAGGCCTGTAGGACAAACACCTGGAGCAAAATCATCTTCCAGTCTTACCTGCGTACTGGTGGGGCCATTCTGTCAGACTCACCAGTAGTGCTGACTGTGGTTCTTTCGGCCATGTCAACTTATAAAGTGTGTTTTGTCTTTATAAAGTGCATTTCCCAAGCTCATGGGTGTCTTTTGGTTTACTCACACCAGAATGGCTGATCATCTTGGCCTCCCTCCTGGCTCTGGCTTTGATTCTTGCAGTTTGCATCGCTGTCAATAGTCGAAGAAGGTAAGGAGATGTGCCTTGGGCCTTCAAATTTGAAAGGGCATCATTTAAGCTTGCGCTCCAAGTCCTTACTACTCAGAGGATGGTCCCTGGAACCAGCAGCCTCAGCATCCTGGCAGCTTATTAGAAACACAGAGTCTCAAGCCCTACCCAGACCACCTTATATCAGAGTCTGTGTTTTGACAAGAACAGGGATTCCTGTGCATGGTATAGTTTAAACAGCCCTGTTCAGGCACATTCCTTAGAGAAAGGAACCACTGATTATTTGGACTATCACTTTTAAATAGTGGTTGACTCTATTGTGGTTCTTAATTTTTTTTGGTGTTAAACCCGTGAGGACTCTATCTGGTGAAAGTTATAAATATCTCAACAGGAAAGCATAAAAGTATATACTCATTCATAGATTCATTAAACAAATATTTATTAAATGCATTCACAATGCACATAAACATTATATAAAGACTCAAGAGATTGGTCATCCCATTTAGCCTAGGCCTATGGAATCTTCTAGAACCCTTACCTAAAGTAGGCATTGTGCTTGTGCCTTTGTTTGTTGTTTGTTTCTTATAATGACACTATTTTCTATACTCTGGAAACTGCAGTTTTAAGGATTCAGCTCCCTGACAGTGAGGTCTATGAAATGATGAACAACTTTCCTTAGGAAAGTCTCAATAAAGATAGTTAACTTCCCTAGAACTAGCATGTGGGCTGTTTCCATATCTTCATAGATTTCTCTCTCTCCCTACCACAACCAAAGGCTATCATTTTAGAAGTTATTTAAGAATACATATACCTAATTGATCTGTAATCAGGTAGGCTCTAGAAACAGCTACTAAAGTGAAGTGAAGGAAAATAGTAATTCTTAGCAATGCAGGAAATGAAATTTGATAGGGGTATGCTAGAAGTTTAAGTCTAAATTTCCTGTTCAAGACACTTTAAAGATGCCTTATTTTTCTCTGAGCATATGCAGAGGAACATTAAACCCTTTGTAAATGTCCCTTGAGATCTCTTCTTGCAAAGTAAAAGAATCTTATTTCCGAATAGGACCACTTTTATTGTATCTCTAGATCACCTAACAGGCCAGAAAGTACCCATCCCTTTATGAGAAGACCTGGAGAAACTTCTTATTGGCTTTTGGAAAGCAACAAATAGCTCATTCCATTGCCATGTGCAACCCATGCAGTCTCTCTAATTATCTGAGGGAATCAAATAATGCTGTTTTACACTGGTGCAAGTTAATGAAAGTGTTACATTAAGGTCAAAGAGCCATGTTGCTATCTGTACCTTTGAGGGCATAATTTTTAAAAAAATTACTGATAATTTCATGATAGCTAATTGTATAAGGAAGATAGACTAGGAAAAGAAATCTGAAAGACCTCCCAGAAGGCTCCTATGACCAAATGGAAAGACATTTTGTTTAGTTGAATGTAAATAAAACCATGTCAGGGAGCCCCTACAAAGAGCCTTTATGCTTCCCCTCAGCCTCCTCGTTTTCGCTTAGTTTACTTTTGCTCAATTAAATATGTGTTTCCTATTGGGAAATCAGTCCTTTTGTTCCAAGCCCTAGAATGTACCACTTCTGCTCACATGCACAGTCATAAGCCTTGCATATGTCCCCATGGAAACGTTGGCCCCAGACACTGCCAGCGTCGGGGAGACCTCCGAGAAGCATCTCAGCTGTCCCTGAGAGCAGCTGGAATCTGTACAGTTAACTCGCACGTCACGCCCCATCATGTCAGCAGCAGAGCGGGCCCCTTGCTGCCTTCTCCCTCATCTCAAGACCAGCAGTCACCCTAGCAACAGGCAAACAGGGACACGTGGGATCTGGCACAGTGAGGATCTCACTGAGAAAGTAGCTGTTTGGATGCCGTAAATTACTACCTCCTGATTCAATAATCAAAAACAGATTTGCCACACAGCTAAAGGATGGTTAATGGCTGCACAGGCCCTTTCATGGATGCTGCATTTCTAAAGTTGCCAGCCCATTTCTAATCCTCTCCAGAGGCTGGTGCCTTTCTGCTTTGAGCATTACATTTTGGAAAGATCCAGAATCCTGTTTTCATCAAACAAAGTTTGGTTGAAAACAGGGACCTACAATGGGCATTCCTTTATTCAGCAAAACTCTTTGGAGCAGCTCCCGTGACTGTCAGCAGCGGAGAAAAGGAAGAGAGGATTGGAAATGAAGAGGAGACCATTCCAACCCTAAAAGACCCTTGAGGTTTATTGGCAACATTGGCTCATTGGATTTGAGTCTGCTAATATTTATTGAGAACATTCTCTGTGCCAGGCACTATTATATGAATTACAGTTAAAAGATACAAGTGGAAAAACAGTCACTGAAGTCGATGTTCAAAAGTTGACCACAGGCTTCCATGACAAAGGGATCAATGAGTTGCATCATGTCACAGACCCTGGTGTAGGGGTCCTATTATTACTTTAGCTTTCCCCTCCCTCTTATCAACCCACAACATCTTTCCTTGCTGTTCTTCATCTCAGGCTGAATTGCAGTTTTCTGATGGAAATTGCAGCTTATTCACTATCTTTAAGAGCAAATGATTATTTTAGGAGTCAGTTGAGTTGGTAGATACTGGATGAGGCCCCAGAGAAGTTAGATGCCTTTCCTTTAAATAATTGATCTGATTTGTATGAAAAAGAAAAAAAAATGTGAGGACCTTACCAGAGAAGGTTTCACAAAACAAGAATGATTAAAACATGTTTCTACACCCATCATGTGGAAAAGGCCACCACCAGCTTTTACTCTCTCGGAAATAATCATGTTTCCTGTAAACCCCAGTGGGCAGTAGTCATCCACTCTGCTTGGTAGGCCCACCTCCCCAAAGCTCCATGGCTTAGAAATGTCTTGCTTCCCTTAAGCTGCAGCCTAGCTCACTGTAATCTGTGCTCACGCCACCTTGTTCTGCCCTCTCTCTAGAACAAAGTTGTCCAACCAAACTTTTGGCAATGATGGAAATGTCCACATCTGTACTGGCTACAATACAACCGCTAACCACTTATAGCTACTGAGCACCCGAAACAAGGCTAGTTTGATTTAAGGAGTGAAATTTTAACTTCACTTGATCGGTTTAAATTTAAATAGCCACATGTGCCTACCATATTGAATGGCACAGCTTAACACATTACTGAGTAAATCTGTAAGTATCCATAAAGATCGTCAGGTAGAAAAAATATAAGATCAGCTGTTAAGTTGCCCCTCTAAGTCTTTCAACATAAATTCCTCCACACCTAAATGTTACATTACCTCACTTCTAAACCCTAGCCAGCCTGCTCACCCTCTCCTGGTGAAGCTCCAGTCTAGTTTTTTCCACATTGTTGTCACTGTACACTTAGCTAGTGTTGATATTTAAGGGGGAAAGAGATACAGGCCAGATGCAGTTGGAGACAGATCTCTGACCTTCAGAGCCAGAAATACAAGTTGCAGGTTCTATGTAGTTACTACCATGACTCGTGGTGTAGTTTCAGACAATATCCTTGACTTCTTGGACCCTGTCTCCAGTTTAGAAAAGGAAGAGGTTGGGCTGGATGACCTCTGAAGTCCCTTCAGCTCTAATATTCCTTTTGAAATTCCAATAACTAAGAAGAATGAAAAACTTAGAACGTGTCTTTTAAAAGTGCTTAGAAAATGCCTGAAGCACCAAATATTGGACTGAGTTATTTATGAGAATCATCCTGCCTTCTTGAAAGAACTCAGACAGGTTACAAAGACATATAAAACCCAAAGGGAAATGGGTGCAGGGTAAAACACAAGCGCAATATTCCTAAACCGTACAGGTGGAATGTTACTCACTGGTAAAGCCAGCTTCATTTAGGCTAAAAACATGAGTCCTCTCCTCCCCCAATGCACAAACATTTTTTATGATTATAGATCACATGCACAAACATTTTTTATGACTATAGATCACTTTCCACAATATTTCATTCAGTTCCTCAGTCACTCATTAGGTAGGCCGATGGGAATTACTTAATAAGACACTTTTCCTCCAAAGAATGCCTGAGCCAACAGCTGAGAATTTGAAAGAATATGAGCAGCATTCCATCTTCAGCCTGTTCAGTCATCTTCATAATAAACATAACAAGTAGGTGGAGGCAGCCAGAAGCAGCAAGCAAAACCCATTTCATGTGGCTCTTGTTATATTAGCAATTACAACCAGCACGTTTTGAACATTTGCTGCATTCCAGAATCTATTCTGGGCTTATCCAAAGCCTTGGCTTCCTCACCCTGCATAGGGGGAACGACAGATAATAGCCAAGATAGGGTCATGTATCCAGTGCCAGGCTCTATTTCAAGGCCTTGCCACAATCCTATGAGATTGGTCCTCTTAACAACTTGGTGTTATAGCAAGAAAACTGAGGCTCAGAGAGATTAAGTGAGTTGCCCAGGGTCACACAGCAGTAAGGTCTCAAAACCAGGCCTTCTAAGCCCCTGCTCTTGTCTCTGTGAGCTGCACCCATATTGCTAGCCACTTGGATTGCTAGCCCCTTGGATGGTTCAAGCACCTTTCCCTCCACCCCTCATCAAGCATGCTGCCAGAAGAGACAGGATCTACCTCCTGTTGAGGAGGTATGCTTTCCATTTCACCAAATAAGAGATTAAAGTTTATGGCTTTGGCAGTACTAGAAGGAAGGGCCCAGAATCATGAATAATAGAGGCTTTGTCTCTACCACTCCAAATATCCAGCGGCAAAGTGAACAATTCCGAGTTCATACTGTTTCCAAATCTTCAGATGGTTGGCAGCATGAATAGAGCTGGGCAGAGCCCAGCCTAGATCATAGGGCCTAGATGTGAGCATTGACTCTGTCCATTTTACTAGCTATGTGACCTCAAGCTAGTTATTAAGCCTTCCTCAACCTCAGTTTCCACTGCTAATGGGAATAATAGCTGCTTTGTGGGGTTATTGTGAGGACAACATAAAATCATATGTAAAGTGCCTGGCCTTCAGGAGGTAGCCAGTAAATGGTAGCCCATTTCCCCTCTTTTCACCCCACTTGTAGCTGTAAGGCTCTGAGACTTTGCTCACATCAAGCATAATCTGACTTCCAGTGTGTAGCAGTGGCCATGTTATAGGAAAGAGAGAGCATTACATCAGGCTGGGGGGTGAGGCAGTGCTGTGACCCAGGGACAAGATCAAGGTCACACCCTTCCACAGAAGACCTTCTGCATTGGAATCTTAAATAATTTTCTAAGAAACCTTAGACTAACAGTGAACAATTTGCCTCATATGGTTAAACCTCCTATATCCAGGGTTATATGGAAGTTAGCCCGTGTTAGGGAAAAGTCAATAGGGCCTTATGTTTCTGTAAAAATATTTTATTATTCTCGGTACATGCAGTAAGAACCCTGATGAGGCCAATGGGTGTTGAGTGGAAGAGGAAGTAATGAGTCTATCTTGAATACACAAATCAGAATGGTTTGCGTCACCATGTCTGCAACTCATCTAAGTCTGCAGAAACTGCTGAAGTGCTTAAAAGAGGCAGATACTTCCACTGTGTAGTGCGGTGGGAGGAGAACCAGAACTTGGGAGTCAGACACACCAGGGTTTGAATCCTGACTCTTTTATTACTTGTCAAGTAACGTGGGGCAAGATACTGAATTTTCTGAGTCCCAGGGTTACCTGTAATGGGGGGATGATACAGCGCTGACTTCCCAAAGTTCTGACCATTAATTCTCCACCTCAATCGTGCATCAGAAACCCCTGAGGGCATCTTAAACCACAGATCCTGGCCCGCCTTCTATAGTGTTCTGCCTCAGTATGGCTGGCATGGGGATGAGAATCTACATTTTGCTGACTGAGGCTTTCCCTGCTGGTTCAAGGGGCCTCACTCTGAGACGTGCCAGTTGTTAAGAGTCAGCAAGATGAAACATACTAAGACCATCCAAAAGCGTAGTGGTACTGATGGTGGTGACTACAATAATGAAGTTGGAGTCATTGCACCCCTTTCTCATATGATCTTCTAAATTATTAGGTGTGGGCAGAAGAAAAAGCTGGTGATCAACAATGGCAATGGAGCCGTGGAAGAGAGAAAGCCAAGCGGACTCAATGGAGATGCCAGCAAGTCTCAGGAGATGGTGCATTTGGTGAACAAGGAATCGTCAGAGACCCCAGACCAGTTTATGACAGCTGATGAGACACGGAACCTGCAGAATGTAGACATGAAGATTGGGGTGTAACACCTGCACCACGGCCTTGGAAAGAAACAACAATCGGAGACACAACCTTACAGGGAGCTGGGACACTTCGCAGATGCAATGTGCTACTGATTGTTTCATTGGGGATCTTTTTTAGCATAAAATTTTCTACTCCTTTTTGTTTTTTGTGTTTTGTTTTTTAAAGTCAGTTCCAATTTATAAAAACAGAATTGCTTTCTGAAATGAGGGCCCAATTCATACTTGGCAAGAATTTGGCTGTTCCAGTTCCCACCTAGGAGCCTCTCACCTGCTGAGGTGTGCTATGGATAACTTCTAACAAAAGCCACAAATACATCTTCCTGATCCCCAGCCTTTCCTCCACTCCACCTCCCAGCTAATAGCCATCTGCTGAGGACATCCCCTGGGCTGGGAGGGATTGGTCCCAGCCAAGAAATCTGAATGGGTCCATATTGCCCCTCCTCTTCCAGCCCAGCCTAATCCCTGGGCATTTCTTTCCAGTGGGTTAGGGAATCAGGGCATACTGGTTACACATCGCCTTCTACAGACCCCATGGAAATTTTTCACATGCTTCTGGGAAATACCCAAAGGGTGAAGCTATTTATCTGTAGTAAGCTATTTATCTGTGTTTTTTTTTGAAATATTAAACCCTGGAGGTCCTTTGATCAGTATGATTTTTTTTTTTTTGGTTACTTTGTCAGAGGCATAAGAGGGTTTAAGCTGGTTCATAATAAATACCTGTACTTCTTCCACCTTAACTCTTGGTGCTGTGTTCCTTCAGTTTCTGAGTCCCAACAGCTCATCAGGAAGATGTGAGAAGGTCCTCCTTGAAAGTCTTCATCTCAGAGCCACTAAACCCCCAATCAGGGCATTCAACTCTCAGAGATCAAGGGAAGATAATGTATTTTATTTCCAAGTCTCCAAAGGCTTTCTGTCCTGTCCTAGAACCAGAGTTGGGGAGGAGAGGAGGAGGAGCCTCAGCTGCCTTTAGTTCTTACAGTCACCTGTTCTCATCTCTGAGAGGCTATGAAAAGTCACATAGTATTTGCATGACCTACTATTTGTGGCCTCCCCTTTCATAGATGCTGACTCTATTAGTGATGCCCCAAAACAGTACAGAAGTGCCTTTTGACTTCTTGTAATAAAGGGAGAAGCCAGTGGAAATGAAAGAAAGCTTAGGCAGTAGCCAAATGATTGCCACAGGTTGGGGAAATGGTGGGGAGGGAGCAATGGAGATCTTGCTTGAATATTTTTATGGCTGTATTTGTTGATACTTTAACAAGCTGGTTGTCTGTCTCTAGTGCAGCTGCTACACAGGTAAGTTAAGTACCTGGGAAAGCCCCTAGAAGGCTACAGGACTTCCCACCATTGGAATCTTATCATTAGATAAGCAGGTTTATGGTCAGACAAGAGAATTAGTGGCTTTATCTCTGCCCTGGCAAGTCCTTTGTAGTTCTTATTGGTCCCTTTGGTCCTGGAACTTCCAAAGGCCACTTGTAATGAAGAAATTGAATCTATAAAATAATGGCTCCTATAAAATGGGACTTCCTTCCTTAGACACCTATAAAAAGTCATCGGTTGCCTAAGCTAATATGCTTAACTGGCAGTGTTTCTCAGATCCCCCGTCCCCATCAAGAAAAAAGAAGGAAAAAAAATCTCCCATGTTGTAAAGCAGGGTTGGGCTTATACAACGAGGTGGTTTGCAAGGATATATTTGAAGGAGAGATGCCTGCTTTCTGTATGCATTCCCTACCTCTGCTCTCCCCTATCCACCTTTAAAACCCCCTCTCCATCATAGCTTTTGAAAGCTTCCTTTCTCTTCTGTGAACATCATTGGCTAGTTCCATATTCAGGCATCTGGCTTTCTTTTTACTGAAAGGAAATGGACATCTGGCCACTCTGTGGTTACTGCCACTAGTGTCCAAATGCTCCCTGTGTTCCAAGAGCTTTCCGGGGTCTGCTGCAGACTCACACAGGCTCGCTCAGTCTCTTTCTGAATGCGACAAGCCATGCTGGGGTCAGGTTCAGGAGAGCTACACCAGGCTCTACCTGTCCTTCAGATTCTCTTTGGGGCCAAGGATAGAAATACAAGTCTCAAAGCACCGGGTGGTTTTCTACTCCTTTTAGAAATTCCCAACAGATAGACTGAGATAGGGGAGTAGGAGGAAGGAAACCTTTCACTTCTTTAGAAAAGTAAAATATACTTAAGATACTTAAGAATAAGCTTAATGTGGCCCATTCATCTTTATGTCATAGGAATGACTGTCAATCAGCTGCCTTGAGTTTTCAAAGAATAGCTCCTTGTTCATGCATGTACTATGAGCATTGATAGTTCAGTTTTTCACAGCACACCCTTCCTCTGATTTTTTGTATATTTATTGATGGACCACTAATAAAGAGGAAAGCATGAAATGTATATTGCACAGTTGAAAGCATTTACTGGAAAATATTAAAAGACTACTATTAAAAGGCTAAAGGAAATGGACTCAGGAGTCTTTTGTTTATGGGTGGGGTTGTGGGGGTTTGGGAGGGGCAGAGCTGGGATTATCTGGTCATCTGTGCAATTGAGAGGCACAAACTTAAAAGTACATGAGGTTGCTGAAGCTTTACACTTATTTTTTTCTAAAAGGAAAAAGTACATAGATTTCTATTCCTTGGGATTCTTCTATTGGAGAAAGTTGAATATTCTATAGCAAGCGTGTGGTCCACATGTTTCAAAGTCAATGAGATACCATAAAATATTAGTTCTTAAAAGCCAGTAACTACTCTTGGACTTCCAGGTAAAGAGAGAAGACTGGACATAATTACTTCCATTCCCTCATGAAACCTCTAAAAAATATAAGAAATATTCCAAAAAGGTAAAAAACCAATGAGTCAAAGAGAATGGTAGAAAAGACAAGAGCAACAAAAATTTGAAGCTGAAAAGTGATGGTTCATTGGTAACCAACTAAGCAAATTTGGGAAAGTTGAATCCTAAGCCATCAGTGGGAAAAGCAATAAGAAGCCACTAGATTTGTGTAGCAAAACCCCCCCACAAAGTTTCAGGAATTGGCAGCATTAGCTACATCTGGATGTGGTGGAGAGAGCAAGGCTCAAACCAAAAGGATAGGATCACAGCCTATCTAAGAGGCAATCGGAACCCCAGACCTCCTTTCCAGCTCCAGTGGCCGAGTGACTGTTCTTTCCCAATCCCAGAAAGTGGCTAGAAGTTTATTTTCTAATGAGGCCTGAATAGATAGTATCTATCTGAGGGGCAAGAAGGCATGCAGAGTTGACATTAGAAATACTGTACTGGAAAGTGAAGCCATATACATTAGAAATGTTGAGACTCCTTAGCTCTCTCCTTTAACTTGGCTTCCAGAGTGCCAGCCACCATCATGTATTCTCCAGGTAGAAGATGAGTTTTTCTGGGAAATCTGATAAGCCTGAGAGAAAATCCAAAACATACTGACATATTAATCCCATGAGGAAATGGCCCAGCAAAGCAATCTACAATGAAGATCACATCTCCAACCCCGCCAGTCACACTGGGCTCTTAGTCAGTTTTCTGTGGCTCACTGACACACATGTGAAGCAAGAGATGATATCAGAGAAGAAAACCTAACAAAAAAAAGAACAAGATCAGTAATAACCTCAGTAAGATAAGAGGAAATAGTGTGTCTATGAAACAAGAATACAGTGATAGGGTAAAAAGGAACACTAAGAGAACACCTAAAAGAAAAAAAGGAGCTCTGTAAAATTTAAACACAAAAGAAGGTTTGGAAAATAAAGTTGAACAAATATCCTAGAAATAGAGCAAAGACAAAGCAATGGAAACAGAGAAGGAAAGTAGAGCACCATTCTAGAAGATCTTAGATGCCAATAATAAAAGTTGAAAAAGAAAAAAGAGAAAATGAAGATGAAAAACTTTATCCAAGAAATGTTAAGAAAATTTCCAGAATTGAAGTACATGAATATCTAGACTTAATATTCTAGAGAGTGACCATGTGTTTAGCACAATAAATGAAAACAGAACCACACTAAAGCACATCATCTTAAACATTCATAAAAATTGGAGCAAAAAGATTATTCTATAGGCATCTAAAGAGGAAAAATTGATTATATAGAGGATTAAGAACAAAATAGAAACAGACTTCTCAACAGCCACATGGAGGACCATGAAACAGTGTCTTAAAAACTATTAGGGACTCCCCAACTTCAAGCTCTACTACAAAGCCATAGTAATCAAGACAATTTGGTACTGGCACAAGAACAGAGCCACAGACCAGTGGAACAGATTAGAGACTCCAGACATTAACCCAAACATATATGGTCAATTAATATTTGATAAAGGAGCCATGGACATACAATGGTGAAATGACAGTCTCTTCAACAGATGGTGCTGGCAAAACTGGACAGCTACATGTAGGAGAATGAAACTGGACCATTGTCTAACCCCATACACAAAAGTAAATTCAAAATGGATCAAAGACCTGAATGTAAGTCATGAAACCATTAAACTCTTAGAAAAAAACATAGGCAAAAACCTTTTAGACATAAACATGAGTGACCTCTTCTTGAACATATCTCCCTGGGCAAGGAAAACAACAGCAAAAATGAACAAGTGGAACTATATTAAGCTGAAAAGCTTCTGTACAGCAAAAGACACCATCAATAGAACAAAAAGGAACCCTACAGTATGGGAGAGTATATTTGTAAATGACAGATCCGACAAAGGCTTGACGTCCAAAATATATAAAGAGCTCACATGCCTCAACAAACAAAAAACAAATAATCCAATTAAAAAATGGGCAGAGGAACTGAACAGACAGTTCTCTTAAAAAGAAATACAGATGGCCAACAGACACATGAAAAGATGCTGCTCCACATCGCTAATCATCAGAGAAATGCAAATTAAAACTGCAATGATATATCATCTCACACCAGTAAGGTTGGCTGCCATCCAAAAGACAAACAACAACAAATGTTGGCGAGGCTGTGGAGAAAAGGGAACCCTCCTACACTGCTGGTGGGAATGTAAATTAGTTCAACCATTGTGGAAAGCAGTATGGAGGTTCATCAAAATGCTCAAAACAGATTTACCATTTGACCCAGGAATTCCACTCCTAGGAATTTACCCTAAGAACGCAGCAATCAAGTTTGAGAAAAGACAGATGCACCCCTATGTTTATTGCAGTACTATTTACAATAGCCAAGAATTGGAAGCAACCTGAATGTCCATCAGTAGATGAATGGATAAAGAAGATGTGGTACATATACACAATGGAATACTACTCAGCCATAAGAGGAGGGCAAATCCTACCATTTGCAGCATGGAGCTGGAGGGTATTATGCTCAGTGAAATAAGCCTAGTGGAGAAAGAGAAATACCAAATGATTTCACTCATCTGTGGAGTATAAGAACAAAGGAAAAACTGAAGGAACAAAACAGCAGCAGAATTACAGAACCCAAAAATGGACTAACAGGTACCAAAAGGAAAGGGACTGGGGAGGATGGGTGGGTAGGGAGGGATAAGGGGGGGGAGAAGAAAGGGGGTATTAAGATTAGCATGCATAGGGGGGAGGGCGAAAGGAGAGGGCTGTACAACACAGAGAAGACAAGTAGGGATTCTACAACATTTTGCTATGCTGATGGACAGTGACTGTAAAGTGGTTTATAGGGGGGACCTGGTATAGGGGAGAGCCTAGTAAACATAATATTCTTCATGTAAGTGTAGATTAAAGATAAAAAGAAAAAGAAAGAAAGAAAAGGGGGATTACTCCTTGATAGGATAAAATTAACTGTAATTTTGCATAACTGTGATTAATGCATGCTTTAAATATCCTTAATTTTGATCACTTAAAGGGTGTCAGATGATCGGCTATGGAGGTACACTTTTCTGATAATATTCCTTTCTCTTAAAAAAAAAAGCAGTTCCTGTGTGGTGACCTCCAATGAGTTCTACACAATGGTATAAAGGGCATATCAAAGTGTGGGCAAAGGGTCTGGTTGTGTTTTTACAGAGGATCAAAGCCTAATTTGGCTACCCAAGAAATGAACTAAGATACGATATGAAGAAGAACTTCCAACATCAGCACTCTCTGGAAGACTCATACCAGAATATGATCATCAAAAAACCTCAACAAAGATCCAGGCGATGCTGCAGTTGTAGCTGCATCCATCCCACCAGTTCCTGAACTTGTCATTGGAATGAAGAAGGAGATATCTAAGCTGGCCTGTGCTTTCAGTAAAACAACAAATTTGACTGGATCTATACTGTTGGAACTCAGCCAAGAATTAGGAGAAGTGCAAGTTGTAGCGCTCCAAAATCTTACAACTACAGACTATCTACTGTTAAAAAAACATATGGGATGTGAACAGTTCCCAGGAATGGGTTGTTTTAATTTGTCTGATTTCTCTCAGACTGTTCAAGTAGAGTTGGACAATATCCATCATATCATAGACAAATTTTCACAAATGCCTAGGGTGCCTAACTGGTTTTCTTGGCTTCACTGGAGATGGCTGGTAATTATAGATCTGCTTTGGTTATGTAACTGTATTCCTATTATGTTAATGTGTGTGCGCAATTTAATTAGTAGTTTGAAACCTAGACATGCTTAAGTTACTCTACAAGAAGATATGTCAAAGAAATAATCAATCCTCCCATGTTTTCTGCTGTCTGCTACCTCTATAGCTTTTCTTCTTCCTTCCTAATTACAACCCTTAAATAGAATTCGTGCCTCATATCGAATTTACCGAGTATCATAATTCCTCCAAGTGGTAAAGATACCTCAAGACAAATGCTGGGCAAAGAAGCCACAGGACATAAATCTGCAAAGAAATAAAAAGCTAACCTTTTCAAACAATATGGCTTCTCTCTCACTTACCAACTTTACATCTTCCTGTATGGCCCCGGAAGATGACTGGTTAGCCAGAGACAGGTAAGATTCCTCAAGGGAGGAACGATCTAAGACAGGCACAGTCGCAGGGGGGCCATCAGGTGAGAAATTGGGGATCAACAGTGGTGAGGCTTAGAACCTCACCCCCCTGTTTTGAGAGAAATCTTCTGCATCCGTGGATGTTTTATTGCCCTTGTCTATCTTGGATTAAGACATAGTCTACAGGCACACACCTGATCATCTACATTTGCTCTCTTACAACACTAAACTATGTTTTCTACCTTTATCTTGCATCTACCTACCACTTCAGCATTTAATTAAAAATAAAAATAATAATGATAATAAAGGGAGAAATGTGGGATCCACATATAAATCAAGTATAAAAATCAAATGAATATTCATATTTGACCTGATTGTTTATAGTTCATAATGTGTGATCAAAACCAAAAGTTTCTGTGATGACTGCCCTTGTACTGTTCACCATGTAAGAACTTATTCACTATGTAAGAATTTGTTCACCATGTAAGAACTTGTTCGTTATGCTTCAGAAGATTGGAGACTGATGAGAATTAGGCTTGGGGTGGATTAGTGATTGTGCATTGAGCATTGACTCCCCTATAAAGAATTTTATTGTTGTTAACAACCATTTGATCAATAAATATGAGAGATGCCCTCTTAAAAATAAAACACAAAAAACAAACTATTAGGGAAATTCTAGAAATGAAAGGTAGAATGAAGATGTTTCAAATGCTCAGTGCCTCCAAAACTATTCATCCATTCTCACACAACTCCCAAAGGATGTACTCCATCAAAACAAAGGAGTTACTAAGAAAGAGCAAGGCATGAGATTAAGAAAGCAAAGTAAAGGGAATTCCTAAGATGATGGTAAAGGCAGACCCCAGGACAGCTGTATGGCAGATGCAGGGGACCATCACTCCAAACTGGATTACTGACTAATACATGAAATAATAAATGTCTTGGCTTCACTGACCTCTAACTAAAAAGAAAATTACTTTTTGATCATATCGGTTAACTATTGATGTATTAAAAACTACTTCAAAATTAGTAGCTAAAAACAATAAACATTAATTTGCATGACTTCACCCATTTGACTGGGTGTTTCTGCAGATCTGCACAGGGCTCATAGGAGCATGACTGGACTCACGCATGTGTCTGTTGCTGACAAACAGGGCAGCTAGATCTACAATATCTTCATCTGGGATGGTTAGGGAGACTGGAGTCTCTTTCTTTGTGTCCTTCACAGGCCCCCAGCTGCCTAATTCAGGCCTGACTAGGATCCAAGTAACAGTGGATGCCCACAAATCTTCTTGAGGCCCAGGCCCAGAACTGCACTATATCCCTCCACCATATACTATTGGCCAAACTAGTCATAAGAACAACTCCAATTAAGGGATGGGAATCAGTCCTACTTCTTAATGGGAGGAGCGGCAAAGTCTCATTGCAAAGTGTGGCTACAAGGAAGCCAATGATCAGGGCCGTTTGTGCAATCAACCTCTGACAGATGTCTTGAAAGATTGCTGTGTTCAAGGGCACCTCTCATATTTATGCTTAAGATATACACACCATTTTGGCCATGTTGGCAATAACAATAATTTAGGAAACCATAAACAATGTCATGAATGTCATATTTATTGGAAAGGAAGGCACAGGATCCTGTGTTTAAAGATATGTTCCTGAGATTACCTGGTACAATAGAAAAGGTATGAGCTTTGGAATGAGACAAACCTGGGTTTTAATGCTGACTCTACCATTTTATTGTGCAATCCTGCTCACAAAACATCTCCAGTACTCTGAATCTTAGTTTTCTCATCTGTAAAAGAAGGACAATAAAAACTTCATAGGGTCATGTGAGGATTAAATGAGGTAATAAGTGTCTGGAATATATCAAGTCATTAAAAATGTTAAAGCCTACCAGAATATTCATTTCTCTCTCACATGACAGTATGTACTTAATTCCTCCCTTCACCATCTCCTCCAGTTTCCAGAACTCTAACCAGCTTTTAAGCTATTAGGGTATCTGGAACCAGTATATTTCAGAATCCAAGGCTCCTTGTGAGGGAAGCCCTTTGATTTTTAACAGAAAGGTTTTTTGCTTTTTAAAGAGCAAGGAGCCCAGAAAGCAGATTAGCTGGCATCCCTTGATGCTATCTGGGCTATTCAAGCTGTGGCTGCTGAGTAACCAGTTTGGGCTCCACCCATGGCTTTGACCATGACCTACAGGAGGTTGTCTCACTTCACTCCTTCCCAGGCTGAGCGCATTTCTCCTCTCAGAGCCACCTCTTTACCTTGTCTGCATGTCACTGAGGCAGACTTTCTTCTGCTTTTCATTAACTGGCCCATGGGCCTGCTTCTTCCAGGAGACTGTGAACCTCTGGAGGGCAGGATTTGGATTTCCCACACATGACAGAAGCCAAGACCCACAGGAGCTTCAAAAGTCACCACTGACTGAGCATGTGTGGTTACATGGTTTTATCACTCAGTCTTACCTGCAAGCCATGAAGGAGCAGTCTTGTTTTTAACAGGGGAGGCACTTACAGCACAGAGAAGTTACTTCTGGTCTCCAAGTCACACAAGTAGAAAGTGGTGGAACCTGCAATGGAGCTTAGCTCTGTCCAAAGTCTGACTTAACATGCTTTGTGGCCTGTCGGTAGAAGTCTGGTGAATCTGAATTTGTCAAAGTCAAGGAATCATCTCCAAATGCTGCAAACCAGGTCAGCATGTCCTCACTCTCTCTGTGCTGCTGGGGTCAAAGGAGGATTCCAGAAACCGCAGGAAGAGTTTGGAGATGAGTAAGTGAAGATACTCTCACCATTTAGGCCACATTGGTGACAGAATTAATTTAGGACACCGTAAACAACCTCAGATTCTGTGTTTACTGGAAAGGGAAGGAGCAGGCCGTGTATAAAATACGATTTTTGTCATGATGCCCAGGTAAAGGGGTCAGGGGAGCAGGAAGTCAGGCTGAGCCATCCTTCTTTCCCAATAACCACCACCTGGCCTCCAGCCCCACTCCTTCCCTGTGTTGACATCTGGTGCTCAACACCAGTAGTTTTTCCGTTAGGGCTCCCCATAACCCGCCTCCCCAATATCACTCCCACAGGCTTCCAGACTGCTTGCCTCATCATGTGATGACTACTGCTTTCCAGAAGTCTTGTCCAAACCACTTCCTCTTTCTTCACTCCTGAAAGAGGAGTGACAAAATCTCAGGGAAGGCAGCTGAAGTTTAGTTAGAAAACGGTGGTCCTTATAAGAAGACTTAGTTCAAATCCAACCTTACCACTTACTCCCTAGATGACCTTACAGAAGTTATTGGACAGCTCTGTGCCTCAGTTTCCTCATCTGTAGAACAGGACTAGTAATCACTACCAGAAAGACTGCTGGGGGATTAAATGAGGTAATATATGTAAACTGCCTGGAATATAGTAGATACACATAGGCTTCTTCCTTCCATCCATCCACCTTCAATGTTTATCTTGTGAGAATACACAGAGGAACCTAGACAGAATATGAACCATGATGCAGGGGAAGTCAGAGGTATTCCAAGAATTTCTGAGCCCCTCCTAAACTTTTCAAGACTTGGGGTCCTAAAAAATCTTCCCAGCCTGAGATTTCACTATTAGCCATCAGAAAGGAAAAGAGGTTCCCCCTCCTCTCTTGTGAGGAAGGGTGGGACATGCAGGCTTATTATTACAAACATCTTACTACACAAAGACCCTGCCAGAGCCAAGCTTCAGGAGAGCTCCTAGATGGGGAGGGAGAGGAGGTGGGGCTGGAATTCCCGGGGCCTGGCTCCGGAGATCCCAGCCACACACCGTGGGAACCCATCCATGCAGCAGGGGAGAGACAGGTTTTCAGCACTCAGGGCTTAGGGCAGTTCAAACTCCAGGAAAGGTTACAGGAGGGCAGGATACCCTTTCTGGGATTATTTGAATCTCATTAAGAAATGAAGAAAGAAATGCCTGGAAAAGCTGTCAGAAAGATAAAAGTAGAGTTGGAGGAATGTAAAGAAGAGCAAGACTTGACAACCTGTTATGAAAGAAATAAAGTTAGTACTTATGTGTTAAGGACCTTTGATGCATATAGCAGATACAGAAATCATGATAGGTATAAAATAATCCCCAAAGAGCCTCATTAGGGGTAGTATCTTCCCCGCTGGTTCCCAGTGAAGTGTGCTGGCTGTCCTTCCAGGGCAGATTGGACCGTCCACGCTGGGCATCTCTTCTCTTCCGCCCTCTGAAGCCACTCCCACTGGGTCCGGACACACAGCACCTCCAGAAGCACAAGGTCTGGGCTGCGGTGCAGGGTCGCCAGTAGCGCTGGGCGTCCTGGGCTGAGAGACCTCCTCAGCAGGCAGACTCCCTCATCCCCCATTTTAGATCACTTTCTCCTCTGGAAAAATTGAGAGCCTTATGCAAAAACTAACTGAGGAAAGTCCTATGTGTTCGTTTCCCTGGCAAGCCAAGGATGAGATCAATGGGAATTTTTCCCATCTAGGTCCGTGTCCTTTCAGGATATCTTCCCTGTAATTTCAACCATTTTGTTGGCCTGTTTAGTGCGACCCCTGGTGGAAGCTTCAGCACATCCCCCTGGTTCATGTGGAAATTGAGTCCTGTGCTCGATTTCAGAACTAAAACCCTCAAAACCAGAGAGAAGGTGAAGGTGGGTGTCGTGGCACTGAAGGGTTTGTGTGGCGTGGGAATGGAACTAGGTTGCCCTACAGTGAGACAAAGGGTCAGGGTACAACTGATGGTCCACATTTTCTTTTTAATCAGTATCTTGTGTTTTGAAAAGGATTCAAAGATGAGGAGGAGGAAATCTTAATTAGTTGCCACTTAATCATAATTCTGAATGCCTCCTATATTCTGGACACGTGCTGTGGATGGAGCTGCACATCTCTGAGGGACACAGACAATCGCAGCAGAGCACCTACCCTGAGAGGGATGTATCTATGACGCATGTGATAAAAGGTCTCTGTCGATGATGACTGAAACTGACTGGGTGTGCCAGTTTCAAACATGCTGTATATAATAACTCAGTTAAGTTATTTATCCTCTCTGTAGTTAAATGGATCATCAAGCATAGTTTAGAGACCTATCGGAAGTAAACAAATTAGTATCTTAGAGGCCTTAGAACAGTGCCTGGCACAGAGCACTACATACGTGTGTGCTGAAGTTAGAAAATTGAAGTAAGTTTCCAAACAACCATGTGAGATAACATACATTATTGTCTTCATTTTACAGATGGGGAAACTAAGGCACAGGGAGGATAGTCACTCAGCTAATAAGTGGCAGAGTCAGGATGCCAACGTGAACAGCCTAGAGCCAGGACCTTCTCTCTTAACCCCTGCACCATATTGCTTCTGTCTGAACATACTGATCCTTTTAACAGGAATGGTTTTCATTACAGCTCCTAATGAGGGCTGGCGTCAGCATTGACTAGCGATTAAGGGAGTTTCACAATCATCTGGAACTCTAAAACAGTTTATGCCTAGTAGTTGGTTCTAAACAAAACACACATTACTTGTCTTCTGGTGTTCGGGGAAAAATTCACTTCGGTACCAAATGTTGGCTCTCAGTTTTGGTTTAGAATTGTTCTTTTGGCCAAATGGGTGTGATAAAATAATCTAGGGCTACTCACAGAAAAGACTGGCTTATTTACTGTCTTTTATTTTTCCTTAAAAAGAATTTAACATTAAAAATACAAAATTAATGGTCCACTGCATTTCTTGACAAAGGTAAATAGACAAATATTAACATCTTTTTTCTGGAAAATTCTTTATTCCTGTAAGTTTTATGCTGGAAATGTTTTCTGTTCCAAAAGGTATCCTCTAAGTTTATTAGCAAGTTACACAAATGAATTAAATTTCAAATAACATTCGTGAGACTGGTTGAACTGAGATTTCCTCCTACCTCCAGGTTTTAGGGAATCATGATTTGGATAAAATATTCTTTATTGACCAATAATGATAAGGTGTCTGATAAATTACCTCAGAGGTAAGGTATGTGTGAATGCTCTCTTAGCACATTAAGTCCAGGGTATTGATTCTGCTAGGAGTGTCAAGATGAGTGAAAAGAAAATCATATTTGTTATTTAGGCCAGGACAGGGGGTTTCTGGAAGAAATCAATCCAAAGGGGAAAAGATATGTTTGATTTTAGGTAATCCAGGGGAAACCCAGCTATCACCCGGTGCGGCACTCTCTCGCCAAGTTTTCTTTCTAGCCTTCATTTCCCAGAGAAAAGAACTCACCAGTGGGGAATCCTGAGGACACAGAGAGAGAGAGCCAGCCATTCTCTGGGAGCCATGGTAACTTGAAGGAATGGAGAAGTAATTGATATCCAGCATGGAAATCTGGAAAAGCTGAGGGATGTAGAAAGAGCTGCAATGGGCAGAGGTTTGAGTATTTCTGTGGGAAGGGCAGGTGGGTACCAGGAGAAAAGGAGGGCTAAGGGGACAGCAGAGATAGATGGGGCTAATGGAGGAGGGATGAAGGACGGAAATTAAAAGATGAAGGGTAAATCTTATAAAGGTGCATCTCACATTGTCCCCTCCAGGAAGACACACACACACACACACACACACACACAAATACACACATGTATGTACTCACTCACCAGCTTGTGGGGTTTCGGGATAAGGATGTTTGATCAGGTCCACAGTGCCTGGCCTGCCTCTCCCACTCCATTCTTACAATTGTGTAAGGCTTTCAAATACTCTATAGCTGGATGTATAACCTTCATAGTAAACTTCATGTTCCCTTCAATGTCCTCTGTACCTAGAATATTGCCTGGCACATAGTAAGTGTTCAATCATTTATGTTGAATGAATACACAGGTAATACATAACAAAAGACACATCTTATGTGGCAGGAAAAAAAGGAACCTAATTCACTGGTTCCATTTTGGAGGTTTTTCCAGGGTATTTGAATGGGGACTATGATGCCTGGTTGCTTCTAATCCAAGTCATAACTGAAATTAAGCTGAGAATATATTACCCGGGCCAGCTGCTAAACAGTTAACCGAATGTCACCAAGACAGCAAAGTGGACCTAACTAGCTAGCAGAGCAATGGTCTATATAAGAGTTTCTTATGCAGTGGTGTGCATAGGCAAGGGATGTATGGCAGGCGCTAAATATTGGCCTGGCACAACCAGCTGGGAAGGGGTACACCATGCACTATTACTCCCATTTGAGAATGGGTATTCCATCTTAGGCCTCTGGTTAAAGTCAACCAATATACTCATTTGTGTATTTTCCTTCATAAAAATTCCTCAAATGATAATAAATGTATTAGAAGAATATAGACCCTCAAATACAAAAAGAAGGGAAGAAGACATTTTAGCAGAAAAAGAGATTTTAAAAGACAGAAACTAAACAGTAGTGGGGTTAGTGGTTTAGCTGGTAGCAAGTTAGAACTCAAAGTGGGGCAGAGCAAGTATCTCTAAGAGGTCCAGCAGAACCCTGGAGATGCCTATGTCTTGAGGCACCAAGTGGACAGAAAGTGTCAGCCGGGAACACAAAAGCATGACTTAAGCTTGAGCTAGACAATCTTGGCCAAAAGGACCCTCCTGCCCGAGACTTTGAATCTTGAGCAAGTGACATACAGGCAAGTGAGACATGAACAGAGATGCAGTTATAGGAATGTGGTAGCTGTGACACCAGGTGTACAGAAGCTGTGGTGCATCCTTGCAACATTTATCTGCCACCCAGCCTGCAAATATCCAAGAGAAAATTAGAGGAAAGTCTGTTGTCCTTCCTGATTATTACTTACGGAGTAGACACTCTGCCTGAGCACATCGTACTTAACATATTTGGGCCTCAGTTTCTTCATCTGTGAGATGGGGTTAATAAAGGTACCTACTCCATAGAGTTGTTGTGAGGGTATAGATAAAGATATACATAGACCACTGTCTGGCACCTGATATATGATCAGTAAATGTGGAGCAATAGCTCTCTCTATGTGCTCACCAGGCAACAGGACCTATTCTTCATCTGGAGAATCCAGCTGGAGAAAGAACAAAGTCCATCTTCCTGAATTCCATCTCTTTAGAGGATAGCTAGAGACCCACACCCTGAGAGGCCCACAGAAATGAAGGTATGATATTAGGTTTTGGTCATTTTTTATCAACCAATTCATTACCTTATCTTCCAATAATGCAGCTGTTTGAAAAAAAAATCTCACTTCTAATTTAGAAATTGGTGCAGAACAAAATAATTTTTTTGTGATTCCAAAACCCTCTAGCATCAGTCTTAGCAAAACAACTCACATATCAGCCAAGGCTACCCTGATCTGTGCTGGATTTTTCTCTACTCTGCCTTTGGAAGCCTTCTGTGGTGATTGAGTTCCACTTTCTTCAGGACAGTTAAACATGTATCATTTCCACAGGTGTCACTGGATAGTTACTGGCTCCTAAGGAGTGTTTAATTTTGCTTTCAAATGAGGTTACAACAGAGAGGAACTGTCTAAGCTGAAACCCCAGTGCAAGAGATAAATTTGCCTAACATATCAGGTGGTGGTTTGCAGTACAAACAACTGCAAATTCCCTATAACCCAAAATAACAAATGTTTATTGCTCACTCATATTATACGCCCATCACAAGACCCAGACAGGCTCTGTCATCAGAGTTATTCAGAGACCTTGACTAATGTAGTCATCATCTCAAATATTTTCATTACCTGCCAGAGGGAAAGAGAGATTCTAGAAATGTGAACACTTGCAGACTGAAAGAGGCAACCACTTCTCAACCCCAAACAATAACAGGTAAAATAGAGAGCTGTTTTATACACTAAAAGTCAACTTAGCCTCAGAAGCAAAAGCAATTAATTACATGGTCATCAATCTACTGTTAAATCTCTGCAGAAACTAATGTGGCATCCAGCATATTCTTTCATTAAAAAGAAAATGGCACAGGGAAAAATAAATCTGAGGACTTGGTTCTCTGCTTTAGGTCTGAGGGGCTCAAGGTACTGTGGGTGTGGCAACTGTCATATGAAACTGATTAAAGTCACACAGATAAAAGCTAAACAGATGCTCAGAGTTATGATGCCAAAGAAACCAAGGGCCTCAACTAGAAAACTGCAACTAATCAAAACTTAAAGGGAGCCCTGAACTCTTTCTAGGAACAGAAAGCAGAGGATATTGTTACAGAAGAGATTATTACCAAATGCTCTTTTTATATGCTGCAAGGGAGTATAATGGAAAAGGCTTCCTAGGAGGTGGAATTAAGGGCTATGGGGGCCAAGGAAGTCCTCCCAGGTAGCCAGACCAGGATCTGATCAAGAGATTTCCTTTATCCATAGCAGAGGGGACCTATAATTACAGTCTACCAGGATTTCTAACATGTTATGGCTCCGTGACTTGTAAGTCTTTCCATTTGTCCCCTTTCCAGATGGGAGTATTTATGGTGACTAAACTGTCCTTATTCCGCCATTGGAGCATGTTCATGTGGGCATGGGTGGAAGGCTGGAGAGGAGGGAAGAAGCCACAGAAAACCTGTATTTCCTATTTGTTGATTTCTGGATCAACAAAAACCACACTTAGCCATATGTAGGAATTTCCATGCATCATCTTGAGATCCTGAACTTTGAGTTTGATGCCATGACTGGATGAGACCCTCAAGTGGTCTCCCTTGGGGAAGAGGTAAGTACATTTTGCATTTGGGAAACAGAATGTACCAAATACTAGATGATCAGAGAAGTGGACTGGGATCTTTTTTTTTTATTAGGTGTTATTGATATACACTCTTATGAAGGTTTTACATGAAAACACAATTTGGTTACTACATGCACCCATATTATCGAGTTCCCCTCCATACCCCATTGTAGTCACTGTCCATCAGTGTTGGACTGGGATACTTTATTAACACTGTTTAACAAACATTTCTGGATCTCCTCCATTCTGAGAACATGGCTGGGTTGCATTTCATTCTTACTTGAAGCTGGGTGGGCCATGCATTGTGCAGTTCTGGCCCATGAGTTGTGAGCTGAGGTGACATTTGGCTGCTCCTCAGATAATTCTCTTCCCTAAAGCACTGGCTAAGTCAACAGGACAATGAGGGTCATCTTGAGTGCCAACTCTGATCAATTGTGAGTAAGATTCTTAGGCACTATTTGTACTCACTAGGAAAGACCACTGATTGTCAATGACCAGAGAGGAAGAGGGAAGCGGGAATGAGGACCTTTCTAGACCTCTTTTTCCCTCTGGCATGGCAACAGACCTGTTCAAGATAATTAGCTGGTTTCTCATCTAGTTATTATCTTATCTAGTTGTTTCTAAGTAGCTACAATGAGCAGAATGACCTGTGGTAGAACCATGTCGTGAGTCAATAATAAACTTTTCTTGTTGAGGCCACTGCAGTACAACTCATCCTCACTGATACAATTAAGGATGGAAGATAGGAGACAAATTTGAATCATTCCCCCTTCCCTCTTTCTTTCTGGTCATTGACAATCAGTTGTCTTTCCTAGTGAGTACAAATAGTGCCAGAGAATCTCCCTCACAATTGATCTGAGTTGACACTCAAGATGACTCTCATTGTCCTGTTGACTTAGCCAGTGCTTTAGGGAAGAGAATTATCTGGTCTGATGAGCTGGGCCAGCTATTACAGGTGTACCTGGGCCTCCAGGTATCCTTCAAGATCCCCTCTTTACCAAACATGGGTTTCATGACTCCAGGGGGCAGCTGCATAGGGGATGAGAACCTTACGGGATGAGAAGCATAACCGATCCTCTTTGAACACCCTGAAGTCTCATGCATAAGTGGGCTTCAAGATGAGACTCCAAAGAGCACTATACTCAGCACAGAGGTTCACACACCATAAAAAAAATTGTTAACATGACAATAATCTCTGCTGGGTTGTTTGGGAAAACAGGGCCAGGATAGTCAGAGGCATTGAAACTAGAAGGACCTCCAGGTGTGCTTTGTCTCAACTGTGTATGTTCTTGAATCTCAATTTCAAGATCTGTGAAACAAGGAGGGTGATAGCACCTACCTCACAGAATTATGAGAACTAAACAACTCAATGCACACAAAAGCCTGCCCTGCGGTAGGCCCATGTGGGATGAAGGCTTTAGTAGCTGCTGCTGCTATTTCGCCCAGATGTCCTCCTCAGGTTGGCGTACCCATCCCCTCACGGCCGTGTCAACCACTAACAACTCAGAGCTGCCCCTTTCTCTAGAGAATGGCTCTTGGAAAATGGGCGCTACCTCACCTGGGAGGCTGTGCCATCCCTCTTGTAAGCAGCCCACAGCCAGTGACTGGCTGGTACCCATGCTCAAAAACGAATCGCCTTTCCTCAAGGGAACAACTCAGAGTTAGACTTTCCCTGAGACTCTCTTCATGCTTAGCTCCTCCTCTTCCCTATCCTGCTTTCCTCGTGTCCTTATAGGGTTTTCTGAAAAGTATTCCCTCAAAAAACTCGTGTGAACTGGAATCCTGCCTTAGGTTCTGCTTGTGGGATCCCACCTGGGTCAACAGCTACTATTAATCATAAATAGCAGGCTTCTAAGACTTTGGCCATGCCCTGAAGCTGCTGAAAACTGTAGAGCCCCACCATTTTGAGATGATTCTGGCACGGCAATGGATGACACCCCAAAACAAAAAGCTTCAAAAAGTCTTTCACAAATTGGGTTCGTGAAACTGTTGAGGGAGGAAGCAAATGTTATTTTTGAAAGAAGACGTTACAAAGGAGAAAGAGATGTTGGGAAGGGAAGTCACCCAGAACAGACTCCACCAGGGGACTGCTGGAGGGTCCTGTGGGTTCGGCACGTTCCACGGCAATGGCCTCTCCTATGACATTCATCTTTATTGTTTCATGCAACACTGAGGGCTGGGGACTCCCTGTGGGTCTTCTCCAGCAGACAAAGGAATTGCTTCATTTCTGAATGCCCTGGTTCCCACTGGAAGAGCCAGCTCAGGCTCCCATCCTGCTGAGAGGCCACTTTGGCCAGGTTGAGACTCACTTCTTCTCTCTGGAGAAATCCAGTGCTTTCCTTCACTGTCAGGAACCAGAGCCTTGGCGAGTAATGGAAGAAAATATAGAGGGGCATTTGGAACATCAGAGAGCACAGGTTCATGATGTCCATGGACTGTCTCTAGGAGGGAAGGAAGGATTACCCCAGGCTGGGTCAGGAGAGGCAATGGTCTGTCAACAAAGCTCAGATGTGTGGAAGGCCAGCTGAGCTCTGGGTTATAAGATGGTGTCCATGTGATATTGTTGGAAAAGGTGCCAAACTGGAAAAGAGGAAGCATGACCTCTTCCAGGTTAGTCACTAAGATGTTGTGATCAATAACGCTCAGCATCATAATAGTGGTGATGACGATGACAGTGATAATGATGACAGCTACCACTGGTTTAACCCTTACTGTCTGCCAAGTACTATGCTATTTTATGGATGTTCTCTCATCAGATCCCCTACAGCACAGGCATGATTATCCCCCTGGATGAGGGAAGTGAAGCTACATAAATAACCCAACAGCCCATAGCAGGAAAAGCACAGAACCAGGATTTAACCTTGGTTTGTCACTGTTTTACCTCTAATTTATTGAAATTGGGGTATCCATTTCCTTATCTGCAAAAAGGCATGGCTAAACTTCAGATATTCGCCCTCTGAGGTCCTCTCTGGCTGTACAATCTGGAACAATCTCTTTCCTCTTCATCAAGAGAGGAAAGTTGGGGATTGGGAGGGCAAACAACTAGAGAAGAGACCTTGTGTTTCAGTTGAACTTTTCACTCAGATGAAGGCAATTTGGAATTTCCATCCCCCCCCACCCACCACCCCTCATGAGCAGTATGCTATCCAGAACCTGGAAAATATCTGAGAAGTCACAGAAGCCGTTGGAGAATTCCAGGCCAGCCAGGTCATGCAACGAAAGGAGTGTACTACAGATGACTGCAGCTCTATATTTGTCTTTTTTTTCCCCTAACTGGAGGTCACTAGATTTTTCCAGACAATACTTGGAAGGCTGGAATCTGATTACCTAAAATCAGGGACAAAAATAGATCTTAGGCTTTTGCATATTCATTCTGTTCTGGTAAAGAGAGGGGAGTACAAAATAATGTTTTATTTGTTTGCCTTATGGAATTCATAGATTTAAAGGTATTGCTTTTAAATATTTGAAAGTAAGAACAGTATTTACATTGGATGGCTTTATTCTCTTTATACGAGGTCAGCAGGCATACGTGTCAGAATATATGGCTATATTCTCTTTTTGAATAAACAGCCTGGACCCAACTAACACTTCTGAATTTAAGCTTGACTCTGAGGCTCGCTTTTTCTTACAATAACCTCAGGTTAAATATGGTCTCTCACTGCTTCAGTGGAAGGATGAATTCACTGAATTATGAAACCACCAGGAAAAAATGTTTTAGGCTAAAAACATGTGCATGTTTGCCAGGGACTCCACAATCTCCTCTCCTTGCACGGACCATGTCAGACGTGTGGGAATCTGCACCCATGCCTTCCTGTCTGGGCTGAGAGGCGACAAGTGGGGAGTGCCCCTCATGAAAGCTTCCTGGGAGGTGACTGAACTTTCTGTCACCCAAAGTTCTTTAAAGAACAGATCCAGGCTTCCTGTTTCTGTCACTGCCTGGAAGGAGTGGCCAGATGGTTCAGCACCTCAGGAGGCAGCCACACAGCTCATCCTTTTCAAAGACACTGCACTTTGCGGTTCTACAATCCTCCCTTGTGGGGCAAGGGGTGGGTTGCTAAATGGGCCACTAGTGGTCCTTGGAGAGAATTGTGACTTTCTGTAACTTGTCTGTCAAGCAGCTGTTGGCATCACAGCAACAGCCAGCTGAAGCCGGGTGGAGCTTGCTGGGCCTAGCACATTACTGCCCAAAAAAGAGATCAAAGTCTCAGTGGGCCTGACTAGCTACCATCAGAGCTGGGCTCAAAGGCCGTACCATGGAAGCCTGAGGAAAGAGCTTCAGCTTTAACCTTAAATTCCCCTCCTAAAAATGCTCTGTTTTCATTTTTTTATTTTATGCCTGTCTCATTAATCCCACTAGAGAGATGGACACTAGTCAGCAGTCTATGGATTATACCGTTTGGTACAGAAAAACAACTGAAAATGAGGCAAATGTCCATTGCCAGGAAAATGAATGGTCCAAGTGTGGCATAGCTCACATTCTATATATTATTACACAGCAGTGAAAATGAATAAAACCACAACTACTGTAACAATATGAACGAACTGAGACAATGTGAAGTAGAAAAGAGACATGTTCAAAAAGACAACATGCAGTGTGATGCCCTTTTCCTAAAGCTCAAAATTAGCAAAGCTTGTTTCAGCAGGCATACATGTCAGGTAAAACTATTTTTTAAAAGAAAGGGGATGATAAACAAAAACGTTCCCTTGTAATGGTTTTCTCTAGGCAGTAAAACAGGTGAATGGGATAAGGAAGGAGCAAGAAGGTCAAGGGAAATCATTGGTGATGCTCTCATTCTTGCACTGGGGAATGGGTTGTGCACTTCTGTATCACTTGGCTTTATAGCTTAGATACAGGTTACATATATTCTTTCATGTGTATAAAATACTAAGACTAAAAAAATAAAACCATCTGTAGTCATGATGACTGACTTGGCTGATAGAACTCAAATTTCAGAGTTCAAAAGTTTAGAAATTATCTAAACCAAACCCTTAATTTCACATATGCTGAAATGACTTCCCAATTGCAAAGGGACTTGGCCACGTTTAAACAACTGTTTGGTGACAGTAGGGAAATCAGAATTCCCGTCTCATAACTCCTAGTCGACAATTCCTCTTTCCATTTTCATCCCCCAAATTATTATTGTTCCCCCTCCTCCTCCCTCCTCCCCTCTCTCATCCTCCTCCTCCTCCTTCTCGGCAGTGATAAGTAAAAGCAACATTTAACTGACCTTCATGGTGGTGATGGATGGATTAAACACCTCTGTTCCAGAGGAAAGAGTAAGAAATCAGAGTATGGGAATCAAACCCTGAGCAAGCAAAGTCAAGTTTCTCTCTGGCTGTGTCCTCTTGAAGGAGTGATTGATATTGACCAAACTGTATCCATATTAAAATGTTAATTGAGAATAGTGGTTTGTGGCTCTTTGCTATCTTTGATCTATGGAAATCCTTTTCACCATCTTAAAATGATGGCTCAAAAATTTACTGCTGAGCCTATTTTCTGTAAATAACATTTTAGTAACATTTTGAATATAGATGGGATGTAGACTTGACTCCAAGAAGTCAAACTGTTTTTTCAAATGAAGTGCCCATTTTTCACCAACAATTTAAATAAATTGATGACTTTGGTGAAAACTGTGATATGCTACATCCATGTATTTTACTTAATTAAAATAAAATATTTGCCTTCTTTCCCCCCATAAAAAAGAAAGAGAGAAAAATTCAACAAACCCAAGCCATTCTACTCAATATGTATACACCCTGGGGTCTGAAAAGAGAACCTGCTCTTCTCTGAGTGGGTCTCCATTCCTGTATATGTACCTTAATATATATGTGGGGGAATCTTGTTTTTCTGTGTGATTCTACTTTTGAAGATATGAACTTTATTTCTATCACATGACTGTTAAATGATTTCCACTTACTTCCATAGCAATGATTTTTCCAATGCTAGAGAAAAATTTATTGAAGGACTATGTACATTATCCTTTATGAATGATTTAAAGAATTTTTATGGCCTGATAGTCATTAGAGCTATTGACCAACTATTTCCCATTTTCTTTCTGGGCATCTGGTAAAGCTGCACGTCTTGCCCCCTTGAAGTAGGTAGAGCCATGTGGCTTGCTCTGGCCATTGAAATATGTGCAGAAGTGAGATACGTAACAATTTGGAGGAAGCTTTAAGAGTTAGTGTAAGATTTGCTGTGTCCCATTTTTCTGCACTTGGCAACTGCAAAAGTGTGAAGATGAACTCTCTCTCCGACTCCCTTTATGAGGAAGACAGGGAGCAGAGCCCCTCCAGTCGACTTGTGATGGACATGTCACAGAAGTAAGAGATGCCCTTGGTTGTTTTAAGCCCCCAAGATTTGGGGGATAGCCCATACTAGTATAAATCAAAAGTATAATTTTGATCATATACTATTTTTGTCCAACTCACTAACTTTAGATCCTAAGATGTGACTCTACCATATATCTAAGCTTCCTAGAAAATATTCATTTGGACACAGTAGTTTTCAATTCACAAATTTTTCCAAAAGGAACACTAAAGATTTTAACTATGTAAACAACACTACTCTAAAATGGGAATTGAAGGAGAAGCAACAACCAAGAGAAATTGGAATCCACATTTATTGATGAGAGATATATACAAAAATGTTAAAACACTTAGTGAAATATTGGATTCACAGATTATTTCCAGTATATAAAGAATATCCAGTTATTTTATGCATGAAATGTTACAGTAATTAGTTCACAATATAAGAAAGCTTATAAAGCTAATGGTGGAGGGAGGGGGGGAAGACCTCAACTACTCAAAATATGCTTTGCCAAAAAGGCATTTCCTAGTACCATATATAAGAAACAACCACAAAATTCATTGAAGTTTTTATCTTTCTTTCATTTCATTTGTCTTTAAACACTATGTGCTATAGATGCTCTATGCTACATGACTTTAGACCAGTGGGGATTGTGAATGTGAGGGAAGCAATTATGCTTATCTTTCATTCTGGACACACAAGAATCTTCAAAGAGAATCCTACCCAAAGGCTAGGTTTTTTTCAGGAAGTTCCACCCTGAATTTGACAGGCATTGAAGAAGGCACATCTTCAAGGGAAAATGTGCCTGCCCACCATATATATCCCCTCACTCCAACAATTGGAGAAGCCACTGAAAATGAATGGCTTTGTGCTCTCACAGGATCTCTTAGGTTTCACTTCTCATGTGAAAAGAGAGTAGCTACTCAGCTTTCCCAAATGCACATGGCCATTCTTCTCTGTCCTTGCAGAGGAGAAAGGGGTTATAGGAACTATAGACCCCACAGTGTCCCACTTAGTGATAATTAGACAGAATGTGTGTTTAAGGAGGCAAGTGTATAATTGCATTAGTTAATCTCATCTTCAATCACTCAAAACATGCACACAGAGCTTATTAGGTAGAGGCCACATTCCCTTCACATATATGAGATATGCTTCATCAGTTGCCTTTCTGTAACCCCAAAGCTGTACACTGATCCTTCCTGTGCTTCTAATACTCTATCTGTACAGACAAATGTGCAATTTACTATCAAAACTGTGCTTCTGTGAGGTTTTGCCTGCATGGAAGTTAGTCAATGAATATCTTTCCTGTACCTTGACTCTAGAAATGAAAGAAGACAAGGCTCTTTAGAACCTTTAAGTCTTGAGTATCATGTACTTGGCAAAAAGGTCATGATGCTGACATGCACAGAAGCAGACTAACCTTTTGTTTCTCTGAGTCCAATCCACCAAAACAAAGGAAGATTGCAGAAAAATGTCCTCATTCTAAACATACCTAAGCCTAAATAATTGAAAGTTCCACAGTTGCATTCACCATGAATTACACAGATGTCAGATGGCCTTTCATGATGACATACATCCAACCCTCTCTTGCTCTGAATTGCATATTTACAAAGATGTTGGGCACACACAGACTTTTAAACAATCATCAGTACAATGTAGGTTTTCCACTGATATACATTCCCAAATCACATTAAGAAAGAGGATAAATGATTCACTACCAGGTATCTAAGATGGAAAAGAAGGGTTTCCAAAACACCAATCAACATGTCTACTGCATTTAGATGAATAGCCAAAAATAACACTTAAATTAAATTACAACACATCTATACAACATTTCACTGAAATTACACATAGATACCTACATTATAGCTACACAAAGTGCATAGGCACTGTTCTTCATGCGTGAACCAAGTGTTACTGTGTACACACAAGAACTTCATGCTTTGACAGCTATCTGTACTTGAAAATCACAAATACAGTCATTGCCAGTTGAGCGCATATCTAATGTTTGCTTAATGAGAAGCAGGTTCAAATACATACCAGTATATTTTCTATGCAATTATTTTTTAAAAAAACATGGCAAAAATACTAGCCGTACAACCATATCAGAAAGGTTTGGTGGAAGGAAGACCCTCTTGTCTTTGCTGTGGCTATTGGTTTGCCTTCTGGGGAAACTACATAGATTGTTATTCACCTGAGGACAGAATCTACCTGGGCTGGGTCTAAACAATTTCAGTGTGACTTTAAGTCCCCACTGCCAGTCCCAGTGACAGAGTATTGCTTCATAGCTGGTAGTAGTACTACTTTTTCTTAAAAATATGTGCTCAATTCACATAACAATGTGATAATCTACTACCAATTGGCAAGAAGGAGCTGGAACAAATCCATTCTGATTTGTTTCCTAGCACTCACCCTCAATCTCTGCTATTCAAAGTTCTCCTAAGCCAATTTTCACAAAAATCATTAGGAAGGCATGGGAGGTTCTGATAGAGAAGTGATACCACTACTATCACTATATTTTCCTTCTTTTTGCTAAATGCAAATTGAGAATGCTTAACTGGAAAAACAAGGCCTAGTGTCAAAAATAGAGAATCAGCACCGTTCCTCAAGTTAAAAAGACTAATTGTTTAAATGCACATCCTAACAAGCTAAGGGATTTAAGTGATTCCTTATTCTTTATGGTCTTTTTTTCATTGCATCATGGAGGACAGGATTCTTAAATTTTTCAAATGTGGCTTTATGTTCAGGAAATAATTGATAGCTCTAAACTGCTGTAGAAACTTCTTGTGCTCTAATCAGTTACAATTCTACATATGTGGTTATATAGAAAATACCATAAGAAAATATCTGTCTGCAAAATTACAGATACTAAATAGATTGATTCAGTCTGCACTGAGTTCTTAAAGATTTATGAAGAATAGATACAAACCTATAACATTATTAAAGTTTAAATCAACATTAAACATGTAATATTCAGGACTATAAATACATTTTCTCATGTTTATAAATAATAGCAAAGAAGCCTAGAGATTTGTTTTAAAGAGAATGTAAGATTAGACTGGAGGAATTTATGAATTTGGGGTGCAATACTGATCAGAGGGCAATATTTGTCCCTGGTAACACAGATTCTTACCAGGAAAACAAAATATATCTGCTGGCAGCAATATCAGATTAGATTCACAGTTTGCCAGCTCTTCCCTCAAGCCATAGAAAACAAATAGAAAAACAATATACAAAAATCCTCACAAAAGTAGTTTTCTATATACAAATCTCTATAGTGACCAGATAATCTGATCTGTTTTGTGCAATGTGGAGATGTAATGCTGAGGTTTCCCAGGGGAGAGAGGGAGAGGGAGAGTTAAGGTGATTTATGGAAAGATCTGTATGCCAAAGGTTGACTTCCTAGTAAGGAAAATTACTCTCCTGAAGTATTATGCAACCTGAGTGCCAGCTTTCTAATCATACATCTCCAAGAATTCGCTTTACAGGGGAGAAACCTCAGAGATGTGCTACACCAACTTCCTTGGCTAGTGTGTGCATTTCTCTCCTACCAAAGGTAGTAGACCGTTTCCAGGAATGCTAATGGTTGCCATGAAAAGAAACAGAGCCCCAGAAGGAGCAAGATTCTGACTGCATCATCCCCATCTCCACGGGGGGGTGATGACAAGACTAACAGTTGGCTCTTATGTTCTAACAGGTACCCAGGGACTGAGGATGTCTCCACAGCTACCGGAGCCCTGTCGCTATGCATGCTCTAGGTCCAATGCTGACTCTGCAAAGCAGCGGGGTCTGCTCCTGTAGCAGGGTGTATTTTCAGCAAGAAAGGGCTTTTTTAAATCTGAAGGACTTTTTTAAATACAAAAATGAATACTTGGTCTGAAGGTAGGGAGGTGAAGTAAGGCTGGACATAGAAAAATCTCATCAGTAGTTATTCAGGATATTATTTAGAATGAACAAAATAAGAACTTGGAGGCTTCTCTTACTTTTCTGTAGGTTCTTATATGGGTCATTTGAGAATTAGTCTTTTTCCTGCTGCTCTTGCATCAGTTCTTCTGCACTAAAAATTAAAAAAAAAAAAAAAACTAACGCAATCCTATTAGTCCTGGGTTTCTATCTTGCTCTCCCAAATCTAGACCTGAAGTCTTCTCTGGCAATAAAGTTGTCACTATGCAAAAAATACCAGCCTACTCCATATTTAGCAGAGGCAAAGGACAAGGATGTAAGTGGTGGCCCATTGCAGCCATACCAGAAAGTGCAAGAAGTTGCTCAAAGGCCATGGGTTGGTAGGGTGCCCACTGCAGATGGACCATGCGTTTTACCCATCCTAAATACTCCTCAGGCATTGAAGAGGGCAGTGATAGCCAGCACAACTCCATTCTTATAAGACAGAGCTTCTCTACCTGTGGTGTGATGCAAACCTAGAACAATGTGTGTAAATGAATGTAATCAAGTATCCCTGCATCTCTCTCCAGAGAAAGGACTTGGCCCAGGTTCATGCATGCATGGATGTCTGTTTACAGGCAGAGAGGGAAGGTATTTACAGACAGTTGCTGCTATTGTGTAAGTCTTGCTGTATATTTCATAAGAATGTTCAAGTTTATTTGCCAAAAGCTCCCAAATCCCCACACTGGGTCGGCAGTAAGGACTGTGTGGGTAACACCGTGTTGTGGGTATTCAGAGTGAGCTCTGTTGCTATAGCAGGGGTGATGCAAAACCTTGAGGGGGGTTGGGGACTTATCCAGACCCTCCTGGTGACTCTGGTAGCATTTTTCTCTTGAGTTGAATCGCTACTTCTACTAGGACAGTGAGTTAGGGAAAGGGCAGTTTTATAATAGGATGTCTGTTTTTATTCCAAAACACCAAACTGTGGATTAACATGGCTATCTTCCAAGCCTGTTGTAAAATACCAAGTGGAGAGAGGCTTGCATTTGACTTTCCCCAAAGGGGATGAGAAAAATGCAAATTGATTATTGATTACTGTGGGCCCCTCTGACTGAAGATATAGGTAAGATAATAATTTGTATTAGTAAGCATCTTATCAAAGAAGAAATTAAGCAGAGATCATATAATGGATTCTTGGGGCTGGAAGGGGATTTTTAATCCAATCCCCTCATTTTGCATATGGAAAGGAATAAGGCTTGGCATAAAATGACTTGAATAAGTTATTCAGGTAAAAATTGGCAGGGTCTAAGTCAAATGTTTCCTTTATCCAATTGTGTTAGTTCTCATCATTTATACGTCATTACCTGAATTAGCTCTGTTACACTATGAAATGAAATACTATTCAATTACAATTCCCTGCCATCTATTCTAAGACCAACCCTTGTCCTAACTCATATGGTTACTAAATTTTCTTTTAAGCAGCAACAATGATAAGTGGCATAAGAAGAAAGGAGGGGAAGAATATGAAGCTGGGTTTTCCTTTGGGGAAAATCAGAAGCAACTGTTGCATGAGCAGTTCTGACTTCACTTCACCCAAGGAGAACAATCTGCCTAGAGCGCAACCTGTCTGGGTTGGCCCTCAGCGGCCCTTCTAGATTGTAGCCAGAATCACCACGGATACTGAGGCCGTTAATCTTCTCCAACAACCAGATGTCTGACTCTCTCTTCAGAATTCCTTCAGGCCCTTTGCTTAAACTTAATCTTTTGAGGTTCCCAATCTCTAATATTCTTATCCAAAGAGCAAGTGTTATAATAACTGAAAAATCCCATTTGGTCCTTTTCCTTGTTTTGGAATGAATTCAGTTAAGAATAAGCAAAACAAAACCAGCAACCCAGACAACTTTATGGCCCCAAGAGGGAAAGAGCAGCAGAGTGGGAAAGCCACTGGGTGTGACTGCTGAGCACTTTTAGTCATCAGACCAGGCAAGGGCTGCTGAGACTTGTTCATCAACAGTCCAAACTATGGAGAATTCTCACTGAGCGCATGCATACCTATTTACTGCTGTATTTCATGGGAAAACATAGTACAGAAAAAAAAACCTTGATTCTAACAAAAGTGAAATATGATACCATAACTTTTGCTATTGCAAGCAGTGGTATTTGCAAAACCACGGCAGGATTGGGTTTCCTTTTAGGGGTGCAGTAGATGAGTTACCCAACTCCACAGGGCTTCTTGACTAGACATACTTGCAAATGACACACATCTCAATGCACAAGTGGAAATGACCTGAGACCCTCTGTTCAACATGTCATTGGGATTCCTGAGATTATCTACCAGGAGTACATCCCCCCATAAACTGAATTTCCCCTGAGCCTTTCTCAGCGTCCACAGATCTAAGTCCAGGAGGTAGGCATTTTGGCACTCTCTGTCGGCTGATCAGTAGTTGAAGTATTTGTCTCTTAAGGAACATGGTAACTTCTGTAAGCAATAAGACTGTGTTTCCACACCCAGTAGGAAGTAGAGAATTAAATCTGACATCTACTTGCTTCAGATCTCAGCACCAGAAGTCCTATATTGAGGATCTGTGTGATCTAGATGGTTGCCTTGCTTCACTGATGCTCACTGCATGGGGGGCATGTCCTCAAAGATCTAAGGCAAAGCCTTGCTTTGGGAGATGAACCTTTTTCTCACTGATAGGATTTGAGTAATTGGATTACAGTAGGTAATCAAATGATGATTCCAGGGTTTCCAAGGACAGAAATGAGAAAGGGAAGGATTAAAGTCTACTTGGTTGGTTTTCTCTTGAAATGATTCTGATTCTTAAAAAAAGTGAATGAGGCTACAAAATGGTCTTGCCAAAGCCCTGACTTACAGACTTTACATGATGCAGTAGTGTATCCGGCCTGCTGTGTCTGTATATAAATGTGACATTTATGGATCATCAAATATTAATGAGATTTTATAAGCATTCATATCTGTCTTGGATCTACCAATATAAATCTATGCATATAACTGACAGGTTATACATACCCTACTTAGAAAAAGGTTGTTAGAAGTATACTCAGCATCTATTTGTTCTGTTTATGGCACATATTCTGGGCGAGAAAAACCCCAATGGGCATGGCATGAGAAGCATAAATGAGGCCTAAAAGAAACAGAGGACACAATCATATGCCAGCTCTACATACATCCTGGATTTTTGGGTTAATCCTGAATTTGAGAAATTGTTTATTTTTAATATGACTTGTTGAATTTCAGAAAAATGTGATTTCCTGAGTATATTCTCCTGAAACTTCTTGCATCCAGTCTCAAACCAGAAAAACCTGCTTTGTTAAGCTGTGCACCTTGTTTCTTACGAACACTTTGTCCCCTGGTATGTTTATAGGCTAACTGGATAACAAAGAAAAAGCAAAGTCAAAGCAAGCCAGGAAGACATTTAGGCAGAGTCTTGGGAAGACAATTCTGAGACCAGTCCTTGGAGAAACATGTTAGTGTGCACACATGCTAAACTGGATTTAAACAGCAAAACCCACAAGCTCCTATACGCCTTGCCTAGATCCTTCTCCTCATGAAAAAAAAGCTCTTGGGAGCACCACTTAAAGATAATCCTTAACAGTTTCACAGCTAAATCTGGAAACTTGCCCCTTGACCCACAACGTCTGCTATAAAGGATGCATTTTCCACTATTACATTCCAGCACATCCTCGGCCATCCTGTTAATTATCTATCTGATGAAAATGAAGACCAATGACATTTTTAAAAAGCAAAAGTTTGCTTAATACTGCTCAATAGTAATCCTTATACAAAATATCTAGGGTTTAAAAGAAAAACAGTCAAAACCTCATGTCTCTTGTATGTTCCAAAGGTATCTGATTGAAAGCAAAAAGTCATCAGGAGTAGGTAATAAAGTGTATGTGATGTCCATAAACACCCTCTCTCTAGAGAATTTGGACCCAATGACTATTCATGAATATCTCAGCCTCCATCAGTTGGCCTCAGATGACCACTGTACTCCCACGCCGCGGGCCAAGATTCTGCATACTCCTTAGGGTCAAATATGCTTATTTCTCAATGATTCATGTTCAAATCCTCAGCAAATTCCCAAAGCCAGCAATCCTAGGAAAATGCTGTGGGTTATTCAAGAGAAAATGTTAGTAGAGACATATGAAAAATTTAGCTTGTTGAAAAATTCAGGATCCGTTGGGTGCCTGCAACATACATGGCACTGTGCTACGCCGGTTCCAGTATTTATTCCCTTAGACTTTCATAGCCTTGAAAAGACTCCATCTGTGATGTTGTGTAGAGCCATCCTTGTTCCCGCGTCATGGCTCATGGCTGCCCTGATTTTACCTTTATAGGGTTTTCCACCTTTATAGGGTTTTGCACTTTGTTTTCTGTTCCGTTCCACAGAGAAGACTGGGGAGGAAGATTGGCTCTGCTTCCAACTGTGTCCTGTAGCTGCCTTTATGTGCTTTGATATAATATAACGAAAAGCTTTCTACATGTTAGATAAATGACAATGTTTTGTTTATATCAAGAGATGATATTCAAAGAGGCACAGCCAACACAACTGTTCTCCACATATTAGGAGAATGTAATGATTAGGTTTTCTAGTTTGATGAGAATATGATTGAAATAATTTGGGGATTAAAATTGTCTTTTTCACTAGAAACCTAAACAAGAATTTTATGGGTGAAACAAATAAAGTGAAGCATAGATCAAATAATCTCTGTTGGTTTCACTATGTTGGGTGGATACAAACCAAACATAAAAGACTTTGTATTTGAATCTGGTTAAAATTTATGTTGACTGTGCTTCCTGACTATTGTCAGTATATACAGTGGGTATACGCAAATTACATCTTAATCCATTATCACATTTAGAGCAAATTATGAAACACACTTTGCAACTTCAATAATTTTTCCTCCATCTAGATTGGGTAGAGCAGACACTCAGTGGCTTCCATAATCAGTGACCTTTAAGAGTATGGCTCCCAGTGCAACTCTCTTGGAAACACTGAGCTTATGGAGTAGACAGAACACAAATTGTCTAAGTTCCCTAAGACAGGTACTTGCTTTTAATCAACACATGGGCAAACTCTATAAGACATCTAAAGATAATTACTTCTAGAGGCTTCTAACAGAATCTCTTGTGCATAACAAGGCAAAGCGTGGAGAACACTTGAAGGCCTAACACACTGCACGTCTGCTCATCATGCCGAGGCCCTGGAGTGTACCACACTGCATTGTTCCTGTCCTCTGGGAAAAGAGCATTCACGGTTCTGCACTTTGAAAGAAAAGGGAAGCTGGCAAGAAGGTGTCTTCGATTCAAGCTGGTTCCTCCAACAGCATCCATTCAAACAATAATACAAGTGAGAAAATAAATGGTTACAAAGCATTATTTGGCAAAAACAGAGCACTGTGCCTATCACTGGCTTACAACAGATCCTCTAAGCCTCAGCTAACAGATTAGATAAATATAGAAATATATGTATTATTTTTTCCTTTTTAAAGAAAGCTTGCTTATATCCTCTTTTACCATAAGATATGCTGGGGGCTTTATTCAAGAATTTGCTGAGAGTCAGATCCTTATTTTTCACGTTTCCAAGGTTCGTCCTCAACACTGCAGTCAGCTGACTTTCCATTGGCTGCCAGAGTTACCTGAAAATAATTATCATCAACATCCAGCTTACAGGCCGTGAACCAGAAAACCACCCCATGGGTTATGTGGAGGAGTAAGCACCAGATCCAGGAATACTATATGACTTAAATACTAGTTTTAAATGTTGTTCCTTCCAAATTGATTCTGAGCCAGTCTTGGTTTTCAACACTAATTTGTGAACATTAAAAAAATACATTATTTGCCTTGGGGAGGTATTGAGGGACTACTTAGACATACTTTGCAATTTGGGGAATAACCTCTACTATGTTTTTAGAGTTGTGAGGGCATTTAACTATCCATAGACCCATCACACAATAATGCAGTCCTTAAAAAATAGTGCCTTGTGCTACTCCACACAACCACACAGAAAGGAAATCCAGAAGTAGGCAGCTAGTTCTACTCATGCATGTGAAAGGTTCAGTTGCAGTGAGGCCAGGTGGACTTTATTCATGTCCAATTTTAAAATCAGAAATCAGGATGTTCTGGATGCCAAATAAACTATCCAGGCTTTAAAAGTTAAAAGGAAAAGGGGAGATTAAGTGCCTGAGATCACTGACATATCTATCTAAGTTATTTCAATGCATACATTTAATAATCAAATACATAATCACCAGACTGTCTATATTATGCTTGGGGCTATCCCTGGCGCTAAGTGAACTGAACCCTTACACAGAATGGGAGGCTTCCCCCTCCACTTCTACATAGTTTTCCTAGCTTACCTTCCATCTGTCTGTCCTCAAGGTCATGTGCAAACTTAAACCCACGACTGATATTCCACATAATGGAGAGACTGGATTTATGGAAGCATTAGGATATGGAGACATGACAAACGCAGCAATGTTTGAAAGAAATCTGACCTTCTTACCCAAGTGGAAGTGAAACGCATGCATTATGAACACACACAACATGCTAGGGACAAAAAATTGAGTGTCCTTCAAGAACCAAGCAGGTGAAAATAAAAACTCTTCATTCCTCCAATCCCACTGGGCTCCCACATTGTTTCAGGAAGACCATGCAATAGGCAAAGACCATCCCACATGCAGTTTTTCTAAATAAAACCTAAAAGCTATTACATAACTTCAAAGTACTATTACAAGGCAAGAATTTGAAAATCAAGAGACCAATGTGACGTAAAAATGCTTGAAGCCATTAAAGTTTTGACCAGAGCTGAAGCAAATTTGTTTCCCCTTCAGTGATCTGTCAGGAAGGACCGCCAGGAACAAACTGTGTGCCTGAAGAAAGCTGCCTGTTCACTCTGACTGTGATGTGCCTCTTTGGATTTCAGTGATAAACCAGATCAATCACTGTGCAAAATCCTAAACCATGGTGTAATGCCTTTGTAACATGAGGCAGTGATCAGGGGTGGTGTTTTTGTTACTACTGCTGTTCTTGTTTAAATACCCAGGCCTGTGTTTCAAAAGTAGCAGGGCCAGCAACTTTTTGGCATTTTCTTTTCTGTCTGGGTTAAAGGAAGCCAGGACTCTACTCCCCAACCCACTCCACTCCTCTCTGCTCCAACCACCTGGGAAATGGAAATGCACAGGAAGGGACTGGCCATAAGCACTGATGTCACGCATCTTAATTTTAAACAGTGAGACTGAGAATGGACTCAAAGGAAGTTGAAAGTCATGAATAAATATGACTCAGATATTCAGGGAAAGTGCACAAATTTGTCTCCATAGTTCTGGCTGCCGCCTGTACACATCATTGTCGACTTAGTTAATTGGTCAAGAGTGAAAAGAGTCACTTGCCTCACCTAGCAAACGGTGAGGACCAACTAACCTTCAGCCTACTAAACTCAATCACCTCACTAAAAAATGCAAACAGCCAGAAGAGTTATTAAACCAATATGGCCATTTCATCATCTCCATGACCTGCTCAGTTTCGCCATTTCACCATCTAATCCACTAATGAGTTTGCAGGTGGTTGGCTAGGCATTGCTTATAGAAAGAGACTGAGCCACTATCTCTTTGGAACTGTCCAGCAAAAAAGGTTATCCAAAACAAAGCATCGGGTCAACATGCTAAAAGATACATATAACAAATATTTAGAGCTTGTACTGCATGCTGGGTACTGCTTTAGGTGCTAGGACTAGCAGTGATAAATGGGGACACAGTGACTCTACTCTCCTCATGGGCTTATATCCAAGTGATAAGGCAGTTCACAAACATTTGCCTTTGGAGCTTGAACTGTTTTGTTTAAAAAATGTAGCAGATTTCTCCTGATGTGCTCGATGTCCTTTAAGAGAAAAAAAAAATCCATGAAGTTTGAAATCTAAAGATGTTTCCATGCCTATGTGTCTTCTTCAAATATGTTAAGATTTAACAGTATTGTAAAGAAGCCTCTTGAGAATATCTAAAAGGGCCACACCAGAGGCAGGTAACTACTATATGTCACTGAAAATTTAAAAATATATGTGGTGATTTCATTTTGTTTTATACTACTATTTTTCCTTATATGGATGTGATTTGGGATCAAGCCTTATCTCCACTACAAAACTGGACACTCACATTGCTGTCCTTTGCCTATTCAGGATTTGCAGATAATGGGAACTCAATAAACCCTTGGTATAGGAGGTCATAGGAAGGAGATGGGTGCTCAGCTAAACCCCACAAGGCACACAGTAAATACTTCTTAAATGTAATAAAGTATAAAGTCTTTCCACAGGAATGTTGACCCTTCTTGACCAAAACAAATATTTTGATGGGGAATCTAGCATATTCATGTAGATGTAGGAAACACTAACTTTCCAGGAGAATGGAGTATACCCTTTAGGTACATCTGATTTTCTAGTAATTTGATCGTTTTCCCTGAGTTAACTAATTTATGTAATTATCTCTTGATGGGTGGGGTCCGTCCTTAATTTGTATCAGAGATTGTTTCACCCATGTGTGTACCTCACATGGAGGGGAGGAGCCAAAGACTGTGGCTGGTCCATTAGACTTCCAGACCTATTTTACAGTTCAGGAAGAGAATTGCTCCTGTGTTATCCTTAGTTGCCTGGCAGAAGCCATGGTATTTGGAATGTCACAAAAGTAATAAAGGAACAAATGAACTATTAAATAAGACCTAGTCAACAGGAACCAAAAAGGCTGCCTAGAATCATTTTAGTAACCAAACCTCAGGAACTGACTGCTCACTTGCCAGGGTTTCTCCAAGTTTGCTTCACTCTGTCTTGGACAATGTCAGATTAGTTACAGTGAAGGCTAGACAGAGCCCATCACGCTTAAAGGCTTAGCACCCAGCAGCTTGGAAGAGTCCAGAGCATCCATGCTTCAGGAAAGATGGTGCTGCCAGGCAGTGTGTGAAATGTAGTGATTTTTTAAAAACCTCTATGTGTAATTGTCCTGAAGTATAGTTATCCTTTACTTGAAATTGCTTCCCCATTCTTGAAGCAAAGAGACTGCAGGTAAAAACTCACCTTCTCACAAAAATAATTAAGAGAAAGACAGCTGTGCAAAATTAGGTGGGCACATTTTGACCAATATGTGATATACAGCAGTACGGAATACTTGTACCATGTAAATCAAATGATTCTGGGTGATTTCTCTTGCTGTTTCACCTGAAGAATAGAATATCTGAAAGCCGGCAAAGTCCTAGAAACCACAAAGTCTTGGGCAAAATACTCAAGAAAGCCGACAAAATTTGTGATTCTTTTACATCACATGGACAAAACAAGCAACTGATTGGCTCTTTAATGGTTAGACCTGTTGATTTCCCACCATGTTAGACATGGAGTTAGATGATCTGGGACTCACAGAAGCTTGGGTTACATGACTCTTTAGAAAAATAAATGTGACGATAATACATGCAGAGCTTTTGTGTTTGTGTTAAGAAATCAAGCATGCACTGTTATATACAGGTCTCAATATCCATTAACGGGAAAGGTACCTTGCACTCATCTACTATGACAGAGTTGTGGGCAGCATAGACACACTGGTTAGAGTTGCTTTCCCTATGGTTCTTCATGTCATCATAAATGGACTGAGTCTTGGTCATTTCAATATCTTCATGCACTCGGTGCTGGGAGTCAATGGTATCCAGCTCAGACTTGGAGAGGTGATAGACAATCCCAGCCCCAAAAGAGTCACCCACAACATTGACTGATGTTCTCATCCTGTCCCTGGGGACAAAGAACAGAAAACATTTAGTGAGGAAGCAATATGGCATGGTGATTGAGCAGTCAAGGTCTAGAACCAGAGAGATATGAGGCTGAGTTCTAGCTCAACCTTTCCCTCTGCCTGCTCTGGGGCAAGTTACTTAATCTTTATGGGCTTTGATTTCCTTATTTGTCAATTGGAGATAACAATCAAACTTCTATAAGCTTGTGTGAAAATTAAATGAGGCAATGTATGTAAATTGCTTAGCATAACGTCTGATGAATGATAAGCACACAATAAACAATAGCAAAGAAAAAAGAGAAGGGAAGGAAGAATTAGGGGGAAATAATGAGTCTGGATCTCAGAATTAGTACCCAGGCTCCAGATACTCCCAAATGTAGCCAGCAATTCCTCTTCATTTAAACTGTTCTTTGAAGATCCCAGCTTACCTCCACTTATTTTATTGATTAATTCTACAGGAAAGAGTAACCACCTGTGAATTCTCCCATTAATAGAAAACTCATCTTTTTATAAGGCTCAAGATTAACACTGTCTTTTCCCCTGCACTCCAGTCTCCTCCAACCCCCAAAACACACAAATACACAGACACAGGTGTTAGGTGGGAAACCCCACACAATTTTCTCCCTGACCAATTTGTGTAGTGACTACGTATCCTGGAAAAACCAAATACTTTGCCTTGCCCTCTCTGTTAACCTAAAAAAATTAGATTTTCCAGAATGCCTCTTGAACCAGGAAATGTTAAGAAAAAGCTTTCCTCAAATCTTGCTTCTCAAGTTCTGATTTGAAAAAATGGGATGCTTGAGCATGCTTCCTCTTAGAAGGTCATCACCAGGAAAACTAATTAAGTTCTTAGGAGTAAGTTATCATCTCTCATCCATAAGTTCCAATCAGTGTGGAGAGTCCAGTTGACCATGTTTACAAGATACCAAAAGTCTTATAGAGAAGGATGCTAGAAAATCACACACACACGCACACACACCCCCACACACGAAGGTATTTAGGTAAAGATACTGCTGAGATAGCTTAATCCAGAACACTCCAGCCTTCTATTACAAATATATAAGGATACTAGAATTAGTTCAAGGCAAAATGGAAACCTTAATTGGCTCTTGGAACAAAGACCCAAAATAAATTCTAGTTGCTATGATCAAATCTGTTTCTCATTAGAGAATAATAATAATGAAGCTGCACTAGGAAGAGTCTGGCTTGGCTCCCTTGCAAGAAGCTTGTAAGCCAGCTACCCTGGTTTCAAGCAGGAAGATGTTGCCCATGAAAAAATAAAGATCAGAGCCTGACTTCAACTCTCAGGGGCATCTCTCCATCTGAGCATGTTCTTCTGTGCCCTTCTACTTTGGAGAATCTGCTTCAGGATGATAGAGTCTGTACATCAATGAACACTGGGTCTTAAGGTCATCCACAAAATCAGGCACTTGAAGTAGAGGTTGCTAAGAAACCCCAAAGTAAGGGTATAAGAAGGAATCACAGTTAAGAAAAAGCATGGACTTTGGAGGTAGCCTAACTTGGGTTCAAATGCCAGTTCTTCCCCTTATCTGTTAGAGAATCCTGATCATACTTAACATTTGTAGGCCTTAGTTGCATCATCTATAAAATGGAAGTAATAAAAATGTCTATTATATAAAGGCCATTGTGAGGACTAAATAGGATAACAGTGTTTAGCATAGTTCCAGACATTTAGTAAGAACTCACAAAACATTAATTATTACATGATGTGTACTTTTAACATTAGTATTAATCATATCAAGTCAATTCACATGTATTTTTGGCAGCTCCTAGATAGTACATCCAAACATGCCTAGTTACAATACCTCCACCTGAAAATATTTAACCCTATTTATAGGACAGTTCCTACGGCAGCACTCCCAACTAGCCAGCTGAGTTATTTGTCCATCATACATTTGCGGTCTACTTTGTTACTTCTCAACACTACTTTTGGTCCCTCCTGGTATGTGTTCTGAGTCATGCACCCAATACCCCTGACCAATTATTAAATTTCAAAGAGTGGCAAAGTCTTCAAGAGGAATGCTCTGAGCACCCATTTACCTCATGGCCCAGAAGAATCTGCCTTACTGGCAAGTAGAGGGGCCAAAGGTGGTGGTGGTGGTGATGATGATGATGATAATGATGGTAGCTAGCATTTATATCACAGCTAATATGTGTAGGTATATACTTTGTAGATATTCCTTTATTTAATCCTCCCCACAACTCTATAGTAAGTACTATTATCCACATTTAAGAGATGAAGCCATAGGCTCAGAGAGATCATGTGACTTCCCAAAGTCAAACATTCTAGTGAAGTCACAGATCCAAACTGAACACAGGCAGTGTGACTCCAGAACCCACTGTCTTGACACATGATGCAAAATCAGCTCTGATTTTGAACTGAGTTCAGCCACTTACTAACTGTGTGATCTGGGTGACTTCCTCAACCAGAATTTTTCTTATGCAGCCAAAATACCGATTAGGATTTAGAGAAGATAAAACCAATTCCTGACCCATAATTGATACTCATTATATACTGGTTCTTCCCCCTTTTGGGGATTACCATCTCTCATAATCCACCATGGGGGCAAAAGCACAAAATACTATGTTCAAAGGTTAATGACTTTTTCAGTTTGAAAAGTCCTCAAATGGGTGATACAAATTTATAAACTTCTGTTTCCTCAACATTTGACTTTCTTTGTTTGACACTAAATCTCTACTCTCCTGAGCAGCCATGGAACCAAGTTTTTGGAATAGGATTTTTGAGTGAGCTTTTCCCAGATTTGTTCATGCTCATATCTCTTCCATACTCTCAGATCTCCTTGAATTCAAAAAGGAACTCTGGCCAAAGGAAGTAGCCATCAGGACCGGAATGGAAGACAGACTTGGATAGAATGAAAGTCTACTGATATTTGATACCAAAATCAAGGAGGAAGGGGCCTCAACTTAGGGCTAGAACACTAACCCAAGAGTTGTGACTCTGATACTTCAAGCAAATTACTTCTCACCTGAGCATGAAATATGGAATGGGGTTACCCCAACTTCACAGGAGGATGTGAGGGTAAATGAAATGGGGAAATATTCAGTATGCCTTAAGTACTCATTAAAGATTGCAGAGCACATGAACATGAAAATGGCTAAGTGAAACAAGAAGAGCCCAGACTCTAATAATCCTTGCTGAGTTCTTTGTTAGTCTATTTATTTAATCAACGGATGTGTATTGAGCACCCAGTATGTGTTGGGCACTATGCCAGGTGTCCAGGCAGCAAAGAACAAAAAGAAAGGCCTTTCCTGTGTTCCCTTCTCCCCAAGGACCTACACTCTGTCTACTGGTCTGTGTCCCCCAGTCGAGTGAGATAAATGTTCAAATAGGAATAAGTGGGGGTGCTATGGAGCTTTGTAGGTAGGACATTTTGTCCACACTTGGCCCCTGGAAAGGCTTGAATAGAAGTGTCTCAAGTTGGATCCTAAAGATAAGTGAGTCAATGAGCTAAGAGAAGAGAAAAATAATATGTATGAAATCTAGAAGGAAGGAATACTCAGGAGCATCCAGGATAGCTAATGAGTCCAGTGGGGGGCAGAAAGTAAGAACTACCCAAATCCCATATGGCCTCATCAGCCACATTTGGGAGTTAGGACTTTATTCCAAGTGTAATGAGGAGCTACTGAAGAGAAAGATCACACCTCTTCCATTAGGAAGAACAGACTTAAGAAGGACAAGGCTGGAAGACTTAAAGTCCACTTAGTGAAGATGTGGTGATATGGAGAAAGATGGATTTAGGAGACAGAATTACAGGACTTGAGGATTGGTTGGTTATAGAGAAAAAAAGAGAAAAGAGTCGAGGATTCCTCTCAGGTTTCTGCTCTGGGTGGCCATATGCTACCATATGGACGGGACACACCTGGTTGGGGTAGAAGCAACTGTGGTGTCAGCTTGAACATACTGAGTGTGAGGGCTAAGACCCAGCAAAGGGAAGAAGTCCCATGAGTGGTTGGCAATACGGACTAAAGATCAGAAAAGACATCTGAACTGCAGGTAGTAAATTAGGAGTCAACACCTAGAGAGCCATGGGCAGATGCCCCAGGTGTGTCTAGCTCATCCTTGGAGAGAAGGTGGAGTACGAAGAGCACTCCATCCAGTCTAGAACCCTGAGGGCCACCGACATTTAATAATGGACAATGGAAGAAGAGTCGGCAAAGGTAGAAGGAAACTAGAAGTGTTTGGGGGAAGCATTCAAAAATAAGGGTATGGTGGACAATGCCAATCACTACCTAGAGGTAAGATATGGTAAGGAAAAGAAGTTTCTCTTGGTTTTAGCAACACAGGCAATTATTGACCTTGCAAGGATAGTTTCAGTACAGAGGTAGAGATGGAAGCTAGCTTAACATAGGTAGAAAACTGAATGAGAAGGGAGGAAGTGGAGACATTACATTTAAACTTATTCAAGAAAATTGACTGAGTAGGTGAGGAGAGGGAATGGTAGATGGAGGGAGACAAAAGATAGAAGACTTTTTGGTTTGCTTTTGAGGCCACCAGGGGAATGTCTAACCAACTCTGGGAAAGTCCAACTCTGGCCAAAAGCAGGATATGGGAGTTTGTGGTTCACACATGGAAAATTTCTCCATAAGCAAATACTTTCATTTTCTCTCACAACCAACCCTGACCATTCGTTCTAGAAACCCTGCTGACTTCAAGAACTTTTAGGCTACTTGTTAAAAAGAATTTCAGAGTGCCTCGTGCTATCATTGGGACTGGACATGTGTCAGGACTGTGAGAAAGCAACAATAGGGAACAAAGCAGAATCTTTAATTGAATGAGATTCTCTACAGATGGCATACATGTGGGGGCCACCAGGAACCAAAAATGAGAGAGGGGCTGGTTCACACTGAGGCACCAGGTCTGGTTCCCTGAAAGGAAAGCAGCTGCCAAGGTGTTCACTCTCTTTTCTCTCTCTTGTCTAAAGTGTCTGACAGGAAGATGGTGGGATTGTCTGAAAGCCTTAATTCTCACAGTGGAACAGTGCCAAGGCTTCAGGGTCACCCCGACTTCATCTGATTCCTTGCATTGGGGAGAACCACAGGAAACTGCCATTTCTGTAAGTTCTGAAAGGTCAAATAGTAGCAATTTCATACGATTCAACTTAACATTCATAGAACTAAACCATCATGTGTGTTTCTCAGAATGCAGGATGCACAGTGTGGCAGAGGGGTCCCCTGAGGCCTCAGGCCTCAGAAGGCTGGCATTGTTCTGGGCATCCAGTGGGTAAAACCACACTAGGTTGGGAAGGGAAGGAGGGCCCACCAAAGCAATGGTTAAGAGTGCAAATTTTGGGTTAGAGCCTGGACTGCAACTGGCTCCAGCAGGGTGAGTTACTTAGCTGTTCCTGCTCTGCTTTCTATGTAAAATGTGGAAAGCAGCGCCCTCCTCCAGGTGTGTTGAGAAGACTGTAACTGCAACCGTACTGGGTGGCCGTCCCCTGAAGGTCCTTTGGCAAACTGCACACAAACTCAGTGCCTAGTGCTAACTGCTCATCATTAGCCAAAGAAGAAGGAGGAAAATCTCTTCCTCTCCTATTCCTCCACCAAGTCTGAATACAGTCCTCTTTTTGCATCTTGCACACTCTGTTGGGATTTTTTGACCACATCTGTCCCAATTACGAGACTACAAATTCTGTTGAAAAAAAAGCCACAAGCCCAAAATAGAGTCACTTGTGCTAGAGCAAGTCACCAAACCTCGCTCAATGGCTAACCTAACTGCCCTCTGAACCTTGCCCAGCAATGAGGTCTGCCATGAATTTTCTGGTCAGCACTCTTTCCACCCTGCAAAACAAAGATGAGGTCATCTGTATGACAAGACCCCCTGGGATTCACCTTTAGGGTAGGTGACCAGGCCTAAAACAAATCCTTTCTTTCTCTTGTTAATAACTTCTTGCCCCATACTCCTGCTTATAAAAACCTTCTCACTACTTTCTAGAAGGGATGCTGCCTGATTCATGAATCCCTTAATAAACCCAATCAGATCTGCAAATTTACTTGGTTGAATTTTGTTTTTAACAGCTCTTTGAGGGCTGATACCCTGTTTCATTTGCTTATGGCACAGGCAGGGCAGGGAAGAGGGTGAGCATGTGTGTGAATGGAGTGTTGGTTTTAGAAGGCAGATTAACTCTAGAAAGAACTGTCTTTTGTTTAGCAAACATCTGGTTGGATGTCATAATGTTGAAAAGTTAGGACACAAGACAAGATCTAGGAGGAGGAGAAGGGAGACCCAGAGAGCCCAAATTTCCTTGTGTATGAAAACAGGAAAGGAGTCCTGACAGCAGGGGGAATATAGAGATGAAAGGCAAGGAGACCCGGCCAGGGAGGAAAGCAGAGGGACTGAAGGAGGAACAGTGCAGGGAGAGACGCCCGAGCTGGAAAACACGAAAGGATCTTTTTTTTTTTTTTTAAAGAAACTGGATGCCTAATATTAAATTGTTTTCTGTGCTCCCTGAACTTATTAACAGTAATTACTTCAGAGAAACAAGACAAGATTAACTTGTAGGAGAAGAGAGGTTTTCTCTTTTTCATCTTACAATTCTCCTGAGCTTTGCCCCACCCCATGTTTTGCCATGAGCACATATTTCCTTTGCAATACATTAAAAAATGATTTTGGTTTGCAGAACTATAGCCTCGCCCACACTGAGCTGCAATTACAGTGCCTTGACTTGGACATTCTGGCAGGAGAGGGAAGGACTTAGTAGAAAAGGGTCACATTCCTTGCTGAGGTTGACAAAGACTGGAGATAAGGAAAGATGTAGAAAAGAATTCAGTGGAAGTGGGACGTCAAAGCAAAGGACTTAAACATAAGTCCCTAGAATCTTTAGAAGTATAGTGGATGTAGGAATAGGTTTTCTTTTCCACCAGACACTGAGTAGGGGTTAAATCATTTTTGTGTGTGTATATGCATGCATATGTCTTAATAAGGGAATGAGAATCCAGACTGTAGGGCATGGAACCCCCAAAGATGAGCCAAATAGTCTCGGTTTGAATCCCAGGTGAGTCACTTCATATCCACGAATTTAGGATCCAAGTTACTTCTCTCTGAGCCTGAGTTTCCTCAACTATAAAACGGGGATAGTACTGTTAGCTGGTTATAATTGACTGCAACTTTTAAACAAGTTCATGCACAGTGTTAGGACAATGTCTAGCAATTAAGGAGTACTCACTAATTAGAATCCTGAGTCCTTTCTATCTATTTTCATTGAATGGATGCATAAACTATCAACTGGTGCTCAAAAAAGAGTAGAGGTGGTCATATGCCCACAGACAGCATCTCCTGCTCCCCCTTCCCTATCCCTGTCCATTCTATCTGGAAGTGAGGTCCCTGGGTGGCATTGTTATCACCTGGGACCTGGTTAGAAGTCAATCCTCAGTCCCCACCCCAGACCTCCTGAATCTCCAGGAGATTTTGGAGTTCACTCAAGTCTGAGAATCCTTGCCCTATTCTCTCCAGACAGGGGTGCAAGTGGGGGAACCTTCAGAGACCGCCCTGCAGGGTAGAGGCACTCCAAGGTCTTCCTTATAAGGGCCATCTATCTCCCAACTAGTAAGTAGGTTCCCAGAAATTATCTCACCAGGAACCTTTTGTGATAAATGGGTCAAAGAGCCCCTTGGGTTTTATTTTATTTTGGCTTTCCTCTTTCCACCTGTGGCCAGACCCAGCTATTAATCACCTCTCCCTGATACTGGCTCCCAGTTCTCACTCCATCCTGCCTCCTCAGAGGGAGAGGGGTGTCAGCAAGTTGTCTTCAGAACGTCTGCCAGGGATTCCTGACACAAAGGGCTTCTTCGACCCTGGAAAGGTTCTGGTCTTACCAGCCCTGCCCATCAGGGCTCTGAATCTTGGTTTTTGCCATGACATTTGCAGAGCAGCTCAGCCTGCCTGTTGAAAAGCATCCAGAGCTTGGCAGACAGTAATGAGGCTGGCTGGTCTCCAGTGGCTGGCAAGCACTAGGGCACATTAAATGTCACTGCAGGCTTTGTTTGGTTTGAAATTGAAAAATTGCTAGAGTTATGAAAGCTTACAAACCTGGCTGGGAGAGGGAAAAAATCTCCCCCCTTTTCTTTTTCTCTGCTTTTCCTCCACAGACTACATTACGAGGGCACGCCCAGCCTTCCCCTGCACCACACCTCAGCTCCTCTCCCACCCCACTCACACATTAATGGGCACCCAACAGCTACAGAGCGCACGACCAAGAGTGAGTTTCCAGAACTCCTCTTGCTGGTGAGAAAGAATGTGGCACCATTAGTAATTCAAAGCAGACCTGACCTAGCTACAGACCCCTATGCACATTTCCCAGGATCCCCTACCCTACCCTTTTCTTCTCTTTTTAAAAGGAGTGTTCATGCTTATTTATACACAAACATCCATCACCAGCAGAATCCTAGTCTAAGTCTCAAAACTAGGAGGGCACTCAAGGGCACTGGGTCTCAACTCTGCTTTCAAACTGACAAATTATTATCCCCACTGTAAACACGACGCACTGATGTCCAGGGCGTAAGTGACTTGCCCAGATCGTACAGACAGTGAGTGCAGAGCTCAGACCCAGGGCTCCTGCCTCTTTGCCTCTCTTCCCTTGGTCACACAGCTCCCCCATCTGAGACCCAACCCCAGAACTAGAGAAGAGCACCTCATTTGCTCCTTTTTTTCTAGCGCCAGCCTGGGATTGAGTTTTCTCATACACACTTTCATCAATATGGTTAATCTAAATGTATCATCATGTTTTTTGTTGTTGTTCAGCCAACTCCCTTCTGCCAGCACAGTTCAGCCCCGGAGTTAGGACACCCTGCTCTCCGTGCAAGTATGAGCATGTGAGCGCCTGTGGGGTGACGGGAGAGGACCCAGCCCTCCTATTCCATTCACTGGCATTTAGGTCAGAACTAGGCAGGATCTTGGATGTTTCATAGAATGACTCTCATCCCACAGGTCTGAGAGCAAATGACTGCCAAGAGGCCAAAGCCCGTAATGGCTGACCTCCTGAGGCAGGAGGCTTGAATCCTAAGAGTGGCTGAGACCTTCATGGAAGACCATTTGTCTCCATTTTTCTTTTATTTTGTTTTAATCCTGAAAGGGGGGGGGGAAAGAGGTCAAACAAAAAATTCTCTGGTTAGTATGTAGAACTACAATAACCCTAATAGGCCTGTCTTCCCTAACCTGTCTGATTCTGGACCTCCCTGCTCCTCCTCCCCACTGGTAGATGGCTTGGAACTAACTAAGAAGGTGTGTAGGCTGAGAGGAAGGGCTCTGATCGGGCCACACAAGCTCTGCTCTGCCCTGGGCAAGAGACTTGACCCTTCTGATTCCTGGTTTCCTCATCTGTGAAACACTATAGGGCTCTTTAGAGATTCACTATTAACAGGTGTAAAGAACACTGTGATACCCACCAAATGTCAGCTTGTTTCATCATTCCAGATAACATTCATGCATTTTTTCCTAGTCAAACGCATTTGCATTGTAATGGGGAGAGGCAGATTCTACAATAATTATTTTTAGGTGAATCTCTAATGGTGGATTTCAGGCCTTAGAAAGAAGCCCAAGAAGAGGCTAGGCAAGGTAGTCACAGCAGGCAAGGGATGCTCAGTGGCAACATAGGTCTGGATGCTCACGGGGCAAAGAGGCAGAGGACGCAGTAAGCAGAAGTCACAGGAGAAGCAGGTGGACTTTGGGCAGATTCCTCTGTCTTCTTGTATGGAAAATCCCCTGGTCATCACCCAGCAATTCTGTGGTTAACTTTAGCATGCATTTATTGAGATCCTACTGTGTGCTCATAGGGCACAGAGAACAACCCAGATAGCTCAGAGGACCCCACTACCACCAGCTGAGATTAGCAGATGGATAAGAGATTATTTCATCTGCTCTTCACCTTCCCATGAAAGACTTTTCCAGAGCGTTTCCCTGGTCATGAAAGAATCAGTCAGGAAGATCCAGGACCTTTCTGGAAGCCCTTCTGAGTCAAACAGATTATGTCAGGGAGCCACCTCTCATTTCTAATGTAAACCTTAATAGGCAAGTTTCAGGAAGAGGCCAGGCTTCCTTCAGGCCTCTCCACAGGCTCTTCCCTTCAGCCACTCACGCTCTGTGGAAGGGTGAATGTGGGGGAAGAACTGCTGCCTCAGCATGGGAGGAACGCAAGTCCATTACATGGGGCTTCTGGCTCTTCAATGCTCTGCTAATAAATGTCAGAGAAATTGCCACTGGTATATAGAATGGTTTAAAGAATGTATGGGCTTCTTCATCCACTTCACCTATTTAACTCAACCCCCACTCCCTCCATATGGCAATTTCCAGTTACAAAATAAATGAGCCACAGGGTTGAAAAGTACTACATAGGCAATATAGTCAGTAATATTGTAATAACTTTGCATGGTGTCAGATGGTAACTACAGTTATTGTGGCAATTTCCAGTTACAAAATAAATGAGCCACAGGGTTGAAAAGTACTACATAGTCAGTAATATTGTAATAACTTTGCATGGTGTCAGATGGTAACTACAGTTATTGTGGTGAGCATTTCATAATGTATGTAACTGTCAAGTCACCATCTTGTACAAGTAAAACTAATATAATATTGTATGTCAACTATTTTTCAATAAAAAATGTAATGAGAAAAATGTTGGCCTTGGGCCTCTGCAACAGCATTTGTCACTCTGCATCTCTGACACTGAAGCCAACGGCATCCTCCAGCCCCTGTCATCTGGGTCCAAGACTAACAGGAAACATCAGCCTACATCCCACAGAATATCAGAGGCCAGATGCGCCCTTATCAGGGATAGATTCCAACCATGCGAAAGAGGACTTGTCCACCTTTGTGAATGGGTGGTGTTCTAACAGTGCCCTACATTAGGAAAATGCCTTCACTGGGAGCACTAACTGGGCTGTTTGTACAGTCAATTTCAAGCTCCTCTTCATGGCCTGGAGGGTGTCCATCTAGCCCAACCTTTTGCCACTCCCTGACTCATGGTTTGTGCCCCAAAAATACGAACCCACTTGTGGGTTCCCACACTGTCGCCCCACACTGTGGCTGGCCTCAGACTTGATTGGAATGCTCTATTTCCCCCTTTGCTTACATATACCTGGGTAATGTCCACCTATGAGTGACAGTGCAGCTCAGCAATCACTGCCTTTGAAGTGGAACATGGCCATGATTAAGAAGGTGGTGCTCCCCAAAACCTAGACCTAGAATCAAATTTCTGTTGATCCTCAAGTCTCTTTACCTTCCTAAACCTCAGTTTCTTCAACTATAAAATGCAAGTAATAACCAAACTTTCAGGGTTGTTGTAAGAGGAAGACATAGATTGCTTGCTGTAGTGGCTGATACCTTAGTGAGCACTCAGATTTAGGTGCCATTTGCAGGGTTTCCTGATTCCTCCTCTCTGCCCTTCTGTCCTAGACCGGGAACGGATGCCTCTTTTCATCACTGTCCTTTGGGGTATGTGCTATTTTGTAACCTACTTTACTGAAGTGTAATTTATGTATGATCAAATATACCCATTTTAAAGGCATGGTTTGATGAGTTTGACAAATGTGGACACCTGTGCATATGGAACATGTCTATCATTCCTAAAGATTCTCGTGCCCCTACCCAGTTCATCTTCAGGCCCCTACTGCTGGGCTAGGCAACCACTGATCTCTTTCTATTACTAGAAATTATATTGTCTTTCCTAGCGCTTCATATAAATGGAATCATATATTTGTGTTTCGTTTACTCAGCATAATGTACTGAGCTCTCTTGCATGCATTAGTAGTTGGTTTCTTATTGCTGTGCTCTTAACTTCAAATTATGGTTTATCTGATTGCCACTAGACTGTGAGGCCCTCAAGAATTCCTTTTCTTGTTTGGTTCCCAAGAAGGCATTCAGTGATTATTAGAGGGAAGAGGGAAGGGAGAAAGGGAGGGAGTTGCCCTGGTGACTGGCTTTGATCTTGGGTGTAACCTTGCTCCTTGTACACCCCTAGGAGGCAGTCCTCACATCCCAAGCAGAACCCCTCCCACAAGCACTTACAGCAGCCAGTCCACAGCCACCAGCAGACTGATGTCCTCCGTTGGCAGGCCCACAGCCGTCAGAATGAGGAGCATGGTGACTAGGCCGGCACTGGGGATACTGGCTGCGCCTACGCTCGCCAGCGTGGCCGTGAGGCTGTGAGAACAAAGGAGGCCAGGTCACAGGAAGAGAAAGAGGCCTTAGCAAAAACCATCCCTGGCTGGCAACTTTAAGCTCTAATCTTCCCAGCAGTCATAAAATCCCTCTCCTTCCTAAGGAATAGAGAAATCTGGAGTACTAGACCCAGGAATTAGGGTCTGTTTGATTCCACTCAACTATGCTGTAAGCTTATGAACTCATGGATTGGAGCCTTCTCCTTATCATGACATCCAGTTAGCCTAATATATCACAGGGCTCAAATAAGGTAAGCATGGCTCTGAAAGCAGGCAAGAAAATATTAAAGAAGAAAAACAAATCACCCTGAGTCTTCCCACAGGAACACCACTGCATTCATTTCTGATTACGCCTTTACATCTCTGTGAGCACCAGAGGCTTTTGGACTATGTGGTAAGAATCTGAGGAGGCCATTGCCAATGTTAACATGAGAACTCAGAATAGCAAATATCCAGACCCAAATGAGTGGACAGTGAGGGAACAAATCAACAGATTCTAAATGGCATTAAGCTTCAGATGCCTGGACATTTCACCATGGGCTGGAAAATGGATTATTCAGAAAGAGGGGGCCAAGAAACACTAATGAAATGATGGGAAGCTTTCTTTCTGAAGCATCTCATCATTTGCTTTCAAGCAACACCCAGGGCAAACGCAGCACCACTGTGAAGTTGTCCCTGGAAGGAGTTTTAGACACCAGGTTTGGTGGGCAGTTCATATCAGGCACAATGCTCTCAAGCACTTAGCCATTCTGGTCTCTGTGGTCCAGCAAAAGGCCGTGACTTTTTCTCTTTTTTTCTCCATATCATTTATAAAAGCTGTCCTTTATAAGTGCAGGGATGCTTCTGAAAGTACTGATTCCCAACTTGCTTTTGTGGGTGCTGAAAAGAAAAGATGGGTGCTTTCTTTGCATTTATACAATCCTAGTGTTTCTAGAGTAGGTCCTCCAGCTCCAAACTACGAATCAGGCTCCCAAACTGGTCTAACCAAGCCCAGACTGTCAGTGTGCCCAAGCGCAGACTTCTGGGTCTTTCAGGGAGGGGCCTGGAGTTCCCTAATCTCACATCTGAGGAAAGAAAGGCCCCAGGAGGCTTTGTGTTTTGCGCTTTTTCACACCACCATCCTTGCAGATTTGGGCCTGTCACCGGACAGACACCTCCTCTAGGCAGGATCTACAGAACCCAGCTGTACTCCTGCCCTGCCCCATCAATGTGTAACTGGTGTGAGGGCTTGGACAACTCCATTTCCCTTGGGCCCACCTGGGTCATAGGAGGCAGTAATGTGTAGTACGTGTCAGTGAAGGTTCTGGAGTGAACAACCTGGATCCAAATCCCAGCTCTGCCACTCATTAACCACATGACTCTGGGAAACTTACTTAACCTCTTTGTGCTTTGATTTCTTTATCTATAAAGAAGGAGTTATTGATAGTTTTTTGCTCATGAGGTCATCGGGAGCTAATAAATAAAAGGCACCAAGAAGAACCTGGGCACATTGCAACCCTCCAATACGTGTGAATTGTCAGTCTTATCAGGAAATCTGGACAGGGTGAGGCTGCTTTGCAATGAAAACTTCCCTAATGCCCCAAGAGCCATTTCCTGACACAAATAGAACACCAGGAAAGGGGAACTTCCCAGGTTCCAATGATCTTGGCCTAGGCTGTTTTACTTATAAACTCAATCGATTCTATTGAGTCATTTCTACACATCCCTTTGCACTGTGGCCACATTGTCTAGTTTACCTTTTGGTTGTGTGAGAGACAACTCCTATAAAAAGAATTCTTTCTGGCAGTTAGTTCCCCCTCTGTTACTCCATCCCTGTAACAGCCTCACCCTCCCCTGGACAAAGGGTCTGTATAGTTAGAAGTCCAGCAATACCCCTGTCCTTTTGTTCTTCCTGTCCTTTCACTCCCTGGCACACTTCTCTAGGGCTGGTTCTTAGATGCTGTACAAGGTACTACACACATATTACCACAGCAGAAGCTCACAGCAACCCTGCAAGGTACATATGGTAGTAGCTGCTTCTCACATGGGGAAACATGGGTTGGAAAGATCCAGAAACTTAGAGTGGCACAGCTTGAACATGGTCCACTGGGATTTGAACACTTGTCTGCTCAATTATAATACCATGGTGGCTCCTGATGTCCCTTGATCCTGCCCCATGAAAACTATGAATTACTGAGTCCCAACCCCTTGGTCACTGGTCCATTCTTCCATCTCTAAGTTCTCACCTAATGGTGTGAACTGGGTGGGAAGTGTGGTTGCCACCAAGACCAAGAATTCAGGGACCAGAAGTCACCTTTGCTTGGCTTCAAAAGAAGAGGCTGCATTAAGGAGCCCTGTCTGTCTTTGAGTCTTTAAACAAGGGATGTTGGCAGCCACACATGCAGTCTGTAGGACATGATCAGAAGGCTTGATGCTCTCGCCTGAAACATGTTTTCCACTGAGTAACATCATGGCACTCACTACATTACTGTCATTTTTACCTTTGATATTCTGTAAAGTATTATATTTTATTGAACATCAATAACAGCAATAATACTAGTAGCTATCATTTATTGAGAGGTGACTATGTATCAGGCACAATGCTCTCAAGCCCCTAGAATATTGTCCCCATTATATAGATGAGGAAACTGAAGTTTGGCTATAGTACTGCTATGAGCTGAGTTGTGCCCCACCAAAACCCATTTGTTGAAGCCCTGATCTCCAATATGATGGTCAGCTGGGCCCTTCAGGAAGTAATTAGTGGAGCCTTTATGATGGGATTAGTGCCCTTACAAGAGGAGACTATGATAGCTCGCTCTGCCCATGCCCCAGGAAGAGGCCATGCCAGCAAACAGCAAGAAGGCGGCCTCATACAGCCAGGAAGAGGACATTCACCAGGAGCTGAATCTGCTGGCACCTTGATCTTGGACTTCCCAGCCTCCAGGACTATGTGAGAAATAAATGCCTGTTGTTTGAGCCACCCAGTCTATGATATTTTGTTATAGCAGACTAAATGGGCTAAAACATGTACATACCTCAAAGAGTGGTTATGAGGGTTAGATAAATCACATAGGTGTGATCTCTTAAGTTTATTGGAGAAGCAATGGGTTTTTAATGGACTCCTGAGAAAGTATTCTTTCTGAATTGACACACTACCAAGTCCCTTAAAGCCTGCGCTTCCACATCTATTAAATGGGCATAGAAATAACTGCCATGTGACAGACATCACAGGATTATTAAAAATAGAATAATATCAAATTTCTGAAGGAATTTCACATGCGCAATACAAATTGAAAGCATTAGTATGATCCTGCTTCTTTCCTGTCACAATATTTTCCCTTGGAGACTGCCAATAATTCCTCATCTCTGTTATTTCCTTCATCATTCTTCTGCCAGGAGAACTGAAATTCAAGTGGCCCTTGTTAAATGGCGTTAGCATGGCTGGGGAGAGGGTGAAGGTTGCTTCTGTGCTTCACCCCGCCCGCGTCACTCACCTCACAGTCACAATCTGGCCTCCATCCAGGACAACACCGTTCATTTGGGCAATAAAGATGGCGGCCACCGCTTCGTAAAGGGCCGTCCCATCCATGTTGATGGTTGCACCGACTGGGAGGACAAATCTGGTCACACGCTTATCAATTCCCAGATTTTCTTCCAGGCAACGAAAGGTGACAGGCAAAGTTCCGGCACTGAGGGATAAAAAGAGAAAGAAAAAGACACGAATTATGTCCATTGTTCGAGAAACAGGTCAGAGCACAAACCATAATACTACCACCAAGTCTTTATTCTTTTGTTCCAGCCAAGCCATGTGACATGGGAAAAAGCAGTATCTGGGGCCAAATGGAACACAAGTAATTTGGAGATTCAGATTCAGTCTTATTAAGATGCTAATTGGCAGCAAAATATTTTTACTGGTTCTCAGCTTTGAGATCTACTCAGAGCTTCAAGTTCTTTTTCCTTTGATCACTGTTTCCATCTTGGATTAAATTTTAAGACCATCTGATTGCCCAAATTAATTGGGCTGCAAGAAAACGAGAAAGTGTCAGAAAAAGAATCAACTGTCAACAGTGAAACGGAATGAGGAATTTCTGAATGACCATAACTTCACACTGTTTCCAACTAAATGACTACATACATTGCATCCTACCCCTGGGAACTGTCTGAAGTAGGTCTGTTGATTTTGAGAAGGCTGGACATGTTCAACACCATTTAGTCTGAAACTGAGCTTCTAGCAATTCACTGGGGACCCTCACGAACAGTCCAACTCCCTAATAAATGGTCATTGGCCAATTATACAATCAGTCTCTCTCTAACAACATAGGGCAGAAAAGCATGGGCCCTGTAACTCATCAAAGACCCAACACAGAGTGACTTCATCTCTACTCCTCCCAGGCGTGGGATAGAAATTCATGACCACATGACTCAGCCTGACACATTCATGTGTCCTCTAAAATAGGAGACCTGCAAGGATAAGGGTTGCTGAAGGTCAGAATATTATTTCCATGTGGATAGAGGTGTGGGAAGGTAGGTGGATTTGCTTCAAAGTTTAAGAACCTGAAGCAATACAGAGCACTCAAAATACCACGAGAGGGATTTGTGATCCATTTTTTGTTGTTTCCTTTCTTCTGTTCATTTTTTGTTTCATTTGTTTCTATTAAAACCTTCGCAAAGTGAACTGCAGACAGCACATTTTTCTCTCTTGCCTTTACAGCCTCCTCCTAGTTGGAATTAGGGCTCCAGTCAAGCTTGACACAGACCCTTGCAGAAGTCTTGGTTTCTCACAAGGTGGGAGAGCACTGTCAACTTTAGAGAAACTAAACGAAATGCAGATTCTAGTACCTACTCCGAACCAATGAAGCAGAATCTCTAAAATTAGGGTCACCTAAATTTGCATCTTATCAAGCCATTGACTGACAAGCTCCTAATAATAACCTTAGAGAAGCCAGAGTCATCTTACCAGAACATTCTTTGTGATTTCAGGTCAGGGGTCTGTCTCATGCCTCCTCCTTGGTCTTAGGTAGGGAGAAGAAATCAATGTTTGGAGACTTCTCATTACTAAAACCTCATAGACCCAGGGAGAAAAGTTAGGATCTGAATACCATTATACCAGCTTACTGCTCCAACAGTTTTAATGACAAGTTAGTGTCCCTTTAATCATCTCTGCTGCATGCCTCCCCATCCCACCCTTTCCTAGGACCTTTGAAGGGTTGCCAGGGCACCATGACCAGTCTGAATGGCTACTCAACCATGGTTGGCAGCTGAGATTCTTAAAGGTATGAAACTGAGGACACTTTTGAGAAGACTGGAATACAATAATTTTTATTATTGCATTCATTTTCCCAAAATGCCATCAAGGATCTTTAGACAATTAAATCAATTGGAGGAAATAATTGGCAAGGCATGAAAATACTCTGTTTCTTTACTGGACAGGCTTCGTACCTTAAAAATCCATATAAACCCAACCAACCCAAACTGGGACCTCAGAATTTTAACTCTTTCCTGTCCTTCTGACATTCTGACATCGGTTTTGGGTTTTTTTGTTCTGTTTTGTTTTTTGACCTCTCAATGGCCGTATGACAGTCTTCAAATGTCGCTGATAGTAACTAACTATTAGACACTTGAGATTCTTCTCTCTCTTTTTTTTCCAGATTAGTTCGAACAACATGCACTGAAGTCAGAGGGATGCAGAGGGCTGTGTTCCAGCCTCTTCCCCCACCCCATCTGTCCTCCTGGACACCAGTCTCTCGGCTGTTTGAGAAAACGGAGCTGAGCCCCCAGCAAATCCCCATTCAGTCCAAGGTCCAGGTAGGTGGGAAGGATATTTAGCTGGTACGGGGGCTTTGTGCCTTTTCCCCTCTGGTCATAACGGCAAAGTTAATTCTTAGTACATGATTCCTGCCACATTAACTTTTTTAAAGTTTATGTTTGTTTGTTTGTTTGTTTGTTTGTTTGTTTGTTTAAAAAAAGAAACTCCACATCCAGGCAAAGCCACATTTTAACTGAAGATTAAAACCACATTTTTTTTTTCAAATGAACTACAAAGTAAGAAGGAAAAATGGATCTAATCTTTGTGGCTTTGGCCAGATAACCCAGGCATTTGTCTGATGTAAGTATGAATTTGGGCCATCCATATGCTTTTAAGATTTACCTTGTTTTATAAAAGTACTGGAATAACTGTCCAGTAATTCAAAGAAAAGATAATAATAATACTTTTGAACTAGCATAAACAACAAATTCATAAAGGTATTGGAAGAAAACATAAAGTAATATTTTATAATCTTCGGTGGAGATGTTCCTAAACAAAGCAGAAATTTTAAATACTAAAGGAAAATATTGACAGCTTCAACAACAACATACAAATTAAAATTTTCTACTGGCAAAAAGCACTGCAAATTTTTAAGACAGTCAGGTAAGGGGGGACATTAATGGCAATATGTGACACATAGTTTATATTTTTATACATGCAGAGAGTTGAAAAAAAATTAAGAAAGGATGAATATCCCAACAGGAAATAAAGATCACAAACAATTCATAGGACCGGGCAGAGAAGGGAGGTCAATAAGAACACAAAGATGTTTCCTTTTGCTAGTACTCAAAGAAATGCAAATTAAATGAGATCACCTTTCACCAAAAAGATCAGAAAGCATGAAAGGAGTGATAACACCCAGTGCTGGTGAGCAGGTGGGGAGAGGCACACTCTCACACCCAGCTAGGGGTGACATAAATGAAAGTGCTTTCTGAACAGCAATCTGGTGATTTGTTTTAAAACTGTCAGTGTGCTTACTGGACTCAGAAATGCTACTCTAGAAACTCATCCTGAGGAGATGATCAGACCACCTTACAAAGATATATTTACAAGGATACTTGTCAGAGGCTTGTTTAACAGGCATGCCTTAAATGCACATCAAGGGGTGAAAGTGGGTTGTATTATAGTACATACAGTGTATTATTATGCAATTAAAAAATAGTAGGTCTATATTGATAGATATAACTTTCATGATATGTTGACCAGTAAAAAATAGCAGTTTACAATAACTATACAAAGTAAGAATTGGAAAGGTATATAATTGTGCAGATTAACTAAAAGGTCACTACCAATTATCCCTGGGTGATAGAATAACTGGTTTATTTTCTTCCTCAAAATATTTTATTCACTGTCCCTTTTTCACACTAAGCAAATACCACAATAAGCTCATAGCCAGAAAACAAAAATGAAACTAAACATAATTGTTTTTATGTTTGTATAAAAAAGTTACTTTTTTCTCCAAAGACAGATGGTCTCCCTGGTTAGAGATACTTAACCATAGGAAATTTCTAGAAACAAGAAGGAAACAAGGAAATTGTGAAGCATTTCCCTTCATCTTCGGAACCTGGCAGTAGGTTCAGTTTATTTTCAAAACCCCACATTCTATAGTACCAAGTTCCCAATCACTTGCCGGATGGACATGTAATTTGGCTTTTAGGTTGGTTGCCACTATTGGCCTGTTAGGTCACATGAGGAAATCCTGACTGTCTGTTCAGTAGCCTCAGATCTGGCCCTGCAGGGCAGAGACTCTACAACAAGGTCCTGACGACCTGTGGCTCCAGGGACAATGCTGAGCGGTGGGTTACAGAGTCCACTTGCCTCCCTGCCACCTCCTTTATGACTTCAGTCTTTTGGTGACCCAAGAATATAGGCACAGAAATGCAAATAACTTGCCAGCTGAGAGGAGAAAACTCTTCCAGTCATTGAAATTCTAAATTGCCATACATTGCTTATGTATTTGTTTGTTTTTGCTAAATTCAGTCCATGATAATATCCCAAAATTTCTTTTTTCCCTGCATATCTCTGGAGTCCTCACTGGCCTCTGAACAACTAGGAACCGGAGCTGGGTAATGAAGAAGTACCTGACTCTCAGTCAAGGTCCAGTCAAATCAATGCCTGCTTGATTTTCTCAAAACCAATAGGACAGAGGTTCACACAAAGGTCAGAGACTTCTGGTTTGTTTGTAATATCTCACCTAATAAACCATTTACTGTTCAAAAGCTCATCCTACTTTTGAAAAATTATACCAATGAGTGGTATTTTGTGATAGCATTTTTCAAATCACACATGGGGGAATTTCTTAAACAGAATAACATCCTGTCAAATCTCTTTGGAAAATATTTAAAACTAAACTAATGCTATACATGGCATTCATCTGGGTAATTTCATATGAGATCATATTGCCAACACAGTTGCAAATCAGCAAAAATGTTCATCAGAAAGCTCAAAAGTTCCTAGAAGAAGCCAAAAATTTGAAGTTTGCATCTTTTTCAAAAATATTTTAATATGTGAAAAGTGTTCTCATTGACCTTTGTGATGGGAGGGTTTTGAAAAGATGAAGTGACAAAGAGGGTAAGGGAGTGAGCAGAGAGAAAGGAAGGTGTTTTCTTGTATTCTCTACCTGGAAGCGGTACCCAGGGCAGTGATCCATGCTTGGAAAATGCCAGCAAAAAAGGAGAAAGGGTTTTTCCTGGTCACTAGAAAGTAAATCAAGGGGAGAAAGATGCCCCCATGGATGATGAGGCCCACAATCACCGTGATCATGTACATCCCCAGTTGCCTAGCAACCACTTCTAAGTCCTTGATGGCAATGATCTTTCCACAAATTAGGCAGGCAATACCCAGGGGAGAGTACCTGCAAAACATAAAAGAAAAAAAAGAAAAGGCATTGAAGAGGACTTTTTGGGATTCAGAACTTAAACTCGCTGGGCCCTCCTCTGTACCATACCCTGAGGAAAAACCCTTTACATTTCTGCACAAAAGTTTTGCTAAAAGAGGACCATGAAATTCAACAGATGCTATGTTTTACTTCAGACTCACTGCATTCTCTGAAATCTGTTCTATGGATTTGGTGTCTTCTGCTCTGATGGGAAATCCAAAGGCAAACTTTATTGCTCAAGTGATTGTTAGGCAGAGCACAGACGAGCTCTACCACCCGTTAGGGATGCACCAAGCTAAAGGTTGAGAGACACACAGGCTATGAAATTGAGAACCTTGTTTGATTTCTCTGTTCCACAGTTCCTTCCTTTAAAATTGGGAATACATTTTGAACTTCTGAAAGTTCATCAGTTTCACCAAGCTATAAACTGGTGTTTGTAAATTGGAAGATAGGAAATACATTAAAATGAGAGAGCGGAGTCCTGCCAAAATAAGAAAACTGTCTGAGCCAAAGAGAACACTTAGAGAAATGTTGTTTTATGACTTCTAAGTCAGAAAGTATTTCTTCCTATATTTACTCTAACAATAATGTTGGATATTTCTCATGTTTCAAGCAGTACAGTGAGAGCCCCACACACATTGCCTCACTTAATTCTTACCACAACCTAAAACCAAGGTATCATTATTCCTGTTTGGCAAATGAGGAAATTGAAGTTTGGAATGGTTAAATAACCAGCTCAAGACCACTAAAGCAGGAAGTAGGAGGAGAACACTCTCAGATCTGTGGACTCCATGACTGGGATTCTTTCCCCTACCAAGCCAGCCCACTTCCTTTTAATGAGCAATCGTAGCTCTTTGTAGACAAGCAGACAGTGTACCATATACCAGTTTATCCTATATAAACTTATTTTCTGTTTCTACAGTATTACTGTTTTATAGAGAGCTTGGAAACAATTTACCCTTGCCCTCGCCTTCACTTTTGAGCAAGATCCACATATCCTCTCTCAGTGTATTTTTTTGCATATTTGGCAACATCCTCTTTTTATGGCCCGATCTGGTGTTGTTGGAGCATGAACTTGTTCAGCCTGTGATACTTTCTGACTGAAATGAAAATGTCTGTGGGAAGGTTGACACCTTATTGAGAATTATGAACATATCTGAGAGACTGTGGGGAAAATGATGTGAGCCAGCCAGGTATGGGAGTCAGGAAAGAGAACAGGACACCTCAGATGGATTTGGTACTTTTTTGTAATTGTGCCAGGAGCAAGCCCTTTCCTGGATAAAGAAAATCAGTGAGGAGTAAGTACATGAGAGTCATTTACACAATTACCTAAGACATAGAACTTTCCAGCTACTTACTGGCTATGTGGTCTTGGTTAGAACATGCATATGTACTCACTGTCAAAAATCCCTTCCCCATGCCTGTTAGCCCCATTAGTTCTCTGACTCCTGACAAAGTAAGTCATCCCGTGAATGTTCCATTTTTACACATACGTGCATGGCCCATCACCACCCTTGCTGAATGAGGCAAACCTGAGTTAATGAGACTTTCTGAGACATCTCACAGGCTACTGCCACCCCATGGTGGATGCTCTCATGAGCAAAATATTTTCTCAAGTGGAACCTCCTCCTGAAAGAGCAGGTTTGTAACTGATAGCAATTAATTGAGACATTAGCACAGCTGCTCTCTTCATGATGAGCATCTATCATCTCCACTTCTCCTTTCCTGGGGTGAAGGCTGTGATGTTTGAGGATTTCCTCTGCAGGTATTAGGAGGTCATGTTGTTAAACTGTTGGCTTTCCTGCCATTTTACATTCTCCTAGTGTGCCCAAAGTCACATCTCATAGACCACCTGGCTAGTCTCAGGAGCCAGCTTTTTATTCCCTGGTATTGTAAATAACTGAGCAAAATGCACTATCCAATAAAGCTAACAAGAATTTATCACCATAAACCAAGAAATTAATTCTTTCCCAAGCTCCAATCATCCTTTAGAGATGTCCAGAAAAAGATAAATATGAGCTGCTTTGGGTGCTATTTAATTTCCTATTTTCATGGTACAAGCAATCTGTAGAATGGAGAGAAAATGTTTTCTAGGACCTTTGCCAAGCAAGACCAGCTATGGAGTTCCTCCGGAGCACCCATTTGAGCCAGAGCTAAATGTTAGAGAGAGCTAGCAGGTTATCTCCGGGGCACTCAGCTCTCTGGGAGAAACTTGACTTCCCAGTATAAACGGAAAGTGTTATTCAAAGGCCAGAAGGTAGAGCATTAGGGTAAAAAAAATATGACAGAGGTCCAGGTTAACCCAAACACCTTGGTCTCTGGAACTAGGTTAACATTAACAGAATGAGGAAAGAGCCTTTATTCTATGATGTCTTTTAGGGCCATTATTTCTTTGCACTAGTTTTCAAAACAAATAGTGTAACCTCTAGCTTCTGAGTTTCTGGTTTCCATATTAATGAATTATCTTACTGAAAATGACACTCCATGAAAAATAAAGGGCAGATGCCCAAGGCCCAAGGTCACCATTCGAAATTTCTAAGATGAAAGAAATAATCAAAACCATAAACCTAAGAGCATAAAGAGGCTGAGGGCTCCAGTAAGCATTGTGAAGCCAAATGATGCCCAGTTACTGTTGGACCAGTTTCTAAATTAGAAGGACATGACTATAGAACTAGGGGAGGGAATGGCTTCCGTGCTGCTCTTACAGACTGGTTGTAGCCTCAGCTCCAGGCATGGTTCTCAAAGCTGCTGATTCATCCAGGACTGGCTTGTCAAGTCTTTTTCTTACTGTTGCATCATCAGCTCTTGCCTCTGCCCAGGCTGTACCTCAGTTCTTGTCACCCTAAGTTTCCCACAGAAGGCACCTCCTAGGGCTGCTCTCTCCTTTACAAACACAAACTTGTACACAGCACTTAACATACCCAGAATTCAGTCAGTGTCTCTGTGCACTGATAGACACCTGCTTCAGAACCACCTGCCTGTAATAACATGGATTCCCTGGGTCCACCACATACCTACTGAGCTAGAATTTCCTGGAGCTAGGGGCATTTGTATTTTAAACAAGTTCCCCAAGTAATTCTGGTGTGTTTGGAGCCAGTGTTTCAAGGAATAAAATCTGATCTGAAACTGATGAAATGCAGATATTAATTGGTTAGCCTTTGAAAACCATTTACTTTAGCTCCAATTTATGCAGGGCTTTTGATCTTAATCCACTGAAGTAATTAATTTGGGACTTTCAGGCACAGTACAGATGGTGGGCCAGAAATTTGGAGTGGAGGTCAGTGGAGGAAATTTCTTAGTCTTGCCATAAAGCCACTTTGGTTCTGACCCATATGTTTCCAATAGCAACACTAGTCTGCCAGTTTTGGAATGGATTCCAAGAACTCATAATTGGAAGTGTCTGTCAATTAAGAGTTAAACATACATTCAAGACTTACCTAAAAGGTCCTATCTGTACTAAGGCTCAGGAAGTAACACAAATCTTTTTTTCTCAACCCACTTAGGGAGAGATGCTCTGGCTATCCAAGGAGTGACTACAGCTGAGAGTTACCGTATGTGAATTAGGGCTTTTCATCAGGATAGAAGGAAAAAGTTCATAGACTCTCCAGGCTTGTAACCCTCCATATCCTTCCTTTTATAAGTAAATAAAACCCCAACTCATCATGGTGGCTGACAGAGCCCTGTGGAATCTGCCTCCTGTCCACGTCTCAAAGTTCACCATCTTCCACCTGTCTCTCACCAACCAACCACACTCCAGACACTCCCAGACCTTCATTCTGACCCTCAAAACCTTTCACTTGCTGGCCCCTCTTCCTGGAAAATTCTCCTCTCGGTTCTTCACATAGCTTTCCCCCTCTTATTCTTCAGGTGTTCACCAAAAGTCACTTTCCTAGCCCACTCTGGCCCCTCCTGATGGGGTTCACACCCTACTTCCATCCCTCCATCACTCTCTATCCCACTACCCTGTTATTGACTTTGTTGCACTGATTACTGTCTGGATCCTTATTGCTTCCTTTTTTTCCCTCTCTCCTTTCAATAGAATGCAAGCCCCATAAGGGCAGGAATCTTCCTCTGTCTTATTCACCATTATATCACCAGTGTCTAAAACTGTTATTGGCATAGAAGAGGTGCTCAAAAACTATTTATGAAGCAAAAGAATGGATGGATGGATGACGGATGGATGGAAGATGGTGGTTGTGTGTTAACGAGGAGGGAGAATTGAAAGAATGGACAGAGATTTCACTTCTCACTTTATGTTTTTATGCTGGTGAGATTATGAAAAGTTTCACTTTCTGTTTAAGGTTTTCAAATTATGAAAAACATATTTTAAAGAACTTTGGAAAAATAAGGATATGAAAATTACACCAAAATACAGGGTTTTTCTTTCTTTCTATTTTTTTGATGAATCAGAGAGCCTTGCAGGCTTCTTAAAGAATTGATAAACACAGAGAAGCAAAGGATATGGATTGACTCTATGATAGTAATGTTAATAACAAAATTACAATAATACTAATACTAATTCACATAAAGTGTTTACACAGGTCCCAGCTCATAGGAAATGCTCCATGACTGTTGGTCACAATTTCACTTAATTCTCATAGCGTAATATAGATTCTATCTATGATCAGTTGATTTTTCAGATTAGGCTGTGGGATTTAGAGTGTGTCTAACTTGTCTAAATTCACACAGCTAGTTCTAGGAAGATCCTGGTTCCAAACCAGTCTAAAGTCAGACAGAAGTTGAGTTAGGTACCATTTCCTGTACAACACTGGGCAAGTTAACCTCCGTATTTAGTTTTCTTATCTGCACAATGGGGCTAACAAAAGTACCTATTTTTGCTGGCATTATTGTGAAAAATAAATGAGTTAATGCTTATAAAGTAACTGGAATAGTATTTAGCGTATAGCAGGAATCTGATAAATCTGAGTTATGATTTAATAATGACTATCATAATAATAATAATGTCCTCAAGAATAAATAGGTACAGTACAGTAACTGAAACAGTACTGAGCATATAACAAGAATTTTTTAACTGTTATAATTTAATAATTATTAGAATAATAGTAATCTTCCCTATGTTATATTTTCCTTTTATTACTATGCTTACTAACACATGAAAAAGCCTAGGAAAAAAACTGATTATTTAAGCTTTAATGGGGTCAGAGTAGTTGACTGTTTTACCCAGAACCGTCTCACGCACACCGTTATCAAATGCTGACATGGCAGCTCAAGAATGAAAGAAACGTGTAAATTGGCATCTCATGTCCTATAACACCCTCCTGACTGTTTGCCTAGATGAGGTAACTGAACAGCTGTCAGAAATCATTCCACACGTCTTATTCCTGACTTACAAATGCTCCTCATCTCCTGAAATAGGATGCTAAGTCTTTAGGGGTTTTGGCTTCAATGAATTAGAAACTTCTTGAACCACACCACCCTCCATCCCTGGGGAGAAGGGAGGCTACACTTTATCCCATGACTCATCTGATTGCCTTGAAGATTCCCTTTCCTTCAAGGACTCAGTGGAAATAATACTGGTATGGATAAAGGAAGGAACTCTCAGAAATTGACCACATCATTGGTATCATAATACAGAAATACAAACTGGTTTTTAAAGCAAGGTTGATGACTCTGCTAGAAATTCTAGGAAACAAGGGCAAATCCTAATGTTTAATAGCTACAGGCCTATTCTGCTGTTGTTTTATCATTTATTAAATTCTCAGCATGCTTGGAACAGATCTAAGTTTCTAAAATATTTTTATGGTATTATATTGTGTGACTTTAAATCTTCACACAAAAGAAATATGAAGAAATCTAACATCACCTACAAGGTTGAACAACCAGTACAGTAATCAGAAAGAACACTATTTTACCAGCATCCTTTCCATGTTTAAAAGCACAATATATCAATGATCTGAGCAAGCCAAGTCTATTAAATATGGTTCATGAAGTCATGAGGAATATTATTGGGATCTGAGACCCTGGGGTCTTCAGCTACGCCACTCATTTCTGAACTTTTAGTAAGAATTTACTACATCACTGTGTTTGGTTCTTTTGAGGTAAAAAATAAGTCAAAAACAGGTTTTGCTCTTCTAAGGTGGAAGTAGGGGCCAAGGAAAGGAAGAAGAGAAGGAAGATAGAATTTCAGTGGAAGGCACCATATGGAAGTAGAAAAGGATCAGAGGATTGGGGAAGAAGGTGGGTAGGACTGGAGCATGCAGAGAGAATTTGAAATCCAGAATTCCTGTGGCAAATAGATGTGGTGTAGTCTGATAATGGTTTTATTTTTTTCTAGGCAGGCAAACAGGACCATCATAGGGGTTTAAAACAGATGCATATAAAAACCTTTCTGTCTAATTGATACAGGGCACTGCAAGTTTCCAGTGACTGATGGTGGCACAACTCTCTTGATGAAGGAGTGGACACTCATGCTGTGCTGGGCTACCCAGATTTCAGAGCCACTGACATAAACACCCATGACATGAAATGGAGATAATATCACTTAGATGATTCAAAGAAACAAACCTCCCCTGCTCCATCCCCACCATCTACACATGAAAGATTTTGAAATCAGTACAAACTCAAGCTCTTCCTTTACCCAGCTATATAATCTTAGGTAAGTTAATTCACCTCAATGTAAATGCACCTCAAGTTGCCATTTCTGTAAAATGGGAATAATAATACTATCTTTACAGAGTTGTTGGGATTACATATGATAGATATTAAGGGCCCATTGTGGTTCTTGGCAGATGAAATCAATACATGGTAGCTTTTATTGTTATAATGATTATGACGATACTTAAGTATCAAGATGTAGTGTCTCTGGACCAGTTTTCTCTGCTGTAAAACTGGAGGATCGAATCAGATTTCCAAGTGCACATACAGTTCTAGGTCTAGTGTATCCTTTGTGATTTCACTTTCGTTTGCGTGGCCTGAGAGCTGCCTGTTTTCCTCCCATGTGAGGCACGAGCAACCCCACTCTAAGATGCACTGCTTATGTAGCTGCTCTTCCACACACCCTGGGTCACGCCATGCCATGACATCCCTGGTACCTTAGGCTCATCTCAGTGGTTCCAGGTACTGCACAGCTTCAGTATTACTGATTGGTTTTTCCCATTGGTCTCTCTTTTTTGTTGTTTTTTTTTTTCTTCCAGGGCAGGGATCGGCCAACTTTTTATGTAAAGGACAAAATAGTAAATGCTTTAGGCTTTGCTGCTTACAGAGTATTGAGCAGAACTACTCAGCTCTTCCATTTAGCACAAAAACAACCCTAGATAATGTGTGAACAAGTGGGTGTGGCTGTTTCATTAAAATTTATTTATGGGCACAGAATGTGAATTGCATCTAATGTTCATGTGCTGTGGAATATTATTACTCCATTGATTTTTCTTCAACAAAGTGAAAACAGAAAACCCATTCTTAACTCACAGGCCTTACAAAACAAGAGCAGGCAGGATTAGGCCACAGGCCATAGTTTTCTGACCCATTTTCTAGAGGAAGAAAGCTCCAAAAAAGAAATTTTCATTCTATTCTTAAAGTCTTTCTGTAGAGCCCTTTGGCTTGGTCCATGCCTACCCACTCTTTCCTGCTGGGGATCCATTGTTCCCTGGGAACCCCAAAACCGTCTCATACCCCCACCACACTGAGGTAAGAACAAGCCCACTTACCACATGATCATGATCACTAACTTCATTACGATCTCATTCAAAATGTTGAAGAACTCCACCATCAGCTTGGCCTGCTCTCCCATCTTCCCCATGGCGATGCCAAAGGCGATGAAAAACCCTATCAGACCTGTTGGCGAATCACATCACACAGGACAAGTTATCAAGTATGTGTTTCTTCTGGTTCTTTACCACTCCCAACACAGGAGCCACATTCTCTCCACATGTTACTCTGTGAGTTAGGCATTAGAAGATAATAGCACTGTACTTCACACTGAAAATCCCTTTTCCCTAGAAAATATGGCTTTCCTTAACATGTTCCACAAGAGCAAGTTGAACTGTAGGACAGTTCCTTGAAGAAAATGAATTCATTTTTGTTCCAAACTAAAAAGTTCTCTCTTCTCTCTCCTCCTCACTTATGAAATCCTTTGTAATCAGACTCCATTAGTACAGAGATAAACGAAGGCAGGCTTGCTGGGACTTGGGGATTATCAAGCAAACTTTGGAGCCAACAGTAGATGCGCAGAAACCAATTAGCCAATAAAGTTCTGCCGGGGTTATGTTGGTACTAGTTTGGTGTTATCCCAAATTAGTGCATGACTGGTATGTTTCACTCTAGGAAAATCCTAACCATAAAATTATTTTTTCTCTTCCTGCATGCTTAATGTGAGAAGGAGGAAGAATGTCAAAGAATCAAATGGAAAGCAATGAGAAATCCAAAACACTTGGGAAACTCCAATTGACTAAGTTTGCTTGGGTTTAACCTGTTATTTATTAATTCATTATAATTCTTTTCATAGTCAAAACAGGTAGACTGCTTCCTTTCTTACTGTTTTTTTCAGGATCATAAAGGCAGAGGAGCATAGACTGTTACTCTCTAGTCCCTCAGTCCTCTTCTCCCTTCACTTGCATCGCTTCACTTACATCTAAATACAGTCCTACCCTAGCCTCATGGGTCAACCCTAACCCCAGGCCAGAAGGATTTGAGGAGTTCTGCCCCGAGCTATTAACGTAAGAACCAAACTGCAGATCCTGGACCATCTCCAACATGCAACCTTGAGTCTTATTTCTGCGTTGACTTTTGCCTCATTCCTGTGCCTGAGTATCTGTCCTGGGAACCTGTCCTATACTTTAGTTCTTCATAGAAAAGCCAGGTCTAGAGAGCTATTCTCTCCCTAGAAGATTCTCTCCCCCACCACTCCATTCCACCCTCCCTCTCACTGTGTCATTCCCAGGCCTGGAGTCTCACCCAGACCCACACGGGGACTGGGGGTCACTACATGGCCAACAGACATCACCACTACTCCCTGGGGGCTGTCTGGATTTCTGATAGCCAGATACCACATGACCCCACTCCTGTCCCATTCTTACCAATCTTAAGGCTCCAGTTGCATGGACTATAAATCAATGTTGATAACCCTTTCATAATAGGACACTGCTTGCCCATCTTACTTTTTCTCTGAACTATATAGTATGGCCCATCCTCTCTCCCTCCCTCCTCTTCCCCACACACACCCTGTCCCAGTTTGGCAGGCCTAATTTTCAGTCCCTCCCTACGACATCCAGTTTCCTATTGTGTCCAGTTATGCCTGCAGGTAAATTATAGCTTTGTAATTTTATTCTCTTAAAGCAGAATTCTTTCTCTCTGGCTTCTGGGTTTAACTTTTCCCTAGTCGCCAAAATCACTCACCTCTCCATGCCAAGCACATATCAGTCCAGAGTGTTCAACTACCCTCGGCTGTGTTCTCTCTCTTCAGCAAAAAGAATTCAGCACTTGAATTTGGGATTGTTAATCCTTGGTATTTAATATTTTCCCATTTCAGCTTGGCCAGTAAGACTGACAAATGAGTTTCAAGTGAGTTATTGGCCATAAAGACAAAGGCTTAGGGTCAGTTACAGTGACCAAGAGAGAGTCATCTAGTCTTGCCATATTGTATGAGATTAGATTCAGGCTATTCCCAAGCCCATGAAGAGGAGCTTGCTAGGTGTGTGGTGAGAACTAATCTGTAAACATTCTGGCTGAGAACAACTAGATTTGCTTGGTAATTCCACTTGGATATTTCAAGAGAAAATGGAGAAAACACACAAGGTCTCAAGGTCTCCAAGAACTAGGATGAAAAAGCTCTCTTCACAGGATCAGCAGAAACTGGCCATCTTTATGAGTCCATGAGAGACCTATTTAAAGCAGCAAGCTCTCCCAGGAGTTTATTTAAGCAGTTGGGGTTAAGTGGAGCCTAGAAGTGGTCTGGAGTTTTTGAGGAGAGAAATGAACTCCTAAAGATGTAGACCAGATCCAGGTTTTATCTTCATTCATTGCAAAGCTTGGTTCTTGGGACTTTCCAAAGCCAAAAGAAAAACTAAACTAAAAAACAAAAAAAAGCCATCATCTCTGCCCCTGGAAGACCATGGAAAGAACCTTATTTCAGCCATGATTTGTAAATGGGAAGCTTCTCAACAATCTAACTTCCCTCATCTTTCCAGAGCTTCAGTCCTCACTTGGAATTGCTGTAAACACTGCCTCTTGGAACTCTTTCATTGTAACAGGGTGTTTCATTTGAACAAAGCCCTCTTAGACTTGGTTGCTGAAGTTGAAAGAGTGGTGAGTTGTGTTGAAACTCCCTTTTGCAGCCAAAGGCCATGTGACTTCCCTGAATCCACTGAGATTCTGGATATGACCATGAAAATCTGAACGATTCACCCCAAAGCTTTGGCCCCACTACTCATGGCCTCACCCTCCTTCAGAGTGTGTAGAAGATTGTGGGTGCACTTTGACCACAGGGTTTGGGGAACCAAGAAGAGTTGGGAAGGTCCTGGAAGGGTCACAGGTATCTAGGCAGTGGAATAGAAGGGGTGGATGCCGAGTTTGCAAACCCTCCTCAGAGGAGCCCTTCCCCTTTCTCTCTCCTTCCTCCTCTCACCTCACACTAACGGTCCACAATGTTTGCGGATCTTTCATTGCCTTCCAACACAGTCAGCTTGTCTCCTCCGTCCTTCTCACTTACCCACCTGCTTCCTGCCAGGACAAACAGAAAAGGTCCCTCACTGAAGCTTCCCCTTTCAGTGGCAGGGCCATCCTCCCCCTCTACCTCTTTCTCTCAGCTGTTCAGGATGAGTTAGAAGTAAGGTTATCACATTTAAAACAAACATACAAGCAGTTAAAATTTGAACTTCAGATAAACAGTGAGTAAATATTTTTAGCATAAGTATGTTCCATGAAATATTTGGGACATGCTTACACTAAAACATTTGGCGTTGTTTATCTGAAATCCACATCTACCTGACATCTTGTATGTTATCTGACAGCCCTACTAAAGAGACAAGTGCATTTGATCTCCTAGATGGCAAAGTGGGGGGGGGACCACTGAGCTCATCCATTGCAGAACAGCTCTCACATAAATCTTGCTACATGGACCAACCTACTTCTTCCTCCCATATCCTCCATTTCTCCCAGGTGATGACTTCTCTCTCCTCTTTAGGGGATACTATTCTAATAGTAGATTGGGATTATAGTGGGAGTGGACCCAGGGGGTAAACAGGGACGCACCTGAGCAAACACTCACATGACAGGAGTCTCTATCCTCTGTGAGGGGAGTTTTCTGATTGAGCTCCTCAAATTCCCACCCACCAATAATAACAGGAATAACTCACATGAATAAAACACATGGCATGCTCTGTTGTGTTCTACATGTATAATCTCCTTTAATCCTCATAATTATCTACAAGAGAAATGCCAGTCCCATCCCCACTTTACAAATGAAGCTTGAGAAGCAGAGCAATCTGCCCATGCCCAGATAACCAGTGAATGGTCCATATGGGGTCCAGACCCAATCTGTCCAACTGCAGAGCCAAAGAACCCCTGGGATGGCATGTTAAGAAGGCTCCAGGACAGGGGAAAGGTCTCACTGGAATCCCAGAAAGTTAAACAAGAGAATCCCCAGTGCCAACACTTTACACTCCCGATAGCGCAGCGTTTGTTTACAGACTCTAAGAGTCAGGATGGGCCGTCCTCCGTGTCTCACACAGCACTGGCACACAAGGGCAGCTCAAAAAGAAAAATGCTTAAAAAAATGAAAGAATTGGATGTGGTACTTGATGAAAAACAGTCAGAGAACATGACTTGCCAACACTGCACGGAAAGTCAGGGAATGTGCTCAGTGAATGTGAGTCCCCTCTCTTTTCCCATAATCAACCTCTAGTTGCCATATCCCCTCACAGTCTTGCCCATCTCCCTCTGCCTTAATCCCTCAGCTTCCTTAGTGAGTCTCAGTGGCCCTCAGTCAATCCCCAGAGAGAGCCTCCTGCTCCACCTAGAGGACAGCAGAGTGATTGCTTTCCTGAGAAAGGAGTGAGGGATGCCAAGGGGCTGAGATGCAGGAAAGGCTGACCATTGTGAGGAGGCAAAGGCGGCTCTCCCAGGTTGCCTACCTAAGACATTCATGCCATCTTTGAACTCCAGGCCTTTCTTGATAACCACGTTCGTTTCCTCAGGTGCCTCTGTCACAGTCTCGTTCAACAGGGACATGACAACATTGGTGGCATTGCCCTCCTCGTCTGACTGAGGTTCCACCAGGACTTTCTTCGTTACAGTTTGAATCTAATGAAGTGAGGGGAAAAAACATAAAAAGAAAAGGTTTAATATAGACATTGACCAAAATCCTTGCCACTTATGTATTTAAAGTTCCAAGTATGTTAAAAATAATTAAGAAATGCCAAAACAAGGTAATGAAAATAGGGAAATATTTTGTTTATCTTTAACAAAGTGATGGTTTTTGCCACAAACACAGTGGGAAACCACTGTCTTCATCACACAATAATTACAGGATTTAAAACATTCATTTGTAATGTGGCATAAACAGTGCAATCCAGTAATGGACACAAGCTTCAAGTTGGGGGATGGATACCTACTTCTTTCATTCCCGTGATTGTGGCCCTACACCTCATAGATAATATCTAACATCCAACATAGGTGCTCTCCGTAATTGTGAGACCCAGTCGGATGACCTTTCTGGCCCTTGTGATGGGCCCAGGATCTGGTCAAGAATAGGAGAGTGAGGGTCTTGGCAGGGTCAAATCAGCACCTCATGATTCAGCTTTTTGCTCCTTCCTTCCTGGTTCCTATTGGAAAGAGTCTTCACAGACCATCATTTGGCCTCCTTCTAGAGCCGGGTTCTGTTGGGAATTTCCATCTGGGCACCAAATGTGCCAGCCGCCAGTAGCTGCCAGGGCAGATTGGCTGACATTTCAGATCCAAATGTAAGGTGGGAAGACACCCACTCCGCCTGAGCAGTGGTACCAACCCTTGCTCTATGTTCCTCAAGCATCTCTGTGAAAATGTCCTACCAAGAACCTCTCACGCTGTTCCTCGATTCCTCAACACCTGTGGCAGCCATCCTAATTTTAAAGGTGCCAGGCGCACTGCATACACAATGCTGTGAAAACTCACATCAGAGCCCAGAGAAACACTACCTCCAAGGGTACTGAAATAGAACTCAGGCAAAGTCCTAGAATGTCAGGCTGGTACACAGTAAGCAACAGATGGCTGAAGCCTGAATAGATATGGAAGAGGAAGCATGGAAAAGTCAAGTGACTTGTCAGACTTTGTAGAGTTATTGGCAGAGCTGCAACTTCAGCTCAGATAGCCTGGCCATCACTGAGCTCTTTGCACACCTGAGACGCTTGATAAATGATATGGATTGAATCCTACCATAGCTGGGCCCATGCATAAGCAATGCTGAGCTGCCCAGCTATCTGACACGGGGGAGACGGGAATGCAGGGTGCTCTCTGTTCTAGCCTAGCCATGAATGCTTTTTCAGGGAGGGAGGAAGCCCAGGCAGAGAGGAGAGAAACAGGGAGCTTATGGGCCCTGTGGTCTGGGCAATTTTAGCATGAAGAGAGAATGTAGGAGTGATCAGAAGAGAAGCTTCTGTGAGCAACAGAGTCATGTTCCCAGGAAAAAAGGAGGGTTGGGCAGAAGCCAACTACATACCTGCCCTGGGAATGCTAAAGAAGCCAAGGCTTGAGTTCAAAGGAGTAATGGTCATGGACCTAAACAAATGGTGGCTTCCAGGATCACGGTAGTGGCCAGGTGCTCCATGTTTGACACCTATTATTTATTATGTCTCAAGGCTCACAGGCCTAAGTAACTAACTTGAGGGAAAATAGCTGGTTAGTGCTGAAGCAGGACTGAAAATGAGTTGTTTGACTCCAGAATCCAGCTTCTAAATAGCAAAGGCCAGTGGCTTAAGTTGGAAGTGAAGAGATAGGGATACTGAAATACAGACCTGGTTCTCATGTGAGACCTCATTCAAGCCTGTTTGGGTTGGACAACCCTATCTGTGTGCCAGCTCCAGTCTACCTGAGTCCAAACACCATTGTTTCTCACCTTAAAACCTGCAAACACCTGTCACTGACCCTGCTACATCTCTTCTTGTCTATGTGCAATCCCCAAATAAGTGTAGCTACCCAGAGCTTTGTCTGTATCCAAAGGTACCAGATGATTTTCTAAAACTGGAAAACTAGTCATCTCCCTGCCTTAAACTGTCTTAGAATAAGAACTTAAGTCTGACCCTGGCCTATCAGATTGGGCCTGAGCTGAGATTTACTATCTCCACTCACTCTACTTTCCACACATAGGCCTCCCTTGTGTTCTCTGATCATAGCAAATTTCCAACCTCTGCAAGCCTGTGCCTCTACTTAGCAGGCTCTTGTCCCAGTTCTCCTCAGCCTGGCCCATTCTGGTCCTTTATTGTCTCATCTCAGACATGTCCCCCAGTTCCTGCCCAGCCCATCATCCTGCCTCCGGCCATCTGAGGACACTTACTTAATTTTTAAATATCTTGCATGTTTACCTGACTTTTTGTTTGTTCTGGTCTATTTCCTCCCACCCACTGAATGTGAATAAGCTCTACTGGGCAGGGACCCCCACTGTCTCATTCCTTGTGGCATCCTGTGCCCGGCAGAGAATCTAGCACCCAGGAACTACTCACGAGTAGCAGATGAATGAGCAAACACAGATTACCAAGTCCTGAGGAAGAAAAGACCCCATGAGGTCCCTGTCACTGAGCTTGATTGAACCTAAACTGGCCATACCTGCAGCCTGTTGCTCTCTTGGAAACCTCACCTTAGTTCAGAGTCAGCCCTAAGCAATAAGCAGTAACCTCACTGCTCTCAAAGACACTGTCCTGTCATCTTGCATAAGGCAGCCTTCACTCTGGGGACAGCGTACCACCCTCTTTACATCTCTAACTGATCAGGAAGGTCCCTCCACCCGAGAAAGGCTACTTAAAATCATTTTCAGCTGTACTCAGGGCACAGAAGGCACCCCTCCGGCACCCGTCCTCTCTGGTAATGTGATGTCACCCTGCAGGAGTTCCTTTCTTTGAGCCTCCATCAAGGCCCTTCTAAGCCCATGGGATTGCACCTAGTTTAAGATCCCTCTCCTCTGGGCTGCCTGAAGTCTGGCTTAAGAAAACTGCACCTCTTTCCCCATGAGGTAAATAAAAGTTTCTACCTAATTTTTCCTCTGATTGTCCTAACCCAAAGGGACAGTGACCCTGGGCTTGGCTTGGGGACTAAGGGCTCATTCTCTAGTGAATTTTGCCAGTGGAGGGGTAGACCCAGGGAGGAAGGTGGGGCAGGCAGTGGCTTAGGGCTCTATTCTAGTGTCACAGAGTGCCCTCATCAACCAAACAGGTCTCCAAGTGTGAGTATTGCTGACACCACAAAACTCAGCCCAAGACCAGCACAATAGCTCCAAGTGTCTGCTTGCCTCTCAGTCCTGCCTTACAGACTGAGATGAAGGGGTCTCCTTGCATGGAGCATGATTGTGACCAGGCACAGGTAAGAGACCCAATTCTGTCCCTCCACCATCCCTCTCACGCTACCCCCACCCCATTCTTCTACCAGCCCAGCTTCCAGCAGCTGGAGTTTCAGAGAGCACTTTCCAAAATGCTAAGAATAGACTTGGCACCCAACTGTGTCTATCGCCCCACCCCAAAGCAAGCAGTTTCATCTTTCTAAGCAGGCAGCTGAGGGGCAAGCACATGCTACAGAGGGAGCGCCAGTAAGAAGCCCTCCCCAGACTGTTTCTGTGCACTCCCCACCCAACTTCCCCTGCTGGAATGGTTTCCTCTTGTGCAGCTCCATGCTACACGTGCCAGGAGTGGCCTTGAAAATCAGAGAACACATCCAGCGCAGAGTAATCTGGGCTCAGCAGTGGTTGGCAACTGCATTTGGGGGGCTGCTGGGAATGCAGACTTTTCCACTATGCAACCTAAGTTCATTCTTCTGTGAGTCCCTGGAAATGGCTGAAGGAGCTTCCTTGCTTCTAATTTATTTGTATCTGGACTAAGGGGAACTGAGGTGTATTATAACCTAAACTGGCCTCAGGCTAGACAGCAGGCTGGGAAGTGGGGCCTAGGCAGCTATCTGATTGGTTCTAACCAGCAGAATGATCTATTTTTAAAAATCACAAGTTTTAAAAAGTAGATATGCCTGTAAGCAATTGATAAGAATACACATTGTTACAAACTTTTGTAGGGCCATTTTTCTAACTCCCAGCAAACTGAAAATATAAAACCCTTTGGCAGAACAGTTTAACTTCTAAGAATCTATCCTTTAGAAATATTCTGCAATTATGAAAAAAAAAAGAGAGAGAGAAAGAGGAGGGTACCTAAAACTTTTAAGTGAAAAAGCAAGATACAAAACACAGTATGTGTAATGCAGTACTACTTGGGTTGAATTTTTAAAGATTATGCATGCATACCTAATATGAATATGGAAGGAAACAAAATTCTCAACACAAGGAGCTCTAGGGAAGAGAAATGGGACTTGACTTTTACTTTACGTGCATCTATACTATTTAAACTTTTTGTAATCCTTGTGCATTACTTCCACAATGTGAAAATACCCAATTACTGGACCCACACTGGAGATTCTGATTCTGTAGGGCATATGTATTTTTTAAACATACAACATGTGGTTTTGCTATGCTGCCAAGATTGAGAACCACTGGGTGCTCTTGAGGGGCATGGGTGAGGGTGAAAAAACTGTGCCCCTGGGTGATGCAGAGATGGGAATCAAACAGCAAGGAAGAGCTAACATCAAAAAAGGAGAAGGGTCCCAGAGCAGAGATACTGAAAGGGCTGGATAAAAGGAAGGTTCAAATAAACAACAACACAACTTCAATCCCAAAATTCTGTCCCAAATCACCTCACACAAAACCTGAGAATGGCGATAATTCAACAGTGAGAAAATTGTTTCCCAGAGCTGGTTTGTTGAAACAGTCTCTCAGTTATCTTGATAATTTACAAAGCTGGAGAGGTGAGAACATCAGAATTTGGAGTTACCTGTTGAAAACAGGCTTGGACAAGGTTTTCAGGGAAGAGATTTCGAACAAGGTCCAGGAAGGCATCCAGGCTGGACACTTCATCATTCTTCTTCCCAGGCCCCAGCTGCTTCTTGAGTTTGGGGTTCCCTGGGTGGATAGCCAAGACCAGGATGACCCCCAGCACGGCGGCAATGATGGTCGTGGACATGTAATACACCATGGCCCTGGTGCCTAAGCGCCCACTGGCTTTAGCATCCAGGCCTGACAACCCTGGATTGAAAAGAAATCCAGAAGAATTAACTCTATGTTTCTGTTAATCACCCATCTCTGCATACTTACAACTTGGCTTCATATCACTCAGAAGAACTAATGGTTAATTTAACCTCCTTCTACTGAATATCTGGTCTATCCTACAGTTACAATGCTGTTTTTAAAGGATGTTTCTAAGTGTCTAGAGAACTGGGGGAAATTGGCAATCTCTAGTTCAGAGTTAATAATCTGGCCAGTGACTGCTCTTGTTAGTCTGATATAGTGAATTAAAGTGGAATATATTCAATTTTTAATTCTGAAATTGTGTCCTTCCCATTTATTCGGTGTTAAGATATCCATTCTTAATGGAATGGCAGTGCTGATACATGCTAGGTTTTACTTATTATTGTTATTATTTTTTAATATTCTCAGTAGAGAAAATTAAAATTTGGTATGTAAAAAAGTCCTACTTATTCAAAACACTTTTCAAATGCATTCCTGGCCATTAAAATCGAAAGCCTAGCAGAGAGATGTCTCACGGTCCTCTCAATCCTCCAAAGTGAAGCACGATGGAGCACACGTCCCCACCTCATGGAGGGCTTTGGGAGCACAGAGATCAGAGAAGGCAAAGGTGGGTGCTTCGTCTACACTGCTTGAGGTTCTGTAATTGTTAGAGGAAATTCCAAGCAAGTCACAAAAACTCCAGCCTTCACTGGGTTTTTTCCCAGTTCTTTCTTCAGTTTTTCTACTTCCTGGTTTCATTTCCTGCTTTTACTAAACAGAGACATTGCCCTCCTTTCTGGGGATCAGTCTCTTTTTGCTGTAGGGAGGATGTCACTGATGCTATCTTTTCTGAATTTGGCTGACCTATATATGACCTACTTCTTACAACTTAAAGTCTGATTCCAGTCAGCAGAAGCTAGTTTCCTTACCAAGCTGACCAATGTACAATATGTTAGACCAGCAAGGAGAACATTTTCTCTGGTTTGAAAGGAGCATTTTAAGGTTAAAGTACAGTTTCACTCAACCTAGGACTGAAGGAGACCTTCCTGACACCAAGTCCCAGCCCCTCTCCTCACTGGGCTCAGTGGTCCACCAGGTATGAGACTGTGGAATAATCTGGTCTAGCATCTGAATCTCTAGAAGTCACCAGAGCCTCACCTCCTTCATGACGTGGACAGTCCAGAGGAACACCATCCTCAAAGTGACCCTGCTTATTGGCATTCAAATATAAACCAAAGCCAAGCTTCTCACCTTAACTCAGAGCTTAGTCTAAAATATACTAAACATCGCTGTTCAAGCAATATTATTTGTTAAGGAAAAAAGTACCGGTATAAGCCCATAAAAGGGAAAAAAAATTTCTTTCAAATGAAACAATTCTTTCAGGCAAAAACAAGTGCATGTTTTTGAAGAGTACCTTTTTTCTGAAAAACTCAAAGGGTTTCATATCTAGTTTTTCAATTTATTTTCAATACCCACTTCCCTCCACACCCAATAATAAAGAGGGACATTTTCTTTTCTATTTATTACCTTTATTTATCGGTTTCTGAACAAAATACAATTTAGAAAATGAGAAAAGCATGTATCAAAAATGAACATCACCACAGATAGCATCACTTTTAACATACAGCTATTTCCTTTTCATCTTTTGTTGCTAGACAGACAGATGGACTGAACAATAGATGGCAAACTTATTTTAGGATTGATTATCCTCATTTTAGAGATGGGAAAAGGAAGGCTCTGAAGTGAAATGATACAATCACATTCTTTCATTCAACCAAATTGAGATTCTATTGTTAATCCAAAAGCCAGAGCAGGAGTATGACTCCCTTCGACCAGACACCAGAGAGGTGGTCTTACCTGTGATTAAACTGGAGATGATTAGAGGAAGAATTAGCATTTTTAGCATCCTCATGAGTATATCCCCTGGGAAGGCTATTAACATAACCACATCGGGGTGGATAGGAGATGCCAAGCGAAGAAGCCCTCCACATACTGCCCCCAGGATGACGCCTATAAGGAAGGGGGAGAAATCTGAATTTATTTTTCGCCCTGGTCAAACACATAGCTCTAAAGACTTATTTCAGTGATACTGACCATTTTTTATACTTCTCCATTATCAGAAGATGAATAACATGCAACACAATTACCAAGATATAAGTGAAGTTGGTTTTAATTACTTGTGAGAAAATATTTTGTACTTCCAACTCCTAAAAGGCACTACTGGAAGAATCAAGGGGAGCCTTATCAGGCTTTACAGCAAGTATGACATGGCAACTTGACTCCTGCGTATTTGAGGGTATCGCCCATTTGTAGAGTCAGAGAAGATCCATAGAAATAAGCCAAAGAGCCAGATTGTTTCTCCTTCCAGCCCAGGCCTAGCAACTGGCCTGGTGTTTACAGTATTTACTCTCTTTTCAACTGGTTACCAAATAAAGGGAACAGTTGATGATTGAGCTGGTATGAGCTTCCGTTTTTCTTCTAGCTTCTTTAGCTTCTGATAATTTCCCCATGGCTCACTCTTTGGAAGTTTTGTCCTTGATTTCCATGTCCTCTTTGATACGCTTTAGACTTGCTGATCTTACAGAACATCAAGGAAGGTCTCTAAAAAATATACCCTTTGGGAGGAAACAATTTGAGCAGAGATGCTGGCAGGAGCCTTTCACTTCGCATGCTCGGGGATTCCGCAAGACAAACTCCGGATCTCTCCAAACAGGGGCCAACATAAACAATCCTCGCAGAAACCACAAATCAGGTCACAGCACCACTGGCTGTAAGAGGGGAGTGGGCTCTTGGGCATATGGGTTGTGGTGTTGGCTCCAGGGAGGCGAGCAGAGTAATGTGGCCTAAAGCCTGATCTGCTTTACTTCCTCCAACAGGTGAAAACATACCTCTTCAAGACCTAGGATGAAAGAAGTTTGCTTACATGGAGGGTGACCCTTGGGAAACCCCACCACACCTGTGCTGTCTTTCATTAAGCGAGCTAGAGAGCTGAGCTATGGTAAGCCCCCCGCTCTGACCCTGGTCCCCTGACATCCAAGAGGACTGACTGGAAGAAGCAGCTATGGAATGGAGGGTGTGGGCGTAGCAGTGGGTGGGGCTGGGGGCAGAGGGTGGGTAGATTCTGTGTGTAGCCTAAGTGACAGCTGAAGGACAGGGAGTGACCAAGAAAGGAATGGTGTGGTTGTCATTATAAGGTTCTACAATTTGCCCCACTTTCATTAAACCCTGGGTGGAAGCCTAAGACCAAAGTTGTATTAACAGTCACACAAAAGGGCAACCATCGCCTGGCTGTGGCTTGAGCAAGGGAGTAAGACTTTCCGGGTGGAGCCGGAGCAGATCAAGGCTTTGGGACAAGCCTCGGCCACCCTGACCTCATCAGCTAATGTGCTAAAGCAACCTGAGTTAATGAGGTGCTTAGGGAAGGTTAGACCTTGGGAGCCTTGTGGGGTTTTCAGCAACTGTTGCCTTTCTCTTGGTGCAAGTATTTCTTTAAATGTGGTTCACAGACCATCTGCTTGGGAATCACCAGAAAGGGTTGGTAAGATGCAAATTCCAGAGCCTCATTCCAGCTGGCCCAAAGCTAAGTCCCTGCGAGTAGGGCCTGGGAATCTGCATGCTCACACACTCATGAGAAATCCACAGGCACATGGAAATTTGAGAACCAGTGAAATCCCAAGGGAGAAAACACATGGCTAGGGCCGGGTGGGCAAAAACTATACCACAGAGGCAGCATGCCTGGGCAGCGGAGGCCTGAGGGCAGAGTGTGGGCTTCCTTGCCAGTGGGAGGGCTGGCCAGCCAAACTGGCTTCCCCGCAGAGCCAGGAGGGACCCAGAGAAGGGGTCCAGATGGGGTGGCGCTGGTCACCTACCAAACACAGTCAGCGTGAGCAGCAGGTTCTTCCCCAGCTTGTCACACAGGCGCAGCCCCAGATGCCGTGGCTTCGGCTCCTCAGAGCTGAGGTGGCTGTCGTGCATCCGCACTTCCACCTGCTTGGGCATGTTGGCACTAAAACAGAAGTGAAGGCAGAGGTTAGAGCCTGCTGTACAATTTGAGGGGCTCAAGTAGTCAGAGGCAAAACAGGCACAGTTGGGAATCTGGGACCCTAGGAAGGAAAATAAAGACCAGAGCACCTCAGGGTACCCTTAGCCCAGCTCACCGCTAAGCAGGAAACAAGGACACACGCACCACCAGCAGGCCGGGGGCTGTTTGCCCCATTATCTTGGATCACCACTGTAAAGAACAGTGCACCACAGGCAGTGGTGAGGTTCTTCAAGTTACCCATCTGTTATCTCAGCCAGTGTCCCTGCCCATTTTACAGAAGGTAACTTGCCCAGGGTCACAAGGATGAAAGAAAGGGAGAGCCAAACCCAGACATGCCTGGTTCTAACACCCGAGCTCTTGTATTCTTCTGTCAACAGCAAAAAGGTGACTTTTGAATAATCTACGGTCAGAAGAGTCATGGCCTACATCATGCTAAATTAAAATGTCTGTGAGCTCCAGTCTTCCTCATCCTGGTCACTGAAAAGCAGTACATGCTCGTAGTCCAAGTTTTACCTCTCTTTTGGAAAAGATGGTTTGTCTAGTTTTTAAAACATCAATCCATTGTGGTTTTTAAAGGTCACTTGCATTATCAGGACTCTTTAGCTGCCCGGGTCATGTATTCAGCGTCAAAGCAGTACGGCTTTCACAATCCTGCGATCGCCTCCCTCCACGGATGCAGCCCAGCCCTTTCCCAGATAAACCTCACGTGAACCCAAGCCGTGCTGAGTGTGCCAATGAAACACTTGACGGGGTAATGAGAACATTACCTCTTTTTAAAGCTTTGTTATTTCCCAGGCCAAAAAGATTCCAAGTTTAAGCTTGGGGATTTACATAGGGAAGCCAATTTTTTACTTTGATAACTTAGGACACCTTTTTGTTAGCTGCCATTTACAATCGTCACTATATGATTTGAAAAAAAAATCTGGGTATTTGATTTTTAAAACCTAGCAAGTCAGGTCACAGTCTCTAAATAAATGACATTGCCTTCCAAGATAGGGGGGTGTTAGCCTTACCCAGATAGTCTCTCCACAGCCTGGAGAAACCTTCCTCTGGACCAACACCATTCTGCAGATCAGAGGTTTGGAATCACTGGTTATCATAGAAATAGAGTTGGTTTTGGACCCAGAGAACCTGGGATTCAAATCATGACTCCATCACTTACCACCTGGTGTGTAGTAAGAAGGGCTTGATACCTACCTTGCAGAAATTAAACAGTGTAATGTACACTAGAGGCTTGACATGGCACCTGGTTCCTTTCCCCAGAGAACACAGAGACACACGACACTTGCCAAGTTCAAGACAAGGATAACATTTATCTCAAGGGTCCCCCCACCCCCACCACCAGCTCCAGCATTCCAACAGACACCAAGCTTAACTTCCAGAGTCTCAGATTTAAAACCAGGGGCCCAAACACAGCTCTGTACTTTTTCACAACAGGCTGCCTAACATACTTGTTACTAAAATGTTTTAAAACTGGAAGTAACATTGCAAGTAACAAATTTTAAATGGTCTGGTGGAATACCCAAATGAAAATATTAAAAATACTTTAAATATTTTTTTATTAAATATGTCAAATCTGTCAAAATGTAAGTTTCTTAGTCTCACCTGAATGGTCTAATTTTCTACTCATCTAGTTAGTTTTGGGGCAACCACCAACTATTTGACATTTGTGCATACTAATGGTCACTCATACTGTCTGAAAAGGAGCATAGGGTATGACCCTTCACAGCAAGAAGACAAGGGCCTTTCAGGTCAGTGAGCAATAAATGCCACTTTCTCCCATCACCAAATGAGGAAGACAGAAAAATTCTTTTTACAACATGGCAGGGGAAATGGTCCAAAAAATCTTTTTAACATAGATAGGCCATATTTTTATTTTCACATTGGGACCTTTTTATAATTTTAAACATTTCTCCAGTAACCTGAAGCTCTAAAGCAGGAAATGGCCAAAAAGAATGGAGGTCTAGGTATCCTGAAATGGTGAATGTATTCATTAGCCATCCCTTGGCCTTATTCTGTGATCCCCTTGAAACTGTAATCCCCTGCCTTCTGCTTCATTTAAATCCCTCCTACCACAGCAGTTAGAATTGGACACATGATTGGTGTTTAAGTGAGACTAACAAGTATTTAAACCAAACATTCTGGCAAGATCCTTGATGTAATGACAGTATTGTGCATCAAAACAGTGATGCCAAAGTGAAAACCCACAAATATTAGGTTAACGTACACACCCAACCTGGTAATGTGGTTGGAGGCCTGTTGCACATGCTTCTTAGTTGCAAAAATATTGCTGCATGTTTAATGGTCTGCTTTTTAGGTCATGACAGAATGTCTCTGAAGCCCTGAATCAAAACAGCCACATCAAAGAGGCAGCATCAGAACACATGAACCCACAAGTATTTATTGAGAGAATTCCTGTGACTTCTCCAGCCCTCTTAGAATTAAACAAATGTTTCAGGCTCATAGGCGTTCCAGACATCTGCATATAGAAAATAATTTTTAAAGTATATGAGGGGACATCTTGTATCTGGGGACACAGGGGGTCCCCTAAGAACTCTTCATAAAGATTCTATACTGGTCTGATTGATCTCTGCATCACCAGAACACAGAGAAGGCCTGAAATGGGTAATATTATAGAATACAGCATCTATAATATTATATAATTATACATGAGGCTGCTTCTAAGCCTTATATATCTTCAGAAGAACAGACATGGTTTTTTCAATGAGATTAGACACATACACAGCTATATAAACGCAGGTTACTGAATGTGCATAGTAACAGAGGCAACAATAAGGATAACTTGAATTTACTGAGTGCTCCACATGTGAGACACTACACTCAGTGGTAATCAAGGTGTAATTCTTGCTCTTAAGGAGCTCTTTAGGGGAAACAGGAAGCATGTCACACAGTATCTGTCTGTTTTCCATATGGGCCATGAGAAAGCTCTGCACAGGAGGGAGGGAAATGGTAAGAGTGGCACCCAGCCTAGCTTTGAGGAAGAACGGTGTTCAAAAAAGTCTCCCAGATGGGGCTGATTCCAGAGTTGTATCTTACAGAATGGAATTAATTTACATGTCTCCATCCTCCATCAATCTATAAACTCTGGGAGAGCAGACTGGGATCCTTAATACCTGGTGCCACATGCTTTGTAAATGTTTGCTCAAAGAAAACTTAAGAACTAGAAAGGAGCTACAAAGGGCACCTTGCTTTCTCCTGGGAATGAGGCCCTTCTGTGGACAGACTGGCAGCACTCTACCTCAACAAGGCTCATATCATCTTTGTTTTTATTCTACAAATTTCTGCTGGGCACATATTAGAGGCCCCACACTATTCTAGGTGCTGAAGATGCCACTGCAAAGAAAACAGATAAAGCCCTTGTTCACATGGAATGAACATCATAGCATGGAGAACAAATAAATAGACAAATATATCTCACAGAGGAAGAATATATCGCTAAGAGGAAGGTGACATGTGGGAAGGAGGTGTGCTATTTTGCCTCAGGTGGCAGGGAAGGCTTCTGTGATAAGGGGTCATTTGAACAGAAATCTGGAGGGAACAAGGGGTCTCCTAAATTAACTGTGCAATTTGTCTAGAGCTTAGCAATAAATGGAGGAGACACAATTTCACAGTTTGGAAATCTGTATGTGCAAACTAGAGCTTGAAGCTCCCACCAGATGCAACTCCTGATGTCCACTTGTTGGGTTTTAGCACAGGCACTGATTCGAATGAATGTCAAGTCAGTTATGCTCTGCCCTGTTCCCACCACGAATATGACAGCATTTCAACGACTGCCCTAGTTCCCAGCAAGAGAAACAGATACCAGGGAGAGTTGAGCCGGACACAGGAGGAAGGCCTGAGGTCACAACAGCTTGTAGATTCACTTCCCTGGTAATGAACAGAAAGGGCAAGACCTGGTCTGGGCAAGTCCCCTGGACAATCACAGTAAGTGATTTCAAGTGTGCACACTTCTCCCCTTGTTAATACCCCCTTCCTACAACCTGTGGCTGTGCAGATGGAACTCAGCAGTAAGGAATTTGAAAGCCCAGGCATGGCATGGTAATACCAAATCCATCAAGCCTGGTGCCCTTCCACACTGTTGACCACCTCTACTTCCACTAGAGTGCCTTCTTGATGGAGGATTTAGCAATGTAATTCCTTAATAACTGGAAGTTTCTGTCAGCCACCTCTGCCAGATCTCTCTCCATTGCCCACCAAAGTGAGGCCCTATGGCAAGACAGCTGTTTGGATCATTTAAAAGTTTAACAATGAGCCCATCATTTCCTCCAGCTTTAACTTCTCCACTGAGCTATTTAAAACACTATTAATTTTGAGGTTGCTGCCCTGTTCTTTTTCACGCAAATCCACAAGTCTTGTTAAAAAGGCAAGATCCTTTTTATTGTGCAAAACCTCCTCTGTGACTCAAAAGGGAACATGTAATGGGGCTGCAGCTAAGTTTTAAACTGTTCTCGGAACCTGCTTTTCATTGGCATTTGATCTTCCTCGCTCTGCCAAGAGCCTCTAATAATAGGCTCATTAGATGTGGCTGGTGCTGGATTCAGATTTCCTGCCTGCACACTTCAGTGTCACCTTACCTGGCACCCAGTTCTTTTTTCCTCTTTCACGGGTTCAATGAGGTGGCAATAGAACATTCTCCAGGGAACCTAAAAGCAATTGGTGTGTTTCTGCCTAGAGAATGTGAGGTTTGCAACAAGCATTACCCGTGCAGCCTTCTGCTGACCAAGTCCAAGGACCTTGGGACACAAGGTCCAGAAATTGCCCTAATAGGAGAAACTAGGTCAGACCCTCAAATACAAAAATAATGTTTGCTGAAGGGACTTTCTCCTGAGGTGGTTGGTGTGTTTGGAAAAGAATGCTGAAAATACCAGTGGTGGCAGCTCGGAGGGCTGAGCACCACGAAGTGGTGATAACAGCTGCAACGGCCCACATCTGGAATTTCCCCGGCTCACTTAAGAACACCACCCTTTGCTCTGAAAGGGACTGGAACTCTAAGACAGCTGGGCATTTACAACACCCAGTCCTTCCACCCTTGCTAGATCCTGCAAGACTGGCTTGGCTGTGTGGTCAAGGATGTTCATTGACCAAGAATTTCTCTCTAACAGCCTCTGTGTCTTCAGAGATCCTGTGAACGAAACCTAGAGGTTCACAACCTCCATATCTCCTTCAGTCCCTTCTTCTGTTCATTTTTGGGCACTGTGTCCATTTCTTAGATCACAAAAATACTTTCTAGAAAGGCTCTGCCCATGAACTACTCCAGACTTCACAAGTGACTCATCTTTTCTATAGTTTCTTCCTGAACATCCAAGAGCCTGGCTAAAGAGCACAGTTTACAATTTTCCCAAATCAGGATGGATTGGACCTCGTGGATAAAATGAGACTGGAGGTTAGGAGGTCTATGTTCTCATTCCAGGGGTGCTGCTAACTGGGTGTGTCAGAAATATTATAGGGATGAAAAGGATATAAAATTACTTAACCATACTCAACAGAAAGAAAGATGAAGTACTACGGAATGGCCAAACATGCTCTTAATGTAAAATACAATGGGGCTTAAGTGTCATTTTGGCTGATTTTTATTTTTTACAGTGCCAAGGATCTGAATCTTTAAAATAAAAGGGTTGGATTAGAAATTATTTAACATTCTAAAATTCTGTGATTCTCTGATTCCCCAAGGGGAGGATATTAAGAGACCTCAGTAGCCTCCATTCTAGGTACCCAGGACTGAATAAGTTTAGCGTTTAGCGAGAAGTGAATCATGTCAACAACCACGAGGGGTGAGCCCAACCTGTGTGTCACAACCGCCACAGGAAAAGGCAGATCGGTGACTTAGAGACAAAGACAAACCAACAATAACAACAGTAATCATTCGTTTATGTCTTTCCCTCCATTTTTATCTTTCCTATCTCTGCTACAAAAGCATGTTTTTCTAGTGCTACCTATGCCAAGTTAGGGTTCAAATTTGGTACACAATTTGGATATAGGCATCTTCTTAACTCCCCAACTAGACTGACAACTCTCAGTCTAGGTTTTAAGGTGAGCAGGTCAATGCCACGAGAACTGAGTCAAACAGATGAACTGGCAGAGTAACCAACTGCCAAATTCATTGCTAAATCATTGAGAGATGACCTAGACCATTCACAGTCAACTCCTGTGGATTGCAGAGGCGGCCCGCATATCACCTCCCCAGCCAACAGGCCCAAACTGGCTAATGGCATGAATGGCAAATACGGAGCCAGGTAGGACCTTTGGGTGTGAGGTGTCCTCCCACAGAGGCAAGGAAGAAGTCATACAGATGGAATTCTGAAGGGATGAAGAAAAATAGCATTCATTTTGCCTAGAAACAGAAGTTAAAACCCCAGCCACTAATTAGCAGCGCCAAAGGCAACTTGGTGAAACGCAATTACATGGTCATCAGATTCTTGGCTAAAATCTCCCCTTTCCAGCTGAGGCTGAGACAAGGCATTTAACCTCCCAACCCCCTGGGTCATTATAGAGCTTCAGTGAGATAACAATTATGAAAGTGCCAATAAGGTATTTAACCTATAATTCATACTCAATTTTAGCTTACTTTCTTTGACCTAAATGCCTAAAATGGTACAAAATGACCACTAAAACTTCCCACCTCTAGTTAGGGAAAAAACAGGAAAACACATTCGAAAACTTCTCACAACTCCAATAAACTGGGGGAGATTCATGTAGCAGACCTTCTGGATTTTGAACTATAAGGAACTTGGCCCCAGTTTCAGTTTGCCTTGAAATGAACTATGTCTGCTGGCTAAAACGTTCTCCCCACCTTGCTCTCCACCCCAGCCTTCTGAGACTAATTTCTATTTCTTCTTCAAAATTCAGTTCAAGTGTGACTCTGCTTGGGAAGCCTTTCTTGACTCCAAGTTTGCTTTTTAGATGCTCCTCCTGCAGCTTGCCTGTGCTGACCTCTCTCAGGACAGTTATCATCACTGTTTACTTGTCTGTTTTCCCACAAGAATATAAACTCTTTGAGAGCAAAGCCTTGTCTTACTGGACTCTGTTTCCCCCACACCCAGCATGGTTCCTAATGTACAGCAGATGCTCAGTGTTTGTATATTGAATGAATGAATGGGTGACAAGGTAAGAACCATGTTCTATTCACAGGTTCTGTGTGACACTAGGGAGTGGTTTTCTGACAGCTCAGAAACATGGAGAAGAGAAGAGAAATGAGAGCAAAAGAGGGGAACACCTGCAGTAGGAAAATCAGTAGGTGGCAGGAAGGAGCAGATGAGCCTCTATCTCGCAGGGCTGGCCCTTCTGTGATGGCGATGGCGGCTTTGACACAGCTGCCCTGCCCCAGGAACGGCGACCCCAGTGCTCACAGCAGCCAGAATCAAACCTGAGATGTCCTCTGACTTTGAGTCCAGGGCTCTCTGGGTACATGCTTTCTAGGGGCATTTGCAGTGTGACAGACACATTAAAGCGTCCGTCTCCACCAAGGCACCAGTGACCTATGAGACAGCCAATCCTAGTACCTGGGGGAGGGAAACAGAGAACCGTTCTGCCAGGGGAGGGAAAGGGCAAAGTGAGCTCTGGGAAGCCATCGCCGTGTTGCCAGCGTTAGGCAGCGCATGCTCCTGGTCCCCAGCCTCAGCGGTACCATTGGGGAATCGGCATCCACTTATCTGACTCCTCCCCCCAGGCCCCCATAGCCACAGGGGTCACCCAGCCGTTACATGTTGATGGAGATTACCACCAGGGTTCCCTTCAACTCCCTTTCTTCACCAGGAAGGATGTCCCACCTCCAAGGGACTCAAATGTCTGGTAATTGGTAATAATAAGCATAACAATGATGCTGACAGTAATTATAGCCGGTAACATTTATGCAAAGTTTAGTTCGTACCAGCATTTTTCTAAGTGTTTATAGGAACTCATTTAATTCTCACAATAACTTCTTGAGGTAAATGGTATTATTATACTGAAAGGGAAACTGAGGAATTGAATGGTTAAATTATTTTCCCAAGGTCACAGGTAGCTAGCTGGTAGGAGAGTCCTGAAGCTAGGTAGTCCTAAACTTGGAAGAATAGGTCAGCCCACTTTCTCTCTAGCACTAGAAAAATTGTTCTTTATATCAGGTGATTTTGTGCTAGCAATAGGTATTGACACTGAGCAATTAGTCAAAAGAGTATTTTTGCCTTAGGGGAGAAAAGTGCAGAGAGATCAAGGCTAACGTCTAGTCCGCACAGAGCCTGAAGTAAGAACTATACACAGTCCTCACAGAATCCTAAAATTTCATGACTGAAGAGGTTTCTAGCCCCCTCTCAACCTCAGGACAAATGATTATCTTGTCCAGAGGCCCCAAATCTGTCTCTGGATCACTTGTTAAAAATGCAGATCTCCAAAACATACATCCACACAAAAACCTGTGCAAGGATGTTTACCAAGCAGCTTGGTAAATACAAAATTATGAAATTGCCGAAACTTAGAAGTAACCAAGATGTCTCCCAGTAGGTGAATGGGTAACTAACTGTGGTACATCTAGACAAAGGAATATTATTCACAGCTAAAAAGAAATGACTTACCAAGTCATGAAAAGATGTGGATGAAACTTAAATGCATACAACCAAGTGAAAGAACATAATCGGAAAGGGTGGGTACATATTGTATGACTTGAATTACATGACATTCTGGAAAAGGCAAAAAACTACAGAGGCAGTAAAAAGATCAGTGGTTGGCAGGGTTTGGGGGAGGGTGTGGTGCATAGGCAAGTACAGAGCATTTTTAGAGCACCAAAAATGCTCTGTATGATACTTTAATAGTGGTGAATGTCATTCATCTGTCCAAACCCACAGAGCGAACAACCCCAAGAGTGACCCCTGATGTGAACTGTGACTTTGGGTGATTGTGATGTTCAATACAGTTTCTTCAATTGTAAAAAAAATGTCCACTGTGGTGTAGGATGTTGATAGTGGGAGAGCTCATGTGTGACAGGGAATAATAGGAAGTCTCCGTACTTTTCAATTTTGTTGTGAATCTGAGACTGCTGTAAAAAGTGAGGTCTATTTAAAAAAAACACAGATTTTCCAGTCCAAATATCTCCATTCAGCACAACTGGGTGGGTCCTAGACCTCTGGACATTTTTGAAAGCACCCAGGTGACTGTGTTGCAGTCAGCACTCCCACTGATTCTAGTCCACGCCTGAACCGCTGCAGTGAGGGGGGCTCATTACCTTACACATCTCACCATCTTGCCCTGGACAGCTTTAGCTATTATAAAGCTCTTCCTTTATGGTCACCCTAAATCTGTTTACCCATAGCTTCTACCCACTGGTTATTTCCTATCCTGTAGAACTTTAATAATAATGAGAATAATTTAACAGCCATTTAATAGTTACAGAAATAGTAACCATCAGGCAATGTACTAGGGGCTTTGTATACATTATCTCATGTACTTCTTGCAGCACTGTCATAAGGTAGATGCTATTATTATTCCTTCATTACAGATGAAAAATCTGAAAGTCCCAGAGGTGAGGTCATGGCCCAGTTGCTGGTACAGGGCTGAGCTGGAATGGAACACAGGTCTACCTGAGCAAGGCTCATGCTCTTAACCGTAACATAATGCTTACAGTACATGACGTAACTCCCTCTCCACCCACCAGCCTTCCAGGCATATGTAGGCAGCTCTCTCTTTGCTCAGTGCTTTCTTTTCCTCAAGCCCCTCTCATGTCCCCATACAACACACCACCGAGACTGCACACAACCCTCCAGGTGGGGTCCAACCCCATCCCTGCCCTGCAAAGCCAGTCAACAGCAGGCTTTCCCAGCTTCATCCCCCAGCACACTGGCATCTACCAGAGCCAAGGCTTCCACCCCGCACTGGAAGAACAGAGCTGGGGGTAACTTCACACTTGAGAAAGAAGTGACCAGAGGGTACTGGTAAAAAGTGGGGACCATTGATCAGCTTTGGTCCTCCCCCAAAATGCCCATGTCCTAATCCCCAGAACCCATGACTATATCAGTTACCTGGCAAATGGGAATTAAAGTTGCAAGTACAATTAAGGTTACTAATTAACCTTGATAAGGAGAATTCATCCTGAATTATCCAGGCAGCCCCAGTGCAACCCCAAAGGTCCTTGCAAGTGGAAGAGGGTAGCAGGAGAAGAGAGAACTACAGAGATGGCCACAGGAGAGACTCAGCCCAGCATTGCTGGCTTGGAGGACAAAGGGCCATGAGCCGGGAATGTAGGGGTGCGTCCAGAAGCTGGCAGTCTTCATCAGAGCCTCCAGAAAGGAATGCAGCCCTGCTGACACTTTGGTTTCGGCCTACTGAGACCCATTTCAGACCCATTTGAGACCTCCAGAATTACAAGAAGATAAATTTGTGTTGTTTTAAAATACTCAATTTGTGGTAGTTTGGTTACAGCAACAATAGAAAATTAATGAGTACCAGACCCTAGGCTAAGGGTTCTCTACATTATCTTATTTGGTGTCTATAGTAAGCTTGAGAGGCAAAGTGGCTAGGAGACATTTCCCCTCACACCCCACACCTCGTCTGCAATAGCTCCATCCAGAGAGGCAGTGTGCTTAGCCTCCCTCACTGGGACGGAAGCAGAATTCTTCGGCACCAGCCTTCCTCCCTTCCTCCAGCAAGTCATTCAGGAGCACTTCTCAACACCCCAGGAAGGAAGCAGTCCAGTACATTGGCCGTTGGACCATCATCACCACTTCCCTCTGTGGCAACTGAGATGAAGGCACTTCATCCCAGGGGCCTGGGAAGAAAGGCTCAATCTTGCTCAACTTGTAAAATCTTTCATTTATTTCTGAGGGTGGTTTCTTCCTAAGCCAGTGACTTACCTGGTTGGCTCCTAAATCATGACATCAAACCAAGGATCATGTCCTATCTTTGCTTAAATCCACTATATAATGGCATGTGGGATGCCAGGCACCTAAAGATGTTCAGTAAAAATCAGTAAATTGAATTAAGCATAAGGACAAAATGTCATAATAGGGGTTGGATAAGATCTACAGTGTTGCTTGAAATGAGTTTCCTGGACTCCAGTCCATCCTAGAGCTTTGCGACAACACAGAAGTGACAGACTCTTCTGCCAAGGGCGGTCTTGCCTCCTTTCTCTACCCATCCCCTCCCCGCCTACCCAGAGGCCACATTCAGCTCACACTCAGCCCTTTGTTACTTACTTGAGACCAGATCCAACCCCACAATCCCTATGGAGAAATCATGATTATACAGTTTGGGGAGAAGGGAAACAGGTTTCATATCGTGATCCGCTCAGCAAACACATAATACAATTTCAGCGTAAGCACCTTTGTTCCTCCTCTTCACGCTCCCCAAAGTGTCTTGCACTCTCTCTTACTTCACTTCTCACTCTCAGCTTCCTTACTCCACTGGGCAAAAACACAGCCTGATGGATTGTCCAACAGCAGTCCAGCTCTTGTTCCTCAAGTATTCTCCTTCTAGTGGGTTCCATTCCCCATGCTGCACAGCTTATCAAGTGTTCACATGAAGTCTCTTTCTTTGCTGTTAAGAATATAGGACCTTTTCCTACTGTTACACCAAAAATAATGAAGAGAAACACAGAATCTGTTTTATTCCCTTAGGTAAGGATTCCTGTTCTTTTTAAGCAATAACTTTAACAATGTTAATGAAAATGGGTAGGAAATTAATTCGAAAGCCTCTTTTAACTTGCAATGATAAATTCCAGTAAGTTGTTAATCATTTTAAACTTTCTGAAGTAAATATCAATGACCTTTGTTTCTACCTTGTTACTAAAAAGTACTAAAGGAGTTTGTCCACTTTTCTGCCTTGGTAAGTAGAGTCCAAGGAACATGATAAAGCACGAATGAAACAGACAAGCTTTCCCACTTGGAGAGTGTTGCAATAAATGCTATATACAATTTTTGAAGTATTAGTCCATAGGACCATTTTTCCACCTCAACTTCAATTTTTTCTCCAATAATTCTCCCTTTTAGTTTTATAAACTCAAGGGTAACATGGGATTCTTGTCATTGTTGTTTTTAAATTTGAATCAATTAACAACATTTAAAAGCTGGCATATTTCACATCAATATCCAGGTTTCCCCCTTCTCTTAAAGTACTAGAAAATATAGATATCCTGGCACCTAGATTCCTGAGTGGCAATAATCAGCTAGAACTGAGAAGTGATTGTCCTTTAGACAGACATGGGTCTTCCTGTCTGCCAGAGTCCCTATCAATCCCTATGGCCTCTCTGACACCAAGGCCAACTGTGAAATACCACTCAGCATCATGCTTGTGAGACAGGGACCATGGGTGTAGTCAGAGTAGGGTGAGGGCCTCCGGAAAAAGCAAGGCAGGATATTTACAGTCAGAGCAATGTAACTACATGCAAGGAAACCCCCTACCAAAACTGTAGCTCTAGAGTCATTCTTCAGTAATACCAGTTAATATTACCCAGATGAAAAAGAATAGCACATGTTTTGTTTTTTTTTCTTTATTTCCCCCTGGAGGGGGTGTACCATTCCCGGGCGTACTGCAATACCAGGTCGATGCATGGAGTGGATGGAGCAAGCTCCTATTCCATCTCCCTGCTCCAAAAATCCATTTAATATATTGTCCTCAGATAGAGGATGTATCAGATACTGAACTGATAAGAAAAGATACTACACTTGATCTTAGCCAAAAGGCCAAGCAGCAATAGCACATGTTTTTATTATGCTAATCATCTGTAATCTGTGTAAGATTCACTTTAGCATGCTAAAAGGCCCAGGCCTATGTGCTGTCTTTCCTCCTTCAGATCTGATGAGGTGATTTTGCAAACTGGGCAACTAATTTAGCATGCAGACCCAGCTGCAAACAACATAGTAAAAGGCAGAAAGGATTCCACCTTAAAGATAAGATTGCATTTTAACACCCAGGAAGTTTAAGAAGATTCTTAACTTACTCTTTAGCAAACAGACAATAACTCAGCCCACCTTGGGGGCTGGGCAGGCAGTCAGTTTGACATGCTCCCAGACCAAGACGCCGGTATCCCAGGGAGAAATCAGAGCAGGAAATTCCTTATGTTAAGTTAGTTCTAAATATTCAGGGACAACTTAACAAGTCCACACCCCTAAGCCTTTTTTCACGTTCCCAAAAATCCTTAACTGCCTATAAAACCCCTAGACAACGCATCATTACAGACTCTCTTGTCCCCTCCTGGCATGAGCCAAGAGCCCTGTCTTCTCACTTTATCTCTAAATAAAAGCGTCTATATTGCTCTCCTACATTAAGTGTTTGCAAAGTTCATTATTGGCTCTATGAACAAGAACCCCGGCATCACTTGTACTGCTGTTTTTCTAAAAGAAGTGTTAAGAGGTGTTGAGTGTTAATCTACTAATTTCCTTATATACCTGCCTGGCTCCAGCTGGATTAGCAGCCCCTGTGCCATTTAGTTTTGTCCTTGTATAGATGCAAGTTTTCCCTGTGTAATTAAACAAAATCCCTCCCAAAAGAAACGAATATTTATTTCCCAGGCTGCAATGTAAGTACAGTGTGGTTTAACAGTGAATCACGTTGTTGTTACTCAAGATGTCATAATTTGCAACTTCGAGCAAGTTTCCCAGGGGACAAGTGTGAAAGAATAAGAGCAAGGGACCTGCAATCTCACCTTCACTGAGAGCAGGCTGAGTGTGCAGGAGGAGTGATCCATGACTGGCCTGCAGAGTACAGAGGATGGAAGAGGGTTTTCATTGATCTTCTCAGCAGGTCTCCTTGTTATCAATGCCCCAGCCCCAGGATTAGAACTCTCTAAAGTAATGGCTCAGAATGTGCTAAACTGAGAGTGACATCAGCCTTTGTTTTACAAAGTCTACAGTCAGGGCTGGGTGTGCAGATTTGGTAATTTGGACTCCAGCCCACAGAGTCAGGCTGGACAGCAATTATTTAAAGCATCTCTTAAGACAGATGTTTCGTACAATGTGAGAAGTGATTTTTAGTCATTTTACAGCTGAGGAAGCAAAATTAAGTTATTTGCCTCAAATAGCTAGGACAAGGCAGAGGTGGGGATCACACCCTGGTGTGTCTCTATAGAGAATCCAATCCCTTTTCACTACAATACGGTGCCTGCCAGAACCTGGGAATTTTACAATGAGAACAATATCCTTCGATGTTCTTTTAGTAACTGCATCATAGATCTGACCTTGAATCGTCCCAGGTAGCATGTGTGTGCGTGTGCAGAAGGGCTGCTATTTTGTGTTGTTTATTTTATTCAGTCATTCTGAAATAAACTTCTCATTCTCTAGTCTCAACAACCCACCCCACCCCAACCTTGTAGCCCATAATTCTTCAGAATTATAAAATTTGTAACCTATAACATTAAAACCTGTAACACTTAGTCTTTGAAAGCTGCATTCCCTCAGCAGGTTGACCACATAGGTGGCTTCAGGCCAAATCATTTCCAACTGTGGCCAGAGCAGCAGGAGTTGCAAAATGGCAACTAAGTCACCAGGAACTAAGTCACAGAGGTCCAGGGTTCCGGTGGCCTGTGGTCTCTCCTCACACTTGTTCTGATGGTCCTGACCCGAAGCAGACCATCTGGTTTAGCCCTATGGCTGAAGGGTTCAGCAAAGGATTTTTAATTTGAGATTTTCCTCTGAATGATGTGAGGCTTCATTCTTCAGAGAAAGGAGGTTGGTCTGTCATGAGTTAGCACTAGGCTCTGAGAAACAGTGCAAAGCTAATCCAGTCCAGTGTCAGACTTGCTCCCCAGAAGAAGAAGGTGAAGAAAGGTTTCCTGGCGCTCCCTACCTAGTTCCTTTTGAAGGTGACCAGAGAGGTCAATTCTTTAACTGTATTCTGTTGAATAGTTCCATTTACCCACTGGGTGTGGTCACCAGTAACAGTAGTATAATCTATCTTGTTCAAGAAGTGCTAAGTGACTTCTTTTGCTTGTTCTACAAGTCTATAAAGGGGACTATTGTCTCTATTTTATAGACAAGGAAACTGAGGGAACTAACATGCCTAAAATCACCTCTAAGCAGCAGAACCACAGAGCTAAACCTGCATCTGTCCAACTCCAAAGCCTGAGTTTTTGAAGACTACATTCGGATAACTGGGCAGCCAATTCAAATACTCCAACCTGTGGTCTGCTCTTTAGAACTGACTAGAGTTTAGAGCAGGAGTTGGCAAATCACAGCCTGTCTTGTGGCCCACAAAGCCTAAAATATTTACTCTTTGACCCTATACAGGAAAATTTGCTGACCTTTGGCTTAAAAAATGGTAAACCAAATCCCACTGTTCCACTCTGCTTACTGAGATCTCTGTTGTAGTTGTGACCAGAGGGTTTTATGGCTTGTTTTTGATTGATGAAAATGTTTATTATCATTGATTTCTATAAATGACTGCAAGTAATGATGGTTAAATTTGGGCAAAAAAATACTATAGAGCTATGGTTCTAAACATCCAGTTAGGGAATCACTGCAGGGTTGTTGGTTAATCAAACTCGGGGGGCGGTTACCAGTCATAAAGAATTTGGCCAATGGTTTCTGTTCCACTTAGACAAGCCTCTCTCTGTTGTTGGTGAAGGGAGATTTGAGAGGAAATCTTTCAACAGCATGCAACCAAATTAAAGACTCACTGTTTAGATGGCTGCCAGCAAGTTAAGCCAATGGAAATAGTGACAAAGAGGGTAGTAAGTAAGGCAATGAATAACTATTCATTTTATTCTTTGCTTTCAAACGTAGCAAGAGGTGTTTGGTAATCTTCACGTAAAACAGACATCTGAGTCATCCCAGCACCAGGGACTTCTCATGAGTCATACAACACATGCTGGTCCAGAATCCAATCTTTCCACTAGCTCAAGAACATGCCAAGAATTTTACCAATACTAAGTCACCACATTACCTTGTTTGAATCCAAAAATCAGTGGATCTTTATGATCTGACTCCCCCTAATGCTCAAATGTACTACACGTATCTATTGGGTGGAGTCCCCTTCAAAGCTGCAGAAGGGCTAGAGGAAAGAGCTTCAAACTCCCAAACTGCCACAGTTCGCGATGCAAACTTGTGATGTACCATCTCCTATCTAAGCCTCAGATTCACCTGTAAAACAAGGTATTTGAACTGGATACCTCTACAGTGCTTTCTAGCTCTATGAGTATACAGAGTGGAAACTCCACTAACAGTGTAAAGCAATTCTGGAATACATTGTTGACATATCACTCATATTTCATTATATCTCATCATCTAATTAGTGTTATTATATTTTCATCAGGGCATTATTGTTACTCTTTTCTTACAGCTAAATAATAATAGCTAGCATTTGTTAAGTACTTTGATGAGGTCTCTGGAGTTGGTGGGAGAAGATTCTACACTCTTCATGTGCTTCTGTCTTTAGAACAGGGGTCAGCAAACTACATGCATGGACCAAATCCAGCCCACTGCCTGTTTTTGTAAATAAAGTTTTATTAGAACACAGCCAGGCCCATTGTTTATGTATTATCTATCCTTGCTTTTGTACTACAAGGGCAGAGTTGAGTAGCAGCAGAAACCCTAAAATATTTATTATTTGACCCTTAATAGAAAACACTTGCTGACCTCTCTCATTTAGCCCCTACACTACCAATCTGCTGCACTTGCCTACCTAGTATCTACTTACTATTCTTTGGTTCTAACCTCTTGACTTTCCCGAAGGCACCTCTCCTCCCCCATTTCTGACCCTGTGGTTTGGGTGGAGCTGACCCACTGCCCATCTCAGGCCTGGCAAATCAGGATATTTCATCTCTATGACCGCAAAGATTCAGGGGTAAGAATGTGAGATTTAGTCCTAAGACTCTTTGCTGGAAATAGTAACAGAGAAACTCTTTACTTACCTTTCTGAGCTACTAGAATGCAATTTCAGAGTTGCCACAAGCCAATACATTCTCTTGTTAATTTAAAGCACAATAAGGTAGGCTTCTATCACTTGCAACTAAAACAAAACAATCCTTTGAAGTAGACATAATTATTTTCCCCACTAAGATTTACCTGCCCAAAATTACACAGCTAGCGAGTGGCAGAGGCCAGGACCCAGGTCTACACTGCGATCTACAAGACGAGAAAACCAGTGTCTAAGCTCCCCAGAAGTTCTGGTTAAGATAGGGATAGAACCAACAGGTTATTTTTCTGTCTTTGAATAGAGAACCTTCCAAACCACATCTCTGTTCTCTGGAGGGTGGTTGTTTGGGGATCCCCCTGTTTTCTGCTTGTGACTACCCCATTGACAAGGCCCGACAGAGCACTGGCTTCTCAGTAATTTGGAGGCAGTTATAATAAAAAGGTGGTGTCATAGCCATTTCTCAGGCCTTCATTCTTACCAAAATTAAATGAGAAAAACAATGCTGGAAGAACCCTGACCTCCTTCTGCTGGCGCACCCAGCTATCCAGCAAACATGTGGAACAGGCAGTCCGGATACAGGGAGCATAATGCAGGTCAGGGCCCTTCTGCAGCGAGGGGTGAGACAGGGCAGCCCTTGCATGAAATCTCATCTAACTGGAACTATCCATTCCATATGGCATTGGAGGGAAACAGCACGTGCCTCCCCAAAATATGCCTCTTTGATATGAGCTGAAGGCAATTAGGAATCAGCAGAGCTTCTTACCTTCCCTTACCTGCCTAAAAGAATTTAGAAAGGGAGCCTGTACCAGGAAGAGAGCTTTACCAGAGATAACTTTTTTTAATCTGAGAGCCTTATCTGCATGGCAGGGTAAACATTTATCTATCAGACATTTGCTCTTAGCATCTGCCTGTGAGTTACCTTTGTCTGTCCCAGACCCTATCCCTTTCCTTAGTTCAGGATGGATGTAAGTCTCAATTGCCTGGCAGGCTTTGAGGGGCTCTATGTCCATATGTAGTTAAATTTGCTTTTCTCCTATTGATCTTTTTTATTATAGGGTTATCTTAACCAAGAACCTAGAAGGGTAGAGGGAAAATTATTTTTCTTTCCTATAGCATCTTATATTCTGCTTTGAAGAGAAGGACAGACTCCAGGAGAACTAAAATGCAGTGTGTGGAAACGCAATCTCTCTGGGAGTGCTTTGATTGGTGTGTGGCTCAAATCTATACCTTCAGCAGCTGGAGGACTTCATAATGGGGACTGGACCACAGACAGGCAGCCTGGGGGACACACGAGCCCCTCTGTGTCTTGTGGGGGGTACTGGTCCCAACACACCAAACTAAGATAAGATAATGAATTAGAGGATTTCAAATGATTTTCACCCACAAGAGTTAAGTATAAGTTAGAAGGGAAGGATGGATGGATGGATGATTGGATAGATAGACAGACAGATAGATAGATAGATAGATAGATAGATAGATAGATAGATAGATAGATAGATAGATAGATAGATAGATGATAGATAGATAGATAGATAGATAGATAGATAGATAGATAGATAGATAGATAGATAAACAGAGACAAAAACATATAGACTTTTGATTGTACATACAAAGACTAAAACTATTATTTTGGGGAAGCTCACAGGACACTGTTAACAGCGGTGGCCTCTGAGGAGAAGAATGAGTACGTGGGCATCTCAGGCAAAAGGGAGCTTCAATGATCATTACATTCTCTTAGCACAGTTTGAATGTTTTGCCATGTGTGTGTTTTACTTTTTTCAATGTAAGGATTAAAAATAAGAGGGAATTAAGAAAAATATATTTAACATAAACCCCTCTTGGTTTTATCTTCCCAATGTCCCTAAAAGCTAAATGACCAGAGCCCCATTTCCTCGGGCTTCCTGGCTAAGTGTTTTTCTTGGAGGCTTTGTTCTATCGGCCATTGCAGGCATTCACCCTGACATGGGCACTGCTCACAGGTCACCTCCCTGAGCAGAGAAGAACCAATGGGACTCAGCTCATGCCAGGCAGACATATTATATGGGACCTTTGCTTTTGGGTCTGCTCAGCAGTAAAGGAGAAAGGGTGGCATTAGGAGTCTGAAGATCCAGCCACAAAGCCTCCAGCCCATCGGGGCAGAGCCAGGGCCAGGACAGTGTTTCCCTGGTACAGAGATCAAACAGCTGGCCTCAGCTGGGCCTCCAAGGCCCTCGAAGTTCTCGAAAGGGTCTGGACACCCTATCAAGTTTACTGCAGCCAGTGGACACAGCTTAAGACTTCAAGAGAATAGGACATGAACCAGAACTGTCCAGCATGTCTGTGAATCCCTCCATGCTGCCCACCCCAGACACATACACACACAGGAACATTCCAGAGGAAGGACCTGGGTCTGGCCTTAGAGCCCAGGGCTATCACTCTCAAGCTGTACAGTCCTCAGCAGCTCAGTTTCATCCCTAAAAGCCTCAGTTTCCTTATCCAGACAAGGAAAGAGGGTTGCAGAGAAGATTAAATTAGATGCAATAATATCTGCTATGTGCCAGCCACATAATAACCATACTGTCCCTTCTTCTTCCCCACTACCTCTCGGCTATTTCAGAAATAAGGAAATGCTTTTTAAAGTATTCAGTTCAATTTCAAAAAGACAACATCAACGTCTGTCAAAATGAACTCTCAGACTTCTTTGAAGACTCTGCAGACACTCCAGTGAGACTCAGATCTCTGGACTCTTACGAACACGTTACATAAGAATCATCTTATTCTCCCAACATGCCCTCTTGGATTGTGATGTGCAGGCTAAGGTCAAAAGGAAATTATGCAAGCATAATCCTGGGAAACTGGCAGCCAGAGCAGGGACCAGTTCAAGAAGCAAACCAGCAGTATGTTACCATGGTTGTCTGAGGCCAGAAACTGCTAAATGTCATCATACACACATTGAGTACATTTAGTTGGGAGGGGGAAGGGACCACCACAATATTTTGTCAGTGGTACACCATGGGGCCAAGCAATCTGAACAGAGGCAGGGACTATAATACAGCAGGGTCTTGAAGGTTTAATTATTTCCTCCCAGGGAAGTCAGGGTAAGGGGCCAGGTGGGTGGGGGGAAGCTAGGGAATTGAGACTCAGGACAGGACATTTGACCAACAAGTATGAAACTATTTCAGTATTTTAACTACCAGCTGCATATCAGCCCTGGAAGAGAGGCATTTCTGAAAGTCTTATTAGTGAAAATGTTTGAAACCATGTCAAAAACCCACCAACATATGGAACATCACAAGTAACATACAAAAAGATTCTCAAACACCTTAGAAATCAGGGCAAAGGAAATTAAGACAATTTTTGCACATCAAATTGACAAAACTTTTAGAAAGGTTATAACATCTGTGATTAGCAAGGACATGGAAAATTTAACATGGAAGCCTAGATTGATAAGGCAGGGGTGGAGGGAGGGTGGATTTGATAGTTTCTATCAAAATTCAAAGTATGCAATGATCTTTGACCCTCCAAATATTTTTCTTACTCTGTCCTACAGAAACATGTGCATACACAAAGATGTGTAGTCTTTGCAGAATTGTTTGTAATAGTAAAAACTGAAATGTAACCTAAATTCCATCAATAAAAGGGAAGGCTGAATAAATTCTGGTACATTTTGATGCAGTGAAAGATTATGTCCTTGTCAAAAAGAATGATGTAAACCTCTATATGAACAGACAGAAAAATGTCCAACATATAGATATCTAAAAATTATGTATGTTCATGTATGATTATAATGCAAGGAGAGAAATTCTGGAAGGATGAGCAAAAGACAGTTGGCAGGGGTTACTTCCTGGAATGGAAGAGGGTTTTAGAGGCGGTGTGTCAGGGAGTTCTTTATGTTTGTGTACGTTTTTTTTTTTAAATTAGGTTTTGACTTTTAAAATAATGCTGTGTTCATGCATCATGCTGTATAATTAATGTTTCTTTTGAGAAGCTGTGAGTCAGTCACCTAAAATATTTGCAAGAGGGCAGTATTCTTTTTAATGGAGGAAAACATCATTAGCTTTTTAAAAGACAAGGCTCAAAAGATGTCATTTGGAAAGGAGGTTGCCAGGGAGGTAAAGCAGTCTGTGTGCTCAATTTGCTTTAAGGCTCACCTGACGCAGGGAGTGACAAAAGACAACCTGTCCAAAATGGTTCTGAGATTTACGCTCAAGAAACAAAGCAAATAACCTGTCCAGGGCTAATTTCTCTCCAAAGAAACCTACCTTCCAGAAGAGTGAGGTAGTTTTTATTCTCTCCCTTAAAATTATAGGAAAATGAAGGATCTCTTTTCCAAGTCTTAATTCTGCTTTTTCTTAATCAGAAACAGAGGCAGTTACAACCCTTTCACACAGAAGTTCATTAATCAGAAAATGCTAGCCCTAAGCTGGTCCTGGTCACTTACATTCAACCCCAGGACATCTTCTCTAGAATGTAATAATAATGATTTCAGGGTGGTAGTGCAGTTTGCAAATGGGACTTCCATCACTGCCCTGTGCTGACACAATCATGAGGCCTCAGATAAGTCACCAAAGCCTTGTGGACATGTTAGTAGTGTCCACACTCCATCTTCATATGGGGATACCCCATAATCTGTGCACCAAGATAATAACAATTAATCATAATATATGAGCAACAGGATCTGATCCCTTCAATTTTTGCACACACACACAGATGTGGTGCATTCAAAAGATTGATAAAATTAATGATAGATGGACCAACACTAGGAAATCCCTAGAAAGCTTCTGTTTAAACATCTAATTTAGGGCCCATGTGATCATTTCACAGCTGATGAAATGTTTGGGACCAAAGGTACATGGCTGAGAAGTGGCTCCACTGAGAACTCAACCCCTTGTGTCCTATCATTAAAATATATTTTTTTACATCTGATATCCAAATATAATGAAAGTTATTTTTTCATTCATTCATCCATTCAGTAGATAGTTACTGAGCATCTACTCTAGACATGGTACTGTTCTCCATGCTACAGATAAAGCTATGGCTTACAGATACAATAGTGGCTTACATACTAAAGGAGGGAGAAAATAAGTAATTAATATCATAAGGTCATAAGTACTGTATGAAGCAATGCAATGACAAGTGGGAGAGAGAGTGATAGGGTTCTATTGTATATAAAGTAGTCAAGAGGATGACTTTTAATCAGTGACTTGAAGAAAGTAACAGTGACCCTGTGAGATCTTGGGGAAAAGTATTCTGAGAGATGGAAGAGCAAATGCTAAGACTGGGAAGCAAGAGCAAGCTGGTGAATTCTAGCAATAGCAAGGAGGATCTCCTCCTCACAGGCACAGAGGCAAGAGTCTGAGTACATGCCTGACAGGATTAAAGGACTCCCCCTTGAAAGTGCACACACAGAAACACTTTCCTTTCAGCTTCAGACTCCTGAAGCCCTTTATCCATGGCCCCTGGTTAAGAACCTCTGTTCTACTCCACTGAAGATTATTGCTTCAAACATAGCCCATGCCTCTAAAAGGCTGAGTTCTGCCTGCCACCACTCGTGGGATAGAGGAGAGACAAAGAGGAGGCCACATCCTGTTTTCAGACAATCTGCTGGTTCTGAATTTCCAAAGGAATGAGGAACCCTCCCTGAGTTTGAGGGAAGGAGAAATTACCCTGGGACAATGAAGAGCCCGAGGGTCCTGGGACCTGCTCCCTGCCCCTCTCTGTCTGGGGAAGGCTATCTTGAGACCTGAGCACCCTGATCGGATGGGATCCCACTGCACCCCGAGTGGAAGTGACCTAGAGGCACTTTCAGCCACCACAGATAGTAAGAAAATTGAACAATTCAATTAAGGCTTAGCGGCTGTTTCCGACAGAAAGCGGTATCTGACAATTATTTTTGGTTCGTCTTTAAACTGAGTTTTGAATGCCCTAAGAGTAAAAGATTAATAGTAGTAATTTTAAAAGGCAATAAATAGGCCAATTAAAGTAGTGTGGTAAAACCAAGCAACCCATTCATGACGCTTACTTCTGTTTCCGTGCCAGTTTCTCTCAGGTCCCCACAGGACTGTCAGTGTTAAGACCATCACACCTAATGATTCTTGTTAAATACCAGGGGTCCAATTACTGCTGGACCATAAAACACTCCATAAAGCATATGGACTTTGCTCCTGCATTTGCAGATGCAGTCTTGCCCTCTCTCCCTTCTCCCCTCGGGAGGCAGACCACCTTCCTGCTCTTGGTGCTCTCTGCCCAGTCCTCAGTAACCCAGCCTCTCCAGCGACCGCACAGCCAGGTGATCCCATCTCCTCTACGGAGGAACCACTGGGTGATTTCATTCCCTGGTCGCTGTGCAAGACTCTTGGGGCACCAGTCATGACACCATCCAGGAAGGCTGGAGCCTCCGCTCTGAGACTGTTGGGACTCTGAGAGACCAACCAGGACAGGCAAAGGGGAGGGTATGATGTTGATCTCACACCAACGCACCAAGAAACACACACAGGAGGCAGGGGCAGGGCATGCGAGGGTAACTATGGTCCCCCTACCCACCAAACTCCTTCCTTGTCTCAAAAAAAAAAAAAGAAGAAAGAATTTTATTGTATGCTTTGCTTTTCAGATTCTATAAATAACATGCACTTTGCTTACAGGGAGCTATTTTTAAAACGTTAAAATCACCAGTGAATCTCGTTGCCAGAAAAGTCTGAGTTGATGTTGGACCAAGTAATGTTTTAAGTGCTTTACACTCATTTAAACTCTTTTACTCATTTAAACCTCACAACCTCACAATAGGGGTAACATAATTTTAAGATCCATTTTTCAGATGAGAAATTCAAGGCACAGGGAAACTAAGTCACTTACTCAGGTCTCATGGTTATTAGGCAGAGGAGCTGGACTTCAAACCCAGACCCATGTTGTTAACGCATTTTCACGATGACTGCTGTCCATTTGAGGCATCCATTTCCACCCAGCTCCTGCTGCTCTGGGTTCTAGCTTAGAGCAGGGCCATCCTCCCTGCTGAGCCTCTGTGGATATTCTTTCTGCCAGCTTTCCACTCCTTTGTGAGCTCCCCTGAGGACCACATGCTCACCACAGTCAACTGTTAACCAGACAGGGAAAGAAGCCACTTCCCAGCCCACTCAGGAGCATCAATTACAGGCAGCGAACTGTGGGAATACAGTGGCTGGGACGCAGCCCTTGACCATATGGGGGTTTGTTTGGTCTAAGGGCAGAGACATGTGATATAAACATGAGCAACAACAGAACTGGACTCCCTGAAGGCAGGTTTATGTCACATCCACTGGGGACTCACAGGAGGTGTTTAATAGCTGTTCAGTGACTAAAAACATAAGATAGTGAAGCAGCCCATGGCACGTGTTCTCTTCTGAAATCATAAAGAAGTCAGAAATGACTTTTCAGGTGAAGCAACAGTTCAGCTGAGACTCAGAGGCTGGGTAAGACCTGACAAAGCAGAGACGAGGGGCAGGGGACGTGCTGAGGCAGGGGCCAGGCCTCCCCGTGGTGCACTCCGCAGGACCTGGCCCCAGGCTAGAAGATGACCACAGGCTGGCAGGAGAAGCTCTGCAGGCAAGGAGTAGGAACCACAGAGGACTGCGGAAGACACGTGGGCTCAGATCCTACAGGCGCTCTGTGCCAAAGGAAGGACTTCAGACTTGGGAAAAGCACTTATCTGAAGATAACAATTTGAGAGACAGCTACTTCAATTAGCTCTTCAGCTGAGAGAACAGGCATGAAAAATACCTTAAGAAGGATGAGAGTTAGAATTCTGCAAAATAGCTACTTCTGTGCAAAAAGAGGAGGAAGAGGAATCCTCAGAAACTCAAGCAGAAAGGAGCCATGAGAGCAGGAGAGGCATGAAGGTGTCACAAAGAGCAAAGTTAAGGGTCCTCCCCATGGCGGTGTTACTTTTCAGTAATTCTGTTAAGGGTTTTCTAGTTTGCCCCGGACATTGTAATGTGAGACACTAGCTCTTGTGAGCCTCCTTCCCTCCATCTCAGGGGCCTTTAGACCACTTAAAGAGAGGAATGGATTACAAGCTGATTTCATTCCACGGGCAAAGTCCAATCCAGTAGTGGCAGCTGCATGGAGCAATGAGTTGAGAAGGATTCTGAAGTTAAATCCAGACTCAAAGTGAATGAGTTCTGTGACTATTTAGTAATATCTGCCAATGGACACAAAATTGAGGGGTGACCACACATGTGTCCCTATTTGTCATCTTTGCCTTCAATCATTTTCATTCATTGTTTCCTGCAGAAAGGGGCTCACTTAGTGCAAAGGTTGTCATATTTATCTTTGTGTCAGGCCATGTGTCAGGTTGACACTGGGGAAATAGAAATCACCATACTCAGCAAATGTTTATTAAGGGAGTGATCAAACTCATTTGTTCCTAAGAAAACGAAGACAGAGAAGTTGGGCACTGTGAGCTTTAGGAAGGCAGGAGCAGTAGAAAGGGCCTCTCCATCTGAAGCCAGTTTTCCATTCTGACCTTGTCTGAGGCCAGGACTGTGCCCACCTGGGTTGAGCTTAGGCAGTTCTTGTTCAGAGAAAGTACCCAGCCCACAGACAGCCGCCAGGCCTTGCCCTTCAGGAGGCATTGTTACTAACACAGCTAATGAATTCTGGAATTGGTAAGTAGTCTTACCAGGGGCAGACCTGTCAACCCAGGCTGCCCAGTCATTTTGGGGCATCTGCTCTATAAAAAGAGATACAGTTGAAAAAACAGAGGCATCCCTGGTGTGGCCTCCCCTGGAGTTGGTGGAAGAACCATCTAGAATTGGGTTTGACCAATGGACACTCATTTTTTAGGGTTTCCCCTCTAGTGTTTATTGATGAACAAACCTGATCTTCCCCTTTGCTGCCCCTCAACTCTCAGCAGCATGTCTTCATGTAGTGGATACTCAGTAAATAAGAGAGAAACATTGTATCTGGAGAACTCCCAAGCAGGTGGGCAGGAAGGCACACAGGCGAGAAGCTGTAGGCCAAGAGGTAAAGAACGCCCGAAAAGGGGAGAAGAGGAAGCTCCTGGCAAGGGCCAAAGGAACCAGCGCAGACACACACTAGCGCTACAGAGGGGCATGAAGACAAAGAGACCGATGAGGAGCTGGGGACAGAGTCACAGGACAAGGGTGTGTGCTGAGTTTGAAAAACAGTAGGTATGCTTTCTACAGGGAGAGAGAGGGGGAGAAGAAATACCAGTCAGAGGAAATGGGGAACAAAGCTTGGTGGCAGGAAGGGAAAGGCAAAGGCTTGGAACACATATGGGAGGTGAGTGTGGGGGCAGCGGGAGCAAGGAAGGACTGGAGGGTCTTGCAGGAGCCTCAGCATCCCAGGTATGGGGCCTGAGTCAAGGTGTGGACTATGCAGTTGAAGATAAAGATTAAAAACCAAGGCCACATTAACAGGAAGAATTAGGAAGGAATCAAAGATGCAAAGGGAATCAAAGGCTAATAGGCTCCCTGGAACAAGAAATACAAGAAAATTATACATTAAGTGGCAATTTTCCATGAGTACTTAGAAATTTGGATTCTTTATGTGGCTGGCAGACCACCAAACCTTGTCCACAAATGCCAACGGTCTGGAAATCAAACATTCATAAGGCTTTTTTCTTATGGAATCTGTGAGCTATCACCCTCATCTCAGTTCCTCTTCCTCCCTTCCCTTTGTGGGAAAATAAAGAGGGAGAAAGGCCTTTCCCTTTTATATTTTTAGTGCCCTTTGCTCCACACAGCTACTCAGGGACCTGAGAGGGTCCTAGTCTCTGCAGTAGTGAAGAAAAGTATCTACTGTGCTTACTCCTCCCAAAACATTTGCACTTTTAAGGAAGCCTGACCCAGATGCTTAGATTTCCAGGATATTCACCCACAGGTTCCTATTTGCTGCATGCCTGGAAGGGGATAGAGGAGGTAACACACAGTCCTTGGCCTCGGGGGGGTTTACAATAGAGTAGCTGAAAAGGCCAATCTAGTCTTTTGCAGTAGGGAGCGGAAGTCCCATATAGTTAGAGATGGGATGGTTACAAACTTGGGCTCTAGAGCCAGAGAGACCTGGGTACAAGGCCCAGTCCTATCACTTACCAGCTACACAACTTGGGGTGAGTTTCTTAATATCTCTGAACATCAGATTTTCTCCTCTATGAAATGAAAGCCCTGAATGGGATCCAACATATGAAGGGCTCTGTACAACACCTGGCACTGGTAGATACTCAACACTTTAGTGCCAAGATGTTCCAGGAAATACTGGAGGCTCACTACTAATTTTTAGGAAATACAGACTGAATCAAATGATAAAAGGACATCTCCCAGACCCTAGAGGCTGAGCAAACCTTGAGCTCTCATAACCTCTTCTTATTCTAGGTGCTTATTTACAGATGAAGAAACCAAGAGACTCTCTCCTTCTGTGTTGTTTTATCTTACAGGAGGTGTGGGTGGAAGATAGTATCGACAGTCATTGAGCATTGGCAGGGAGCCCAGCACAGTGCTAGGCACAGTACAAATGTCTACCCCAGATTAAGAGAGGAGGTAAAGAGAGACTGAGGGCATGAGACCAGCCTAAGGTCCTGGAGCTGGTACAGAGCTGGCACTCAAACCACCTCAGCTGCCTGCCAGCTCCTCACTTGAGCTAGGCCTGAACCCCAGGTGCCTGGACATCCTTCCACAAATGTACGCCAACATAAGATTTTATCCCAGTTTGTGTTTTAGAATTCTAAAAAAGCCTGGCCAAAGCCACAGACCTTTTGATGATTTATTCTAATCCTCTCGGCTGCCCTGTCAGGCTTGGCTGGGGTTGGAGTCTCTCTCTGGTCTGGACCCAGAGCTTGGGGTGTGTGACCTCCCAGCAGGCATGGAATTATCCTCAACTTAGGGCCTGGGAAATGTAATAGAAGGAGTCTAAAGAGTCCATTCTTTGGACCACCCTAAACCTTGAATCAAGCACCTCTCTGGGAGCATACTCTAAAGCCCACCAACATTTGTATTTCCTTTTAGAGATTGTCTATTTTCACTTTAGAGTGAACCCATCTACCCACTCCCCTTACGCAATGGAATCAGTCAACCCAGGCCTCATTTGAGAGATTCATCATAACATACGAATTATCACTAACATTTAGTGAGTACTTACTCTGAGTCAGGTACCATCCTCCAACAACCCAATGAAAGACATGTTATCATTAGTTCCACTTTTTAGATGGGAAAATTGAACTTTAGAGGGCTAGGTAGTCAGGTAATCAAAGTCAGGCAACTGGTTAGAGGGAGACACAGAATACAAGTCAGAAACACTCCTTAGGAGCTCATGGTCTACTCACTGTGTAACACTTTCTCCAGGAAAGCTGGGGTAGCTTCCCATTCCTTCTCTACCTCTCTGAGTGACCAGCACATCCCTGTTCTCACAAGATGGGAGATCAGTTCCTTCTAGGACTGTGGAGTCTGTCTGAACAATGCTCCAGACCAGTGCCTTGTCCTACCAACATGGACATGTATGCCAGCCATTCCACCCCATTCAACCCTGGCCACAAGGAGGTTAATGAGCTAAAAACAGTCTGGTAATATTTAATGACCTCATGAGATACACTATTCTTGTGAGTACTTTGTGTGTATTATCTTTAAAATGCAACAGAAAACTGCACATGATAGAAATTTTATAAAAATTGTACATTGCATCAAGATGGAAAAAAAAAAAAGATGGTACAAGAGGTTCCCAGTGGTTGTTTGTAACGGTAGGATAATGGGTGGTTTTTTTCCTTATTGATTTCTTCCCTTTATGTTCAAACTTCCTATGACCAACAGGAATTAACTTTTATAATAAAAAATTAAAATGTACAAAAATAAGCTGATTAGGCCCCAGAAAAGGTACCTTATTCAGAGCAAAGACAAAGAACTCCTTCATCTGTAGGTAACCTCATCGGCACATGCTCCCTCACCTTGCCGCTTACACATTGTGCCCTGGTTATGAATTTACACTTCCATCTAACACTAGTTGGTTTTCAAGGCTGTCACTGATGCTAAAGGAAGAATGTCTGTTGGGAGGGAATTACCTTAACCCGTCCAAGGCCCCTTTCCAGTCCAAGCCAGAGCCTTCTGCAGAGGGAAGGTTTAGTTACTGAAAGCTCTGTGACGCAGTCAGCCTATTTTTGGCTGGCAGGCAGGACAGGTCAGCTCTTTATCCACTCCTGCCTTGGCTGAGCCTCAGAGGTCACAGAGAGGAGGCATTTTCATCCTGTCCTGGTGCCAAGCCTGTCTTTCTACAAGCCACGTCAATGCTGCCTCCTGAGGAACCAGCCAGGTGGCAGCTTGCTTTTCTAAAGGAATGGCACAGTCTTTCTTCCTAATACTATCATGCACAGCTAGAAATGAAAAATGTCTTGGAGTGCGCCACATAGCCTGAGTGGAGAGAGCAGTTCTTTTATTCTAAAGGACCTTAATGGGCACATTTCACCAAGCAGATTAGGTGAGATGGTTGGAAGTGAGCTAATGCCGTGGCTAAACTGCACTGCAGGAGAAATAAATGGGAAGTCAGGGGATTGGGATGAGTGAGTGATCCAGGGAGGAAAAAGGAAGAGGTTGTGCAGGGACCAAGGGATTCTATTAACCGAGTGGGGAGGCCATACAATGAAATGATGGCCCATGAAGCTTGGGTAGGAGTGGCCAAGGGGCCTTAAATTATAAGAACAATAATAATAATGTTGATAGCAATGATAGTTACCATTTACAAAGCACTTAACTATAAGGCATCCTTCCAAGTACTTTAAACCTTCAACATCCTATGAAGTAGGTACTACTCTTATTCCCATTTGACAGGTGAAGAAACTGAGGCACCAAAAGTAGTTATCTGCCCAAAGTGACAAAGTAAGTGGCAGAGGTAGGTTTTGAAAATCTCAGCCTGACTTCAGAAACTTTGCTCTTAACCACTTGACTGTACTTACTTTCCCTAAGAACAGAAATGCCAAAAGTTGCATCATAATCCATTTGCTATTTTGTTCTGCAGGGCAAGCCACCCTGTTCCCTCCCTGCTCAGACCTTCAGTAATGTTTTCTGCATTTGCAGCATTGCCACTATGGAACTCTGCAGAATGGGGGGGTCAAACTCTTTCCAGGGAGGTGAAGCAGGGTGGAAAGCAGCCTGCCCGGGAGGTGATAGAGTAGAGAGCAAGAATATGACTGAGTGGGAGGTGCCTTGGAGAAATGCAACCTTCTAGGAATCCCTGGAAATGGAGGGAGATGCTCAGTGGCCCTCTGAATGTTGAGATGGGGCTTCCAGTTGATTTCATTTAAACCATCCTATACCAAGCTGGAAGATGTGTGAAATTTCCAGACTGATACTTAAAATTTGATACTTTATTTCCTTGGTTCTAAGATTTGTTTTTTGTATAATTTTAGACTTTCTGAAATTGGGATTCATATTCTATTCAACCATATTCTATGGTGTTTCTCTTTTTACTTGAAAACTATTTTGGCCTTGTTTGTGCAGCTTACCACCAAGGGTGCTTTAGAATTGAGGAAAAGCAGCTGTTGAGGACCTTCTGATAGAAGCACATGAAGCTGCACCGACCCTCTCGTTCACTTGTCTCTTTACCATTAAGGTTTCCGCTACTCCCGCCATGCACACAGATGCACAGAAGCCATGCCCCCACTTCTCCCTCACCTAAAATACTCCTGCTCATCCTGCTCATCTTGGCTCAAACATGCTTCTTCCAGGAAGCCTCCCTGACCTAACAGATCACAGTTAACTCCCCTCTTGGCTGTGTGATGGGCTAATGTTCACTGTCCCCCACTATCCTGCACAATATCTATCAGGGCAGGATTGGGCCCTTTTTTTCCTTCATGTTAAATCACCAGCTAAGAGCACAATAAGAATTTCAATAACCTTTTGCTCATGAACAAATCTGAGTCTCTAACACAGAGCTAGAACACAAATGATTGATTCCCATCTCAGATGATGAAAGTTCCTTTCAATAATTCTTAGCAAACATCACCAACAAGGGTGGACTTGAGTGGTGGTATTAATTAGATGTAGTAATTCTGGAAATAGGCAACAAGTATTACAAATCTGTTTATATTCATGGACCTGGATAACCCCATTTTGGGAATATGGGGCATGGAACAATCTCCAAGAAAAATGAATTCAGTTCAGACAGAGATGGTCATATGTAGCACTATGTATAAAACAAGGAAATTGGAAACAACCCAGCTCAGTGATTGCAAAAAGGTTAAGCAAATGATGCCCAGAGATAGTATAGTATAAAACAGTTATTAAAAGATACAGTTTCTTATCCATATTCCCATATGGCAAGTTTACGAAGCTGGGCTTAAAGAAGGTCCTATATGTGGCCTGTACAATGTAAGAGTGGGCATTAGAAGAGAATTTAGAATAAGAATTTATAGTAAAATTGCTTAAATTCCTTTTCTTAAAAACAGGAGGTTGGCAGCCTTAAAAGCAGATAAAAGAACAAAAGATATGTAACATGATCTCAAATATGTATTGTCATATCTTATGACCAGAAGGAGATACATTTCATAGTGATTACCTCTGGCTCACGGAATTGCAGGTGACTTCTCTCCCTTGTTTACACTTTAAAATACTGTAACAATTCTCTGCAATAAGCATATAAAAATTTTATAATCATAACATTAATAGCCTCTTTTAAAAAATGAAACTATAAACAAATAAACTTTAAGGAATTACCTTTAAACAGTGAGGAGAAATGTGCCAAAATGTGAACAGAGTGTCGTTTATATTATTGTAAAAAAAGGAAGATCATTAAATTTTTTACAACTTTGCATTATCTACAGTGCTGACCACATACAGAAAGCCCTCACTCAAAACCCAGCTGTTCCATAGTTGGTCTATTCTTTCTGATTTCCTGAATTATTGCTACCAGCAGTTTCTGCTTCATTTGACGTATTGTTTTTCTACCATCTCTTTGGGCTTCTGAAAACAAATAACCTGAAAAAGGACAGAATATTTGAATATTGTCGCAATTCTGGTAAAACCCTAAAACTGTGCCAAAAACACAGTGAACACTCAATTAAATACATATGGAAGGACTGAATGAACACCAGCCATTTTCCTTCCACTTCTGGAGGGGAGAAAGGAGTAATTTGAAGGGGATAAATAGCAAGAGGAGCAGGTGGTCTTTATAACACCTACACTCAAATGCTACAAGAAGGAAAAGAAATGCTTGACAGGGTCCCAAAGTAGCACACTGGACACAATATCTATGTATTGAGCAATGTCAGCAAATATCTTCCCAGCATGAAAACCAAGCCTGCCAGCTTTGCCACTACACCATCACCAACACTTTAGTTTTAGAATCTTTGGACACAGGAGCTTTTGCAACAGAATTTACTGGCTGACAATACAGTCTTAATGAAGTCATTCATATACAAGCAGAAATACAGTTATCACACAATGACCGAGCTGGGATTCATGGATTTTTATCTGGACCAAAGTCTTCAGCAGTGATTGCTGAAGACACTAACATTAGAACCTCTCGAAGGAGTCTGGGTTGAATGCAGAAGACATACTCATTAAGGAGGATGGCTCATTTTCCTGGGTGCTTAAGTTCTTCAAGGTGCAATTACAGATGATGATTTTGTTACAAGGCATGGCTTTTCCAACCATCATCAAACAATCTCACTGATGTGTGGCTTAAGCAGTTATTTCAAGGGTGGAAATTCTATATGGAAAGATAGGAATACCATTTATTCATTCATTGATTCATTCAACACATATTCATTGAGAACCATACCACGTGCCTGGTTCATCGTTAAGCACTGGGGTGCAGAAACCCACCCCACACATTTATTCACCATCTGGAGATGTTTCAGTGCCATCTGTTTTTCTGGTAAACAGATTATACTTCCCAATTTTCCCTCCTTCTTTCTCTGAGCCTTCATGTTGCTAGGGGAAGACTTGGTTCACAGGAAGAAGCTCACATCACCCCATCCCCTGGGCAATCCAAGGTTTTTTGTTTTGTTTTGTTTTGTTTTGTTTCGTTTCTGCCAAATACCAAAATAGGCTCCAATGAGTGTTTTAGAATAACCTATTGTTCCACCTTTTCATTTCTCCTCTTTCTCCAGAAATATAAAGGAAATATAAAGTGATTCTTCCTTCTCAGCACCCCTCACAGCCCATCCCCACCCCACCCTAAATTTCTGACCTGACCCTCCTCCGTTTGCAGGAGCGGCTGGTCACGGAAGGCTGGGATGAGTCTTGTCTTCCATTACGGTCCTGTGTCCCTTGGAGGAAAATCTGTCAGGTGTTTTAAAGTTTACCTAGCCAGTGTTCTGATGTCAGAGAAGTCATAACAAGCTGTCCTATTGACTGTTGTCATTTGGCTGGAGAACTCAAGGTCCCGAAGTGTTTGTTTGAGCATTGTGTAATTATGGGAATTAAAGACCTCATCTTAGGCCATTTGATGTCCCATTCCTCTCCTGAAGCAAGAACCGTGGCTGTTTCCTTCCCAGGTGTTGCAGATTTCCACCAGGTTTTGCCAGCAGACGGCTGTGTGCCTGGAGCCACTCTGTCAGAAGACGATCCTCCCCGGGCATTTACCTTCATTCCTCTCTCACCATTCTTACACACCCGTGATCATTAACCAGTTTCATCCCTGGCAGCCTGAACTCTGACTTTTCACCCAGAGTCATCAAAGTATTAACAATTTAACTTCTAATTCCCAATGTAAATGAAAGAGACCCTCCCCTTTTAAGGTCAGGAGATGTCCTAGGCTTCCAACCTTTCCTCTCTGCTTAAATTCTAAATGTTCTATAGCTTACTATATATGTGGATTTTGTTGAGAGAACCTCTGTGTGTTTTCACAGAGGTCTCTCAATTTAATTATATGTAAAATCTTATTTAATTAAATGTAAAATGAAAGGTAAGCTTATTTTCTTGAAACAGATTTGAACACTAGTCCCACTGTCACCTTCAATGGCTTCCAGGGATAATAGCACCAGTTCTCAAAATGTGTCCCTTGAAACACACCCAAAATGTTCCTGGATATTAAGGTTAAGTAGCCAAATAAGATTGGAAGAGTTGCTCACCCTTGAGGTTCACAATGTGTATCAGTGTGTTAAAGGCTCTGAGACATTCAGCAGGAAAGAAATGTGTTCAACCAAGCCATACCCAAGGTTATTGGAACACAGAATAAGTTCTACTTTCAGTTGGTTTTATTTTTCTTACATAAGAACTACAGACATATTATAGATTTAGTGATCCAAGTACACTCTGAGAGGCAGTGGTCTGCCATATAAAGACCAAGAGGGCCCTAAACCTATGCTACCTAGTTGGACTTATTTTTGAGGTCGGGAGGAATAATAAAAGGCTTCTGATCAGAAGATGAGTAGGATTCAGGCTGCCTTGAATTATTAATCTGACCAAAGTTTAATACAGAGAATGAACCTCAGCAGCAGAAGGGAAGGGGCCAGCAAGGTGTCTGGGTCATCAGCCACCCCAAGACTCAAGATGTTCTGCAGGTGACCTGATGTAGCGCTCCCCCTTCCCCACCCCAATAGGCCCTTTGGAGGATCCCTGCATCCCAAAGTCTTGATCCACTAGACACACCCCTCACCATATTTGCAGCTTTTTCACAAGCTGGACCTACTGTGAGCCATTTCAACCCCAATCTGAAATTTTCCCAGGAGCTATTGCATCTGGGAAAGGATTGTATTTTATTTGGTTCCTAATTACAGTCATAGATAAGTGCCCAGTATGCAGTGGACATATTTTGGTGTGCCACCTAAGATTTCAATCCTACTTTCCCCACTCAGGAGCTGTGTGATATTGGACAGATAACTTAACAACTCTGAACCTCAAATACATCATTCACAAAGAGGGATGATAATAAGAATATCTCACTGGATTATTGTGAAAGTTAAATCAATCAATATTTAAGTACCTAGACCATAGCATGCAACACATGTAACTATTATTATTATCATCATTGTTTGTTCCACATATACTTTGAGCAATTTTGCTACTGAGAGTTGCCACTAGGATCCATGGCAAATCCACAGCAAACTGGATTTTCAGACCCAAGATCTCCTTCGCAGCTTGACTACATTCAAGCTCTTCTAGTTGCCACATCTACCTTCCCCTTTGGTAACATATACCAACTTAGAATAGTGATGCTAGCTAACTTGTACTGAGGACTTACTATGTGCCAGGCCCATTCTAAGTGCTTTACACGTGTTTGACTTGTTTAAGTCTTTCAAAACCTTACGAGGTTGGCACTACTACTAGTTCCATTTATAGAACATGAGAAGGCACAGAGAGGTTAGGTACCTGGGTCAAGGTCACACAGTAACTCAACAGGAGAGCTGGGATTCAAACCCTCAATTTGGACTCCTGAGCCCATGCTTATGGCCACTACACTACCCTCCCTGCCCCTGGAGGGGTTTGGTGTCTCTTTAGAAATGGGGTGGCATGAGACAGGAATATATCTGAAATGATGGGAAGTAGAGGAGGCAGGGGTGGGCACAAGTGAGGCATGGAGAGTAAAACCATCTTTTGGGTGTCATGTAGAGAAAACAACCAGCTAATCAATTAGTCAGGCACAGTCTGAGCAGTAATCACATTCTGCCCCAGAATGTTCTGGGGTTGGCTGCTCCAGACCCATGGATGTCTGAGTAGGAGGCAGACAGCAGGCTACTACTGCCTGGCAGCAAGGAAAGGGGCCCAGCCAGAACCTGGAACATAGCTAATAGAGCAAAGCTGCTACAGAAGCCTCCTTTCCTGGGCTGCCAAAGGTTTTTGTCATTTATAAAAGAGGGAATCATCAGGGGGTTTCAAAACCATTGGGATAGAGAACCAGAGGGTGCCTCAAGATCCCTCCAAGATAAGGGAATTCTAGGCTGCCAGGTCCCCCTAGGACATCTCCAACAGATCTGGCTCTATCTCAAAATGACAAACAGAACTAACAGCATGCTCATGAGCCAGGCACTTGAAGCTGAACTCTTTCAGGAACCCTCTGCATGGAATTCTGATTATCTCCACCTTCCTGATGAGGCATAGAGAAGGAAAGCAGTTTGCCCCAGGACATGTGACTTGCAAGGACTAGAACCAGGGTCTGAGCCAAAGATGGGAGAAACTCCCATCCACCATAGCCTGGGCACTAGGCAGGTGGTGTTGGGACAGGAGTGTCCACACCTGACCATTCACTGATTCCTCCTTGTTGGAGCCGCTACGAAGGGCCCTGGACACATTGCTGCGCGTGGCAGGCCATGTCCACACCCTCAATGAGTAATATTTTCTATTCTTGCAAAGAGAAGCCATCAAAGATGAGAGCTTAGCAAATGACAGGGACACAGATGGAAAGAGGGCACCCTCAGAAGCTGGAATGGGAGCACCTGCATGTTTCTCCTTGCCACACCCCACAAGCGGAGGCCAGAGTGAAAGCAGTTCAGTTCTTGGAACAGCTTCTGCTCTAAAACCAAGAACACCATATGTGTCCTTGACACAAAAAGACAGAAGACAAAGTCCCCACTGTCCTGGCACTGGTGTCCAAGAGGCTGCCAAACACACGCTCAGCATTTTCTCAGGAGCCTGGGGTGGGACGTGGGTGGGGGCTTGGTAAGAGTGAAGCAACTGAAAGTTTCCCTTCGTGTTGTTCCCACAGACATTTCTGGAAGGGGTCAGTTCTGGGTGATCCATCATTTACCCAAGCAGACTCACACTGAGAAGCCAGTTCAGGTCCTGTGGTTAAAAATAAATCTCTGCTCACCCATCTTCTTATTAATATTCTATAAGTGTATTAAAGGACCTTCAGCTAATAGTGAGAAAATGTACCCAAGAGTTGCTACACTGGCTGTAAATAATTTGGTGTGAGTAACTCTGTAAGTAAGCCCTTGATTTTCTTTTCAAAAATTTATAGGGTAACATTAAGTGCTAAACAATCCACCCAAGTGGCGCCCTGCTTGGACAGTCTGCTGGCATTTGAGCTCCACCCACTAAGTGCACATACTACTCTGCCTTAGTTTCTTGATAGGTAAAATGGATCTGATCACAGTACCTACCTTACTCATAGCTTAATATGCACATATCCTTAGGATGGTGCCCAGAGCATAACATGCATTCGATACAAGTTAGTTATCACTATGCAAATTCAATCCAGTTTATGATATTTATGGTAATGATTAACTGTCATTTATTCCTCTTACTATGTGCCAGCCACAGGGCTGAGAGCTTATAGGCATAGCATGATTTAGTCCTTAAGACCACCCATAAAAGTGGCTATTACACTTGTTTCATAGACAAGAAAACAGAGAGTCAGAGAAGTCCACACCTCGTGGATGGCAGAGCAGGGCTGAAACCCACATCCATGTAAACTCACAGCCAATGTTATGCAACCTTACGGTCTGGCAAGAGCAAGACTATGAAGCTGGCAGGAAAGAAAACCTGAGGGTCCCTGTTTAACAGGTGAGGAAGATGAGGCAGAGAGGTTCAGGGATGAAAACACATCCAGTTTTTTTTTTTTCTCTCAATACTATGCTATAAATTTCAAAGAGGCTGGGACAGGAAATGAGATACTGATGGAGACCCCAGAAACAACTGGCCTTCTCTCTCAACCGAATAATAAAGCAGAGGCATTTCTAGTCCCTGTGAGAGTGGGCGGTCTCCATGCCATTTTTGTACCTCCTCTATGAGCCCCAAAGCCCTTGGCCATATTCCTCACACATGACTGAGCTCAGGGTAAAACTGATCTAACTTCAGTCCTGCAATCTGGCCTTTCTGAGTGTGAGAAAGCTCTGAGGTCATTTCCAACATCAGCTGTTATAGCATTCCTGAGTCTCCACAATCATCAGGGGTTATATTCAACATGTGGCGATCCCTCATCTGAAAAACTCCTCCTCATCTCTTCATCCTTGAAACATTATTCAATTATCTCTGCTCCTGTACAGCCTTCCCTGACCATCCCCACCTCTCAACAGAACTGATGTTCCTCCCTCCTGAACTATGTCTGTTTCCTTGACATGTTTCAAATGTTGCAACACAGGATCCTCCATAAAGCTATGAGCAACTCATCCAGGCACCTAGTTTATTTCAGTTCTTTGGGAATCAGCAATACATGTATGATATGCATCAGTGGTTCTCCATAGGGGCAATAGTTTGCTCCCTAAGGGACAGCTGGCAACATCTACAGACATTTCAGGTTGTCTCAGCTGGAGGTGGGGAGATGCTACTGGCATCTTGTGGGTAGAGGCCAGAGATGCTGCTAAGCACCCCGCAGTGCACAGGGACAGCCACCCCCTTAGCAAAGAATTAGCCAGCCTTGAATGTCAATGATGCCGAGGTCCAGACACCTACCTGGTAGCTCCAATCAAGCATCACCCACATGGCTGACTTAAGGGTTTACTGCACTTTATACAGGGCTCAGGGTCTACAGCAAATTGTATTTTGGCCCCCAGTTATTTGTGGCACCTCTGTGGGAGGATTATACTGCCCCATCCCTGAAGACAAGATGTGCCTGGCGTCTGGCTTTGGCCAGTGGAATGAGAGCTTGTCGTGGATGCTCTTGCTGCACCACCGCTCTTATTCACCTTCTCCCTCTAGCGCACACCAGCCAACTTCCAACTGTCCGAGTTTGAATCGCTTTGCCGGAGGGCTTTCTCAAAAGCTGGAAGGCTACTCTGCCCCCAGAAGTGCTGGGCAATTGAAACCCCCCAGGAGTAGCCCTCAGCCAATGACTATATGTGTAAATATACCATCTCCCTTGTTCCTTGAAAGGATAATGCTGAGCATCTGATTTGTCAGGTCTCTGAGATTTCCCCATGACAAACTGTCTACAATGGTAGTGCGCTTAATAACCTTCTCTCTCTTGGCCTCTTCCACTTTCCCTCTCCCTACTGGTATTTCCTGAAACTCCCAAATAAACTTGTGCTGGAATCCTTGTTCTGGAATCTGCTTCTAGGGACCCAAACTGACACAGAGTAGAAGTAACTTATGTCATTTCCCAGCAGAAGCATCAAGAACTTGCACGTGGCTCTGTCATTGCTGTTTTTCCCTCTGCTATAAGGTGACCTAAGAGGGCTGCTCCTCCAGCCTGAGTTCCACATGAAGGAAACATGGAGGACACCTGCAACTGGTCTGCAACCAACATGTAACAGAAACAAAGAACATGCTTTCATGGTTGTAAGCCATGGGGACTTGGGGGTTGTTGTTACTGAAGCATAACCTGGTGAAAGCTGACTAATACAGGGCTTATTAGTCCTACAGGGACCATTCTTACTGACTCTATTACAGAAGACCTGGGCTACCTTCCTCCGAAACGATACTTGTTGAAGGGCAAAGCCATAGAGCACAGCCTTGTCAGGTCCTTGCAGCTGAGGTTCACTTCTCTCCCTCTGCGCAGTTTTCCTGTAAGTCACGGGTGCCTTGCACAGTGCTGGGAACCAGTGAGCACCTAAGCTGGCAGACTGAACCAGAGCTGTCTGTGGTTTACCACAGGCCACTTCAGACCTGTTGGGTGAAAAGAGCCCAAAGATGAAGATCTTGGCCTGAAAATGGATAAAAGCATTAGTCCCACTGCAGCTAGGTGGTCTTGGGAAATCCCTTCCCCCAGCCAGAGCCTCCCATTTCTGACACAGAATCTGACCCTGAAATCTAAGTTCCATCCCTGGTACTCAGCTTGCATGGTTCAAGGAAGACAAAAACAAGCTTCACCTTCTCCATCCCCTCCTTTATCTAGCAGCCTTCAGAACCAGCTAAATTCAGGTCCCAAATCTCAAGGTAAAGACTGTCTCATCCAATTTACAAATGGCTCATTTCTCTCCTTTTCCCCTATTAACAGATTGAGACATGGTTGCAGTCTCCCTTCCCTCTGCCCTTGACATTTACTGAGTATGAACCACACTGTCCCCATCAGCTACCCATCCAGGCCCATACAGGACTAGCGTCCGTCTTCTGAGAGCTGATGATCATAGTTGATGGTGGGAGGTGTGTGGTGAGGCAGGGGCTGGTGTAGGATGGTGTGGCAGAAACTCATACACACAATTAATGCTAATGAAGATCAGAATATGGCAAGTATCCCTAGCCAGTGAAGTAAGGACCAATCCACCAAAAATAAGGTAGTGAACGCATCTGCTTGAGGAAATCAGCAATGGTAAGATTTTAACCTACACATAAACCTGGGTCAGGGGCAGAAAGAGGACACTTCAGGCAGAGGGAAGAGGCTTGGGCAAAAGCATGGGGGAGGAAGGTGCATGGTAGCTTCAAGCAGGCTGTCCCATAGGTAGTGTCAGCCATGTAACTGCTAACTCTTACTCTTGCACTGAAACCGTGGGCTGGGCACAGAGCTTAACAGAGAGCATCTGATTCCCTCTGCACAATACCTTATGTGGAAATACTATGGTACTAGTCCTGTTTTTTAGATGAGAAAATTGAGGTTTGACCTTGCTCAAGGTCAAGGAAGTAATAGCTCTAAGACCTGAGTCTCAGTCTGCATGATTCCAGAGCTCATGCTCTTCACACTGTGCTAGGGCAGGTGATGAGGGAGGGATGGGCACAGAACAGCCCACTGCCTCTTCCTACTCACCTGTGACGGTGGTCCACCTGTAGTTCATGCCAGGCTATACTTAAGAAACAAGTCAAGACTTTCTTTTGAAATGACTGCCTGAGTTACTTCAGCTTTCAAGTGAACAAGGATAATGCTGGCTTGGGGATACCTATGCCCCACCAGCCAAGAGAGAAGCACACTGGATTCCTGACACTCAGCAGCCTGATGGATGGGATTTATGGGGTGGAAGAGAAGCCCAAAGAATGAAACGTGTTACAAGGTATTTCTGTGGTTTAGGGAGAGGTAGAGGGACTCTCCCACGTAGAGCAAAGAGCAAAGAGATGCTCAGCAGGAGAATTAGTGCAATGGAGAGAAAGGTGGGATCTCTTTCTGCTCCAGCTCAGTGGCTGCCTCACTAGCAGCAGATGGCTTAGGGGAGAAATGCACAGGCAGGAAGAGTACCCAGGGCAGAGTCTCCAGTCCCAGAAAATAGGTGACTAGCTAGAACTTCCATCACCTCCCAGGCCAAGAAAAGGATGAGCTGGAACATGGAATATGTGAAACTCTTCCCTTCCTGTTCAATAAATCAGTGAGGATGCAGAGAACCCAAAGCAGTGGCACTGCCCTCTCCCTTCAGCAGGGTGAGTTTTGAGCTCTTTTGAGGTGATGGAACGAGTTGACTCTGGTCCTGCACCTGTAAGCCTGGTGGCTACCCTCAGTGGGGAGTCCCTTGCTTTATCATCCTGAGCAATTTACCACCCCCGGCTTAACACGGACACTTCCAATACACATCCCATTTCCTTGCTTCCTTATTTTCATTTGCCTCCTGTTTATGGCCTCCCCTCACCACCTGGATATGGCACTAACTCGGCCATAATTCATATTTGCTCCCTCCCTGTTGACCTGAACATGTATCTGCTGTGGTCCAGCGGGGCCCTCAGAATATCACCTCTCTGTTACCAGTGGATTGGTCTCACTTCCTTGCTGGTCCTCATATGATTTTGGTGGCCAATGGCTGCTGAGCTAGAGTCTACATCTGTAGAGCAAAGTAAAGCTGACTGGGCCCCTGAAGCTGAATTTGACCCTGTGACCTTAGTATCACCAGGTGAGGGAATTTTCCTTAGTAACATAGGTGAGGGAATATGCCAATGATACCTCAGAATCTTAGCAAAGGAAAACTCTATGACCTCCTTTAATGTCTTCAGGAGAAGACAACATTTGCAATGATGGTCAAGGCATCACTTTTATAGTTTTCATTCTTTACTGAACAGTCAGAAATGCAACTAGCTGAATGAATGTGCTTGACTTCTTGTTAATGAAAGGGTACTCACACAGCCATCATCTGGGAGACAAAAAGGCAGTCTCAGATTCCACTCTGATCTATGGAATGAGAAAATGTATTTCTAACAGAACCTTTACATGATCCTTAAACACATCAAAATTTAAGAAGCACTATTCTATCTGATCTTGAATCTCCCATGACTGGGCTACAGGTTTAAAATGTATCTTAATATGAAAAAACAAAAACAAAACAAAACAGCAGCAGCCTGAGAGCTACAAAGCCCCTAATCCTCTTGGAAGTTTGTGGAGGAGTCTGAGGGTCTGGGGCACAATCTGGTTATCCCTCAGCCCTTGGTGCCTTTACCACTGTCTGCAGCTCCCAGGGGTGGGCATCGTGCAGGAGGGGAGAGGGGTGAGCAAAGAGGCAGCTTGGAGAGGAAGCGGAGAAGGAATGGAAAGGGAAGAGAAGGAAGTGTGCCTGGTCAAGAGTAATGACAAGGCTGTCCCCTGGTCATCCATCCTGCTAGGCAGCCACGCCTGCTCCCTCTGCCTTTTCTCTTAGAAGTGGATGAAGCTTTCATCCACTTCCAGCTGAACCTAGAATCTCATTGCTTCATACAGGACCCACCAACAGCTCACACCCCCAGCTGCCGCCTGCCCCGTTACTGGCCACTCATGATCTCAGCACGTGTGTGAATCCCATCTCCCCTGCCTCAGTGGTTCTGAGCCCAGGCATGGGGCCCACGTTTAATCCCCCTGAGCTAGATGATAAACTTCTCTACTTTTTTAGTATCTCCCAAGTACATACACCATCCATCCGGCTCGGCCCCAGTGCCTCCCAGACTTAGAGCACGGTTAGAAATTCCGGCCTCAGTGCTGCCCAGGACCCACCAAAGCAGCTCCTGAGCTGTGTCTGGGGCATGGAGAAGGCTCGTCTCTGAGATGGTGACTGGAACAAAGCCTGGGGGAACACCAGGGACCTCCAGTCACAGAGGGAGGAAAAGGGCTTTCTGGGACCAAGGAACAAAATGCTGGCTGCTTCCTGCTCCTTGTCCCTCCTCAGCTGACCTTTTGCACTCCCTTCTCCCTGCACACCTGCTCTCAGGCCTCAGGGCCCACGGCCAAGCTGCTGTTTCCATAACAGGGTTGAGCCCCTTCATGAGTTGGGCAGACCCAACAGGGACGCCGGTCACGAGAACCTGCCCCAGACTCCCACACAACAGATCCCAGGGACCAAGCATGGGGACAGGGAGCAGCTAGTTCTGGGCAGGCAGGAGGCCAGGCTGCAGGTGCAGGAAAGAAACCAAAAGCAAGGGCCAGAGAAGCAGAACCAAAGGTCAGAGGTGCAGGGTGCCATTAAAGAGAAAAGGAGTGAAGACACCAGAAATGGAGGAGCTCAGACACAGAGGGCTGTGGCTGCGCTGTATCAAAGTGAAGAGCTGTGGGTGACCCCCTCTGCTGTCTGGGGGTTGTAGGGTAATGCAGCATGGGCAGAGGTATACTAGTCTGGGAACTGGGCAAGGTGTCCGTAGCCCAAGGTACAAAATGCCGGGTCAATGATTGACAAACCCTAGAAGCTGCATCCCAGAATCAGTACACCATGAGCCAGAGGAAACAGAAATCAGATCATGAGATTAATAGCAGCTAAAGTTTACTGAACATTAACTCCAAGTCAGGCACTTTGCTAAGTGCTTTATACAGATGATCTGATTTAACCTTCACAGAAACCCTCTGAGACCCCATGGCAAAGAACATCATGAATAAGAACATGGGCTACAAAACTAGGGTTTGAATTCTGACTCCTCTGTATCTTAGTTAGCTCTGTGATCTTGAGCAAGTTCCTGAAACTCTCTGTTTCCCAGTTTCCTTATCTGTAAAATGGGAGCATGTTAGTAGTTACACAGTTGTGATGAGGATTAAATAAAACAATAGAGGTAACATTTAAAGTGGTATCTTACAGAGAATAAAGCCTCAACCAATTTATCATAATTATGACTATTATTACCCCCTTTTAGAGACAAAGAAATGAAGGCACAGGGATCTAAGAATCTGAAGTAATGGGGGCTGGGAATCAAACCCAGCCAGGATTTCTGGAGTTGAGTGTGTAACCATAATGCCACGCTGCCTTTCATCAATTCAGAGGAAGAAGGGGGCCAAGGTCAGAGGCGCAAAAGAATGCAGACCAAAAAGAATGGAAACACAGAGCAGAGAAGGGGAGCCTGGAGACTGAACTTCCATGTGGTCCTGGCAGCCAACATTCAATCCTCCGGTTGCAATAGGTTTTCTAAGGGGACAAGAGGACCAGGCCCAAAAGCCAGGTCAGAAACCAAGCCTGAACTTGCAAATGTCATTTCTAAGACGAGACACCAGGCTATCACTAGGCCTGAGCTTCATGGGGGAGGGTTGCAGAGGGTGCAGCAATGGTAACCACTACAACATACTGAGCAATCACCAGAGCAGGGCACTCTTCAAGATGCTTTGTGGCTTAACTCACTTCATCTTCACCACAACCTTAAGAGTCTGTATATATTATCCCCATTTTGTAGACAAAGACATTAAAGCACAGAGAGGTCAAGTAATGTTCACAAGGTCACACAGAAGGTAAATCACAGAGCCAGGAACAAAACTCAGGCTCTGTGCCTCCTGAGACCACACTCTTAGCATCTTAAGCTTGAGGATCTATAACGTTCAGCCAGGCCAGCCTCAGAAATGAAGAGATAACTTATTAGGCCCTGAAACATCCGTTTGTCACTAGATCCCTGGCCTGGGCAATAAAGTGAATGGAGAGGAACCAACTAAAAAGCTAGAAATGGAGAAAAAAATATCAGATTATGCCAAACTGAGAGGCATCCCACAAAATAATTGTTACTTCAAAAGTAAAGGTCATGAAACCCAAGGGAAGATTGAGAAACTTCCATAGAGGGAAGGAGCCAGGACAGCTCAGTGCCATGTGGGATCCTGGATTGGATCAGACCCCAGAACTGAAAGAGGACCTTAGTGGAAACACGAGGGAAATCCAAATGGATCTGTGTTAACAGCCTGGAGTAAGGTTAACAGTTGCAATCAATGGTTCATAGTTACATATGATACTACTGTTCCAGGAAGCTGAGTGATGGGTGCACGGGAACTCTTGTATAATTTTTGCAGTTCTTCCTTTAAAATTATCTAAATATCTTTACCTCAGTATTGAAATACTGAAAAACTGAGAAACATGCAAGTGACAAAAGCATCAAAACCACCGACATTCTCAGTGGGTAAATAATGTGTTTATTTTTGTAATTATAATCAAATTACATCACTTCCATCTATATGAATAAGCACTCATCTTGTTTTCACATTAAATCTGTTTTAAATTGTGCGTAACAACAACAGAAAAGCTGGCAGTGCTGAGATTTAGAAACCTGGATCTTCTCAGAAGAACAGATTACTGATACACACCTCAAGATGTGAATCTGTCATCTGTCCCTCTTTGACTCACATCCTCAGTGCCGCTATTCCACAGATCTAGTCAACCCCCCCACACTGCTGGCTGCTGCCCAAGAAAAGCCTGGATCACTTGGAGGTTGAAGGGCCACTTTGTAGGTAGGGTGAGCTTCTAGAAATGCAGCAGGTGTGGTACCCATGGAGAAGTGGGCAAGCCCAGGAGACTGTGTCTTCATGAGGGTTAGGAAGCTAGCAGCCAGAGGGGTAAAGGAGAAACAGGGGCGTGGGTCCCACTAACTCTGTGCAGGGCACTGAGGTAAACGTTCTGCTTGCATTAACTCCTTTAATTAACTCTCTACAGCCCTGGGAAGAAGGAACCATTATTATCATTCCTATTTCATAGATCAAGAAATTGAAAATCAGAGAGGTTAAAAAACTTCCCAAAGGTACACAGCAAGTTAGCAGTAGCATTGGAATATAGTGTGAAAACTGTGTGTCTTGAGAGGCCATAGACATTTCTTTCTTTGTTGACTTCCTTTTCTCAACCAAAATTGGGCTATGGCTATCAAGTCATCCTCTGGTTGGTCCTCAGCTCAGACAGCAGGATGCAGAGTGAACAAGGTGGACGTCACAGAGCTCACACTACATACCAGATGTTCTACATCCATCATTCCATCTGATCATTACAAAAAGCAAGTGACTGTCAACTCCATATTCAAATGAAGCAACTGAGTCTCTGAAAGGTTAAGAAACCAGACAACAAAGTGGCTGCACCAGAATTGAAGATCTTCCTAATAGCCAAAGCCCATGCTCTCCCCCTTCATCCTATTTCCAAGGAAGGCTCACAACGTTAAGGAAAAAAACCCATCAAGCAAGTAGGAACAAATGAGCCTCCTCTCAACAACCCCGGAAATGCAGCCCTCAGAGACAAGCCTGAGTAGGAACACTCACGCAGACTTTGCCATTCCCAGCTGATGCTGCCCATCCTGTTGATCAAATCCAGATAATGCAGCTCCTAAACAACTAGAATCGTTTTTGTTTGTTTTGTTGGTTTGTTTTACCTATTTTCATTTGTTTTGGGCTTATATCAACTATTTTAGATACCATGACCAATAGAAAATTTCAAACACCCCTCTCCTTCATTTCCATGTGGATTTCTCTTTAAGAAATGCAGATTCATAGTCCATTTCACTAAACAGGCATTTCTAGAAGAGAATACTTACTTACACATGGTAAATGGAACTAGCATGGCACTTAAAGTTCCTTTAGTGACTTCCACCAGAACCACAGAGCCACACTGAACCAGAAAAGCTCCCCTAAATCCAAACCCAGTCCATTGGTTTCACACTTGGAAATATAATCAGCAATACCATTGCCTCCCAGCCCAAAAGCAAAATGACAGTTTAGGATTCCACATTCTGAAAGGAAAAGCAATATGCAAATGTAGGAAAGGACAGAATCCCCAGATCCTAAAGTTACCCAGGCTCAAGTAAAAGTTACCCTATGCCTTCACATAGCATCGCTTCAGGGACTGATTATTCTGAAGCCTTGTTTGGGTAATGATAAACTCAGGGACCCTGCCTTCTGGGAAGGGAGCAATCTCAGAGCAGCTAACAGCTGCATATTATACATCTTCCACCAAAGGCAGAGAAAAGGCCTAAAAAGAATCTTAATGCTGGCTGATCTGAAGCAATTTAAAATTGTCACAAACCTGGGCTGATTTTTTAAAATCTTCATCTCTGAAGAGCTCACCCTTTCTATTCACATCAGCAATTTGTGTCTTTATGAGCAACTCTATAAAGACCAATGCCCTTCTTTTTCATGAAATTTAACTGCTCAGCATAAGAACTCTTCCAAAATGTGTTGGAACTGAGAAGGGCCAGAAGAGCAAAAATAGCTCCTTGCCTGTAACTGAATGTTTCAGTTGGATTGGTAAATGGTGTGCTTCGAACTTACTGCTCACAAAACCAACAAGAATGTAAAAGAAAAGATTGTGTCCAAATAAACATATAACCCTTGGTTCTCTTCAATTAAACTATTAAAAGTCAAGTCTGTACAGATGCAGTGAAAAGTTGGCAATTATCTGGCCATCTTGGAAAGGGTAATTTGGTTAATTTTAGCTCTGGAAGGAGAAGAAGAAGATGGAATGATAAATCTGAAATCCCATCGCCTGTGGATTATATGCATTAAAACCTGTGACACACACAACAGTGTCTGGCATGCAGGTAGTGCTACAGATGTGTTAGCTTTTGCTGCTGCTATTATTGTTACTAATATTGTTATTAGGCTGCCCAGATCCAGGAGGCTATTCAAATCCTTCACTACATTTAGTCAATTCAATTGAAATAAGTAATGCAGGTTGTTTTTTCTTAAGAAAGCTAACTTGACATCCTGGGTGAGCAAACTCCCACCCACAAACAGCAAGGCACCCCTGCCTCTGACATCTTACTAGGGAGAGACCACCTAGCAATTTGGGAGTTTAAAAGCCTTTACTTAAGGCTTGAGAAGATGCCAAGGACTTTCCATGAGAACCAGCCTAGAGAGAGACATTTGATCGCATTTTCCAATGAGAAGCATATGTCCAGAGTACATAAACTTCCTCCACTCACGTATGGATGGAAACAATGCTAAGAACATTCTGTCCCAAGAACTTACTCGTGCTTATGCTACAAGTCTTAACTTTTTAATTTAAATCCCAGAATCCTGCCATACACCAGATGAAAGTTTGGATGAGACCAACTCAAATGTTGCTCTGAAAACAACTTCTGGGCAATCTATTAATCACGTGGCAATTCCCAACAGCTAAAACAAATGTTTGACGTAGACCAGGAATCCACAGAGTTGGGTAAGAGGTGTGTTGTTCTCTCCTCCCTGTGATCATCACCGGTGACATCTAAGAGAGGGCAATTAAGCACCAACAGCAAAAGCCTTTACTTGCATGTTTATACTGTGCTCAGGTTCATTATCTTGTTAAGGGGACATTTGATTCTTCCAGGCAAGCTCTAAAGGTCAGATCTGTAGTGAATTACATCTTTTCATAACCCACCTGATCTTATCATTTAATCTGTTGGCCAGGTTTCAAAAAACCAAGTGCTCACTGGTTTGATAAGACAACCAGACAGGCAGGTTCCCACACTGTCGATTAAGGACATGTGATACCAACACCCTTAGCAACTCAGTGCCATAAAATGGAACACACGCCTCCATAAAAATTAGAGAACCTCAGTTCCCTGGATGTTTTGACTCCACAGAATTCCTAAAAATTAGAGAACCTCAGTTCCCTGGATGTTTTGACTCCACAGAATTCCACAGGAAGGGAAGCGGTTTTTGCTTTGCCTTCAAAAAATAAGCCAGGCTGTGGCCCTGGTCATCTGTGAGCACTAACCTTCTCCGAATATGGTCCTTGGGCCTCTTCATGGATACATAGGTGAGAGTTACTCTAGGTGATCCCTTGTTAAAGAGTTTTATTTTAAATCCCAGCTACTCTCTGCTGCTCCCTGGACTGCCTTGATCTCTTGACACATCTTAGTTCAGGTCTACGGCAGGCTGCAAAATGACAGTGTGAGCAAGTTGAGTGTTTGTTTCTTTCCCTTTCTTCCAGTCAATTCTGTTCCATCAAAACCCCCCTTTTTTTTCTCCTCTGCATAAGCAGTGGTATAGGTGGGCCAAAAATAAAAATAAAAAACAGAATAGAGCTGTGTGAGCCAATGGCTCTCTGTATCGCGACAGTACTACACCAGTTTAGAGAGCCGGGTCGTCCAGCGCCTGCGCACGTAGAGCTCACTGCTTGTTTTGAGGGCCTCTGGGTATTTTTAGACTCTTTAGGGAGAAGTTAAGCTGCACAGAGTGGCTGTTATGCTACTAATGACACCCTGAGCTTAAAGAAGCAGGATTCACAGCAACTGCTGAAGTTTCAGGTGATAGAAAGCAACACTTGACTTAAAAATAGCACATAGATGGGGTGGAGGTGGAAAGAGAAGAAAACCATCCTTTAAGTGTGGCTTACTTAATTACCGGACTCGGGGCTGAGTCACCTGCTTCTGAGATGTTTATGGGTTTGCAGTAGCCATATTTCCTTCCTTCCTCTCCTCTCCTCTCCTCTCCTCTCCTCTCCTCCCCTCCCCTCCCCTCTCCTCTCCTTTTCCTTTCTTTTTGTCTTCCCAGTATCTCTTTGGGGAGCCCGCCTTTCCACCTGCTCCACAGCAGTGAACGCAGTGATCCAGACCTGGCCAGCCAGAGAACCCTTTCCTGCTGGGCTGACTGGGTTCGGAAGTGACTGAAGTCCAGCTGATGAGATCCTTCCCTGGGCCTTTCCCTGAAGCCGCAGAAAAGAAACACTTGTAATTGTCAGATCACTAACTGTGAGGGTGCTGTAAGCCTTGAGCTGCCAGAAGCCATCATTGCCTGAAATGAAGACGGCTGGGAAAGCCCAGCCAAACAGAGGGAAACAGGGTCTCTGGGAAAGCATCTGGGCCCTTGGGCCTACTCTGGCTGAATCCCTAGACATCCCAGTGGCCTTAGCCAATAGACTGCCCCCCTTCTTTCCTTCGAGTTGGGGTTCTACCAAGAGCACCCAAAAGCACCTACATGCAGGGCTATCTCTAAATGTAAATTTTTCAAAACACCAGAGGAATGGAGAAGGACAAGCCATAAGCCTACCCACTCAGGATACCCTCTTGCAGAGGATACAGCCCCCCAGCAAAAGCCCACAAACTGCCCTCATTTACCTCACAAAGCAGACAAGCAATTCCAAGCTGATCCTACCTTGTACTTAGCAAAACAAACTGTACCATGTATTTCTCATAGATGTCACCCTGCACCCTTTCATTTGATGCCTTCCCAGAAAAGCAGCACTTCCCCTATGGTTTTCGTGTTCCACAGCAATGTGTGAGCCCTGACCTCTTACCGCATGTTCCCTTGCCGGGCCGGGCTAGTGCTGATGAAGCAGTAATCATATATTGTCCTGCCCAAAGCAGCCGGCAAACAGCCATTATACTGTCACTTACACAATCTGGTTAAATTCTCACAACGACTTTTTTGAAGCAGTTACTGTAATATGCCCATTTTACAGATGAAGATCCTGAGGCTCAGAAAGAATGTGTGTGAGATCACACAGCAAGTAAGAAGACGGGACTCAAACTCAACTCCATGTAGCTACAAAGCCTGTGTTCAACCACTATGGATGGCACCCTTTCTACAGAATCACCCACTGCTTGGCAGACTGTCACTCGTCATCTATCTCACATGGTGTTTTCCCTGCTGGCTTTGTCAGTCCCTCTACCTTCCCACTGCCACAGAATTCCTGTTAAACCTGTTTTGTGACTTCCTGATCCTCTTGTGTTTGCCTCTCCATGGTCCCACTGGCTGACTCTTTAAGGAGTGAGAAGGGGCAGCCAGATCTGCTAGATCTTGGTTTAGCTAACCCTTGGTAGAATCTTGAGTCCATTTTTCAGGGAGAAGCTCCCCTATATTTCCAAAAGGAACAAATCAGAAGTTTCAACATTTCTCCTAAAAAGTAGGTGACTGATTCAGACCATGACTCCAGACACTTAGTTATCACTCTTTCCAGCTCTCCAGGAATGACAAGACCTAAAACGGTTCTTTTGAACCTGATTCTGAAGTCTGATTCTGCTTTCCTCACCTAAACACCACAAAAGTTAAAAGCCTACAACCACCTAAGGAAAATATTAAACATATATGAAAAAAAATGTATATACAAAGACACGCATGACAGTGTGGTTCATGGCAGTTAAATGTTAGAAGTAACCTAAATGTCCAAAAAGAAGGGATTAGTTAATTGTATGGATAAAAATAATTTTTAAAAATGCAAACAAATTATGTCATTAGTTATGTTGAAGAATATGGTGATTGGGAAAGCCTGACATAAACTTCAATGAAAAATGCAGACTTTAAAATGTATATTTTACAAAAATAACAAACAGATTTAAAGAGCATAAACTAAAATGATAACAGTACTGGGATTTGGGTAATTGAAGCTTTTGTTTTGTTTCATTTGCCTTGTGCCTTTTTTTGGTTGAAAGATATTTTGCTATTTGTTTTGTGTTGAGCAACATTATTTTTCTAAAGGTTGTTACAAAAAAAAAAAGCCTTAAGCAAAAGGCTGCAAGGATTATGGAGATGAAGATATTACGGTGGTTATCAGAGAACAGGGAAGGACAAGCAGAACATGTCAGGGAGGGAGCCCAGATTCTGGAGTCAACTGCCTAGGTTTGGTTTCAGGCTCTGCTACTCACTCACTATGTAACTGAGCGAGTCACCCAACTTCTCTGCACCTCAGTTTCCCTGTCTAGAAAACAGGGATGATAATAACAGTCCTTAGCTGCTGGAGTTGTTTGGAAGATCACATGAGCTAACATATATAAACTATTTAAAACAATGCCTGGCATAGAGGATGTTCTGGATACATGGTTGCTATCATTACAGTATACACCACTCAAGAGTAAGCACCCTACCATATTCATCTCTATTTCCAGGACCTACCATAGGGCTGGATCTACAGTGGGTGCTTCATTTATGGCTGTTTAATGAGTCTCTTGACGGTGACAGTCTCGGTGCAGTACAGTTTTCCCAGCTGAATTCTAGAGGGCAGTGCTAACATTATGAGGAGGCGCCACCTGATGCCATCTCACTCATGACCTGTATTATATGACACGTCCCTTGCAGACCCAGTCCATGGAGCCTCTTCATGCTGAAGGGACAGCAATTGTTCCAGTGCCATGTTTGGAGCAATGACAGTTAACAGAATAGAGGGGGCAGTTGAGAAACTGTATTGCACAACCCAGTAAAGTTTAGCGATGACCTGCCAACTCCTTCCACTGTCCTAGTCATGACTTTTTGGATTGCTTCAAAGAGAAATGTCCTTAGACAAAACAAAAGGGGAGAATGTAATATAGTTAGGTAGGTATAGATACCTGTGGAATCCAAGAGCAAGAAACAAATGATAATAGAAGCTCTCTTATCAAATGCAATTTGGACCTGTGGATGGATGATTGATCAGTTGGAGCCAGGAATCATTTTTTTGAAATGATATTGTAATAGTATAAATATTTTAACTGAAAATATATAAAAACATTCATTTGGCAAACTCTGGATGACCTCAGATCCCATATGGAGTATGGAAGATGACTGTTCTCATCCATAAGGCTTGTTCCTAGTTTTTCTGAATTCTGATCTCATCCTTAGAATCCCGTGAGTTTTAGAAAAGTAATGTACAGATAATTGAACATGACCTTCTTCCTTCTTGAATAAACAAGACCAACCCAGATACCACCTGCACAGCATATGGCCATAATTCAAAATGACAAGTCCATGTTGGATCCAAGAATTCTAAATGAGTCTTAGAAGTGTCAGCTACAGGCCCAGGGGATCAGAGAGCATGGATTAACTGCTGAAGCTTACTCACTTGCTGAGTCACCTATCCATACTTGCCTTGTTAGTACATTATCAGTGTCCCCACTTCTGAATGTTGAGAAGATTCACTAACTTTGGGTGAGGAAAATACCATTGCATAAGTTTGGCTACTTAGCAGCTTATGCAATTGGACAATTACACAAAGAACTGAGAACGTGAACCACAGAATTTGGGGGATGTAAAAGGATTTTGGAAACCCAGTCATCAACATCATATTTTACATATGAAAAAAAAAAAGGCCTAGAGAGGTGAAGGTGATGTGCCAAGGCCAGAAAGCCCACAGTTACAGAGTCTCAGAGGAATGTGGCTTCCCCACACTGCTGTGTACCCAGGAGGTAACCCCTGCCTAAGCATGGCACAAATCTGAGAGAGGTGCTTGAATTTCCCAGAAATATGTTGTTTGTACAAGGATAAACTAAAGAAATATGATAATGAAAATTTACCCACATGCTGAATGACTGACAAGATCATACTATATGTGGGCCTCAGAGTGAACTAATAAGAGGGTAAAATAGATATATCCAAAATTAAAAGCTTTCCCTCTCGCTCCTAAGTTATAACTTAGAACAGCCAGTAAATTTCTCAGCTCAAACCATCCTTGCCCTTCTCTTCATGAATTAAGGAAATGGTTAGCTTTTTCAATACACAGAAAAGGAATATCAGCTGTTGAGAGCCTATGACATGACAAGCATACCAGATTGTTTCTTATGTCATCCTCTTCACAGCCTTGCAAGGAAAATATGTCCCTTTTCTCATATGAGCAAACTGAGGCTCAGAGAAGTTAGGCAATTTCTCCAATGTCACACAGCTAGTCTGTTCAATTTGAAAGCCTACAGGATTCTGAGTGCTATACCTCCCATTCTTCTCAGACCAAAAACCATGCAGAGATACATGATTGGCAGTAAAATGATCTTTCTGGAATACATTAAAGATACACTGAGCCCTGGAAGTTATCTCAGAACACCCATTCCAAAACAAGTCAGGCCAGCTCATCTGCTTTCCTGACTTGATCTTTCCCCAGTGTGTGTTCCTTTAAAGACATAGAGTTTACTTTCATTTCTCTCTAGTTCCCTGGATTTTCCTTAGCATTTCTAAACAAATTTATACACTCTTCTAAAAATCCTGACCTTATAGCAATTTGTCTCATCAGAATTAGGAGAATTTGGAAAGTAGAGAGAAGCAAGGAGTAAAACCAGTCTTTAAATACTTTTTCTCTAGTCTTACCCATGCTCTTGGCTCAATTTCTTTCACACCAGTAGTTTTTGCTCTTCCATGGAATACCTAAATTCTTAGGCCCATCTGATCTTCTCTTATCCCTCACTCTCCTACTATATCAGAAAAGAATACGTCTAGATAGTTTCAGACATGATACCCTCAGATAGCATTCAATGAAATTCAGGGGTATTAGTGTAAACCAAAACTCAACACTGAAGAAAAGACATCAGAATGTTATTACTTGGATAGCAACTTTAAGCCTTTTCTTTTGAAAGAAAGCAGAAAAAAATAACTTTTTATTGTTGAAAATGAAAATAAAATCAGCTTTAAAAAGTTGTATGTTGAATATCATAACAGATTTTAGGAGATTTGAAGATGAGAAAAATACTGATACATAGCCGAGGGATCAACCATTTTAATAACAGTAATTCATTAAGGGCTTACTGTATGCCAGTAGCTTTGCCATACACTTTCAATGCATTTATCTGCACAACTACCCCTAAAAGATTTGGTTTTATTATTAAACCCATTTTATATATGTGGAAACTGAGGCTCAGAAAAGTTAAATTAATTGCCTTAAAATTACCCTGTCTGACAGGCACAGTCGCAGGGGGGCCATCAGGTGAGAATTTGGGGATCAACAGAGGTGAGGCTCAGAACCTCATCCCCCCTGCTTTGAGAGAAATCTTCTGCATCCGTGGATGTCTTGCTGCCCTTGTCTAGCCTGGATTAATACTTAGTCCATAGGCACACACCTGATCATCTGATCATCTACATTTGCCTTCTTACAGCACTAAACTATGTTTTCTACCTTTATCTTGCATCTACCTACCACTTCAGCATTTTATTAAAAATAAAAATAATAATAATAATAAAGGGAGAAATGTGGGATCAACATATAAATCAAGTACAAAAATCAAACGAATATTCATATTTGACCTGATTGTTTATAGGTCATAATGCGTGATAAAAACCGAAAGTTTGTGTGATGACTGCCCTTGTACTGTTCACCATGTAAGAACTTGTTCATTATGCTTCAGAAGATTGGAGACTGACGAGAATTAGGCTTGAGATGGATTAATGATTGTACATTGAGCGTTGACCCCCCTATACTGAATTTTATTGTTGTTAACAACCATTTGATCAATAAATATGAGAGATGCCCTCTCAAAAAAAAAAAAAAAAAAGATAGATATACTCTCCAAAAAAAAAAAAAAAAATTACCCTGTCTGAGAAGCTTATCCATGGCTAACATACAGTGCTTCGTATTTTTAAATAAAAATGAGGGCAGCCATGTACACCTCAATGAGTCACAAATACACACTTTCTGATATTCTCATCTTCTAGAGGCTTCCCATTTATCTTGTAAAATTGGTACATGAATTTGTTCCTAGTCAAGCCATCACTGTAGATGGCCATATTAATTTGTGGGAAGGATGATCTGAGTAGTAGTGGGTCAAATATTTCTGGGAATGAAAAAAAGTGCCAGCTTAAATATCCTGCTTCTGGAAAAGTGGCTCAGAGAGGCACCCAGGTAACCCAGAATGCTGGGAACATAGGGTCTTTGGCTACTGAAGAGGATCCCATGCAAATGGCTGGCTTCCTCATGCACGGGATGAACAGACCAGCACATCCGGCTTTCCCAGTACTCTGACCGCTCTTGCTACCAGAGCCATATTACCTTTCTCTTGAGGACAATGGGTGTGTTTACTGACAATTTCCTGGACAAAATTTATTAATAATTCACTTCTGCATAACTGATAGAAGAGTGTTCAGCTTTCACAACAACTCAAAGTCCTTATTTGTTTTTTTAAAAAAGTGTCCAAAAACTGTGTCCCTTATTTCATGAATGTTGAATTCCTGACATAAATTGCATATATGTGAGAGTGAGATGTGAAGGGGTGAAGAAAAGATATCTTAAATATGCAGTAAGTCATTAAATATCAGGACAAGGGAAACAGAACGCATTTCTCGGCTTCACACTGCACCCTACTGGAAGGAGGAGGAAGTGAAAAAAACATTTCTTCCATACTCAATTCACTATATTATTATGAAAACTCAGTCATAGGAAAAATGTATATATGAAAGCATTTTTCCACACTTAAACTTTCCATTCTCTTAACATATATTCCCCCAACTAATCTTTACTATGACCATATGAGACCAAAATTATTACCCCTATTTCACAAGTGAGGAAGCTAGCTGAGTCTTGGAGACCATGGCTACATCTCACAGTTGACAAGTGGTGCAGGCAGGATTTGTACCCAAGTCAGCCTGAATGCAAAGCCTATGTTCTTTCTACACACTAATCTTGGTGGAAAAGAAGAAAACTGAATCTAATTAGGGAGTGAGATTCATCTAGAATTTATTCCAGTAAAATGGACCTTAAATATTTTTTTTCTGTAGAAGTTATTTAAAGTGTCTTTCACCACATAGCTAAGAAGAAGAAAAGAAAAAAAGTGAGTTTGATCAATTTCCTATTTTCATCTTTCATGGAATTTCAAGCCAGACACAACAACAAGCTCTTCTCCACTTCACTCCAAATAAGCTTAGACATACTTTCACAGGAAGATAACCCACCCTCTGGGTTGTCAGCTGTTTGAGCACAGAGCCTGAATCCCCACCTGCTTTTGGGTGCTCAGGAAACTCTGTGGAAGAATCAATGGAAGAAGCAAGGAGAGAATGAAAAGTTTAAAGCAATATCTCCTTAACTTTTGTTTCATATATTCAGAAGTTCCAAGCAAAAATGACTTAGGACATTTAAATCATTGGGTGAACTGACCCAGGTTACTGTTCACCTGTACAGATGGAGTCCCAGCAGGTGAGGAAGCTGTTCTCCAGTGCGATTTCCTGGATTTCCTCATTCTCACCCCAAACCGCTGCTAAGGTCTGGGGTCTGGATCAAGCATCTTACCTCTCTGGGTTTCAGATGGCTATCTGTAACGTGAGGATTTTTTGAAACTCAGTATTCAAAATTTAAAGCTTGGAATTTTGATCTGTACTTTTTAAATGGTCAGCATGACATTTAGTAACTGGTTTGGCTGGTTTTCGACATTCATTCATTTGATCAACAGATAGCTGACACAGCCTGAGTCAGGAAGAAGATAAACAGCACAGTTAACCTGATTTATAAAAACAAACAAAAAACCCTTGAATTTCATATATGAAATACTGAATTTCAAACATGTTTGACAACAACCCACAGGAAGAAATATATCTATCTTACATTTCTCATCATGACCCAGCACACACTTACATGCAAATACCCTCACTCAAGCATGCACAACACACAAATGTATACACAAAACTGTAGGAAACAACTCAAATCCTTTCTGTATGCAATATATTCTGATAGTTTTCATCCTCTTCTATTTCATTTTTTAAATTTGGCTTTTTCTAATAAATTGATTTCTTGACCCACTGGTTAAGACCTGAAACCTGAGAAGCAGCACTGTGCTGTCCAATACAGTTATCGAGCACCTTAACTGAGACTAGTATGAAACGAGAGGCGCCATAAGTTTAAAATAAATACACAGCAGGTTTTTAAAAATAATACCAAAAATAAAAGTACCTCATTAATTATTTTTCATATTGATTACATGTGGAAGCAATAGTAGTTTGGACAAATGGAAGTAAACAAAGTGTATCACTACAACTGATTTCATCTGTTTCTCTTTACTTTTTCCTCTGGCTAGGCAAAAATATATTACATATGTGGCTCACATTATATTTCTATTGGACAGCACTCAACTAGAGCAGGGTCAATAAGCTATGGGTCAAATCCATCCTGCCATCTGTTTTTGTAAATAAACTTTTATTGGAACACATCCACACTCCTTCATTTACATACTGAGTAGTTCTGACAGAGGTGTACAGTCCACGAAGCCTAAAGTATTTGCTATCTGGCCCTTTGCAGAAAAAATTTCACTAACTTCTAACAGAACTCTTACCAATCACTGTGCCAGTTTTTATATATATGATATATACAAATATATATCTCATATATACAAACTTGACCTTATACCGATGACAGCCCTGCAAGAGAAGTTTAATGCCACATTTTAGAAATGAAGCTCTGAACAATTAAGTAATTGGCCCAAGGTCACTCAGCTGGGCAGCAAGTAACAGAGCTGAGATTTGAACCCATGCCAGTCTGACAACGAGGCCTGGGTTATCTCTCTACCTAGAGTGCATTGACTGCCCCCCTCCAAACAACCCCTTCCTAGGGAGATGTGGCGTTAAATCCCATCTCTGTAGCTGGGAGAACCAAACAGACCGTCGGACTGCCAACCAGTGCCGAAGGAAATGGGGACAGGTTTGGGGAAGGTCTCTCCTCAGGGCATTTAATGATTGTAACTGCTCTTTCAGGAAAAGTGGCCTGCCTTCGATCCGCAATGCAAATAAATACTGCTCAGACCCCACTCTTGAAATAAGCAAAATGTTATCATCATTTTAAGCCTTTCTTCACTTCAATTAGGAATTTTCATTAAGACACCTTGTTTTTCATTTTCGATTCTAATGTCTTAGGGCTTTAAACCTCAGACTTGATGGTCCCAGATATCTAAACAAAGTCACTTTGAAAAAAAAAATTGTGAGGGAAAGACTGAAAAAGTTTCTGGGAAGCCTAAGTGAGAAAGCAAATAAGAAAACAGTTTACAGAGTGATCCCCTATTTTGGTGAACAAATAAAAATCACTTAGAAGGGTCCTGTTTCTTTGCGCATAAGTGCATGAGTGTGCTGAAAACTTGTCAAGGGGTGTGTGGAATCCTTTTCTGCTGATGGATAGTTCTAAATTTTTGTTACAATGATAATGTATTGCTTGTAAATGCTTTAAGCTTTAAGAAGTTACAGAAGCAAATTTTCCGTTTTGTTGTTATAGGTCACTGCCAACCGTGCATTGATCGCCACATAGGAAGGCAAAGAGAATGTGAAGTCATGCAAATACTAAGGAAATCTGGGATCTTTCAAGAAGCAGTCAGGAAACCCGGGGCCGGCCTCCCTCCGTGCTTCAGGAAAAGTGGGGCTGCAGCGCCTCCCTGCGTCCAGGGTGGTGAAGTCCTCAGCAGTGGGCGGAGGAAGCTGCCACCTCTGCTTTGGGTCAGGGCTCCGGCTGGGCAATCCCATTCTAAAGGTTAGGAATTCCCAGAGCCAAAGAGTATTTATGATTACTGAGTTTGTTATTCCTACTGTTTCTGCTTGCTAGGCCAGACATGTTAGAGATCTTGAGCTCCCAAGGCCAAACTCTCAACAGCCTACATTAAAGGCTCCCAGACTTTTCTCAGTTGGTGGAGGGGCTTGGAAAAGCCGCCTGTCAGGGGGATGCCCTGAGTCCCTCACAGCCTCTGGCCAGGCTTGGCATTCTCAGGATCTCCTTTTCTGGAACACTTGGTAGCAGTGAGGTGCACATGTGTGCTTGGAGGAGGAGGCGTAAGTGTACCATTAATACAGCTTGAAGATTTTCTAGAACTCAAAAGGCTCAGTCTTAGGTGGTCAAAGGGATATAAGCACAACTGTACTTGAATGATAACATATTTTAAAAGAGCCACATTCATTTTTGTGCATCTATTTGTTCCAGCACTATGCAAACCACAGACGACTTTCACTACAGCCCTACAAGGTAGATGCTATTATCTGTACTTTATAGTAGGGCTAGAAGAGGAACCTGAAGGAACCAGTAGCTAGTTGGTCTTAGATTCAAGCATCTCAAGTTCTTTCTTGGTGCCACGTGTCCCATACTAAGGTTTTTGTCAGGACTTGAGGACAGTAGTTAGCAGAAGACTAAGACATGTTACCTCCAGGGCCCCGAGCTGCTGTGCTCCCACGGGGCTGCCAGACGGTGGCTATATCCAAGTGACTAGCAGAAAGCCATCTTTAACACCTGGCAGGGAGCCAGCCACTTTACAGGCATCTGTTAACTCAATGAATTGTACCACATGTTACTGCAACTTAAGCTGGGGATCTGTATGAAACTCCATGGGACACCCCTGATTTCTAAAGCTGCCCCATTGGAGACAGAGGCCAGCCCAGCCCCTAATCTTGCCTCTACCCAACAGCTAATTAATACAGGAGTCCTTTCCCTGGTCACTTCAAAGTCTGATGGCTGCAAGTGACCCACTGTATCTGCAGCCTACCCTTACATTTTTTCTGCTGCCTTACTGTTCTGAGCAGAAATGGCAAAAATAATTCAAAAATTGGTGTTCATTGCTAAGCCTTTAATCAATTTAGGATTTGATCACAGAAAGAGGCATTTAAACAAAATGTAAAGGATGTTTTACATTTTTTTAAAAAGTTACCAACCACGTTTCCTCTGAGCTTTGAATATTCCCTTTAGTGATTTGTGAGCCAAAATTAACCAAATGAAAACATTTAATGAATAAAACATGCATCTTAAAATGGCTAATGGATATTAAAAAGCCATTATAAAGGTTTGTTTCCCTAAAATGCTCTGGGTTTAAAAGATGGGAGAGAATAGAGACTCCCTTTCATCCTGTGTTTCTTTCACAGTTTCCTCTTCCTCCCATGTGGCTTTATTCCCCTGGGAATAGCTAGAGGTGGTCCCACGGCCCTTGAGACGCTTTTGCAACCATGGCCGAGCACTCTCCAGTCCACTCGTGAAAGAAGACTTCTTTCAATCAAGCTCTTCCTCTCATCACAATTTGCAAGCTTCCTCCCTTTCTATCACCAACTCCTGCCCCAGCGTCTGAACAGATCCCAACCTTGACCCCAGTGTTACGGGAGACAAGTCTGTGGTCTCCTTGTGAGAAAGAATTTGAGAATGGACACAGAACCATTAAGAGTTTATTTGGAGATTCAGAGTTGAAAAGAAAGGAGACAGTGCGTGCCTGGAGATTGGGGCCCAGGCAGACCGAGAGAGGGTTGCGCCTAGAACAATAGGGAGCCTTTCTTCTATGAAGGGAGATGTATATTCACTGAGTGAGATTAGGTTTCACAGGGAACAACAGGTGGAGTCTTCCTGGAGTTCTGGGCTTGCTCCACACTCACTTCTGAGCCAAAGGATTTTTTTACTCTGGTTCCCATGGGAACTGTCATGGCTGGGGAGGTGTGATTTTTGCTATGCTAATAATGGAGAGGTGTGATTTTTAATATGATAATGCCTTTGGAGGTGAAGTTTAGGTCAATTTCTCCTCCACTTTGGAACTAGCTGGTTTGGGCTAGTGTGTTATCTATATTCTCTCTCCACATCCCACAAGAACAGCTTACACGGAATTTGTAGAATGTAAGCACGTTCGTAGCCGAAGGTGCACACTGCCCAAAAGTCCTCCTCCCGCTTCCCTGCTCCTGTCTGACTATCTACCTATTATGACACCTGGGTCTAAATTGTTTGGAAAGGTAAAGTCTGTCTTGTAGAAGGACCCTAGAACATGATCCTTCCATTCTACGGACTGCAGAGGTCTTCTGGTTTATTCATGATACTACACTGAAGGCCTGAGATCCACACTTTGTCCTCAAATACGCCCTCAGCCAGGTGTGGAAGGCCCAGAGGAACATCAGTGGGGTCTCCAAACCCTCACCTGCTGCTCAAGTGCCACATGGCTCTGCACCTCCATGGTGGGCATGCCCTTGGCTGGCGGCTGTGCAGACCAGGCAGCCTGGGCCTGCTGGAGTCAAAGGCCACTTTGTACAAATAGCTAATTTAACTCGCCTGATGAAAAATAAAAATTGCTTAACTTCAGTCAAAGGAGCATGAACTTGGTCTATAGAAAATGACTGACTGGGCAGAAAAAGTCAGAACGAGCCAAGTGGTCAGATCCCCTCTCCTCCCTGGAGAGTTCATGCCACTGCCTCACCTTCAATTCCTCTTTACCTGCTGGAAGGCCACCATCCCACCAGCAAAGAATGGGATGGAATGCCAGGAAAATTCACACCTGTGGATTCTGATCTAGTTGGTGGGAGTGATGGGAGCCAAACGTCCCCAGGGCTTGGAGAGGCTCAGTACTGCGTCCCATTTCTGCTGCATGGGTAAGCCTCTGGGCGTGATACAGAAGCTGCAGGACAGGAGAGGATGATGTGTAATAAAGCTCAAGCTGCCCTCTGTGGTGCGCAGAGGACACAGCTGCAGGAGACTTTGCCTTTGAGAAAAACAATTCTCTCTTCAGCAGGTATGGAGCAGACACTGCCCCCAGGACCACTGTCGTCCTGGGAGCCCAGGAGCCCGGTGTGGTAAGCCTGGGCCAGGGCTATGTTGCTCAGGGGACTGCAGAGACCGAGGAGGAGGTGAGCTCTCACAGGGGTCAGAGAGAGTGCCTTCCCCCACGGGGATTACTGCCCAGTTCACGAACACCCGGTAAATACTTCTGAGCTATCCTGGAGCAGGGAGGGCAGAGGAGCTCCAAGGGCAGCACCCAGTTCCCTGTGGGCAGGAGTGGGGGTTCCAAAAGGGCATGCAGCGTGCCCAGGGGGCTGAAAGGGGAGGTCCTCTGAGTTCAGACCTCAAGCCACCACCCAGAATAAATCTCTCAGGAGACTTCCTGTCAAAAGTCATGATTTTTTTCTTAAGGACTGAGAATAGTCATTTTTACACTGGTCTCTTTTAAGTCATTTTTCCCTCCTGTTATTCTCATATCTTTGATAAAGTCTCAGTACTCACACACCCTTGTATGTGAAAGGCACCAAAGCATTAAGGTGCAAGGAAGCTAAGGGAAATTTGGCTTTCCCCACCTCTCTCCACCAACTGCAGAGGAAGTAGCATCATGTCACGGGACAAAAACAGGATCAGGGACCCCAGAATAGCCAGAATCCTGGAAGTGGAGGCACAAGGTGAAGAGAAGAACACAGGTAAAGCCTAAAGGTGAACATGTTTTCTGAAGTTCACACACTGGGCCAGACGATGGAAAGCTCAGCACATGCCTGAGCCACAGTCTTTGACATTAGGAGGAGGTAACTCATTTTCTTCTTTCTCCCAATTTGCAAAACTCTCAGAGCATATTATATGATGTGATGCCTAGATTCCCGGTCCAGAAGCCAGTGGTGGGGCAAGGATCAAAACCCAGGTCTCTCCACTTGTTTTGACTATGGGACTATGTGCCTCAGGATGATGAGGGGGTGGGGCCAAATGTTCTGGAACATTGAGTACATGGCAACAATTGGAAACACCTTATTATCCTTAACATGACATAGAAGCCTATTCGGCATTCATTTCCAATGCAATTTCACATGCACTAACCACTCTCTTTCAAAGGGAATGGAACAAAAATATGGTCTGAGTTTGGCCAAGGAAATACAGCCCGAATTTTAAGTGCTACCCATGGTGAGTAGTTCAAAGGATGTGAAGCCTACAGCAACTCCCGCTGCATTAAGTAAAGCCTGCTCAAGTAGATCCGGTGTCCTCAGTTTGTCAGGTAATACAAAACATTGCCTGCCTCTCTCAGAGAGGTGATGTGAGTTACCAAATCTTAAGAGAGCTTAATAAAGGCCAAGTCCTACCCTAAGCCACAGAAGGCTTAGCTTCCTACAGCTCCATGGGGCTGTGGAATGCATAAGATGAGGAGAGAGCACCTTGCATTTTAGAGAGACCCCATTCAGAGCCTCCTGAAGGGCACAAAGAGCATCACACTAGCCTTGCAGAACCTGTGCTTGGCTGGGTCACACCTCACTGGAGGAGGAACTTCATTCAGGAGAGTTTATTTGCATTGGCCAACAAATTACTTACAAAATAAAAATTTCAGCCACAATCTCTTCCTGCCATCCGGGAAAGAGCAAACCCAACCACGCTGACCTTTAGCCATATCCTTAGTACTCCCCTCTCCTTTTCCCCCTGCTCCCTTAATCACCATTCTCCCCATGTAGACCCCTTCACCCTGAAGGAACTACTCAATTTTCCTTCAAAATAATCATACAGAAAATGTTAAGTACCCCACTGCATATAATTTTTTAGGTTTTATTTGGAAGTACAGCATTCTTTTCTATAGCACACACAGGTTCCTTTTATCCCATATAACAGCTCCTGGTAAAATTATAATGTTGATTCATGTTTTTGGCCACCTACAGTGGGATTACCAATCCAACACCCACAGAGATGCTTTCAGGTGGTTGAAGGTGTTGGAAATCTTGAGCCACCAATTGATGGAGTTGATGAGGGTAACTTCACAGAGGAAGGAAATCGCAGACCTTCTATGTTAGAGAAAAACAACATCACCTGCCCACCCCCCCCTTCCAAGGCTAACCTGCCCTCCACCACACCCCTGCCTGGTGGCCTTCTGACCCAGGTCTGAGTACCTCTTCAATCCCCTGTCTCTCTGCCAACACCTCCTGAAACAATCTGTTCTATCTGCCTTATCTTCAGACAATTTCAAAACAGATGGGTGGATAGGGAGCAGGACATTTCTTGCTTGGTGAGACCATGATATTATAAGATAGCGACATGATAAAAAATAAATATTTGGTCTTTGTCCCTGGATCTTGGAAGGTACCAGCTCCCAAAACCATAGGACTCCGCAGGGTGATAAGAGTATCTTTTGTAGGCTAATGAGGCTGGTGGCTGGGGTTTCCATCCCTTGTAGCTTCAGGATGGGGGCTGTCACCAGAAAGATCTAGGCATTATTATTAGAGGCTTGGAATGTTCAACACTATCCTTCGACTTCTGGGAAGGGGAGGAGCTGGAGTTTCAGTTAATAACCAACAGCCAGTGATTTCCTCAATCATGCCTAAGTAATGAAACCTCACAAAAACCCCTAAACAATGGCTTCAGGAGCTTCTGAAGCTCCTGGCTAGGGAACACATTAAGGTGCTAGGATGGCATTGCACCCAGTGAGGACACCATGCTGCCTCCCCCATACCCTGTTCTATGCATTTCTTCCACTTGACAGTTCCTGAATTACATCTTTTATAACAAACTGGGAAACATCAATAAATTGCTTCCCTGAGTTCTCGGTTTCATTCTAGTGAATTATCAAACCTGAGGAGGGATTGTGGAGATCCTCTGAATTTACAGCCTGTCAGAAGTACAACCTAGGCTCCCAACTGGTATCTGAAGTGGGACAGTCTCATGGGACTGAGCCCTTAACTTACGGAGTCTGATACTAACTCCAGGTAGACAGTGTCAGAATTGAACTGAATTGTATAGGACACTGTGGATAAAGTGAAGGTTCCTGTGGCCAGGATTCTCACCTGGCTCTGGTTGGCTAGCTCACTACACAGGTGTGGGCAGTACGTTGCTATTGACTCTATACAAAGAGCTTCACCCAGTGCTCTGGGTGACACGGTAGCACTGCTGCAGGGCTGCAGGAGAGCAGAGAGGAGACTGGAGTGGTGGCAGCACCGAGGACAGAGACTGAGATGGCTGCGGGGGTAGAGAGGCCCCGAGGCAGAGACCGGCCTGCTGCACACACACTCGCTCTGAGTGGACGGGATTTTAGTGATTGACCTGCCATTGTGGAAATAAAGTTGGATATAACCTTTTCACCCCAAGAACATTCTACTGTCATGTCTTTGGTCACACTGAATCCATAGTAAACTTGCCTGGGGCTGAAACCCACTGGCAAGACAGATACCCAGCTGGCATCAGTGAGTTGGAGACGTGGTGGGAAAAAACCACCATTTTGAGTCAGAGGTGTTGTGAGTAAAAATAGCTCAAGAATTAAAAGTACATTAAGAGAAAAATCTCCATACAAACCTTTGCTAGTACAAATATACCACTCATAAGATCAAAGAAGTCCAGGACCTACTTTCTAATCTTATCACTTGTGGCTCTATGAGAAAGAGTTAGCAAACAGACCTGTGGGTAGGTACCCAAGTGTTAGCAACTTAATTTGCAAAATCAGAAGACTGATGGGTAACTTAACCTAAGTTAGCAGGCTGAAAGTAACACAGTAATGCTATTCCAGGAAGAATGACAGTCACCTTTACAGGGTGTCCTCTATATTTTAGGTACTATGCCCTCTGCCTTACACACGTCCTGCCTTCATACTTCCAAAACACTATCAGGTGGGTGATTTTGTCCCTATTTAACAGATGAATAAACTGAGTCTCAGAGAGGCTAATTAACTTCCCTGAAGTTATACTGCTGTTAAGGGGTGGACTAGGAAATTTTGCTTGGGTCTTTCTGAGTATAAAACACACCTTTAACCACTGTGCAACACTGGCTCTGAGAAGCTGTTTTATGCAAAATATCTCACTATTGGAATATTCTAGTACACTTTAAGAGATCAGATATTCTGAAGGTTATCCACTTCATCACTGTTAATAGTATTTCATACCGGCCTGCGTATGCCTGGTTTCCCTGTAGGACTGGCCACGTAATCTGTGGAGCCCAGCACAAAAGGAAAACGCAAGGCCCTTTATTATGAAGAAGGGGAGAGGATAGGGGAATGGGTGAGATAGGCAAAGGGGATTAAGAGCCACAATCATTAAAACAAAAATAATAAATAAAATGCTCCTAACGAGACACTAGAATCACAGCTGGATGGAGTGTGATTTTCTGGCTCCTTGAAAACATGGGAGCATCTTCATCTTGCTGGCTGGCCTCAGAAGCTCAGCTCAGAGGCGAAGAGGGAAGTCCTCTTTGGACAAACATGGACACATGGATAAGTCTCTGACTCCTAAGGAGGTGTGCCTGGTAACAAAAGTACAGCATTTTCACATCTAATTTTAATTTTGTTGTCTGCTCTGAATTGGGTTGGAACACCAGCTAAATAGACTTCTGGGTGGCTGGTTAGTCATTTTAAAAAGAGAAATACCTGTTTTCATCTTTCCACTCTCGTGTTGCTTATTCTGGAGCCTTTCCAACCCTTTCAACGTGTACTTTTCAATCCCTCCAGGGTCTTTTTTCTCCCTTTTTGAAGGCCTCTCTTCTTCCCCATGGCTGCCCCTTCACTTTCCAAAGTCTGTCAATAACCAGACAAAACCAGGTGGGACATACCCGAGCTCTGGAACCAGCAAATCTTGTTTGAACTCTGCTGATGCCTCTCAAGAAGAATCCAGGAGGATGAGAACGAGGACAGGGAGCCGGGAGCCGAGTGGTAAATGGTGACTGCTGTCAACTCACTCTCAATCCCAGTGCCGCGGTCCCAGGTGCTCCCTGGGCTCCAGTGCGCTCTGGTCCCCTAGTTGATTTAACAACTGCAGATCACTTGGAATGTAAATAATCAAAGCAGTAAGGCTTCCCCTCTTAAAAACCAAGGCAACAGCTGTGACTGGCCTGGGACAGAGGCAATCTGGCTTCTTGCTTTTGCTGCAGAGCAGCAAGAAACTGACCCGGTGCCCCCTTCTGGACAAACTGGTTTGGTCTTTCTAATGCTGAAACATTATGTGTGGTTTGCGTGTGCAGATCTGGAGTTTACTTTTCTGGAAGCCCATTGAGTCTTCAGAGGGTGAGAGAAAGCAGTAAGGTGAAAACACGATCTGAGCATGCTCAGCTCTCACAGCTAACAACGACTTCGATGTCAGAGGGAACGAGAAAACACCACACCTCTCTTTTGATTCTACTTTCAGCTCCAGAACAGCAGTTGGAATGCACTGGCTCTGAATCTAGGAAGAATCCAGCATTTGTCATAAGGATGATGAGGGTAGTTTCAGTTGAAGACTTTCTCATAAGGCTCAGGAAGGGGGTTCCACAAACTGGCCCTTCATCCAAACACAGAATTCTCACCCAGAGTCAAGAAAGAAGATACTGGGCCAAGTCTTTATTCTCTTTTCCCACTACGATACAACAAATACCCCTCAACATGCCCTGCCGCCAGAAAACTCCAGAAAAGCACTCCATATCAGGAAATAGACAAATACTGAACATTTTTATTTAGGTTACCAGAAAACACATGTACCAAACACAAGACTTTATTTCTAGACCCATGACTCTTTCTTCTGATCCCACCCAATAGGAAGCCAAACAAGAGAATTCTATTGGGAATGATTAAATACATTCAGAATCTCTGTAAAAGTTAAAAAGTATCAATTAAACAACAGTGTTGTTAGCTTCTGGTAACTTTTCTTTTTCTAAATTAGTTTTACAAGCAGTTGAATTGTTGAGCCCTGGATTTTATTCACTGATGCAAGTTAAACATCATCTTTAACTTAAATTCTTCTTTGTATTTGAATATCAAATAATGCTCGCTTCTCCTTGTTTTTCTTCACAAGGAACAAGGAAAAGGAATAAAAAGACATCATTCTGAGAACAGGCAGGCTGTCTCGGGAAAAATGGGGGCAGGTTGAGGGAAGAAGCTCAAAACGTCTCATCTGATAAACTTCATTGGATTTCAAAACAACAGCAGTTACAGGAGTCCATGATCTTTCTCAGCAAGATGGGAACATGACTGACTATGACAAATACATTTTTAGCTTCTGCCCAACTAATTATTCTTGTAACCTCCCAGAACCCTATCAACCCTTAGCAGTCAAAAGTCTGGTCATTGCCTGCTGGGCAGGGAAGTTCAACTGACCACCAGAACTTAAAAAGACAACATGTCCCAGTGAGCCAAAGGACATGTTTTCTCAACTTTGGCCCTGTTGCCCCCTTAAAACCATTTGCTTCTGTCCTCTCTATGCCTTTGCCTCTCTCGCTCCCAAGGCAGACAATTCAATTACATTACCATGCATTGTGATAATAGGTTGGGGCACAGAGAAACTAGTATGGTCCTGATCCTCAGAGATACCAGGATTGTGAGCAGAGAGACAAGAAATTACTTAGCACACTGTTATAATGAAGGTCTGAACAAAATGTAATGCGGACAAACTTGCTGGAAGAGACCCAGATCAACTGTCACCTCTTCTGAGAAGCCTTTCCTACATCTCCAGGCTGAAGTGTGTGAGTATTCAATCCATAAATGCTTACTAAGTATCCAGCGTCAGAGTCTAGGGGGATGCAAGGGTGAACCAGCACTCAGAGTGCTTATATCCCAGTGAGGGAGGTAAATACCAACAGGAGGATAAATCAATAAAATATTTAAAAATTGTAACTGATGCCATGACAGAAGCAAATCAGGGAATGAGGCAAGACTATGATAGGGAAATCTGTTTTCCGTGAAGTGATGAGAAGACCTCTCTGGGAAATGACATTTAAGCTGAAAATGAAAGGGTGTTCCAGGATAAGAGGCTGCCAGGCAACTGAAGATGGTGGTAGGTGGGTGACAGGAAGTGTTCTGGACAAAGGGGATGGGTCTTAAGGTGGGCACAACCATAGGGTGTTGGAGGAACCAAAAATCAGGAGGCTGTGAAGCTTCTAGTAGAACGATAACTGTTGTCTGGGCCAGTGTGACGGCCATGGCAAAGGAGAGAAGAGGCCAGACTTAAGGTACATTTTAGAACTAAAACTGAGAAAGCTTGTAGGTTGGGGCTGATGAAGGAGGAAAAATCAGGGGCAATACCTAAATTTCTGGCTTTGGATATCTAGATGGATTGTATCAAGAGTTCATTGTAACAACAGTAATCTAGAGATGACTGCCCAAAGGAATATGCCAAATATTGAAGGTATAAATCTGGAGCTTGGAGAAAAGGTCTGAGCTAGAAATATACCTTTGGGAGTTATCCAAGGACTGATACAAGGAGAAAGAATGGCTGAAAGAACAGGAATCAAGAATGAGTCCAAGGAAGGTTTACAAGCCATGCAGTTTCACAAATGAAGGGTTGGAGAGAGAAAGAGAAGTCCAGCTAGGGAGACTTAGAAAGGCTTCTGGAAGGTGAATTTTACGAATAATAATAATAATAATGATAATAACAATCACTATAAAATCCATCCAGTGCCCGCTGGCTGCTCTGTCTATCACTCTATGCACCACCAGGGTGGACTGTGAGGTTTGGCAGTCTAGGCAGTCACCTTTTCCTCCCCATCCGTTTTGAATTATCCTTCCCTACACAGGGATCCAATGGGAGGATGGCAGGAAGCTTAGGCCAAGTACTCCCAGAGCTGCTCTGCCTTCCCCGGAGGAACTTCCAAAGCAAGCAATGGGTTACCCTCAGGTTCTGCTTCTTTGCAGCATCACTTCTTCCACAAAGGGTACCCAAGACCACCCATCACTAGTCAAACCTTCCCTTTATGACCATGCTCATATCACTAAAATTAAAACAAATAAAACAAAATGCAATCTCCTCTGTATCTACTTTCCTATTCCCACCTTCCTTTTGATTGTCACTATTGAAAAAAAAATTACATTCACTTCAGTGTTAGTTCCAAAATGTACCTTAAGTCTGGCCTCTTCTCTCCTTTGCCACAGCCGTCACACTGGCCCATACAACAGTCACCGCTCTACTAGAAGCTTCACAGCCTCCTGATTTTCAGTTCCTCCAACACCTATGGTTGTTTGTGCCCACCTTAAGACCCATCCTCTTTGTCCAGACCACTCTCCACCCATTCTCAACTCACCCCAAAAGAGCAGCAGTAGCTACCACTTCGCTGACCCTGCTCTGGCACATGTCAGTGATGGCCTTGAAATTGATAGATCCAGTGGCCACTTTCCAGCACTCGTATTATTCAACTTCTCCTCTCCATAGCCTGTGGCACCACAACCCATGCCTATGCATCCAGCTGCTCAGTCAGTACCTTCACCTGGTGTCCCAACAAAAACTAACTCAGTATGATGAATCAAATTCATTATATTCTCCTTTAAACCTGCCATTTCTCTGAATTCCTTTTTTGCACTTTACCCCACCTCCATTTGCTCACGCCAGAAATCCTAGAGATAGCTTGATGCCTCCCTCCTACTCACCTGCCACATGTGCTTGGTCACTTGAGTCCTTCTAAATATCCCTGGAATCTGGTAATACATATGCATTCCTATGTCCTAATCTGGGCCATTACCTCCCGCCTGAATCATTGCTGTCACCTGAATCATAACTGGTCTTAGGACCTGTTTCACCCTTACACCATTCATAGTCCACCCAACATTATTATAACAAGGACTTGGAGATAACCTAAATGTCTCCCAATCAGAGGCTAGTTAAATCAGTGATTGTATGACCATACAGTGGACTATTATCAGATATATACATAACACATGCATACATACCTAGAGGTATTAAGTGAAAAGCAGATTGTAGAATAGTCTGTATAAGATGATACAATTTGCATATTAAGAACAGGATGCTTAATGGACATAGGAAAGTGTGTCAAAGGACAGACCAAAAAAATGAGCATTTCTAGAGAAAAGGATTGAGGTAGGATACCCTTTTACTTCTTTACTTGATGCCATTCTGTAATATTTGAAGTTTGGGTCGTTTTGTTTAATTTTATTTTTCAGTAATCCACCTGTGGCAGGGTGGGGAGGGAGAGTGGGTCATCTGTTTGCTTTCATTTTGGGAAAAAAGCCAGTGATCCAGAGGACAAAAAGTTGAACGTTTTTGCTAAAATAATTCCTTTGGCAGCAGATAGTGAATCCTGCATGCCCCTTTATTTGGCTGATAGTTATAGTCTATGTACAAAATGTATTTTCTAAATGTAGATTGAATACAATCAGTGTTGTCTTTACCCAAACACTGGAAACATTCACAATCTCTATCTGTCAAGTAAATAATAGATCTGAAAACCTTAAAATCATGGAAGGAAAGGAAATTTTAAATGTTGGCTTGTTTACCTTCTATGCCCTAAAATCAAGCCATCTGAAATAAGTTGTACTAATAAAAAAACACATAGATAATCAACATCCTGATCTCAGAAAGCAGAGAAAAAAACGGGGAGTACCCCCAGAGGTATAATCTACAAGACCTTGGATTATGTACAAAAGTGTTCTTTCATCTCTGAACATAACATTTACTGAGGGAATAGAGCAGAGATATGTCAACATAGGAGACCCTTTGGCTGGAGGTTGACAGAGTGCATGAGTTCTTGAGTCAACAGAGCAACGCAGAAGAGGGGTTGGCCAGTTCACTGCCCACCTCTCCCAAGGTGAGAGCTCCATGGGAAATAACACAAATAGGAGTATCCAAACAGCTCTGACCACATGGAAAATACCAATAATAGCAATACTCTAGCTCCCAACACATGTATCTATTGCTCTTTCTGACCCTTTCCACTAACTGGAGCTGTTTTCCTTCCTTAGGCAGCAATTTCAGATAATCATCCTCCCATTAAAACAGATACCCATGGAAGGACTGGCATGAAGAGAAGCACTTCTGTTGTCTGCCTTTGGGGGCTGTGTGAGTCAGACCTAAAAACGAAGGAGGGGATACCTGCTAATTCTCCCCATCCTTGCCCACAAGAATCCACACCCCTGCCCCACTGCTCTTCCCCATCCACACATTCTTTTTAAGGCATAGCATTGTATTACGGATTACAGCTTTGTGAAGGCCTGGATATTCAGATTGAAGACTGCTCTATCCATTATGTTATTATCTCTCAAACATTTGAATTTGGAGTCAATAATGGGTGCTGTGGTATACCAGCCAGGCCCCCACAGGCCTCTCTTAAGGACTGAGGATTTATTCCCCCAGCTGCTGGGAGTGTTGATATGTGAGAACACTTACTAACGTATCTCCCCTAACCCTCCATCCAGTAACTGGTTGATGCAGTAGTAGAAAGGCCAGATCTGTTTCCCTAATTCAGGACCAGAAATTCCTGTGAGATGGGCTAAGCCCTTTGTTGTGACTTTTTCTATGTCTCCTTATGCCCACCCTAGCTTCCCTCTCTCTTCCACAGGGATTTCTGTTGAGGGATCCCCTTTAATAAACAATGCACACAAGTCTCCATCTCAGGACAAACCAGCAACAATGTCTCCAGCCCAAGGTATAAGTGCCTTGAAAAGAATCAAAATTTCAACATTCTCAGACTAGTAGGTAAACTCCTACAAATGATCTCTATTTAAAATGGCAGCAGTTAGGCATGATAAAAAAATCAATAACCTCTTCTGCACTTCTGTTCTATGATGGTTTTAACTAATGTCTGCTGATGGATGATTAACTCCCAGAAAAACACTAGGGAGTCTATAATTTCATTACTCTCTATTATATTTTTAGTAATTACTCCAATATTATTTTTGACACTTTTTCTAGACCATATGGTGCTTCTAAATATAAGAAAATAATAGCTGAACATCACCTGGGACCATAACTCCCTTGAGAATGTCTGAGATGAATGCTCTGTCCACTGATATCCATCCATTTCACTCCTAGACAAGTTTATCTAATTGTGCTTTGTTCATGTTGACTTCCATCCACTTTCCTAACAAAGCTAGTTATCAGATCACAACTGTCCTTTTAAGTAAAGACTGAGATAAAAACAAAATACTATTTGGTCTGCACAGTTGGCTTTGTCTGATACCTAATAGAGAAGAATGCTTCCCCCAGTTAATCTGTTTTCTTTTTCTTTATCTCCCTTCATGCACTGCAACTGCTGCTTCTACTTAAGATTCTCCTCTTTAATGTCTATAAGCTGGGAGTCTGACCATTTTTCTCAGTTGCCTAAACTTATTCCCATTTTTTTTTATGGTGACATTTTCTTTTGAATGTCACATATCCGTTTACAGATAATTTAACTTCTTTCTGTAATGCTTTTTCTCCTTCTTGTTGTACATTGCCTCCTACGTTCTGTATCATCTCTTTTTGCAAGGACACTTGACTACTTTGCTTCCTTTGATCAAAATGATTAGAGATACCTACTAGAGTAAAAATAAACAAAAAAACAAAGGGAAGGCTTCTGAAATTTTAAGAAAATGTTAATTAGTTGCAAAATGTGGATAGTGTGAAACACAGTAAAATTAGATTACAAAACAAAAAATTACAAGATATGCAATAACAGCATAAAATCAAAATTTCTCAAAGCTTCAGTTTCTCTATCTGTAAAATAAGCATAATATTCCATAGCGAAAATATGACAGCATTCTTCAATGAACTGGAACAGATAGTTCTAAAATTCATATGGAGCCACAAAAGACCCCAAATAGCCAAAGCAATCCTGAGAAGGAAAATAGAGCAGGGGGGATCTCTCTTCCCAACTTCAAACTCTACTACAAAGCCACAGTAATCAAGATAATTTGGTACTGGCACAAGAACAGGCCCACAGACCAGTGGAACAGAATAGTGAGTCCAGACATTACCCCAAGCATATATGGTCATTAATATAAAATAAAGGAGCCATGGATATACAATGGGGAAATGACAGCCTCTTCAACAGCTGGTGCTGGCAAAACTGGACAGCTACATGTAAGAGAATGAAACTGGATTACTGTCTAACTCCATACACAAAAGTAAACTCTAAATGGATCAAAGGCCTGAATGTAAGTCATGAAACCATAAAACTCTAAGAAGAAAACATAGGCAAAACTCTCTTGAATATATAAACATGAACAACTTCTTCATGAATACATCTCCACAGGTAAGGGAAACAAAAGCAAAAATGAACAAGTGGGACTATATCAAACTAAAAAGCTTCTGTACAGCAAAGGACACCATCAGTAGAACAAAAGGGCATCCTACAGTATGGGAGAATATATTCATAAATGACAGATCCGATAAGAGGTTGACATCCAAAATATACAAAGAACTCATGCACCTCAACAAACAAAAAGCAAATAATCCAATTAAAAAATGGGCAGAGGATCTGAACAGACACTTCTCCAAAGAAGAAATTCAGATGGCCAACAGCCACATGAAAAGATGCTCCATATTGCTAATTATCAGAGAAATGAAAATTAAAACCAAAATGAGATATACCTCACACCAGTTAGGATGGCCACCATCCAAAAGACAAACAACAACAAATGAAATGTTGGCAAGGATGTGGAGAAAGGGGAACCCTCCTACACTGCTGGTGGGAATGTAAATTAATTCAACCATTGTGGAAAGTAGTATGGAGGTTCCTCAAAAAACTAAAAACAGAAATACCATTTGACCCAGGAATTCCACTTCTAGGAATTTACCCTAAGAATGCAGCAGCCCAGTTGGCAAAAGACATATGCAACCCTATGTTTAGCACAGCACTATTTACAATAGCCAAGAAATGGAAACAACCTAAGTATTCATCAGTAGATGAATGGATAAAGAAGATGTGGTACATATACACAATGGAATATTATTCAGCCATAAGAAGAAAACAAATCCTACCATTTTTTTTGTGACAACATGGATGGAGCTAGAGGGTATTATGCTCAGTGAAATAAGCCAGGTGGAGAAAGACAAGTATCAAATGATTTCACCCATCTGTGGAGTATAAGAACAAAGAAAAAACTGAAGGAACAAAACAGCAGCAGATTCACAGAACCCAAGAATGGACTAACAGTTACCAAAGGGAAAGGGACTGGGGAGGATGAGTGGGAAGGGAGAGAGAAGGGAAAAAAGGGGCATTACGATTAGCACACATAATGTTGGAGGGGGGCACAGGGAAGGCAGTAGAGCACAGAGAAGACAAGTAGTGATTCTATAGCATCTTACTACGCTGATGGACAGTGACTGTAATGGGGTATGTGGTGGGGAGCTGATAATGGGGGGAATCTAGTAACCACAATGTTGCTCATGTAAGTGTATATTAATGATACCAAAATTTAAAAAATTAAAACAACTATTCCAGGTGACAAGGAGAGAGGCTGAAGTCCCTCTCCATGGAACCATATGTCCAGGGAAATGAAGGTTCCCTCTCAGCAAGCATGTTGGAGATATTTCATAGAATGTTTTAAATTCTGTATGTAAACAAACAAAACAAAACAAAAAAAGAAATAACTAAGGGAAAGAATGTGTAGAATTAAAAATTTTACTGTAGTTTTGTAAATTAATAAACTGGCCTCTTAATCAAGAAAAAAATATTCCATAGCAGTTTTCCAAGGATTTAATGAAATCATATATGTATAGTCATGCAGACTTGGAATAAGTTCAAATGAATGATCCTATTTATATTTGCTTATGGTGATATTTATGAACACAGTTGATATATGACAATTGTCATATAAATACCAAATGATATATTTGGCAGAGACATTTTTTTTGATCATAAGAGAATGGAATGCTGTGGGAATTGGGATTCCCTGAGGACCCAGGGGCTTCCAAAGGGAGTCAAACCACCAGTCTGGACAAAGCACTGACATTTCCTGCCACCTATCGAGTGGTCAACAAACTGTGCCACTCTTAAAAATGCACAGCAATATGGACCTGTGAAGGATTTCTTTCTCAATTTAAAAGATCTCCTTAGTCATCCTTGTCTGTGTATGTTGCAAAAAGAAAAAACCACTACCAACATTAGCCCCACTCATTAAAGGGCCAGGGCAGATGGCTGGTTTAAGGTAAGTTAAGTCACAACCCTATACAACCATACTTGAAAATCACATAAGAAGGATAAATTCCAGGGCCTGCTAAATGTTCAGCCACATTTGCCACTAAAAAGTGCAAGCCTGAGGCTTAATATTCCAAAGGATGGGATGCATGCTGCCATGCCCAGGGCTCTCACAGCACATCTGGGTGAGACAATGCTATCAGCATCCTGACAACCAGTAATTACAAAAGAACTCTTCCTTAAGAACAACTCAGAGCAAAGGTAAAAGAAAAAACGCAAAGGTCGTGGCTAAGGGGTTAAAAATAAAAAGGAGCTGGAATTACCTTTCATGACATAGAAATGAGATGTTGAAGAATTCTTCCAATGCACACACCAGGCAGTGGCAGAGGATGGAACCCAAGCTCTCATTCGCTCAGTGCTGCCTTAGGAAGGCAAGGGGTCAAGCAGGTACCATGAGAGAGTGGTCTCAGAAAAGGCTGTGCCCAGTCTGGAAGGCACATGCCTTTTCTCCGGGAACAGTCACTCGTCAGCCTCAGCTTGCCCCCATCCTGTGGGACTAAGCAGTGTGTACAGCAGTTAAGGCCGCGGGTTCCGGAGCCAAGTCTCCAGGGTTTAAAGTCTGACTTTACCACTCACTTGCTGTGAAATCTTGGGCAAGTTACTCAGTCTTTCTTTGCCTTGGTTTCCATACCCATAAAATGGGGATAATAATAGTCCCTGTGCATTGTTGTGGAGATTAAATAAATACATATATAGTGCTTACAACTATGTAGGGCTATAATCACTTAATAAATGGTACCAAGACCAGGCAGGGTCTTTGTCATCAGATTTTCCAGTGTTTGAGAGAAGCCAGAATCAGGATCTTTTTTTTTTAAGTGAAATATTTTTAAGTATAAGCAAATAATTGAAAAGTTTTCAAAATCCTGTGTGAGCCAAAACATATACATCTTTGGCTACATCCTAGCAACAAGCACCCAACAACCTCACATCTAGTGCTGTAGGAAGAGCAGATCTTGGGAGGCAGACCAGCTTCAGACCCACTTTTAACTGTGCTGCCAGCTCTGTGATCCTGAGACCATAGTGGCTGGGAACCCAGGATAACAGGAGTACACGATGGAAGGTCCTGTGCCACATTACAAAGGGCGAGTAACAGATGGCACACCGACCATATGTAACAGAAAAAAAGTACTCTCACGATTTAAATGAAGCCTGGTTAGAAGCAACAGGGATGTGTGTAGAGTAGGAAGTATCTCCCTCATTGTCCACAGGGACTTCATTCAAAGTCTTTAACATGTACCATCATCAGTCCTAGAGAGAGCCGGGGTTGACACAGACTAAGTCCAGCAGCCAAATTTGAGTTCATTCCCTTCATTCCATTTTTATAGGACAGTCCTCACTCAATGAATCTATAATCCAGAGCAGCTGCTGAGACTGCCGGAAACACCAGACGGCAATTCAGCAGACAGCCATCATATCTGCTCATCTAAGTGAGAAATGAAACAAATACATCAATGAAAGGTACATAAATAAATATCAACACAGTTGAAAAATGTTATCTAAAAAAAAAGCACTAAGACTATGAGTTATTCTTTTAAAAGCTTAAAGATCTACCTTTTTCTCATTCTTCTTTAATGCTATGGCCCATTGTCTTTCCTGCCACCGTTGGAAGCCAAACAGATTTCTAACAAGACGCTAGTCCTTACTATTCTACTGAAAAATATGCAGCCCATCTGCCTCCAATCAATGATAGAGCACATGGAAATGGAGCCATGAGATATTTTAAAACACTCCTTTAATTAATTCATTCCAAGGACTTGACGTTTGGTGCATTGAGGGGTGAGAGATGGGTAGAGAGAGAAGAGAGCAAGCACATGAATCAAGGTAAATAAAGAGATTTGCTGTGATCTGGATTCTAAAACTCTTGCTATGAAGCATCCTGCTTGCCCCCAACAAGCGTTAAGGGCATGGAAGAGAAGAATGCAAGCAAGGCGGTATGGCATTTGTTGGATTTTTCAGACTTCCAGGACAGGTTCTTAAAATGCAAACAAAACTGAAATTTGATCTTGAGAATGACTCTTCTGCCTATTATGGCTGGAAGATTTTAAATTATCAGGGTCTTATCTTATTTGATTAAAATTATTACTGCAGGCGATTGAAATTGAATAGATTCAGTTCGTTCCAAGAGGCAAGCCAGTCCCATGGGGGAGAAAATCAGTATGGAAAACAATTTACTTTTCCTTTAAAGAGGGAAAACCAGACATGTGGGCATTGTGTGACACAGCCATGGAGCGGTGTGAGGAGGGGAGACTTTCAATGAAATCAACCGGTGTTGAGCTTCAAACTATGGAAAAGCTTTGCAATCCTGAATCTGTAGGATTCATGGCACACTGACCCAGAAATTTCACACTTAGCTGTTATATATTGCTTGTTTCTACAGCTGAAGCACCATCTCTTACAAGACAAAGGACTTTCCCTTGTCTGACAGTTCTTTAAATCTGAAGCTAAAGGAGACAGCACCTAATCATGTTGCATAAAAGAGGAAAAGAAGTGGCCATTGATACTGATGGATGGACCGTCTTTTGGTTTTTAACATTCTGGCTTTTCCACTTCACAAGTTTCATTGGATTTAAAATTTTTTTCTTGAAAATTAAGCTTTCAATCACGCACGAGAGGCTGTCATAGTGAACATGAAATGGCTTTTTCATAGTTCCACTAACACCTATTTTACTCAAGGAGGCTGAATTTTATATTCCTGAAAATGAGAAATGAGAAATGAAAATTGCAGCAAAGCCTGAGGCATGCAATATGCAAACCTCTCTGGACCTCAAGCCCTATGTCCTCCACTTACTTCCCAGTAAGTCCACTCCATGGGCTCTTCCCCCAGTTGTCCTCAACCTTATTCCCAAGGGGAAGAGGGAAAAGGCAATCAGTATGTTTTGCTTTTGTTTGCTTGGAACAATGTAATGAATCCAGAGGTCTTCCTTGCCGGGGTTTTTCTGCTGCCAGCAGTTTTCTGTTTTACTTACTCTCTAACCCAAGCCCTTGTGGCCAGCTTTGCCCTGACCCCTTGGCTCCCAGGAACTGATTGCCTTGGGTCCTGGACATACGTGGTGACCTAGCCATCTCCTGACCACAGAATGTATTTTTAAAATGCCCACCTCTACAGCTTCTGGGAACTCCAATATAATTCAGTCCATAATGGACATCAGCTTGTCGCCACCAGCTACTTCTAATCTCTTTCCAATTTGGGTCAGGAACCTAAAACCATAATTCTAACCATATCTGGAGACCCAGATAAAACAATGTTCAACTATCAAATTAGACATTGCTTTGCAAGAAAATACCTCTAAGGGCCTGGGAACTACCAAACAGTCCACTGTTGACTTCTAATGGAAACCAAAAGCTAATAATCCCAGTTCCAAATAATCAGAAGCCTCAAATAACCAGACTGCATTGGAGTATGCTTTTCAAAGGCAAAGACCAACTGCAGAGGCTGACAATAAGAATATTCCTACAGAATATTCCTAATATTGCAAGGTGTGTATTACAAAGGTTTGAGAGAAAGTCAGTAATCTTCTGCACCGAGATATGCCTAGTACATCCCTCAGTGATAACTAACATTTCCAGATGACAACCCGAAAATTCTGCCAAGTTCTGGAATCTTCCTGGAAAGATACTACATTCTATGTAATTTTATTCTTAAAGTCCATTTTTATTGGAATGCCTACTTCACAGTTACTGGAAAAATTAAATGTAGTGATGTACACAAAAGTGGTGTGCTGAACTAACATAAGATGTCTCTAGTAGCTATTAATTGGTAATTAATCTTATGGACATTAATAAATCAACACTATTGCTTCTAATTCACAATCAAATATGTAGTTGACTGTAACTATATTACCAAATACATGGTGACCAGAATGGTCTGTTTACCATACTATGCCATTCTCCAAATATTCTGAATAAGAGTTGCATTGAAAAAACATATATCAGAAGCATATAACTGTATTGCCATTTTTGCTTCTTTCTCAGCAATGTATGTTTCAAGGAAACAGTTCTAACATTGTTAGAAGGCAAAGGCTAACAAAGGGGACCCGCCTGGGGATTCTTAGTGAACTTCCCTTTATAAGGCACATTAACTAAAGATAACAGAAGAGGCAAGAGGATCTCACCAAGCCACAGGAACAATTTACTAATCAAAGTCTCAGACTGGAGCTGGCCCTTTAAAAGCCAGCTATCAGGCTGTGTGTCTTTGTATCCCCCCCATAGTGCCTAGTTTGTGAGGTCTACCCAACAAGTACTCAGCAAATGCATCTGCTAGAAAAGGTGGAAGAAAAGAAGAGAGGGAAAAGCAGGTTCCTGAGAATACCACCCACTCACCAGTTACTGCTCTTACATGATAAAGGGTCATAGATTTTTTTTGTCTGTGTTTCCCAGACTTTCAATGTTTTTCAATTCTTTCATCTCCAAAATACAAGTTCCTTTGGCCAGTCTTTTCTTCACTATGCACAATGCACAAGTAGGGTGTTAACTGAATGTGAGTCTTTCAAAACACTGGAAATCACTTCTCTGTATTTAATGTCAAATCATTTGACAGCTCTCATTTAGGACAAAGGGGAGATAAACACACTAATTCAGGGACATTTGTTGTTGCCTTAACCTCTCCCTTCACTATCTGGCTATCAAAATAAGGAGAGAGTTGAATGCAGAATTTGAAAGACGGCCATCACCCATCTCTCTCCCAGATGTTTTCCAACCCAGCCTTTACAAGCAGGGGAAAGTCTATAGAAGAGCCTGAAGGCAGCCAGAAATGCCTTTATATCTTTTCTAATATGAAAGACTGTTCAATTAAACAGAGGAAGGCAATGAGGTTGAGCCATATGGGCTCTTAATATTTAACTCTAGAGCTCTGTTTTTTTTTTTCAATGCACACTCCTTATACACTCTTGTCTTTCTGGAGCATCTTTATGGAGAAATAATAATCGAAAAGGTACACACTGCTTAACTGTTATGACAAAAAGAAAGAAGAAATCTCATGCTAAATAAGATGCCAGAACCCTTTGGAAGGACTCCAAAGGACAGAAAAGGGATGAGTTCCTTCTCCCGGACACAGAAATATCTTCCCTTCGTTAGAGGCTGAAATCTAGAGCTCTGACTTTGGAACCAGCTCTCACTCTTACTTGAAGATCCATTCCCTCAGAACGCCTGTAGCATTGATAAAATTTATTAGAGAGAAACTATGCAAAGTGCCAGCACCAAGGACTCTCCACCTATGTCCAGAGGAGCTGGTGATACTGGCTTTGCACATGTCATGGATCCAGTGATCTCTTGCAAGTGGCTAAAGTGATCTTGTGAATTAACCAAAGAGCTAAATTCCCCAACCAGTCCTTTTATTCCTACTCAGGCTTAACAAAGCCAGAGAAGTTTCCTGGGAGATAGCGCTTCAGGGTCCTTGACTGTTCTGGACCCTTCTATGGAGATGTGAGTATTCAAGGGATCCTTTTGCCCCTTGTAGCCCCATCTCCCTCTTGCTAAAGGCAGCTGGCATTTATCACTGGAAGCATTCTCCATTCAGCTGCTGCCTCGCAAGGTAGGAAAGAACTCCAGGGCCATGGGCAGAATGGAGAAGCCAGCTCTTCCCCCCGCTGGAGTCTGGGGATTCCTGTCCCTCCCCAAATTCACTTATTTTCCCCCCTCTTCTCGGGAAGCACCCAAATCTCTTCCCCTCTTCCATAAGAGCTGGCCAGGGAGATTCCGCCATCCAAGGACAAGGAGTATCCTAGCAGGCTGGGCATCTATCGGGCGACTTTGTAAATGTGACACTCCAGGCCGCGCGCGCTGGTCCTCGCCCCGCCCCGGGCTCATTCATTCCCAGCGGTTTCCTACTTTCCAGCCTGCGCCGGGCGCGAAGCGCTGCTTCCCCGGAGAAGCTCTACAGCTCACACCATGCCCAATCCCGTAATGTTTTTAAATCCCAAAAGTCACCGCCAGAGGTTTTTCTGGTCACGCTCTTTGCCACACCTCCACCGTACCTTTTTAATTAAAAGTCATCTGTCTCTCGAATCTTCAAAGGGTTAAGCAAGTAGCTTCGCGAAAGAAAATCAATGTCCTCTCCACCATCCCACTCCCAGCCAAGCCTTCCCTCAGCCACCGTCTCCGAGGCCTGGCGCCCACGTCTGTCCGCATCTCGGTTAGGGGGCCACCACCCCGCGCGCGGCCCCTGCTCCCCCGAGGGTACCGAGAAAAGCCTCACCCTTCTGTGGACGCCATGGTCTGGGGAACGCCCCCTCCTCTTCGGCACAATCCGGCAGCGGTGTGCGAGAGTGAGCAGGCGCCGGGGTGAGCGCGAGAGGGTGGCCGAGCGCGGTATTTATGGGGGAGCCTCTCCACGCCCTTCTACCCTCCTCCTGGTTAAGCCCTTTAGCGCCTCAACCCGCGCGGGAGGCTCCGGCGGACGCTAATCCGCGACTCGCTCTCCACCACTCGAGTCCCGCGCCCCCCTCCGCCGGCCTCGGTGGCGCTTGGCTAAGCGTTCGCGGCGCTCGGAGCGTGGCTTCCTGGAGAGAGCGCCGCCCCCGGGGCTGCGGGAGGGCGCGCGGGGACCACGTGCCTCCGTTACCACCTGTGCTGGCTGCGGGGCCCGCAGGCGCGGCGAGCGGCGGTGCTCGGGCACGGAGGATGGTGGCAGGCGAGGACGGTGAGTGTGTGTGCAGGGCAGTGTGTGCGTGCGTGCGCGCGTGTGCGGGTGGGTGCGCGCCGGGGGAGGCGGTGGAGGCCGCTGCGCCCTGGCTCGGCGCCGGCCGGGGAGGGATTGCAAGATTTAGTCCCGCCGGAGCTGGGGATTTGCAGGCGATCCCTCTCTATTTTCGTCGAGAGCTGACATCACCGCGCCGCCGCCTGGGGAGACTCCTTTAACTGCCGCCCCCTCGCCCCCCATCTCCAGACGCGGTCCCTCCTCTGCTCTCCCTCCCCCTACCCTCCTGCCATAAATTAGCCAAATAAGAAAAGAGGCCCCGCTGGTCTCCCGGGAAAGACTGGGCAGCCAGTGGCAGGAGCCCAAGATCTGAAGAGTCGCTTTTGTTTCCCCTCGGGCCGGCGTGGCCCCGAGTCACCCCGCGCCTGGCGATGCGCAGGCCACGACGCGGAGACCTGGGATGCCCCTCTGTCCCCGCCTTCCTAGAGCGGCCCGGGCGCTCCTCCTCACCCTTGGCACACTGGCTCCTGCTCACACTCACCCCCAAGCTCTCCCTCACAGGCTGCACAGTCGCCCCACCCTCCCACGTCTCGGGTACCCGGCCCAGCTGAACCCAAGCGGCCGAAACGCGCGGCCGAACTACAGCCCAGCTGCCTCCCTCCCTCGCCGCGGCCCAAATAAATCCCTGGCTTTCAATTATTCATCGGGATTAATATTAATGCAGCTCCCTGGGGGCGGCAGGCGGAGTGCTGGAAAGGCCGTAGATTTTTTTTTTTTAAGCCGAGGGAAGTCGGCCACTGGGCGCTGGCTGACAGGGCGAGAAGAGCCCGCCGAGGCTGGTGGCTGGGAACGCGTCTCCACCCTCTCAGCTCCGCTGGCCTTGGGTTTCTGAGCCCCGAGGGGGCGCACAGAGACAGATGGGCTCGGGCAAGAGAGGGTCCGAGGCACCCCGCCAGCTTTGCACAATAATGACCAGATCTGTGCAGATTTATTATCTTTGGGACACAGCAGACACCTACACACCCACCACCTGCCGGTGGCTTTGACCGCCGGGGAGGGAAAGACTCACTTTCCTCTTCTGGAAAATGGAATCAAAAATAACCCCTGGCAGGGCAGCTGCGAGAATTTAACAGGTTCGTTTTGAGAGCGTGGGAGAGAGATTTGCGAATTGTAAACATTCTCTGGAGATGTCAACGATGTGAGCTTGCCACATGGGAACTGCCCGGCTCCCGCAGACGGGGTCTCGGACCCCCACGGCTCTGGCAGTATCGGCCCCTCACTGCCTTCCCAGTCTTCGTTCCCGCGGCAGTGCTGACCCCGGTCTGACTCCGGAAGGCGGCTGGCCACGTGCAAACTTGAGGCGCTCATCCCAGGACCGTGCCAGGGAAGCCGCAGTCCCAGCGGGGCTCACTGGTTAAATGCCAGTCGCTGGTATCCGAGAGTTTGAGTTCTTACGGTGGAGTAATCTGGGGACAAATTCCTCAGCTTTTCTTCATCCCATCAGCAAAATAGGAGTAATATCACCATCCTCGAGGTGCTAAGATAACTAAATGAAATGCAAAAGATATGCAAAGCTCCTAAACTGGAGTCTGGCACTCAGTAAACCCTAAAAAATTATTCAGTTAATCTAAGGATCCTTGAAGGATAGTTTCTTGAACACAGTATCCAAGAACGAATAGGTAGATGAGAGAATTAATAAGAACAAGAGAAAGAAAGAAAGAAAAACTAAACAAAAGTTCTAGACAGAAGTGCTCACCTCCTCCATTAACTTCCCTTCCCAAACCTGAGTGCAAACATTTTCCCCACCCATGCCTTCACTGTCTCGCCCCTTCACCCCTCTCTCCTTCCTGTCTGCCCCACTAGATTAACCAGATCTATATCTTTATCATCCCAGGACCCTTCACAACTCCTCTAATTTTGCATTTTGTTTTTAAAATAGTTATTAAATGAATGTATTAATCTGTATTTAGAGCAATCTCATACACATATTTAAAAAGAATTATATAGATGAAAAACTACCCTCTTGCACCTTAGTGTCATGTTTGCCATTCCCTTCGCTTTAGCCCCACCAAGAGTGGATGTGTAACTCTGCATCTGAAGTTGTCAGGTGCATTCGGAACCTTTACAGTCTCATTTTCTCTTTACAATTTAGGGGTTTTAACTTCCCTTTTTTTGCTGAGGTGGCAGCAGGAGAACAAAGCCGTGGGAATTTCTCCCAGCCTAGATATTAATGATCCTGTCAGCACTACCCCAGCCCCCTTTAGGATGAGCATGGATGAACTCCTCCATCATAGTCCTTCACTATCTGCACACAGGCAGGGAGGGTTGAGCCTCACCATTCATTAGCATTCACTGCCAAGGGCAAGGTACTTGGTGGTACAGAAACAGAGTAAGTAAAAGGGAAAAGAAAAGGGTTAGGGTTATTTTCACTTTTAAAACTATCGAATTAAAAAATACTGGTACGACATTGTGCGAAATGCAGTAAGTTAGAGAGACACATATTGTATATATCATTTTTATATGGAATCATAAAAACAGGATTAGGGCCCCTACTATTCCTGGCCCAGATGTGCACTATCCCTTAGAATTTCAGCATGCCCTTCCCATTTCCTTCTAAATGTTCCCTTTATTAAACTGTGCACAATTTACTTAATTGGAATATGCTCTCTTTTTCTAGCTGGGACCTTCAGTGGTACAACGTATCTAGGTACTTTGGGCAAATTCTTAATCTCTCTTGGCCTCAGTTTTCTCCTCTGTAAAATGGGGGTAGGTCGTGATGTCAAATAAGGTTATACATATTAAGATACTTTGGACATGCAGTTAGGACTCAGTAAGTAAGGGTAATCATTTTTATATGTAATCTAAAAAACTCTGAACTCATCAAAACAGAGTTAAATACTGGTTACCAGGAGCTGGGGGGATGGAGGAATTGGGATGATGTTATTTAAGGGTACAAACTTGCAGCCAGTAGGTAAATAAGTCCTGGAGGTCTAATGAAGAGCATAGTGATTATAAATAATACTGTATTATAAATTTCAAAGTTGCTCAGAGAATAGTATTAATTGTTCCTACCACAAATAAGATATGATAATTATGTGACATTATAAAGATGTTAACACTGTGGTGGCCATCATTTTGCAATATAAATATAATTTTGCAAAATCAATATATTTATATAAATATAAATGTATCACATCAACACATTATACACCTTAAACTTACACAATGTTAAATGTCACATATCTCAATAAAAATAAAAACTTTGGAAAACCACTCAATTATGTTTTTAGTATTCAGAACCTGAGAGAACTCGGGTGAATCATCAAGCACAGTCGGATTGTGTGGGCATAGTGGTTCCATTTTGCTATTATCTCTAGAAGTAACCATGTTTGGGAACCCTGACATCCTGTCCTAGACTTGAGAGACATTGCATTCAGCTTCCCTTAAAGAGGAGGCCTATCAAATCACATGGAATATGCCACAGGTAATTTCGGATAATAATCATTAGCTGAAAAGAACTGATTCTCTTTCCTTATACTGGAGGCCCCCTACCAATGGTCCCACCAGTTCAATTTTTAAGCAAACTGGGGCAGGGCTTTTCAGCACTGGCTGCCCATAGGCCATACTGAGAGAGTTTTTTAGAAAACAATGCTTGTGTCACCTGCCATAGACTGGTTTCTTTGGTCTAGGGTGGGGCCCCAATGTCAGTATTTTTTTAAACTTCCCCAGGTGATTGATTCTACCAAAGAGCCAGCATCAGGAATCACTAGACTAGAGGTGGTTCAACAAGATGGCATAGGGTCCCAAAACAGGACCCCCAGAAGAAGCTGGAGTACATTTGTGTGTTTAGCCCTTAGAAAAACAAAACCAAGGAAGACATGATACAAGTCTAACCCCCTCTCTTCAAAGACAGAAAATTAAAAAAATGTATCCAGGCAGACAAGTGTTCTTCTGGACAACCACTGTGAGCAGCTATAAAAGCCTAGGGCTCTCATCTGTGGTTGTGCCCACATGGAATGCTGAGGATAAGCCACTATACTGCACTGCCTCCGTGCTGGATCAAAATTCAGCTCTGTGTCAGGCAGACTGACCTGGCATGTATTAGACTCTGTGGCACATTAGGTTCTCAGCTTCCTCATCTAAAAACCCCAGATTGTAGTAATACCCACCTCAGAGCTGTTGTGAGATTAAATGGTAAATGTGGGGAATGCTTAGTGCTGAGCCTGGCATGTCACGAGTGCTCAACAAAGGGTCATCCTAGACATGTGGCAACAGCAGTGGGCATACAATTTAATTTACCTAAAGCCGCCTGAAATATGACCTCATTAACTTCTTTTTATCCTCGCAACAAACTGCAAGTCTCCTAGCCAGCACTAAGTTGATAAGGCCTTGAGAGGAGGGAAGAACAAGTAATCCTACAAACTAGCAGGAACACCTAAATTTTCTAGCATCTCTCTGTCTCCTCTAGGGACTCTATGTCATGGCAAAAGCAGAAGGGGTGGGGACTCTGATGTTTTCATAGAGCTCTACCTTTCTTAAGTCTAGCTCATGGGTTCTCAAGCTCAGTGTGAATAACACCTACTCTGTAGGATTGAATACAAAAAGTTTTACTATACTATACACTGATAGGTGACTTAAGGGACTGCCAAAGTTAATTTTTACTGTAGGGGATTTCTTTCTTTAACCTCATTGATTATTTACTTCAAGTGTAACCCAAGCTACGAGAAGTGATTTGCCACAGTTGGATTAAGGTAGTGTTTCCACTGGGACTTCATGGTGGTCATACTATTACCCTACTTACTGAGTCCTAACTGCATGTCCAAAGTACCTTAATATGTATAACCTTATTTGACATCACGACCTACCCCCATTTTACAGAGGAGAAAACTGAGGCCAAGAGAGATTAAGAATTTGCCCAAAGTACCTAGATACGTTGTACCACTGAAGGTCCCAGCTAGAAAAAGAGAGCATATTCCAATTAAGTAAATTGTGCACAGTTTAATAAAGGGAACATTTAGAAGGAAATGGGAAGGGCGTGCTGAAATTCTAAGGGATAGTGCACATCTGGGCCAGGAACAGTAGGAGCCCTAATCCTGAAGGGAAGTTACTGGAACCTAGAGTGGTGTGCTGTGTGGAGAGGACCACCTGATGGGAACTGAGACCTTGTTGCCACAGCCACTTGCTGGAATGGGACCTAGGAATAAATAACTGCACCCTTTTCCTCCTGTTCTCTCCTCTGGGGCACCTATCCACCAAAGCTGGAAGCTGAAGACAAGGGAGCACACTGATACAATTACATATGGTCTCTTCAGTTCAGCCTTCCTGGGGAGCACAGCAGTCTGGAGAAAGGTGGAGAATGGGTCTGCAGGGCCACCAGATAAAGGAGGGGTGAAGCTGGGGTTGGAGCACAGTCTTCCTGCAGATCCTTGCTTTTAACCTCTCATCTATGCAACTTTTAGTAATAATAATGTCATCATTATTGGAACAAATTGCCCTCATGATATGTAGGGACTTCTCCACCTGGAGGATATTCCAGCGGAGAAGACGACTCTGTCAAGCCATTTGCTACAGATTAGAAGAGGGTGTATTTATACCATGGAAGAAGTTACCAAATGACCTCAAAGGTTTCAGTCCTAAATTCTACAACTTGCAAGGTTCTTTTCCAATCATTATAGGAGCTTATTAGACCAAAGAAGGGATAAAGACCCTCCTCTTCTCTTCTTGTGCTTTTCTAAGGAATGCATTCCCTGTCCTGGTTCTCCTTCAGATCGCTTGAGATTGGTTATTACATCTCCATGTAGGGAAGGGTGGGGAAACTCCTAATATAAAAAAGAGAAAAAAAAAGTGCTCCACTGTTTTCCCATAAAAGGCTGTTAATAAACTCATTCCCCTTCATGATGACAACAGAGGAGAAATGTTTCAATGTTCAAAGTTTATCAGAAGAAAGTGACCTAAAGAGAGAAATAACAGCCAAGTGACCCAAAGGCTGCCCCCTCCAAGAGGGACTGCCGTTTGGTAATGTCTGAGAAATATGAGTTTAACATTTTCCCCCTGAATGCAGTAACCATTTCATCTACCTTCCTCTTAAGGATTACTACTGCTCTCCAGGATTTAGGAATGAGAAAACCACGCACCATCAGCTCATTAAGTGAGACATTCACACATGCAGTGCTTTGCAAAGTTAGAACCATCCACTGAATAAATTTGTCCTTTCGGGTTTCCATGCTGCTGCTCTGGTAAAGCATGTCTGGGCTTTGGAGCCAAGCAGGCCTGGGTTCATATTCCAACACATGGCATTGAGTGGGCCACTAACTCCCTTTGAAACTAAACTCCCCCATCTGTAAAATGGAAACCATTATGTAGCTGCAAAAATTACATCTGTAAAGTGGGTATCACAGGATCTGGCACATAGAGCAAACACGTTAAATGTCCAAGGAATCACAAGCTCTGTGTCTAGATCTGTCTTTTAAAACTTTGGCCCAATCTTTAAGACTACAAAACTAGACACCTTAGGGTTTTTAAAAAATAAATAAAGCAGAAGAAATATGGGAGGTCTTTTCATTCATACCATTAATATGAGTATGCTAGTTTTTCAGAAATGTGAGCTATTTTTAGGATGAATAAAAAATATGAATGAAAATTATTGCACAATGTTCCTGTTTTAGAGAAAGGGTGCTATTCTCCGTAGCGTTGGCCCCAAAGCCAAGACCATCTAAGAGAGAAACTGGAGAAGCCTGAAACTAAATTGAAAATGAAAGTGTTTTAGAAAGAGAAGGGCTGTTAGAGTGGTAGCTAATGGGGGTAGAATTTTCACAGGGGCAACCCCACATCACTGTGTTAAGAATGCTAAGGTGGTCACAGTAGGAAATGTCACATGGTCCTCAGAACAGGCTCACCTGGGAACTGTGCATCTCAGCTCTGTTTGGAGCAGTGAGTTTCAGGTAGAGTTCATCTTCCCTCTTCCCACTTTGAATGACCTTGAGTAAGTCACTTAACCCTCTGGGCACCAATGGGGGTAGCAATGACCCCATCCACTGGGCTCGGATGAGAATTAAATGAGGCCGTGTCGCATTATGCCCTTGGCACCATTCCTGGCACACAGCCATCACTATTGTCACCTTTATCATGTCAGGCCCCTGGCTGCCACTGCTCTCACCATTTGAAAGTGATGGTGGTGGCACTGTTTGGGTCCAGGAATAAATACAGCCACAGTTGGACCTACCTGTAGCTCGGTGTTGCTGATTGCAGTCACAGAATGGAGAATAAAGGGAATCATCCATCTCACAAGTATGTGGAGCCTTGAGACACACATTCAGTTCATTCATTCTTGTTAACACACATGAGTGAGAGAGAAGTAAGGGAGTTCTATTTTTACCTCCCTTTTTACGCTGATGAGAAAGAGATGTTAGTTCACAGAAATCTCAATTCAGACAGAGAACTTGGTCTAAATATAATCCATTCTTCAGGCAGAAACGGCCTCATTAAGTAGAGAGCCCAGGAAGAATGAAACATTTGTTAGCTACACTTATTGCCTGATGAATTCTAATGGCAAGAGTGTGACTCCATTCCATTTACTTAGCATGGATAAAAGGGAAAGGAGACAATGGAAAAAGATAAATTGCAAGTTCTGGGTGTATCATTCCTATATGTCAGCATCTTCTAATATGAGATGGCCTGAGGCTAAATGTCTGGATTGACACAGATTCTTAATGCCTACTATAAAAACCATAAAGAATTTGAATTAGACTGTCTCTTTTTTTAGTAACTTGGTCCTGTATAAAGTGGAATACTTTTTGAGAGTGATTGCTAATGTTTTAATTTCTACCCCCAGTTTCTTCTAATCATGGCAAAGAATGCCAGTTATGCATCTTCCTCTTCCCTTTGTTCTGCTGGGACATTACAGTATTCAGTAGTGACAGCTTTATGATGGGCCAAAGGATAGAGAGAAAATTTTTATCTTCAGGGGGATTTCTCTGCTTGACACCAGCTCACTGTGGTTAAACACTAAATGATTTGGCTAAGGACTGAATCAGGGATCCAAGCCAGGTTCTTATGACCTCAGAAAATCCAAAGATGTGATTCTTGTTCTATATTCTCTATTCTCTTCTTTACAAAATTACTTGGTAATCCCAAGAGGGGCTTTGTATCAAATCCCAGAAGTCATTTTCTTATAAAGTTATTTTCCTTTTTAAGAGCATGAGGAAGATAGAAACCAGGTAATTCAGTTCTAAATTGAGATTATAGATTCCGAGATTTTTTTATATCAGAGGATGAATTATGCTGTGGGGAAGTTGGGGTTCCTATGGCCAGGATCCTCACTGACCTTAAGCCACCTGATGATGTAACTGGCCTGTTGCTAGGCTACCGCTTCCACACCTTTAGGCAATAAGCTGCTATTATGCTATATAGGGAGTTCGGCCCAGTGCTCTGGGTGGAGGCAGAGATGCTAGTGCTCGACCTACTGCTGGGAGAACAAGCCGGGTAATAAATCCTTCCACCCCAAAGAATGTTTTGCTGTCAATTTCTTTGGTCACATTGAATCCATAGCAAATTTGCCTGGGGCTGAAACCATTGGCAAAACATATGCCTTTGCACAACAAAAGTAAATCAGAAGGATTCCAATTCACTTGGAATCTTCATTTATTAGCACCTAGATACTGTTTTATGTGTAACACCCTGTTCCCCTTTTTTAAATGAGGATTACTATCATTCTCTCTCTTCTGGTTGGAATTAGCTTTTCCTAGAAACTGTAAGTTCAGGAACACAGTACTGTTCTTTCCCTCTGAGAATCCCATTTCTAACATTATTCATCACCTGAGAAAGCTATCCCCTGATTTTATCTACTGACTTCTTTGTTGACAAAGCTCTCCATCAGACCTAGTCCACAAACCTCTGGATGAACACTCAGTGAATTGGAATACAAATGTGAAGGGAGCCCAAAAATCTCAGCCATTGAAATGGTCTTCTTAAAATGCTGGGCCTCAACAGCGTATCCAGGCAGAGCCCTGCCAGGCAAAGCAAGTCCTGCTGCCAAGAAAAGCAGAAAGAGACCACAAATTGCTACCAAACCACTCCAAAATGTTCTCATCTTTCCAACAGCCTTCAAAAGATAAACTTCCCCAAGCCCTAGGGATCCAAACGATTTCACTCAAAATGTTCGCAGGATCCTAAAGGCCCAAACATAAGGCAGGCAGAAGTAAGGATGTAAGCGCCTCATGGCTCTGCACCCTGCACTGGCTGTCAGCTTTCTTTTAACTCAGCTCATCTCCATTGATGAGAATTCTCTATTAGAACAATTTGCAGCTGCATCAGTGCAGTGAGACTCAAGGTCTGTATGTCCAGGTTAAAAGCAGAGCAGAAAACCCGAAGTCAAAGACCAAGGCTCTGCCTGATGAGCTGATGACCTCGCTAATAATTCCTAGTGCTCACGTTGGGATCCATGGAGTTTTCTCTATGCAGTGTGGTCCTGCCAGGATCCTCTCACTTAGTTCTCCCAGCTCCACAGGTGGCCATGCACCATGGGATTCTGTTTCTAGCCTCACATCGGCACCCTCCTCCTTGTGATGTCCTCTACAGCTTTACTGGTTTCTGGAAGTTGCTCAGATATGCCAGGAGCCTCCCTTCTCATCTTTTACACATGATCTTCTCTCTGTCTGGAGTGCTCTGCTCCACCCCCACCCTCCATCTAGTAGTCAACTCAGCTCAGCCATCACTTCCTCAGGTAGGCAAACCTTTTACTCCATCTCCACCAGATTAAAGCAGTTACCCTGTTATGCAATCTTACAGCATGCTGTATTTTCCTTCCTAATACTTATCATGATTTCTCATTTCTGGGATGATGTGACTGAGGGTAAACATCTAGCTCATTTTGTCCACCTTTCATATTTCAGCCCTTGGCACATTGTACACACTCTATAAATTTTTGTTGGTGAATGAATGGCAGTCAGGTAGAAAAAGTAATGAACACACAATTCTTGATTGAATTCAGGATGGAAGAGATTTTATTGACTAATATTCTGATATCAATTAATATTCTCTTATACGTAATGTGGGAGGTCCATTAAATTTTGAGTGGGTAATGAATTTGACAGCATTGAAGTTCTTAAATTCCAATGTATTGTCAAGACTTATTTCAAAAGAGTATTGAAAAATTCATATTCAAATAAGATTCATATGCATAATTCCAGGAAACAACTGGGATTATGCTAGAAAGGAGGGATGAAATAGCTGCAAATTTCCTACTCGCCAGCTGGTCCCTTTTAATACTTCCAGCCTGTACTCCCACTCCCCACTGCCACACACACACACACATACACACATGAAGATGGAAGTGCATTTTTAAAAAATCACTGTGAGCCCTGGACCATTGTCTCAGAAATTTACCTAGACGTCTCCCACTTCATACCATCCCACTGTTCCTCACTCTCATCCTTCCAGGTTCTTCTCACCCATGGCCCCATTTATTTCTGCTCATCCTTTCCTGTTATTAACCCCACTCCATAGATTGCCAAATATATTTCCATATGCTTAGACCTGAACAGCATTCTAAGAGTTCTCCTCTCTCTACCCTGCATGGGGTCTGTCGTAACTGGTTTCTCCATCTCCAGATGAAGAACAGCAAAACAACCACCATAACAGTGGCCAATAGTCAGAGTACAACTGGCTCACACACTGTGCTATGTGCTTAACTTACGTCTGCATTATCTCACTGAATCTTCATATCTTTCACGCCCATATAGAAGAGACAACTGTGGGGTAGACATTGAATGTCATACTTAAGGTCACGGCATGTAAATGATAGAGCTAGAATTTAAGCTCAGGCTGGGTCTTTGAACCATGCCTCTGTCTAGCACAGCTAGCCTGATGGGCCTTTCTAGAATTCCATTTCTATCCTTTCACTTTCCTAGAGATATCAAAGTGAGCTTGATATTTGTAAATGGCAATAAGAAGCCAAGTTATTAAACCTGGCATTTGAGACACACCACCAATTGGCCTCACTTTGGCCTTGCCTTGGCTGGCCAACTGGATCCGCCATTGTAATAAAGGTTCATGTTGAGAAATGACTAGCCCTTCTCCAAGCCAGCCCCATCCATGCTTCATCTTATGGACTTCCCAAGTTCTTTCTGTACTTACAACATCCTTCTCCCCCACCATCCACCACTCCAAAGACTCAAGTGAAGTTCTAATTACCTGTGAGTGACAGTCAATGATAATTTTGGCCTGCTTGGATTGCCCTTTCATCTCAATTCCTGTTGGAGTTTACCTAAGAGAATACAGGGTGACATGGCTACCCAGTTATTTTTGAAAGTCCTCTTGCTGTGTAAATCCAGCCACTCCTAAGAAAAAGTACAAGTCTTACCTAAATTATACACTTTAAATTTTATGTATCATATAAATGTTATCATAGAGTACACAAAATTTAAGTAAAATCTCTATGATAGCCAAGACTTTTACCTATATACCTGTAAGTATGTACCACCAGAAACACACATAGAGTTGAACAAGTTGGATTTATTGCTCCTGGAAATGAGAGTGCATATCATCAGGAACTGTGAAGTATCTTATTGAGAGTATTGGAAGGAACTCATTATAGGGTTTGGGCTTCCATTAGGTGATTTGGTAAAAGGTTTCAAGGAAGTGGCGCATTTTCTGGATTGAATGCTATCAGTAAGTGGGGTAATTGGCTATCTTAATAAGTCTTGTCCAGAAGGAAGAACAGATTGAGACTAAAACAGTAATTGGTAAAAAAAGCATCAGTCATTTATTAACCAGGAGAGGGGGATATTTGGTATTTTTGTGGTTTGCATAGGGATCTTGCTTTTGTTTGTTCATAGGCAAGATATAAAGTGGTTTTGTTTGTGTCTTGATCCACACAGTCATAGAATGACCTCAAATGATATTGGCATTCTGTGAAATTATTGATCTTCAACAGGGGGATGCCACAGCCTACCTGTGAGTGTCAGGCCAGCTCCTAGGCTCCACAGCCTTGCTGAGGGTTGGGGGCTACATGTGTGTAAAAACAAAACAACCACTACAAAAGAAATTTGAAACAAACTACTATGGATGAAGCAGGAGCCTTCTCTGACTCTCCCCCACATATGTCCTCAGTTGACAAACACTCTTCCAGCATTAATATTCCATGAGTTGTGGTGGTTTTTAACCATGTCAACTTAGGGGAAGCTGGAACTATGTTTGCAGAATTCCCTTCCTTTTGTGGTTCCAAGTTAAAGTGGGCACAAAAGAAACTTTCATGAGACTCGGAAAGGAAAATGAAGCAACAGCTCTCCTCATGCACTAAAAATTGGTAGAGTGCCTCAGGCTCTGTGGAAGTTCAAACACAATGTCCCTGATCTAACAGCTCACCTCGCTTGGATAAGACGGTACCTAGGCCCACAGCTCCTCCAACAACCTGCTAGAAATCCTCTTTCAGCTTCAGTGAATGTCCTTCCCATCTGCTAGCCCAGTTGATTTCTGGTCCAACACCAAACACAAAGGCAACAGCCTTCCACAGACTTCACTACTGCCCACAATTGTATGTGACCATTCATATCCCTTATTCTTTATGACTCTTAGAAGTTCTGATTCTCTGAAAAAACCCTGACTGATAAGCACTCCAGATTTCCAGCTAAGAGGAGAGCACCTATCCTTGGAGTAACGTCATAGCATGCAAGGGCCATGTCACGAAGGGAGATGAATGATACTCCTACAGCATCAGATATGCCCGAGGGAAAAGCTCTGGTCTGACTCGGCTCCTGTCCTGTCCTGCATTTCAGGTTAGTGTGTCTGAGTGCTTGCAGCCCACAAGAGCAGAGCAGGGTAGGAAAATCTGGGGTGGTGGGAGGTAGCTGGCTGCCAAATGACCATGGGCTATTAACAACCTGAGGTGCTGTCACTAGGATTTGGAGCCCAAATCAGCTTCTGAGGGGATGAAAGTCTTAGCTGAGATGGCATAAATGTGAATGAAGCCTGAGGACACAAGGATGGAAAATGGCACTAAGTAGTAAGAGGATGTCAAGACAGTAGGGAACATTGTGGTCCAGATGAGGGGTCAGGATAAAGTTAGAGAGTGAAAAGAATGTGCATGGACACCATGTGAGATGTGCCTACAGAGGTGGAGGCTTTATGAAGCTGTGCCCAGCTGGACAGCCCTGCCCCTGCCAGGAAATATAAACACCAAATATATGCCATGTGCTACAATCTCTTACTTAGCTTAGCTGTCACAGCTACCAAAAAAGACAGATTTTATTATGCCAACCTAACTGTTGATGAAAGAGAGGTTAGGTGACTTGGTCTGGACCACTCAGAAAGTAAGTTGAAAGACAAGAATTTGAATTTAGATCTTGATCATACTTCCATTACACCTCTCCAGATCTGAGCCTTCTAGTCTTAAAGAAGAAAGAAAAAGGCCTTTAAGCAACCTGATCAATACCTGTCAAATCCAGTTAACCAGTAATCAGCCTCATGGCAACCTCAACTCCCCAATTCCCGACCCTCTGAAACTGGGAAAAAAATCAACATTTCTTGTTTGAACCCACTAAGCATTAGATATCTGTTACTCAGAGCTTGATAACTAATACACTGCTCTTAGGTCAGGCCATGTGGACACAGGAGGTGGGTGAAGGATGAGGGTGTGACTTATGGAAAGCCCCAAGAAAGCCTGACAAACAATGAAAGTACCAGGAACTCTCTTCTGGCTCAGGGAATTATGCAAAGACGGAGCTGGGGAGGCAGGCTGGGAGACAAATGTGTCCTGACCTCTTCTTTTGGGGCTAAAGTCCTTGAGCTCAAAGTCCTCTTGGATAGGCTGAGAAAGGGTAAAGTTTCTGTCTCAGTCTGTAGGGCCGAGTGTCTCTGAGGGTGCCCTGTACCCACCCTGGCTCTTGGCCCTCACGAAGTATGGAAAAGACCAAGAAGTTCCCACAAGCCCCTAAGGGAGAAAGCGTTGGTCGCTGAGACTTTGGCTGGGTGGCTGCCAGAGAAGGCTGTCACAGTAGAATGAGACAGAGCGACCCAAACCAGGATCAATGAGGAGTCCACCCCACAGCCCAGGAGTGCCAGAGCTGAGGAGGAGCCAAGTCAGCAGGGAGAGCTGGTGGCCCCCGGGAAGCAGCGAGACAACAGTAGTCACAGATCCTAGCACCCACTGTCAATGTCAGCAAAATGCCCAGGAGGGGAAAGAGCCACCACACACACCCACAGACCGCAGGACTCAGGAGTGCTTGGCGTAAGCCTCCCTGGCACCATCTTGGAGGGGCAATCTGGTGTGGACAGTAAGGAGAAGGAGGAAAGAGTGGGTCCCCCACAAAAGAGAACATTACTGGAAGATCACTTCAGGGATTTGAATGGATTGAGTCATTATTTTTCTCCACTATCTGGTGGGAGCTGAGGGCACAGTTGGAAGGAAAATCACATAAGTTAGAGAAAACAGTGAAGCTACAGTTTCTTGGCATATTTCAATCCAGTGTGAGTAAATATGTGATTCTAATTCAGATGCTAAAAAAGTGTGCCATAATGATTTATGGAGGTTCAAAGCAGGGTTGTGTGCTAGATCTAGAACATAAGAACCAGAGGTGACATGAGAAATGATCTAATTCCTGGTATTTCCCTCTGTTGTTGATTTAACTGATGGCCCCCCATGTCCCTCCTCCTCCAGCTCACGACTCAGCAAACTCCAAGGGCTGGTATTGAGTATATAGGAATCAGAGCCACAGCACATCTGTTCTGTAGGTCAGAAGGCAACCTTCATTTTATTAAAATGTGTACAGGGGACTGGGAAGGAAAAGGACCCCACTGTGATGTGGTAATGTACACGAAAGCCCACACCATATTCAAACTCCACTGTCCTGGGTTGTCACACAGGTGGCTCTTTGGAACTTGGTCTGGCTGGAGCTTGGAAGAGGCCTCTGAGGCCCAGATCTCCTGGTCAGCCCTCTCTTGACCAGAGCTGACCATGACATTCGTACCACTAGAGCAGGTGGGGAAGGCCACCAGGTCGGTTGAATGGGGACCTTTTCTTTGCTATTCATAAAGTCTTTTTGAAGAAACTTAGTTCTTGCAAGCAGCCCTGGTGTCTTCTAAATAGTCCGAGCAGTCAAGGAGGCAATGCCTACCAGAAAGTGAGCTCTACTCACCCTTTACCAAGTTTCTTCCCTGAAGTCAGAGCCCTGGCGCAGTCAAACTCACAGGGAGCATCACCCTTCAGGTTCACACCTCATGTAACACATGTACCGATGGATGCATGGAAAAACTTCCCAATGGGCGCAGGCTCATTTCATGTTTCTCTCAATCCAGTCTTTAAAAGGTAGTACCTTGCTGAAGGCCGTATACAGTCTGTGGCTGCATGTTTTGTCATAGCTCCAGCTGACTAGCCCTACCAGGTGCCAGCGTGGCTCAGGTGATGCCCGTCCCGGGAAGGACACAGCCGCAATGCCCCCCGTCTCTGCAGTGCAGATGTTGGAAGGCACTGTGGGGTCTCGGCTGGCGCAGAACATGTTGTCTGTGACACTCACTGGGATACCGTGGTCTTCATGCTGCTCCTCACACAGCAGCGAGTCCACCACTCCCACCACCCCAGAGCGCAGCGTGTCATTCTTAAAGCCAGGACTTCTCACATCTGCCAGGACGTTCCAGCCCGTCACAGTGATGCGGGACTCCTGGAAGGAGGTGCTGAGGTCCCGAGGGGCTGCGAGGCAGATGGGCTGCACATGGGTGCTGATGCGAGCCTTGTCTAGCAGCTTCAGGATGGCAATGTCCATGTCCAGCAGGATGGGGTCATAGTTGGGATGCAGAATGATTGCAGAAATCTACAAACACAAGGAACAGACAACAATGGTGAGCAGCAACCCCACGGTGAGCAAAAGCAAGCGAGCCCTAGGGTTACATAATTCAGAGAAAATTTCTGAGAGACAGGTGTTATTATTTGGAGATACTTTGTTCAAGGGACCCTAGAAAGCAATTACTCTAGTGCGAGGGTTGCAAACTGACATGCCTTTTGGGGCCTGGCAGGTGGTGTTAAGTAAGTGGAATGGACAGGTGAGGCCACAGAGAGTGAGCTGGCATACCCCATCTAGAGTGGGCAGTTGTCCCGGCTGACCACTGCCACGTAGAAATGGGGCCACCACTCTCACTTTGCTAGAGAATAGAGTCCTGATCTTTATTTGAAACCTTCTGATTGTTAAATGTTGGCAAATAATTGATTAAAAAATAAGTCTTAGTGCTATCAAAACACAAACCCCTATGGGCTACCAGTTTGCAACTTCTGGCTCACTTCAAAAAATGCCATTTACCTTCAAGTCAGTAACAGAGCTACACACAGAATGGTCCACAAGACTTTTCCACCAAGATCTTCACTGATGATCTCAGTCCTTGCTGATCATTCTCTTTGAAGGGGGCCTTTTGGATCTTACATATGCAGTACATTGAGGCATGTTGATGTGCACGCCCTATTAATTCAGCTACATATGGGCTCATTCCTCAGGACTTCTCTTGTGTTGAACTAATCACAATATACTGGTCTGTCTCTTCCACTAGCCTGTGGACCTGTAGGATAAAAACCATGCCTTATTCTGCTCTGTATCTCTCCCTGTGAATGACATACAGTGGGAGGTCAACAACAGTGGATGGAAGGATGGATGAATGGACAGATGGATGGGCAAAGAGAAGGATGAACAGATGGAGTGATAGTTGGCCAGGGGTGGTGAGGAAATGGAAGACAGGCAGGGAAAGAGAGAAGAATACTGTAAATTGATTAATATCTTGGATAAAACCTCTCTATGTCCTCAAAGCCTACCTTATATGCCATAAACATTATAGGTGATTAACCTTTGATGACTACAATGATGAATAATATTTGTTACTATGTTATTTTTAAAGCAATTAAGGTGAAAAAAGACCCACAGTTTCTGGATGCCTTTTTTTAGTGTCAGTCAACATGAGGTCCTGGACATCTGCTTCAGGCAGGCCGGGTACTGACGTGCTTTAGTAACAGGACAGACAGTCACTGCTCTGCTGGTGCTTCAAGTTTGCTGAGCTGAGACCCAGTTTCCAGTTACAACCCTTTCTTACCCGCAAGCTCTGGATGGTCTTCTCATCTCGGTCATCATCCCGGTAGAATTTCCCCAGGACAATTTTGAGGTCTGCCGTCTTAATCACAGTGACCTTCCCCAGGTCTGTTACGCAGTGCGCAGCCACCACAATGGTGCGCTCGTTCACCAGGGCGCCGCTGCAGACCAGGAACCACGTGTCCTTGTGTAGGCTGCCCCCAGGCACCCCGCTGGCCCTCCTGTAGATGGCTACCTGCCATGGCCAGCGCATCCCCTGAGTCTTTGGAGCAGTGATGTTCTCAGTTTTCCCACAGACTATGGAGAAAGCACCAGTTCAGTAAAATAAGCTCAGGCCTCGAATGTGTCATTTTACCAAGAGAGCCCAAATCTGGAAAGGTGGGTCCCATGGGTGTGCTGACCACTAAGATTCTATTTTTTCCCCCTTTAAATATTAATCAATCAACATGGTTGGCTATGAAGTCTAGGATTAAGATTGGAGACTTCTGGTCCCAGGCACTTAACTATTAGTAGGACTTTGAGTAAGCTGCCTAATCTCTTAGAGCCTCAGTCTTCCTGCCTGCCAAATGGATATAGTAATCACAGTTATCTCATAGAGTTCTTGAAGAGACTGGATGAGATGATGCATATTTAAACAGACTGAAAATATCATGACTATCATTACAAACATGACCACAATGAATGAAGCCATACTGTTCTTTGACAGAGGAGGGAATGTAGCTTAGTATATGTAACACTCCATTCCAAACACCGCCACATATCTCAGTAATCATCATCATAAAGTTATGGGTAATTAATACCTCATTACCGAATTAATAACAATTGCTTACTTAATACTATTGGATGATGAGCATGGAGCTAAGACAGGGTAACCAAAATGACAGAACTGGAAAGCCTTTTGCACCTTTATCCTTTTCCCCCCTTGGTGTTTAATGACCATTCTCTCCCTTTTCTCCAAGTAAATATGATAGAGTTATCCACAAGAAAGTATGCCCTTCCCCAAAGAAGTCATCTAAGATTTAATGAGTTAATTTTTCCTGAGTTATAAATTTAAGCCAAAGGAAGGACGCCCTAACTGTGGAATTTCAGACATCACCACGCTATGGAATGCATTAGAGGACCATTTGGACAAGGAGCCTTCCCCAAAAAGCCTTCAACAGAGTTAATGGCTTTCCACAAGCAGGCATGAAAGATGTAAGCTGCTCCAGCCCCAGGACAAGCCTTGACTCACTAGGGATGCAGGACGGGGCACGTCCACTCCACTTCCCTGTCCTCAGGCACGTCCTCCGGCTGCTGCCCAAGCGGCGGTAGAAGGGCGAGATGCACTCGTACTGGAGCTGGGTATGCAGATGCTGGTACCCAGCGGGCAGGTCCCCAAAGGGAAGGACTGGCTTCTTAGTAGGGGTGCTCTGCAAGTTCTGCTTGCTGAAGGATGCCGAGTACAGCTGGTGCAATGGCGTCTCCCTGCACCGGGGCACACGGGCCCAGAGAGAGCAGGGCGAGAGACAGTCATTGTGGCCTCTTTAGTATCCATGCCAATCTCCACGTAGATATGTGGTTTCAGGAGAAAAAAATGGCTATGTCATTTTCTGTCTCTTTCCCTCTCTCCCCATTCACCTCTCTCTCCCTCTCCCTCCTCTCTCTCTCTCTCTCTCTCTCTCTCTCTCTCTCTTCCATTGAACCACAAAGCACATTCTCTTGCACTCCTCACCCTTTATTCCTTCATCTCCATTCTGGCATGGCATGCTTCTAGTAGCCTAGGATTTTAACCAAACAGGGCGATATCTGCCATAATAGCTGCTATCAAAAAGTAGGCTATAACATGCACACACACACACACACACACACACACACACACACACACACACACAAATTGTGAAATTAAACAGGAAGGAAAGTTAATCTGAGTGAGAGAAATCCAGGCATATTGTTTTACTCTAACTGTTATCAAAATGGGGCAATATTAAGAACTGACTCAACTAACCGATGTTAATACAATAGCTTGATGTAGCAGTTAGCAGATGTAATTAGTACACCTCAGAGAACAGAACTTTCTCAGGGCACACTGATGAGCGGAAATATGGAGCTTTGTGTGTAAATGTGAAAAGGCTTTTTGAATGAGCTCTGAAATGGAAGCCCCCAGAGACCACCCCTGGGAGAGAGGTGTGCACATTGTACAGCTTCTGTTCCTTTTATATCAGTGCATAATGACTGGGAACTGAAAAGTTAGAATTCCTTTAGGAAACAATGTTTTCATCCCTGCTTGATGAATGGAGAAAGGAAGCCCAGGGAGGTAAGGGAGTGTCTGAGGCGCAGGCACACAGGAAGCCAAGACAGTGCCCAAGGCAGTGAGTGCTTAGCAGTCATGATTCCCAGCCAGTGTCTCTACCAATTTACTACCATCTTAGGAAATCTATTTCATGTGTCTGTACAGTGCTTCACTCAGAGCACATATTACATCCACACTGGTTTCATTCCACAAAGCTTTTAGCTCATGTTTAGAATGAGGCCCAGAGTTCAAGGAGCATTTGAACTTGAAAACAAGCTCATTTTTGGACTATGTGTTGAAGGTCTGCACTGCTTTGTGAGTTCCCAGGCATAACTCCACTCCAGCAGCCTATCTTTCAGACAGCTCCTTAAAGCCAAGTTTGAGGCTTGCTTTCTCATCTACATGAGAAAGCGTATCTGGCACCTTGTCACCTCTTATAATTTCCCATTCCAATTGCTTTTAAAATGCAAACTGAGTGGTCTTTTCAACAGCTCAGGGTCTCTGCTACTTGGGAAGAACAGGTTTATCATACTGAGTGGAGAGTCTACCCCCAAGTAAATCACAAAGATCAGAAAAGGGGACAGAATTTGGACTCTACTGCCACTGTTCCCAAGGAAATGCCTTGCCTTCAGAGGGAAAGACAGAAATGGAATGAGAAAGTCAGAGGAAGGGCGAGAGATTGATGACTATCCTAATTTATGAATATTTCAGGTCTCGTGCCAGTCACTGGGATTCATTGTCCCTGTTCCTAGAAGCAATAGTGACCACTGACAGACCTTCATATGTGCAAGGCATTTTGCTAAGGCAGTTACACGGACCTTAGTTAAAGCTTAGTGCCAAAGAGAGCAGAGCCTGAGACCCTGAAGGCTCTGAAGACCCTGGATTTGCATCCTGGCTTTGCCACTTCTTCTAGAAAGGTGACCCTGCGCAAATTATTTAACTTCTCTGAGCTTCAGTTTACTTCTCTGTAACAAAAATGGTAATAAAATCTATAACAAAATGGTAATAATAACACCTACCTCAGAAGTGGTAGTGAGGATTAAATGAGCTAATACATGTAAAACACTCACAAGAGTAACAGGCACAGAGCAAATACTCAACAAACACTATTAGCATTGCATTTAATCCTTACAACTATCCCCAGAAACAGATATTATTACTATGATTATCCTTATTTTTTCAAAAGAGGAAACTAAAGCCTCAGCAATTTAGGAACTTGCCCAAGAACTAAAAGAGAGACAGAACCAGAATCCACTCTTGAACCTTTGTCTGTCAGCCCAGTCACTCATCCGTAAATGTTTCTGGGGTGCCTACTATGCAGGCACTGTTCTTAGCACTGGAACTTCACCATTAACCAAACAGAAAATGTTCCTGCACTTGTAACTTTTACATTTTTTGGTGGCATTTGGGGGAGACAGAAATTAAACAAACAAAAAAATGTACATAAGACAATGGGTACAGATGGATGCTAGGATGAAAACTGCAACATGGCGCAGGCCTGCAGGAGCTGGACAAGGAAGTCAGCTCTTGCGCTGAGGGTGGAGTGGGGACAGTCAGGGAAGGTCTCTCTGCCAGGTAAAAACTGAGCAGAGAACTGAACGAAGTGAGGCATTAGCCTGGTTGAAATTCAGTGGAAGCAGGTTCCAGACAGAAGGAGCCACACATGTAAAGGTGCTGGCGGCATAGTGGAAAAGCAAGGCGGTCCGTGTAGCTGGAGGGGAGAGTGAGGAGAATGGTAGGAGATTAGATAAAAAGAGTATTTCCTATGAAACAAGGATAAGTAGAAATGGGCCTATGCTCTCCCTGCCGGTGGTCCCTACCTCTGTCTTTGCAGGAGAAAGGCCGGGCTGTCGTACCTGAGGGCTCACATCCCTCATCCGGGCAGGGCATTTATCTCTAGTTCCTGGGCTCCACCAGCCTACCTCATCCGCTTGATTACTACCAAGAGCATCTCCCTAAGCCACAGGGGGCTGGGTTTGGTAGGAATGCCATCTCCTAGAAGCTGCTATAATAAATACATAATAATTTTAAGAAGAATCAAGTACTAAAATCCAGTTCCTTAAAGATCATCTTAAAGTCTTGCTTCCCATGATCCAATGAAATTTGTACATCTGCCAACAGTTGCTACCTCTTGGCCAAAGACACTTGGCTAACAAGCCTCCATCTAACAAGCTCTGTTCTTTCATGACCAGTTAGCACTGAGTGTCCCCAAGAAACACAGACTGTCTTTGGCCAAACACAAGTGGGGAAGGGGAGGGGGGAGGGGGCAGAAGAGACACATTCATTTGCCTTTAAAGCAGAGTTCAAGTATTTCCATGTCACCTTGACTGAACCTGCATTGGAAGAACTCTCCGTCTCACCAGGTCTGAGGTCTTTGGTTCTCGGCAGGCTAGAGAGAAAGAGCGAATGCTGCATAATCTTTTCCCGTATTGACCGTTCACAGCATTCAGTTCAGGGTCATCATTGACCACCCTTTCTGGACACCAGGTGCTTATTCCCTGGGGTCTCAGAGGGGTCACACACAGCTAAGCTCGGACAGCCCCCTCAGCAGCAGGGTGCTGCCTTTCCTCTAAGTTCACAAGCCCCTCTGAAGAATCAAAGCAAACACCTCTGCAAAGTTGGGTGATTTGGAACAGTGGCAGGTAATAGACTAGGATGATCTGTTAACATGAATAATATTAGCGAACTTGATGGAAAATGGAATAGAAGTCAAAGTGAAATTTCTAAAATATAGCCCATCATAGGGAATTACAGGGCTCTCACTGAAAAGCAGACAGCGGTGTCAACCACCGACAAAGCTTGAGTAACTGATTCTTCCATATCCTTTCTCTGTAATTAAGGCTCTTAACAACCTTTTGAGGGCACCTTCAAAGCCCAGTTTAATTTTGTTGAAGTCTTTCTTCACAAGTGAAAAGGAATCCCTCCCATCTCATTTTCCCAGTCAGGCAGCCAACATTCATCTAATTAGCAAACTGGAGAACTTGGGTCATATTAATTTGTAAGAGAAGGGTTCACAAAAATCTCCAAGGATGTATGTAACAGCGTTTCCATCCTTAATGAAATCAAGAATCAGAATCTGTGCTGCTGGGGGTGAAGGTCGGTTCTGGCTAAAGTCTAAAGTGATTTATTCCTTTCACAAACCCTTCTCTTTCATGCCTTTCCCCATGAGTTGGGCTGTTGACAGACACCCTGAAGGGAAAGTGGAGGCTTTGAGGCAATTATTTGGATAATCTAGGCCAAGAACATGTCTTTCTTCCTAGGAAACAGCCAGGTAATTGTGACCTTGCCCGCAAAATAGAGAGGCTGTTGACCTGGGGCAACCAGTGAATCAATTCAGTAAGAAACTACACACACCCCACTGCCAAGGGGTAAGGCTCCAACTCCTCTCCACAACATTCCATTTTTTTCTGGTCTCAAAACACCTTTGAAAATTTACCTTCTAGTTTCCCAGTTTGCCTCACTTTGAGTTTGCCACCATTCTTGCATTTCTACCTACATCTCTTTTTTTTTTCATTTGTTTTATGACTGGAATATTGTGCCAATTCCTCATCTCTTCTCCAAATCCTTCCCAGCTTCCCATACTGGCTCCAATCCTGCCTGCTGCGTGCAATTGCCCCTATTTCAGGTGATATGGTAAGTTCCTTTCTCTGAGCATACACTATTTACCTGTTCCTATAACTCTGCCTTGAATGTTCAAGGGTTTACCATCATTTTAAGATGGTTTTAAACATGTTAACATCTTAAACCTTCTCCACTGGCAGGGATGACGTGTCTATTTTGTTCTTCTATTTCCTACACTAATTTAATATTGCATAGAGGGTAGATAAATGTAGTACATAAATACATGTTAACTGCTTCACTTCTGTCCTTGGGCTTGCATATGTAAAACTCTGCCCTGTCATTTTTACTAAACTGCTCTGTTAACTATATCAATCTTCCTGATCCCATCAGATGCTGTGATAAGCAAGTCCTTTGAAGGTCCACAAAAGAAACAAATGTTTTTAGGGATGTTTATAATCTAGAGTTATAAACGGTTCATGTGAGAACTTGAGAGAGAAAGGCATTTTTTTCAGGGGCTCACAAACATGTCTGGGAGCTACCAAAAAGCCCAGCAATTCTAGCTACTTCCATGGACTTCAGAAATATTTGCAAGTTACCTTTTATGCAGATGGGCTGTTTCCCTGACCACTCGCCATTCGGCTGGCAAGTTCTCTTCTCATTGCCACTAAGAACATATGAGTTGTTACAAAAGAAGGACACAATGGTGCCAATTTTTGCATGGTGCCCATTGATTAGCCCAGGGCCTCCTGTTATTTTCTTGTACCCATTGACTGGGCCCCCAGGGTCTGAGCAGTTTTGTTCTTCAAGGACTAAAAGAGAAAAGAAAAGGAGGGCTATTAAAAGTCGGAAGCATTCCATTTTAGAATAAAATCTGTTCATGTTTCATTGAATCAAAAATGCAGCGGTTTGGAGCCTGCCAACAATGGCACTCGAGGGAACTACCAAGAGAAAACTCATAATAGCAAATGTGTGTGTGAAACATGTCTTCCCCTTGCTTTAGTGATTTATTGAATCAAGAAGTATTTCATTCCATATATAAATAAATTTGACACCCCAACAGGCTTTCATATGATCTTGTTCATGTCTTTCTCAAACTGTGATAGCTGGGCAGGCCTGGACAAAATAAAAACATTTCACCTAGATTTGATGACCAGTATTCAAAAGGTATTGTTTTTCACCATTTTGTATTACCTTCTTCATTCCCTAAAGCTGGAGCAATTAAACTAGACCATTCAGTTTCCTATCTGGGTTGCACCAGGAAAATAGAACTCATTAGACACAAGAGTACATATATGAAATGAACTTAGAGTTTATATTTCATCTCCAGGAAAATCAGTGTGTTGAAAGTTATAGTTAAAAAAATACTTAGAAGATGATAAAAATTCAGAGACACAACAATTTCTCCTTGATCTCCAAATCTAAACACTTAATACTCTTCATTACAAAGGTTATTTCTATTCTCTAGCTCATGTTGGACAGTTAGTTAAAGTAGAAATGGCATTACCAGCTATTCTGAGCACTGAACAGGATATTAAATATGTCCTGGAAATATCCCACCAGATAGATAATATATTTTTCCCAGATGGATTATGGCACAACACTGAATATTACTTGCTTAAGGGTACAGAGTAAGTCCCCTGAAGAACTCAACCTTTAATTACTGAGTCTGGGTACCTATCACTCTGTCAGCCACCCTAGTCTCTTTTTAATCATTTCCTCTAGACACAGGCTCATCATATAAAACAGCCCTTGTGCAATGCGATTGTGCATTTGACATGCTTTTCTTCCTATAACTGACCCAATTACCTTTCAAGTGATTTATTTGCTTGCCTCCAGGCAAGAAAAGAATCTCCATTCACACATTTCTAAAATATTTGAAAACTAAAAGTTAATCATTACCCTATGTGCAATTTGACAAGGTTGCTAATATTAAGACGAATTATTGGTTGTCTCCTCTAAGACTGCCTATAAGCCACATGGCAGATGATCTCAGTGAGGTTTTGTATGCTTTTGGGCTCTGGCATCTGAGCAGCTTCCCTGGTGGGTGACTCCCAAACCACATTTTAAGTGTAAAAATGGGACCTCCCTGAGTGAATTTTCTATAAATGCCAAAAAAGCGTAGAGAAGGCAATGCACTCTTTGAAGCTTCAGAGGGACTCAGAAAGCCCCAGTGCTTAGATTTCCAGGAATCTGTGATGGAGAAGGAAGAGGCAGAGAAAACAGTCCATATTTTTTCAGTGATGGGGCTACCTTCTTACAGTACAGACTCATTCAGCGCTGAATAACTCATGCAGCCCAAAAACAACTGGCAGGAAGCCACAGCCTACAATTTCCTCAAAAACATGGTGCATTAACATCTGCAAGTTTTTGAAAATGGAACTCATTGGTAACATAAAAATCAGGACATTTCCCACAGACTTCTGTATTATTGGCCTCTGACAAAATTCAGATTTGGAAACCTCAGGCCTGTATTCCCACATGGCAACCATCAGCTGGCATTGAGAAGTGCCTCCCCGCTTAGAGGAGGGCTGTATTCATCACTGGGCCCTGGGCCACAGACCCGCCCCTACCCCCTAGTAGGGACTGGAATCTGTGGCCAGTTAGCCTATCAAAGGGCTCTGATGTGTGGAATACAAATGTAGTTCCTCATCCGTTCTGAGCTCTTCTTGCTAGATTTCATGGCCAGGAAAACTTGGGTGGTACTTCAGAGCAGACCTGGAGTACTGAAAGAAAATGAACTATACTCTAGCCATATCAGCCTCAGCAGGAGAAATCTCTTCTACTGAAATAAAAGTAATTACTAGCCTGATAGTTGGGTTTTCTCCTCTTGAAGTAAATACTCCCACAGTATACTAGGCTCCCACTGCATGACTTCCTATGGGCAGGATTCTCACAGATCATATTTCTATTACATTTTATGTGGGTTAAACTAGCGGGAACATTGGGAAGTTCTTGAGCCCTTGGAGGTAACAAAGCCTTGGAACAATTCAAGTTCCCTTTTTTACTGAGGAGGCTTTAAAAGAAACCTTAAAGAGAAACTGGCTCAAACTATACCAACAAGTCTATCTGAAGCTGAGAAGTTCTGCCTTATTTCTATAATTCTTAGATGCCTACTCTTTTATAATGTGATATGTCTGAAATCAGGTCTCATGGTGCTTTCTGTGTGTTACTTATTTACTTCCAACCAAAAGCTATAATTAAGTTAACAATGCCCCTTATACTTGACAAGATCTTAGAATGGAGAACTATTATTTGTTTTTAAGTCATTGTTCATGGAATGCCACCAGGATAGAGCCAAATGAGGTTTCAGAGTTAGGGTCAAATGGAAGGCCAGACTACACAGCTAAAATTCAAGAGTTGTACAGACAATAGAAACAGATTTATAAAGGGTCAGTTAGTGTAGTTGGCTGACACTACTTAAAATATACTATGTTCATCATGAAATAAAGGACAAAATTGAGAACTTCAGTAGAAAATTGCAAACTTTAAGAAATCTAGAACTGAAAACTTACAATGACAGAAATTTAAAACTCAGTTAAGTTAATAGTAAATTGATTATAGCTGAAAAGTATTAATAAACTGAAAGAGAACTTAAAAGAAAAAATTCAAAATGAAGCCCAAGAGACAGAAAGGTGAAAAATGGAAACATACAGATACAGTGGGAAAGTTAATAAATGTAATTGGCACCCCAGAAAGGGAAGAGAGCATGGAGTAAAACCAGTATTTACAGAGATAATAGCTGAAAATTTTCCAAAACTGATCAAAGACATCAGCCTACAGACTCACAAAGTCCCAAGTCAGATATTTATGAAGAAAACCACATATAGTGATATTACATAAAATTGTCAAAAACCAAAATCAAAGAACATTTTAAATGGTCAAGGTGTGGGGAGAGATTGGGAAAGCATACTTTAAAATAATTATAGTCATTATCTCTGGCTTGTAACATTGAGAATGATTTTTGGTTTTGATACTTTTTTCCCCAAGTTTCATAACCAGAAAATGTGACTATAAGTCTGTTGTTTATTATTCTTGTCGTTGTTTGTTATTTTTATTTTTTTAAGTATTAAGCAAAATGGCTCTGGTCCTCCCAGCTAAGCATATAAACCTAGCAGTTAGGCTTCCACACCTTTCTTTATGTTCCCATATCTTTCCACCCCATGTAAATCCCTTTACCATTTTGCATAATCAGAGTAATCTGACTTTCCATGAACTCAGATTTAAACGAATTCTGTCTCTAGACTCTAGTGGAAAGTAAACGGCTTCCAGAATCAGATAGATATAGGTTCAAACAATCATTTGGTTCCCCAGTGTCCAGAATAAGCACACAGTATGTGCTCAATAAATCTCCACTGGTGAGTCAAAGAGACAAAGGGAGAAATTTATTCATTTTTCTACTTAATGAACTAGGGCCTGAGAAATTTGCTGAATTTCTCCAAGCCTTGCTTTTCTCATCTGTGAAACAGGATAATAACAGTTATCTGGCTGGGCTGGGTTTGAGGAGGAATTTAAATAACATACAGTCTCCTTTCCTTTGTTTGCCTTGATTTACAAAGCACCTAACTGCCTTTAAAAATCAATTCCTCAAATTCATATACCTTAAAGGAAAACACAAAGAAATCTTAAGGCCCATTATTGGGTCTATTTAAGAATAAAGCTTAGTCCACTCTAATTTCTGGCTTCTCAGTAATGTCTATACATGATGAGCTTCTACACCCGGGTCTAGTGTGTTGAATCAGACTCTGGGTACCAAAGAAGGACATTCATCTGTTTTAATCCTGCACATTGAAGCCTTAAAATTTTATTTCTATGTCGAATATCACTGGGCATTATTCTCTCTTCCCTGTCATTTATTTTCTGCACTTTCAAAGCTATACCCACTCCTATGATGCTTTTGAAAAGAATCCTAAGACTTCCTCCATCCATCCTTTTTTCTCCCAGTTTAGACATCTACCTGTTGGGCTCACAGATCATCTGCATCTCATCAGAACATCTCCCCAGGGTTAGATTTCAAAATAATTTCGCTTTTTTTCTCCCTATGGGTTCTTTTTTTAGAATCCTTTGCATCTCTGCATTCAGCAGACTCCTGACTCTTTTCTATTTGATCTTTCAAAGGCTTTGTGTTTGATTTTTCCTCTGTGGGATGGAATTTTTCACAAGAAGCCAAGTGAGAATTTAAAACGTCTGCATCTTTGGTCTGAGGAAGCATGTTTCTTCATCTGCTAAGTAAAATATTCCATGATTAATAATAGCACATTGCCCTGTTACTTTTGGGACTCAGTCTGTGGACATAAACATATTAAATTTAGCATGCCCTTACATGTTATTTCGTGAACAAAAACAGCCCTCAGGGGTGTGTTTCTCTGAGATACTGTTTCGGATAAATATCTACCCTTGTCTTCTTATTTTCTTTTTCAGGGCGACAGTATGAGGTGGCCTGCTGGGATACCACTTCACAGAAGGACAAAGCAATGGCATTGTGAACGCTATTGGTGCCCTACCCAGGCACCCTCATATCCCTTTAGCAGGTCAACTTGTACATGTGTGCTTTGCTGCTGAGAGCTGGCACCTGCCACCTACCCTTGGGCATGAGCATCATCTTGTTTGTATGAAGAGCTGAAAAATGCCTAGACTTTTGTCTCCTCATGCCCACCCCAGGGCTGCCTATAGCATGTCTGATAGGTATGGAAGTGCAAATGCCCACTCCTGTTCCTTGAGGTGTCACTTACACTCCTCAGCACCCCGGAGGTTCAGGCTGAGTCTGGGAGTTCCACTGAAATCACTCTCGCTTGGTTCCTTTCTTCCTCTTTCCTATCTTGCTTCCTTAACTCTCTTACTAGTTGATACTGGGAGGACTCCCTTTAATAAATGAGGTCCCATATGCATGACTCAGGGTGTAGTTTGGGAAACTAACCTAAGACAGCTCTGTTGTTTTTCTTAGCCTTGGGCCTCAGGGTCCCTTACTCCCCCACCCTGCCCACCCCATGGCAGCACTGCTGGGAGGTGGCAAGACGCCAGAGATGCACTTGTCTCAGCCCTAGGCATTGAGCCCTGCATGCCTTTCAGCACCCCTGGGAGACTTTGTGGAGGATGGCTGGCAGGGCAACTGAGGCTAGATCTTATCAGAGGGCCTCCAACCTCCACTGATACCCTCAGGCTCCAGCCCAGCCCCACAGCAACACAGCTGTTTTACCTGAAGGGATCAAGTGCTCTGAGACAGTAGGTTTCCCCAGGCTAAACAGTGTGGATCCAGAACCCACCATTCAAGGATTCTCCCTGGTTAAATGGTCATCTCTATGTTAACAGTTCTGTCTAGCACCACAGAGGGAGCTTGAATTCCAACAAATCCCCAATAGTTATTCTTAGCAGAAGTATCTAAATTAGGACCTGGTTCCATTTCATCCAGCTTCCTACTTGCAGATTAAGATGTTTTCTTTCAGACAACACAGCAAGATAAGTGGTAGCAATCCAGTTCATTCCCTTGTACCTGATGAAATCTTCACTGCAATTCAGAACAATCAACTGCTAGGGTTGGCTAGTATTTACTGAGACCTAATACCCCATTCAAATTCACTTAATGCCCCCATGATTACCTTTATTCCTTGGTTAGGGTCTTAAATTCTGATGTCATATTTGAAGCAAAGTTAAGACAGGCCCTAGTCATTTAGGATGAATTGGTGCTAATGAAAAAAAAAATACATATATATGTATCTACAACAATAATAACATTGCACATATATACACAATAAGATATATAGATATCTTTATATATATATATGAATACATATATATATTTTGGATCAGATACTGTCTGTGTAAAGTCAGGGAGATTTTTACAGCCCTGGGGTCCAGAGGAGGCACCAACAATAACTGACTGTGAATTTTTCACAAGCATGAATTATGTGTCTTTGAGTCGGATTTAAGTTGATTTAATGCAAGTAAAATTATGTCTTTTTCTCCCCGGATCAGTACTCAGAGATTTTTACTCAAAATAAGGTCACTGAGATGACCAGGTCTAGGTCTCCAAGAAATGGACATGATGGCGGAGACATCAGGGGGCATATCAGGATGATGTGGAGACGTAAGTAGGAAAGCAGCTCTTCAGTGTACACAAATAATGCCACTTTTTCTGTGCCCTCTGTTCAGATCAATTACACTGAATATGAAAAATGGAAGCCCACACTTTCACACTTTCCATCCCTAATTTGGGGAGTGAATTCACCTCCCATCCCCCTCATAATCACAAAACTGAGGAGGCAGATCACAGCTGTAGCAAGAAAACAGACTTCTTCCATTATATTGCTATCCATCAGTATGTCCTTGTTCACAAAAATATCTTCTTATGAATGAATCTAGAATTTCATTATGACACACACCACACACCCATGAGTATTTATCTGTCTTTTTTCTCTGGTCTCAAAGCTCTAAGTTCAAACCTGGAGACAAGATCTATAAAAAGCCCCGAGGAGCCAAAAGAACCCAATCACTGCTTTGCCTTTGCAAGCCCCACGTGTCTCTCTGTGGGGAAAGACCAGTACACTGTAGTAGGCTATTGATTTCATTAATTTTCTTACACCACATGTTTAATGAGTGCCTCCCTGTGCCCAGCAGAACAAGTCACTGGCAAATGTTTTTCTGTATCTTTAACATGGAAAAATTTTCATTTAAACCCAGAAATAAAAGTGATATCAGTTAAGGCTTATTTTACTACAGTACTTGAGGCATCTCAAGGCTCTCCCCAGCTTCACTTAAGCACTTATTTAAAAAATGATTTGGGGACTTCTTTCTAATTAGTTTTTTCAGAGGTCAGACTTTTACCAAACTATATATATATTAATATCTATGTATCTTATTGTGTATATATATGTGTAATGTTATTGTTGTAGATACATATATGTGTATTTTTTTTTCATTAACACCAATTCATCCTAAATAACTAGGGCCTGTCTTAACTTTGCTTCAAATATGACATCAGAATTTAAGACCCTAACCAAGGAATAAAGGTAATCATGGGGGCATTAAGTGAATTTGAATGGGGTATTAGGTCTCAGCAAATACTAGCCAACCCTAGCAGTTGATTGTTCTGAATTGCAGTGAAGATTTCATCGGGTACAAGGGAATGAACTGGATTGCTACCACTTATCTTGCTGTGTTGTCTGAAAGAAAACCTCTTAATCTGCAGGTGGGAAGCTGGATGAAGGAACCAAGTCCTAATTTAGGTGCTTCTACTAAGAATAACCGTAGGGGATTTGTTGGAATTCAAGCTCCCAGGTTTATCACATTTATGTTCCCTCTGTGGTGTTAGAGAGAACTGTTGACACAGAGTAACCGTTTAACCAGGGCATATATTTCAGTTAATGCAATGTGACCAGTCAATCAAGGGCACAATCATGAAAGATATATCAATTCTTTGGTCTAACACTGGATCTTTTAAAATCAACAATACAGACGATCATATTGTAAGCATCCTTCAGAAAATGCAATTTGAACATGGCATTCAACATTGGTTAAAGGTTTACCTAACATTTTAAAGAAATAACAAAATAGTGATCAGCTGACCTGACCTCTAGCCCTCTACTGTTAGCCCTTTAAAAAAATACTTCAATGAAATGTCTTAGGTTGAGTTCCCCCAGAAGCAGGCTGTGAGATAGAGATAGGAGTGTAAATAGTTTATTGAGGTAATAGTTTATTATATGATCCCAGGAAGGACCAAAATTCGTTTGGGGAAAATGAGACAGGGAAGTTCACATTGTCAAGCAAGTCACCACTGGAGCAACTGGAGCTCAATGCCATTGGGAACCTGGGAGCCAGTGTAGACCCTACCTTGGAGTTAGCATACCCAAGGAGCAAGGGATTTGAGTTACTACCAGCTGCCATCAATCATTTGTTGAAGGAGGAGATAAGCATCAATTCCTCAACACCTACAGTCTGCCCACAAATGGCAGAGAGTGGATTCAGAGCTGGAGAAAGCCCTTGGGAAGAGCTGCTGGAGCATGGAGTTGGAAGCTCATGGGTCAGCATACAGAGCAATGGTGGAAGCATATAAAGCCCAGCTACCATTTTTTCCCCTCAGGGGAGGTAGAAGGATCTAGTTTTTAGAAATGTTAAGTACAAAAAAAAAGATTAAACTTCTGTTATTTACAAAACTGAAGTGGAAAGCATTTCTGCAGCCCCCATCATTAAATAAGGAGAGGAAAAGAGTAGGAGTTATAATAAAATGGACTTGTGTTCCCTTTCATTTAATATACAAGTAGAGCCATACCATGGACAGTATTTCTCATTTTGCCTTTGCTGCCAGGAATCAGAGACATGTGAGGATGATCACTTCATCCTCCTTTGCTTGTTCTTGCCCTGCTTCTACATTACCTTGCTTCATTTTAATTATTGTTATTCACACCCTGCTTGCCTTCAGAAATGGTTTGATGTACCCTAACCGTGACCCACCGGTGATCCATTCATCCAATGGTTATTTCTGGGTTTTGTGTGAAGTCACGTTTCCAGAAGGAACAAAGCTCCAATGAGAAAGTTAATGACTTTCCAACCAGAACTGAAATTCTGTCACAAATTGTTTCCTCGATTTTGGTGAGGAGCGAGAATGTGTGGATTCCAAGACTGTGCTAGGAATTGAAACTAACCTTCTTCCACTACCCACCACCAGCTGGATAATGGAGGAATGGATTTTACTGACTTTGGATTCATTGTCTTTGTCAAATTCTTCAGATAATCTTACAGCTCTGAATATGTTTTACTTTAAATGCTCAGCTACTGGGGACAATGTCCTCCAGTGGTATTCACAGTCAGTTTCTCAAAATATAAGAAATGCTTACCATGAATATGACACAAACTGGGAAATTCTGTTCTGTCTAGTCTAGGATGAAAAGAATGACCTTGCAGAAGGGTCCTCGGCTGCTGAACACATTTGAGTCCTAAGAGATTCTGCCCATTTAGTAATTCTCATCACCACCATCACCAATACCAAAGGCCTTACTAGGGGAAGTTCTCTGCACTTGGTAAAGGCCGAGATTGGAATTGATTTATGGTTTCTGCCAAATAGAAAGAAAACATAGATTGTATAGGCCTGCCATTTTTTCCCAGTGCCTGGTAACAGACACCCAGCAAAGTTCAGATGGAAGAATCTGGGCAGGTGGGGAATGATAGTACCTATGCCGTGGGGAGGCCGTGGCAGTTAAATGAGACAGTGTCACATGAAGCACACAGCCTGGCCTATGATGAGAACAGAGATAACAGCTACTGTTTTTGTTTTTAAAATGATGAGATGCCAGTAAGAAGGTCTTGTGTTTTGCAAAGATGAAGATTTTACCTTCTCAAGCAGGGTGGGGGACTGCTCCACAAGGCTAGAGCCTTTAAGGAAAAGTGGTGGCTCTACAGCCTTTGTCAAGGGGCTGGAGTCAGTCTCTGGGTTCACGATGTCAGGAAGGTTTGTGTCCTTCAGAAGCTAATTCTGCTTTTCTATCACGTCCTTCTACTGTTCGCATCCTCCTCCCTCCTCCCTTGGTGGGCATATACCCCATCCCAGCTCTCTTGGATCGCTGCTTACCCCAGAACAAAAGTAAAACCTGCCTCCTGCATGAAGTGCTGCCTCAGTGACCTCATCTGCCAGAACAAAAGCCAAGAGGGGCCTGCCAGGGAGCAGGCAAGTGGTGGCAAATTCCTGGTGAATCGATGGTGGGTTTGGCCCTTTCCATGCTGGCGGATGCTCCCTCCCAACCTCTTGCAGACTGCAGAGTTGATAACGTGGCCTCACCTGTCCTCTTGTTAGCTGGCTAGACTGCTATCCATAATGAAATTAATTGCTGACTAGTAAAATACACCCCTTATATGCCCACTGCCAAGTACCTTACCCTGAATGAGACACAGCAGTGCTATGGATAAGAGGCTGCAGGCCCATGGAGCCCATCAAAGTGAGTGGTAAAATGTCACCTGATCTATGCAGATTCAGGTTCACCCAACAAGGAATGGTTCAAATGAAAAGGACACTTTTCCTTTGAATTATGAAAACAAATGAATACCTTGATAACTACTCAGGGGCAGCTTCTACTGTGTTCAGTGACAGCTTTTACTTTTCAGAACTTAATCCAAATGGATGACATCCCTCTAAACCTACCAAGAAGGATGTCAGGGGTTCATGTCCATGTTAGGGAGGGAGAGAAGAAGGTGGGCCAGGCGTCCAGAGGTGTGTAAGAAGCTAGCAGTCCGCTAGCTGACACTCTTCCTAGGGGTCCCCAATCTCTGAAGGCTCTGGGTTGTCAAGTACTTGTGTGTGACAACTATGGATTCTCCAGGACTCTCTTCCATGGAATTATCCCTTGCCCCTTACTGACTCTCAAGCCAGACTGCACAGTCTCTTTTGCCCTGTCTCTCTAATAAAATGTATAAGTGACGCTGTGGAGCTCCAGGCTCCTACATGACCACCAGGGCCCACCACATGTTAAATGAGTAATGTTTAAAAAACCCATGAGAAAAAGGGGGGCTGACCAGAAAATGTGATGCTTGGGCAACCTGGGCCAGAGTATCCAAATCCAGGTCCTCCCAACGTGACCCCATTTGTCATTCCTAACAGCGCCGTAACTGGACTGTTCAGGCTACACAGGATCCCCATCCCTCAGGCCCAAGGTGGGCTCTTCTCCTGGGATCCAGGATGCAATAAAGGCAGTGTCTTGCCTTTTAAACCCAGGTCTTTCTTGCTTGTATGCAAGAGTAGTGGAGGCAATACTTAGTGTCTGGCCTCGATTTGGGAAGAGCAGTTCACAGAGGAAACTGAGAAAGTTGTCGAAGAAATTTCTTAAACTCTGGAGCCCTGAGAAAGGCTTGTCATAAGCATGTAGTTTGCAGAAACTGGACTATTGCCCTAAGGCCTTATCTGGACAATCCCGATACCAAAGCTGTTAACAAGAGGCCATAAGTAGTAAGAAGAATAGTGTCTCCCATTACTCAACTCAGTGTCTTGTGTGGATTGTTTCATTGCATCCCCACAAACACTCGGAGAAGTATTTGGTGTTTGCTCATAAGAGTTTTAATGACTTGTTGAAGACCACCTGGCCAGTAAATTGCAGGCTCAGAGCCAAACCAAGGTCTTTCTGACCACAAAGGCCAAACTATTCACCCCAGGGTGCACCCCCTCACTATGGACAAAGGTGCATCTGTCTTCCATAGTTAAGGATAAGATAGGCCTTTAGAGCTGTGAAAAAGCCAGTAAACAATTCTATTTTTACAATGCCTCACCCGAGAGACCTAGAACAATCGGCATTAATCCGACCAAGCCCTAGCACATTATTTATCTGTGACGAGAGAAGAGTGAGTGTGGCCTACTGGGGGTCTCAGCACATTCTCACTGCATCAGTCTTCATGTTTCCCCAAAAACCCTAAGTTCCTAATCACTTATTCTGAGGAGAATGCGGTTTGTCCCTTTGAAGTTAAAGTATAGAGTGTGCCTCTCATCTCGGACCGAGTTTCTCCCAGTCCTTGGGACAGGCTAGTGGGAAACCTTGTGATGCTCTAAAGCCCAAATGAACCCAGATTAACAGTTTTTCTTTAATTGGTGGAAGCCGACTTGTTTTGTTCAAAGGCGCGTTGGAGCCTGCAGTGTGAGCATTGTGCCCCCAGATTTAGCCTGTTTCATCAGCCTTCATTAGGATGCAGGGGGTATACCTCAGCATCGTCAATTGGGCCAGAGGAACAAAGGCAACATGGAAATTGGAGCGGGGCAATGAATCCCTCACTCTCCACTTTTTCAAAACAAGATTCCAACCATTTACTCATGAACTTATTTTGTCCTTGGGCGCCATACAAAGAAACAGGAAACTTCAGAGGGAAAAGGGGGCCCCAGTTTCTTACATGGTGGCCCAGGGAGGCTGGGGGTCACGGAGGGTGCTGGCAGGAGCTAGCTTGGCCCCAGAGCTGAGGCGGGGGCCACTCCCATTCCTGGGCTCTCAGAGGAGGTCCCCTGGGAACTGGGGGAAGTTGTTCCTCCTTGGGAAACAACTTAAGAGAGACCAGGGGGCAGCAGCCCTTAAAGACACTGCTGGAGGCTCTCAAACCCTCCTGATGATCAGCCACACCTGCACTGACAGTTTCTTAGTCTTCAAGGGTCACCCCAGGAAGTCCCAACCTGAAATTGCCCCTCAGACCCATTCATTTGCCTTGGAAAATAAATCCATTTCCAGCTTGACAAGAATAGACCCGAGATCCTGAAATGCAGGTTATAATTCTTATTTTGAGGGCTGGTGTTTATAATGGCTTCTTGCAAATTGCTAAAACCTTTTAGTGACCATTTTGGCAATGGCTCTCAAACATTTAAATATCTGTATGCATTGATCAATTCAACATCTAGGAATTTATCCTACAAAAATAGTTCTGTGTGTGTGTGAACCACGAAACAGATGTTAGGATATTCATTGCAGCTCTCTTCATAATAATGAAATATGACAAAAAGTTCATCTTAGAGTAGCAGATTAGTCAGCAATCATTTTTTCAAATGAGGTAGACTAACATGGATCACCTAGAAAGAATAGCCATGATATGGGCAGTGAAAACAGCAACTTGAAAAACTGTATGTGTACTTTAATCCACTTGTGTTTAAAATGAATTTTCTCAGTCATGGCATGACTGATATTTGGGGCAGGTAACTCTTTATGGTGGGGGCTGCCCTGTGCCCTGCAGGATGTTGAGCAGAACCCCTGGCCTCTACCCCTAGATGCCAGTAGCACCCTCCCCCTGCAATCAGGAGAACCAGCTGTGTTTCCAGACATTGCCAAAAGTCTCCCGTGCATGGGGTCAGGGGCAAAACTGCCCCCAGTTGAGAACCACTGCTTTTAAATAATGACATGTAGACAATGTAGGTTTGCACATCATAGAACAAAGTTTGGAAGGTCACTCACCAAGTTAACAGTGATTCCACTGGGAACCAGGACTGGCCAGGGAAACAGTGTTCTCTTTTTATTTGAAACACCTCTGAACTCTTTAATTATTTTTGCAAGTATATATTTCTTCTGTAAGTAAATAGAGAATCTATTTCTATCCCTCTTACACTTAAGCACATATATATAAAGACAAACATATATGGAAAGAAAATAAAAAGAATAGCTTATGCCAAGAGACAGCTGATCAGGATTCTCTTTGGAAATGGGAGACAGGTGGGCCTGACCTGGGAAGGACAGTCCTTTGAGAGGACTTCATGAGGTGTGATGGTTTAACCAGAGCTTATCAACCAGTCATCTGGAGTCTCACCAAGCCATGTGGCAAGAGCCACATCTGAGAGATTGTGGACCACGTGGGCAATGTGGAATTCAAAGCCTCTAGTTTTGAACTCGATGGATACTAGTGTCTTAATACACTCTGCCTCAAATCCTTTGTATACTGAAAGGAGAATGAAGACTTCAGGAGGGTAGATCAATAAACTATATATGAAATGGTTTCCCATCATTAGATTTGGTACCACATAAATAAAAGATGGAATTCTCATTAATATTTGCTTTGGTGCTTTTAAAGCTATTTTGTAGAACAAGTGCCTAATCCAGTTTGGGCATTTCAATGTCTGGAGACACCCAGAATGCTTGGGTTTCTTGTTAATTTTAAAGAAATTTCCTCCAGGAAAATTTTTCCAGTTCATGCATATACTCATGAGGAAAACAATAAAGTAAATCTTTTTTTTTTCCCCTAGCTGACAGACTTCTCTGGAAAATGGTTAGGGTTTGTTCAGAAATTACAAGATAAACTGCCACAGCCAATTTTTATGATGCTTTCCTCATTGAATTAGCTGGAACTCATGCTGAATTTCCTAGAAGGAAAAACAAACCTAAATCTTATAGAAGATAATAAAACATTTGGCCCCTCCCATTGATGCCAGCAAAGGACATATCAGATATCCCCTACCAATGTCTTCACCCGGTTATAACTATTGGGCACTAAGGGAGTAGTGATTTTTGAATGACATTGGGAAAAGTGGCTAGAAAGAATTCTCTTGTCTATCTCTGTTGGTGTTTTGAGACCAAAAGTGATTTGAGAGAGTCTGTGACTCAAGTTATAAATCAGTTCATAATGACATATTTTACATTCTTTTTCATTGTGCTTATTTGTTTTGCTCTATTTTATTCTGGATAGAATAACAGGGTGAGAAGTCAATATTTTGCTCATAAGCTACTCTTTAATATATTAGTCACATCCTTTGGACCAATTTCTTTTCTCTCCCTGATTGGACCCAGCTTCTTAAAGGCATTTTGGCTTATTTGGCAATATTTTCCTTCTTTCCAATATTACCTCTGTTTATCAAAACCCTGATATTGTGCAGTCAGTTCATCAAGATATCAAGTCCTCCCTTTTTTAGTTTCCTCCTCTTAATCTAAAGGGTAAAGTTTAGGATTTACCATTGTCAAGACTCTAGGACCACTCTATACACAAATTCTTAAAACAGAGAGAAAGCAACAATTCTCTTCTCTGCTTGCACACAACACAAGAGGCTCAAACAAGGCAGGGATCATGACACAGAACTAAGTGTGCAGCATAATCACAGCCAGGTCAGCTCTGCATAGACAAAGCAAGGGATGCTTTTATGGAATACAATGGCACACTCAAGGACACACTACTGTGGTCACAGCTTCCGTTTGTATTGATTGCAAGAAAAATCAGTGAAATTAACTGAAAAATATATGAACTTCCTAGAGTACTAGCAGACCAGGCCCCTTCTAGGGTGACCCCAAAGTACCTGTACATGCCAGCTAGAAGTGACTGCACCAGATGTGGGTAGAGCTCCATCCTCAAGGTCTTTTCACTACTTCTTTTGGGCCCCTCTCTCCCCCTCCTCCATATTGTTGTACTCCAAAGGTCTGTGCCAGTGATGTCTTTGACTGCTCACAGGCTACTGGAACAACCTGACCCACATGCACAGGAAGTCAGGCACGTTCTCCTGCTCGCCCAGGGCAGCCCTTAGCCAATGCCTGAGAGCAGTGGGGATATGAAAGCCCGGCTGGCTTGCTTAAACCAGGATATGCTCTGAGACGTAATTTACATTCCAGATTACACTGCCAGTTACCACTGAGGTTGGGATTTTGTCTGAATATCTGGCTTCCTTCCCTTCCCAGCCCAGCTTCCCCACTCCCTTCCCAGCTTCTTCTGGGAGCATATCCTTAATACATCACCTATATACCTTCCATCTCAGTATCTGCTTGTGCAAAACCTCCCTAGGCCATTATCTGTCCTCCTTTGATTGCCCCCCCAATTTTTGATCCTTATTGTTCTGCACATCTAAGGCCACGCTGATAGTTACAGTCTGTGGCATCTGCTTTAGGTCTCACACTTTCTTTAGGATACATGTCTATGCAAGGTCTTGGTTACTAGAGGGACTTGATAAATGGTTTCTGGTGATGGTGTATAGTTCCTCTTTGCCAGTGGCACAGTACTGGGCACCACATGGCTGGGCCAGACAGTCTTGGTGCCACTACACGCAGTGGTCAGCATGCACTCTTTCCAAGGGCAAAGATTTCCCCTGTCAGATACATGTCTGAACTCAGCAGGTCCTAATTCCCTCCTCTGACAGCACTCTGAATCTCATCACAGAGAAGAGTCACATCCTGCCTTTCAAGTACAGAAATCAGAAACTTCTGCCTGCTTGGGAGTAAGTCATCTCTTTGAGTTGGTTTCCTCTTATTTCTGCTGTGTTGTTGACCCCAGGTTACTGAGGGCTACTATGGTCCTGCTTTTGACTTCCATCTGCAAGAACTGGAGGACCTTGTGATTCACTGGGACAGGGTGTGGCTCAGGGGAGGAGGTGGCCAGAATTGAGTGGTGGCAGCCCAAGAGCTGTCTTAGAGAATGATGGCTGGGGCATTTTTTCCTCTATGATTCTTCTGCACTACCACCTACGACCCCATCTCATTCCTGGCCTACTCATGAACAATTAGAGAAATGTGGAGGTATGTCTTTTCTGTACTGCCACAGAACCCAGTACACGGCACCCCCTCCTTAAAGGTTGGTTGGTTTGTCTGTGACTCACCTAATCTTGTCCCATATTTACAGGATGATCATGTAATTTATCATTCAATTTGGGATATGTTTGAGCACAAAAGACAGTGCTGTTGATAATTATGACCAGATAAATTGAGTAAGCTGGGACTGTCCCTGGGAACTGGGGCTCATGGCCACCCTACATATTAACCATCCTTAATGCGGGGCTTCAGTCTATGTAACAAAACCCTGGAGTCTATGAACAGTGCCTGGGGTTTCAACATTCACATTGCGGGATGCACAGGGTGTTCAAATGCAGAGCCACAAGAGACTTTGTGCTAGTGGCTTTTGCTGTTGACCCTTTCTCAGTGTCTTTGAATATCATTCAAGGTGCACCTTTTTGAAAGGTATATATAGCAGGAAGGTTGGAAATGTCAGTGGGCAACCTCGGTGGTTCAAAACATCCTGACACAGAGGCAGTCCTCCTGAGAACCATGCAATGAAAATGTCCTCATTATGTACCACCTTGGACAGACCGTCATAAAAAGCCAGAAACAGCATGCCCAGCAAGACCCCAAGCTCTCTGCATGCCAGCACCCCACTCCTCCTTAGCTCCTCCTCCAGAGGCACACTCACCATTGTCACAGCGCTGCCCAGTGTAGCCTGCCAGGCAGGCACACCTGTAGGACCCGGTTTGGTCAAGGACGCAAGTGCCATCGTGGAGACAAGGAGACGAGGAACACGCTGCAAGACAAAAAGGTGGTTTTCCTCAGTGTGAACATGCAGTGGGTTGATTTCTCCAAGCCTGGAGTCTTGGCCTTGTCTGTTAAAGAGTCTTTCTCTTATCTGTTAAAGTCTTCTTGCAATTATTTCACTCCTTTTATGGAATTCATGTTGCCATTATTTGTGAATGCCTAAACCAATACTCACTAACTGCCAGATGTTGCTGACATTATGTGATGTTTTTGAAGGCCCCACAAGTGTGCCCCAGACACCCACAGCCTGAGAGCCCAAGGCTCACACAAACACATGCACCACTTGATGAAGGCAGAAGCGGAAGCAGGCTCTCATTGCCCCCATAGGGACTCCAAGGGCAGAAGCAAACTTGGGTAGTTTTAAGTCATCTTTTTTTCAAGAAAACTCAGCACCCTGGGTATGGGGGGTAAGGACTGGAAGATGACCTTCACAACACTATCAAAAGTACTCAAGAATTTCCTAACACACATTCTATAAATATTATTCCCTTGAGATGTTGATGTGTTTAAATAAGAAAGGGTTCTGGGCTGAAATACGGTAGGGAAACACTACTGATATTTAATGATAATTAGCCATATTTCTTTACTATGGAACTTGTCAGAATGTTCCATGCTCTAATGTACACAGCAAATTTCCAAGAATACACATAACACTCAGCCTTCCCCAAGCTTATCTGATCTACATTTTACAGATCATCTTGAGGACCACTTTTCTACAGAGAACATTTTGGGAGACAACAGATCTGCTTATTATCCACCAGTCTTTACCCCAGTGTGGAAACGTATCCCTTGGGTAGCTCTAAAGCCTGTACTGAGTGCTTCTCTGTGTAAGGTTTCTCCAGAGGCAGCCTTCAGGCATGCAATTTCTCTGGGTAGTGGAGAAGGAAGCCAAGAAGGGCAGGGAGCTCTCAAATAACTCATGAATCTAGTATTTCTTTTACATGTGAAAAATGCTACTGGTGATACAATTTCTAGAGACCTTTGCCTGTTTTGTGGACCTGTCCCCGTCTCCCTAGTATCAGGTGATCTTAAGGGGAGTATTCCTACCTGGAGAGAAGTTTGTGGGTATGTATTGTCTTGTGGAGCTCTGAAGGGGAAGAAGTCGGCCCCAAAGCCCTTGGTGCCCCATGCTTTCCAAAGCTATTTTATTGCAATATATATTTATACATGTGCATGCAAGCATGTACATATACATATATGTACATATATGCTTTATATATATGCATGTGTACTTTTTTAACCATTACTTTCAAGCTGCTAAGCAAAAAGTACTCAGGGTTTCAAAAATTGGGCACAATGCTGAAAGGGTGTTGTCTGCATTTGTGATGAGATGGATGAAGCTAAGACCATGTTTAAACTTACTCAAAATACTAAGTTCTTTTCCTTTTTTCCTCCTCCTCATTCAGGGATCTTGCAGGATATTTTTTTAACTCTTTTTTTCAGGTTAAAGGATGCTGCATCCTTAAGCCTTCCCCCCAACTTGCTGCCTCCTTCTCCCCATGGGCTTATAAGGGAGGATGTGGGATTTCCTTGATCTACCTTTTCTACCCTTGTCCTGAAAAAGGTTCACCCTCTCTTCTTGCTTTCGTTGGGTACCAGGCCTCGTTGGAGCTGACTGGGCTTCGCTGAGTGAGGGCAAGGCATCTTTCCACTGCATGGATGAGTTCCTGAGAGCTAGCACAGAATGCTGACCTTTTCTAGGTAGCCAGTGAAATCACTAAGTGGGGTTCTTCCACGACATATTTTGTTAATACGGGTTTCACTTTTTCCAAGGATAATCCCTTATTGCCACAATGTGATTTACTTTAAATAATGACAAAAAAATGTGTATGAATTTGTAATTAAACCCAGGCCAGATTGTTTGGCTTTTCCCAACTTGGGGCAGTGGGTGGGGGATGGCGAATTTTAAAATAACTTTTAATAAGTGAAAAAAAAGATTGAAAGATGAACAGGAGATCCTACTTACCAGATCAGAGCTTTTTGGGGAAAAATATACAATGACTGTAATCTGATGTATAATTCAGTTCATCAGAAAAGAGGAGAAAATGCTACAGTACATTCAAAACAGGGCAAAGTCACAGCCCATTGTAACAAGAGAAAAGGTGTTAGCATAGAAGATCTCAGTGCAGCCCCCGAAGGATGGGATGTGATGTGCAAGTGGAAGCAGGTGGCGTTAACCCAAGGGGATAACTTCTGCGGCAGAGGATGAATGGTGGTATCTGAGGAACAGGAAAAGGGGCTGCTGTCTATCTGACAACACAGCCCAGCTTTCCCAGAGTTCTCCAGGAGGGTTGGAGGACTCCATTTCAGAGGAGGAAGAGATCCTCCCCTCAGTGACAGGGTCACGAGCTGGCTAGCCACTGCTCACAACAGGCTTCCCTGACACCCAGCTCTTGCTGACTGCCACAGATCCCTGCAGGTGTATCCCAAGACCCTGCTCAGCCTTGGCTTTCAGTGTTCTAACAAGGGGTGCAGATTCAGCCACAGGCTTAGCACAGCAGGGCTGTAAAGCATTGAGCACTCCCAGGCCTGCCCAGCTGCAAAGGGATGTCCAATCCAATCTCAGATGAGAGCTGGGGTGACTTCTTAGGATTGAGCATTTTGCTCCTTTTGGTCAAATCCTACTTCCTAATATGAACAGGGCAAGAGTTAAAGTCAAGCTTAGAGCTATTCATAAAGTAAGTGGCATGTACCACTATAGTTTAAGACTTTTACAACCTACTTTGCAGATGACAAACGGAGGCTCAGAGCACCTGGGGTTGAGCAGCTGTTAAGTACTTCCTATGTACCAGATGTGCTAAGCTCTTCATCTACTCTGTCTCCCAGAACCTCCTTAATGCAGCAGGATGTTTAGTCCTTAACTCACAGGAGTAGAATAATTTGCCTTCAGTCACATCTTAATCAGCCAGAGATCAAAGCTAATGCTCTTAACCACCAGAGGCTCCTGAGTGTGAGCTCTAGAGCCAAACTGCTTGTGTACAAATCTCTGGTTCCTCCTCCATAGCTGTGTGATCTTGGACAAATTACTAGCTTCTCTGTGCTCCCACACATGCAGAAGGGAGATAATAATTCCTAGTTCTGGTTCTGGTGAGTGTTTCTGAAATATATCTTGCCACTTCATTTTTCCTTCTCAATGTGTAGGTTGCTGAGAACCCAGTATGCTGGGTTTTAATAAGGCTAAGCAGGGAGATGGGAAGGTCCAAGGAAAGGAGGTTTGCCAGAGCATAGCCATAAAATTCCACATCTGTCTCCATGGCCTTTACCTGTGATCTCCTCAAAAATGGCATGAAAGCCATCAAAATTCTTGGAGCCATCTGACTGGAAGAGGATGTGGAGTGAGGAGTCCGTGCTCCGGATGGGACCCGGCCGCTCATTGCCACAGAAACGCTTGATGATCTGGCCACCACTGCTGTCCCCATCACGGACCTCAACATAGTCATACTGGCACATGTAGTCAAACTCCAGGCTCAGCATGACAAACCTGTGGGCGGGAAGAGCGAGAGCAGGACACAGGTGGGCCCTGGACAGTCCTGAGACCCCTGGGCAAGTTCGGTGCCACAGGACAGACCGGTTTCAGAAGAGTGGTCTCTTGGTGGTCCCCTTAGCCTGATCCCATAGGAAAATGGTCCTGGAGAATCTGGGGTCAGATGAATTTCTTTTACTGGAGGGGTGTGTATATGCGTATTGTGTGTATCTGTGTACACAAGCCCGGGTGGAGGGGGTGCCGTATGCCAGTCAGACAGTCTGCACATGCTGGCCCCTCTTTCCAGGGACATTTTTCTTCCCAGTCTGCGTGGGTGGTTCCTTCCAATCCTCAAAGAGTCTTCCCTGACAGTTCTTCCTAAAGGAGATCGCTGTTTTCTTCAGAAGGTGCATACAAATTTTAATTTCTCCTATTTATCTTGACTTTGTGTGTCTGTGTGTGTGCATGGATATGCATGCCCATCTCCTCCACCCATCTGCAAATTTTTGAGGGTAGGGTAGAACATTATTAGAACATATAACTTATCACACCATTGTTTGTGTAATGCCTAACTCTATGTCTGGTATATAGAAATAGGAAATAAAAGTTTGTTGAATAGATAACTGAATGGATACTATATCTTAATTTTACAAATGGAAATGGAAAAAGTACATGTTGTCTTATAAAAAGTAAAGGAAAAAATCTCTGCACACTCTTTTGTTTGAAGGAAGGATCAGAAGGCAACTATCTTCTGGGTAACAAAAATTATTTCCCCAAAGAGTACAAAAAGTAGTGCCATTGCAGAATTTCAACATTGGGAGAGATCTGATAAATCTGTGATTACCTAGAGAAGTCTTGGGTTTGGAAATATTGGGAGACATCAGATCAAAAAAGCAAAAGATCACCCTGAGCTCCCAATTCCAAGAGACAAGAAAAGAGGCAGCCATGTCCCAGGCCAAGAGAGGAAGAGACATTCCAAAAGATTCCCTAGGGATTGCCTGAGTACCAAGTTTACAAAATGGACACCTGTATCTTCTCCCTCGCATGTTGGAGGAGAAGTCAGAATAGACAGAAAAACACAGAACTGCCACCTGAAAAGTTGGGACTAGGGTTGTTTCTACCACCTTCAGATTCTGAAATCTCAACTGTTGGAGATCACAGGAACACAATGACAATAAATAAAATTTAAATGCTCTAAAATGTCTTACTTAAAGAGAAACCCAATACCTGAGCATAACCAATGTTTATTTTACCAACATTTTTTTTATCACAAAACCTTTTGTAAGGGAGTGTAAGTCCTATTTATCATACTTTGTGAAACATGCTTTACATCTGTTTCTCATCCAGTCACCACCATTAACTCACTGTGGGCCTTGAGAAATCAGTTCCTTCTCTGGGCTGTGGTATCTTTGCAAAGGGGAGAAGGCAGGGCAAGCCCCCCACCTAAAAAAGAGACCACAACTTTTTCTTAAACGGACATATAATACGACATTGCAGCTTGTACTGAACATCCATTCATTTGTTCACCTATTTGTAGCAGGTCTCCTCCAAGTCAGACGCTGTTCTAGGTGCTGAAAGCAGAGTGGCACCCCAGGTAGACATAGTACCTGCCCTAATGGAAATGAGTTCTCATTTGGGGTACAACCAACAAGCAAAGAAACCAGAAAACAAGATGATTTTGGAGAGTATGAAGTACTATGAAGAAGAGAAACCAGGTAAGAGCATAAAGAGGGACTAGGGAGGGAAAGCCTTTTATAGTCCTTCCATGGCAGGGGAATCTGCAAGTGTAAAGGCCCTGAGGAACTAATGAGACTGGTCTTTGAGGAACTGAAAGAAGGCCAGGGATGCTGCAAGGTGGCGAGGAAAGTGGGAGGTGGTGTCAACTGAGGACAGTGAAGGGAGCAGAAGCCAGATCCTGCATGATGGAGGTTCAGGTTTTACTCCAAGTCTGACAGGAAGCCACAGGAAAGTTTCAACAACAGAATAATGAGTTGATTTAGGATTTTAAAGGATCACTCTAGTGACCGAGGAGAAGAAATAACAGAGCTGGCAAGAGTGGGAGGCCACCAGGGAATCCAGGTGAGAGATGGTGGCAGTCTGGCACAGAATGGTGGCAGTAGAGATAGGTGTGGATGCACTTTAGATTATTTTACTGGTAAGAAGATAAATTTTGTGGTGGCCTGGTCATGGTTGATGATAGAAAGGGGCATCAGGATGACTGCTAGCTTGGGGGCTGAACACTGTACATATGTTTTAGAGCATTTCCATTATTATCATCATGGCCAGCAGTTCCAGTTTGACTAGAGGGAAAGAAATCTATATATTTTCAAGGCTCCCTAGGGCCCTTTCCTAGGCAGGCAATACGCTTCTCAATCCCTCCACTGTCTTGGATTTTTGTTTTGGGGAAATTTCTTCTGTATCCTGGATCCCAGAGAAACTCTTCAGAGGCCCCTGAAGGGACCATGTGGCCTGGTCCCTGACTTGCTGAAATACTAACATGCCCTTATCATCCCTGGCAGACCCAGCCCGGAGCCCAGTTAGCAGAATAATGTGGCCACCCACTCGCGCGTTGAGCCAATCTTTCTCTAGGAAAGTTCAAATAATGGGCCTCACTCCCACCCCAGGGCCAGCTTCGATGAGGATGATTGGGAAGGGGACATGTTCTACTGGATCCTTCTAAGGCAGGGTGTATCACTGCCCCTCCTGGAGAACAGGGAGCCATTCAAGGACCCAGCCGGCAGGCGGCAACCTCCGTGTGCACTGACCCGCCTAGAAAATACTTGTTGAAAGCCTGTGCCCTAGATCAGAGATTCCCATCACCACCAACCTCTCCACTGGTTAGAAGAGGGATGAGCCAAGTGGACGAAGTCCCTAGAAACCCTAAGGCTGAGAGGGCCACTCTTCCCCCCGGAGAGGAAAATGAGAGGTGTTTGCTAGGAGGCAGGGGATACATAGGAGGCTGGGAGCTACGACATAAAGTAAACATCTGTGAGGACCCCAAAGCTCCATAAGAAAAAACAGCTGATATTCCACACGTGTGAGAGAATTGGTTTATTTGTTGTGGGGGTGGCTGTTGTTTTCTGAGAACATTCTGAAAACTGCTGACAAGCATTAACCTCCACATGGAGTAGAAATTCCTGGAAGATTAGAACTGTGCCTCGTATTCTTGTCTTCCCTCCCCTAGAACCCAGACCAGTATTGGGTAAGGAGGAAGGCTTGTTCAAGATTTGTGGATGCATAGGCTCCCTCAGTATTTTGTTTTGTTTGTGTTATCGCTGGGTCAAAACCATCTGAGCCCCACTGTTCTAGGGCGATGAATGACAAGCATTTAATTGGCATCAGTTTTGACCAGAGTCTCCAGTGGAATCACTGAGAGGTAAAGAAAAAGGACCCAATATACATTTTCTGCTTTTAGAAATAAAGTGCTGATGATTAGCCCTTGGTCACTATGATCCAGGGCCCTCAGGCCTGTTACTATGTTTCCTTAGAACCTGAGACTCCCTAATTCTGACCCCAGCCCCTTACCTTAGCTGGATGATAAACCCAGGTGTGGCGTGAATGGTCCACTCACAGTGAGCATTTAGGGGGTAGCTCTCCAACAAAATCTGACCCTTTGGGGCTCGCAGAACCTGGCCACATCCTGAGAAGAGAAGATGGGGCACGGAAATTGGAGTCAACAGTAAGGAGAAGACAGAAGGTCTCAAAGATCCTCTGAGCTTATCCCATGACCTTGCGAACAGAATGGAGAAGGAAATTACTCTTTCTCAAGCTCTTGGCAATGGGCAAGACAGTTTGCATAGGCTATTCATTTAATCTACCTAACAGCCTGAGAAAGGAAGTCGTATCATTCCAGTTTTCCAGCTGGTAAAATGGATAACCAAAGAGTTAAATAAATAATGTATCTAGCTACCAAATGAAAGAACAGAGATTTAAACCTAACTGTGTCTGGATGTGAGATCCGAGCCACTCTCCAAGACTGCCGTATCATAGCCTGCTGCCTCCACTTTAAAAGGCTCAGAAAATAGACCCTCCCCACAGCTGTACATGGGACCTTGTGGCCTCTGTCTGGAGTCCACATCTGCTTAGACTCTTTGGTCTGTGTTCCCTGCATTTTCTCTAGCCCAAAAATATAACCCCCAAGCAAATCTTTCCTCACCTCACTCCATCCAGTTAGAAAATATATGTGTTAATTTGTTCTATGAGCAATAATGTAATAAATGCCTCTATGACACCTGACACTGGAGGGGGACATGATCTCCAACAAGCTGGACTGGAGGAGTGGTTTTTAATTTTTTTCTAGCTCCCGACACCTTTTTTTCAAACAAACTCTTAGGAAGACCACCAATTAAAAAATGCATGGATCCAAGAGGGCTCATGGTTGAAGCAGAGGCAGAGACCCAAAGCCCTCCACCCTTATCACCTTAGTCTGCTGACTTACCTCCAAGGAATCCCTAAGACCTGAAAACTGCTGGATTCAGTCATCATTAAATTAAGTCATGTTTTCTAGTATTGAGATAAGCACAGGTACAGAAGATGCATCCTAGTTTTACAAAAGAGTTTGGGGAAGATATCTTGAATTGGTTTTATAGGGAAAAAAACCATCTGGGTCATGTAACTAAACAATATTTTCAGAGCTGGGAAACTCTGATCCATGGGACAAATCTGGCTCACTGCCTATTTTTGTAAATAAATTTTGGAACAAAGCCACAGTCATTTTTTAATGCATTGTCTATGGTTTCTTTTGAACTGCAGCAGCAGAGGTGAGTAGCTGTGACAAGAGAGAGTAAGACCCAAAAAAATGGAAATATTTACTATCTGCCCTTCTACAGAAAATGTTTATCTAACCCTGTTCTCTACGGAAATCCAGTTTGACATCATAAACTCTGGCTATGCAGTTATATTTAATAACCTCCCCCACAAAAGCATAAGTTCCCATTGTAAAAAAGAAAAATAATAGTATCAGTGGATACTTCTCCATGGCGAGATGATGGCAACAATATTTCTACAGCATTAGGAAAAGAGCCTAAACTCTACTTTTGACAAGCTGAGTGGTCTGAGGCATGTTACTTTTGTGAGAACTACTGTTAGGTTACGAAATGAAGTTATGTCTTCACGAGGATTTTTACAGCTGCGGCCCTGCTCTGCCCAAGGGAAGCATCACCCGCCACTTTCCACTTGGGGCTCTTGTCTAGGCCTGGCCTCCATCATCTCATTCTGCAAACCCCAGCTTCCGCTCTGGCCTCCTTGTACCCATTCTCGTCGTCCATCATTCAATTCTCAACACAGCAGTCAAAGCCACCTTTTAAACCAAGAAATTAGATCTCATTGCTCTTGATTCCAGAGGCTGTCCCCTGGGTAGACACCTTCCTCCAGTGTCCACAGTCCTGTCTCGCTGGCTGCCCAGTCACCGCCACCACTCATCAGTTTGCTCATGCTGTTCCAACCACCCTGGCCTCTTTTCTGTTCCCAGCTCCGGGCCTGCACTTGCTGTTCCCTGAACCTTGCTGTGTCTCCCACATCTCCTTCCTTTGGGAATGAAGCTCAATGGCTACTTCTTCAAAGAGGCCTTCCTGGCCACTGGCCAAAATAGGCCTTCCTGTGTCTGTGGCCAGCATCACCACTCCACTTTGTTTTCTTTGTAACACACATCACAGCTGAAACTTATCTAGCTTACTCGTCTGTTCCCTTTGGTGACACTTTTCTGGACATCTAGAATGGAACCTGCCATTTAACAGGTTCTCAATGAAGAGTTGCTGAATGAATGAATGATGATATTATTATAGGCCAGGCACTGACTAAACAATTTAGAAATATTCTTTCACATAATCCTCACAAGCAACCTAAAAGAGCAACGTTCATCTCCCCATTTCCCAGATGTGGAACACAGAGGACAGAAGTTCGGTGACTTCCCCAAGGTCAGACAACCAGGAAGTCAGACTGTAAATTACTGTTTTAACTGCAAAGTGCTGGTAAGAATGGAGGCCTCAGAGTTCCCGCTGCCCTCAGGGGAGACTCAGCTTTACCTTCACTGGCTGTGCGGCCTCAGGCAAGTGACTTCATCGCTCAGAACCTCAGTAAAACTGAGTCCAGCAGGAATAAAACTGGCACCTACTTCATATGGTTTTGTGAGGTTTGAATCAGATTATACATGGGAAGTCCTTAACAGAAAAATCAGTGAACGTTGGCTGTGGCTGATGGGTGGCAGAGCTGGAGTTTGAACCAGGTTCTGTCTAGTGCCAATGCTGAGTTTGGGTAGGTATGTTCCTCTCTTCGGGGCTTCCTGACCCAGCCCTTTCCCACTCCATTTTGAAGCAGCAGGATTTTTCCACTCCAAAAAATATACACTGAATCTCTGCCCCCCAACTCTTTGAAGTGCATGGTCCTTCTTCCTGCACACATCACACTCCTTACCACCCCCATCTGCTGCCTGGCTAAGGAAGTGATCCATTGGGTGTTAGAGACAAAAAAAGAAATCTTCCTGTACAGCCTCCACCCCGTGGGGGCTAGCACCTTTCCATCATGTAAGGTGTAAGAATCCCAGCTCCCCTGCAGCCAACCTCCTGTAGGTACCCCAAGCTAGAGCCATCAGCAAATGCTGCCAGTTGGCTCCCCTGCATATGAAACTAGAATCAGAGCAGTGTCACCAGGCCCTTCCTCAAGTCCCAGGGGTGGGCACTGCTCATCTTCAGTCAGGTCTCCTTGGTGAGACTGTTCGGGCTTTGGCCAGCCGCAGGGCCTCATGCAGCCTTGGAAGGGCTCAGAAACAAAACCACCCCCAGGCGCCAGCCCCTGGCCACTTGCAATGTTCACCGACTTGTTCCTGAAGGCCCTGGGACTACCTTTCAGAAGCAGCCAGGATTCCAAAACACATGCGACTTCTCAGTGCTGCACAGTGCTTTTCATCTCACCCTGCGGGGAGGGCAGAGTCAGGCCCAGGATGGGGGCCAAGTTCCAACTGACCAGAGACAAAGAGGCCACCTCTCGGCAATGAGCTTGGGGCTGGGGTGGGGATTAGGCACAGGGAAGAAGAGGAAGGGGCCCACGTGCTCCCCACATCAAGGGGCTCCTTCAGCTCTGGCCCATCCTGCCTCTTCTCGGGGAGTTGCCCAGCCTGGGCGCAGAGCAGGCTAACTGCATCTCTCTGTCTGGGGCAGAACAGAGGCACAGCTGAGGCCTGGCCAAGGAAGCGCTGCTCGCCAAACAAGCAGGTGGTCCTGCAATCTGAAAGAGCAGAGCCGGCAGTGGGCCCAGAGGAGGACATGATCAGATTCCCTGACAATGTCTCACTGCAAAAGAAAGGTGTGTGTGTGTGTGTGTGTGTGTGTGTAGAGGAGTTAGCCAGTGTGTGTGTGTGTGTGTGTGTGTGTGTGTAGAGGAGTGTGTGTGTGTGTGTGTGTGTGTGTGTGTGTGTAGAGGAGTTAGCCAGTGTGTGTGTGTGTGTGTGTGTGTGTGTGTGTGTGTGTGTGTGTGTGTGTGTGTGTGTGTAGAGGAGTTAGCCAGCAAAGCGTGTGTGTGTGTGTGTGTGTGTGTGTGTGTAGAGGAGTTAGCCAGCAAAGCCGGACTGTCTCCTGGACTCTCAGATCCTGGACACATCTCCAACCCTCCTTCCTTTCCCTGTTGCTATAAGCCAAAACAGGAGCAATAGCTGGATAGACCTTGCTTCTGCAGAGCTGAAAGGAAATCTTCATTAATTTCTAAACTAGCAGCAGGGATTGGAAGGTTCCCCACAAAAAATGACCATCCCCAGGAGTCAGACAAAAGTCTTAATCCTGGCATGGGGGCCTAGGGAAGGAGGATCAGGAATCTCAGTTCATCCTTTTACTCAATGTGTGACCCCAGACCAGTTTTCCAGATTTTCTAAATGCAGGCTTCCTCTTTTGGAAATGAGAATAATCATAGTACCCACTACTACATTGTTGCTGTTTCCTTATTTGTCTGTTTTAAGGAGGCAAGACAGGAGATAGATATTGTACATAAAGCATTTAGCACAGTGCCTGGTACATAAAAATGCTCAATAGATGGCCACCAATATTATCATTTTTCTTGAGACTTGTCTGGATCTGAGACACAATTTTGGCACAAGAATCAAAGGGGACAGCCCACATTCTGACTTGCTACTCCAGGGCTCCTAAGGGCCTCATCACATCACTGGCTAGGGCCCTAAACCCAGGAGGCCTGGGATCACAGAAACAAGGCCTGGATGATGACGTGGGAATGACCCACATACCAGGCCAAGAGCCAAAAGGAAACGCACACCTTCTATGTGACTTGGTTCGTCCTACACCTTCTAGGCCCTGTTAGAAGGGCCTGGACAGGCACAGGTCCTCAGACAGGCACACAGAGTGTCTCTCTCTCATGTGCAGAGGTAGTTTAATAAAGAGGATGAGGCATCTTGGCTTGCCACTTACAAGCTGCCTCTGTGCCTCTATCCTCACCTGTGGTAGGGCTGTGATAAGGACTAAGGAGTCAGTACAGGGAGGCACTTAGAACAATACCTGGTTCATACCAAGTGCTAAGGATGGGTTTTATCAGGGGCTCAGGTCTTCATAAGGAACGATTAGACATCCAGGAGTGACTTCATGGCTTACTCTGTGAATTGGCTTATAACCCCCATCAATTTGGTAGTTTATAATGATTGTTTATTTGTTTGCTTCCCCCACGATACAGTTTTGTGAGAGTAGGGACCTTGTCTGTCTTGTCCACACCTTGATACGCATCCAGTAGGGACGTGATCAATTTTTAACTGATTGAATGATTACCACATAAAAATCAAACATCTCCCTGACCAATCAAACCATTTTTAAAGCCCCTCCCACACTGTACCAAACAGTCTGTCCATTCAGTTGAGTTGTCCAGCAAAAACAGCATCCACCCCTTGGCTGCAGAAAGCCTGCCCCTGCACCCCATCAAAGGACCAGGTTCATCACAAAAAATGCACACTGAGGTAACCCTACCAATCCAACTGAAAAGCAGGGTCTGGGCTAGGGTAGCACTAGGAATATAGATTGTTGAAGACTTTGCATCCTTTTTCTCTGTGCCTCAGTTAATTGATTTCTATTAAATCTTTAAGTCCCTTGCTCTGCTCCTTTCTTCTGTTGTGATCAATTCGCTGTTAATCCCTTCCAGTGATTTTTTAAAAATTTCAGATAGTGTAATTTTCAGTTCTGCAATTACCTTCTGGTTCTTTTTAACATTTCCAAACCTACCCTGAAATTTCTCATCTCTTCTTCCATTATAGTCATCTTTACCTATAGATCTTCTAATATATTTATTATAAAATCATTTAAAAGTCTGAAAATTCCAATATTTGATCATGGATGGCTTGTTTTTTTTTGAACAATTTACTCTTGACTGTGGGTCATATTCTCTTGCTTTTTCACAACAGGAGACAATTTTTTTCTTTGGACTGGTAATATCCTTTCCTCCATTAGGCACGTAAGATGAGTGTCTGATCAGTTTTAGCCAAGCAGAAATTAAGCTGGTTTGAGGAAGGACTGAGGCTATAATCCTTCCAGAAGGGTCTTGAAATTCAAGCAACAGGAATCTAATTAAACCTTTCTTCGGGTGTCAGCACTCCCCCAGCCCCACTCAGTTGCTTCCGCCTGTATCACTGCAAGGCTGGGAAACCTATGAGACTGTGAGACTTTGAAATTACACATTTTGGAAGCTGCAAAACTACAATACCCGCAAATCCTCTGCTTTCCAGTCTCTGCTTGCTCAGCAAAATTTCATTTAAGAGAATACTTGGTTGAGAGGTTTGCTCTTGCTTTGAGGTCTCCTTTAGATCTAAACTCAACAATCCAGCCCACAGATCCATCACAAATCAGCCTGGTTCCTCCTACTTCTCTGGCAGACCCACCCTTTACCTGCCCTGCCCCAAACCTCAGTTACTGGCCCCAGGTATGGAGCACCCTGAATCACTTGTTCATCCAGGAAGAACTTGTTCTTCTGGGTTTTGTGTTCACAGATACTTGGTGACTTTAAAGGAAATTGTGAATAGTCTTTGGCTTGTTGAATGATTTCTTGCTGTTTGAGCAGGAAGGCAGGCCTTTTCCATGTCCCTCTACACCCTAACCAGAAGCTGAGCAATGAGTTCTTTGACAACAAAAAGCCCTCTATAAAGGCTCAAATATTAATCCCCTGGAGTCAAAGAGCTTCAGCACATAAAATGTAAAATATATCAACCACACAATACTTGTCCAGAGGAGATGACTTCCTCATACCCAGTGTATACTCTCTTGTCCCTTACAGAAGGAATCCTGCCTTACTGTTTTTCCTCTCTGGCCCTGCATTGATTTCCTTCCCACAAAATAAAAAGTAAAATAAGAGCTTATTTCATGGCTCTGGTTTAGTAATAATAAGAATAGCAGCCACCATTTAGTCAGCTCTTAATACATACCAGACCCATATTAAGGTATTTATACATAGTACTTCATTTAATCTTCACAAAAATCTTCTGAGGAGCCAGTATTATTATCCCCATTTGGTAAATAAGGAAACAGAGATTTAAAAAGATTGGTAACTGCCCAAAGTAATGGAGAGAGTAGAGAGTCAAATCCAGATTGTACTGGTTCTAAGTCCAGCTGTTAACCACCACATGATACCATCCCCTATGTGGACCCAACTGGGCATTGCTCCTTTCCTGGAAGCATCAGGACACAGAAATCCAGCACCAGATGAGACAGTTTTCAGTGACTCCACCTAGGTGATTCCACTGCTCCCCAGGAGGACAGCTCCTAAACCAGTAGCACACAGCTTTGCAGGCTTTTCTTTTTCTCTCTTCCACCCGCTCACCTCATTTACTCTTGATCATTCCTGGCGATGGCTTAAGGGCCAGCTTGCACAAGTCACTCTCCTCTCTGATATTCTACTCCACAAACACTCTTGGGCACAGCTTATGGCCAGTTCTTCAGCTCCTCTACCTCTATCCAAAACATGACTAAGAAGATAAAACTATTCACTGAGACCCTATAATCTCTCTCCATCAATCCTCTCTCATCTGGGTTGATTTCCTAGCCTTCCTACTTCCCTTGGACCCTTCAGAGCCTGAAAGGTTGGGGTCACTGCAATGCTAGCCAGTGGTACAACATCCTGGATGGCTCTCAGCCCTCTGGTTGCTCATCTCCTTTGGCTAAGGAACTCAGTCTGAGGGCCAAGTTAAATAAACCCCACTCTGGAGGTCAGCAGAGTAGTTACACTTAAGAAGTCAACTTTCCAGTTTAGGAGCTTTGAGAGGAAGCTTGATTTTGACTTTAGATATCCATGGCTCTTAGAGCCAGCACCCAGATCCTAAATACTATTCCACCCAAACAGCACCAGGATTCATAGAGAAACAGCTGCTTCCAGGACCTGGACATAAATAGTTAAGGTGAACTTGAAACATTTAGAGAGCAAGGAATTACTTAAAGAATGATTCGTGGAGCTGACTTGAAGGTTTTTGCTGGCCAATTCTGAGAAAATTGGAACAACTGAAAAATGATGGTAACATATGAAACATGGGAAAAAATTTAAATTCACGAGTCCACAGTTCAGTAAAAGAGAAAGTCAGATGTAAGAAAATGACAATTGGTGAATCCAAGTAAAACATATATGAATGTTCTTTTCTTTCAATTTCCTGTAGATTTGAAATTTTTCAAAATGAAAAGTTGGGGAAAGGAAAAAAGAACCGATTCCTTTTTTTCTGAGCTATTCAAACCAATTCTGTCCTGGGCAGAATATTCTGGATATTCTGAGCTTACCAAACCAATCTGTCCTGGGCAGAAAGAGGTAAACAAAGTCTTCTCCTGGACTTGATGACTTCAGGCCCTTCTCCTATTATCTTGGTCAATACAACCTGTCCATGGTTATGAATGAATCAATCACATAATGGATTTTAAGACTGCCATGAGTGAGGTTAATACTAATCATCACAAACATTGTTAAGGACGGTGAGCAAATAACAGTGCTAAGGCATCTACTCAGTGCTGAATGCTCTGTAATGTGTATATAAAATACTCTGATCCTTTCTGGTGCTTGCCTGTCATTTCTCCAACCTTCTGAGGTTATCTGTGGCCCTCAAGAAAAAGTGCCAGAGCCCTACAGATGGTGCTCAGCCTGAAGCCCTCCTCCTTCAGAACTGAGCGGTCTGAAAAGGTCATTTGGGCGCCATCTACTGGGAAAATGCTTGCACTGCCGTGGGCTCCAGCCCCGTGTCCAGGCCCTGAATAGGCCCCCCCGCAGGGGACCACTCAGCTCCTCAGCAGAGGTAGGCAGCATAGTGCCCACTACCCGACAGACATTCAACGAACAGTGAAATGAATTACTTCCTCCTTTGAATTCCCCTCACATTTATTTAATGTCAGTATGAGATGTAGGTGATAAGAATCTTAAAAACTATATACTGATGTCTTCTTATGGTCAAGCTCTGTTACCACAGATGGATTACAAACTCATGAAGGGCTTATTGTTTTCCTTAGTGACCAGCCATGTGTTGATAAGAAGTGCTCCATAAATGCTTGTGGCTGTGATCAGATAACATGCACTGTGTGGACTGAGGCTTTTAGAACAAACATAATGAAACTGAGCAAGCATAACCAAATCCACACAGTAGGAATCTGACCATTTTTCTGTTTGTTCCTTAGCAGTAACCACATTTTAATTTTTTTTTTTTTGGTCTCTTCTCTCTAAATTGCAAGCTCCAAAATGGCAGAAACCACATCTGCCTTGCTTGTCACTGTATGCCCAGAACCTAAGACATATTTTTTGAATGGAGTAGATTAATGAATGAGAGCATGTGCCTCTGCTTTGCTTGGCTAGGGGTGATGACCAGGCACCCTGAATCAGTTTTGCTGTCCTCAAGAAAACCTTGATCCTACATACTGACACCATCATGATTCAAGCAGTCACACTCCATATACCCCCAACTCTAACCCTGAAGCTAAACCCAAGACTCGTACAAGTGCTCTTGGGCCAGGCACACATACGGGATTTCTCTGGGCAACTGGCATCTTTCTGTCTCATCATTATTTACTTTACTAATCTATATGCAAATATTCTTCCCCTTCTCTGTCCTGTTCTCTAAATACACCTACTTATACAGAATGATCAGTGTATTGTTTAGGAAATATTTGTACACCTCCCCCTTGAGATGGAGTATACTTTCCTATTTGACTGATCAGGGATGTAGCCAGGTGACTACTTTGGGTATGCTGGTAAATGTGATTTGAGCAGAGACCTTAAACGTGCCTGTGCATTTGGTTGGGCTCTGTGTCTCTGCAGCAGACCCTGAGAAGAGCACACCCCAGTGGCTGCTGACCCTGCAGCCTGGGCCATGGAGCCTAGGGCTCAACCCCGGCCAGCTCAGCAGGCATCAGTTGAATCAGTCAATCCACCAGCCAGTCATAAAGAAAAATGAATACTTGTGCTTTTGAGATGGTTTGTTACACAGCAAAAACTGACTAATATATATGAACACATTATCACACTACTCCTGAAAGCTTCAGTTTGGAAATTCTATTCTTTCTCTGTTACAATATCCTTCCCATCTACATGTTCCACTACTTTATTACCACTAAGCCTGCTTATTCACCTCATTGAGACCTCCAGTCCCTATTCTTTCTCTACCAGGCTGTTTCTGGTTTCACATCCTACCTAACCTGGGCAACCATGTCTTAGCCAACTCTTGGATCAACTAAGTGGCTGGTTTTATTCACCTCAGCCACCATGCTGCTACTGTGACCATTGTCCAACTCTCCTAACTGCATCTACACAGGTGGTCCATCTTCCACTGGGTCCTTGGTCTGGCCTGGACATGCTTGGACTTATCACTGTGCGGGTGCCTTTCCTTATTCCACAGGTGGCTCTCCCAACCCTCTAGTACTTTGGTACTTTAAAGCTATAGCTTCATTTCTGCTCTGTTCTCAACAGATTTTGCTTCAGATTTTTCAGTGAAAATATAACTGTTAGAGGGAAACTCACTAGTGGAGGTGGAAAAGCACTGTAGTTAAGAACAGGGGTCTGGAATTGCACAGAATTAAGCGACTTCCTATTTGCCCATACCTGTACTAAGGCATAGCTCAACCATCACCTGCTGTCTAAAACCTCCCCTGTCCCTGACCTGCTGTGATTAACTGTTGTCTTATCTATGTTCCCAGAGCACTTTAGCCATACCCTAGTTTGCAATTTTTCCTCGACTTCCCAATGCACTTAGAATAATACCTAAACTCTTAACCTAATTTACATACTGTAATTATAACGCTGATCCGACTCCAATCCCATCACATACCCCCCTTCTCCATTCACTCACGCAGAGAAAGACCTCCCATATCCAAAGGGGAGAAAACCCCAAAGTTGTCTTACATACTCCAGAGGTCAATGTGAAATCTGAAACTGTGCATTATGTCTCAAATTACATCTTTCAAAAAGTTTCATTAAAAGTAGTTTAATTTTGGACTATGTATCAGTTCAGCAATTCAGGAGAGCACAGAATAATAATGACATATTTATTGTATCAGTTGAGCTTTTACTATGTGCCAGGCAGAACTCTAAGTACTTAAATGCAGTATCTCATTCAATTCTTAGAGCAGCCCTATGAGGTAGTTAGCATTATTGCCATTTTAAAGTAAAGGAAACTGAATTAGCAAGGTTAAATGACCTACCAAGGCCCCAATACTAGTGACTGGCAAAGTCATTATTAAACTTGGGCCTATGTCATTCCAGAGCCTATACTCTTGATCATTATGCTACACTGTCTCCAGAAAACAGCTGCCAGAGGAAAACTGGGATTAAATCCTACAGCTAATCTACCTAGAAGATGATCTTCCCAGTATTAAACTATATTTCCTAGAAATCACCTAAACTAGTATTGAAGTTTTAAATCTGCAATCAAGACCAGCACTTTAAAAATTATCTGTATTTTGGATAAATTAAACCCAGGTTCATCCAAAAGTACCAATACACCCTCTCTCCTCTAGGTGCAGTTGAGTTCCTGAGCCACACACCACATACTTCACTCTTTGCCCTAGACTCTTGAAACTCATGGCATTTTGCTACTGGTTGGATCAGGCAAAGAATACCAACAGCACTCCATCCTCCATGTCTGCAAACTGGGAATATCAGACTGCTTCTGATTCAAATAGAAAGCATGTAAAATAGGCTTAGTGAAAAAAATGGCAATCTGTACATTGCTCCAGATCCAGACTCAGGATTCTCACCATCAGAGCACTGCAGAGAGGAATCTCAAACTAAGGGACAAGTTAGATTTCTATTCCATTTTCAATGGATTACTGATGCTCAGAAGGAACCCTGATAAAGATCAAGTAATTCTTGGTGACCAAGTAGAACCCAGAAGAATCCCTTTCCCGGCACAAGTGACATGCTGACAATTTGATGTGAGCTCTAGAAATTTAACTCAGGATTTAAGAAGTTTACCCATAGAGATTCATATTTAAAATGTACGACAGATTTATCATTTTTGAAGGCTTACTCACTATTTGCTGACCAATGCTAATACACAACTGTTTCTGGAATGGACACGAGGCATGCTGTGTGCAGAATGCCTTGGCTTCCTTTAGGAGAAAGAGAACATTCAAGAGCAAATATAAACCTCCTGTGGCCAATTCCAAACAGATGTCCATGATCCACACCCAGCAGATGGAAACACATCTTTGTTTTTTATAGTCTTACCTAGAAAGCCCTCTGGCCACAAGCTTTCCAGAACCCAGATTCCAGCAAGATAAAAACTTTAGTCCAGTGTAAGCTGAGAAGTTAAAACAGCCCACCCTCGAGATGGAGCTAGGTCAGGGTCTACTCACGCATGCAGTCTCCTCCATACCAGCCTGCTCGGCATTCTGCACAGTAAATTCCCTTCACGTAGAAGTCGTCCAGACTGCCGCCCCATGAGCCATTGCGGCAGGTCTTGCAGTTTTCAAAGATGGTACAACCTGAAACATTTCCAAGAGGAAGGGTGTTAGATTTCACCTTCAGATCCGCAGTATGAGAAACTGCACACCTTCTCAGGGCCTTGTCTCAACTAACAGCACCTGGGCCGAGAAAGATGTCAAAGTCCTGCTAGAGTCACAAGAATTCAGACCAAGGAGTTTAGGAGGTTGATCTGAATCATATTCCTATTCAGTGGCTGATGTTTTAAATTAACATGAAATAACCTGTAGTAAAAGGTAGCATGTAACAACGTGGTATATTTTTTTCTCTTTATAAAAGAATTCTATGTTTATTGTGGAATACTTAGAAAATTCATTCAAGCAAAAATAAGGAAATTAAAACACCTAAAATCCCATCACCCAGAGAAAACTATTGGTAACACTCTATCTATATATATACAAACATATTTTAAAAATTAGGTTTAAACTATATATTGTATATTCTGTTATACAAATGACTTTTTCATTTAAGAATACATAGTAAAAAACCTTCCTGTCCAATTAAATATTCTTCTATGTAATGTACTTCTCTAACCAAAGTACACCACTGGAAACAACCTTAATGCCTAATAATGGGCTCACGCTGGAAGGTGTTAGGCTGCTCCCCACCAGCAGGCCACACCAGAGACGGAGGAGCAGCTGCCAGTCAAGGGTCATTTATAAGACATAGTCTCTTGAGGGGTAGGGCATAGTGAGGAAAGGTGGAGATAATCCAATCCCACTCCCTGAAATGGAGAGCTAAGTTCTGGCTCTGCCTTTGTCCAGCTATGTGTCCTTGCACAAACTGCTTAAGCTCTCAGTGCCTCATTGCTGTCATCTATAAAATTGGGGCTAAAAATTGTATAGAACTCATAAGGTTTTTTTAAAAATTAAATTAATACATGTAAAGGGCATCACATATAGTAATTACCCCGCAAATAGGTGCCATCATTATTATTCTGCATTACTGTAACTCCACTTGGCTCACCCCTGCCATGGTATATATATGGTGCTTGATTTTCACTGCCTATTACTTGTTTTCTTATAATAGGCTGAACTCAGGGACTGTATCTTTTTCAACATAACCCAGAACTTAATACAATATCTGGTACATAATAAGTGCTCAATAAGTATCACTGGAGTGAATTAATAAATGGATGGATAGATGAATGAAGTGCTAATCCAAGCTTGTGAGCTGACTGAGATGACCAGTGCTTCCTTGAGTGCATACTTCTTTGCTTTGGGCTGAAATTAGGTTGTCATTTGCCTGTAGTGAACATGTACAGTGTATGTACATGCAGTTTCTGTTGGAGAGAGACTCAAGAGCCCTCACTTTGCATATCATACTGACTTTACTTTGCTCCCTTCTCCCAGTCCCTTCTCCTACCAGAGAATAGGACTTGCTAATATCATTTATCAAATTCCAGTAGGTCATGTGGCCCATAATTGGGTCCCAGTGGTATCACTATACTTTCTGATGACTATCTTCATCCATGTGCCACTTTTCCCTATTTGATTCTATATCCACTGTGCCACTGAGGAGGCAAATGGAATCACTGTCAGTGGCCCTGCCAACTCTCTTACTTAGCACAGTCACATCCAAACCATTACACACAAGCCACCAAAAACCTGATGATTAACATGAATAAGGACATGTTAAAAAAGACACTAAGTAGCTCGTAGAATTGCCAGAAGGGCCAGAGGACTGAGTTTAGAGCTACACAGACTAGGACCACATGAAAATAAATAGGAAACTTGGTCCACTGAAGGCCCCAGTGTGGCTGGGCTCTCCTGGAAGCTGCCACCAGGCCCCTGGACACTGAACCTCCTGCAGCCATTGCCACCAGCAAGAAAAACTTGTCCAACATAATGGTAGAAATGATAGAAATTATAAAGCCATGCTGAGATCCTAGCACTCACCTTTGAGGATGGCAAAAATCCAAAACAATACCTTCTACTACAAGGCCTTGGGGAAATAGTACCTTCATATGTGGCTGCTGTGAATGCCAAACACATGGAAGAAAATTTGGCAAAGGCTGGAAAAATTATATAGGTAGCTCCTTTTGACTCAGCATTCTCTTCCAGGAATCCACCCCAAAGAATACTGCAAAAATACTAAATGACTGTAGTATTATTTATAGTGGCAAAAGGCTGCAAACAACCCAAATACTTATAAACCATGGTAATCCACACAATACAGTTATATGCAGTTGTAAGAACAAATGAAAAAAAATGGCTTTATACTATCAGGGACTGATCTCCACAGGTATAGTTAAGAGAAAAATGTAAGGTAGTTAGCACTGGTTATGGTATGCTATCTTTTGTGCAAGAAGGGAATAGGTATATAAATGTATATACATATTTGTATTATCAAATATAGAAAACAGATGGAAACAATAAAGCTAACTATGTACTAAATAAGTGGCATATCACCACAGACAAACAAACTGACTACCATTTGGCTTTAAAACACAGTATTTTTATCATACACCTAGTGGGATCTATTCTAAGGTCAATAATGATCACAATCATCAGTGGTCTCATTGTTTGTACTAACAGTACTATTGTTATTTTGTACAATCATATTATTTCATAATATAAAAGAAATAAGTGATCAGCTTAATAATAATTAGGAAATAGGATTTTTCACCTTGAGAGAAAAGATGTAGTGTATAAAATCAAAGACGTTAATTAAACAAACTTGGAATATTACATTTGAACTTGAGTATCAGCAGAAACTCATATTTTTCTTTAAAAAAAAATACTTATGTCCTAACTGTATGCTTAAAACAAAACAAAACCTAGTAACAATGACAGTCAATAGCATAGAACATCTCAGGTGCTGAGACTGTGGTCTCAGACCGGAGTTCCTTGGAGAAATGGCTGATTCCAGAACTGGACAGAAAACCAAAGCCTGATATGTCCTGTCAGGGGAGACATCAAGGAAGCCTTCAAACACTAGTGTGGCCGTGTCAGAAGGACAAAGAAGGACATAGGGGCTCCCATTGAAACCTCTTTTGAGAGTCATTGCTTGTCTTCTCCGTGCTGTACTGCCTTGCCCATGACCTACCTGTATTGTGTGTGCTAATTATAGAGCCCCTTAGTCCCCTTCTCCCTCCCTCCCCTCCCACCCTCCCCACCTCATTCCCTTTGGTAATCTCTGGTCCCTTCTGGGTGTCTGTGAGTCTGCTGCTGCACTAACATCCTTTTTGAAAAGAGAAATATGAGATATGGTAAAAAAATTAAATGGCAGTGAGTAATCTATAAAACTGCAAATGAACATTACATAAGATCCACTTCTAAAACCAACCACATTCCTTAGCATTAAAATTCTGCCGCAAGAGGTAACTTTTACCCTAAAATTTAAAACACCTTCAATACTAAGGGCTCCAGGGGCAAAAATCTGCCACACACTTCTCTTGGGCAGATGAGTGTCACTTTTGAAAGTGCTGTGCCAAACCCCTCCCCCCCGCCCCGACAGAGAGCTCACATCTTTCGTACTTGCCTGCCCCCTCGCTGGGTTTCACAGACCTGGTAACATTCTCACGGACATTCACGGAGCATTGCTTGGGCCTGAGTCTGTGTTCATATATGAAAACCAAAAGAGACCTGCTCTCTCCCCACACAGACCCACATGCTTTACACTGAGTAGCACTTGTTATAGGCTATCACCTAAGAGCTGGGAAAGGCCGAGAGTTCAACATTTTGATGTAAACCTGTCTAGTTTCATAATGATAAGAAAAAACACTTAAATTTTTTAAAGGAAAATCTAAGGAATTCCACAGGAGTGGCAAAACATCTCAAGTAATGAAAGTGTAGCGATTTATTTTCTTCTTAAATTGTTCTTGTTTCTTAGGCACTTTAAAGTGTGGAAGGTTATCTCTCTTCAGGAAAATGAAAATATACTGGGGTCAACTGATTCACTTAACTTTGTTTCCTTTTTAAAAAGGCTAATGAACTAGAGGCCGCTAAGTTACATGAAATTCTGTAACTATCATCTGTCATAAGCCCCTAACTCCCCGTTTCCTAATATTTATCATTTAGAAATCATGCCCCAATCATGTTTCTTGGATCCTGTAAAGAAGGTCTAGAAACATGTTCACATGACACCCACAGGGACAAAAACACAAGGAGATAGGGAGCGTCAAATGAGGGAGATGCCCGGGCCCTGGTGGGCAGCAGTGGACATCCCTGAAGCAGAAGAAAATGTTAAATCAGGAGACAGGGCCTCAGCCGGGATGGGTCCCAGCAGCTCTGCCCTGACTGGCACTCATACACAAAGAGGGGCCAGCCCTAGCCATGTGTCATCACCCAGGTCAGCTGCAGGGCCAGGTGGGCCTAGGGTGTCAGAGCTGCTGGCTGGGATCGGCCTTTCCCTCCTGCCCATGTGCCTGGACAGGTGACATCACTTTCTCCGTCAGAGCAGGTAGGGAGAGCAGTGTTCTAGAGCCCGGCTGGCCTCCCCTCCCCCACCTACCTGCCCTGCCCTGTGGGTAGGGCGCCTGTTGACCTTAGCAACGGAACTCTGCAGGGTTCTTCGAGGTCCCCTCTGACCAGAGACACAGGCACTCGGAGGCAGAGCTGTGGAGGCCCCACAGCCATGGAGGGCCTGCTGCCTGCCGCTGGACATATGTGCCAGCTGATCCTGGGGCACCTGTGGGGGGCTCTCCTGGCGATCACTGAGAGGTGGGGATGCTTAACAGCACTCCTTGGAGGCCCCTGGGGGACCCTGGCATGTTGTGTGGGGCTGCTTTTCATGGTAAGCAAAGGATGGAAATCACGACACACTGAGGCTCAAGGCAGAAGCTGTTCTGCCCACCACGAAGTACCTGGAAACCATGGTGACACAGCAGAACGAACAATGCCAACCGATGACACCAGCAGGCCACTTGTGGTGGAGGCCAGTCCTCCCACCCTACAGAGCCTGAGCTTGGCAGCGGTGACCACACACCTGAGGCTGTCCCTTCAGATCACTCTGGGCCTTCTGGCAGAGGGATGGGGGAGCCAGCCTCCTGCACTTCCCAAGGCCACTGACGAGAAACCGACCCTCTGGGCATCACAGAAGGATGGAGAACAACTTGGAGAGAAAATGCTGGATGACTGGAATGGAAACACTGCTTTTCCAGAAAGGGCAGAAGTGCTCGCTCAGGACATTGCAAGATGCAGGCAGAAGCTGAAGGAAAAGGAGGAGGAGAAGGAAGGACTGTTGCGGTCAAACACACGTGTGGAGCAGGACCTGAAAGAGGGAGTCAGCTGACTGCTGTCAGTGGCTGAGACCCTGCTCCATGCCATCCCTGCACTTGTGCCCCTGAGACATGTCCTGGATGGCAGGAACCCGCAAGTCAAGCAAAAGCGGGAAGTGGGGAACTGCAAACACCGTGTGCCCAGGTCAGAAGTGGCACTGAAGGCTGACATGCATGATGCTGACTCCTCTGTGTCCCCTCAAAGCCCTGAGAGAGCCAGATCATTGAGAGAACTAAAGCAAGTGAATGAAGATCTGAGAAAACAAACAGCCACCCTCCAGGCAGAGGAATTATCTCTGAGGTGTTAAGTCCTCCAGCTGGAAAGTCAACTACTTCAGCTGAAGCTCCAGAGTTGGCTTGAACTACACCAAGAACGTACCATGCAACTTGAGAGCCAAATCGCTAAGGAGGAAAGGAGGTGTGCAGAAATCAAGGGGAAACTCATCAGCTTCTGCAGGAACTGGAGCTCCGAGTTTCAGATTCTCCAGCTGCACAAGATAGCTGAAGACATGGGCAAAGAATTGGAGAGAACCAGGTCCGTCTACCAAAGGGAGTTCCTCTTGCATGAGAAAAAGATTCAGAAAAGCTGGAAGGCATCCGTGCTGACAAGGAGAAACGTCATGAAGCTAAGAAGAGAAGAGAAGCCTCCTGAAGTTAAGAAGAGAAGGCGACCGCATCAGACAAATGCTGGCCAACGCCCAGGCCAACCTGCAGCCTTTCCCAAGCAGCCCTTCTGCTCCTGTTGCTCCACCTGCAGCCCATGAAGACCACAACCTGTCCCAGGATCCCCTGAATCCTCAGGCCCACCAGGAAGGAGGAGGGTGTCATCGTGAGGGCCCCGGGGCAGGGGTGACCTGCAGGTGTGACTAAGCTCAGGGCAGCCAGTTCCTGACCACCTACAGCCATGGCACAGCTCTGCAGGTGTTCCTGTTTTTAAACTAATTTTGATTTATCTCTTTTAGGTTTAGCTACTGTTATTTAGCTGATACTACAAGTCCCTTATCCAAGTAAGCATAGCATTATAATTTTAAGAGTATTTTTCAAATAAAGTTTCATTTAATATAATCCTATGGGATACATTCTTTCACATCATAGGAATCTCTAAAATTAGAAGTATTGTATTTTGATTTGCATAAAAGCTCCACTGTTCTTTAACTATCATTGGAAAAAAAATAATGCAAGATGATAATTTCAAAAATTATCAAAAATCAAACAACACAGCAGTGTGAGGGTGGACACATACAGAATGACAGTCCAGCAGAGAACGCTCCCTCATATACTGCCTGTCCTGTCACATCCAAAAACTGGATGTGCCAAAAGCAGAAACTTCTGTCCCAAAATGGACCAACCAGATTCCTTCTCTCTGGAAAGTAAAAGCATGAATGGAAAGTGACTGGAGCTGAGGCATCTTCTACCTGCACCTTGGAGAGAAGGTCCTCCTGCTTACCTTCCCAGGGCTGCTTGGTTCTGGTGCTTTCCAGTGCCCAACTTTCAGTTCTCCCACTGAAACTGGTCGCTATCCCAGTATCTTCCTTTCAAATCCCAGCTGTGCTTCTCCACTTAACCAGTAAGTTCCTGTTGCTTGCCACCAAACGCCTCTCAACTGATTTAAGGGTACTGAGTACAAAGTTTACAATCACACAAAGACGGGGCTACAAAATGTCACATTCTTTATTAGTTCATATCTGATCTTGACATTCAACTTGAGCCTCCACACACACTCATTAATACTTATACAACAAACTTTCCCCAAATGCTCTATGATGGGTGAAGTAAAAATGTATTCAATAAAAGTTAAAAGTGCCTTCCTTATGTAGATACCTCCTTGACAGGAAAACCTTAGTGTGTAGCCTCCCAGACATGTTTCTATGTAGCTTGTTGTATGGTTTTTAATATTTATTGATTGCCTACTATATCCAGAAACTATTTTGGAACTTTCTACCTCCTCTTATTTTATTTAATTCCATAATCTGATTTAATTCTTACAATTCTCTGTGAGGCAAGCATTAATACCCTATTTAACAAACACGAAAAACAAGGTGAAAAGACTTCTATATAGTCCAGCTGCTTCACTGATCCTAAACAGCCATGCAGATCTGTTCTTATCTTTAACTAAATGACCCCTAAATGGGGAAAGATGACAAGGTCAAGCACCCTGCTTTGGTCTGTTGGCTTGGCTTTGTCCTCCAAGAGCAAGGATATCATTCATAGGAGCAGAGAAGCAAGAGAAACCTTTTAGTTTCTTACCATTTCCTCTTCGCCATCTCAGAATTATTTTATAATTTTGGTTCCCTCCTACACCCAAAAAAAACCAAACAGATGGAAACAATAAAGCTAACTATATACTAAATAAGTGGTATATCACCACAGATGAAAAAAACTGTACCAACTGGCTTTAAAACACAGCATTTTTACTATATACCGATGGGATCTATTCTAAGGTCAATAACAATCACAAACATCAGTGGTCTCATTGTTTGTACTAACAGTACTATTGTTATTTTGTACAATTATATTATTTCATAATATAAAGCAAATAAGTGATCAGGTTAATATTATCAGGAAATAGGCTTTTCACCTTGAGAGAAAAGATGCAGTATATAAAATCAAAAAAGTTAATTAAACAAACTTGGAATATTACGTTTGAACTTGAGTATCAGCAGAAACTCATACTTTTCTTTTAAAAAAAATACTTATGTCCTAACTCTATCTGCTTAAAACAAAACAAAACCTAGTAGCAATGACAGTCCAATAGCAAAGAACATCTCAGGTGCCGAGACTGTGGTCTCAGACCGGAGTTCCTTGGAGAAATGGCTGATTCCAGAACTGGACAGAAAACCAGAGCCTGATACGTCCTGTCAGGGGAGACATCAAGGAAGCCTTCAAACACTGGTGTGGCCGTGTCAGAAGGACAAAGGAGGATATAGGGGCTCCCACTGTCCTAAGATGAAATGATACCTGTATTAAAATGAATAATGACTGAAATGGATTAAATCACACAAATAAATAAAAATGCCCGAGTCAATAATCTCTCTCTCTCTATCTCTCTCTCTTTCTCTCTCTCTCTCTCTCACACACACACACACACACACAAAGAAACCTGTTTGATCACCAATAGGGACTGCTAGGGTATTAACTCACTAGTTGAAAATTAGGGAAAAAAGAAGAAGCCTTTATCTAGCTGTTCCTTCCTTTCAGGAAGACCAAATGGTGGGTGTGAGATAGTATTTCACTGCTTAGATCCACAGATCAGTCCTAGCATCCCTCAAGGTGGTGATGCTGGGTGCCTCCAAATGATGCAGTGGGAAGGTATTGGGTGCAGGTGAGGCAGGCGTTGATTGCCTTCGATCTGACGCAATAGGAGGCACAGAACACCACCTCTGAAGTTCTCTTACTTATCATATGACCCATGTCATCTCATAACACCAAAGCCCTACCCTCCGCCCAACAGTAGTCACTAGGCTTTTGAAAAGATTGCAAATTGTTCAAACACATCAATACCACCACCAAGGACCCTTAGTTGGGAGGCCCTTAGCTTTGCTTTTAAAATTTCCTAAGAAAATTTAGAGGGGTTATTCAACTATTTCCCTACAAATCACACTCACCATCAGAGAACTGGAGCAGTGGGTTTCTTTTCTGGATCAAATGTGAAAAGGTTTTACTGAGGTCCCTCTCATTTTAAAACTCAGCATTACCTTCTTTCAAGAAGGAAGTTGGTTTAGACATATCACTTGTATACGTGAGCCTCATTTTCTTTCCTCTTCTATAGCTTACCATAAGAGAAAAGTTCCTGGTAGTAACATGCATTATTTTCTGTGTTTGTAAAAGCAGGAGACAGGTAAAAAGAAGAGAAATTCCAAAAGCACACTTTTAACCTCCTTTCAGTCTTCAATCTAAGGGAAGCGTATTTGAAATTCTCTAGGTCCTTCTTTTGATCTGGCCTAAAAGGGAAAACAGGTAAGACTCCCCGGGGAAAAGCCAGATGTACAAGGCAGCGGGTGCGAAAGCACCAAGAAAACGTTCAGTGAGCTGCTAATCACATTGGCACCATTGTCAGTCTGAGGCTCAGTGTCCACACTGGCCTCCAGGCAAATAGGCACTCCCATGAAAAAGGAGAGTCACTGTCCCCTCTATAGTGGGGGCTGGAGGAGTGACAGTTCAGAAGGTGGCAGGTTTGGTCTGATGTAAAGGCAAAGGAATGGGTACCTGGTCTGGGAAGGTCCCATCTCTCCCTAAGATGCTTTCATTTTATTACCTCCCAGATGTCCAACTCCAAGCCAGAGCATCACCTTGACCTCTGCTCTTCCCTTCCCTTCCCATCCAACCAATCCCACATCACTGTCAATTCCACTCTCATTTCTCACAAATCCCTCCACTTCTCTCCATCCATAGGGCTTCCGTACAGATTAAGGTCCCCGTTAGTCCTCCCTTACCCCTCCGGTCCTGCCCTTCTTCCTCCTTTCTTCATACTGGAGCTAAAGAGAAATTAGCTTTTACCTCTTTACTGAAAGATCTCCAGTGTTACTAAAATATCTTCAGGAGACAGCCCTGTGCTTCTCTATCAGAGCACTTACCCCACTGTATTGTCTGTTTCCTCTCCCACCAGCCCCACCAGGCTACAAGCTCTGGGAATGCAGGGAATGTCTTTTTTTTTCAACACTGTATCCGCAGTGCCTGCCATGGTACATAGGAGCTGCTCAGTCGGTTAAATGAATGAGTGGATGAATTCACAGATTACAAGCTTAACACTGAATAGAGTACTAACTCCTCCAATTACTCTGACTGTAGTTAGAAGGAGTGAACTAAGCCGCTTTTAATAATCATAGTATCACAGCTCCTGATGTTTGCCTGCCAGAATTTAAGTGTTCAGCCTATTCCGTTCATGATATCAGAAAACATGAAGGCAACCTGAGGTCTTCCACTCCACACTCACCTGGGTGAATCAGGCAGGAGTCACATACATTCTCCTCGTTCCTGCAGCACGGGATGGTGTAACCCACGACTTCCCTCTTTCCAGGGCAGACGCATTCAATCTGATCATATTCACAGCACTCCCGACACATGATATTCCACTCGGCTCCAGGGCAGCCTTCATTAATGACTGTGTACTCTGAAATGGAAACCATCAGGTGAGGATGTAGGTGCTGACCAGAAGGGGTAAGACCCCTAAGTACCCCAGAGCTAAGAAGCAACCTTGCCCTACAAATGTGTTGCCCTGCCTGAATCAAAGAGAAGACCATGTCTTCCTAGACCAATTCTTCCTAGACCAATGTTTCTAAAGTAGGTCGCCTACTTGGAAGGATGTTCAAAACCACCCACTGGGGCACAGATGAAATTTGTTAGAACTATTATTCATATTTATTTTTTAATCAAAAAAAGAAAGAAATCAAATTTTAGTAATATGTAATCTATATATATTATTTATAATATATAATCTAAGTGAGTTGACACATACATAAATAATTTATAAACAAGTACACATCTCTTAAATGTCTATGCTCATTTCTATTTTTGCTGGCATTGCATCAGACCACTGCTCACAGCTACACAGGTTGTGCACTGCACAACTCCAGAAGGAACCATCCAACTGCACAACTGTATAGCACAACCCAGGCATTTGGACGGTCAAGAAAGTTTGGAGACCACTCTCTAGACTATGCCATTCAAGTGCAAGGCTGATTGCCAAGGAGAGACCATGTCATTTCCTTCAAACTTGGCTCCTCGATTTTGCAGCATGCCATTTTTATGGTATCTTCAAAGCTAAAACTAACAGAGAAGACAAAAGGTATCTTAATTAGTATGTTTGGGAGAATTTCAATGTTTTACAAGGGTGAATTCATTGGCAGAACTTCATTCAGTCCCCAGAAACAACTGAGTGTTCTTTCCCATGAGAAAAAAAAAAGTAATCCTTTCTGGGTAGGATTTCTTTCTTCCTTTTTAAAAATATACCTTAAGTAAATGAAAAAGAAAAACCACTGGTAAGATCTGTAAGAGGAATCTGTCAGAGGCTGCCCAGAGGAACCCAGGCTAAGAAACAGAACTAGCTTTGATTCGCTCTTCTTTCTGCCCACTCTCCATTTCTAAAAATTCTGCACAAAGATGATGATTGAAGCAGAAATGGGTCAGACATTTGAGGAAGAAAGTGAATCTAGCTGTTCCCTGTGAGGCCTTCCCTAAAAACCCCAGGGAGGGATCCCAACATGCTTTGTAGGCGCACATAAACCAACCCCAGCATCTGTGTGGCTTCTAACCTTGAATTTCATAGTTTAGTTTTTTATTTCCCTCCTCTAAGTTTGGAAGTCTGACACAGATTCATCACTCTTCCCTGTAGAGCCATCTAAAGAAACTATCAGCATCTACTCTCAGCCACAGGTCATAAGAACATTCTAGCATCATAGCAAGCAACTACTTGCATAATAAGGGACAGTTCCTTAAATTTTAAAAATGTAGCTTTATGAAAAATTTGCTTTTCTTCCCCACAAACACTGGTGAACCAGTGAAGATCCTCAGACTGACATTTGGGAGGGACTGGTGGAGCTCTCTACGATACGGTCACACGGGTTTGTTTCCCCACTACTATGTTAGCCCTCCAGGACAGACACCAGCACTTACTTAACCAAGCTTCCCATGTTTCTGATGTTGGCTGGATGAAGTGAATAACTTTTAAAATCTAGATAAGAAGTGAATGGTTAAATGTGAAGGAAAGCAGAAGAAAACGTGGGGGCAAACCTCCATGATCTTGTAGTTGGCAGTGAAGTCTGAGACATGGCATGTACGCGACCAGCAACAAAAGAAAAATAGATAAACTGCACTTCATCAAAATTTAAAAATTTTTGTGCAACAAAGGGCATTGTCAAGAGAGTGAAGACAACCTAGAAAATGGGAGAAAAGATTTGCAAATCATAAGTCTGATAAAATAAAGAATTCCTACCACTTGAACCCCAAAAGACAAACAACCTAATGTCTCAAACGGGAAAATAGTATGAGTAGACATTTCTCCGAAGGAGATATACAAATGGTAACAAGCTCATGAGAAGATGTTTGACACAAGTTACTGAGGAAATGTACATCAAAACCATGATGAGATACCACCTCAAGGCACTATGATGGCAATAAAAAAGGAAAATAACAAGAGCTGACAAGTGGTACAGCTGCTGTGGAAATCAATTTGGTGGTTCCTTCAAAAACCTAAACATAGAATTATCATATGACCAGCAGCAATTCTATTCTCACATATATACCCAAAAAAACAAAAACAGGGACTCAAACAGATACTTAAATGCCAACGTTCTTTGCAGCATTATTCACAATAGCCAAAAGGCAGAAACACCCCATGTGTCTATCACTTGATCAGAGACCTGCTGAAAGGAGCAGATAATGGCCATAAAAGGCTTAACATAATGCAATAAGCATTCAATAACTAGAAGCCTAAAAACAGTACAGAGAATCCACATTTCCCAAGTATCCTATTTTTAAATGTGTATCATATCAATTTCTTGCCTAAGAGGCTCATGTTGTTTCCCCCTGCATTTGGAAAAAACCCCAAATCATCTGCCATGGCCCACACGCCTTTGCAACCCCCTTTCTTCCTACCTCTCCAAACTTTCCTTGGCCACCATTTCCCACCTTCTAACAGTTTCTCAAACCTACCAAGCTCTTGCCCACCCTAGGGCCTTCACATTTGCTTCTCCCACTGCCTCTCTCTCAACCTTTAGGCCTCAGTGTAAATGACACCTGTTCAGAGAGGTTCTCACTGAAAGTCCATACTTCCGCCCATCCGCTCCATGCTAACCTCTATCACAGTGTCCTGCTTGTTCCCTTTTATAGCTCTTACCATCATGTATAATAATTTGTTTTCATTTGCTTGCTTACTGTCTATCTCGCTTACATGACTATAAGCTTGCAGGAATCACATCTAAGTTGTTCACAGCTGCTAGGGAAGGGCCTGGCATGCAAGAGGTTCTCAATAAATACTGAATAAACCAACCTTAACTCTAGAGCTACTCTCCTTTCAGTATTTAAATATTTCCATGCAGTGGGTCCGGCGTGGAGCTATGAGCCAGGAGAGCTGGCTTTACCCCATAACTTGCTGATATCAGAGCTGGGGGACTCTCCCTCTGTGGAGAAGTGCCTAGAACAGTTGGTCCAACTTGTCTGCCTTGGGTCCAAATTTCTTGGTTCCAACCTCTGCTTTATCTTGCCATGTGTATTTTCCACTCTCTGAACAGTAAGTATGCCTGTGGGGTGTGGTTCATGTCTTGTTCCCCCAACCCCACCATTCACTCTGGGGCAAGCACTACATCCTTATAGGTTTTCTATGAATTTATAGACTAATAACTCCTGAGAGGGCACTGACAGGATAAAAGTCATTTGCACCTTTTATGAGACTTTATACTTAAATGTTGAAGGCCAAGTAAGGTCTGCTGTTCTCCAAGAGAACAAACCCTGTTTGCCTCTAAGCAGCAGGCTTGTTTACCTCTGGCCCAGCCATGGTATACTGTGGGCTCCTTTTCCCCAGGAAATAACTTTCTAGAATGCCTTCATTGGCATTTCTCTTTACTTCAATGAGCAAGCCCATCTCTGCTCTCCCAAGCTCATCTTATTAACTTCACAGGTAAGGTCCAGAGTATCATATCATCTTAGCCAAAGGTAATGTTCCCAGGGAAGCCCATGTACATTCTGTCTGCCAGATCAGCCAACAGGACCCTTTTCAAAGATTCTGTGTGTGGTAGACAGAACAACGACCCTCCCAATGTCCACATCTTAAACCCAGAACCTATGAAAATGTTACCTTATATGGCACAAGGGATTTTGCAGATGTGACTAATTTAAGGATCTTGAGATGGGAAGAGTATACTGGATTGTTCAGGAGGCCCAGTGTAATCTCAAGGCCCCTTACAAGAACAGGAGGCCCAGAGTCAAAAAAAGCAGAGATTGGAGTGATGTACTTTGAAGATCCTGGAGAAAGAGACCATAGGCCAAGGAACACAGGAGCCTCTGGAAGCTGGACGAGGCAAGGAGACACATTCTCCCTGGAGCATCCCAAAGGAACGCAGGCCTGCGGACACCTTGATTTTAGCCTCGAAAGACTGATTTCAAGCTCCTGACATCCAGGACTATAAGAAAAAAACATGTGCTGTTTTAAGTTACTAGGTTTGTGGTTAATTCATTTCAACAGCCTGAGGGAACTAACACACTGTTTTCTCAAAAGAAAGGTTAACCCACAGAGGTCATTTAGACACTCTATCCTCAGTTTCCCCACTGAGCACAGTGCCAGGAGTGTGGGTGAACTGCTGAGTCCATTATTTCAGTCTACAGGTATTTAATGAGTACCCACTGTGTCCTGGACAGGAGGTTGGGAGGTGGGACACAATGGAGAGAAAATCCCAGCCTCGTGGAACTCAGTTTTACAGAGAAGTAAACACTGTACAAATGGCCCCACATAATAACTAATGTGATAAAGAAAACATAGGATGAGAGCAAATGGGTGGTCATGAAGGGACATCAGCACCAAATTAACAGCACTCACAGGGCTAAGAGGGTTTAAAGAAAATCACAGGCAGAAATCTGTGTATTTGCCAAGATAATGCCCATTCCCAGGGATGTCGTGACTTGGCCTTTCCCCTCTGGTCTGGCAAGTCCGTCATCCTTCTTTCTCCCCAGCCGGAACAGAAACAAGAAAGTACTCCCAAAATATGTAATAAATAAATTAAGTGAAATATTCTATGACAAATATTTGAATTGACCAGCTGAAGAGATTTAACAATGCAATAAGCAACCAATAGCACTTACTGTACTGGGCTTTTTTTCCTCCATTTATTAGAACACATTTGCATAAAAGGCACATTGCTCATTTGGCTTAAGCTATACAAACTTCAGGGAATTTCACTATGGTGCTAAAGGCCAGGTTGAGAAACTAGGACTTAGAGAAAACCAAGAGCAGTAGAAATTACTGAATGTTTTCATATAAACATGCTCAAGTACTTTAGCATTTGTTTAGCTAAAGTGCTTTTATAGTGTTTATGAATTAAACTTTCCAAATGACCCAGTAAGGTAGGTCATATGTTTACTTTTAAGTTAAAGTGATCTGGCCCAACCTCTTCACTTTACTAGACAGGAAAAGGGCTGAGTAGGGAAGAAGCAGAGAGAAATGCCAGAGAAGCTTTCCTAGGGAATTAACTCTTGGGGGAAAGGGAGGCCCACAGAAGTACAGGCCTAGGGAGGAAGTAACAAAAGTGCTACTGAGGGGGAAACAGGCCAGGACAACCTCTAGCTTCCCAGCTACTGAACTTGAACAAATTTACTTTGCCTTCCACTTTTGAGAACAAGGTCTTATAAAAACTGCAAGTGAATTTTATCCTAGTAGTGCTTCCCAAGAAACAAGCACAAAGAAAGCACAAAAAACTCATAGAGCCCCACCCTGAGATAACCTGAGACACTGAAAGGTCAAGCCCATACCTATAATCACAGAGTAAAACTGAGCTTATGGAGTTCTGGGCACCACAGACATTCATACATCCCTAACTCTTCCATTGGAGAAAGTAACTTTTTCTTTATAAAACACTACACTATTTTAATATAAAAGATTCCTTGTGAAGACTTCAAAAACTAAAATCACAAATAAAGGAATAAAAAGTATTGAGAAATAACCTTAATATTCTGTTATCCTTCAAATTGTCTTATTTCAATGCACGTATATGTATATACGCATGTACATACTGATAGATGTACACACAGACTTCTTACCTCTCAAAACTGGTAACACATTCTGTTTTGTTGTAGCGACTGTTTTTTCTCTTTACTTAGATCATGGACATTTTCTCTTGACATTGAGTAGTCTTCAGAAGTGATTTTAAATTGTTGCATAATTATCCTATGTGTGCAAAGGCTCCCATCCCCTCTTTTTCTAGTCAGGGTGAACAAGTATAAAGAGAGTTGCAGAGTACTTTGGTATCATAAGCTTTTCCCCAGCCCTTCTTCAGCTTCCATGCTTAGGAGCTGCCATCCTGGAGTGGGGAGAGTCCAGTTATACTGGTCCAGCTCTGCTTCTTCCAGAATTTGCTTAGGAAAATGTAAGACACTTAACCTGTCAGTCCTGTTTCATCAGTGGGAATACCATGCAATGACAATCAAAACTGCCCCTGGACCAGCTTCCGTACATGTGGTGAACAAATGAATGAGTGAGTGAAAGAAAAGTGGCTGCTAACATCATCACCATTATTTTGCACAGCCCCTCATCAGCCTGACAATTTGCTTTAGGGTTATCCAGTACTCATCTTTTTCTTCTGCTGACCAGATGGAGAACACTTAATTCCTCAAACAGCAGGAGCTTAACTCCACAGAATGGCAGGAGTAAGTATGGCCCCTTGGCATAGTCTCCAAGAACCACATTTTCAACACTTAGATCTTAATAAAATATTTGTTGACATGATGGCAGTTAAGGTCAGTCTGAAAAAACTTGGAGGATTCTTTATGAAAACAAGGGTCAGCCTGTCCCATACATGACTGAAACATCAATTGTGAGATTAAAGTTTCAGGCAGAGACCACACCAGATGGTGGTAAAAAAAAGGCACTTTTATCATGTGCCTGCTCCTCCTTGATGGTAGAGGCCTCCTTTCTGCCCACCACAAGCCCCACAGTTCTCCCGTCTAACCACATTTAACTGTATTTTCTACTGAGCTTTTACTGTCCTGCATTGTATAAACCTTCTGAGACCAGAGGGAGAAAAAAAAGACATATGAATCAGAGAGAGATACTGTTAGGCAGCTTGGATGCCTCCCTCATGCTCACTTACTCCCCCGCCTCCGCTCGTGCGATCCCAGCTGCCCACGGAGATGTCTCACCAGCACACGTTCCTGGCTGCCTGCGGGTCTGGCCGCCTGCTCCACAGGACTGATGACAGACAAGCACATCCCAGGCAGGGATGACTGTGAGTCATGGGTGACGGAACGCTTCCTGGGGCCCTGGTGACTCTCTCCCCCTGAGCCTTTGGAACTATCCCATCACCAAATGAGCCTCAAGTCTCAGCCTACCTGATTCTCAACCTCAGCAGCCTCAGTGCACCCCTTCTCACAGCTCCTCTTGTTAGGGACATAATGATAGCTGGAGAGTCAAGGCCTTCACCACCCCTTTTGGGTAGCAAGAGTGATAAAACTTGCAGTGAGCTCCCTGGGTATCTGGTGTTTAGGCACTTGTATTCCAGGGAAGGGTAGAGGGGAACAATCAGTCTGTCACTGCCTTACCCCTCACCCTTTAATAAGCACACAGCTGCGCACTGTGGCTCTTCATTCATCCTCCTCATTCGACTTCCTGGGTCCCAGCACCCACAGGGAATGTACCCAAGCCCTGGCACACACCAGCTCCTGAATCCTCTCAGTCACCCTTCTAAGTAGTAGTATTTTCTTCCCTTAACAGATGAGGAAACTGAACAACAGAGAGGGTAAATAAAATGCGCAGGGACACAGCTTTCAGATGAAAAAAGATCAGAATCTAGCTCTTTCTGGACCAAAGTCTTGTCTTTTAACACAACTACCTTGATTCTAGAGAGTTCACTCCTCTAACTACAGATGTCAAACACAACACTGGTGAGGTGGGAATCAGCCCACTCAAATTTTAACCCTGAATCTGTCCCTTTCTTATGCTGTTGAACAACTGTAGACAAACATGTTACCACAGCATTTCCCCCAAAGCCTCAACTGGATGGGTGTGAACTGACAGGTTGTTGATGTCACTGCAGTTCAAGGTGACAATGAGGTGAGCATAAAGGGCTTTGGAAGAAAATCTGCATATTTGTGAAGACATTGCCATTATTCTCTGCAGAATTAAAAAAAAATCATATCTTTGACTAAAACACAGACAGCTAAGGGAGTGAAGAGCGTGAGGAATAACATCTCCTCCAGAGGCCCACACATACGTGGCACTGTCAAACAGTCTGCTCATGTTTAAATCATGGTATTCTGGGTTCCTCCCCTTGCTTCTAGATTCCTAGTCTCTTTTGTTTTTAATACCCCCTTTTCAGACACCTATTTAAGTAGGACATACTTCACCTCCTGCTGTTTCTCTTCTAGAAATAGAAATTCTACATCCATAGCTAAAGGGAACAAAACCCAAATCCTGTCTTCTTGGAAGAGCCCCCAATTGCCATCATCCCCAACAACTGTGGTGCTGGAAACCCTTGAAGGCCAGCTGCTTCTGGGTTATTTCAAACATTGGAATATGAGCTGAATAGCTCTTACTTTTTTATTAGCATTGGCTACTAAAAAAAATTAAATAACACATCTAAAAGTACTTGGCAATAAAACTCAGCAAATATCTCAACAAAAGCAGTAGATTTGCTAATTAAAAACCATAAAACTTAAGCTATCCCCTAACAATCCGATCTGGCTTTCCCTGGACCCAAGAATTCTGCAGACTACCTCACTTGCCCCACAGCCTTCCACCATTTTGAAACCTTCTTTCTGAGTTAGAGCATGCCAGGAGTCCCGTTTAGCCACACTGACCTCTTTGCCAATAGGTTCCAGAGTTACAGTTATTGTCTTACTACCCAGGTTCACTGATGCCAGGCAAAGACAGAGTTTCCCTTGGCCAAAGGCAGCTGGCATTCAACAGCAGATGTCAAGTATGTTGAGAGAGGATGATGCATTGATAATAATATGTCCGTTGGTTCACTAAGCCCTAGGCTGGCAGCAGCTTCAGGCAGGCTAGCCCCCATTATAGTAACCTCCCCCAGCTCTGTCAGCTAGAACAAGAAAAAATGGAACTCCTTTTTGCCTGAGGATTCCTGGCTGGCTCCACCCTTGAGTCACAACAGGTGGTCAAGAGCTACATCTCAAGTTCCAGAAGCAACACCATTGACCAAGAACCACCTCCTGTGTGAGAGACTATCCCCTCATCTCCGGCAAGACACTACCCCTGGCCCTATTTCAGACCCAGAGAAACTAAGGCACAGCGTGTGGAGGACATTCTCCCTAAGGTATAAGGTGGATTCATGACAAAATCAAGCAGAGAAAGCAAGCCTCAAAGACAGAAACTTATAAGGAATTTTTTTCTGACAGTTACAGATAATAGGATTGTTGACAGCAGTGAAGTGGGCCACAGGACGACCATGTAACACCCATCCTACTGTAGATAGAATACCCAGTAATTCTCCTTCTCAAATCCCTGTCAAACATGTGCTAATGGGAAAAATCATAGAAAGAAGAGTAGTAGAAGATGACTTTAATTTCATGAGTACTCCATTTCTGCAAGGCATTATACCAAACATTTTTAATTGCTTATCTTACTTAACACCTGCAATAAACCTACGGTAGAGGTTTATTGTTATCATTATCCTCAGTTTACGGGTTGGACGATGGAAAGACCATATTAAAGAGGTTAACTTGCCCAAGAAAACCATCCATAAATGATGGAACAGAATTCAAATCTTGGCCCATGTTTTAAACCTTAATAGTCTATACCCCATGTATATTCATATTTGTATATACACACACATAAATATATACACACCCACATCTATACTTCATTCTGTGTATATGGGTATTCAAACTTGAACACATCCATACCAAGCCATCTACATCAAAGATGAATTCATAAACATATAAATGGCTAGCAAGGGCTGAATATTTGCTAAGAGGGTCACAGGTTACTAAAGCCTACCTAGGCAGGATACTCTTAAAAGGGAGAGCTGGTTTTATTCCTTACCCATTGCCACCATAGTCATCTAGACTGAAACAAGTCTGGGCAGATAGAGAAGGTAGGTAATGCTAGGGCTGGAGAAGCTGTGTTGCATGACAACAAGAGCAATTATTTAGCAAAGGCAGGAATAAAGTAGTTCCCAGGAATAGCTAAGGAGGGGTTCATGAACAGCTCAAACTCATGCTGTCTCTATGGATACAGCTCCAGTGTAAACAGCCCAGACCACTTCCGGGTGTACAAATAAGGGTCATAGTGACTTGGACTATTCCAGAACCTGCAGAAATGAGGGTAAATAACACAGGATTGGAGACAAACCTCTGTGTGTGTGTGTGTGTGTGGTAGAGGGAAAGGGAGGAGGAGATGGTAATTGGGGAACAGACTTTGGACTCAGCACCCCAGGGATGAGAAGGAGGCTCAGTCTTCTTATTTTTGAAGACAGTGTGACTGCCATCAAAGATACAATCTAGTTGGGAAGTCAAGGCACAGGTGTCATCACTCTCCAACTGCCACATCACCATATGCTCATTAATCAGATTCCAATCTCAGTTTGTCCAATGATCCCAGACCAACAACATTCTTTTAAACAATTTCCTTGATGAACCATGCAGGTCAATGCTGGCAAGGACTTTTCTCACAGTGGCGTGAACAGGATCATCTCCATTATTCTTTCAACATCTCCGCAAGTATTAAGGGACTAGTACACCAGACTTCCTGCCCATCCCTGAGCTGAAGTCTAAATAGAAGTTAATAGAAAGGGTCATAAAACACTATGACCCTTATTTGTATACCCGAAATATTGCTTTGAAATTACCTTCTTACTTGATCCTCTATAAGGGTGACATATTCTTCAGTACTTTATTCATTATGGGCAAGAAACCAGAGTTTCCCAAACTAAAATCCATGGAGCACAATTCCACTAGATATTGTGTGATAAAAGTTTCTGTGCTCAAACAACTTTGCAAAATGTTAATAACAGCTTTCTTTATTGCAGGGCTTTGCAAAATCCGTAATACCTTCGTGCAGAGTTAATCTCTACATCCCTGAGAATTATTTCATCCTAACATCTTAGGTTTTGTTTGTTTATTCTTGATGAATATCTCCCAGCACTAGAATTCCATGAAATCCACTTTGGGAAATAAATGCCAGGCTGGACTATACACTCTCTCAATAGAACACAAGGGCCTGGAGGAAAAGGACATTGCCTTATCCATCATGGGATCCCCAGCACCCAGGATAGTGCCTGGCTCCTAATGGGTACTTGATAAAGTTTGCTGAATATATACATGAATGTGGACGTGTGAGGCATGTGTGATTCCAGAGTAAGTTTTTATGACAAAGAGTGATGTTAGAAATGTCTCTTGCTGTGACATCTTGCAGTACCAGGAATCCACTGGGTCTGTTACTGGTTAATATTTTTGTTTACTGTAGCTTGTATCTCATTTCCATAAAGATTTGAGATGTTCAGTTGTTACATTCTACCAGTAGAGCCAGGGGAGCCCGGCTGAGGACCATTCAGAAACAGGCAGTCAACCACCCACGGAGAGGCAGAAAGCCAGACCAAGAAGTCCTGTAACAAAGATTCTCTACCACCAGCCAAATCCTCCCTTCTATTGCCTCCAGGTGAACCAAAGACATGCTGGAAAATAAAGAACTAAATATGTCACCAGCTTAGAAGCTAAACTCAGGCAACTTTCCCTAAGACATCTCAAGTGCTCCCCATGACTATGGAGTCCTAAGGTGGGATCCCACCATATGGGGATTAATTGATCACCTTTAGAGGAATCCTATAAAGTCAATGAATGTGGAACTAGGTTTGAAAAACATTGACAGTTTAGTTCTTCTGAGTCCTCGAATGATTCATTTGATTTGAAGCAAACCAGCCAAACATCCCCCATCCATTTTGTGGTTTTTCCATTAAACTGCCCAAAAGTATTTCAGAACTGATCATGAATTCAGGCTATGAGGAGAATTGCTGTGCCTCCCCATGAGCTAAAGTTGCCTGAATGTGTTCCTCACTCTGTTCTGGCAGTTGTGGCCCTGGCTTTCCAATCACCAAACTAACTGACTAGCCTTCTACTTACACATACTTGCTGCCACACCACTAACTCAGTCCTCTGAGACAGCCAGGACCTTAGAGAGGGTGGTGGGAGGAATAAAGGCATTTCCCCGACTCCAGAGGCAGGAGAGCGACAGAAATAGGTGTCTTTGTTTGATGCTCAGCCAAGAGGGCCACTTCTCTTAACCACTTGACATAAAACCCAGGACCTTAGTGTCAGGTAGTGAGTAGATCCTCACTCAAGGTTGAAATGAATTAGTTAGAACCCATCTTAGTATTAACAGAAAGCGATCATGTCTCCATCACCTGCTATATTCATCAATTGTGTTATGACAAAAAAGAGGAGGAAAAATGCATCCCTTTATTCATTCCAGGCCTGTTCTTTCCATTCCATGGCTTAAGGCTTTACACACTGATGATCTTGACAGAATAAATCCATAAAGGAGCAGGGTTACATAGTGTCAGGGCTGGACTTGAAACATCTCATCCTTATTCTGTCCCTTGGCAAACAGACACAGATATTAATTATAAAATTTGACCATGATAAGATTCCTCAAGGGAGGAACAACCTAAGACAGGCACAGTCGCAGGGGGGCATCAGGTGAGAAATTGGGGATCAACAGCAGTGAAGCTTAGAACCTCACCCCCCCTGTTTTGAGAGAAATCTGCATCCATGGATGTTTTAAGGCCCTTGTCTAGCTTGGATTAGCACATAGTCTACAGGCACACACCTGATCATCTACAACTGCTCTCTTACAACACTAAACTGTTTTCTACCTTTATCTTGCACCTACCTACCACTTCAGCACTTTATTAAAAATAAATAATAATAATAATAAAGGGAGAAATGTGGGATCCACATATAAATCAAGTATAAAAATCAAACGAATATTCATATGTGACCTGATTGTTTATAATTCATAATGTGTGATTCACCATGTAAGAACTTGTTCGTTATGCTTCAGAAGATTGGAGACTGATGAGAATTAGGCTTGAGATGGATTAATGATTGTGCATTGAGCGTTGACCCCCCTATACAGAATTTTATTGTTGTTAACAACCATTTGATCAATAAATATGAGAGATGCCCTCTCAAAAAAAAAAATTTTGACCATGAGACAAAGAAATTCTCATGTCCCATGTTTAATCAGACTGAGGTGCATGACCTGTAGACATGTATGCCAGAAAATGACTAGACTTTGGTGTGCTGAGCACCCGTTTCCTTTACAGAATGGCTTCTCTTGGGTTCCACGTGATTCCACAGGGGCTGTCGATGTCTCTCTCCTTTCTCGCACACCCACTCTGCCTCCACCGTGGTGAGCACATGACTTTATTTAGGCCATTCTGAGCACCTGGAATGTCTAGGGGATAACCAGATTTCTTTACAGACTCTGTGGTCTTTTATGATTTGGCCAAAATGCAGTAGGAAAAATCTACCCTAGCTGGACCCACTGCTGACTGTGACAGTGTTGTGCAGTGTTTCAGGGCAGGCATTATGGAGTCAGACTGCCTGGGTTCAAAACATGGATGATGTCCAGCTATGTGACCTGGGCAAGCACTCCCTGCCTGAGGTCCTTCATGTGTGAACTGGGGATAATAACACTACTACTTACCTCCCAGGTTTGCCATGAATATTTAATAAATGCATGTAAAGCATATAGAAGAGTGCCTGGTATTTACCAAAAACTCAATAAATTATTTAGGTGACCAAATCCAGATCAGGTCCCTAAGGTATCATAGGATGAGAGCTTCTTCAAAGAGGCCTCCACCATTGGTATTTCCATCATTGAGGGTGATGAATTTGATGTTCAACCTTTAAGCACTCCACTCACAGCCTGTATGCACTAGCTCTGCATCTGTCTCACAGATAACTGCAGCCAAGGAAGGAGTAGTGGGTAGGGAGTGGTGGGAAGTCCCACTGATTAAGAGACTAGAGTATTTCCAGCTGCCTTGATTCACTGCCTTCCTCGAGTGGCTTTGTTTACAGGTATGAGGTTTGGTTTTCCCTACATTTTTTACTTCTTTCTCTCCACTATAAACCTAATGCTTTGACCCAGATTTTGTGATGACTGACAACACAGAATTCCTTAAACATAGGCCAGGCTTGAAATCTGATAGACTTTCTGCCCCTGATCTGGTCGCTTTCAAAGCTCCAGCTGTCCTCTGGGTCCACTCCCCTGGAATTCAGGAGCTGGAAAATGTAAATGCTGTGTTTCCCTCCCCTTTAAAATAAAATAAGGGGAGAGGGAGCTGGGTTGTGACTTTCAAATATCCACAGAATGGGGATGACAGGTCCTCCCACATGTGAGGGGAGCAGGGCACAATGTCCCTCATTTATCACTGAAATGGCACATTTCCTAATTTGTTGACACCCTAAATCAATTACAGCTTCTACAGGTGGTCTTAGGGGAAGCAGGTAGAAAAGTTTCCTCTTGCATCAGGATTAGATGCCCTTAGTGGGGCAGATGGAAATAATTTTATGACCTAAGGCCAGTCATTAGGTCCCCCAGACACAGTTATCTCAGCCATTTCTGTCTAGCCAGTGTAACTCAGATGTAGATAAATGTTAAGTCCACAGTCCCTGCCAGTGATATTCCAAAGCCCTCCCTAAGACTTCTGGATACTTCTGAGCGACTTACTTACATGCTCTAGGTGACCTCTGTCATGCCCAAAGGTGCTTTATTCCCAGCTTACTGACCCAGACATAACACCCAGCCTGATCTTCAGTTTCCACCAAAAGGTCACTGTCAAGGGCATTCATAAAAGTCAAATATCTCACCAAAGAGTTGGTGGCTGCAGAGGTGAGATCATGTTCCACAAACAGACAAATTAAAATACATTTATGTTCTTTCTTTTAAAAGTCTTGTCAAGCTACTCAATCCTCACTTAGGTTTCTCCCCATTCAGCACCTAGCCTTCCACCTTCTCTTGTTTCCTCTCCCTTTCTGCCCCATCTCTCTCAGGAAAGGAGGTCAAACACTCAGATGTCAATAGGGACTAGCAGGTAACATACATGTGGGCCGAGAAGGTGGGGTGTCGGGCCACAGAGAGGACCCAGCCTACCTCAAGGCATTCAGGTTCAAAACATTTTTAAGCATTGTGCTCTACTGACTACTTCTGCAGGCCTTTGAACCAAAGGCTGCCCATTTGCTGACTTTTAGCTCTCCAGTCTCCCTCTTTGCCACAGCCACCCAAGACAGAAAAAGAGTGCCATCAAAACTGGAATAGCAAGGACTCTCCCCTGCCATCTGAAGCCATCCCAAGTGCTAAGATTACATGTGTATCAGCTTAATCAATCCATCTATTAGATGTGTGAGTTTCAGTCAGGTACCAGGTGATCCTGAGCTCAGAAATTAGTCTGGGCTCACCCCACACTCCACTAATCTGCCTTTGTATTCTTTTTTTAAATTATTATTGAGCAAAGTGTATATAACAAAATTTACCATTTTAATCACTTTTCAGTGGTTTGTGCAACCATCACTATGATCCATCTCCAGAACCCTTTCAACATGCCACACTGAAACTCTATGCCCATTAAACAATAACTACCCAATCCCTCCTCCTCCCCACCCCTGGCAAACACTGTCCCACTTACTCTAGGTACCTCATGTATGTGGGATCAGAGAGTATTTGTACCCTTGTGCCTGGCTGCTTTCACTTAGCATAATTTTTCAAGGTTTATCCACATTATTGCATGTGTCAGAATTTCATTCCCTTTTTAAGGCTGAGTAATATTCCATTGTGTGTACATGCCACATTTTGCTCATTGATTGCCATTTTTTGTTGTTTCTCCCATTTGGCTCTGGGGAATACTACTGCAATGGACATCAGTGTACAAATATCTGTTGGAGTCCCTGCTTTCTTGGCTTTGTGTATATACTCAGAAGTGGATTTGCTACATCAAATGTTGAATTTTTCAAGGAACCATGCCTGTGAATCTTTGAAAAGGTCACAGAATCTCTCTAATCATCATCCTTAGAATGAGGATCACAATAGCCCCTACCTTATTAGGGTGGTCTAAGAATTAATGCATATAAAGCATTCAACTCAAAGACAGGGCACATCATAAATGTTCAGAGATGTTTAATTTTGTAGTTCCCTGAAATTAAGGTGCTCAAACTGCATGATCTCTAAAGTTAATCCCAGCTCCAAAAATCTATGATTCCACCATTAAATTATTTTCCTGTTGAGAAAAGCCAGGAGCTCTCAGCATATGTATCAGGAGAACACCCTCTTCATGGTCCCCACAAAAATCCACCCTGCCAAGAAGGCTCAGTTTTCATAGCTCTGTCCTTGGAATTTGCTAACACATCCCATTATAAACCAACATCTAATTTTTCTTGTCATTCGTTCCCCTTGCTTTCTTTCCACATTCCCTTTCTAGGCTGGCTGCTCCTGCCTACGGAAAATCTGTGCTTTGCATTATCTTCCCTGGTTGCCTTTGTCTTCATTCCCCACAAGCTAATGTCTGTTGGAAGCAGCACTTGTGAAGTTATCCATATTAAGGTCTCATTCCCAAGTGTCACATATTTTAAATGAATTTTTCCTCTTAGGCAGATGCTGCTGGCAGAGCTACTGCTGTTTGGTGAAGCCAGTGGAGTTGGGTTTCTCCCCTCACATGCTGTTTATGTTGGTTTATCACTTGGCCTAATATTTGGATTCACATCCTCCAACATGTGTCCCATGCCGAAGAGCAACAACAACCTCCTGCGCCATCCCAGTGGAGGTTTACATTTCATCAGATCTCCTTTTAGAAAAGTAATTAAAGTAAATCTGCTTCCAACCTTTTCTTGACAGGGCCAGATTCAGAATTCCAGCAGGGAGTGGACTCGCTCACTACTTGGAGAAGTATTTTCCTTCTCCGCTTTATTCCTCTGTCTTTCCTCTAACTGTGAACGCTCACCAACTGAAAAATATCCTTGCTAGACACGTGAAGTTACTCTCCAGTTCCTTCAGCAGCTTGGATGCCAGGGAACCATGCACTCTCCCTGAAGCTTTTCCACAGCAAAAGGTAAAAGAGATTCTCAGGTCAGAAGTAAATGTTTTTTTCAGATCCTGGGCAAGAAAAAAGGGGCATCTGAGCTTTGGTTTTTTTAACTTTTATGGCTTTGAGCCCTCTCACCTGCCACGTTATAAAAAAAAAAGAGGGGGAAGCAGGGGAGTTTAATACCACCTTGAAGAAACTGGTCCCCTGAGCCCAGGAGCTCTGGGAAGGAACCAGGCAGACTCCTCCGGAGCTGGGCTAGGGACATGCCTAGAGATTGAGCTCCAGAAGGCAGAGATGCAGCAGGGAGGAGTCTTAATGCAAAGTTGTTGATTTACCCCTGCGCAAGTGTTTGGACTTAGGGATTACCAGGCCCTTCAGGGGCTCCTTCTTCCTTCACAGCTGTCTTTGGGCTGCTCCACTTGCTACTGAGGCAAAATTCAAATGAAACTTCCTCTCCAGTTTGAGAGTAGGTCACTGTGGAAGTTTTCACCTGGGGTCAGCAGGCTACAGAAAGATGCAAAGTACTGACCAAAATGGGAGTTTTTTCATGCATCTCGGCTTTCTGTTCATCAGGAAGGGATGTGCCTCACTGTCAAGTCCCCTTCTAGACAGTAGGCTATTGCATTTTGCACCCTCATGCCACTTGTCTTATTTCATCCTTGGCCACTTACCAGCTGCTTGCAGCAATGGAGCACCCACCTCTAAAGTAGAACAGAGAGGACAGGAAACCATCTCAGACCGGGAACAGCAGAGGCTCGCACAGTGTCTGCTCCCACACAAAGTTGCCCTATTTGGCATATCTAGCCATTTCAGCCTGCGCTTGCCTCATGAGGTCTCACCTTACCTTCTGACACCTCACCCCTCAAGCCTTATGTTCCTGAGAAGTCCCCACTTCACCTGCCTGCCAGCCAGCGATTACAAGACAAATGCACCATCCCCTTGCTTCTGCCCTCAGCTGGGGTCAAAAGGCTCCCAAGAGCTCTGAGTCTCATTTCAGCCTCACTTGCCCAGAGCGCCCGTTTGACATGGGGTTTGTGGCTCAGAAAATGACATAATGAAAAGCACAGAAGCCAGAGCTCTTCCTAAACAAACACTGTGCATCCCCAGAAATAGCGTGCACTTTTAACCTCGGCTTCTTCTCTTTGGTTCTCATTCCCACCGGGAGGGAAGTGTTTGCTGAGTGGGTAAGTCTCCCTGACTAGGGATCTGTCCTGAAGGGTGTGATCAAGATCTCATCAGGCAGCGCTGACCAGGAGGAACGCCCTCCCTGCAAGCCCTGCTCTCTATTTGTCTCTCTCCCTCTCGTGCACCTCTGACAGGGCTCTTTCCAGGGGAATCTTAATTTTTGCAAGTCAGAGTGGGTAAGTCAGACTGGATGGATTTCCAGAGGTAATTTCGTGCTTTAAAGGAATAAAATTAAAACAAGTAAATTAAACTGGTACCCAGTTTAGTTCAGTCCCACAAGTTGGGATGACAAAACGGTGTCACTTTCTCAGGGAGGGCAGATGCTCCAGCACCACCGGCCAATCCCCCAGGATTGGGGCTAGAGGAGCAGCCCCCATACTCTGCAGCTCCCTACCAGACCCCAGGAAATGTCCCCTCCTCGGGACCCAGAACGCTACTCACAATACCTCTTGGCAAGGCCGAGATGAGAAAGAGCTGCAGGAAAGTGAGCCCCAGCTGCGGCCACCAGCCCCGCTCCATCGTTCCGGCGGCGGTGCCGAGTGACTGCTGGGGAGGGGCGGAGGGAGGCCAGCAGCGGGCAGGCGGCTCTTACAGGGACCTCCCCAAGCCCCAGCTGAGCGGGAGCTCGGGTTTCAGCTCGCCAGGCTCTCCCATCCTCATCCGAGGGGAACCACCTTCAGCGACGTCAGTCCGAACCTCTGCTCGGCGCAGCCTTAACCCTTGCGGGGCCCGAGGAGGTGTGGCCACGCGGGGAGCCCCGGGCCGTGGCTGGAAGCGCCGCCGCGGGGCTCAGAAGCCAGTCCAGCAGGCTGGGCTCCCTCCGCCGGGCTCGTCGGGGGGCCGGCTGGCAGCTCAGAGGATTGGGGCAGAGGTGGGGGCGCGGTGGGAGAGGGGCGATCAGGTGAGGCCTCGGGTCCCACACCCACACCTCCCACCCCCTCCGGGAGCCTGCCCGGCGAGCTCGAGCCCCTCTGCCTGCCCTGAGTGCACAGGGCCTGCTACATTGAAAGAAGGTGCGGTTCGGGAGCCATTTCCTCCTCCCCCTCTAGCCCAGCTCTCCTCCTCCCTCAGCGTTTGCTCTAGGTGTTCCCAGCATGGATACCCAGTCCTTTGCATCTGTAAGCTGCTGGAAAAATTCACCCTCCCATGATGCCCATCACGGTAAACTCAGCAGCATAAATAGGTCCTGCACACATGCCAGGCAGGATATTAAGCTCAGGGAGAGAAAAATATACAGGACACTGCCTCCCTTGTGAGGGCATTTGGTTTAGGTACAGATAGCAAATGACATATTGAAGTGAGGAAGAAGGATGCCTTATGAGATAAAAGCTGATAATTTTGAAAAATTTCTCCATGCCAGGCCTCTAGGTACCTAACATATATTAACTCATTTATTCCTTCAAAAAAACATATCATCTCCAACTTACAGATAGGGAAACTGAGTCATTGAGCATTCAACAGCTCATCCAAGGTCATATAGCTTGAACTCAGGCACCTTGGGTGCAAAGACTATGGTGCCAACCACCATGCTCTACTGCTTCTTATCATGCTGTGTATACAGCGTTTTATTCAACCCTTATATACACCATGTACAACAGATGATATTGTCCACATAGCACAGATGCAGAAACCAAGACTCAGAGATTGCGTGACTTGCTCAGTGTCCCTCAGCTGGGGAGTGGCAGAGCAGGACTCCCCCACCAAGTGTGACTCAGGGAAGCACTGGGGCTTTGGGCCAGGCTTGGTCCCAGTTTGTACCATCAAATAAAGAACAGTACATGGGAGAAGCCAGTGACGCATCAGGCCTAGGGCTGTGGGGAGTTTCCCTGAGCTAGAGAAGCTAGAACCTGGGACCTGATACAGACAGAGGTAGACTCCCAATCCATGGAGGGCAGCTGGGAGGCCTTTCCAGGAGAAGGACTGAATTTGGCTAGTGCCACTGGAAAATAATGAGTATATACCTGTTCCTATTATAATTGTACATGTATTTCTTTCCTCAAAGGATCCATGGCAATGTGTATCCCACTAAAATGCATTTTAAACAGTTTCAATAAAAATACTTATTTCAGAACAAAAATTAGCTCAAGAGGATAGACAATATGTCTAGTTTGGATGTTGCAGGGAGCAGAGAAAGAGGAAGCATGAGGTCAGGATGTTTGGATTTTATTCTGTTGTTAGTGGGGGATCTGCATTTTAGGACCAGGGGGAGCAGGATCCAAAGCAAAGTCTTAGGAAGAACAGTCACCCTGGTATCCATGCTGAGGGCTGGAGGAGGCCAAGGCTGGCACAGTGGGTAGCTGGGACTATTGACAAAGGCCTGGAGTGTGAAGTAAGCTATGGGAGTGGAAGGGAAAACATGGTGGAAGAAACCTGGGGAAGGAAAATACCCAGGGCTCAGACCAGGCTGGATAGGTAGGAGCCCTGACACAGGTGCTCCTCTGGAAGAGGAATTCCTAATTCCTAGCCCTGCCTCTGGGGCCCACTGCAGCAAAGTGCCAAGGAGCAAGAACTCAACAGTCAGAGACTTGTATTCAAATCCTCGATTCACCACTTTCTGACTACGTGACTGAGAGAATATAGAAGGTACGGATTGTTCTCCACCCCTACTTCCTGGCACAGAGGTCCTGAAACCCTTATCATTTCCTGGACAACAGGAGTGGTTTTTATTCTAGTGAGGTGACTTTGGGTGGGCTCCTGGCTGGCTCTTGGGTCTAGAAATACCAAGCCATGATTAGAACTTGGAATTTTCAGCCTTACCCACCATTCTCTTCAGGCAAGAAAGGGGCTGAAAATGAAGTCAGTGATCCATCATGCCTATGATGAAGCCTTCATAAAATTCCCAACAGTCCAGGGCTCAGAGAGCTTCCAGGTTGGGGAACACAACCTATGTACCAGAAGGATGGAGCACCCCAACTCTACAGGGACAAAAGCTCGTGCATTTGGGACCATTCCAGACCTCGCCCTATGTATCTCTTCATCTGGCTGTTCATCTCTATCCTTTATCACATACTTTAATAAACTGGTAAACATAAGTAAGCATTTCCCTGAATTCTTTGAGCCGCTTGAACAAATAATTGAATCTAAGGGGGAGGAAACCATGAGACCCTCCAGTCTGTAGGCAAGTTGGACAGAAGTTGTGGGTAAACGGGGGACCTACTACTTGTGATTGGCATCTGAAGTGGGGGACAGTCTTGTGGAACTGAGCACTAACCCTGTGTATCTGACACTATCACCAGGTAGGTAGTATCAGAACTGAGTGAAAACATAGGACACCCAGCTGGTATTGCAGAATTGCCTGGTGTGGGGGAAACCACACACACATTCGGGACCAGAAGTATCAGAAGTGAGTGTGGTAGCAATGTGAGAGTAAAGAAGACACACAGGAGAAAGACAAAGAAGGAAGGACTGGGGATATTTTTCTAATCCAATAACCTACACTAAGCTAGCTAACTCTGAATCTCAGTTTTCTCATCTGTAAAATAGAAATAATAATCAAACCTGCTTTGTAGACTGTTGGAAGAATTTAATGAGATTATGTACATATGGTGCTTAGTACAGTGAATAGTTCATACTAATGCTCAATAAATATTCATCTTTATCTGCATTATCTGTCTGAATCTGACCCCAAGGAAATCCTATGGTATGGGCCTTCTTCTTCACCCTCAAATACCCTATCCAGGTGAAATTTATTTAAAGCAAACACCAAGAATAGCCATAAAAAGGCGGGTTGGAAGCTGGTAAATACCAAAGGTCAGCATATGTAAGGGGCGGAGAGCAGAGGTTAGAAGAGAGGAACTTCACTTTGTTGCTGGCTAAGCAGCCCTGGTCCTTTATGATGGGAGTGGGGAGGAGACGACTGAGTTTCCAAATGACAGTAGGAATAAGAGCCTCTCAGGAGTCCGTTTCTACCATCAGCTGACAGTACCCCCTCCTTCTTTCCTCATCTCCCCCTGAGTTGATACTCAGCAGCCTCAGCCTTATGGCAACTATACCCAAACAGGGTGGAGCCCCAGGTGATGGACCTGGCTGCTCCCTAAGGAGGTGCCTGGTACCAGTCTTTGCTTCTCCAGCCTTTGGGGATGGGAAACAGGCCCTCAGCCCTGCTCCTGGAATGCCCATGGTAGTAAATGATCTCTGCTAGTTTGTTGTCACTAATTTGGGTTTGCGGATTTCTGAAGGCTACAGTCTGGAAAGGTATTGTCAAAAAGGAGCAGAACACATTTCTCTGATGAACTCAGAGCAGTGGTCAGATATTACCTCATTGAATAAACCGGTTGGTCGTGGAAGACGGAAGAAGGAAGCTATGATGATGCTACAGAAAAGGTTAGTAGTTTGCCTGAGGCTGTGCAGCCCTACAGATTACTATTTTCCTGCACAAATTTAGCTTCCTCTTCCCATTATTGTCAAATCAATTTTTCTATATTGCTAGAGTTTACTGTTATGCTAAACCAGGGGGTCTTAACCTGGGCTCCATGGGGCCTACTGGGATAGAGATTTTAGAGGGCCTTTGAACCTCTTGAAATTATGTGCCCAGTTCTGCCTGCATTTTTTTGGAATAAGAGGGAGCCATAGCCTTCTTCAGAGTCTCAAGGAGCTCTGCAAACTCCCAACTCTTTTCAGAATCAGTGATCTTTATAAGCTAACACTGAAAATTTGACCAAATATTTGTTGGATTTTGGGGAAGTGGTTTTGTATATACAGTTGTTGAGTGGGAACTATAAGCTGCATAATGGACACACGGAAGACCTGTCCTCCGTTTTTTCCCCTATTTCTGCCTTAATGGCACTTGCTCTGGATGACGCTGCCTAGTGTTGAATCCTGCTGGACCATTTACTACCTATGTAAACCTGGGCAGGTTATTTCACCTAAAATGGCCTTAGTTTCCATCTGCTAAGTGGGGAGAATAATGGTACCTGCCTCATAGGGCTGAAGAGGTCAGAACAGTGCCTAATATACTAAGACTCGGTAAGAACTGTTTTTTTTTTTTTTACGGCTGTCTCCCCCTCCTGCCATATTCTTCTACAGCTACTTTTGGGAGGACTAAATCACTAGACAGGCTGGGAGTGAGGAAGGCAAAATACCATGTTTGGAAGTAGGGAATGATACCTGGAATTCAGAATTATCTACTTATAATCAGTACTCAGAAATCAACAATTGGCTATGTAGATGGAGTCAGGCCACCCATTTAATTACAAGTCACAATACCCACCAATTTTCACAAGAAAGGATAAGACACTCTAACAAAACCTATGCCTTTTACAATGCCACCAGTGAGGCGGGTTGCATGTGAATACCCAGAAAGAAACAGCAGGGAAGGCTGTCTCGTGAATGCCAATAGCTCCCCAGTCTCCAAGCTATAACTTCCACAGATCAGCAGCTGAGCAGCAACCCTACAGTGGCAAAGCAGGAGGCAAGAGCTGGGGCAGAATGATCTGCAAACCCAAGAGAGGCATCCCACACTGCTGGTAATTAAGCTGGTTTTCATCAGCTGTACCAAAGACAAAAGTTCAAGTCAATCACCACCAGAGATGGGGAAGGGTAGGTGTCTGGAAAAGACAAAGGGCCCTCCCACCGAGGCCTGCTATAACTCACCCTCCATGGAAGTCTCCAGACCTAATGAATACAGGCTGTTCACCTATACAACAAGCAATAGTATTCTGCCTGCAGGTCTGGCTCAGCTCCATTCCCTTTCCACTGGGAGCCAGGCAAGGGGGTAGGTGTGTCTGTGGTTCTTTCTGTGGCTACATTCTTCTTGCTCTATGTCATTCTTTAGGTAAATTGCTGAAAGCTAGTGAGCTTTCCCTCGTTCACAGTCAATGTGCTCCTGAATCACATGGGGAAACCTGTTCTTGACTTCCATATGTATATTTATAAATTCCAATTTTAAAAAAATGTCTGCTATGCAACTGAACTGCAAAACTTTACAAAGAAAATTTTGACCACAGTCCAAGTGGCTAGCTCAAGAGTTACGTGGAGCTGAGCCATTTAAAGTGGGAAACAGAACAAAACAGTAGAATGACTCTAAGAGAAGGCAACAGAGTATGTCACAAAAAGAGCACTATGGTCCCTAGACCCCAGTATGGATCAAAGCACTATGATCTACTGGCTTTGTGAACTGGGGCAGGTTCATTGGCCCCTCAAGCCTCTGTTTCCTCATCTGTAAAAGGGAGATAATAGCTGCCTTATAACTTAAGTGAGAAGATTAAAATGAGGCTGGCATGCATAATGGTAGCTTAATCAATGCTGACTATTATTATAACTATCTATGAGCATCTACTCTTAAGAGTTTTCCAAAGAATCCCTTCAGATATTTAACTGAAATTAAACTAAATAGGTACCATTTTCCACAGGTTTGGTGATATGTTATATTCTTATACTGATTTGAAGTAAATGCACATCTGCAAAATATACATTGTACAAATAAATGTATATATACATTATACATTTATACTTCCAATTGCAAGTCTAGAGACAGAGTGTGCATTTGCTTGAGATTTGTCTTGATGGACCCTATCCGGGTGTTCAAGCAAAATTTATTCTGACACGTATTAAAGATAGTAAAGAAGACTATTCAAGAGACACTGCAATGGTTTTGCTGTAGGGAAGAGAGATTGATCTCAACTCTAACTGTGGTAAGGAACTGGGAGTTTACAGCCAAGGAATGGAGTGGGGGTCAGAAGATAGAAAATTACCAAGAGGAAATATCAGGAGAATATCCATAGAAGGGAGTAAAGGAGAAAGCACAAACATGAGGCAAAAACCATTCACTCCCTTATTCAGCTCAACTGATTGTGTGTCTACTCTATGCCAGACATCATGCACCTCCCCACCCCCATCAGCTGGGAGTCATCTTCACGCTCTGCCATCCTCCACACATGCCATCATCAGCGACTCCACCCTTCTTACCTCCTCAGTGCCTCTCCTACCAACCGTTTCTCTCCATTCCATTGCAGGATGCAGGATGCCAAGTCTGAGGCACAAATCTGATACAGTCACTGGCCCGCAAATTGTTTTCCATTACCCTTAGAATAGATATCATGGTTTAAAGACCTGCCTCCATCTCTAGCCTCCTTATTACATGGTCTTCCTCATCCTTGCCCTCTCTTCTCCATTCCCTCTGTTTTTCTTATCTTCACATCTCAATTAATTCACCAGTCAGGTCCCTGCAGGAACCAGGCAGCAACTGCAGAATGACTGCCAACCAGCATACACTCAACCAAGAAGTAATTCCAATGATGGCAGTCTTGTCACTGGTGGTATCTTTGCCTGACAGATTAACATGGACTCAAACAAATGGTATGTGACTCTTTCCTATCCCAATCACAGAAGAGAATCACAAACAATTTACATTCATGTGGAATAGACAATAAAACGCATTTACCATAGTGTCCTGGGTCTATGTTAATTCTTCTACTGTTACAATACACTCTGAAGGAATCTGGACCATCTGGACATCCTGCAAATGTCCACATTGATCCATCACATCAATGACAGAGCATGGAGAGTAGGAAACAGCCAGCACATTGGGGGCCTCAGTAAAGCTACTCACTCCAGGTGGTGGGAGATAAACCCTATGAAGATTCAGAGGCCTGGCACACTCATAAAGTTTTCAGGGATCTAGAGGTCAGGAGAATGCTGAGAAATACTGTCCAAAGTAAAAGACAAATTGGTGCATTTCTCTTTTCCTACCACCAAGAATGAAGTACAATGTCTGCCCAGGCTCTTTGGGTTGAGTTCAGAAGGCAGCACATCCCACTTAGAAGCAACACTCCTCTGGCCCATGTGCCAGCTTTGCATTGGGCCTGGAGCAAGAAAGGACATGCAGTCAGTCCAGGCCATGGTACAAGCAGCTCTGCCACTTGGAGCAGATGATCCAGTAGACAATCTAGCGTTGGATGTGTTAACAGTGGGAAAAGCTGCAGTAAGGATTTATGGCAAGCCCCAGTAGGAGAATCACAACACAGGCATCTGGGGTTTGGGGCCAAGGCCATGACATCTGCAGCAACTGCTTTTTGAGAACAGATCCTAGAGTGTTACTGGGTGCAGGGGAGCATGGGACGTTTGACTCTGGTATCCCGTGACCATGAGTATGGCACTCCCTTTACAGACTGAGTTCTTTCAGACTCTTCAAGCCATAGTTACAAGGCCCATGGCAGGCCATCTTAAGATGGAAATGGTCTGTCCAGGATGAATCCCAGACAGGACTAGATGGTACAACCAAGCTTCATGAGCAGGAACTACAGACTCCCATGCCATGGCTCCCAGTGCCCCTCTCTCAGCTGGCACCTGTGGCCAGATGGCTAGGGGCATTCCCAGTACTAGATAAAGGAGAAAATCCCAAGCTTGGTTTCCCAATGCGACATCTCAGAATGTGAGTACAAGCTGAAAATAGATGGTGGGTAAATTACAGCCGCCATGGAGTGGACTTGAATGACAGAGCTGAGGGAGATCTTTCTAATGGGTGGAGCTTTGAATGGTACACCTAGTCATTGGCTTTGTGTGCAAGGGGAAGTAGCCTGAAGTGAGAATATATAGAGAGAAACATGGGCAGTGGCAGTGGAAAAGGACTGAATGATTGCAAACAAGCAGGTCTGGAGTAGAGGCAAGTGGATGGGCTAATGGGAGTAGGCACCAAATATGACCAGAACATGTGAGCCCAGTGGACAAGAAAGCATCTACCATGAAAGAGGCATTGAACATCCAAGTAGACAAGAATGACTCACCAGCTGACATGAGCCAGTCTTTGGCCTCACCACCCACATGTAGAGAATGGCCACAGTAGCAGAGTAAGAGGTCACACAACACAACAGCCTGGGCTGCTGCTTCCCAAAGCCAATCTAAGCGCTACCCCCTCTGCAGGCAACAAAACCCCATGCTGAGCCCCAGACTGGCGTTATTCTGATCCAAGTAGGACTGGGACAGGGACCTGAGATTCTGCATTTCTAACAAGGACCCCAATGGTGCCCATGCTGTGGACCAATATACTGCAGTTTGAAGAGTGAGGACTTACAGCAGCAGAAGTCACCCCTTCTAAGGTCACAGGCTGAATTGTTGATAGAGGGCAAAGTGCTTTTAATGGGCTCTATGGGAGCATCAGGAAGGGTTGGAGTGGGGACGCCCTTCTACCCTAACCAGCAGTGTCCCTGAGGACTGCTGGCCCTCAGAAGCCGGCACCGAGGATTTGCCTGAGAGCGGGTCTCAAACGATGCTCCCTGGGAATGGAGGCGTGACTCTTGCTCAGCAGGATGGCATTGAGCAGCATGAACTGTGCCGCACCTTGAGCAATTCAGGGCTTGTAACAGTCCTCTCTTGCCTCTGCATGCCGGCCTCACCATGGGCCTTGAACTTGGGTCTGGAGCTTCCACGAGCTGCTGCAGAGTTGTAATGAGGGGCAGTATGCTGCTCGGCAGAGGAGTCAGAGGGCAGAAGAGATCTGGCAGGACCACCCCCTCCACATAAATCCAAGTCCAGTGCATACATGCTGTCCCTGGGCTCTGCACACGTACTTTACCCCTTCTCCTTCCCAGTGGGCCTCCCAAAGCCTCAGGATAATCATATGTCAGGCAGGACCAGGGCTGCCCTGACACCGGGCTCCTGGTGAATGTCCCTCTGGTGGACTGGGCCCATTTACCTGGGATTTGGCTCTGGGCTCTTTTTTTCTTAGCATATTTCATTGCAAAATCTGACCTCATTTAAGGTTTCTGTTTCCAATTGTGTTTTTGGCCAGGTGGCCAGTGGAATGCAGGCAGGGACATGTAAACAGTTAATGAAATCTATCAGGGCCCACACTTCCAGTGATATTTCATGCCTCCGACAAATCTGTCTCTCCAATTTCCTCCACTGTGCTCTTTCTCTGCGGTATGGCCTGGGGTCTGTTCTCCATCACCACGGCAAGTGCCTCAAGGAAACACAGGTGTCTGCAGTCATGAGAAATTCAAATCCACCTGCTGGGCCACATGCAACAAGAAGGGCAACTCGGGGTCAGCCGGGATATGATGGTTGAGGGGTGGCTGTCTGGCCATGAGCCCAGAGGGACCCATAAATCATGCTGGTTTCCAGAGGCAAGGAGCTCTAATGGGAATCAGGTGAGAGGCCCACCTGTGGCCAGGCGGCTGGATGCTATTAAACAGTGGCCCCAGAAGGTCTTGAAACTGGGCGTCTGTGGTTCCTTGCACCCTGGAAGCAATTTATGGCCCAGGCCTGCTCTTTCTCTCTGGGTGTCTTTCTGTACATCTCCCTTCTCTGCTTTCCTCTCCCCACTCTCACTCTCTCTTCTCCCTTTCTTTTGTTTTTCCCCCCTCATTACATGCAGCCAAGCAAAGTTCAAAGATTCAAGCATGAGGCCAGGCCAGACATCACTTATGTAGGGAAAAGGGATTTTTTTTAGCAGCACATGGCTGATGTACATCAGACCATGCAAACCATGAGACACCCAGGGAATCCTGACTGGAGAGGCCATGAGAAATAGGAAGTGGTCCATTTTGTTACTGTCCTCTGCTCCTACCCTTTCCCCATTTTAACATCTGCTCACCTTGCTTGGCAGGTCATGCTCTGCCCCTCCCAGGCCTCCCCCCAGCCTGCCATCTCTGACAGTTCCTGCAGACCTTCTGGTCCCTTCTGCAACCCCTTCCCACACTTACTCACAGGGCACAATTCCTCATCTTTGCTAAGCACAAGCCTTCAGATCAAAGCGTTGACCTTGAAGGAGGACATTCCTGAGCCCAGGGTGCCATCAGTGGTGACGTTTCAGGCATGCTGACTTTCTTTTCTCCCTCCAGTCACATGACATGGAGGCACCCAACCTAGAGGCCTGCTTGCCTCTAGCAGCAGCCCATACCTCCAAGCCTCAGTGGTCTTAAGGAAGTATCAGTGATATCTGTAAGTTGCCCAAACTTCCTTAGGTACCAAGAGACAGTGAGGCAAGAACCCAGACCCCCATCTTGGCTGTCTGCCCTTGGAAAGCCTGCCTTTCTCCCGGGATTCTGCTTCCTCCTCAGCAGAGTGGAGAATTGGACTCCATGATCTCTAAGGTCTCGGCCTCTAACTTCAGTAGTTTATTCTATATTAATCTGAGTTTCTCAAGTTTCTCTGGTCTATGGCTAGTAACAGGGCACCTATTATAGCCATTCCCACATACCACTGGCTCTTTCTTCCTAGAGGACCCCCCATGAGATCTCAGCCCCTCGCATTGGGTGTCCCCTGGAGGTGACCCGCAGGTGGTCACAAACCACTCAGTTACCATAGACACCATGCAGCCAGTTGCAGCCACTGCTTTTTTTCCTTCTCCCACTACACTCACCTATGCTGCCTGCACCTATAGCCCCTGGCCTCTGAGCTGCTCCTGAAACTAGTTCAATGCCAATTCCACACAAGGGTGCTACCTGCCACCACTCACACAGCTGCTGGGCCTCTAAGTGTTAACAGGTCCTGGGCCATTCCAAAGTAAGATGATTGCCCCATCTCCCAGTCGGCATCACCCAGGGTCACTCAGACCTCCAAAAGATCCTGCTTGTGCCCCTAAGGATCAGAGTCTATTGTACAAATAGCTCCTCATTGTTTGCCTTAGAAGCTTCCTTCCTTTCTAAGTCTGGTTTCATGGGCTCCTCGGTCCCCTTTTTCCTCCCAGTGAGGGGTGGGAGAACCTTCCTGGAAATCACCTCCTAGTGATCCCCCACCACTCCTATTGACATGTTTGAATCCATTAGGCTTAACTGAGGCATGCTCACTGTCACCCACACCCAACACACACACACACACACACACACACACACACACACAAATGTATATGTATGATTCTATAATTTACATTTACATCATCCTAGCAAATAAATCAAAGGAGTGTGTGTGTGTGTGTGTGTGTGTGTGTGTGTGTGTGTGTGTGTGTGTGTGTGTGTTGAGTGAAAGATGAGAGGACTGAGAGCTATTCCAAGCTGCTTATCCAGCACGCCAAACCGCAATACTGGGTAAAAATAGAGTTTTCTTCTCCAACTCCTCCTCCCATGTATTCGAGAAACAAAGCTAGATCTTCAAAGAAAATCTGTGACAAACAATGCTGCTGATGACTTTTAAAATGCCATACTTGCTGACACATAAGAATCAAACTGATAGGTGAATACAATAAGGTACTGTAAAGAAAACACTTTCTTGTGGTTAATGTAGGGGTCCTGGAAGCAAAAATACAGGCTAGGTGCTCAGTCTGGAAAATTAGCATGATCTTATTTTTAGAACTAATGAAAAAAGCCTTGTACAAGGACAAGTTACAATAGCAGTTATTTTTCTGCCCCTAGGAACAGGGATTAAAAAGTGGTTATGAAGAGTAAAGACCCAGGATGCTGAGTGAAGAACCTGGACTCTAAGCCTGCCTTTAGGACCTGTGCTCCCTGCTGGCTACTGAGAGAGTGCAAGTCAAACCATATACCCCCATAAGTATTAATAATGAATTAATTAATTAGTGGACAACTTAATCAGTGCCAATATAGTGCACATGACCAGAAGACCAGACCTCATCAAGGGGATCAGGGAAGGATTCCTGGAGGTCATGTTGGCAGAGTTGAGCTTTACAGGCTCAAGAGGAATTGATGAGACAAATTGATGAGATACAACAGTGTTCCAGGTGCAGAGAACTTGCAAAGGCAGGCTGGGAAGGAACATGACACACGGAAAGAACTGAAAAAAGACCAGTGTAAACTGGAGCCCAGAGAGCAAACAAGGAAGGGAGACTGGTGTGGAACGCAGGTCCCTGTGGACCCTGTTAAAGACTTTTGTCCTTAATTCTTCTGTGGTAGCCAGTTTCCAAGATGGAGCCCAATAATCTCCACTCTTGGCAGTCACGCCTGCGGAGCCCCCTCCCACAGTGTACCCAAGCTGTTCTGTGTGGTCAATAGTACATGGAGAAGTGATGGTACATCAATTTTGCAATTAGGTTATAAAAGACTGCTACTTCCATCTGCACTCTCTCTTGTATCACCTTCTCTGGAGGAAGTCATGTCATGAGCATCCCTGTGGAAGGCTTCACATGGCAGGGAACTGAAGCCTCTTGCCAACAGCCACATAAGTGAACTTGCAGGTAGAGTCTGCAGTCCAACTGAGCCTTTGCTTGACTGCAGCCCTAGTCAACACCTTGACTCTGACCTCGCGGGAGATCCTGAGCCAGAACCATACACCTAAACTGCTCTCTGATCCCTGACCCTCAGAAAATGTGTGAGAAAATATATGGTTGTTGTCTTATGATACTATGTTTTGGGGTAATTTGTTATGCAGCAATAAATAACTAGTACGTAAGAGCAGCCATAAAATTAGACTTGCTAATTGTGTGCCTTTGAACAAAGTCACTTAACGAATGAACTAGTGTTCTGGCACTAGTGTCTTTCTCTGCCTATAAAATGAGGGAAATGGATTTGGGCAGTAGAATGTTAGCACAGGAAGGGACTGAGCCATAATCAAATTAGGCCAATAAATCCCTGAAAGTAGACCAGTGGCCATAGTTAAGAACCCAGCATGATTCAGCTGGGAAGCAGCTAAGAGTGGGTCATGATGATCAGAGCCTACCATTTCATGGGCACAGACCCTATGCCAGGCACTGTGCATGCATTTTCTCATGTAACCCTCCCATCTAGCCTGGGTTAGGCATTAGCTTATGCCCATTTTACAGAAGAGAAAACGAGGCATAGAGACATTAAGTCAATAGCAATCCCATCCTCCCATGCTCTTGAACACTGTGAGAAGTTTTTAGGTATAGAAATAACTGTTACAAAAGGCAAAGCAAAATCGCTTGTTCTTGTGCTATCACCTTGATTACCTCCCACACTACCCCTATCAGCATCTTGAAAATCATCGGAGCTAGATAATCCTCTCTAAATGACGCTATCTACTCCCTGAGCACACATTTCAAATTTCCAACCCTACTTGCCTTGGGAGTATGGAGGTGGGGGCCGAAAATGCTGGTGGGATTTGGTGTTGGTGGTAGAGGCCAAGCAGCAGTCTTCCACGTGCTTCATTTCCCTACAATCCTGAAAATCCAGCCACTGATGGTTTCCCCAGACTCAGTGGAATTTGGGGTCTTTCTTTCTGTGTCTGGAAATACATCAGCCTGCTGATTCTGGTAACAGGCTCTATAAAGATGCTCTTGGCTTTTGAAATAGTTTTTGGCACAAATACTCTTGAGGGCTCTTTCTTTTTTAGCTTTTAAATCTCATTTTTTAGAGAAGATAAATCAACTGTAAAAGAATGTTACAAAAACCAACTTGGCAAGCAAGGTCTCCTGGAGAAGAGCAGGGGTTGCTGTATTTTCCATTTTCTCAGTGTAAAACAAATAATTTTACCCTTTTAAGATGTTCTTATAAGGTCATGAGGATCACAGTGATTTAAATCATGGACCTGGGCTGTCTCGAGGCCAGAGCATGATCTAATCAGGCCTGGAATTCTCAAAGAAAGGAAGAAAGAAAAAAAAAAAAAACCTGGCTTAGAAATGAGGGTTTCAAAGTTATCTCAGTACAAGGAAGTTTTCCCTTTCCCCTGGAGCTTCCTGGGGATCCTCCAAAGGCAGCCTGGTTCTCTGGCATCTTTGAAAGGTTCTTTCGTTCTTGTTAACAGTGAGTGAGGTTAAGTCTGGGCAGACCTGGTGCTTTTCTTCAACCCTCTCCTGATAGGTTCAGACCTTTCTCACTCTTTCTGGCTTTGGTTTGGAATGTTAGTAGTTGAGTGACCTTGCACAAAGTATTTACCCCACCTGAGCGCCTGTTTCCCCATCGTATGGCGGCAGTCAGAATCCATCCTGAGACATGCTTGTTTTTGTGGAAATTAAATGAGGTGATTTATGTACAGTGATTAGCACATTGCCAGGCGCTTCCTATCTGAGTCATTTAACAGAAAAGCAGTATCATGATCCAGGGTGCCAGTGCCAGAGCTGCATTTGCTAGCATCGCTAGCTAGCTATGGGCAAATTACTTCATCTCTCCAAGCCATGGTTTTCTCATCTGCAAAAGGGGTGTGCATCTGCTGGAACAGGGTTGTTGTGGGGGTACAATAAGCTAATACTTACAATAGTGCCCAGAACATAATACATAGTAAGTCAATGGTAATTATTACTGCGACTTAAAAAATGATTACAATGACAATCAGTTAACCTCTGGTTAACTTACGAAAAAAGAAAAGAAGAAGTACTGGGTAGCCCTGAGATAGCTGATAGAATCAGTGGATAAGCTGAATGGTCAAGCTTTGGAAGGACTCAGAAAGCAGGAGCCAGGACAGCCCCCAGGCTGGGTACAGGAACTAATGATGGTTATGTTTGAGGCATTGCTGTCAGGATGAAAGCTCCACTGTCTTGAGTGACCCTCCAAAGGAGAGAAACACTTTGACGTCCCAGCCCAGACCATATCCAATGGGAAGGGGTAATTATCCAGAGGAAAATCTAGGTACTACCAAAAGCAGGGGACTAGGATACTGGGAAAACAGAAATAAATTATGTAAACTAAAATTATAACCACTATTATTACTAACATTAATATTAATATCAGTAATAGTTGCAATAGTTACTGCTAATATTATTAGTCATTCGAGAAAGGGCAAAACCAATCAAAACAATGGTGTCAGTGCATATCTAGACCTGAATTTACAGATACCATGATTTCTAGATAATCTGATTAGCACTAGTTTTATTCCTCTTTTGAAAAAATAAGTTTCTTCAAAATGCTTTTATCTTTGGAAAAAATATAAATTTCCCATGATAAAATAAAGACCATCATTTCTTGTCTGCTTATTAAATGTCTCACACTGTCCTAAGCACTTGACATAGTTTATCTCACTAACTGCACTGCCAGGTTGGCTCACTAGAAACAATGAACTATAGTTAAATAAAATTTAATGGAAACAATAAAAATTAATGTTGAGGTTATAACAATTTTTGTAATTGTTAATAATTAATACCAAGCTATAAGAGCTCTTTACTTTGCAACACAGCTTCTTTATCTAGTGAACCATCATTTAGTTCTCCACAACACACAATTAAATCCATGCAACTCTTCACCCTGGATCATGCTACGCAGAGTTGCCAGTGTGAGAAGCAATTCAATCATCAATTAATAATTGCAGTTTGGAAGGTCTGCCCCCAGGATATATTTATGGTCAAACAGAAGAAACAGATGCTCACTGGGACAACTAGTGTTTGTCGAATTACAAAGTGACTCAATACATATGGCATCCAGGTGCTGTCACAGCATTTAAAAATTCTTTGCAATAATGTACTGCTGCTTAAAATAGCTTAACTTAAAGAAACCGAATTGCTGTTAGACTCTAGCTTAATCCATTTAGGGCTCATATTTGAAAGCATTGCTTGTTTTCTATCTTAATGGAAAGCCAGTCTCTATGGAAAGGCAATGTAATATCCTTTGGGTTAGAATTCTTCTATGCCAACTGCTGTGGAGGCGTGGGCTTCTTCCATCAGCTGCCACTTGGTTCTTGCAGCCACTGGAACTCAATTTCAGCTGTTCCACAGCACCACTGATTATCTCTTTGAGTCTTAAACCTTTTGAGAGAGATGCATCGCTCTTCTCATTATGAAGAGGGTGTTGTGAGCTATTTTTCCTGGCATGATGATAAGTCTGCAGTGACCTTTCTCTCCTCCATTGAAATTTCTGCTGTGCCCAGCAAAATATGTTTGCAATATTGAGAGCAGAGCACAGAGTTCTTTGCAGAGCTACTGTGCCCCAGAGGACTCACTCTCCGCCAACCACGCTAGATGTCTTAAGGGGCTTTAACCCCACCCAAGGGAAGACAAAGAGGGCAGTGACTGAGAATCCCCCTGTAGGAAAAGACCACACAGGCCACCAGGAAGGGTGTGGTCATCTAGAGACCAATGGCACACCCTTGGACAGGAAAGCTTTATGAAGATATAAAAAACATTATTTTATAATGGCACTGAAACCACTTATTAAAGGAAACTTCCCAGAAGAATTCTCTCCCCATCCTCCTTGAGATGCACGCCTACTTAGTACTGAAAGACCTCCATTAAATCCTGTCTAAAGTCCTTAGGGTGCAAGGAGAGGAAATGGGGGTGGGGGCCCCTGGAGACAAACTTCTTCTATTTAATCATATTGTAAGAATTTTAACCCTGCATCTTTCTCCCATTTAGTACATCTCCACTCCAGATACGTGTTGGAAATCTCATCATCTAACTCTCACTAAAGTAGTTGGGCATAAAGAAAGAACTAGAGGGACAGGACAGTGCCTAACTTGAAGGTATAATAATAAGAAAAATAACCAGCCAGAGTTCATAGTTGGGTATTAACTATGTACCAGGCAACACAAATTCTTGACTTGGCAGGTTCATAGCCATCTTAAGAGGTAGGTACTATTAACCTCCCCATACAGAGGAGGAAGGGAATAGATAAGCTCAGAGAGACTATGATTTGTCTAAGTAAGCCCAGCAAAAAAAAAAAAAAAAAATTGCCAGAGCTGAAGGTCCTCCTAGTATTGGCTTATCTCTGAAACATGATGCTAAGAAAGCATTAGGACCACTGGCAGCTTTTAAAATCACAGGTGCCTGCTTTCCTCCCATAACAATGAAATTAATCTCTAGGGTGGGAACCCTGCTTTTTTTTAAGGCCCCAGTAGGTAATTCTAGGCTGCAGCCAGGATTGAGAACCCCTGAAACAGAGGACCGTGCTACTCATGGAGGAGCCCAGAATCAGTCCCTCTTTCCTTCTTCAAGTCTACAGCAAGGTCTTCCAGCAACCAGGGCTCCCCCATTGCCCTCCGCTGGCCTGGCCAGAATGAGGCTGCTGCCTCTGCCCTGCTGAGCCTGGGAAGATGTCAGGCCAGAGCTGGAAACTGGCCTCCTGGCCCAGAAGCCAACATGTTTATTTATCTGTGTCTGCCCCAGAGGCCAAGGCAAGATCCAAGGAGAGTCAGAAGGGGAACTAAAGGGCATAGGAAGAAATAAGTGATACGTCTGGAGGCCATGGGGATGTTGGAAGGGACGATTACTGCAGGGGGAAGGACTGACTCTTGGAAGGGCAGGGGCTGGGGGAAGCTTTCGGTCTGGGAGCCAGGAGAACTGTGGGCCCCCACAGGCCTTAGGGCCCCAGAGATACCAGAGATCACAGAGGAAACTACTCTGGGACAGAAGGAGAGCGGCTTCTCTCCAACTGTGCCCAGGTAGTCTCAGGTGTTTAGGTTTCCTTGCATAATGGGCCAAAGTCTTTCTCAACTTCACAGCCTTGTTCAAATTCCTTCCAGGCCTTCTGTTGTTCCCAGAATAAAGGACAAATGCACAAATATAGATTAAAAAACAAAACAAAACCCTGTAGGGTCTTTTGTTTCCCAGCCTTTCTGTTCTTCAAACTAGCTGGTTTTGACTTGCTCCAGGCTGTTGCACAGATTGTGCCTTCCACCTGAAACTTTCCCACCTTTTACTCATCTTTAAGGACTCATGTTAGATGTCGCTTCCTCCAGGAAGCCTTCTCTGATTCCCCCCAGAGTATTGTAGTGCCTATTTTAGCTCTTATTATACTGGATTATCAATGTTGGTTTATTAGTTGGCTTCCTTTTAGTTGTAAACTTCCTTGAGGTAGGTATAAGATTTCCAGCACTTGCCACAGTTTTTTGAGGGAAAAAAGTCCCCAGCATTGGAAAGAAGTTACTACAAAGAGTAACTTGAGAATAGCCCATTCAAATATACATCTCTTTCACTGGCAGAAAAATCCCTATGCTTTAGAACAACATTCTTTTTATTCCCCAGAGGAGGTATAATTGATGAATAAAATTATAAGATATTTAAAGTGTATAATGTGATGATTGGATTATCACATTGTAAAAGGATTATCCCCACAGAGTTAATTAACACATCCATCACCTCACATATTTATCTTTTTTGGGGGGTGAGAACATTTGATTTCTATTCTCTTAACATACTTCAATTATACGACACAGTGTCATGAACTATAGTCACCATGTTATGTCTTAGATCCTCAGACCTTATTCATCTTATACTTGGCAGTTTGTGTCCCTTTATCAACCCCTTTCTATTTCTCCCACACCCAGCCCCTTTCTCATGTCTCATGAATTTGACAATTTTTTTTAAGATTCCACATTTAAGTGTTATCATGTATTGTCTTTGTCTGGCTCACATCACTTAGCATGAGATCCTTCAACAAATTCATCCATGTTATTGCCAAGGACAGAATTTCCTTCTATTCTAAGGCTGAATTATATATGAATATATCACATTATATCACATGTTCTTTATCCATTCATACATCAATGGGCACTTACCTTGTTTCCACACCTTGACTATCAAGAATGATGCTCCAATGAATATGGGAGTAAAGATATTTCAGTGAGAGAATGATTTCATAGAACATTCTAAAATTAGAGGTCCTGATTTGATCTGGGGACACTGAAATATCTTCAGGGAAATCATAAACTCAGTTTCAGACTGGAAAAATCACAGAAGGATAAGGGAGGAGATGAGGAAATAAAAGCTCTGAGTTCGGCTGCAAGTGCCAAGCCAGACGGCAACCCCAGTCTAGCTTTCTCTGGAGGCCTAACCTTACCACCCAACAGCCTGTCCCACTGCACTGAGCCACTGGCAGGATCTCCTGGCCCTTGGTTGAGCATGTGCCCCTCTGTAAATGCAGGTATATGTCCCAGTGCCTCATGCAGGAGCAGTGTGTGCACTGAACCCTGAGCCTATTCCAGAAGCTTCTGACATCCTTCAGGCACTCACATTCCACAGCCCCGAGCTCACTGGGCTTCAGCTTGCCTGGAACTTCATCTCCTCTGGAGTTCCAGTGGGGGAGCAAATCCATCCCTCACGGGAGTAGCAGCTGCATCAAAGCATGAGGATCATCCGAGCAGTAGTTGTCAAACTTGGCAGGTTCTGCCTGCTGATTCCTGAATTTCTCTTCCTTTCCTACAGTGTAACCCCACTAGATCACTCTGTTTTATATTTAGCCAGTCTCTGGATTTAAAGTCCAATTTGAATATTGGACCTGCATGTGGAGACTGTGTAGCCTGGGAACCTCAGTCTCCTTATCTGTTGGGTGGAATTGTATCTTCCCCACAGGACTGCTGCAGGGAGGAGAATTCAATGGCCTGGAACAGCAAATTCTTTGGGACACAGTATATACTTGGGCAGTTGTGGACTATCCACAGATGCCCAGGATAGCAGAGGCCAAAATCACACCAAGCCATGTGCCCACAGCTGTATCCATCCAGAAGGAGCATCTTTCAGTAATTTACACAAGTGTACCCTAAAAATAGTCCTGGTAGGGCCCGGCACATGTTAGATCTCAGTAAATATTAGTTGAATCTTAAATTCTTTGTTATCCATACAGAGAGAAAATAAGAGCTATTGTTACTGAAAGAGTAACAATCTTAGCATACTTTCCCATGGGTGGTGATACTGCAGAGTAGCTAAAAGTAAAAACTTTGGAGTTAGACCAAGGTTTAAGCCCAATTCTGCCACTAACTATGCTGAATGGTCATAAGCAACATGTGTAACCTCTCTGAGTTTCAGTTTTATCATCTGTAAAAGGGGAATAATTTGGGAGAATTAATAGTGACTATCGTAATTACTATCTCCTAAATAACTCATGTTTCAAGTGTTCTGGGACCTAGCTTTATGGGGAAGGAGACCCCAGATCACCAGAACTAATTAAACATTCATTACTATAATTGGTATTTAGTAAAGCCTTAATGTGTTCTAGGCTCTGGAGGGCTTATACCATCTATTGAGAATTTTCTGCTTGCCAGATAATGTGCTAAGCACATCATCCACATGATCTCATCTATACCCACAACGACCCTACAAGGTAGATACTATGATTATTTGCTCAAAGGGAACTTACAAACTCGTTAGGAAAGTAATGAATGACTGATACCATTTGAGTAAACACTAAGCAAGTGAAGACAAATTGTATTTCAGAAGAAGCCAAGGTCAAGGCCATACTTTGGCCAGGAGCTGTTTGTTGGGGGCAACTTAGACAGACATAGCTAGAGAGTTTGGTATAAATATATAATGAAATATTATACAGGGGTCAGAAATCATAATTTACATCTAGGAAGAGGGGTAGATCTCAAAAGCCATGTTAAATAGGGAAAGTAAAGAGCAGGGTGAGATTTAGAACAAGAAAACAGGATAGAATGTGCCAAATTGTAGGGCAAGTGCTGTGGCACTTTACTCATCCAAGAGGGTATACCTGCCCTGAGAGCATCCGTCATGGATATTGGGGGGTAGCCCTGGATTCACCTGTCTGTTCCAGATGCTGCCACCCAACGTCCACCAGAAACAACGGTGACTAAAACATGGACCCTGCCCTTGAGGAGCCCACAGCCCAGGGTGACATCTCTGAATGGGAAAGTTCTGCTAGAAAATTATCTCAACCACCTGGAAGAGATTATCACTGTGGTTGGTAGATTTGTTTTTCTCTCCTAGATGTACCCTTACAAGTGGAGGAAATTAAGGCCTGGTTCAATTGGAGAGTGATATCAGTTAACTGTGCTAGCTATTCTGAAGAAGCAATATGGAGAGGAACCAAAATTTAAAGCCAAGGGACCACTAAAATGGATTTATGTGAAAGGAGAAAGCACAAAGGGAGAGGCAATGAGAGAGAGAGAGAGAGGGAGAAAGGAGATGTACTGGAATGTGGTGTGGAGGGGTACCTGGCAGAGAAGCTGCCAGAACAGAGCAGGGAGCACTCTCCTTGGATATTCTTGTCTTCTGACGTGAGTGATGAAGACTTTAAGGTCTTTGAGTATTTAGGGCAGCATAAAGACGATTGAGTTATACATGAACCCAGTGATGGGAAGACCGCCCTGGCTGCACTGCAGTAGAACCCTCCTTTGCTACAAACTTGGGTTTTCACAAGTTGTATTTAGATTCCTAGAAAGTCAAATATAGTGGAGCAAATTGCCCTACCAACTCTACCCCATCTTTTCAGGCAGGAAAACAGTCTCAGGGAGAGAAAGTAATTTGCCCCAGGTAATTGGCCTCAACATCTCATCTACTGGAATGGGAACATTAGCCATTGGATCAATCCTTTGATTTCAGATGGGGAAACAGATTCTGCCCACCTCACTATCATTCTAGTTATGAATGTCTACCTGTCATTTCTCCAATTAGCCAAATTCTTCCAGGGCCCTAGCACCAAACAGCAGCCCCTGGACAGCCCCACAGGTGGTTGACGATTCAGAGGGTAAAACACTGCTTCCTCATGACATACAGTCTCGGGCATTGAGGAGGTGGCAATGGCCAATGTACAGAAGAGCTATCTTAGGATTAAGACTGCTGAAGATAATAACGCATTTTATTTGTCTGGAAGTCCAAATGCCACTTTCGGAGAGCAATCCCAAATGCTCATTTCCACAACCAGCCTGAGCTTTTGCCCCTCTAGTTCCCATTCTGGACATGCGTTAGAACTCCAAGCTCCAGTGCATCGTTCCCTCGCTCCTCCCTCTACCCTAATTTGTCCATTATTAAGGTCATCCCTTACAAGAGTTACAATCCCAAAGCTCACTCCCAACAGTGATTCCCTAACCCTGACACTTATTTCAACTCTGCCCCAGCTCTAGCTTGGCTGGTGGGCTCCCAGCCACCCACCTCCCCATCTCCATTACCCCTGGCCCTGACCCTCACAGGGCTGCCTGCTCCTGGCTCCCTCTATCCAACCACTCCACTCAAAACTTCTGAGTCTGAGAAGCATGGGAAAACCTCCAAAAATTTTTTGGATTGAGAAATTATGTTTACTTCTTGCAAAAGAATTAAGAAGAAACTCTTGTCTCTTTGAAGAAGACTTCAGCAGGAAATCATCCTATGCATTCTTTCCAAGAGTAGGCTTGGAAGAGGCTTCCTTCAATAACTTAATGAGATCTGGAGAAGTATATTTGCTGAGCTGACAGTCTGCTCTACTTATTTGAGTAGAGACTCCTGCAGGCTCATAGCTAGACCTCATTTCTAGTCTCTCTTGACATAGGATTGTGCTCTGACCAGAGGAATACAGGGGGAGGTGATGTATGCCACTTCCAAGTCTGGCCCGCAAACACCCTGTGAGCGCCTGTTTTCTCCTTCCTTGCCTGGTGGCTGAATGGAGACACTTCAAATATCTAGAGGAAAGCAGAGCCACAGGGTAGAAGGATCCTGGGTCCCCGAGTCACTTGGAAAAAAGCTAGCCAGGAACCCCCATGTTGGACTATTGCAAAAGTAAATAACAAACTTTCACTGAATTAAGCTACAGAAACTTTAGGATAATTTGTAATAGCAGCTACACTACTTTGACTAATATCACTCATGACTCTCTTTTCCAGAGACACTAATTCAGTTCAAGACAGAATATCCTTTGGCCTCAAGAACCCTGATAAAAGAACCTATGATAAAGAAACCTGACAGACAGGGAAATATATTTGCAACATATTTTATAGTCAAGCAGTTATGACTAAAATACAGAGTTCTAAATATTTCTTAAAAATGGAAAATTATCAATAGGTATAAATATAATGCACAGAATTATAAATGACTAGCAAATGTATGAAAAGATGTTTGACCTCATTAGTGATCTGGGAAATGCAAATTAAAATAGCAATGAGACACAATTTTTCACCGATTAATTACTTTGACAATATTCAGTGTAGGCAAGGGTTTGAGGAAAAGCATTCTCAGATACTTTTAATAGGAGCGTAAATTGCTAGAATGTTTTGACGAATAATTTGGCTCCATCTATGGAAACACAAAATGTGCTTCCTATCAAGATGTAAAATGTGCGGGCCCTTTGGATCAGCAATCACACTTCCAGCAATCACAATCAGCAAGGACCCAAAGATATATGTTTAAAGATCATTCACTGCAGCATTACTTGTAATATCAAAAACCCACCTAAATAACTATCAATAGGAGAATGGTTAAATAAATTATGGTTCAGCCACATATACCACATGAAATGTAATGCAGCTATTAAAGAAATGTGTAAACTGTCACCCAAATGAAAAAGCCAAGTTTAGAACTCTGAATGAGTAGATACTAAAAATGAGTGTAACAGGTTACTAGATGGGACTTTACTATTGCCTTTAATTTTGCTAAAGCCCAAAGCTGAAAACAACTAGATGACAAGTATCTACACTTTCTAAAGAGAAGTTCTAGATACATCCAAGCAGATCTTACCATCAGGTAGCCAAAGAGGCCCTTCACCATCAACCCCACTTGCTGTCCTCCGGGTCATACATGAAAAAGTTGAGATGCAGTACAGAAACTCTTCTGAAGGGAATTCACAGGAGTAGAGAGCCCAGTCATATTTCTCCTCCCTTCCCCTTCAAACTGAGGAAGTGGCTTCCCAAGTGAACTGCACACAGAGTCTGGGTCTGAATGCCAGGAGGAGAGGCTACATCTTGCCCTTCAGCCTAACGTGTCCAGGGAACATACCACAAGCCCACCATGAGGTGCTGCTACCTAGGCAGAGTGCAAAAGAATTCTGGAAGAGTCTGCATGTACCCCCAGAGTTCGAGAGGTACATACAGGGAGGGAGAAGTGACTACCCTTAGCCTGGGGAAGTGTAAGATGGGAGGCTGGATGAAGCCACTTGTGAGGCTGAAGGGAGAGACAGAGCAAGGGAGAGACAAGCAGAGAAGCCACCTTTTCTCCCAGGGTCAGGCATGTCATGGAGGTCTAAGGTCTAAGCGCTGAGTCATGGCCGCCCCTAATGTTCCCAGGGCCTAGACCAATGGTACAAATGGAGGCCCGAATACCTTATGTCTGAATATTTTTAAAGTATGAATCAAGCTAAATAAGGCACGTTCTATCATCCTTCCTTGACATATATCCTTCCATAATGCCCTGGGAAGTCAGAGTCAAATAGAGCATTCTAATAACCCTTGGAGGTCACTCCTGAATGCAAGGCAAAGTACAAGCCAGCCCCGCCAAGCTTCCCTTTGGCCCCCATCCCACCCTCACCCCCTCACCCCGGCTCCTGCTCAGCATACACATACATGAGTTCCATTCACATTCCCAGCAGCAACACCCATTGGCCACTCCTTGGACCTCCAGATTCACATTTGTTATGTGAATTTGAAGGTGAACCTACAGAATCCCACAGGGAAACGTGGGGTTCCTTCACCCAAGGTGAGGTCTGCAATGGCTTCTTGAGCTCTAGATGGGAAATCCTCAGCTATCTGATTTCTCACCCAGTTGAGGAGCTACAGTTAGAAGAGGGGGAGAGTGGGGTTCTCTAAAGGGTGGGGTCCACCGTTGACACCCTTCTTGCCCAAGTCTGAAGCCAGTACTGGGCCAAAAGAATTATATGGAAGGTGAGGGGGCCAGGAGGAAAGCAGACCCCAGAGTGTAGCCAGGGGGAGGCCCCTAAACGGAGGAACGCTAAATTCATCAAATGGTAAAAAGGAGACTGAATTGCCTGTGGAGGGAGGGTCATCAGGTCTCTGAAGAGCTAGCATTTGGGCAGCTGCCACGCAGATTACAACCCTGCCAGTCAAATAAGACAGCACCTTTTCTTCTAATTACCTCTTCCCATGACGGAGGGGCCAAAAGCCACAAAGGACATCAGGATGCAGGATGTTTGGAAGAACATACCATATTCATCACCACCCCTCCTTCCCCATCAGGTTAGCCCCAGGCTGGGGTCTGTTGTCAGGCTATGGGTGGTAGAGAAAGAAACCTTGAATTAGATGAGAGATTAAATTTATAATTTATACTGGACTGGAGTTTTAATACCTGCCAAAGGTTGAAAGCTAAGAGACCATCTGAAACACCTTCAAGGGTGAGTGGGATGGCATCGGAGTGCAGTGAAGTAAGGAATGGGGGAAGGAGGCTGTGCTGATTACTGATTACTGATTACTAAGTATCCTATCTATCGAATCTCACCTGCTCAGTAACAAACAAACCAAAAATCAACCCAGTTAGCAAGACATAGTGGTTACCTCAGAAGAGTAAGAATGAGAAGGGAGAGAGGTTATTCTGACTTTTCAATTCATGTATTCTGAGTTACTTTTGTTTAAAAAAATTTCTAGAAAGGTGTATGAGGTTTTGAATGGCATATAATTGCCTTCATTTGCCCAATGAAGCACTTGGCAAATCTCTTCAACCCAGAAGATAAAAACGTCAAGCCAAACATGAGATCTAACTTGGGTGTTACTTATTTCCCTTCCTAATGTTGCCACAAGGCCAAACTCTGTGATTTTCCTAGGGGAAAAAGGAGTTGTTTATTATTCCAACTGTTGCCATAGCAGTCAGAGTTTCCATGTTATCGTCTTTTTCTCCCCAGACATTACTCCACTAATACATGTTCCAGACTGCAATCCCAGGCATTTCAGCCAGAAGGAAATTTCCTTGCACTGCTGTAAAATCAACTGAGAAGGCTAGCCCGGCCCTGAAGTCAGAGGCAGTGTCTTCAGTCACTGTATCAGTGATGGGGGGTGGGGGTGGGGAGGCGGCGGAACCTGTCTCTGGAACAATAGGAGAGAATCCTGGGGATTTTTAGCCAATTTCCCATTCTCCCCCACCCATACCTTTGTTCCCAGCCATCAGAAATGAGATTATCCTATTAAAACAGTGGAAAGAAGAAAATAGAAACTAAAGATCAGTTATTTGAGGGTCTGCCCCTAGTTATATATTTACATCAGCATCAGGAAGTGAAGAATCAGGGCAATTCTTCAGTTCTCACTGAGACATCTACTCTCTAGATATAACCAAGTCTCCCAAACTTGGCAGGTGGTAGATCTTTCATTCATTATTCAAATAAACAGTAAACGAGCAGGCCGCCAGGATATATACTATTACTCAGATATATTACTATTACTCAGGACTCTTGGAGCTGAATGTTTCTTCTGGTGACCTCTTATTCTCCCTCTGTGCTTCTGTTGAGTCATGTCTCTCCATTTTGTGACTCAGCTCCTTTGACTCTGCTCTTCTTCCTGTCCTGCCTGCCAGACACTGAACACTCCATTCCTTCAGTCCTTCCCAGTACCACTAAAGCTGTGTGTAGCAGACTGTCACTGGAAGTTGTAAGCAACAGAATTACAGCACAGCAAAACATAAGAATTGGCCTACATTTTAATCTCATAAGCTTATATATGCATAGAACATCCTGGGAGAATACATCACACAGAAGGACCTGGAGCCAGGGGTGGTAAGGAGATGCTCATTCAATTCTGACTGAGCACCTACTATGTGCCAAGCACTGTTCTAGGTACTTGGGATATGTCAGTGAACAGAAAGACAGAGGCCCTGACAAAATAAAAGATCCTCATGGGTCTTTTACTTTGTCAGGGGGAGACAAAATAAACAACAAGTAAAAAAGTAAGTAAACAGTTTACTGAAAAATGATGTGCTGTGAAAAAAATAGAGCAGGTAAGGGAACTCAGCATGCAGGGGTGGGAGACAGTTTTATAGTTTAAAGTGGATGGACAAGAAAGCCTCATCGGGAAGGCTGCATTTGGGCAAAGGCTTGTAGGAGATGAGGGAGGGAGTCGTAAGAATATATGGAGGAAGGGCATCCCAGGGACAGGGACAGCGACAGCGGGATCAAAGGCCACGAGGCAGGACGATGCCTACTGTGTTAGAGGAACAACGAGGAGGCCAGTGTGGCTGCAGCAGAGTGAACAGGCAGGAGAGGAGGACAGGGGTCAGAAAGGAGGACCTAGAAAGCCACGATCAGGACCGGGTATTCTCTAAGTAGGACAGGGGGCCACTGGAGGGTTTTAAGCAGAGAAGTGTCCTGATCTGACTTGTGTCCCAGCAGGACCCCTCAGGCTGCAAGAACAAGCATAGACTATGGTGAGACAAGGTCATAGCAAGGAGTTTAGTTAGAAGGCATGTGGTCATTCAGGAGAAAGAGTGAGATGGTTGGCTCCCACCAAGCTGGTAGCAGATTCTGGATTTTTTTTTTAATGAAGATTTTATTTTTAGAGCAGTTTTAGGTTCACAGCAAAACTGAGTGAAAAGTACAGAGTTCCCATAGACTGTCTGCCCTACCACCACCAGATACAACCTCCCTTTCTGTCAACATCCTGCACCCCGAGGGTACATTTGTTACAACTGATGAGCCTACACTGACCCATTATTATCCCCCAAAGTCCATAGTTCATGTTAGGGATCACTCTTGGTGTTGTACATTTAATGAATTTTGAGAAATACATAACAATATGTATCCACTACTACACAGAATAGTTTGACTGCCCTAAAAAATCTCCTGTGCTCTGCCTGTTCAGCTCTCCTCCCTCCCCCAACTCCTGGAAGTCACTGATCTTTTTACTGTTTCCACAGTTTTGCCTTTTCTAGAATGTCATATAGTTGGAATCTTTTCAGAGTGGCTTTTCTCACTTAGTGATAAACGCTTAAGTTTCCTCTATGGCTTTTCATAGCTTAATAGCTCATAGTTTGATAGCTCATTTATTTTTAGTGCTGAATAATGTTCCATTGTCTGGATGTACCACTGTTTATTTATCTATTCACCTACTGAAGGACATCTTGCTTGCTTTCTAGTTTGGGCGATTATGAATAAAGCTGCTATAAGCATCCATCCATGTGCTAGTTTTTGTGCAAACACAAGGTTTTCTTTTCTGGATTTATTTTGATATCAGAATTACTTAATGGATTAGTGGGGGTGTAAGAAACATAGAGAAGAGGAAGACCTTGGATAGAGCAGACTGTGAGAAGAATCCAGAAGTTCAATCTTGGACATGTTAATACTCTCAAATGGAGAAATAAAAGAAGCAGTTATTAAAATAGTCTGGAGTCCAGAAGAAATTTTTGGTGGAGACATAAAGTGGGTTCACTGGTATACAGATTCACTTACAGCAGAGTATCAGATGAGGTCACCCAGGCAGTGAGCACAGGTGGAGAAGAGGGTCAAGGACTGAGCCCTGGGACCCTCCCACATTAAGAGGATGACAGGAAAAGAGGAACCAGCAAAGAACTAAGAGGAAGCAGCCAGTGAACAGGAGAAAAACCAAGAGAATATACAGTGTGTCAGAAGCCAACTGAAGAAGGTGGACAGAGGAGGAGGGAGTGGCCAGTGTTGACAAATCCTGGTGAGAGGTCTGAGAACTGACCACGGATTCACCTCGTGGAGGTCAGTGATCTGACCTGCAGTGAGAACTGTTTTGTAGTGGAGGCGAAAGAAGGACTGGAGCAGGATTTAAGACATGCATTCTCAGTGTGGGTGACAGCACTCCCACAGGAGGGAAAATCAGTTCTTGGGGGATGAAAACAATCTTGCTTTTTTTTATGTATAAAGCATAGATAAACATGCTGTGACTAACCAACTATGCTCTGTATCTGCGGTACTAAAATGTCATGGGTGGAGGAAGCTATTAAAAACATGTCCAAAAACACTCCTTAGGGGGACAGTGATGGAAAAAGAAAGCTTGAGAAATACTGGTTCAAGACAGAATGTGGGGAAAGGCATTAGAGGCAGAGAGGGTAAACACTGCTCTGATGAGTTCAGTTGCAAAGGATCAAAGGCATGAAGTGGCAGCTGGTGGACAAAGTGGGGTTAAGAGAAGGGCCTCTGAAATTTTTAATAATAATAATAATAATAATATAAATATGGTGCTTATAAAGCACTTGTTAGAGGCCAAATACTGTTCCTAACCCTTTACAGCTATGAACTCTGTTACTGCCCTCAACAGCTCTGCAAGGTGGGCGCCATCACTGTCCTAATCTTGTAGTTGGGGAAATGGAAGCACAGAAATGTCAAGGACCTTTCCTGCCCAACATCATGTAGCCAAGAAGGGTTGGACTTGAAATGTAAACAAAGGGAGTCTGGCTCCTGAATCAACACTACTTAGATTTTTTCATATTGTTTGATTTTGTTCCCCATATTTCCTATGGAAAAATACATACAATCATACATTCTCAAAAATTAGTATTTGGCACTTCTCCCCTAAAATCTGGCAGTCATTCTCTGCTGTGGGGAATTCCTCTAGAGTGTATTCCTGTCTCATCTTTGGGTCCTTCTCTCTGTTGGGAGACCTTCATTCTACTCCAGCTTCCCAAACCCTAATTCTTACGACTTTATCTACTGAGCAGTTTCTGCTTGCCCATCAGAATTCAGCCAGGAGGGGGTTTTTCTCAGTCCAAAAGCTCTATCAGGGTAATTTCCCTCACTCAAGAGTCACCCACTTCTAAGATGGAATAAAAAATAAATATAGTGAGATTAGAAACAAAGTGAATTACCTCTTCCCCTGAAAGGCAGAAATTCCTATATTGGTTAAATTATAATTTTCCCAGCTAGACAAGAATCTTGACCACCCCTCCCTCGCTCCCTCCGGCTGCCAGTAGCATTTCGTCCCACAGACAATTAACATATTATTAACATAACCCAAAAGCAGTTCAGGGGAAAATTCAAGTATAAAAAAAATGATCTGCCTTAATTAGACGAATTTTTCAGAGAAACCTATATTTGAACCCTAAATTATTTGTATAATTGTCTTAATTCTTCACTCAATTTAACAGGTTTATACCAAGTCAGAGGCAAAATGGTTTAATTCTGGTAGATGAGCCCTAACCAGCAGTTAGGATGTATCTGTCCATGACAAATTATTTCAATTAGGGCCCAGTTTGGGAGCCAGGACATTTTTTTTCTCATCTACAGAGCCAAATGTAATGGATTCATTAAAACGCAAATGATTCCCTCAAGTGACCTGTCTTCACGGCTTTCAAGAAGTGGCATGGGCAAACACCACCATCCCCTGTCTTGCTTTCTGGTCTTCGGGTCTCTAAAGGCACCTTCTGTTACTCTCACCCATATATATACATCTCCAACAGTCTTTGGTACAGCCCCACCTTAGTCCAAAGAAATAGGTCTTGTTCCAGATCAATCATGCCTCTGCCAGCAATATCACCAGTCTCATTCTGGGTGGGGGCTGTTGAGAGCTCCAGCAAGATTCATCCCTGCTGTCCCGCACCACAAAGCCCACAGAATATTCCAGCATGTCTTTGTTATGCATTTGAAATTTGTCTATGAATGTTAGAGATACATCATAATTCTCCTTATTGGCCAGCTTATAACTGTTGAACACACCCACTCACATTTCCAAAGACAAGTATCAATTTCAGAGTCAGTATAGTCATCCTAAGAGAAGAAGAAGAAATATTTTATTTTTTTCTGTAATTCTCTACTTATGAGACAATTTCTCACTGAAGGAAGGTAGTCCTTTCTCTTACTATGTGGAAGTCACTTCCTTTCCTTCCCACCAGTTCTAACCCTCACCCTTTCAGATTCTGTCCCTCAGGCAGCAGCAATATGCTGCTAAACTAGTTCCTCCTCGGCTCCAGCGTAAGCTTAGAGGAACCACATGTACAGAGAAATGTTCAGTTCTTGGCCAAGGATCACTCTTATCCTGAAGGATGCTATGTTCATCTGGTTATGTAAGTTCTTTTGTTCTAATTGTACCTTTTCCCCTGTGTCAAGAATCATATATGAATAGAAAAGTATGGAAGTGATATTACTTTACAGATAATCCTCAGTAATAAAAAGTAAATCATTATTAGCACATATCAGCATTTGTTATTGATGGTAAATTACTTGTAATATACCTAGCAACTGATTGCAGGTATATGGCAATCTTTTGGCTGAGCTGTACTAAAAGAGAGACTAGACAGAGGGAAATAGACAAGTTAGAGTGGATCAGTAAGTTAAAGTTATGAATACTGGGCATGAGGCACGACGGAACATGGTTAAGAGCTAGACAGACCAGGCCTGAAACCTCGTCTGTCCTTCATAACTTAACACTGTAGGCAAGTTACCTAAAAGCTTTTTTGACCCTGGGTGTTCTTTTCTAAAAGAGATAATAATAGTCTACACTGCACAGCATTACAGTGAGAATGACAAGCAATTATACTAGTAAAAGATTAAGAATGAGGCAAATCCACAAAGTGATCTGTAGTCTACACAGCCATAATCCTGTGGGAGGAGAGAGGGGGCTGGGTTGAAAGTTTTACAAGGTAGTTTCCATATCATTGATAAAGAAAACATTTCAGTCCATTTGCACATTGCACAGATGTTTTAATTAAAAAATATGTAGCTGATTTTGCAATAATGTGAAGTTATTGCTTAGATTCATACTTACGTGATGGAAAACCAACGTTTGGAGACAATAAAATGGTCCATATATCATTGCATGTTATCTAGATAGGCCATTTTGAAAGAATACAGCTTTGAAATCTGTCTCAGATCCAAGTTATTTTAACTAAATGTTTTTTAGTTAAATAGTGTGAAACTTATCCAGATATCTTGGTACTCAGATAAACAGGTTTCTAAAGAGTTTTAAATGTTTGGCTTAAAAATTCTTTAATTTTTAAATAGTACAAAAATATTATGATAACATTTTGCCTAAGTGATGTGGTTTTAAAAAAACAAGCTTGCACTGCCTTAAACAACCACTTACATATTATGAAAACCACATGAAATAGATCCCGACTGAAATAATTTTAAGGAAACCATTCCAAAACCAGTACTTTGAAAAACTTTCCAAGTTTAACCATTGATGGCAATGACTCTCAAAATTCCAAAGAATCAGATGTATAAGTTTCATGTTTTGAAACTTTACAAAATATCTTACCCTTTTCCACTCCTAGTTTAGTGTAGGTGTTGGCCTAGAAGACTCAAACAGCAATGTGAGTATAGTTTAGCAGCTAAAAAAACATGCAGATAAGAAATGCATCATAGCAGCAGGAAGAAAGGACTCGTTTCTGAGTGAAGCCTGGATTTGAACTCCATTTCTTTATATTATCTGTGGCATCCTGACACCAACACTACCCCATTTTGAACTACAGGTTCTGTCTTACTCTGGGTTATCCCAGAAAGCAGAGCCTGGCCAAGGCCCTTTATATAGGTGTTCTGGAAATGACCTAGGGAAAGGAGTACAACAGGGAAAGAGGAAAAGCCATTACAAGGGGTATTCTAGAGTAAGCCACCCTGTGGGCAGCTGGGCCCAATAGGACGGGGGCCATATGCCCAAGGGAAAAAAATGGGAAGCAGTTCTCAGTAGGTTCCATCGTCCACTCCTAGGTCATGCACCCATGAGGGTCAGATGGGGTCCTGCAGACCTCCCACGCAGCTGTGGCAGAGGGGTCTTGAGGCAGTGAAGAGGATCAGAATATGCCACCTTAAATAGGCCACTTTGGCCTAAGGATTCTTTTGAACTGAAAGCAATTGAGAATCAACAGATGCAGAAAGAAGCCTTCTTGGAGCTTCCATTATCTGACCAAATGCAGCAACTTCTGGGAAATGAGGCTGCCATAAATCCCCTCTCTAGAGCAGTTTCTTGGCCATAAAGAAGACAGAAAGACCATTCACACCTCCATAAAACAAACCATCATCACAAACTTTCTTATCTCCCATTTGTTTTCCTAAAAACTCATTTGTCTTTCCTAAAGAAATCTATTTGTTCTTCCCGTAGAAGCCTTTTCTCCCCCTGTCCTTACCTCTACTAAGTTAGGTATACAAACCTTTAATTTAAACCACTTAATGACCTAACTACTTTTGTTAGCTTCCATATGCAAATTTTCTCCTCTTCATCTCTTGTTAGTTTAATTCTTGCAGGCCCCCAGATACAGAATCTAAGTGGGCAGAATAAAAGTTTTTTTCTCCCTGACCACAGAAAGTGAGAGAAGTGAGATGCAGCCCAGCCCAGGTGTGGTTAGGTAGTTTACACCTACACCAGGCTGGTTGCTGCAGCAATGGTGAGAATAAATGGAAGGCCCAAGAGGATATGAGTGCAAGAGATGGTCAACGTAGTTCCTCATACTGTTCCACAGTCTCTCATATATACCGGGGGTCAAATACCACCATTACAGGGGCTTTGTCTGCAGAGCCTGTGCTTCAGCATATGCTATTCCTTGCCTTGTCTGCCTAGTGAACAGTTCTTCATCATCAAATTCCTTATCTCTGCACTTTTTTGAGATTTAAAGTAAAGGAGGTTCTCTTCTCCTGCCTTTCTCCAGGACCCTAAGGCAGGAACTCTGTCTTTACCTCTATCCCACCCCCATCACCAACACCAGCTTTCCTGCAATAAGCACAACCCAGGCCAGAGCCCAGGGTCTCCCTTTTTAAGATCAGTCCTGAATCTGAGCAGGATGAGGCAGGGTTCACCTCCCCTGAAGATGGTGGAAGGGAAGAAGAAACAACTAACTCCAGCCTCAAGTCCAATTCACAGTCTCTCATACCATTTTCTCAACTAACAAATCTGATGTGTTGGTCTCTATATGATGCCTCAATCTATTTGGTCCCCCTATTACAGTATAAGCTCTACAAGAGCAGGAATTTTTATTTTGTTCACTCATGTAAATCAAATGCCTGGATCAGAGCTTGGCACATATGAGGGACTCAGTATTTATTTGTTTAATGACTTGATGAATGCACGAGGTGGGGGGCAGTATAATTAGCCTTACAGAAAACCCTCAATCATCCCCTCCAGACAGAAATGGGCTCTCCTTTGTGCTCCCTTAGTATCTCCCATTATGGCATTTAACACATTGCAATTATTTGATATAAAATTTGGCTCACATGTTTGCCTTAGAACTTCCCAAGTGCAGAGATTTTATCTTCTCCTTCCCTTGTCTCCCAAAGGCCCAGCAGCATGGGGACTGACTCCTAGAGGGTGTACAAGATGAACAGCTGAATGAATAACAAAGATAAGGAATGCAGCAACATTACATTTTGGTTGTCTTCTTTTATGTCTAATGCTGGAGATTCTTTTGTTTTAAAGTTAGAACATATGACTAATGAATCACACCCAAGCTTATTTCAGGACTCTGAAGAGAAGGAATAGGAAAAAAAACCAGGACGATCCCAATAGGATAATGTAGACAATGACTCTTGGCTCTTCTGCATCTGTTTTTGAAATCCAAGGAGCATGAGTGAGTCAAAGGGAAGGGTATAAAGTTCATGGAGGATTTGCTAACATTGTTATCAAAACCATAATGCCAGGAAAAAAAAAAGAGGAATCAAGGAAACAAGAACAGCAGCTGTTAAAACTCTAGAGTTGTAGAGATGGGAAGTCCTCAGCATTTGGGGCAAATACTTCTTCCCTCAGTCCCGTTGCCCCACCCCTGCACCCTGTCACCCTTGGTAAACTAATTAGAACACTGATTTCCATGGAGGTTCAAAGCCCTTCTCAGCCAGCATGGCAGAAGAACTCTATTGGTTATCCCGAGTCGAGATGAAGAGCTCCTAACCCGGATGAGCTTCAGACTCACCTGGTGTCTGCCTCACCTCAGGCTGCCATGCCAAATACCACAGGCTGGGAGCTGAAACAACAGACATTTGTTTTCTCACAATCATGGAAGCTGGGGATTCAGGGTGCCAGCACAGCAGATATCATTCTGAGGCCTCTCCTCTCCGCTTGTAGCTGGCCACCATCTCACCAGCTCCCTGCTATCCCTTGTTATACAGGCACTAATCCCATCAGGAGACCTCACTCTGCTGCCCTCATCCAAACCTAATTATCACCCAAAAGCCCATTTCCAAATACCATCACACTGGGGGGTTGAGGCTTCAACATGTAAATTCAGGGGAAACTTAATTCAGTTCATAACACCTGGGGAGCTCCTTAAGCATTCAGAGGCCTGCCTCACCTCTCTGGAGGTCCTGATCTAGTGGCCTAGAGAGGGGCATAGGACTCTTAAGTGCTTAAAAGTCTTCCTGTGAGTACTGTATCACTGACGTGGTTTAGAATTGCAGGAACATAGTGGTAATAAAAAGCAGATAAACTTTTCACCAGTTTTATTATTGTTTTTAAATTCTCTCCTGACACCACATTCCCTCCTTGCAGGCACCTGCCCCACCCTTAGGACACAGCTGCAGAGCCCTCAGCTCCACTTGTAATTAACATTTCATTTGTGTAGACTGGAAGTTCCATGAAGTCAGAGGACCCGTGTATTTTTCACTCTAACCATTAAATATACCCAGCACCCAGCAGGGCTTGGCACAAGCTAGATTCTCAATATCTGTTCAGTGAAAGAAGGAATCAACTCAGGTTGGGCATAGCTGTCCCAGACACCATTGTGAAACTCGACCTACTCACCCCTCAGTGTTTAACTGAGAAGCACCTGCCTGTGAATTGGCATGGTCCTCCAAGACACTAACAGCAAAGGCAGAGAACAATAAGGACAAGGCAATCCATGCCTTTATTCATCTCAATTTCTTCATTCAAAAAAATTCAGAAATCACAATCATATGTGTGTGTGTATGTGTGTGTGTGTATGCATGTATATATGTGAGATAATGCTCTTTCTTTTACTAAATAATAGTACAGAACTGCACATAGGGCTATTGAGCAACCTGAAATGTGGCTAGTGCAAATAGAAATTAACTGTAAATGCAAAATACATACCAATTTCAAAGACAGTATAAAAAATAACATAAATGATCACATTAATATCTTTCTATTGATTATACATTGAAACTGCAATATTTTAGACATGTTGGGTTAATCAAAATATGTTCTAAAAATTTTAATTCTTCCTGTGATGCTAATTATCAGCTAAGTCTGGCTACAACTGGCATTGAACTCTAGATAAAGACTGAATTCAGGAAAGAATCTTAGGCATGATCTGATGGTCAGAATCCATAACCTGAATTGCCAAAAAGCATTTTATACACACCAGCTGCCTCAGCAGTTGAAACTCAGGTTTCTTGACCCACAGGTATGCCCCTAAGTGCTTTGTTACTAAAAATAATTAAAATTAAGTTTGAATACACAAAAACTAACTCAAAGTTGGTCAAAGAACTAAATGTTAAGACCAAAAACTATAAAACTCTTAGAAGAACACAAAAGACAAAAGTTTCACAACACTAACTTTGGCAGTGATTTTTTTGGATATGACACTAAAGGCATAGACAACAAAATGAAACATAGAAAAAACTGGATTTCACAAAAATAGAAAACTTTTTTTGCATCAAAAGACTCTACCAGTAGAGCAAAAATGCAACCCATAGAAGAGGAGAAAATATTAGCAAATCATACATCTGATAAGGAATGGGTCATTAACTATTTAATAAGGATAGAGTTTCAGTTTTACAAGATGAAAATTCAGAATACATAAAGAACTCCTAAAACTTAACAACAAAAATATGAACAACCTGATTCATAAATTGGCAAAGAACTTAATAGGCATTTTCTCAAAGAAAATATACAAATGGCCAACAAGCCTATGAAGAGATGCTCACCATCTCTAATCATTTGGGAAAAGAAAATCAAAACCACAACATGATACTGCCACTGGGAATGCTACTATTAAGTAAAAAATAGAAAATAATGAATGTTGGCAAGGATGTGGAGTAATGAGAATCTTGTGCACTGGTGGTGGGAATGTAAAATGATACAGCTGCTGTGGAAAACAGCACTGAATTTCCTCAAAAAATTAAAACTACAATTACCATATCATCCGGCAATTCCACTTCTGGATATATGCTTGAAAGAATTGAAAGCAAGGTCTCACAGAGTCTTTTGTAGACCCATGTTCATAGCAGTATTACTCACTCTTCATTAAAATGTAGAAGTAACCCCAAACATCTCCCAATGAATGAATAAATCAATAAAATCTAGTATATACATACAGGGGAGTATTACTCAGCCTTAAAAAGGAAAAATATTCTGACATGTGCTACAAAATGAATAAACTTTGGGAAATTATACTAAGTGAAATATGGGAGACACAAAGAAGCAAACACTATGTGAGTTCAGTGGAGTGAAGTACTCGAAGGAATTAGAATCATAGAAACAGAAAGCAGAATGGTGGTGGCTAGGGCCTAGGGGAGACAGGGATGGGTCATTACTGCCTAATAAGGGTAGAGTTTCAGTTTTATGGGATGAAAAGTGCTCTGAGGATGGATGGTGGCGATGGTTGCACATCATTATGAATGCATTTAATGCCACCAAACTGTGCACCTGCCAATGGTTAAAATGATCAACATTGTTATGTGTATTTGTCCACAATAAAAAAAAGTTCTGAGAACAATTTCCTTTGAATAAATAAAGCATACTCAAGGATACTTTCTTGTTACCTCCAATGTGATTTTCTCACTTACATACCAATACCCTTTTTTTCCTTTTCTTACATAAACTTCTTTATTTTAGAATAATTTTAGATTTACAGAAAATTGCACAGATAGTGTAGAGTGTTCCCATATGTCCCACACTCAGGTTCCTGTTATTAACTTGATATGCTAGTACAGTACATTTATTACAGTTAAGGACCTAATAGTGACTGGTCCATTATTATTAACTCAAGTCCATACTTTTTTCAGATTTCCTTGGCTTTCCCCTCATGTCCCTTTTTTTGTTTGAGGATTCTATCCAGGATACCGTATTACTGTGAGTAATCATGTCTCTTTATGCTCTTCTTGGATGTGCAAGTTTATCAGACTTTCCTCATTTTGGATGGCCTTGATGGTTTTGAGGAAAACTGGTCAGGTTTTCTGTAGATCAAAACTGAGATTTTTTGATGCTTTTATCATGAGTAGACGGGAGCTACGAGTTTGGGGGAGGAAACTACAGAGGTCAAGTACCATTCTCAGCATAATACTGGAGGGGTTGCTGTATCAGCTTGTCTGATCACTGATGTTGACCTTGATCATGAGGCAGTGTTTGTTTTTTTCCCACTTTCCATTCTGTAGTCTTTGGAAAGAAGTCACTCTGCACAGTACATATTTAAGGAGTTAGGAGGCAAATATTATGAGCCCCATTTTACAGAAAAAAAAGATAGATGAAAGGTTAAATCACTGTCCCAAGATTCCAAAGTTAGTCATTTCAAAGCCAGGATTAAAAAAATCCAGGCTTGAGAATCAAGTTTTTCTCATGGTCCTTGGGGAAGTCAGCAGAAATTCACATAAAGCAAAATTCAATGTGGGAATTCACCACATTCCTTCAAAAGATGGAATCCCATAATCTTAGAAAAGAGCACAGGATAAGAAGTGCAGAGATGTGGTTCCGCCTCTAAGTCCACGGTGAATGGTCATGTGGCCTTGGACACCAGAGCTCCAGCCTTGAGTTCAGTCCTTTGGGATACAGAACAACTCTGAGCTGAGGAACCAGGGCTCTGGTGTTTGAATCCCAGCCAAGCCACTTAGCTGTTTAACCTCGGGTAAGTGCCTTTATATCTTGAAGATTCAGATTCCTCATCTCGTAAAGAGTGGTAGCAAGGGTAAACCTCAGTCCAGAAATTCATGTAAGGGAGAGATATAATTTTACTTCCTACAACTCAGCTTCATTTCTATCTTGAGCTCTGTCTGGATCTGAAGGGCAGATATTTACCTCCCAATGTCTTCAGCCCTCTTCCCCACCTCGGTTGTGCCAAGTTCCGAGGTGGCTATAAAGTGCAAAGCTGCAGATGGCTCATCTTGCTTCTTATCATCTAACTACATTGAAATCTACAGAAATGTCAGTCCTTCGCTCCTTTTTCATCATTCCAGACAGGTAGCCACAGCAGTCAGCCACACAGATCGGCCAGGGTGCAACCTTCCTCCTTGTAGGGGTCTCCTACCGCAACTTCTTGACACATTTGGGTGCCTGGAATCACTCTCCTTTCCAAGCCACAAGGGAGCCTAGAAAACTGTAAGGCTGTCTGTGAGACCCAGTGAGACCCATCATACAAAGCCTCTCTCTCGGTGTTCCCTCTCTGCCTCACTGAGAATCTGAGCACACTTGGACTGTGCCTATGAGAGGAGCTGGATCACTGTGGTGTGTACCAGTACTCCTGTGGCTCTTTCCTATCCCGGTGCTTGGCTCTTATCTAGGGCTCCACCAACATCACCATCTTTTCACTTCCTCTAAACCCACCTGCTAAGCCCAGGACAAGTATTCTGGGAGCAGAACTTCTCCTGGAGGAGCGATGCTTTGCATGCCCTTGTGACATTTTCTCCCCAAATCTTTTATTTCTGCCTTGAGATGTTTCAGTTCCTCTAAAGACACAGGCTTCTAAGAAAAAGAACCAGGAAAATATTCTGTTACTTAGTTAACATGCAACGGGTTCACTGTTGATGTTAAATGAATTAATTTAAAAAAAGTTTAATGTTATATTATTCAGTTACAATTGCTAATATGGTAAATATCAATAGATATAACCCATATAAACAAAAGGGCTTCAGAGATCTCAATAAAGTTTAAGAATATGAAGAGGTCTTAAAGCCAAAAAGTTTGAGAAACACTGATTTAGCCAACAACTATTTTTTGAACATCTACTCTATGCCAAACAGTGGGTACTTTATACCCCCAGCTGGAGAATAAAGGAGAAAAGCCAGAGTCTTCATCCTTAGGCTGCTCACATCAAGAGGAAGAAAAATTGAATATTAGATAGTCACTGCAGACCTATTTGTCTAAACACTCAAATGAGGTGCACAAGGATGGCTCTGGGGATGCAGAGCAGGCTCGGCCCTTAACTCAGATGAAGTGTCATTGTTCCTCTGAGACCATTCCTGACTCCCTAAAGAGAACATGAAAGGTTTCAGGGGACTCGCCCAGGGAGACAAGATAGGGAAAGACAGTCCAGGCTGAGAGAATGACAGGTTCACACAACCTGGAGCCAAGAAGAGCTGCTGTGTTCAAGCAAGAGCATATGTATGTTTAACATGGCTGGTGTGTGGACTACACAGGACTAGTGAACAGGGAGGCTGGATGCCTTAAAAAGCAGGAAATAATAGACATTGTAAAATCTCTCACTTTTTCCCTAATCACAGATGATAGTAGTTAACTTCTCCATGTCATAGTGGAAACAGCCATCGATGACTCAGCAGAGATGGCCTGTGGAAAGGGTGCTGTGAGTCTTACTCACGCTCCTCAAACAAAGTCCATATAGTGCCTCGCCTTGGAAAATCAATTTTGCTCCATGGTAAATAGTTTTTACACATTAATAGTCAAATAAACACATGGAGTATGGCCTAGAATACACAATTCATGTGAACTTTTGTGATAAAGCATAAAACTGAAGGAAATTTCCTATTTGCAACTGACTGCTTTGGGACTTATGGTATATTTATAAGCTTCAGTTTTGATTTGCACTTGGGTGGAGAAGTTTGCCTATTTGTATTCTAACCAATCACCTGTTCTCTGCACACACCAACAGAGCCCTGTAAGGATCACACCCTTGGAAGTGTAGTTTCATCCTCTCGTTCTTCCATGTCATTTTTCCATTATGCCAAGTCAAGTTTATTTTTATTTAAGCTTAAGTGTTTTGTGTGGCAGACAGCTTCTGAAATGGCTTCCTATCATCCCCTCCTCTTGTTGTTCATGCCTTGTGCAATCCCCTCCCCTTGAGGTTGGGCTGCACCTGGTAACTTGTTTCAAAGGGATAGACTATGGCACTAGAGATGGAATGTTACTTCCAGGATTTGGTTACAGCATGCTCTGACTTCTCTCTTGTTTGCATCATCTCTCTGCCCCCTCACTTGCTCTGTCTGATGCCTCTCAGTGACACCCATTGTGAGCTTCCCTACAGAGCGGCTCACCTGGCAAGGGACTCAGGGCCTCCAGTCAATAGTCACCAAGGAGCTGAAGCCACAGTGCAGCTACCCACAAGGAACCTGACCTTGCCAACAACCACATGGAAGTGAATCCTTCCTCAGTTGAGTCTCAAAATGGCAGCAGCCCGGATGATAACTTGATTACAGTCTCTGACAGATCTTGAGCCAGAGGACCAGCTAAACTGCACCAGATTCTTGATCCACAGGAACCAGCATATAAAAAAATGTCATTTTAAGCCACTACATTTCGGGTTATTTGTTACATAGCAATAGATAACATAGATTTTCTTTCGCTATGTGGCAAATCAATAAAATTGTCTTCACCTTTCATAAAAGAGGAAAGTTCTGTCTTGCCAGGCTGAGAGTGCTCCAGAGAATGTGGCAGGCTGGGACTGGGAAAGCTATACCTCAAAGAGTGTTCACATCCATTGTCTTTCTGCAAGGCATACTATAAAACTTAGTTTTTGACATGCTCTGTCCAATTACATCCCACTTCTCTAACTACACAAAGTCAACAAAACTGTATGCCAAAGTGCCTCTATTCCAAGAGCTGCTACGTCCACTTGAATCCCTAACCTTTCTTCTTTTGCCTTCAGAAATTCAATAAACAGGCTCTGAACTCAAAGGAAATTTTTGTGTCTTTGTTCTTCCTATTCAATTTCCTATCCTTCTTCTAATTATTCTTCCTGGCCAGTGCCTGGATCTAGAATATAGACTAACAAGGAGCATTTGCCTTATACCTCTGCTTGTTCATTAGGGTTTCCAGTTGTAGGCTAGATCTGGATAGGGCAGTTAAATTGGCTGGTGACTGTGAGAGCAGGCATGGGATTCAAAGTTGGATGTGCTTGGGGTTAGCCAGCTTTCCAGTCAACACAGTCTCCAGTCTCCAGGACTGTTCTTAGAGTCTCTTAGACAATTCCTTTAGGATCGTTTAAAATCAGACTCCAACATGAGATTAACTATGTGAGAATTTGGTAATGGGATCAGCTCTGAAAGAAACTGGGGAGAGGGTCAGACAAGGCTGGGAGAGCCCTCACCCTGCGATGTGAGTCTGGCCCTGAGTGAAGGAGGGGAGAAAGGTTGGTGGAATTGTCCTAACCCACAATGCAGTCCAAGGAGGATCCTTCAAAACTGTCAGGCAGTCTTCAAGCCAAAGTTAGCTGTCAGAGCAGTGTTGGGTCTCCAGGAAGAAGTCTGCTGTCACAGCCCTGCCATAGGCCGAGAGAAGGAAATGTGGAGTCTGTACATCCACAGCAATGGATTCAGAGTGCAGCAGCTGAGCCCTTGGTCAGTTATGCTCCCCTGTAGGTAGAGGTCTGTACTTTCATGGCCATGTGACAATGAAAATCCTGGGAGCAGCAGGGCAGGGGTATTATTTTGGAATGATAGCATCTCCCTAAGAGGTAACCCTCATCGTTTTTGTCTTTATTGAAAAAATACGATCTTTACATTGTCACCAACTATTTTATGACTTATGTAGCTCATTTTCTATATTTTCACTTTTCCTGTCTATCTATCCATCCATTCATTCATTTCTTCCTTTACTTACTCAGCAGTACTTTTGAGAGCCTTAACTGTTATGGTCACTCAAGAATCAATGGCAAACAAGTCAGCCATGGAAATATCTTGCTTTAGGGAAGAAAGACAATAAAAATGTCAACAAAAAGTGAAGATGACAATTTCTGATCATGACAACAAGGAAAATAAAACAAGATGATGCAATTAAGAATGACTTAATGGGAGGAGGGGGAAGAGAACCTATTACGTTCAGTTATGCTTACTGCTACTTTATTTTCTCATCCCTCAGAGTCTATTTTAGAACACAGAGATAAGGCATCTAAACAGACTCCAGTTTGTTTTCTTCCCTAGCATCAACATTGGCTTAGACTATTCACTCTCCTTTCTGCCTTCCCCTAGCAATGTTATTGCAGGGAAGTCATATCTCTGGAATCCTGTGAGCTTCCCCTCCTTCTATACACAGGGGATGGGGCTGGGCCTGCGGTAATGAATACACATTTCTTCTGGATTAGTAACTCCTCTAATTTGTTTTGGACTATCCCTATTTTTTCCTTTAAAAAGTAAAATCCAGACACTCTTAAGAGAAATTAAAGAGGACACTAACAAATGGAAACTCATCCCATGCTCTTGGCTAGGAAGAATTAATATCATCAAAATGGCCATCCTGCCCAAAGCAATCTACAGATTCGATGCAATCCCTATCAAATTACCAACAGCATTCTTCAACAAACTGGGACAAATAGTTCAAAAATTCATATGGAACCACCTAAGACCCCAAATAGCCAAAGAAATCCTGAGAAGGAAGAATAAAGTGGGGGGGATCTTGCTCCCCAACTTCAAGCTCTACTACAAAGCGGCAGTAATCGAGACAATTTGGTACTGGCACAAGAACAGACCCACAGACCAGTGGAACAGAATAAAGACTCCAGACATTAACCCAAACGTACATGGTCAATTAATATACGACAAAGGAGCCATGGACATACAATGGGGAAATGACAGCCTCTTCAACAGTTGGTGTTGGCAAAACTGGACAGCTAAATGTAAGAAAGAGAATGAAACTGGATCATTGTCTAACCTCATACACAAAAGTAAATTTGAAATGGATCAAAGACTGAATCTAAGTCATGAAACCATACAACTCTTAGAAAAAAACATAGGCAAAAATCTCTTGGACATAAACATGAGCGACTTCTTCATGAACATATATCCACGGGCAAGGGAAACAAGCAAAAATGAACAAGTGGGACTATATCAAGCTGAAAAGCTTCTGTACAGAAAAGGATACCATCAGTAGAACAAAAAGGCATCCTACAGTATGGGAGAATATATTCATAAACGACAGATCCGATAAAGGCTTGACATTCAAAATATATAAAGAGCTCACATACCTCAACAAACAAACAGCAAATAATCCAATTAAAAAATGGGCAGAGGAGCTGAACAGACAGTTCTCCAAAGAAATTCAGATGGCCAACAGACACATGATAAGATGCTCCACATCGTTAGTCATCAGAGAAATGCAAATTAAAACCACAATGAGATATCACCTTACACCAGTAAGGATTGCCACCATCCAAAAGACAAACAACAACAAATATTGGCAAGGCTGTGGAGAAAGGGGAACCCTCCTACACTGCTGGTGAGAATGTAAATTAGTGCAACCATTGCGGAAAGCAATATGGAGGTTCCTCAAAAAGCTCAAAATAGAAGTATCATTTGATCCAGGAATTCCACTTCTAGGAATTTACCCTAAGAATACAACAGCCCAGTTTGAAAAAGACAGATGCACCCCTATGTTTATCGCAGCACAATTTACAATAGCCAAGAAATGGAAGCAACCCTAGTGTCCATCAGTAGATGAATGGATAAAGAAGATGTGGTACATATACACAATGGAATATTATTCAGCCATAAGAAGAAAACAAATCCTACCATTTGCAACATGGATGGAGCTAGAGGGTATTATGCTCAGTGAAATAAGCCAGGTGGAGAAAGACAAGTACCAAATGATGTCACTCATATGTGGAGTATAAGAACAAAGAAAAAAACTGAAGGAACAAAACAGCAGCAGAATCACAGAACCCAAGAATGGACTGGGGAGGATGGGTGGGAAGGGAGGGATAAGGAGGGGGAAAAAGAAAGGGGGATTACGATTAGCATGTATAATGTGGGGGTGGGCATGGGGAGGGATGTGCAACACAGAGAAGACAAGTAGTGATTTTACAGCATCTTACTACACTGATGGAGAGTGACTGAAATGGGGTTTGTGAGGGGGGGACCTGGTGAAGGGGGGAGCCTAGTAAACATAATGTTCCTCATGTAACTGTAGATTAATGATACCAAAATTAAAAAAATTAAAATTAGAAAAAAGTAAAATCCCAAACAAAGAAGGGTCAAACATCTAGGTGAGGTAACACTTAGTTCTGAGAAACAGCAAGGGCCCCCCCAGCTAATCACAATGTTGGAGAATTAGCCACAATACTAGATGAGGAGGAAGTGTGCTGTGGCAAGAGCACTGGGCTGGGAGTCAGCACACCTGCACTTTGCCCCAGCTCTAGCACTAACTATATGTGTAATCTCAGTAAGTCCCTTCCTCTCTGGTTCTTGGCACATAATAAATACATGACATATATTGTTGAATAATGGAACAGGATCTCAGCTATCACTTTCTGTATCAGCTAGAATATACAGATTAAGGGGCTATAACAGAAACCCCCAAATACAGTGGCTTCAACAACAGAGCAGTTTATGTCTCTCTGACAGAGCAGAATAGTAGTGAGCAGGAGATACTGGCAGCTCTGCTCTAGACGTTTGCCTGGGACCCTGGTTCCTCCAACTTGCTTTCCTCTGGATCCTCTATGGGGGCTGCTGCATGGTTAGGGCTGCTTCAGCAGTATGACATCAAGCACCAGCCAGAGGGAAGGGGACGAGAGTGGAAAGCAAGCAATTCCCTTTTAGGGGAGTGATATGGAAGTCACACACTTCTGCTCCCATTCTGTTAGCAAGGCCACATGGCCACAGTGAACTCCAAGGGATCTAGGAAATGCAGCCTCTAGCTGATAAGCCAAGTCCCCTGAGAGCACCTGAGGAGTGGGGCTGGCAAAGGCAGTGGGTGGAAAGAGTCTCTTACTCAAAGGCAAAAGGAAATAGTAGGCACCGTTGAACATCTAGCAGCCTATGCCCTGCCTATGTCCAGATTCCATACTGGAGTCCGTGATTCTAATGAAGTATGAATCTATTGTCATGCTATCTCTTTATCTCATTTTGTTTTTCTCCCCCAGAATTTTTCATTGATTCCAGCTTTAAACCCACTATTGGCCTAAACCTAATGGCTCTGGACATAGGTTTTATAATATGGGATCTTGTCTCTCACACCACCCCCAGGAGAGTTTTAAATTTTTTTATGAGGATTTTTTAGGGGGGAGTTCCTTTTGATTAGTCTTAAAAATTGAATTTTACTGTCCTCTGCATCATTCTAATGATGCCACATAATTAAATCACACCATGGGATCTCAGTGGCCTTATTTGTTCCAGTAGCACAGATTTAGACTTTACAGAAATGAAAGATTTGCCCCAAATTAAGGCCAAATAAGTTAACAATGTACTTCAAAAAGGGAGTTTCCAGTGTAGTTCAAATAGAGAGAAATGATGGCAGATTGGGTCATCACATGACACCCAACAGGAACCAATGAGGCAGCAGTCAATATCGTGTTCTCATTTGAGAGGTAATTTGGTTTCAGCGAAACAGCATCATCCCTGCCATTAAATTAATGTTGTTAAATTCATTCACATTGGCTTTTTAGTTCTGTTTGAATTTAACTTGTATTGAATTAAACTGCATTGAACTGAATGTAACTTGCTTGAATTTAACTTGGTTTTAGTTTTATCCATATGTCAGTACTGTAAGAGCAAGTTTGGAAGTGGCACTATAATCAAACAATTGCAGTAAACACTGGGAGAAAAGTGGAAATTGTTTCTTCTTTCAAAGGGACCCATACACTGCTGAAGTTTAAAGAGCAGAGTTATGAATAGTTCTATAGGCTTGTAAGTGAGCCTTCCTAAGAGTGACTCTCTCCTAGTCTATGATCTTAGCAGATCCTAAAACATTTCTGCCCTGGTAACACTTATTTTATTTAGATCTTGTCCTAGCTCATCACTCAACTTCCCTTCGATGCCTGTCTGTGGTTGCCAACTTTAGAAGAATAAACACAGAATTCTCAAATATTTGCAGCATTTCATGAGCCAAGGAAATTCAGTCCAAGAGGGCAAGTAGGATACTCTCTGCTGTTGAATTGCTGCTGGGTAGTTGATTTCTGCTCCCTGAAAGAACAAGTGAAAAGTTCTTTCTTTGCCTCCTGTCTAACCATAGGACAAGGGCAATAAACACCCCACCCCACCCCCGAGGCATTGAAGTAGAAAATGACAGATATCAGGGCTGGGTAGCAGCACATTCATCAGTCTATCTGGTGCTTGGAGATCCTTTGGGATGAGAGGTGCTATATAACTGTAAGTTATGGAGATGCTTAATCAACTATTCTCCCACTGACTTGTGTTCTGTCCATGATTTACTGGCACCTCTATTTACCTACAGGATAATGGTCCTGGTGGAAGAGAGCATGAGGAAAGAAATGACTTGGTGGGTGATTAATTGTCCTGGCACAGCACAGGGTCCAGTACTAAGATCATTAATTCTATTGTATGACAAGAAAGAAAGAAGGAACGGTGAGGCGGTGTGCATAAAGAATAGGAGAAAGATTTCCTCGCAGCTCAGGGAAGTTCTGCTGCCCCATTCTTTTCAGGCTATCTGAAGGGGCCTATAATACAGTCTAAATTCTCCTCTCTTTCCTGAGCTTTCAGATCTGATCTTTGCCAATCCATTTGGTAGGGAGCTAAGGAAGTTTAAGGGGTAGTTCCCGCTCCATTCACTGCCAAGTACAAGGAGAATATGGCATTGTAATTTTGCCCGTTCTGGAACTTGACAACACATAACATCTCTTAGGAGGCAGCTCTGAGATCTTGAGAATAAGAGGCAGCAGGGAAGAATATAAATTTGGTTTGAATAAAAACTATGAGAAAGGACAGTACATATGGAGGGATGCTCAGGACACACAAGGGCATCAGCTTTTGGCATTTTAATTAATGAAATTGAGCATTTAATCAAGCTGTTCTAAACCCCAACACATATTAGAAACACTCTACTTTGGAATCTTAGAATAATACCAGTGCCCAGGACTTAATAAAGACCAAATAAAGAAGAAGCTCTGGGGTGAGGCTCAGAACCTCACCCCCCCTGCTTTGAGAGAAATCTTCTGCATCCGTGGATGTCTTGCTGCCCTTGTCTAGCCTGGATTAATACTTAGTCCATAGGCACACACCTGATCATCTGATCATCTACATTTGCCTTCTTACAGCACTAAACTATGTTTTCTACCTTTATCTTGCATCTACCTACCACTTCAGCATTTTATTAAAAATAAAAATAATAATAATAATAGGAGAAATGTGGGATCAACATATAAATCAAGTACAAAAATCAAATGAATATTCATATTTGACCTGATGGTTTATAGGTCATATTGCATGATCAAAACCGAAAGTTTCTGTGATGAATGCCCTTGTACTGTTCACCATGTAAGAATTTATTCACTCTGTAAGAATTCGTTCACCATGTAAGAACTTGTTCGTTATGCTTCAGAAGATTGGAGACTGACGAGAATTAGGCTTGAGATGGATTAATGATTGTACATTGAGCATTGACCCCCCTATACTGAATTTTATTGTTGTTAACAACCATTTGATCAATAAATATGAGAGATGCCCTCTCAAAAAAAAAAAAAAAAATATATAAAAATACACTAAAAGTATTTTTTAAATGAAAAAAAAAAAAAAAAAAGAAGAAGCTCTGGGAGAGAGGTCTGGGCATAAGAGCTTTTACAAGCCACTGATCTAATGGAAATGGGATTCCTGAGCCTTGGAGGTAACTGTTGGGAGCCTGGGGGCACTGATTTCATAAGGGACTCATCAGCCTAAAGAGAAGAGCAAAACACAAGCTGCTGGAGGACTGTTCCAGCTCCAGCATTACCAATTCTAACAGGGGGAAATAAATCACAGATGAAGGATGGTGCCCCATTTTAACTAGTCTGGTTTTAATAGCCCATCAGCTCTGGTTTAAATGCTTTTTGATAGCATTAAGCATTTGACCTTAAGCAAAGCACTTGGATTCAACCTTGACATTTACCATAATTAAACAAAGAAGATTTTGCTCATTAAATATTATTTTTGTTTCTTGGACCATGAAGTGAATTGTGAATGAGATTCCATTTCGGGCAGTGCAACGGCATGACCCTCGGTTCCTCACAGCTGTTAGCAGCTATGAGCCCCAATGTGCCCTCAGCCGAAGGCAGGAAGGAGGCTGGAGTTTGCCACAGGCTCTCTTTGCTACTGTCAGCAGCAGAGAAATGTCACAGAGGGCCCCATCCCCCAAGGAAGAATAGATGGAGTCTAGGGAGAGATTGGCAGCCCTCATCCCAACTTTCATAGATAGGATCTTTACCCCCCTGGAGTCCTCACCCTCTGAGATGGGGACTGGATCATTTTTGGCAATATTGGCCAACTTCACATTGAAACCCTCAACTTCCTCCTCATCCACAGCAGTGAGCCTCTGGCAGTTTTTCTGTAAGGCATTTACCTCCATCCTCTGCCATGAACGACTAGACCAGAGTTGGGTAAATACACCTAAGTTGGGTTGACCAAAGTTCCCCCAGGAATTGGAAAGGGAATCAAGAAAAAGAGAGTCTGACTTTATTCGAATGACTGGACTTGTATGATGGGCATGTTCCAGTTGTCACATGAAGCAGAGAAAGCACATCTCCAGGGAATAAGCAGACTGGAACAGAAGAGATCAAAGACCAGAGACTAAGGATGAGTCTGTCTGTGTTCTGGTCCCCGATCCTAGACATTCCCCAGCCCTGTTCCTGTTTTTGACTTCAAAAGACACTTCTGTGTCTTTATGATAAACTCTGCCTTTTGCAAAGTGAGCTAAACTGGTTTTTGCTACTTATAAACCTGACATAAGTAAAGTAGGTGGGGAAACATCCCTCCCCTCTTTTCTTAATGTGGTGTCCAGGGCCCAGTTAGTCCTTTAAAATAAAATCAAATATAATCTCTAGTTCTCTGGAAACTTCACCTGCTGAGCTGGGGTCTTGGCAGTATCTTCCCAGTTCATGAAGAAACCTATTAACTCCCTTGTGATGGTTAATTTTTTGTGTCATTTGTGTCAACTTGGTTATATATTTATGCCCAGATATTTGCTTAGACATTATTCTGGATGTTTCTGTGAAGATGCTTTTTGGATGAAATTAATAATTAAATTGGTAGACTCAGAGCAAAGCTGGTTACTCTTCATCCCCTCAAGCAAAAAGGAATTCTGCCACAGTCTAACTTTGGACTCAAATTTCAACTCTTGTCTGGGTCTTCAGCCTCCAAAGCTCCACATGTACTTGAGCAAATTCTTTAATATAAAATATCTCCTTCTTTCTCCTTTCCCTCTGCCCCCTCCTATATATACATATACATATACACCCACATACACATAAAATATATTCACACATGCTGTTGCTACTGTGTCTTCTGGAGAACCCTGACTAAAACATCTCCCTTCATCTATAGGGTGGGCTCTGGCTATTTTTATTATGACTTCCTCCTTATATTTATTTGCAGTGTCTTAGTATGGATATTAACTGGTGATTGGGAGGTAGTTTGGCAAAATAGAATGAACACTAGACCCAATTCAACTGTTAGCAGTGTAATCTTGAGCAAATCACTTCACGTCACTTTACTACCTACCCCCACCCCCAGATTATAGTAGAAGATTCCTAAGGGTCTCTCTAGGTTCAAAATCCATAAAAGGTACAGTAAGATTTCAGTGAAGGGTGAGGCACTACCTAGTCTGTTGGCTTTCTCATGCCTTGGGACATACAGTTTTAGGCAGCAGTCCCCCACCCCCACTCTGTTGTGAGAGAGTCAGGCACAATCCCAAGGACAACCAGTTACTTTTAGCATGTCATTCATTGTCCCTAAGGAGCCATCACTATAACATGGCAGCCAGAAATATGAGGGATGATTTTGGGGAAGATGGTCTGAGTCTTTCCCTGCTCCTGCTCCTACCATGGGTTGCAGAAAGAAGATCTGGGAAAGGCACCAGAAATCCAGTTTAAGGGTGAAAGAGGTGAACTAGGACATGTGGAGAGACGGGCTGAGGGGCTCAATGGGCAGAGGGTACCCCTGCTCCTGTGTTTGTCATCTGCTTACCTGCTACAATAGCATATTTTAAGAGCTGTTAGAGCTGAGGTTTTCAGAAAAGAAACCAGCCTTGCCAAATAAATAAGAAGAAAAACTGGAGGGTGGCTAGTGGGAATCAAAATGGTATCTCTGCAATGGGTATGGCACAGCTCAACAGAAGCCTGGACAGCTGACCGTCCAAGTATGGCTTGGCTTATTCCGTTTTCATCTTATTCCACTTCAACCTCTTATCCCCTTAGCCCTGTCACATTGGCCCATGGTTTTTCAGACCCATCCCATTAGTTCTTTGAGAATTCTCTGAAAGTGATATGTTCGTCCTAATACTGCCTCTTGCTTTGTAGGTACTAAAAATACAGTCCTTAAAATGTAGTTGCTTCTTCAACCACATCTCCACCACCCTACCTATTTCCATTCTTGCTAGCTCCACACAGATCCATGCCAGGGCTTGAATCACAGTTCCTCTCACCAGTTCTACAAATGTGATTTTCACATGGCTGCAAGTATTGCACACCTACAATGTGCTAGGCATGGAAGCAGGCATTTTAAATGCATCTCATTTAATCCTTACGACAGTCATGCAAACTGAATATTATGAGTCCTACTTTATGAAAGAACTGGAGGTGGAAAGAGGTAAATTACTTTGCCAAGGTTTCAAAGTAAGTCATGAGCAAGTCCCTCAGTGAGAACCCCAGAGGTATCTTTAATCAAACTATGTGTTCCTTCTACTAGGATGTACTGCTTCAGATCCGCTCTAACTGCAAAGCTGCCCGTGACCACACACCACTGCTTCCTCTTCATCCTGCGGCTACTGCTAGCAAATGAGGGTTTCTATATAGCTCTCTGACTTTTCACTATCATTTTTGGGGGAACAGAATGACTTCTGGACTAAGTGCTAGCTGAAAAAGCCTCACCCATTCCTGGAGACCCTTCATTTCCTGTGTCCCATTATCACCTGTACCAACAATGGTGAAAATGTGTCTCTGTGCATGTTCAATATGTTACTCCTTGGGTTGTCTATGAAAAAAGATGAACTAGAGAGAATTGAAATGTTTGAATGCTTATATTATACTCCATTGCTGTATCAGAAATCCTGTCCAAATATCAACTCTCATGCCAAAATGACTTAACCAGTCTGTAAATGAAAAACCAGGAAATGCTTTCCCAAATTTTTCAGCATTTCTTAAAAATCCTAATTGTTGGACATTTTATAGCTGGTCCACAAGGCTTTCCACTGTGCAACCCAGTTCCTCATTTATACTGGTAGGGTTTGTAACCTCTCTTTTAGAAAGGTGCCCTGGTTTTGTTCTTACTGAACTTGCCCCTGCTTATCACTGGTTATTTCTCTATTTCCTTCACGTTTTTATTGCTAAATACCTGTGTGTGGTATTAATTAATCATGCCTTTCTTCTCTCCAAGTTCTACAGTAATTGAGAAATAAACAAAGCAGTCATACAGAGGCCCTTATTATAGTTGTGTTGCTGGATTCCTGGATGGGTGCATAGGGATGACCCCAAGGCCTGAATAAGTTTTCTACTTCTTCCTCTCTGAATTGCACTTAGCCACCTCTTCACAATCTCAGCAGCTGCAGAACTGCAGGCCTCTCCCTTCAAGGGTACAGTGTGCCCCAGTGGGTTCACTAAATGGAAGAGTCAGGAGCAGACAGAAGAATGTATACCAACTTCAGGTCACCTAGCCGAAGAAGGGAGCCACAGACAGTGTGGAAGTTTGGAAAACAGCTGTAAACTCTGCCCATATCCCTGTATACATGCGCCTTTGCAATATGGCACTATCCCTGCTCTCATGAAGAAGTGGTGTCTATTCCTCTGATCTCTCCTAAATCTGGCTGTTCTTGTGACTTGCTTTGGCCAATAGAAAGTAGTGGAATGACATTATGCAATTTCTGAGCCAAGACCAATGAGATCTCCGCATTTTTTCTCTTGGACTCCAGCTGCTGAGTGAGGAAGCCCAAGCTGGCTTTGCCAGTGGGAAGGCCACCTGGACAAAATCCAAAGTGTTGCAGCTGAAACTTCAGCCAACTGCAGGGCCTGTGAACGACGTCATCCAGGATCGGCCAACGCCCGGCCAACATGCCACTTGACCACAAACACAGGCAAACACAGGTAAATCCAGTAAGGACACACCGACCAGAGAAGAACAATCCAACAGTCCTGACCAAATTCCCAGCCTACAAAATACTGAGCAGAGAAACTTACACATGAGCAGAGCATGCTCAGAAATTGCTGCTCAGCCTCTGCAATCAGATAAATGTCTCTGGGATAAGAATCTCACATGGTTTACTATGGAAACATGAGAAGTGGGATAATACCCCCACAATGAGTTATGAATTCTGCTCTTTTCAAGTATGCTGAAACACAACAAAGGTACTCCTTCAACACTGACTGTAATTCAAGAAGCTAGTGAAAAGTAGTATATTTGTTTCCTATGGCTTTTGTAACAAACTAACACAGACTTGGTGGCTTACAATGGCCCAAATTAATTATCTTTTACATTTCTAGAGTGTTGGTTCACAACCTCCTTGGGAGCTTCCCAAGTGTAATCTGAAACTGGCCTACATATGCAGAAGCTAGGGAGAGACTGAAGAAAGAGGCAGGCCACTCCACTGGGTAGGTGGCAGGTTTAATAAGCAAGGGAACTTACATACGAAGCTTGTCTTAGGCGGCCACAAGATGAATAGATCTCTGTACCCAAACTCCAAATTTTCAAAGTTTACACAGAGGCTTTAACTGAGTTCGGTCACATATACCATCCAGATGGTCTCAACTTCACATCATTATCTCAAAACTAGGTCCTTAGGGCAATTTCCAGGAGTAATGAGGACAAGCAGAATGAGTGTTCCAAGAACAGGGGAGGGGGTGACGAGCCTCCGATGGTCAGGGTCTAGTTCACTGGTCAACTGGTGGTCACATCCTCTTGAAGACCTCCCCAAACATAGAGGTCGGAAGTCCAAAATGGGTCTCACTGGACTAAAATCAAGGTCAGCAGGGCTGCAATCCTTCTGGATACAGGAGGGAAAAAATCCCTTCTTTGTGTTTACTAACTGCTAGAGGCAGCCCACATTCCTTGGCTTATGACCTCCTTTCACCTTCAAAACCAGCAATGGCTAGTTGAGTCTTTCTCAATAACCTGACTCTTCCATAGTTAATTACCCTTTGATTACACTGGACTCACCAGGATAATCCAGGAAACTCTCCCAATTTTAAAATCATCTGATGAGCAACTTTAATTCCTTCTGCGACCTTGATTCCCCTTTGCCATGTAACAACACATTCACAGGTTCCAGGGATTAGGACATAGACATCTTTGCAGGGTGGGGACATTATTTCATCTACCACAAAAAAAAAAATCTGAGAAAGAGCAGCATGACATTCCTCAGCAAGAATCAGCCCTCAGTTCTCTGCTTGTACCTCTCCTAACAGTTTCAAAGTGCCCTAAAAGTAGGAACAATCAGAAGCCATATTTTTATTGACATGTTTAGAGTTAATCATGTAGGACAGAAATGCAACCTTGTTGAAAACAAAATACATTTTATCTCTTGCTTCACTCTAATAGTCCTGTGAAAGCCCAGTTGACAAACCACCCAGCTTTCCTCTCTATCATGTTGCCAATAACAACATTGAAACGGTGCTCCGGGCCTTCAAGCTGGACCCTGTTGACAATACAAGCCTCACTGAGTAAGAGGCAATCTGTCTCAGTCTGTCAGATGCTACAAGATTTCTGATGGCAATGGCAGGAGTGCTCTAGACTTCCCATTTCCATCAGTGTACTGAGTGGTGGGAGAGAGATAACACAGTGAGCTCCCTTGCCAGAAGCCAGAGAAGGAGATGCATGGATTAAAGAATGCAGAACTTTTCTGCCTGCTTGGCCATTTCCTTCTTGTAACTGAACTCTAAGAGGATGATTAAAAAGAGGACAATTTGTACCAAGTAGATGCATGAACTCATCTCATCCATTGAATGGAACAATATACGAAGGGTTGTCTTTACAAACATAGCGGGTATTCATGCACCCCATGCCCCATTAATAAGGGAAGTGAGAGTGGGAAGTACCATGTAATGCCTTTAAGGTAATATGTGCAAAGGGAGAAGGTGGGTCGGTCATGCCAGCACTGCTCTTTTGAGTGTGTGTGTGTGTGTGTGTGTGTGTGTGTGTGTGTGTGTGTGTTTGAGAAGGCTGTTGAAGGCAGACACACAAGAGACCAGTAGCAGACCTGAGGACAGGTGACTCAACATGTAAAGCAGGATAATCTGACAATGGGCTCTGTAAAAAGAGTCAATGCCAAGGCAGGGAACCAGAGACATTACACTGGTTAAGGTTTGGGGTTTGGAGTCAGATAGAGAAGGAAGTGTGAGACTCAGCTATACCTTACACTTGCCAGACAAGAGTGAGGACCTTGAGCAAGCTATTTAAGTTCAGTTCCTCACCTATAAAATGAGGATAACAACAAACACTTGCTTCATAACATCCTGTGGCAGATTGTTACATTGGGTACCCCCAATGAATCCCCTCTCCCAATGTCCATACCCTTGAGTATGCCCCTCCCCCATTAAAGCTAGACTTTGCTATGTGATTTGCTTTGACCAATGGGACACATCATCAAATGAGGCACCAACAGATGCTGACAAGTGTTTGCACCCTGGAGCTTGCCCTCCTGGAGGAGTGCCACCAACATCTAAGAAATCTAAGATAACTTGCTGGGAAGGCTATGTGGTGGATAACTGAGATACCCCAGCTGGCAGCCCCAGATAATCACAAGATATGTTGTGACCACCACACAGTCCCCACTTGGACCATTCCACCTTAGTTGAGCCACATGGACAGGAACTGCAGTCCAATAAACTGAGTCCAAGCAAAGCCAAAGAATAAATACCCAGTCCAAATACAATGTCACCACATTTGTAGAGATGATGCTTTGCATCTTGTACTATTTAGCAAATAGTCCATGTGTCTACTTGGTAAAAATTGTTTTCTTTTTAATCATCCATTTTGCATTCATTTACAAGAAGGAAATGGCCAAGTATACAAAAATCTTGGCCATTAATCTATCCATCTCCTTCACTGGCTTCTGAAAAGGGAACATACTACATTATTGGGTTTATTACAGAATAAATAGTTGTAGCTTTAAACCACTAAGTTTTGAGATCATTAGTTATGTAGTAATAGTTAACTGATACAGAATCCCATCAAGATTAAATCATATAATGCAAAGTACCTAGCACAATTCCTGACACAGAAAGTGCTTTATATGTGGAATGATCACCTTGCCTCAAGTCTAGGCCTACCTAAACCTATCCTTCATTTATTACCCATCCCAACTGCAACCATTTCAGTCCTTTCTCTATGCCCACCCAAAAAAATGAACAACTAGTATCAAGTCATGGAAAATCATAGGTTGAATTTGCTTTTCTTTTTTCAGTGTTCTAAAAAAATTTATTTTCATGTTCTAGAGCAAAATAATTAAAAATCAGATAGTACCAAGAATTTTAAAATGAAAAATAATAGTCCTTTGTCCTATAACTCTCACCCTCTAACCTGATCTCTCCTCATCGTAGGAGGCCAGTCTTATACTCATAACAAAACCAGGCAAACACATTACAAAAGATAAAAACCATGAACACAGATGCAAAAATCCTTAACAAAATATAGCAAATAGAACCTAGCACTATAAATAATATGTACTACATCATAACCAAGTGGGTTTTATCCCAGGAATGCAAGGTTAGTTCAACACTAGAAAATCAGGCAATGTAATTCAACATATCAAAACCAAAAGCACTCCCCTCTAAACTTCCTGTATGTAAATCCCTGTCTCAGAATCTGCTTCTGAGAAACTCAACTTGAGGAAATATGTTGTAAGTACTACTGGCTTAAGCAAGAACATGGATCTGATTCATGTTTTGGAAAGAGTTGGCAACACATACCAATATTGGGAAGAAATTAAGGGCAAGATCAGTCAGGAAACTGTTCCAGATAAGGGATGATGAGAGGATGCAGCACAGCAGGGTCAGGGAGCATAGCAAGAAGGAGGAGGACATGGGAAGCAGAAATGAAAAAACTTGGCAACAAACTGAATGGGGACAGATGTGGAGGGGAAGGAGGGACCCAGACAACTCTGAGTCCCTGTGCTGCAACGACTCTGAATGGTGACCTTCTTACCAGGACGGAAAAGCCAACAGAGAAACTCGGTTTGTAAGGGAAGCCAAGAATCCTCACCTTAGCCCTGTGCAATGTTCTCTAGCTTCACCTGACCTCTCTGAACCTTTGACTTGTCATCTGGAAGTGATTTACCCCACAGCACATACCCAGTGCAGAGCCCAGGGCGCTCCACCACCTGGCCCTGCTCCTCCACCTCCTCTCTCTCTCCTCCTTTGTACCCATCCTCACTAACCCTCCTTCTGACCTTAAACCTGACTGATTTGTTCCCATCTCAGGGCCTTTGCCCTTGATGATCTTGCTGGTTGGAAAGCTTCCCCCCATGATCTTTGCTTCTCATTGAGGCTTTCACTTATATTGTTACATGCCCCTGAGGCCTTCTCTGACCATCCTAGCTAAAACAGGACCTCCCACCAGGAAATCAGCCTACATCACAGTACTTGTTTTATTGTCTTGATGGCACTTAGACACACCTTAAATAATCTTGTTTGCTTTTGTTTAATTGTCTACTGCTACTGGAAGGGTGCCCCTTCAGCACAGGGACAGAGCTTTATTTACTGCTGTTTTCACAGTAATGCAGCACTTCCTGGCAAATAACAGGCCCTCAAAAAGTATATACTGACAGACTAGTAGATGGCAGATGTGGCATTGAAACCAGGGCAACCAACTGTCCCATAGATGCTGAGGGGTTTTCTAGGTTGCAGGACTTCTAGTACTAAAACTGGGAACATCCCAGGCAAACCAGCAGAATTGGTCACACTAACTCAAACAAAGATCTCCTAACCCTCTGTATAGTCAATGTTATTCCCTCTGCTGTGAGTGCCATTGGCATCCCAGGACACGTCAGAAGAAGTAAAAAACCATCAGTGTCTGACACAAAGGAGACAAACAACAAATATGTGTGGAGTGAATGAATGAATGAAATTAATAACTTGCCTCCCTTAAGTAGAAGCTGAAGAGCATCCCCAATATTAGCTCCTTGGTTTGAACCACATGGCCTGGCTGCTCAGCAGTGTCAAGCCATGGGTCAAAGTAGGCATCTCAGCATCCTATATACTATTAACTATAACCCAGGCAGCCAGCTGTTCATACCATATGCTCTCTTCATTGAGGGGTTGTTGGGTTCCAGCCATAAACTAAAAGCCTACATTGAAGGAGGTTGGATGGGCTCATGGGCTCATAAAACGGCAGGGGAAAACCCAAACAGAGAATCCAGAAAAGTGGCTCTGGTCCTTTGAAATGTATTTTTCTCCTTGGGAATTTTTTTACTTTAGGGGAGTTTGATAACACAGCCTGCAGTCCTGCATATGGAGATGATGAAGGGAACGATGCCCAGAGGTAGGTCAGGGTGGCCTCTCTTACCTTAGCCACAGTGAGGATGGAAGGGGGCAAGTGTGCATGCCGTACCAAGTGGAGCAAGTCTAGTCTGGGGAACAACTGGGGACGAGAGGGAGTAGGCAGTAAAACAGCCTGCTCTGGTAATCAGGTTCTGAGCCAAGAGGCAAGGGGAATAACCCTCCTATGTGAGACATAGACATACATGTTCAAGAACTCAGAGTCTCTGCAGCAAGAGAGGATCGGCATTAGAACCCAAATGACCCAAACCTCAGTTTGAAGTCAGCTCTGTGAATTAACATATGTATTACCTTAGGCAACTATTTAGCCCTGGAGGCCTCAGTTTCTGCCTCTGTGTATTGGATAGCAGTGAGAATTGGAGATTGTGGATCTAAAGCACTTGACTAATAGGCACTGGTGAATGGTAGCTGTCATTATGATCATGACATTACAGATTTACATCCAAGGTAAAGCTATTTGGGCTAAGGCTGGTAGGTGGTTCTGCCCCTGAGTAACAATTATTAATGCAGCCATGCTTCATAAGCTGGCTTTAGCATCCTCATGGTAAGACTGGAGTAATGAAGCTGGTGGTTTGGGATGCTCTCAACATAGACTGACTAAACCCTTCTCCGCCCTGTGGTACAAATTCCTAACTTTCATTTAGATTTAATAGACTTGGGTTTAACAAGATACCTATTATACTTTAAATAAATACTGACTGGCCAGAAATGCAATAGTTCCTGGGAATTAGGAACTAGAGAGGCCACCTCAGTTACATGGCTGGTATATTTCAAGTATAGCTTTGAATAATTAATTTGCCATTTTGATAATGCACAATGACCAGCCTATTAGCCTAGAGTCCTACATTTATTAAATGCTAACTTAGTGACAAACAAAACCTAAGTCTAACCCGTTAGTAAAAGCTCCTCTCCCTGAGGCTCTGGGTGGGAGGCAGACCACAGGGTTTGGGCAGTGGAATGGAGGAGCGGACAGTGGGGAAGCTGAGGAGCATACAAGAGGCTGTTCAAAGCCTGAGCCTGTTCAGGTGGGAGGGCATTACTGTGGCAGTCTGAGGTCAGTGCCAAAGAAACCACTTGGATTTCCCACCAACATTGTACCATCCCTGTAGAGGCTAACTGAAACATTTGCTTTTCATTTGAGCTTTCTGGAAGTTATTTATTGCCCAAAGAAGGGGCTTAGAGGCAGGAAAAAGTATAAAGAATGTTATGGGGTTCCCAACATTAGAATCTTTCACACAAAAAATAATGGAGAATTGAACAATACAGCCCTGTGTGGTGGTTGACTACCCTATACAGATGTGAACAGTACCGGTTTTGAAGAGGAAACAATTAGGCTGCTATTGATTGCACATAAAAGCAACCCCAACTCCAAACAGTTTAGACATTAAGGAAATAAATTCTCACCCAACAGGAAGTTCAGAAATATACAGGTTTCTCATGTCGGAATAGACTATGCTTCAGATAAAAGAAAACACAAATACTGGTGGTTTTATATAAGACAGAGGTTTATATTTCTCTCTAATAAAGTAAGCCCAGAGATGAACAATCAAAGCTGGTCAGCAGGGATCCACACTTTCCATACTGCCATTTTTAGCACAGGGCTTCCATCTTCAACTTAGCTTCATGGTCACACCATGGCTACTACAGCTCTAGCCATCACGTCTACATTCTAGGAAGTAGGAAGGTAAAGAGGGACAGAGCAAAGGGCCACTTAACATTTAATTAGCTGCCTGTATTGACAAGAGAGTCTGGAAAATATGTTTTTAAATCTGTGTACATGTCTACATCCATCAATATAGATTTTCTGTTACTAAGGAAGAAAAGTAAAATGGACACTGGGAAGGCAACTAGCAGTTCCTGTAGCTGGAGGCTTCTAGGATAAGTTAGTGACTCACCCCACCATCAAGGACCCAGATTCTCTCTTGGCCCCATCCTTAGATTGGTTATGAGTGGCTGTACAGCAGTTCCAATGTCTCATGAAGATGTGATAAAACCCAGCAGGAGAAGAGGGAACCTGTTCCTATGGTTTTCCCTTATAAGTGAGAAAACTACTCTCAAAATCCCATCAACAGACTTCCAATGGTCAGAACGAGGTCACAAGAAAACAGCGTTTCCCTTTGAGGTGAGGTGAGGTCACATCACTGAAGCACATGGCTTCAAGGGAGAGGGTGGAAGATTTAGCCAAATTTAGGTTCCATTAAGAATGTACTAGGGTGTATATGTGAGTGATCAGGGATGGGTGGATGATGGGCTCAAGGACCAGCTCTCTCATATTCTAGCTTTGGATATTGGGCAGTGGACTTAGTATCTCCAAGTTGGGCTTTCTCCTCTGTCAAATGGTGGTAACAATGGCTGCCTTGTAGAGTGTTGTAAGGATTGAATGAGATCATGTACATAAAGTATGTGTGCATGCAATTACACATTCAGTTTATATATGAACTGTTTCATGTTCATACAACACAAGTGCCATAGGTCTGTATTCCTCAACTAAGCTGGATCCTGCTCAAGCTCCATACACCGCATCAGAAGGAATCCCAATCAACACACTCTTGAGAAGTCCCTTCCCCAGAGTTATGAAGTACAAAACGGAAGTTCACTAGACCATCACTTTCAAGCAGGAGGGAGTCTTGAATCACTTGGTCTTCTGTTTCCACTGCTGCTATTCTTAGTATCTCAAACACTTAAAAATCAGAATACCGATTATAATAACGATTGAGCATACCCTCCATGCCATGCATCTCAAGTACTCCACATAAATGAACTCATTCAGTGTCCCCGGGGCTGCTCTGGGCCCATGGCCTTCCACATGCCATCTGGTGACACTGCTCCATACTGCTGCGGGTGTCACTCACCAGCTTCCTGCTTATGCTGAAGAGCCTTTGAGTGAGGGCATCTCCTCTGCCGACTCACTCCCTCAGAGCCAAGCAAAGCCCTGGAGGCCCCTTGTCCAGCAACCCAGGCCCTTAGTTCTTCCTGCCCAGTCCTCTCAGGATCGCTCACCATCACTCCCCTCCACAGCTCCTGACCCACAGCCTCAGAGGTGCTGCTCTAGAGTGCAGTCATGCATCCACCCTGAGGAGAGCTCATGCTCGCTGGCCTGCTTCTCAGTTGGGGAAACCCACCACCCTCTTTTCTCTATTTTCCTCTTTCAACTCCACCCACCACAACCCCATCCATAAACATGAGCCATCCCTGCTCTATCATCCCAAACTAGAACTTGACAGCTCCCTAATATCCCTCCCACACCTCTCCCAGTGTCCTTATGAAAGGGAGGAAGGTAGGCTGACATCACCACCATCATCCTTATAACTGTGATTGACTCTGGTAACCTAAATCAATGAGCTATTCAGCATTCTGTAATCAGAGACTCAGTCAAGAATGGACATGAGACCCAATTTGAGTCAGTGAGATCAGAGGGAAAATGTTCTTCAAGGAACTTCTAGGGGGAAAACAAAAATCTCCTAGATAATGTGCAAGTAAAGCCTAGAACTTCTGCATCCATTTGCCACCATGAGGAAGCCAGGTGATGTTGTCTGAATAGCAGAAGGGAAGACTTGAAAGACTGGACCAGGTGTTTGATGACATTGGTAAAACCTCAAATCAAACCAACTCAGAAGACCTTCTAATTGGCTGTGCCTTAAATCAACTTCCTTTATTATCTAAGCCACTGGGAAGTAGGTTTCTCACAGTTGGAACATAAAAGACCTAAGGACCCAATGAGGCATCTAGAAATGGTCCAACTCTTAGAAAGGCCTCTCTGGCTGGGGGAAGAATAGCTGATGGCATGGGAAGAGTATGAGAAATATCTACTTAACTTTAGGACCTAACCAGGCTTTTAAAGGAGTTCGGTCTAAAACTTAAAGCAAGGAGCCCTCTATGAGGAAACTCATTCATTTGTCCATCCATCTACTCAGCCACCCATGCACTGAGAAATAGAATTCTATCTCCTGCAGATTCCTCCATAGCTCAGCACCAATATCTAGGCTCCATCCTCACACAAACAGTGCCACCTGTGAGGCTTAAGCAAGGTGATACCCCTGTGTATTAGCATTCTTCAGAGAAACAGAACCAAAAGGATATATATACGAGGAGATTTATTATAGGAACAAGCAGTGTGGTCATGGGGGCCAAGAAGTCCCTTGATCTGTCATCCGTAAACTGGAGAACAAGGAAAGCCCATGGTATAATTCCGTCTGAGTCCAAAGGCCTGAGAATTAGGGGGCCGATGGCTTAAGTCCTGGTCTGAGTCTAAAGTCCCAAGACCCAGAAGCTCCAATGTCCAAGGGAAGAATACAAATGGATGCCCAGTTCAAGCAAAAAGATGAAGTTCACCCACCCACAGGATGAGGGAAATCTTTACTCAGTCTACTGATTCAGATGCTAATCTGTTCTGGAAACACCCTCACAGACACACCCAGAGAAAATGTTTTACCAGCTATCTGGACATCTCTTAGCCAGTCAAGTTGAAACATAAAATTAACTATTACACCCTAGCTCCTGCCTTTTAATAACTCTCATCCCTTTCTTTCCATCTCCTCTGCTATGACCCAAGTGCAGATCCTTCCCATCTTAATTCCCAGCCCACTGAGGCAGCTTCTTCATGACCATCTATCTAATTTGCCTTTTGATAACCTAGTGCTATGAAACATGAATCATTTACTCTAAAACACTCCCTTGATCATTCTAGTCTGGTAAAAAATGCATGCAGAGTATGATGAACTTAATCACACCAGGAATATATTTGTTTAAAATTTCAAAAGAAAAAAAGATAAAGAAGAAAGTCCTTTCTCTGCAATTTTTTTTTCCCCAAGTTTGCCACTGTTGACAAGTATGTATCCTCCTGGACTCTTTCCTAGGTATACAAATATTTCACAGGTTTTTTTTTCAACAAAGCACAGTATGTCTTTATCAAAGTTATTATAACACAAGAGAGGAACTGCCCTGAAATCACATAAAAAAACCTTTCCTGCATGATTCCCTGGGGCCACATTCACTCAAAATAATGGAAATTTAAAATCAACTGCCCTGCTGGGGCAGTGTTCTGAAGCCCACAACTCCCATTTCTGTTGCTGTTGTGTTTCTGCTGTTTGGCTCTCTGCTGACTTAATTAGTCCATGGTATCGTCTGAAGCAACGTCATTTCTATTCCCGTTATGGCCAGAGGCAGTTAGCACAAAACTTGCAACATTTTTAATTCCAATAAAATGATTCAGTTTAATGGGTCTCATTCAGTAACTTCAGAGGTTAGAGCACCCAGAGTCTAAGCTGCAAATAGGAGAGAAGCATTCCAAGGGTGTCTTAGAAAGAGGATTCTTTGGAAGTCTCCATGGCCAGGTCTGAACTCCTGGCAGTTCATGGGGCCTTAACCTCTCAGCCATGCCTAGAAGAGTAGACTCAAAGGTTTGGCTTAAAATTATACAGTTACAGTGCTGGCTTTGGGAGAAAATATTATATCATAATGCCCAATTTGTTATAGTCCAGGCTGAGACTGCTCTCGGTCAGTGACTGGCCCCAAAGCAGCCAGTGGAGGGACTGTGGGTCCTTCTGAGCTGGCCTTCCAACATGGACAAGGTGTGGGAGGACCAGGTGACGCGGAGTCTCGCTGGCCCAGGTTTGAATCTGGCACTTTCAACCTGAACAATCTGCTTAAGCTTTCTGAACCTTGGTTTCCTCACCTGTAAGTGGAGATTATAAAGCCCATGTAAAAGAGTTTGTGAGGACACGTGAACTGCCTGTCATGTAGCAAGACTCAGAGAATGGTATCTGTTAGTAGTCTATCACTGGTTGTTAGACAAGAAGCTGCTGCCTTCAAATAAGTCATTTCTAATGATTTCCCCTAGCAACACCCACTCCCAGACAAAAAGAAACAAATCACAAGGAAGGGGTAGGTGGCCAGGGAGAGGATATATTGACATTGGGAAGGACCTTATGGGGCTGACAGGAGGGAAGGCAGACAAGCCAGACCTCTTGTGATGTTGATGTTGCACGAGGCCTCATGAGGATACGAGGCATTCCTGCTCCCGCCTGGACTGGCTCTGCTCCACGTTCCTCACTTTCCTGAGCCTCTGAGGCTCTGGCTGGGGCTCCTCCTTCCTGGGAAACACAGACGGTCAGCATAGGAAATGTAGTCTAGATTGGAGCTCGCCTTATACAGGACTGGCGAAATCATTCTGCCCAAAAGCAAAGAATATTCTCCCTCTCTCTCTCATACACGCCATGAACATGCACACGCACACGTACACACAGCAAATACACCCTGCATACCCTCCATGTGCTTCATATTCCTTGCTTCCCAATCACCATCAAATAACAGCTAATGACAGAAAAAGCAGAGATGCCTGACTACTTTTCTTTACCCTAATAAAGCTCTCAAAATTCCCTCCTAATCTGAGAGACAGCACTAAACAAATCTATGGAAATTTTGGCTCGGCTAACTGTTTAAGGAAAAGAGACAAGTATTGTTATTATTGTGTGGGCTGTGTTTGCCATCATGATCAGCACTTACTCAGACCCAAGGCAGATGTGCCACTCTGTGATGTATCACTAGGCATATGAAGGATAAATCATGTTGCTTGGTTTTGATTTTATTGGCCCCTTAGAAAAGATGTGCAAAATACATTCTGTTGAGATCTTACAACATAACTCTGCTTATTTTATTAATTCCCAGAGTTTTCCCATTGTTATTTAAAAAGGAATGCAAGATCCACCCCGCTTATATCTATTTTTCTGCCTAACAGATCTAAACAGTAAGCTATCATGAAGAGTCATTCATGATTGGAAGTTCAGAGACAGTATCTCAGTGCTCACAAGACAGTAAGGAAGCCCATCTGATCTGAGCCATTTCCCCTCTCAGGCCTCATGAACAGGTCACTTTGCCAAAATATTTCTGTGTTGGTCAATCTAACTGCTTCTTTTTTTTTTTAAATTAAGGTATCATAGATTTACAAAATCATGAAGGTTTCACATGAACAACATTGTGGTTTCAACGTTCACCCATATTATTGGGTCCCTCCAGGCACCCCATTGCAGCCCCTGTCTGTCGGCATGGTGGGATGCTACACAGTCATTGCTTGTCTTCTCCGTGCTGTACTGCCTTGCCCATGACCTACCTGTATTGTGTGTGCTAATTATAGAGCCCCTTAGTTCCCTTCTCCCTCCCTCCCCTCCTACCCTCCCCACCTAATTCCCTTTGGTAATCTCTGCTCCCTTCTGGGCATCTGTGAGTCTGCTGCTGCACAAACATCCTTTTTGAAAAGAGAAGTATGAGATATGGTAGAAAAATTAAATGGCAGTGAGTAATCTATAAAACTGCAAATGAACATTACAGAAGATCCACTTCTAATACCAACCATGTTCCTTAGCATTAAAATTCTGCTCCCAGAGGTAACTTTTACCCTAAAATTTAAAATACCTTCAATACTAAGGGCTCCAGGGACAAAAATCTGCCACACACTTCTCTTGGGCAGATGAGTGTCACTTAGGAAAGTGCTGTGCCAACCCCCCCACCCCGGGACAGAGAGCTCACGTCTTTCATACTTGCCTGCCCCCTTGCTGGGTTTCACAGACCTGGTAACATTCTCACGGACATTCAGGGAGCACTGCTTGGGCCTGAGTCTGCATTCATATATGAAAACCAAAAGAGACCTGCTCTCTCCCCACACAGACCCACATGCTTTACATGGAGCAGCACTTGTTATATGCTATCAACTAAGAGCGGGGAAAGGCCGAGAGTTCAACATTTTGATGTAAACCTGTCTAGTTTCATAATGATAAGAAAAAGCACTTAAATTTTAAAGGGAAAATCTAAGGAATTCCACAGGAGTGGCAAAACACCTCAAATAATGAAAGTGCAGCGATTTATTTTCTTCTTAAATTGTTCTTCTTTCCTGATATATAAGGTTTCTTAGGCACTTTAAAGTGTGGAAGGTTATCTCTTTTCAGGAAAATGAAAATATATGGGAGTCAACTGATTTGCTTCATTATGTGTTTCCTACTAAAAAAGGCTAATGAACTAGAGGCCGCTGAGTTACATGAAATTCTTTAACTATCATCTGTCATAAGCCCCTAACTCCTCTTGTTTCCTAATATTTATCTTTTAGAAATCATGCCCCAATCATGTTTCTAGGATCCTGTAAAGCAGGGTCTAGAAACACGTTCACATGACACCCACAGGGACAAAAACACAAGGAGAGAGGGAGCCTCAGACGAGGGAGATGCCCGGGCCCTGGTGGGCAGCAGTGGACATCCCTGAAGCAGAAGAAAATGTTAAATCAGGAGACAGGGCCTCAGCCGGGATGGGTCCCAGCAGCTCTGCCCTGACTGGCACTCATACACAGAGAGGGGCCTGGCCTGGCCCTGTGCTGTCACCCAGGTCGGCTGCAGGGCCAGGTGGGCCTAGGGTGTCAGAGCTGCTGGCTGGGATCGGCCTTTCCCTCCTGCCCATGTGCCTGGACAGGTGACATCACTTTCTCCGTCAGAGCAGGTAGGGAGAGCAGTGTTCTGGAGCCCGGCTGGCCTCCCCTCCCCCACCTACCTGCCCTGCCCTGTGGGTAGGGCGCCTGTTGACCTTAGCAACAGAACTCTGCAGGGTTTTTCTAGGTCCCCTCTGACCAGAGACACTGGCATTCGGAGGTAGAGCTGTGGAGGCCCCTCAGCCATGGAGGGCTTGCTGCCTGCCACTGGACTCATGTGCCAGCTGATCCTGGGGCACCTGTTGGGGGCTCTCCTGGTGATCGCTAAGAGTTGGGGATGCCTTACAGCACTCCTTGGAGGCCCCTGGGGGACCCTGGCATGTTGTGTGGGGCTGCTTTTCATGGTAAGCAAAGGATGGAAATCACGACACACCGAGGCTCAAGGCAGAAGCTGTTCTGCCCACCACGAAGTACCTGGAAATCATGGTGACACAGCAGAACGAACAATGTCAACTGATTACACCAGCAGGCCACTTGTGGTGGAGGCCAGTCCTCCCACCCTACAGAGGTGACCACACACCTGAGGCTGTCCCTTCAGATCACTCTGGGCCTCTGGCAGAGGGATGGGGGAGCCAGCCTCCTGCACTTCCCAAGGCCACTGATGAGAAACTGACCCTCTGGACATCACAGAAGGATGGAGAACAACTTGGAGAGAAAATGCTGGATGACTGGAATGGAAACACTGCTTTTCCAGAAAGGGCAGAAGTGCTCGCTCAGGACATCGCAAGATGCAGGCAGAAGCTGAAGGAAAAGGAGGAGGAAAAGGAAGGACTGTTGCGGTCAAACACACATGTGGAGCGCTGTCAGTGGCTGAGACCCTGCTCCATGCCATCCCTGCACTTGCACCCGTGAGACATGTCCTGGATGGCGGGAGCCTGGAAGTCAAGCAAAAGCGGGAAGTGGGGAACTGCAAACACCCTGTGTCCAGGTCAGAAGTGGCACTGAAGGCTGACATGCACGATGCTGACTCCCCTGTGTCCCCTCAAAGCCCTGAGAGAGCCAGATCATTGAGGGAACCAAAGCAAGTGAATGAAGAGCTGAGAAAACAAACAGCCGCCCTCCAGGCAGAGGAATCATATCTGAGGTGTGAAGTCCTCCAGCTGGAAAGTCAACTACTTCAGCTGAAGCTCCAGAGTCTGCTTGAACTACACCAAGAACGTACCATGCAACTTGAGAGCCAAATCGCTAAGGAGGAAAGGAGGTGTGCAGAAATCAAGGGGAAACTCATCAGCTTCTGCAGGAACTGGAGCTCCGAGTTTCAGATTCTCCAGCTGCACAAGATAGCTGAAGACATGGGCAAAGAATTGGAGAGAACCAGGTCCGTCTACCAAAGGGAGTTCCTCTTGCATGAGAAAAAGATTTAGAAAAGCTGGAAGGCAGCCGTGCTGACAAGGAGAAACCTCATGAAGCTAAGAAGAGAAGAGAAGCCTCCTGAAGCTAAGAAGAGAAGGCGACTGCATCAGACAAATGCTGGCCGACGCCCAGGCCTACCTGCAGCCTTTCCCAAGCGGCCCTTCTGCTCCTGTTGCTCCACCTGCAGCCCATGAAGACCACAACCTGTCCCAGGATCCCCTGAATCCTCAGGCCCACCAGGAAGGAGGAGGGTGTCATCGTGAGGGCCCCGGGGCAGGGGTGACCTGCAGGTGTGACTAAGCTCAGGGCAGCCAGTTCCTGACCACCTACAGCCATGGCACAGCTCTGCAGGTGTTCCTGTTTTTAAACTAATTTTGATTTATCTCTTTCAGGTTTAGCTACTGTTATTTAGCTGATACTACAAGTCCCTTATCCAAGTAAGCATAGCATTATAATTTTAAGAGTATTTTTCAAATAAAGTTTCATTTAATATAATTCTTTGGGATACATTCTTTCACATCATAGGAATCTCTAAAATTGGAAGTATTGTATTTTGATTTACATAAAAGCTCCACTGTTCTTTAACTATCATTGGAAAAAAAAAGTAATGCAAGATGATAACTTCAAAAATTATCAAAAATCAAACTACACAGCAGTGTGAGGTCGACACATACAGAATGACAGTCCAGCAGAGAACGCTCCCTCTTATACTGCCTGTCCTGTCACATCCAAAAGCTGGATGTGCCAAAAGCAGAAACTTCTGTCCCAAAATGGACCAACCAGATTCCTTCTCCCTGGAAAGTAAAAGCATGAATGGAAAGTGACTGGAGCTGAGGCATCTTCTACCTGCACCTTGGAGAGAAGGTCCTCCTGCTTACCTTCCCAGGGCTGCTTGGTTCTGGTGCTTTCCAGTGCCCAACTTTCAGTTCTCCCACTGAGACCGGGAGCTATCCCAGTATCCTCCTTTCAAATCCCAGCTGTGCTTCTCCACTTAACCAGTAAGTTCCTGTTGCTTGCCACCAAACGCCTCTCAACTGATTTAAGGGTACTGAGTACAGATTTTACAATCACACAAAGACGGGGCTACAAAATGTCACATTCTTTATTAGTTCAGATCTGATCTTAACTTTTAACTTGAGTCTCCACACACACTCATTGATACTTACACAACAAACTTTCCCCAAATGCTCTATGATGGGTGAAGTAAAAATGTATTCAATAAAAGTTTAAAGTGCCTTCCTTATGCAGATACCTTCTTGACAGGAAAACGTTAGTGTGTAGCCTCCCAGAAATGTTTCTATACAGCTTGTTGTGTGATTTTTAATATGTTGATTGCCTACTATATCCAGAAACTGTATTGGAACTTTGTATCTCCTCTTATTTTATTTAATCCCATAATCTGATTTAATTCTTACAGTTCTCCATGAGGCAAGCATTAATACCCTATTTTACAAACACGAAAAACAAGGTGAAATGACTTCAACATAGTCCAGGTGCTTCACTGACCCTAAACAGCCATGCAGATCTGTTCTTATCTTTAACTAAATGACCCCTAATTGGGGAAAGATGACAAGGTCAAGCACCCTGCTTTGGTCTGTTGGCTTGGCTTTGTCCTCCATGAGCAAGGATATCATTCACAGAAGCAGAGAAGCAAGAGAAACCTTTTAGTTTCTTACCATTTCCTCTTTGCCATCTCAGAATTGTTTTATAATTTTGGTTCCCCTCCACCCCTAAAAAAAATAAAGGTCATCTAAAAAATAATCAATAGTCAGCGATTACCCCTGCTTCTCTCTCTGTTTAATAACCAATAGAAACAGGCAAGCAAAGAAAAATTTTCAAAATAATCTCTTTTTCCCCCAAGTCTTCAGATCTATCTTTCCCCCCTCCTTTCTGTCATAGCTGCTAACTAAAGAAATAGGACCGTTTAGTGCGAAAGCTTTTGAACATTTGAGCTTTTTAGGAATTGTACCTACTTTCCCTTTTTCTACCCCTCTTACTGGAGTTTTTGTGGACATTGTAACATACATGTAACATGGACATGTAACGACATGGAAAAACGGAGGTAGTGATAGAATCTGCAGACAGGAACTGAGCAGAGAGAATGCCATGGAAGAGCTCTGACACAGAAGTCAGGTAATGTATGTTCACATTCCAGGTCTGCCAGGAACTAGCTGTGTACCTTGGGCTCATCACACAACCCTCTGAAGCTCAGCTTTCTCCTCCATCAAATAAGAACAGCCATGAACATCTGCCACCCTATCCCTCCCTAGAAGCTTGTTGTGAAAACTGGACACTCCCGAACCATGAAATAGGGATTTGGGTAAAATGAACTGGATCTTAAAGAGACAGGAAGTTTCAATCAACACAGGGTTTACACCACTGTCATCATCACCATCTCCATCAGATGTTACTAACAGTTTGCTGACAGGAAGCTGGTTTTAGGCAAAGAGACTGGGGTCCAGGAAGCTAGCACATTTTTAACCAGGATCGTATTACTGAAGAACTTCTAGCTGGTTTTCACCTACCTCATTGTTCGAATATGGGGCTACCTCTCTGTTCACTAATCTCTGCAGCGAGGATCTGTCCGTAGTCACCCCGTGCCTTTGCATATTCTTCCAGCCCCTTTCCAGTCCAACAGCGATACCTTTTCCTGGGTAGGAAAGTCCCTCCATCTCCTACTTAGGCTGCTTGCTATTCAAACAGCAGCCCCCTGTGCTGCAGTGAACCCCCAGTTATAAATTACTTACCTGCTGGCCATCATTTTAATGGAAATGGATTTTAAAAAGCAGCAAAGGAATATATTTTCATTTAGAGTTAAAGCATCCATTTTTTATTTGAGTTTGAGTCTGGTCTAGAAGCGATGGCAGAAGAATAGCTCCAAGGCTAATATAGCTAATGATTATGATGGAGATCCCAGGAGCAGCCAATATTTTACTTGCTGCCATCTCTATCCCGGCCTCAATGCCTGCAGTACTTTTTTTTTCACAGCCACTTCCATTAACACCCACCACACATGATGGAACCATTATGATAATATCTGCTCTCAGCAGCCTCGACTGGTCTTGACACATTATCACCCTAAGAGCTAAGCCACGTCACACTAAGTCCTATTTATAATAACCCTTGGCAGGAGCCACCAAAATAAGACCTGACGCTTATGGGCCACCTTTCCATCTGAGGAAATCAGAAAGCTTTACAAGTTTAATTTAACTTCAACATCTATGTGACTGATGGGATGTGGGGCCAAGGGAAGCAGAGGAAGAACAGCATTGCTAACTGCACACTGGGAAGGCCCTGGGCAGTGAGGGACAAGGAATCAACAAAGCCAGTGAGAGTCACCTCCTTCAGTGGGAAACATTTGCGGGGTGAATTTCTTTCAGCCCAAGTGATGAAAAGGCCATGGAGATCCTCTGATCGGCCTCTTCTTAACCTAAGGAGGAAGCCTGAGATTTCTTTTTTCTTTTATCAAAAGAGGGTTAAACTAATCCAACACACTCAAGTGGCTCCTGAAAAGCGTGGTAATCTGCCCATGGGCACATGGCTGCTGAGCTCACAATAATATTCCCTCTACTCACCTGAATTACTTCTCCCCTAAGCCCTGACCTACAACCCCCACCCCACCTTCAAGACTCAGCTTAACATCCTTGTTAAAGCCTTCCTGGACTTCCCTGGTAGCATTTGTTGCTTCCGCCTCCGTGCACTCACATATTTTATATCTCAATAATTGTTAGAGCAATCGATATTTATTGAGCATTTACTAAGTGCTTAATGTGCATTTTACCTACACAATAATATTATGAGGAGGGTACAGTTATAATCTCCATTTTTCAGATAAGTTAACAGGCCCAGAGAGGTTAAGTGACTTTCCCAAGATGGCAAAGCTAGTAAGTACAAGACTCAGTCTGGCTGCAGAGCACATGCTCCAAAAGACCAACACACTGCCTCCTGGCAGCACAGTTGGGAAAGAGGAGATATATTTGTACATTTTCCCCCTCACTGGTTTGTAAGCTGCTATGTGAGAGGTATATCACTTAGGAATCTTTCAGCTGCAAACCACAAAAACCTATCAGAGTAGGTTAAACCACAAGAGAAGCCCAGAGGAAGAGCAGCTAGAGTTGATTAATTCAAGGGGTTGTTGACATCACCAAGGACCCAAGTTTCTTCCATCTTTCTGCTCTGCCGTGCTCATCATGATCCCTTAGGCCCTCTTGCAGTTATGTGATGACTACCCCAATTCTAAGCCTCAAATCTGGACCTGAACTGCAGACAAAAAGTGTTATATCTTTTCTATATTTTTTTTCTAGTAGTACGGACATCTTTTCCAGAAACTTCCCTGTGGACTTCCCCTTAAGTCTCACTGGCCAGAATGTGTCACATGCCTATGCCTAAACCAAACACTGGCAAGGGGACTGAAAGCACCATGACTGGATTAGCCCAACCAGGATTCAGCCTCCTGTCCCCACCAGGCACAGTGAGCAGGATGGGGACCAGGAAGACAGGAAGGTGGGGGGTGAAAAGAAGACAAACACCACTCCAAGAAGCAGGAGATAAGTATGAGAGAAACCAGAAGCCATAACTTACTGCTCTGTTCTTTGGCCTCTAGCATGTGAACAATAAACGTCAGTTGAACTAAATTAGAGTAGAGAAAGAAACTCATGTTCCCAAATGGCCAGTCCAGAATATTTACCGTCATATCCTGTAACTAAAGCTGATGATATGTGCCTGAGACATGTGTCGGCAGTTGCTCTAAAATTTACTAATTCACCAATGCTCCAACCTTTAGATTCTAGTTTCTAACACCAGTGGCTACAGGAACTTTTCAAAAGCAGGTCAAAAAGAGAGCTGCATGGAATAAAGAGGATCACAAAATTGTTAGTTGCAACATAAAGTGTGTTTGTGTCAACCTTGACTTTCTTTCCAGAAACACAGTTGTGTGCATAAAAGTGAGACTCATTCAGGCAGACTGCTTATTTGCAAAGACTATTACATTTTCCGACTTCCTTCTAGCTATCCAGTAGAATTTATCTGGAACAAGGTGTGTTTAAACCTGCCCCTAACAGCCAGATATGTGAAGATGAGATCAGCAAAGCAATTCTTAGGAGATTCAAATCATGGTCAAACAGAGATTCCAAAAAAAGGCAAAGGCTCTCCAAGAGGAAAAATAATGTACTTGGGGGAAGAAAGAGCAGGGAAGAAGGAGGTCACAAATTGAAACTGTGGCCCAGAGAGGTTGGAAAGCTGCTCAAGGTCACACAGCTAGTAATGGCTAAAGCAGGAGTCATACCCGGTTTCAAGGACTATTGTACTCCTCTCTCTGATATGGTCTTTCCCTGTCTTCCTTTTTGTAGAACCATCGAGAAGGGTATATTTGGGGGCCTCTATGTTTGAGAGAAGTTATAACTCAGAAGACCTAGGAAGGACTTGGATTCAAGGAGGCAGAGTAGTAAGAGGAAGCTGTCCGTTCAAGGCTGGCAGGAAGGTCTGAGCTTTCAACAAGAGTTGTACTGGGAACCTTGGGAGGGTCCAGCTGGCCCAGCAAGATAGGGAAGGAAAAGAGCAAGATGGTCAGGGAAGATGCCCATCTGGGGCATAAACAAGGTGCAGTGGGCAAGAACGCCACCTTACTAGGTTTTTCAAGGCCCAACTGACACTTGATGGAGGACAGAAACAGGAGAAGGAGGAGACCCCCACATGGGCAATGGAACAGAGAAACAGGAAAGAAAGGGAATAACGAAAACTATAAAAATAGTGAATGTTCAGTCTTTTAAGCCTTGTGAATAAAAGGGCTAATTTAACATCACAGTAAGCTATCAGGTTAGCTACTATTAATTACTATTAATCATCAGATATTAAATAATTGTTATAAATAGTATTAGCAATACCAATAATACTATTATTGGTGCATTTTACAGATGAGTACATGGAGGCCCAGAAAGACCAAGTCACTTTCTCATAGTAACTCGCCTGGTAAATTTTAAACCCGGACAATCTAGTTGGAGCATTCATTCTCTTAACCATTTCACTTAGTAGCAACCCCAGAGAACTTTTCAAAACAAAATTTAATCTGAGTTGAGTCTACTTTGATTTAACACAGTAATTTTAATGCCTGCTATTTTCCCAGTAGTTTATAATTAGTAAAGAGCTTGTCCTCCATCATTCTGGAATCTCAGCCCTACCATTTACTTGCTGTGTAACTTTAGGCCAGTCACTACTTAAGATTCAGTTTTCCCATCTGTGAAGTGGAAACAATAATATTTGTTGGGAACATTAAAGGAGAAAAGGCGTGTGCAGGGCTTAGCCTTATGCCAAGCCCACAAGAAGCACTCAATAAGTATTTGCTGCTAATGTGGTGGTGATTATATTAATCTAGTGAGACATAACAACCTGTGAGGAAGGTAGGATTTATCCTCATTTCCCAGATGTGGAAACCAAAACTCATAGAAGGGAAATAAGTAACTAACCAGAAAGGCAACGGACAGCAAGTGAAAATGCCAGACCTGGAAAATGCCTGGTTTCTGCTCCATGCCTCCTGTCCTGCTCCAGCCCTCCACTCCACCCCATCTCTTCCCCAACCGGCACTGTTATATGAACATATACGATCTTTATAAGGTTATAAGATCATTCTTCAAATAGAAAATTTGAAGCAATTGGAAGTCAAGGCTCAGAAAGAGGCTCTGAGAAATATTAAGACAGTTTTCAAGGTGAAAATAGGTTACTAAGTCTGGACAGATGAGCGGCACCTTCTCTCAACCCCAGCAACTGCCAGAGGGGCAGAAGGGCCTGAGGTCACACATTGTGATGGACACTAGGCTGAGGAGCCACAGTGGCTCAGCCTTGGATGAGGGAGTAACAGAAGGTGGGAGTGTATTCACTTTACAGATAAACAGAGTTGTGTTTCTAAACACTGTTGAAAATAATCAGCTACCAGGTTAAAACAGCATTCCTCTTTGGCTTTCAGTTTTGTTTTCTCTCTTTGGTTTCCTGTAATTCTGCATTTCAATGCACTTGTTCAGTTTTCTGTTAGTACATCCTGTTCTGGTACCTGGTGCATTCAGTTCTTCAGGCTACAGGCAAAGGGCTATTATAAAGTCAGTCCATCTTCCAAGGTGTGAGATCTTAGCAAACTTCTTTAAGACTCACTTTCTTTGTCAGTACCAGTAGTATGATTGGGAGATTCTGGAAACTGGGGTATCTGGGTTTGAGGTCAGCCATCCCAGACTGGAAACCATGTGCTTCTCCCTACTACAGTATGTGAAACCTTCACCAGTATTTTCTTCCTTTTTAAAGTAAATGAAAATTCTCCTTTTTGTATCTTTTAGCAGTAAGGCGTTTTTAAAAAAACTCTTTGATACATGCTACTTGCAGAGCTTCATTTCAGTAACATTCCAATGATTTATTCAGTAAATCATTATTGGACACCCACTCTATGCCAGGCACTGTGATAGGCAGCCATAACATAACAGAGAAGATGGACTCACACAGTTTATAGTGATCCATCCCTTGTAATTATGCATAGCTTTGTTAACAGCTAAAAAGAGATACACCACCTACTTTGGATTTCCCCCCAGCTTCTAGGACATGGTATAGGCCATGGTAGCTACAAAATAGTCTCAGAATTTAGCTTAACTAATGAATCACCCTGTTAAAAATGTATTCACTTTTTTATAACTAGGTGATATTCTACTTATGCCCACAAGGTGGAGATCTTGTTTATAGTTAACCCAAGCTCAAGGCGCTGCATTCCAAAAAAAGAGAAAAATCTCAGAAATTAAAACAAAAGACAAAAAACTAAAGTCGGTTTATTGAGCACCTATTTAGTGTAATACACTATGTTAGATGGTAAGATAAACAAAAGGTTAATAAGACATAGTCCCTGTCCTCTCAGGAAAGATAGAGGGTAAGGAGCTTGCACAGAGCAGGAAGGTAGTACCTTTTAATCAATTAATATGTTTTGATATATATGTGTGGGAGCCATAGTAATCTCACCAGATAAGATCAATAAAAAGGGATGATATAGCTGTGCTGTACAGAACAGATTCAACATAGACTCCACACTCCAGCCAATATGGAAACACTTGAAAGGCATACAGGGTGAAAGCTGCAAGGACCCAGATGCGGTCTTTTGATGCCTCTGGGTGTCTGCCTTACAATTCTAGAACATTCATTCTTTGGAGAATAAAATATAATCAGTGCCAGCTGATGAGCTAATTGAGTTAAAACCCTTCACATGGTTTCCTTTTTTTATCACCCCAATGGGAGGATAAAAAGAAAGAAACACACCTAAGAAAACATTTCAAATTCCTGCTTTGAGGAGGTGGGTTAAACCGCCACCTCCACCTGCCTCTTACCTGGGAATCTGGGTTTGGAACTAGGCTGCACGGTGGTGCAGAGAGAGGAGGAAGGCTGACTTTTATCCAAGAGCCTTCCTGGTGGGCTGAACCCAAAGGTGGCTGGAAAAGAATATGGTGGTGGAGTTTTGTTCTGTTTGTTTGGGGATTTTTTGTCGTTTGTTGTTCGTCGTTCCTGCACCCCACCCCACCCCACCCCCCAACCATTTCTTTTTCCCTTTAACCATTCAAATCAAATGCAATACAGGGATTTTTTTTTCACTTGTTGAATTGAAAATCACATTTGGGGGATAAAGTGACTGGTTAAATGAGGCTGAGTAAAAAAAATAAGAATGCAGGCAACTAGAGAAAAATAAGGAACTTTCTTGATGAATAAAATCAAGTGGTGTGCTGCCAGGAGACCAGAGTTGGAATCTCAGTTTCTCCACTTGCTAACACTGGGATCTTGAGCAAATCCATGCCTTTTCCTTGACTCAGTTTCTTTCTGGGCAAATAGTATATCTTTAGAGGAATCATTTCTGACACCATCTTCCTCCCCGGCTCGAGGTCGTATCCTGGGTTGTGCTCTTACAGCAACCTAGAAATTGGCTGAACGTTTCCCTAGAAATAAGTTCCATGAACACGGGAAAGATGTGTGGATTTTATTGCTCCCAGACTGACGCTTTGTTGAACTGATGAACCAACAAATGGGAGCTAACTTAGGTGTTCTACTTGCACAGCGATGTTTAATACCCTGTGAGTCCCTTGGGAAAGTAGGAGCGAGCAACCTCCTCAAAGCGCACCAGCTCACAGACACCGGTGGTGACGAGCGAGCTCGGAAACGGGGTGTCGGTTCAAAGTTGTTTGCCACATATGGTGCCACCAACCCCGCTGGTGTCACATCCTCTGTGGCTCGGAAAGATTCCCAGGGATTTATATAAGGTAGGGTGAATCACACCGTCGAAATAGAGAAGGCAAAGGCTCACGCCCCAATCCTCGCCCGGCTACGCCCAGAGCACCCTGAGAGTTAAGTATGAACTTTCCAGGAGGCCAGGCGCTGCCCAGACGCAGGGACTTGGCGACCACTCCAACCCTTGAGAGGGACGCGGGCGCGACCGACCCACCCAGAGCCACTCCTGCCCTGTGCCGCCCCCTACCACGCCCCCACGCTGACACCGCCCGCCGGGCTTCCTCTGGGCCCCGAAATCCCCTACCGAGTGTGGGGCCGCCTCTCCTGCTAGGAAGGAGCCATCGCCGCTTTAAGGGAAAGAGGAGGGGAAGGGGCGGAGGAGTGGGGGGCGGGGAGCGGCGGTTGAGGAGGGGGAGGAGGATCCCCCTCGCTCCCACGTGGTCCGGGCGCTTGTGAATCGCGCCCGCCTGAGGGTCTCACAGCGAAATACAAAAGCAGCTGGGAAGAGGCGGCGAAGCTAGTTCCCAGCGCCGGGCAGAGCCCCGCAGGGCCCCGCAGGCGTGATGGGGCTGAGGCACCCGGAGCTCCCGAGCCAACAAGCTGCCCGGCCCGCCTCGCCGCCGGGACGCCGGCGCCCGGGCTCGGCTTGAAGCAGCGGCGGCACCGGCACGGCCGGGGAAGCATGGGCAGGAGGATGCGGGACGCCGCCGCCACCGCGGGACTCTGGCTGCTGGCGCTGGGCTCGCTGATGGCGCTGTGGGGCGGGCTCTTGCCGCCGCGGACAGAGCTGCCCGCCTCCCGGCCGCCCGAAGACCGACTCCCGCGGCTCCCGGCTGGGAGCGGCGGCTTGGAGCCTGCTCCTCGCTTCCCTCTCCCCCCACCCCTGGCGCGGGATGCCCGCGGCGGCTCCCTGAAAACTTTCCGCGCGCTGCTCACCTTGGCTGCCGGCGCGGACGGTCCCCCTCGGCAGCCCCCGGACAAGCGCAGGCGACACGTGCCAGCCGGACTGCCCCGGCCGGAGGAGCGTGCCGCGGTGCGCGGGGGTATCTTCTGGAGCCGCGGCCTGGAGGAGCAGGTGCCCCGGGGTTTTTCGGAGGCCCAGGCGGCAGCGTGGCTGGAGGTGGCTCGCGGCGCCCGGGTGGTGGCCCTGGAGCATGGGAGCTGCGGGCGCAGCTCCAACCGGCTGGCCCGCTTCGCCGACGGCACCCGCGCCTGCGTGCGCTACGGCATCAACCCGGAGCAAATACAGGGCGAGGCCCTGTCCTACTACCTGGCGCGCCTACTGGGCCTCCAGCGCCACGTGCCGCCTTTGGCACTGGCCCGGGTGGAGACTCGGAGCGCGCAGTGGGCGCAGGTGCAGGAAGAGCTTCGTGTCGCACACTGGGCCGAGGGCAGCGTGGTAAGCCTGACGCGTTGGCTGCCCAACCTTACTGACGTGGTGGTGCCCGCGCCCTGGCGCTCGGAAGACGGCCATCTGCGGCCCCTCCGTGCCGCCGGGGGCGAGCTAGCCAACCGCAGCCAGGCGGAGCTGGTGGACCTGGTGCAGTGGACTGACTTGATCCTCTTTGACTACCTGACAGCCAACTTCGACCGGCTTGTTAGCAATCTCTTCAGCCTGCAGTGGGACCCGCGCGTCATGCAGCGCGCCACTAGCAACCTGCACCGCGGCCCTGGCGGGATGCTGGTCTTTCTGGACAACGAAGCGGGCTTGGTGCACGGCTACAGGGTGGCGGGCATGTGGGACAAGTATAACGAACCGCTGCTGCAGTCAGTGTGCGTGTTCCGCGAGCGGACAGCGCGGCGCGTCTTGGAGCTGCACCGGGACCGGGACGCAGCAGCCCGGCTGCTGCGCCTCTACCGTCACCACGAGCCTCGCTTCCCGGAGCTGGCCGCACTCGCCGACCCCCACGCTCAGCTGCTACAGCGCCGCCTCGATTTCCTCGCCAAGCACATTTTGCACTGTAAGGCCAAGTACGGCCGCCGCCCGGGAACTTAGCTTCACCCGGAAGAAAAGAAGCGGAGACCCCTGGCTGGGGAATGGAGGATGGGGGAAGGGCCGTCGCCCGTGCAACTGCCTGGGACCAGCCGGGCAACGCCCAGCCAGTGGCCCCAGCGCAAAGGGGCTAAAAACTTCAGCTTCCCCCACCTGCCCCTTTTTCTCTCTCCCATGCTGTTTGGTTTCAAAGTTCTGGGAAAATGAACTCATTGAGGCGAGCAGTGTAACATTCCCTCCACCCAGCCTATAAAAGGATTCTGCACTGTGCCTGCACGGAGTTTGGATCTGAAGACACAGGCTGCCGGAGTTTGGCCCCCCGGTGGCCGTCTCTGTGGGAGATGCATCCCATTCCTTGGCGCTCTCATTCCCTTTCCGAAAAAGGAAAACTTGTGTTTCAGCCGCGAAGCTGATTCTTCAATTTCCTACCAAACGCAGTGCTGGTGGCCCCGGAGAGGGCTGTGACATTGGCTGGTGGAGCCCCGTTCCTGTGTTCTCCCTTTGTTCCAGCTCGGTGATGGTGAGATCACTGTTAGGAGGGGGGAACGGCTCTGGTAGGACAAAGACAGCAGGACCTCCGGAACTGAGGGAATTCTTCAGACCCTGACAATTTATCTGACTTGCCCCTTATCGCTCTTCATTTCTTCCTGAAGCCTTTACAAATGCAGAGCCAGCTGTGTGAACTGAGTCAAATAATGAATTTCTTCCCCAACCAACCGACCAAAATTTTGACAATGATGATGTTTTCACCAGAGGGAAAAAAAAAAATCCGTTTCATGCACTTTACTTTGTTTTTATTTTAATTTTTTATTAAGAAAAACTTTTTTGACAAAATTTGCCTTCTGTGTATATATGTGCATAAAATGTGGTGTAAATATACTAAAACTTATATATTTCAATAAAAGGGGGTTTAAAATTTAGGATTTAATTCTTGTGGTTTTAATTTGCCTTCTCAGTATATATGTCAATTAAGTGTAGTGTAAATATATACTAAACAAGCTTATATGTCAATAAAAGGGAGTTTTAAATTCAGAATTCTTGTGGCTTTAAAGGTTTGTGGTACCTGATGCCTACCTGCTTTTAGAATAAGCTTAGGGTTTCCTCCTTGTGGGTGTGCTTTTAAAACAAAGGGTGCACATATATCCCAGTTGTGACTGTGGAACTTACAGATTTGAACAAAGGCAGAACAGATACCCTGTCCTGCTCATTCAACTGAACCCTAGTGCTAGAAATTTCAAAGTTCAGCATAGAATGTGTGGGAGAAAGAGGAAGGAAGTATTCTATTTCCTGGCAAATACAACTTTGATATAAAAGGATTTCACTGCAATACATTCCTATATTAGTCATTTGGCAAATATAGAACCAGATGTGCAGACTGAAATATGACAAAACCTCCCTTTTAAACTTAAAAGCAGTTGGTCACATGTTGCATATTATTTTAAGCATTGTAATTACCATGCATCATAATGTGTACTGTAATAAGCTGAGCACATACTGCAACCAGGTAAGAAAATCATAAATTAATTCTCTTTAATCTCCTGGCATAAATTCCATTGCATCCAGGAGATCATAATGTCCAACATCTGGACTCATCCAATCCTCTTAAGACATTGTACTGTTTTGTTTTGTTTTTCCTGGTACTAATTGCATGGTCCCTTCAGATCAGCCATTGTAAGACCAAGAAAGTATACAGTACTTTTTATGTGATATTTGCACCCTTATTTATTGGGGTCCTCAAACTCAGGAAATATTACTGGATGGTCTTAAACTCGTTTTTGACAGAAGAGAGGAGGAGGGTTGGTTTATTTTACAACCCTCTGGTGTTATTATGGCATTTTATTTTATATCTGGGTCCAAATGATCTTGCCTATTCTTTTTCTTTTAATGACTTTTAATTCAAAGCAACTTTTGGTTACTTTAATGTTTATTTGACTAGCATTTGTAAACCTAGGGTTTTATAGACTCACAAAGATAGTGAATCTCTGTGGGTTCCCCTTCTCACTGTATTACAACATAATGTGTAACTTAACTATTTAATGTCAACCTAATGTTTCAGCGCCTTATGGGAAGCCAGATCTTAACTGAGATAAGGAGTCTGTGAACTTTGTGGTGTAAGCCAAACTTTTTCATTGTGCAGCCACAGAAAGTACTGACCCTGGCAAATTCATCTTTTTTTAAGAGATTGTTAGTGTGAGACCTCTGCTGATTCCAGAAACATTTTCCATTTCTGATGCTTACTATGTGACGTTTGCTGCCTTACTCAAAGGAGGCTGCTCCAAAATTCAGCACCTTGCATTTTTCCCCGACATGTGCATCAAGGAAAATGATGAGCAGAAATAAGTTAGATGTGTCATGGATTGTACGAGAATACATCCTGACTTCCAGATAGCCTCGGCACTGGTGAGTTCTGGGCCAGCAGCATTCTCTACATTCCTCTTATACTTCAGTTCCAAGCTGAGACTTGACCATAGTTAACCCAGAGCAAGAAACTCAGCATAATTTAAATGGCTCGTCTCAGATTCTTTAGCGAACCATATCTGCCTGTTCGAGAAATAAGTTTAATTACATGGTGGAGTTGTTAAGGGAACCAAGACTTAATTACAGAGAACAGGTTTTAACTGTTGCTCTTCCTTATAGGTAAGGTAGGCTCTGGCATGGAAAGATCAATTAAAGTTTTGCCATGGTCAGTGAGTACTTTTAGGACCACATCATTTTTTCAGATGAAGGAAAAAAGAAACTTTCAGGCTGCAGGATGATGTGGGAAGAGTAATGGGTTCTGCAGACACTATATTCTCAATTCTGTCCCTCACCTATTTACTTTCAGCAAGTCATTTAACTTCGCTCCCTCATCTATGAAATGGAGATTCGATCAGAGCTTTGTGGGATTTAAATGTTAACATATAAAACATAAGGATACATAATAGGTATGCCACACACAAAAACAACTCACTCCCTATTCATCTTTTAAAAAAACTTTTGCCCTTCTTACACTTCAGTAAACTTCTAATTTTCATCATCAAAACCAAATCTAGCAGTTTTCCAAGGTCAGGTTCAGTTTTGAAAGTGTGGTAATAAACTAATTCAACAAAGTATTGAAGATGCTTTTCCAGCACTATGCAAAGCACATAGTGGATCATAAGGCCAAGAAAACAAGTTCGGTATCTACATTGGCTTAAGTGGGTGGTTTCAGGACCCAAGCAGATGCCCTATACCAAGACAGTTATACTACAAATACATGAAAGTGATTTTATTTTAAAAAAGAAGAGTGAATGTCTCATTGCAAATCCATCACCACTTCTGGAAACGATCAAAAAGTGATGAATCCTTGCGAGCACAATCCTCCTCCCATTTCCTCCTGCCATAAGAGAGTAGGCAGTTGACCTTTTCTCCCTGGATTTGACTGTTGATTAATTCACTTTGTCAATGACATAGTTTTAAACTCTATTAAGAGTACTCACCCTCCTGTCTTTGACCAGGAAGAGAAAAAAATTATTTTAACATATCTCAACACTTTTCATCCCTCTGCCTATGACTGCAGCTTCAAGAGTTCTCTCAGGTCTGGAGGTTGATTATATGGATTAAATGAGTAAATATTTGTAATATTCTCAGAACAGTGCCTGGCACATAGTAAGTGCAATATAAGTGTTTGTTTATTGGTGAGTTAGATCATTTTCTCCTCTCAAGTTAAAATCAGAGCCACTTGAGTCCTAGGCAGAATCATCTTTTATAATCCTGCTATATCTCTGCAGTTAGAGAACACTTTCTACATGCTTCTATTTTGGCTCAGGAAGACCAGCCAGAGTGCATGAGTCTGGCAGGAATTACCGAAAGCCCACAGTTGTCAGCTGGTTGTCTCCTTTCTGAGAATACCCTCTGTGAGTCATCATATGTACCCCCTCTTTTTCACAGGGAGGCTGTGATTCTCTTTCTCATGTGGCTCATCAACTCCAGGGAGCACTGGGCTGTGGAATTCTGCACATTCTGAGCTACCCACAAGTAATGGATCATCCAAACCTAGGCACTGATTATTTGGCCATCCACACACCTGCCCCATCACACAGAACCCCTAATCCCATATGACGTAAGGTTGGCAGGAGTACTAGCGGGGAGAGGGGAGTCCAGCTGATATAGAAGCTTAGGAAGGAAATGGATGTCAGCTGCCATGGTGGCATGGAAACACAGGGCAAGAGCTGACTACCACCTCCAAGCATTCTTTGATTGTTAGAGTCAAATGTTTAGGATATTAGTGGTCAAGAGACCAAGGCTATTTCTGACTCATGTGGGACTTGGGGAAGTCATTTCCCTTCTCTGACTCCAGGTGTCTTAACTGGAACAGAAGGTGTTTGATTAGATTGGTAATTTTCCAATTTTTTGGACCAGAACTCACAGTAAGACACACACTTTATATTATAAACCAGCACACCAACACACACACATATACACACACAACTGAAACAAATGTTTCACAGAACAGCAGTGCAACACACTTTTAATATTTCATTCCATTTTATTTTATTCCTCCTCCTCCTCTACTTCCCAATGCTACTTGTGACCCTCTAAACTGATGCTATGACTCACCAGTGAAGAACAGACTATATACTATGCAAAACACTGGGTTAGATGATGGATCAGCTGCTTTCCAGCTCTAAGATACTAGGGAGATTCCATTTCATTACCAGCTTATCACCTACTACAATTTTTTCCCCAAAGGAATTATAATTAGATTTCATTTTAGCATATGCTTTAAAACTCAAAGTCTAAAGTGTCTTATTTCAAAATGTAGTTAGAAAAACTGCTCAAAATCTACATAGGGTCTTTTTATAAACACCTTTAAAATCCCTAAATGTGCGAAGTAACTTGTAGACTGTTCTAGTCACATGTGAGCAAATAATGCTGCTGTGAGGCTTTAGAGGAAAAACAAAATCTTCTACACTTCTGCTTTAACATGGCCCAAGGACGACTTCAGAGGACAGTTTCTTTTCTATGTATTCATAAAGATCAGATGTAGGAGTCATAATTTTTTAATGTGACTGTTTTACCAATTTCTCTTTCTGTGTCCTGCTGTGGGGGAAACTGCATTAATAAACTATGTCTCAATGCTGCCTAGCTGAAATTTTTTTCCCTGCAGGACTCCACCAAATATAGCTAAAGGAATGTTCATTTTATTTATCTTTTCAACTTGCTTTCCATTTTGGATATGTCTTCTGGACACTTTTGAAATTTTTCTTATAATGGCACCCTAATTTTTTTTTTTAGGGGAATAGAGAACTAATTGTTCATTAAGTAACAACAACAGAGAACTCTTTTTTCCCTTTCTTTGGTGCCATATGGTATCTTTTATGGTTTTAACAGTTATTTTACACCCTATTCAGAAAAATGAAATAGCTTATAGAACTGGCATTTTTCCAGGACCAGCTCACAGATTTTACTTTGCTGAAAAATTATGGGCTAATAATAGAGATGTGTCACTTTTAATTTGATGGTCCTACATCATGCATTTGTCTCTGCCTGTTTATACCTAACCTTCAATGATTTTTTTAATATAAGACTGTCCTCACCCTACAAAAGGCCTGGAGAAGCAAGGTGACTGGGGAATAACTACAGCCATGATCTTCTTTCCTTTTTTTTTGTTGTTTTGATAAAATATACAAGACATGAAATTTGCCATTTTAACCATTTTTAAGTGTACAATTAATTTAATTAGATGCAACTCAACTATAAACGTTGTGCAACTGCACCACTATTTCCAAAACATTTTCATCAACACAAATGAAAACTGTGTCATCTTTAAGCAGCAACTCCTTGTTTCCTCCTTCCCTCAGCCTCTGGTAACTTCTAATCTTTCTGTCTTTCTCTGTTTGTCTATTCTAGATGTTTCATATAACTGAAATCATATACTATTTGTCCTTTTGTGTCTGGCTTCTTTCACTTACACAGCCATGATCTTAGTCCTTGAGGAAACATGATAGAATGTAAGCAATATCATTTGGGAACTTGCAAAACTGGGTTTGCATCTGATTTCCACTACTTAATAGCCCTGGACTTTCAGACCAGTTGAATGAACTCCTTATTTTTCTTATCTGGAAAAGCAGTGGGAAAACTACATGTTCTTTAGAATCCCTTTCAACTCTAGAAAAATGCCATGTTTTTATTTCCAGCAATTGTACAAACGAATTCCATCCCTAACTTCATTTTTTTTCTCTACTTGAAGATTCAATAACTTTTTAGGTGGCTCCTAAACAGTCCCAAAAGTCTTCTGTACAGCAAAGGACACCATCAGCAGAACAAAAAAGGAAGTCTACCATATGGAAGAATATATTTGTAAATTATGTATCTATTAAGGGTTAACATCCTAAATATATAAAGAATTCGTATGACTCACTACCAAAATAAATCCGCAATAACCCAATTAAAAAATGGGTGAAGGAATGGAGCAGTCATTTTTCCAAGAAAAGGAAGAAATATGGCCAAGAGGTACATGGAAAGATGCTCCACATCACTAACCATCAGGGAAATATGCAAGTCAAAAGCACAATGATATACCACCTCATACCTTAAAGGTACCTCCCTTTAAGGAGCTTAGAGTTAACTGGAGAAGATGGAACATTACCCAGCAGCAACAATGTGTGATCAATGCTATGAGAAAGGACAGTACTATGGAACCATGTAGCAGAACTTGGTAAGCTGGTCTGGGGAGAGGTCAAGGTAGGCTTACAAGTTGGCCTTGTGTTTATCTTTGAATTTTGCTTTTTAATTAAAGACAAGGAAGCTACAAAAAGAGGGATTTTCATAGTGGTGCGGAAAATGTTCTACTGACAAGAGGGAGATTTGATTGCTGGTGTTTGTCATAGAGGGTTGAGGGAGCCCCATGATAGGAGTTTATGCTTTCTTGCAGCAGGGGTGCATCTGCTTTCCACAACGTGACATGCAGTTAAATATTAATCATCCTGAGATTGGGTTCATAGGGAGAGTCATGCTATGGGAATTCATATAGTGGGGAAATTACTTCTGTCAAAAATAGTAATAACTCCTTTTTGCTTAACACACACTAACAAGCAATCCTTGGTGTTAGGTATTTTGCAGGGTTGCTATAAAATTAGTGATGATGACTGTGGAGTGAGTATTATTTTACAGATGTGGAAACTAATACTCAACAAGGTTCAGTAAACTACCCACATGACTGGAAGATGTGGGCTATGGCTTGAAGACAGATCTATCTAGGTCCAAAGAAAAGGTTGTACTTCTCCCCCCTTTTCTTCCCTTTAAAAAAAAAATCAGCCTTTTCTAATTTTTTAAAAATCTTCTCTCTGTCTTTGGTGTCCTGTAATTTCATTATGATGTATTTGGATGTGAATTTATTTTTGTTTTTTTCTGATAGGAACATTATGTACTATTAAATCTAATGAACCTTTTTTTTCAGTCTAGAAAAATTCTGCCATTATCTTTTCAAATATTTTCTCTCTCTTATTGCTTCTATTCTCTCCTTCTAGAAATACTGGGCCTATATTAGACCATCTCTTTATATCCTCCATGGCCCTAATTCTCTTACATATTCTCTGTCTCTTAACCTTTCATGCTGCAATCTGGATAATTTCCTCAGATCTGTCTTAAGTTCACTAATTCTCTCTCCAATAGCATGTAAACTGCTGTTTTATCCATCCCTGAAGCTTTCTTTTTAAATTCAATGACTTAGTTTTTATCTCCAAAAGCCCTACTTGGTTCTTTTTCTAAGGAGACTTTCTTTTTTAGAGAATATTAGTTTTGTAGCAAAACTGAGCAAAAGTTACAGATTTCCCATATACCCCTGCCCACACACATGCATAGTCTCCCATTGTCAGCATTTCCAAGCCACATTTTCCCACCAGAGCTGTTCATTGTTACAACAGATGAAGCTACATTAACACAGTATTACCTAAAGTCCATGTATACATTGAGATTCACTCTTGGTATTGTAAGTTCTATGGATTTGGACCAACATATAATGACACATATCCATTAGTACAGTATCGTACAGTGTGGTTTTACTGACCTAAAAATCCCATGTTCGACCTATTCATTCTCTCCTCTAACCCCTTGCAACCAGTGATCATTTTATTGTTTTCAGAGTTTCGCCTTTTCAGAATGTCATATAGTTGGAATCATAGAGTATATAGACTGTTCAGATAGGCTTCTTTTACTTAGTTATATGCATTTAATTTTCCTCCATGCATCTTTATGGCTTGATAGCTCATTTCATTTTAGTTGTGAATTACATTCCATTGTCTGAATGTACCACAAAGCTCATTTATCCATTTACCTACTGAAGAACATCTTGGTTACTTCCAAGTTTTGGCAGTTATAAATAAAGCTGCTATAAACATCCACGTGCAGGTTTTTGTATGGACACAAGTTTTTAGGTACTTTGGGTAAATACCAAGGAGTACAATGCTGAGTCATATGGTAAGAATATGTTTACTTTTGCAGAAAACTGCCAAACTGTCTTCCAAAGTAGTATTTGGTCATTTGTCAAAACTTGCCATTTTTTAATATTTTCTTCTTTCCTCATATTGTCAAGATATATTCAATCATTTAATATATTTGTTTGTATACATTAAAGTATACAAAACTATAAATATTATTACTCTAGTATCTGGAGTTCTTAGATGGTCTAATCCTGCTATTTGTATGTCTCTTGACTTTTGTACATGTAGGGTTGCCAGGTAAAATACAGGACACCCAGCTAACTTCACATTTTAGATAAATAACAAATATTTTTTGTGTAACTATGTTGTATGCAGTATTTGAGATATGATATACTTGTATTAAGAAATATATTTTGTTTGTCTGAAGTTCAGTTACCTGGGTGTCCTGTTTTGTTTTGTTTTCCTATATCTGACAACCTCACTCACAGAAGCCTTCTATTTTGTAATTTTGGATTGTAAACTCATGTTCATCCTGGCTTTTATCTGTGACACTCCCATTTTGTGTTGAAGATATGTCCTTCCCAAGAAGTTTTCATCTCCTTGTGTCAGGGAATTCAGGGTTAAAGACAAAACTGGCTTACTTTCATATTAATTATTTTGCTTGGAAGTTGAGATCCTAGAAGGTAGTATAAATTTAAATTCTAAACATGTATGATGATAAGAGGAGCCTTGGCAGAGAATTTTATTTTCCCCAATTAGAGTTCAGGTTAAGACAAGCAATCCATTCTCCTGTCTTCATTTGCTAGAAGGATGGAATTTTCCTTTAAAGGTCCTAGCTTTATGGAGAGTCTTAGAAATGTCCAAATTCTAAATCCCCTTTCCCCCAAGCTGGGGACACATTAAACCCCATTTAAAACTCCTATTAAATCATCTGATTACAAAGAGCACATGCATATACACACACACACAGTCAGTGCAGCCCCAATTTTAGTTCACACTTATTACTCTAATTTTGATTCTGTCTTCATTTTGGACCCCTGGGGATTTTCCTTACATTTTTATAAGCACAGCTATGCATTTAAAAAGATGTTTGTTATATTTTATAAATTATTTATAGGTGTTTTATAGATGGAAGGTTTTTAGGTCATGTAGTTTGCCTTATTGCTGGAAACAAAGTCCACCTCAGCTCTTTCTAAACCCTGCTAGCAAATCCTGCTTGCAATAAGCTGGCCCTTACTTGAGGATTAGATGCCCTATTTGGTTATTCAGAGAGATTTCCCCACAGTAGAGACATTTACTTTAATAGGATTTGCCCTGAAATGATCCATGAAACAAATGAACCAGGAGTCAATAACAAATTCTGTTCTGTTTGCCACGAGCACATTTGAGATATAAGCCAAGAAAATGATTAAAAGGGAAGAAGAAAAGAAAAGATTGAGAGCAAGAGGAAAGGGGAATAAGAAAGGACTGGTAGAAAGAATCACATATAGTAGCATGGCAAAGGGGCGGCCTGTGCCTCTGGACCACCCAGCCCTCAGACTGACCTTCAGTCAGCATCAGAGCCAGCAAAAGTGGTGCCACATTGCAGGCAAAAGAGCTAGTGCCCCGGAAGGTTACATTTAGGATTAAAGAGAGGTCAGGTAACTTCAGGGAAACTTCCTTTCCATCTGTAGTCAGCTTCCTGCCACCCCCACAGCTCCCAACTATGCCAAGTCTGGCCATTACCACTGAATGTTTGGCCCCTTGACATGGAAGACCAGACTCAGCTGACCTGGTGAAGAAAACAACGCCTTTGCCATCACATATGCATCCCAACCTTGCACTTCCAGGCGCAGCCCATCATTTAGACAGACCATCTCGGGTAACCTATTAGCAACATCAAAAATGTTAATGAAGGAAAAGGTTAAGCATCTTTGATTCTCAAGGCATCAAGCTAATAAAAAACGTCAAAGAAAAGAGTTGCTACATGGTTCTCTTCTCCTCCATCTGTTTGCAGCTGAGACCCATCCAACATCTCCCTAAAATAGAGCATTCATGACCCAACTCCACATAAAGTGAGTATCTTTTCTGATGCTATGATCCTGGGTGCGTGACTCCTATTATACAAATTATTGTAATGTCTCTGGATTTAGCAACTCAGAAGGTGGTGCTCCCTGTGAAATCCCTATTGGGTTATTTTCAAGTGATTACTCATGGCCCAGGTATGTACAGTACACATCAGTGAAGCTATGTTGATTTTAGGCTATTGAAATACTTCCAGCTCAGTTGACAAATCCCACTTCCCAGAGTCCACAGAGTGCCTCACCAGCTTTCCAAGCTCCCAGCCCTTCTCCCAAACAATCCCACAGCTTCTCATGATCCAGTAACTAACAGGTTAATCCTCAGAACATCAAAAAGTCACTAAGACCAATAGTAAGTTCTGATTTCTTCTTATATAATTTGTATAACATCCCCCATGTATAAGGTATATTGGTTCAAATTCCTAAAACCTTGCAGCTTTGGTTCCCCTGCTTTACTGAAAGCCTTCATTTATTTGGCAAGAAGACATGAAGCATCTATTCATTCCACAAATATTTCCTGGCTGCTTACTTCAGGCCAGGCACTGTGTTGAGTGGTAGAGACAGGTCAGTAAACTAGAGAGGTATGGTTTCTGATGATCTGGTAGAGGAGACAGACATTAAGCAAATCATTAATGTAATAAATGGGATGACAGGAAAATGCATGGCTCTATGAGACTGTTAATGGGGGACAACCTCACATTGGAGGTTGAGGGATGTGGCATTTAAAGAGACTAGAACAATGAGTGAAAGTCAGCCAGCAAAGAGGGTAAAAGAGAGAGCAGGGAGCATTTCAGTCAGAAGGAATGCATGTTTGTGGCTCTGAGAGAAGGAGCTTGCTGTCCAAAAAATGAAAGAAGGTCAGTGTAATTGGAGTGTGGTCCCAGAAGAATTTCAGGATCTGAGGTTGCAAAGGTAAGTAGGAATCTGCTAACTGCCAGGCTTAGAGGGCAGGAGATGCACACCATGGCCCTTGGTCCTTTGGGAGACACTATAGCATAGTGGTAAAGGGCTGGATTAGAGAGGGAGACTGTCTGGGTCCCACCCTGGTGCTCCATTTTTTGGCTCTGTGACCTTGGGCAGTTACTCTAACCTTCAGTTCCTCACCTTAGAACAGGGATAATAATAAGACCTACCTTTTATGAGTTAACACATGAAAGCACTTAGAAAAACACCTAGGACATAGTTAGGAAACAGGAAATGTAAGAACTGACCACTAGAGCACAAGAATGAAGTAAAGGCACCGACAGATTAAGTGGCTTCTTTCTTACCCATTTCCAACCAATTCATAAGTGGCTATATAGTAAAATATTCTGTGTTTAATAATCCCTTTTAAAGACACCCAATGTTGTTAATGTCACGTCAGTAATTTATAAGAAGCTTGCTTGTTGATCCCCTTCCCATGATTCAGTGTAAAAAGCAGGTTCCACGTATCTTTGGGGTTGGCTATTAATTCTTCCCTGAACCAATCTCTTAGCATACTCCTCAAAGGAAAGCCACATAAACCTACTGATAAAGAGAAATCAGTGTCAAAGAAACAAGAGCATCATTCAGAGAGCTATTAAAAAAAAAAAAGAATGAACAAAAGAGGATAAAACCACTTTTTCTGAAATTGATCTCAATGAGGAATAGAAGGAAAAAGAAATTGAAACTAGATAAGGTATACCAAGGCCCAGCCATACTTCTGACAGTTTTACAGAAGACTTTTCTTACTATTTAGTTGGTGTCTGTAGAAACATGAAAGGGCCTTGGAGGAAACAGCTCATCTTAGGATCCCATCCCAATATTATAGATCCCTGGGGGATCCTGTGGAGCTGTCATCAAAATCATCATGGCATTAATCACCCAGGGCAGGTGAGAAATTAGAGATGAAAAGGGCTAATTAAGTTCTTAAGTTCTTCCCCAGAGAATGCCCCAGGGAGAACATTGTGAAGTGCAGGCTCATGAAGTCAAGAAACTTTGGGATATTTCAAGATACAGGCAGTGAGCTCTTCCCTTGAGGTTATTTTCAGCAGTCTGGTGGGCTTTGAGGTGTCCCCCCCCCACATTCTGTGAAGGACCATGCATGGGAAGTTGCAGTTGCATGACCATCGCCTTTGCAGAAAGGGACCACAAGACATTTCCCACCAGGAGGACTAAGAAAGTAGAATGATCATTTGTCATGATTATGGTGGCCACCCAGCATCCACTTCTTCAAGACCATCTGGTTTCCTCTGGGAATTACCGAGTTGTGAGTAATTTTGCTGAGTCCTAAATCTAGATGCTCCCATAGAACCAACATGTGATCACAAATGGGCATGTGCTCTAAACCTAGTCAACTTGATTCTCACTCCTAAGACTTTGCTTCTTAAGCAAGGAAAAATAAAAAGCTTAAAGTCTACTTATTTCAGCCGGTGAGACAGCTGAAGGGTTCCTGCTACCAGAACTTTCTACAGCTGTCTGTTCCAAGCCACCTACTTCGAACTTCCTTTCAAGCCAGTGAGTGCACCATTTCCTACCATTAAATTCCCCTTTTGCTTATGCTTGTTAAAGTTTATTTCTGTTGCTTACAATTAAAGATCCCTGACTTAAGAGACTATTCAAAAAGTAGGAGTAGAAATGATGTCTGGAAAGATTCTCTGACAAGAGATATTTCACCTAATGCCTAATATCAGAGGGATGATAGGACTGAAGACACAGCAGGGTCAGTAGGGAGAATATTTGCCCTGATTGGGTTGTGGTCTTTGAATCCGACCCTGGAGCTGTGGGGAGGCTAGCTTAGTGACACAGAGGGCCTCTTGCACCCAGGAGTGTGCTGGTAAATGTTTGACAATTGAGTTTGGGTAGGAAGAAGGGAGAGGAACTGATTTGCATTTTTTGCCTATTTCCATGGAAATACTCCCACTTTCAAGTTACCGATATACTGCCACTGAATGCTTAGTCAGGAAGAGATGGGCACCATCAGCTCCTGAGCCTGTGTGAGTCAGCTCCACCTCCTGCTTGTGGATCCTGGCAGCTGCATAGGAAAGCTCCATGCATTTACTAAACATTTTACCTCGTGTGGGATACCACTGTAGGCATGTTACAAGCATTATCTCACTCAGTTTAATCATGACCTCTGAGGTAGATACAACTCTTAACCCCATTTTTCAGAACAAGAAACTGAGATACAAAGAGAATAAGAAATTGTTCAAAGTCATAAGGCTTGTAAGTTGAAGTGCCGTGATTTGATTTTTGGTAACTGACTCCAGAGGCATATTGCTTAACCACAGCACTGTGTTGATGCGGAGAATCAGATTATGAAAGGCTCCTGGCCTCTAGAGTAGGGGAGGTAGCATCAGACTCAAAAACCTCCAGGCAGAAATGGTAGGGAAAACATGCAACACAAATTTCTTTTTAGTCCAAATTTTACTTTCTGTATGTATGTTCTGATTATTTATATCTGTGTTCCATCTCCCATCTCCCATCAAAGGTATGGAAGGGAACTTGAAACAGTAATACCTAACAATTACTGAGTACCTACTATAAACCTTTTACCACATCTTTACAACAATCTTTTTGAGATAAGAGTTATTCTACCCATTTTACAGATAAAGAAGCTAAGGCTCATGGAAAGTTGATCCACTAAAGCCCTTATAGCTAATAAATGGTTAAAGCAAGGTAGAGTTTTAAAAATTCATTTTGTTGATGGGGAAAACAGACACGAAAAGGTTAAGTAACTTGTTCAGTGTAACATAATTAATGCAAACCCCAGCCATCTGCTGCCAAAGCCCCTAATCATCACACCATCCCAGCAGCTTCTCTCTTTGAGCAGACCCCTGATAATGCAACCATAGGTGATTTTCCTAGAAAGCCCTGTCTGTGTGACTTAGGAAGGCAACTCTGCCAAGTGCCTATTAAAAAGCAACTGCAGTTGCATGGCTCAGAGGGCTCCCCCCTAACATGCTGCCATTTGCTCATAAGCCACTAAGACAATATTTTTCTCCCTGAAAAGCTCGCTTTCCTGCTAAGATCAGCAACAGGTTAAAAGCAACACCAAAAGAATAATGAGTTTGGTTTCTGAATAGTGCTGACTTCTGATCTTCTGCAACTTCCCTATGGAGACTGGACTGGATGGGTGAGGTGCAGGGTGAGTTCAGGATTCCTCTTCTGTATGATGCTAGAGTCGGCTTTTTCAGATGCATACACGACCCAACTTGACTGCCTTGACAGGTATGATATGGATGAGGTGCTCCTGTTATTGGTGATAATGAGACTTTTCAGTATCTGTCAGTTATGGAACAATTGATGTCATCAAGTGACTGTCAGTTTCTCGGCTAACCCTAGGCAGGGCTGCTGAAACATGGGATGCCTAGAGGAAGCCACGGATGCTGATACTGGAAGGGTTAACACACCCCAATGTGCCTGCCTTAGCTCTTCTAGTGGAGAGAGGAGGGGGTGGATGGGAGTGGGATGCATGTCACATTCAGACACATATCCATAGCAAAACAGTGGAAAAACAGTTTTAAACCATATTGTTCCCTGTTCTGGTTTGCATACTAATATCTTTGGGACTACGTTCCTCTGCTCTTGCAATCTGTCACCTGTAAGTGGGGAGGAAAGGCAGGCAACAGAGAGCCTAAATGACTGAGTAGCATGCCATTGTTTTTGTGGAGCTACCTTATAGGTCCTTGAACGAATCTTGGGACTGATGATGGGGGCAGTCCTGCAGGAACACTTGAGAATCCACCAAGGTACCTCTCAACACCTTTTCTACCCCAAATAATGTATACAGAAGATACCTTGAAAAAATTACACACAGAATTACCTTATGATCTAGCAATCCCACTTCTGGATATATACCCAAAAGAATTGAAAGTGGAGATTTGTACACCTATGTTCATAGCATTATTCACAATAGCCAAAAGATGGAAACAACCCAAATGTCTATTGACTAATGAATGGATAAACCAAATGTGGTATATATACATACAATGGAGTATTGTTCAGTCTTAGAAAGGAATGAGGTTCTAACACATGCTACAACATGGATGAACCTTAAAGACATTATGCTAAGTGAAAGGAGCCAGACAAAAGGGCAGATATCATGCGTTTCCATTTCTATGAGGTGACTGGAACAGTCAAATTCATAGACAGAAAGTGGAATGGTGGTTGCCAGGGCCAGAGGCAAGGGGAGATGGGGAGTTACTGTTTAATGGTATAGAGTTTTTGTTGGAAAAAATGAAGAAGTTATAGAAATGGATGATGGTGACAGTTGCACAAAATGTCAATGTACTTAATGCTGCTGAACTGTACACTTTATAGTGGTTAAAATGGTAAATGTTATGTTATGTATAATTTACCACAAATTTAAAGTGAAAATACTTAGTATAGTGTAGGTTGTATCTGTAGTATATGCATTTAGAGTACTTACAAAGCACAAGCCAAATGAAAGTGAGTATTCTTTGTGGTCACCTGTATTGTGCCCTACCAACAGCTCAGTGTGCACACTTGCCTTACCTTAATCTTCAAGGAAGAATCATCAGTTTCTTGTAGCAGAGGAGGAAATCGAAATTCAGAGGAGTATAAACTAAGTTGTCCAGCTTTCACTGCAGTGATGAGGGAGGATTTAGACTTTGATCTGCCTGCCTTCCTATACAGCACGATTCACATAAATGCCTAAAAAAAGTACCACTCTTTTGGTATGCCAGACACTCAGATGAAACCAGATTCACCTGCTCTCTAAAACGTGGGAGACCCAAACTCTGGAACATTTTAGAATCCATCAGCAGAAGAGGTCCACTTATAATTCATAGAACTGAAATATACAGATACTCAGATAACAGCTAAGTAGAGAGACACCTGGAGAATTTCCCTAGTAAAGATGCAACTATCTGTCATGTGCGGCTTTGTTTGGCTCACAGAAAGAAAAATCACAGGATTCAAATCACTCCACTGTAATCAAGAGAGCCATGCCTGAACTGCACTGGCAATAACTACAAACCACTGGTTATTTTTCTAAACCCAGTTGGATTAGCTTACCCCTGTCAAGTCTCCTCTCTCTCTTGGATTGAAATGGTAATGATGTGTCATTTTCCACTACATTTTTTTTTAAAGTTTGAACATCTTGATTCTATAGCATCTTACTATGCTGATGGACAGTGACTGTAATGGGCTATGTAGGGGGGACTTGATAATAGGGGGAGTCTAGTAACCATAATGTTGTTCAAGTAATTGTACATTAACAATATCAAAATAAAAAAAAGTTTGAACATCTTTCCCCAGGTATAGATGCAACCCCCAATATTTATATTAGGATGTACATTATAGTCCAAGCCAGACAGTATAACACAGTGGGTAAGATCATAAGCTCTGGGGTCTTCCTGCCAGGACACAAATCGTGGCTCTACTGCTTACTGGTTATACGACCTTGGGGCAAGTTACTTCACTTCTCTGTGCCTCAGTTACTCCATTTGTGATATGGGGATAATAACTGCACATACTTCATTGGATTATTGTGAGATTTAATTTCTTTGAATACACTGATGCATCTCAGTTCTCAAATTCCAGTGATATAGGAAAGGTCTCAGATGGTTTATCTTTAGAAGTGGACCCATTACTATTTCAGGAGACGGAGAGGCAGGCATTGGAAAATGAGGAAAGGTGGTTTGAACCAAGTATAAGCATCACACACTCTCCTCTGGTACCAATTACTGTGATAAATTGAAGGTGACAAGTTATTTTATGACACAAATGCAAATCAGCATTCACTTCACTGTTATTTTCCAATGCCCTGGCACTTTAATGGTCCCCATAAGTTTGCTTCACTTGCAAGCAAGTATCAGTATGTTCACAGTCAGCCGGAGAATTTATTTTTAGGTGGGGAGTGCAATGAACTGAGCCCACCGGCTGACTTAGAAAAATGATCACATTCCCATCCACAAATTATTCACAAAGCTACTTAGCATTTGAGCCTTTGTTCGTGAAACAACACAATAAATAGAGAGATTTGTCAAAAGGACTCATTTCTACCTGCCAGACTAGACTCTCTAAATATTAGGCATTCACACATTTGCAGGTGTGGGTGTCTTCATATGTGTTTATTAGAAAAATAAGAACATGTCCCAAAATGTAACACTCCCTTCAAGTAACAAGGAGTTGAGACTCTATTCCCCGACCAAATGCTGTGGCAAGGAGGAAGGCTTCCTGTCTCTTGGGCCATAAAGCTTCCTTATACCTGAGATTCTAACACCAAATGCCAGTGAGTCAACATGAAAGGAGACAAGGAGAGAACCACACTATTGGCTTTTCACCACTGAAGCTCATATCTTGTCCTGCCAGTTCCATAGCCAGTCCTCCCTTCTCTTTTGATGTTGATGGGGGGGCGGTGGGGCGGTGGGAAACAAAGTAAAACAAAAGAAAGAAAGAAATCAAAACCGAAGAGCTAGGCAGCATTGTCACTACAAACAGGACTGCACCCCCCACCACCTGCCGCTCAAGGGCATGCTGGTGGTAACAGACAGTGGAAGCTGGGAAGTACACTGCCTAATTAATTTAAAATACAACTTCAGAGGGACAACCCCTAATTGTTAAAAGCGCTTTTATTAGGGCATAAAGATAATGACAGAATTAAGTCATTAACAGTTATAATAAGGAAACTGGTACACAAGATGAAACATGATTCCCAATGTCAACGTTTCCCTGCTGAGGAGCCCATGGCCGCAATCATTCATTCGTTTATTAACCAAATATTTAGTGAGCACCTACTACCCTGCTCCTGTCACCAAAGAGTCCTATATTGTCAAGGAGGCTTTTTAATTTTTCTGATTCATCCAGAGATTTTCTCTTTGTGTGCATGAATGTGTGTGTGTGTATGCAGTTTACATTCTGAGATGCAATCAGCATGCAAGGGCAGGGAAGGCTGAGGGAAACTGGCAGTGAGAGGCATTTTTCATGCATGCCACAGAGCAAGGAGTCTTTCAATCAACACCTTTCTTTAAGTGCATTGCATTAGGTGTTCCATCTGACAAGCTGCCCTTTGGAGACACAACCTCACCCCCTCCCCCATCCTCCAACCTGAAACCTGACATTGCTTCACATCAAATGTTTAATTTCCCATTGTTTGAAATAAAATGGTATGTAAAGCATGCGTTGCCATGGATGCAAAATCCAGTGATGCATGTAGACAGAGTTCCTGAGCCGGTAACTTTGGCTCTGCCTAGGTTGCAAAGCACTGAATGAGGCAAAGGAAGAAGGGACCTTCCCAGAAGACATGGTCAGTGGAAACGTCTTAGGCTGCAGCCATGCGCACTCCATTATCTGCCAGCAATGAATTCTGCTACCTGGAGAGAAGGTGACTGCTCCATTCTTTCTTCATTTGCTTATCAAGAAAGTCATTTTCTTCTCCATGGACTGATTCTAGAGTTCAAGTCCTTGGCTGGAAGCTTCTGTGAAAAAGTTACTAAGCAGTGCTGTTGTGATTACTGATGGGTGGAACAACAGAAGCTGGACTTGCGCACAACACTTAAGGGTGGACAATATCTACTAAAGCCTGATATGCCTTCGCTTCCACCCCTAGCATATACCCAGTAGAAATGCATATATACCTTCACAAAAGTCAAGCACTAGAATTTTGATAGCAACACTATTCACAGTAGCCCTGAATTAGATATTGCCCAAAATTGCCCAGCGTAACAGTGGAATGTCAGTACAATGGACTCCTGACCAGCAACATGCATGAACGAAATGTAACTATACACACAGGGATGAGTTTCACAAGCAATGCTTCAGCCAAACCCCAAAGAGGACCTAGTGTATGATTCTATTTCCACACAGCTTTAAAGTAGGCAGAAGTGCTCTGTGGGAGAGCAGTCAGGAAGGGGACTGCCTTCAGTGAAAAAGGAAGGAGAAAATACAAAGAGAAGTCTCTGGGGGAACCAGCAATGCTTCATTTCCTGACTAGGAGGTGGTTTTACCTGCCTTTTTGTTTGTGTGATATAGTTCACAAAAGTAAAAAGTGAAGAAAATAAACCCTGAATGTTGGCCTTCAGGCAAGCAAGGGTAAAGAACTCTCTTGGTTCTGTCTGATTCTGCAGTTTCCTCAGTTATTTTGGGGAAGCCCAAGAGGTCAATCAGGTATAGCAGAGTCAAGGCAAGCCTTTCAGCTCCCACCCAGAGGCTCCTCAGTCCTGACCCTGAGGCAGGCTATAGAACTGCCTCAGTTTCCCTAAGGTACACATTCTTTTGGAAGAGAAGAATTCACAACAGCCAATGGCTATTAACATTTTTTCTACCATGTTTTAAATCAGTTCTAAGATGGAGTTCCCCCCAACGCACACACACATTTTTACATTTTTGAAATGGGCATATGCCTAACTGTTGATGACAAGAAGGTATTGTGTTGGTGTAATTGGTAGCGTCTTTCCTTTTCTCATGGTATATAAAATAATAGTGCACCTTAGATTTAATCTAGTACAGGTACATCTCTTGAACAGTGAGATGTTTCATGTTATGTTCTCTCTGAATCACAAAGGAGAAGCTAGCACTGGATTTCCTTTCCTGCATGGTTTCAGGTGCACGACGGTCAGTGAGACGCCCTTCAGGAGTCATTTGGAAGGCAGCAGAGGAGAAGCCACTTTTTTCCTGAGGTAGTTGCAAGCAAATTCGCGGGCAGATGGAGATGGGCAACCACAGACCTTGCTCTGGGGCAGCAGGACCAGACAGTCAGAGGCTGCAAAGGGAAGGAAAAAGTTTTCCTCCATCCTCTTACGGTTTCTGGTTGGGTCTGAAAATTAAACTGACAAAGACAGGCACACACATTTTATTGAATTTTTACATGGACATAGGAGCCTTCCAAAAGAAAGACTTGAAGAAGTGACCAAAACAGGAAGCTTTATTTTTTGTATTTTTTTATTAAGGTATCCTTGATATACAGTCTTCTGAAGGTTTCACATGAAAAACATTGTGGTTACTACATTCACCCCCATAACCCACTGAAGTCACTGTCCTTCAATGTAGTAAGATGCCACAATCACTACCTGTCTTCTCTGTGCTACACTGTCTTCCCCGTGAACCCCCTACATTATGTGTACTAATCATAATACCCCTCAATCTCCTTCTGCCTCCCTCCCCATCCACCTTCCAACCCCTCCAGTTTCAAAACCCCTAGTCCCTTCTTGGAGTCTGTGAGTCTGCTGCTGTTTTGTTCCTTCAGTTTTTGCTTTGTTGTTACACTCCAAAAATGAGGGAAATCATTGGGTATTTATCTTTCTCTGCCTGGCTTATTTCACTGAGCATAATACCCTCTACCTCCATCCATATTGTTGCAAATAATAGGATTTGTTTTCTTCTATGGCTGAATAGTATTCCATTCTGGATATGTACCACATCTTTATCCATTCATCTCCTGATGGACACCTAGTTTGCTTCTATATCTTGGCTATTGTAACTATGTTAGCTGTGATAAACATAGGGGTGCATACGTCTTTTTTTTTTTTTTACATTATGGGGATTTTTTTTTTTTGAGAGGGCATCTCTCATATTTATTGATCAAATGGTTGTTAACAACAATAAAATTCTGTATAGGGGGGTCAATGCTCAATGCACAATCATTAATCCATCTCAAGCCTAATTCTCGTCAGTCTCCAATCTTCTGAAGCATAATGAACAAGTTCTTACATGGTGAACAGTACAAGGGCATTCATCACAGAAACTTTCGGTTTTGATCACGCATTATGAATTATAAACAATCAGGTCAAATATGAATATTCATTTGATTTTTATACTTGGTTTATATGTGGATCCCACATTTCTCCCTTTATTATTATTTTTATTTTTATTTTTAATAAAATGCTGAAGTGGTAAGTAGATGCAAGATAAAGGTAGAAAACATAGTTTAGTGTTGTAAGAGAGCAATTGTAGATGATCAGGTGTGTGCCTGTAGACTATGTGTTAATCCAAGCTAGACAAGGGCCTTAAAACATGTCTTTTTGAATGTGAGAACTTTTACTCTTTGGGTAAATTCCTAGGAGTGGAATTCCCAGGTCAAATGGTATTTCTATTTTGAGTTTTTTGAGGAACCTCCATATTGCTTTCCACAATGATTGAACTGATTTACATTCCCACCAGCAGTGTAGGAGGGTTCCCCTTTCTCCAAATCTTTGCCAGCATTTGTTGTTCCTAGTCTTTTCAATGTTGGCCATCCTAACTGGTGTGAGGTGATATCTCACTGTGATTTTAATTTGCATTTCCCTGATAATTAGTGATGTGGAGCATCTTTTCATGTGCCTGTTGGCTCTCTGAATATCTTCTTTGGAGAGGTGTCTGTTCATATTTTCCACCCATTTTTTAATAGAGTTACGTACTTTTTGGGTGTTGAGGCATCTGAGTTCTTTATATATTTTGGATGTTAACCCCTTGTCGGATATGTCATTTACAAATAGATTCTCCCATACTGTAGGATGCCTTTTTGTTCTACTGGTGGTGTACTTTGTTGTACAGATGCTTTTCAGTTTGATGTAGTCCCATTTGTTCATTTTTGCTTTTGCTTCCCTTGACTGAGGCAACGCGTTCAGGAAAAAGTTGCTTATGTTTATATTCAAGAGATTTTTGCCTATGTTTTCTTCAAAGACTTTTATGGTTTCATGACTCTACATTAGGTCTTTGTTCCATTTCAAGTTTACTTTTGTGTATGGAGTTAGACAATAATCCAGTTTCATTCTCTTACATGTAGTTGTCCAGTTCTACCAACACCAGTTGTTGAAGAGGGTCTCATTTCCCCATTATATATCCATGGCTCCTTTATCATATATCAATTGACCATATATGCTTGGGTTTATATCTGGACTCTATTCTGTTCCATTGACTATGGGTCTGTTCTTGTGCCAGTACCAAATTGTCTTGATTACTGTGGCTTTGTAGTAGAGCTTGAAGTTGGGGTGCGTAATCCCCCCCTACTTTATTCTTCCTTCTCAGGATTGCTTTGGCTATTTGGGGTCTTTTGTGGTTCCATATGGATTTTAGAACTATTTGATCTAGTTTGCTGAAGAATGCCATTGGTATTTTAATAGGGATTGCATTGAATCTGTAGATTGCTTTAGGAGGGATGACCATTTTGACAATATTAATTCTTCCTATCCATGAGCATGGGATGTATTTCCATTTATTGGTGTCTTCTTTAATTTCTCTCATGAGTGTCTTGTAGTTATCAGGGTACAGGTCTTTCAGCTCCTTGATTAGGTTTATTCCTAGGTATTTTATTCTTTTTGGTGTAATTGTAAATGGTATTGTTTTCCTGATTTCTCTTTCTGCTAGTTCATCATTAGTGTATAGAATGCAACAGATTTCTGTGTATTGATTTTGTATCCTGCAACTTTGCTGAATTCAGTTATTAGTTCTTGTAGTTTTGGGGTGGATACTTTAGGGTTTTTTTATGTACAATATCATGTCATCTGTGAACAGTGACCATTTAACTTCTTCCTTCCCAATCCAAATGCCTTTTATTTCTTTGTGTTTTCTGATTGCCGTGGCTAGGACCTCCAGAACTATGTTGAGTAAAAGTAGTGAGAGTGGGCATCCTTGTCTTGTTCTCCATCTTAAAGGGAAAGCTTTCAACTTCTCACTGTTAAGTATGTTGGCTGTGGGTTTGTCATAAATGGCCTTTATTATAGTGAGGTACTTGCCCTCTATACCCATTTTGTTTAGGGTTTTTATCATGAATGGCTGTTGAATTTCATCAAATGCTTTTTCAGCATCTATGGAGATGACCATGCGGTTTTTGTCCTTCTTTTTGTTGATGTGGGGTATGATGTTAATGGATTTTTGAATATTGTACCATCCTTGCATCGCTGGAATACATCCCACTTGATCATGATGGATGATCTTTTTTATGTATTTTTTAATGTGATTTGCTAATATTTTGTTGAGTATTTTTGCATCTATGTTCATCAGGGTTATTGGTCTATTTTTTTGTGTGTGTGGTGTCTTTGTCTGGTTTTGGTATTAAAGTGATGCAGGCCTCATAGAATGAGTTTGGAAATACACCCTACTCTTCTACTTTTTGGAAAAGTTTAAGAAGGATGGGTATTAGGTTTTCACTAAATGTTTGATAAAATCCAGCGTTGAACCCATCTGGTACAGGTAGAGGTTTTGTTCTTATGTAGTTTTTTGATTGCCAATTCAATTTCTTTGCTGGTAATTGGTCTATTCAGATTTTCTGTTTCTTCCTGGGTCAGCCTCGGAAGGTTGTATTTTTCTAGAAAGTTGTCCATTTCTTCTAGGTTACCCAGCGTATTAGCATATAATTTCTTTTAGTATTCTCTCACAATTCTTGGTATTTCTGTGGTGTATGTAGTGATTTTTTCTTTCTCATTTGTGATTCTGTTTATGTGTATAAACTCTTTTTTCTTGATAAGTCTGGCTAGGGGTTTATCAATTTTGTTTATTTTCTCAAAAAACCAGCTCCTCCTTTCATTGATTCTTCCTGTTGTTTTATTCTTCTTGATTTTATATATTTCTGCTCTAATCATTATTATCTCCCTCCTACTGACTTTGAGCCTCATTTGTTCTTCTTTTCCTTGTTTCATTAATTATGAGTTTAGACTGTTCATATGGGATTGTTCTTCTTTCCTGAAGTAAGCCTGTATTGCAATATACTTCCCTCTTAGTACAGCCTTCACTGTGTCCCACAGATTTTGTGGTGTTGAGTTATTGTTGTCATTTGTCTTTGTATATTGCTTGATCTCTCTTTTTATTTGGTCACTGATCCATTAATTATTTAGGAGCATGTTGTTAAGCCTACATGTATTTGTGAGCTTTTTGTTTTCTTTGTGTAATTTATTTCTAGTTTCATACCTTTGTGGTCTAAGAAGCTGGTTGGTACAACTCAATCTTTTTGAATTTACTGAGGCTCTTTTTGTGGCCTAGTATATGATCTATTCTTGAAAATGTTCCATGGGCACATGAGAAGAATGTGTATCCTGCTGCTTTTGGGTGGAGTGTTCTGTAGATGTCTGTCAGGTCCATCTGTTCTCAAGTGTTATTCAGTGCTTCCTTCTTATTTTCTGTCTGGTTGATCTGTCCTTTAGAATGAGTGGTGTGTTGAAGTCTCCTAAAATGAATGCATTGTGTTTTATTTCCCCTTTTAATTCTGTTAGCATTTGTTTCACATATATAGGTGCTCCTGTATTCTGTACATAGATATTTATAATGGTTGTATCCTCTTATTGGACTGATCCTTTTTTCTTTATGTAATGTCCTTCTTTGTCTCTTGTTACTTTTTGTTTTGAAGTCTATTTTGTCTGCTACAAGTATTGCTACTCTGGCTTTTCTCCCTATTAGTTGCATGAAATATGTTTTTCCATCCCCTTCATGTATAGTCTGTGTATGTCTTTGGGTCGAAGTGAGTCTCTTGTAAGCAGCATATAGATGGGTCTTGTTTTTTTATCTATTCAGTCACTCTACATGTTTTGATTGGTGCATTCAGACCATTTAAATTTAGGGTGATTATTGATAAGTATGCACTTACTGCCATTGCAAGCTTTAGATTCGTGGTTACCAAAGATTCAAGGGTAACTTGCTTACTATGTAACAGTCTAACTTAGCTCATTTAGTATGCTATTACAAACACAATCTAAAGGTTCTTTTTTCTTTTGTCCTCCTTTTTCTTCCACCTCCATTCTTTATATATTGGGTATCATATTCTGTACTCTTTGCCTATCCCTTTGCTGACTTTGGGGGTAGTTGATTTGATTTTGCATCTGCTTAATAATTAAGTGTTTACTATGCTTTTATTTCCTCTGGAGACAGCTACTTAGTCTTAGGAACACTTCCATCTATAGCAGTCCCTCCAAAATATACTGTAGAGATGGTTTGTGGGAGGTAAATTCTCTCAGCTTTTGTTTATCTAAAAGTTGTTTAATCCATGCTTCAAATTTAAATGATAATCTTGCCAGGAACAGTATTCTTGGTTCAAGGCCCTCTGCTTCATTGCATTATATATATCTTGCTATTCCCTCTGGCTTGTAAGGTTTCTGTTGAGAAGTCTGATGATAGACTAATGGGTTTCCTTTGCATGTGATCCTTTTTCTCTCTCTGGCTGCTTTTAATACTCTGTCTTTATCCTAGACCTTTGCCATTTTAATTATTATATGTCTTGGTGTTGTCTTCCTTAGGTCCCTTGTGTTGGGAGATCTGTGCACCTCCACGCCCTGAAAGACTACCTCCTTCCCCAGATTGGGGAAGTTTTAAGCAATTACTTCCTCAAAGACACTTTCTATCTCTTTTTCTCTCTCTTCTTCTTCTGGTACCCCTATTATGTGAATATTGTTCCATTTGGATTGATCACACAGTTCTCTCAATATTCTTTCATTCCTAGAGATCCTTTTTTCTCTCTGTGCCTCACCTTCTTTGTATTCCTGTTCTCTAATTTCCATTTTGTTTACTATCTCTTCTACTTGATCTAATCTGCTTTTAAATCCTTTTATTGTATGTTTCATTTCAGATACTGTATTCTTCACCATTTGTATCTCATTCCTGAATTCCTCCCTGAGTTCTTGAATATTTTCCTGTAGCTCCATGGACATTTTTGTGATTTTTATTTTGAGATCTCTTTCAGGAATATTGATGAGTTTAGTTTCACTTGGCCCTCTTTCTGGTGTTGGTGGGATTATGGTTTAACCAGGTTCCTTTGACATTTCATATTTGTAGGTGGCGCCCTTTAGTGCTCAGAAGCTCTACTCTCTGGAGCTGCTCAGCTCCTGGAGCAATGGTGGGGGGAGCAATGGTCCAGGCGATCAGCGCTGGTGCCTGTAGGGTGGAAAGAGGTCTTTGCTGCTCACAGGCTGCTGTGCCTGTCTCTACTGCCAGGGCCAGTGGGTCAAGTGTGCAGGGAGAAGCCCCTGTCCTTTGCACTTGAAGCCTTTATGCTTTACACTTGTAGCTGCCATAGGCAGGGCCATCCTCTGGCTGGCCTGGCACAATGGTGGGGCAGCTGGTTTGTGAGCTGGTGCTGGCCAGGAGGAAGGCTCAGAAGGCTGCATATAGCATTGTGGGGCCTTGTAGATGTGTTGTCAGCCAGGGGGATGGAATGGTTGAAGCTTCTGATAGTTCCTAACCTGTTAGGCAGTGTGTGCCCAGACTATTTTGTCCTCCTGTCCATTTTCCTGAGCAGCAAGCTCTGTGCAATCCTTGCCCCTTTAGCAGCCTCTCGCTGTTAAGAAGTCTCTGAGACTGCCCGCCTTTCCATTGCCCCAGAGCTCCCTGATGTGGGTCCCTGTTTTCCACAAGTGGCTGGAATCTCAGTCTCTCCAAGTATTCCACCTATCTTAGCTTTCCAACCCCATTAATCTCCAGAGCACCAAGTCATGTAGGTTCGTGCTCCCAGAGCAGGTCTCCAGGGATGGGTGTTCAGCAGTCCTAGGCCTCCAGCCCCTTCCCACTCCGTTTCTCTTCTTCCCTCATGTGAGCTGGGGTGGGGGAAGGGCTTGCGTCTCTCCATATCATGGCTTTGGTACTTTACCCTTTCCTTGATGTCTGCTGGTTTCCTCAGATGTAGACAGTCCACCACAGCCTTCTTTCCTGTTGTTCTTTCAGGATCTGATGTATTTGCTATATTTTCATATTGTATGTGGTTTGGGGAGGAGGTTTCTGTCTCACCTCTTACATCATCTTTAAATCTCAAGAACAGGAAGCTTTTACAGTTTTTAGACAAAGAAACAACACACTAGTGAAGAACTAACAAAGCAAAGGGGTTTGTGCTCAAAAGTAAATGGTGAAGAAGTAACTAGAAACATAAAGGTGAGTTTAACAAGGCTTGTTTGTACAGATTTCTCAGCCCCCAACTCCCCATCTCTGGTGATAAGAACATCTTTCTTCCTCCTAGTACAGGGAAGGTACTTTGCATATGGGAGTTTTATGATCTGTTTCAGGGAAGAAGGTTGGGGAGAGGTCAGATCACCTTTCTGTTTTGCTGTTTTCTCAAATTCGTTCCACTTAGATATTCAGTGTGTCAAGGTGCCACATTTTTAGGTAGTGTGTCCTGAACCCCTCAGTTGCTTCTCTGACCTTTGCTTCATCATCTTCTCTCTCCTCACCTCAGTTTTGCAAAACCCTAACTGCCTGTATTATAACCCTTCTGTCTTGGGATATATTGAGTGGCCTTTGTGTTCCTGACAGAATAATAAAAATAAACACACACACACACCTGCACACACACACACACACACACACACACACACACACACACGCATATACAGAATTCTGCCATTCTGGCCTCATGTCTAGACTTTTATCAGTGCAATGAGGCTGCTACTAATCCCTAGGCCTCACCTGAGGAACTGGCTTGCACAATGGGCTGCACAACCTCTATAACCCCACTTCAGGCTCTTTCTCTGACCTCACCAATCATCCCCTGCCCTCTGAGCTTCAGTCAAAATGGGTCATTTTAGCTCTCATGACATGCCCCATTGTACATGGACTCTGAGACTTACAGAAGCTCTTACCCTTCCTGGGAGCCTCTTATCCTCAGTGACCTCCCCCTCAATCAGCTAATATTCCTCCATAAGTCATTAACTAGTCACTTTTTCAGGGAGGTTTACAGTCTGGTGTGAGTCAGGCATCACAAACAATAGGTAAGAAAGGGGCAGGAGAGTGGGCAGTGGATGTATGTAGCATGAAGCCTACTGTATTCTGGGAATCAGAAAATGTCTCCTGGTTTTTTGCAAATGTCAAGCCCGACAAGAGTATTACTATATCTGTAGCTCCTAGCACTCTCCCTGGGCCATGGAAGACACTCAATAAATATTTACTGGTATTTGCCCTCCCCCTTTATGGATAAATAATGGGGAAAAAAATGTCCCCCAGACAGACGGGACTCAGTTTTGCCATAGGTGGAATTGACAGGAGAGCACAAGGGAGAATTCACAAATATTGGGCACTTTCTGTGCATTGTGCATGATGCCAAGCACTTTGCCTACATTATCATCATTTAATACTTGTGAGAACGGTAAGGGATAGATGTTATTAATATTGCCATTTTACAAATGAGAGAACTGAAGCTCAGAGAGGTTTAGTAACTTGGCCAAAGTCATAGCATAGTTTCAAGTCTCAATTCCTCATCTTCCCTTTCCTCAGTAATTGTTCATGATGTCTTATGTTCCTTACACAGCTGGCAAAAATGTCTCAGATATAGCAACAGTTAATGTCCATAATAATTATGTGATGTTGTTTTGAATGTGTCCTGATATTCTATTTTGTCACTTTAGCAATGATAGGCTTGCATTTCTACATCGCTTAGCTACGGTGGCTTAGTCTTGACCTCTAACCTCCTCTGACTCTTTGAAATTGCTTCATTTTTCTCCCTTCAAAGGAAACCAGCACTGCTTCAGTTAAGAGGCCCCACAACAATTTCCTTCCAAATCCCTCTTTTCTAAGGCTGCTATGAGATTATTCGTTGTCTAGAGACGCCCTACCCCCATTCTTAACTAGCCCCAGGGTGCCATGGCCAGCTGACAGGTGGGTGTTCAGCAGTGTAGCATCACAGTCAAGTGTATGTATGGGCTCTGGAGTCAAAATATCACTTCAAATCCTGGCTCTACTATTGATTGTGTGAACTTGGATAAGTGACTCTCTATGCCTCAGTTTCCTCCCCTGTAAAATGCAAATGATAATAGCCTCCACTGCATGGGATGTTGAAGGGACTAAATGATATAACAAATGCCTGGTGCCTAGAGCAGCATCCAGCCCATAGTAAATGCTTGATAAATGTGAGCGTTTATCATCATAGATGCTTCATGCATAAGAATTTCAGACAGGCTTTACCCTCTTTCTAAATCAAAGCCCCAGACCTCCTCTCTGTGTTTTGTTTTCCTTCCCCAACAGGCTACAGCTAAGTACCTCTGGGCTGCCTAGCAGTGAATTCAAAAAAGCCTGGCTCCTGTGGGGGAAGAAGAATATCCATGCCCTGGTGGTTTACCCATCCTTTCTTTGTTGAGTTTACTTCACCAACAGCACTATCATCTGCTCTCATCTCTCACCAGTGCTCCTGTGGCAGAAAAATTCATTCCCCTTTCTAACTGAATCACAGCTTTAATAAAGCTATTGTATTTGACCACAGGCTTAGGAAACGGTAATATAACATAATAAGAGAAGACCATTAAAGTTCTATAAAACGAGCTTTCAGCTCCTTCATTTCCAGGGTCCTGCAGCCTTAGATAAGGGATAAACATTTTGTAATCAAAATCTAAATAACAGTAAACCACACTTTTCATTTCATTTCAAGTATTTTTCCAGTTAAGTACGTGGTGTTTTCTAATTTCCTGTGTAGCTCAGATGGACTATAAAAGTTTGGTTGTTTTTGGTTTTTTGTTTTTAAGTTTTCAGGGCACTTTTCTGACTACAATTCCTTCACATGTCTTTGGTAAGGTTGTCAGAGAAATGAGCCAAGAACGATTAAAATTCTGGAGGCTGATTTGTAAGAGAACAAGAACAAATGAGTACCATGAGGTAAAAGCATTTATTGAAGGGATAACTGGGTAAGCAGCTCAGAAAGGCTGAGAAAAAGCAGACATTAATTATATGATGCAAAGGGGTATGGTCGTGGAATTTTTATAAAGGAAAATAGAGGGTATCCCCCTCCCACCTGATTTTGCTTATATGAGAAACAGCCATTAAGAGAGCCAGCACTAAAGTCCCAGGCAAACACTCAAGTCTTATATCTGCCATTTGCAAGCTGGGTGGCCTTAGACAAGGATCTAAACTCCTATAAGCTTCAACTGTCTCGTCTGCAAATGGCAATAATAAAAACCTAATTCTTCATAAGATGATCATGAGGAATCAAAAAGGATAGTACATTTAATGCACTTAGCACAATGTCCAGTACATTAAAAACCATAAATTTTATTATTAGTTTGTGGAGATACTTCTTAAAAGTACTGTATTTTGAACAATGGAAAATTCCCAAATGAACTGTTCAAGGGGAACTTACTTGAGATATTTTAAAAACCGTCTGAGTTAAAATATAAGAAACCTAAATCATGAGTAAGCCTGGGAGTGGATCAGCAAACAGGAATTTGACACTTCATTGACATCACCATTAAAAAAAATTTTTTTTACTCTGTTTTATGAATTCCAGAATGCATATTTTCCCACACTTTGACCTCTCTCAGATCAGGAGGTCTTACAATCCCTAGTACTTTTTTCTTTCTTAGTGCCTTATGGAATAATGATGCATCTTCCAGTTGACAGCATTTAAGATTTGATGAAATATAGGCTTAAACATTACGCTTTCTGGTGCGCTATTCTGAGTAAATAAGCCCAGACAGTGCTGGCTCCCAAATAATTTATAATGTGAGGTGGAAAGTGTACAAAGAACACTGGAACAATTAAGTCAACACTGCATGGAAACAGGGAGAATTTGTGGTTTATTAGCAAAAAAATAAAATTAATTTTTTAAAATTCCACTTCACTATTTACTCATCATATAAATGTGTTCAAACTACTTAATTTCTATGAGTCCTTTATTTTCTCCTCTATGAAAGGGACCTAATAAAATTCCTTGAAAGGTTGTGGTGAGGGCTGAAGGCACCAGTGTGTGGAACATAGGAGGGGTGACCTTCATGTCTCCTGTCCTCTTCTTATAGACCCCCCTTGCTACCAATACTGGTGTCTCTTCTCCCTTAACCTCTACATTGGAGCCAGACCAGTCTAACCTCAAGACTTCCACCTTAAATGGAGCTCCAAACATCTAGTCTCAACTATTATTCCAATTAACAGGCCATATTGCACAGCTGGTTTTCCTCTTCATGGGTCTCTGTCCCACATTTCTGCCTTGTAGCTGCCTGAACTTACTTACATCTTCTAATTCTCACTGGTATATGGCATGCTTGTTATCAAACAGTATTTCACAAAGCCCTTGGTGCCACAGAATACATACTGGGTTAGCCCCAAGAAGGTAGACCTGTGACTTTCTCATTCATTGCTGAGTTCATAAGAGCAATTGCAGGAAGATGTAGAGGAGGAGCTCGGTAGCAGGTCTCACTGGGCTACAGCCAATGTGTCAACAGAGCTGCATCCCTTTCTGGAGGCTCTAGGGGAGAATTGGTTTCCTTTTCTTTTCCAGCTTCTAGAGACTCCCACACCGCTTGGCTTATGGCCCCCTTTCTCCTTCTTCAGAGGTAGAAACAGCAGATTAAGTCCTTACATCACTCTGATTACCTCCTCTGCTTCTGTCTTCCATTTTAAGAACCTTGTGATACATTAGACCCACTTGGATAATTCAGGGTAATGCTTCTGTTATAAGGTCATTGGATCGGCAAACTTAATTCAATCTCCAATTTAAATTTACCTTTTCTGTGAAACATAACATATTCACAGGTTCTGAGGGTTGGGACATCTTTGTAGGGGCATTACTCTGCCTATCACACTAAGTTGGGTTTTCATGAAAACTAGCTTTATATGTGCCATGCACTATGCTGGTTAAACACTTTGCATGTATTCCCTACTTTAATCCTCATAATAATTCTAGGAGGCAGGAACCACGATAGTCCTAATTTTAAACATGCCAACGCTAAAAAACACAGAGGTTTAAAAGATCTGCTCAAGGTCCCAGATCTAATCAGTAGTAGAACTTGGATTTGAACCCAGGACCAGGCCTAGTTCCAAGGCTTTATTCTTAACTGCTGGTCTATATAATTACAGGTAATGGCAATGATGTCTATAGGATGGATGAACTTGGATAAGGAACAGAGGTCCAAGATAACAGTTCCAGAGAGATCCCTAAAATCCCAGCAGCAGCTTAGTGGATGGTTGCATAATGAATATCCACACTTCCTCAGTTGGGAGCCTACTCTTTGCAAATGACAGATAGTCCTACCAGCGCAGCTTATTCTAAATAGGGTGGGCCAAATAAACTGAAAAATAAAGAATTAGGGCTTCAGGTATGGCTGGATCCTGGATTTGAATGTTCTTATTAAGAATCAGTTTTCTTTTTTTTTTCTTTTGAGTCTGCCTTCCTCGGAACTGACTCTTCAAGCCAGTGAGATGGTAGCAAAATAGCCACAGCAGCCTACCTGCTGTATCCTATCAACTTGCAGGTCCAACAGGAAAAGAGTGAATGCCTCTTTCCAAGAGTTCCATGGTAAATTGCATTGCACCTCACTGGCTCTCCCAGAATCCCTGGTCCATCTTTGAATAACCACTGTGGGCACGTGAATGCATGTGCTGATTGCTTGTTAAGGGTTATGTGCTCCTTCCTGGAGTCAGGCATGGAGGCAGCATCACTAGACCCATATAGACTCAGAGAAGTGGGAGAGGAACGCTTTTGACTGTAGATAACAGACTCACTTACTTATAAGGGTTTATAAACTCACGTAACAAGAAATCCAAGGATGGGCTGTTCTGGATTGGATAAATCTGAAACTTAAAAATGTCAGGTGTCAGGGTGCTTCTCTTTGGTCCCATAGGTTTGCCCTTAGTGATCATAAGGTGGCTTTCCCAGCTGGTTCCACACAACAAGTTTCTAAAGCAGGAAGAAAGAGACAGGGCTTTCTTCATACAAGTCCCTTTCTTTTGTTCAAGCTCCCCACGAGATTTGCCATTTCATATCTCACTGGCAGCACAGGGTCATGTGTTTAGCTCTATAACAGTTCATGCCCAGGATGGAGGACACTGATCTCTAAATATCTGGAAAAATCAAGGTTCTGCTAGTAAGGAAGAAGGGGGGTGGGTGGCAGCTGGGTTGTAAACAGCTGTGTCTGCACCAGGTCCTTGGTGGGAAATTGGGAAGTTTGGTTACCGGAAAGAGACTCAGAGGACACTGGGTGGCAAAAACAATAGACTTCAATTGAGAGCAGAGAAGGTTTCAAATTCTGGAGCACACTAGGCACTCACTGGGAAATTCACAGAGTACATAAACCAAATGGAAACATGGGATTGCCACAGAGCTTTAGATTTAAATATGGAGTGTCAGAGCCAGCATGCAACATAGGGAGTATGGTGATTACTCTGAAAAACAGTCACAACAATCCTTCCCATCCTGCCTGTTCTTTTCTTTTTTTTTTATGTAGCTGTTGATTTTTTTTTTGGTATCATTAATTTACAATTACAGAAAGAACATTATGTTTACTAGGTTCCCCCCTTCACCAAGTCCCGCCCACATACCCCTTCACAGTCACTGTCCATCTGCGTAGTAAGATGCTGTAAAATCACTACTGGTCTTCTCTGTGTTGCACAGCCCTCCCCATACCCCCACCCCACACTATACATGCTAATTGTAATGCCGTCTTTCTTTTTCCCCGCCCTTGTCCCTCCCTTCCCACCCATCATCCCCAGTCCCTTTCCCTTTGGTAACTATTAGTCCATTCTTGGGTTCTGTGATTCTGCTGCTGTTTTGTTCCTTCAGTTTTCCTTTGTTCTTATATTCCACAGATGAGTGAAATCATTTGGTACTTGCCCTTCTCCACCTGGCTTATTTCACTGAGCATAATACCTTTTAGCTCCATCCATGTTGCTGCAAATGGTAGGATCTATTTTTTCTTATGGCTGAATAATATTCCATTGTGTATATGTACCACTTCTTCTTTATCCATTCATCTACTGATGGACATTTAGGTTGCTTCCTTATCTTGGCTATTGTAAATAGTGCAGTGATAAACATAGGGGTGCATCTGTCTTTTTCAAACTGGAATGCTGCATTCATAGGGTAAATTCCTAGAAGTGGAATTCCTGGGCCAAATGGTATTTCTATTTTGAGCATTTTGAGGAACCTCCATACTGCTTTCCACAATGGTGGAAGTAGTTTACATTCCCACCAGCAGTGTAGGAGGGTTCCCCTTTCTCCACAACCTCGCCAACATTTGTTGCTGATTGTCTTTTCGAAGATGGCGATCCTTACTGGTGTGAGGTGATATCTCATTGTGGTTTTAATTTGCATTTCTCTGATGACTAACGATGTGGAGCATCTTCTCATGTGTCTCTTGGCCATCTGAATTTCTTCTTTAGAGAACTGTCTTTTCAGGTCCTCTGCCCATTTTTTAATTGGATTATTTGCTTTTTCTTTGTTGAGGTGTGTGAGCTCCTTATATATTTTGGATGTCAGCCCTTTATCGGATCTGTCATTTATTAATATATTCTCCCATACTATTGATGCTGTACAGGAGCTTTTTAGCTTGATACAGTCCCACTTGTTCATTTTTTGCTTTTGTTTCCCTTGCCTGGGGAGATATGTTCATTAAGAAGTCACTCATGTTTATGTCCATGAGATTTTTGCTTATTTTTCTAAGAGTTTTATGGTTTCATGACTTACATTCAGGTCTTTGATCCATTTCGAATTTACTTTCATGTATGGGGTTAGACAGTGATCCAGTTTCATTCTCTTACATGTAGCTGTCCAGTTTTGCCAGCACCATCTGTTGAAGAGACTGTCATTTCTCCACTGTATGTCCATGGCTCCTTTATCATATATTAATTGACCATATATGTTTGGGTTAATGTCTGGAGTCTCTATTCTGTTCCACTGGTCTGTGGCTCTGTTCTTGTGCCAGTACCAAATTGTCTTGATTACTGTGGCTTTGTAGTAGAGCTTGAAGTTGGGGAGCGAGATCCCCCCCACTTTATTCTTCCTTCTCAGGATTGCTTTGGCTATTTGGGGTCTTTGGTGTTTCCATATGAATTTTTGAACTATTTGTCCCAGTTCATTGAAGAATGCTGTTGGTAATTTGATAGGGATTGCATGGAATCTGTATATTGCTTTGGGCAGGATGACCATTTTGATTATATTAATTCTTCCTAGCTGGGAGCATGGGTGAGTTTCCATTTGTTAGTGACCTCTTTAATTTCTCTTAAGAGTGTCTTGTAGTTTTCAGGGTATAGGTCTTTCACTTCCTTGGTTAGGTTTATTCCTAGGTATTTTATTATTATTGATGCTACTGTGAATGGAATTATTTTCCTGATTCCTCTTTCTATTAGTTCATTGTTAGTGTACAGGAAAGCAACAGATTTCTGTGTATTAATTTTGTTTCCTGCGACTTTGCTGAATTCAGATATTTGTTCTAATAGTTTTGGAGTGGAGTTTTTAGGGTATTTTATGTACAATATCATGTCATCTGCAAATAGTGACAGTTTAACTTCTTCTTTACCAATCTGGATGCCTTGTATTTCTTTGTTTTGTCTGATTGCCATGGCTAGGACCTCCAGTACCACGTTGAATAACAGTGGGGAGAGTGGGCATCCTTGTCTTGTTCCCGATCTCAGAGGAAAAGGTTTCAGCCTCTCGCTGTTCAGTATGATGTTAGCTGTGGGTTTATCATATATGCCCTTATTATGTTGAGTTCCTTGCCCTTTATACCCATTTTGTTGAGAGTTTTATCATGAATGGATGTTGAATTTTGTCAAATGCTTTTTCAGCATCTATGGAGATGATCATGTGGTTTTTGTCCTTCTTTTTGTTGATGTGGTGGATGATGTTGATGAATTTTCGAATGTTGTACCATCCTTGCATCCCTGGGATGAACCCCACTTGGTCATGGTGTATGATCCTCTTGATGTATTTTTGAATTCGGTTTGCTAATATTTTGTTGAGTATTTTTGCATCTATGTTCATCAGGGATATTGGTCTGTAGCTTTCTATTTTTGCTGGGGTCTTTGCCTGGTTTTGGTATCAGGGTGACATTGGCTTCATAGAATGAGTTTGGGAGTATTCCCTCCTCTTCTATTTTTTGGAAAACTTTAAGGAGAATGGGTGTTATGTCTTCTCTGTATGTCTGATAAAATTCCGAGGTAAGTTCATCTGGCCTGGGGATTTTGTTCTTGGGTAGTTTTTTGATTACTGATTCAATTTCATTGCTGGTAATTGGTCTGTTTAGATTTTCTGTTTCTTTCTGGGTCAGTCTTGGAAGGTTGTATTTTTCTAGGAAGTTGTCCATTTCTCCTAGGTTTTCCAGCTTGTTAGCATATAGGTTTTCATAGTATTCTCTAATAATTCTTTGTATTTCTGTGGGGTCCGTCGTCATTTTTCCTTTCTCGTTTCTGATTCTGTTGATGTGTGTTGACTCTCTTTTTCTCTTAATAAGTCTGGCTAGAGGCTTATGTATTTTGTTTATTTTCTCAAAGAACCAACTCTTGGTTTCATTGATTTTTTCTATTGTTTTATTCTTCTCAATTTTATTTATTTCTTCTCTGATCTTTATTATGTCCCTCCTTCTGCTGACTTAAGGCCTCATTTGTTCTTCTTTTTCCAGTTTCAATAATTGTGATGTTAGATTATTCATTTGGGATTGTTCTTCCTTCTTCAAGTGTGCCTGGATCGCTATATACTTTCCTCTTAAGACTGCTTTCGCAGCGTCCCACAGAAGTTGGGGCTTTGTGTTGTTGTTGTCATTTGTTTCCATATATTGCTGGATCTCCATTTTAATTTGGTCATTGATCCATTGATTATTTAGGAGCATGTTCTTAAGCCTCCATGTGTTTGTGAGCCTTTTTGCTTTCTTTGTACAATTTATTTCTAGTTTTATACCTTTGTGGTCTGAAAAGTTGGCTGGTAGGATTTCAATCTTTTGGAATTGACTGAGGTTCTTCTTGTGGCCTAGTATGTGGTCTATTCTGGAGAATGTTCCATGTGCACTTGAGAAGAATGTGTATGCTGCTGCTTTTGGATGTAGAGTTCTATAGATGTCTATTAGTTCCATCTGTTCTAGCGTGTTGTTCAGTGCCTCTGTGTCCTTACTTATTTTCTGTCTGGTGGATCTGTCCTTTGGAGTGAGTGGTGTGTTAATGTCTCCTAAAATGAATGCATTGTATTCTATTCCCTCCTTTAATTCTGTTAGTATTTGTTTCCCATATATTGGTGCTCCTGTATTGGGTGCATATACGTTTATAATGGTTATATCCTCTTGTTGGACTAAACCCTTTATCATTATGTAATATCCTTCTTTATCTCTTGTTACTTTCTTTATTTTGAAGTCTATTTTGTCTGATACTAGTATTGCAACACCTACTTTTTTCTCTCTGTTGTTTGCATGAAATATGTTTTTCCATCCCTTGACTTTTAATCTGTGCATGTCTTTGGGTTTGAGGTGAGTCTCTTGTAAGCAGCATATAGATGGGTCTTGCTTTTTTATCCACTCTATTACTCTGTGTCTTTTGATTGGTGCATTCAGTCCATTTACATTTAGGGTAATTATTGAAAGATATGTACTTATTGCCATTGCAGTCTTTAGATTTGTAGTTACCAAAGGTTCGAGGTTAGCTTGCTTACTACCTTACTGTCTGACCTCACTCGCTTATTGAGCTGTTATAAACACAGTCTGATGATTATTTCTTTCCCTTCTTTTTCCTCCTCCTCTATTCTTCATATGTCGGGTGTTTTGTTCTGTGCTCTTTTTAGGAGTGCTCCCATCTAGAGCAGTCCCTCTAAGATACCCTGTAGAGGTGGTTTGTGGGAGGCAAATTCCCTCAACTTTTGCTTGTCTGGGAATTGTTTAATCCCTCCTTCATATTTAAATGATAATCGTGCTGGATACAGTATCCTTGGTTCAAGGCCCTTCTGTTTCATTGCATTAAATATATCATGCCATTCTCTTCTGGCCTGTAAGGTTTCTGTTGAGAAGTCTGATGATAGCCTGATGGGTTTTCCTTTGTAGGTGACCTTTTTTCTCTCTCTGGCTGCCTTTAATACTCTGTCCTTGTCCTTGATCTTTGCTATTTTAATTATTATGTGTCTTGGTGTTGTCCTCTTTGGATCCCGTCTCTTGGGAGTTCTGTGTGCCTCCATAGTCTGAGCAACTATTTCCTCCCCCAGTTTGGGGAAGTTCTCAGCAATTATTTCTTCAAAGACAGTTTCTATGCCTTTTTCTCTCTCTTCTTCTTCTGGTACCCTTATAATGCAGATATTGTTCCTTTTGGATTGGTCACACAGTTATTTTAATATTGTTTCATTCCTAGAGATCCTTTTATCTCTCATTGCATCAGCTTCTATGTGTTTCTGTTCTCTGGTTTCTATTCCATCAATGGCCTCTTGCATCTTATCCATTTTCCTTATAAATCCTTCCAGAGTTTGTTTCACTTCTGTAATCTCCCTCTAGACATCTGTAATCTCCCTCTGGACTTCATCCTTTAGCTCTTGCATATTTCTCTGCAGCTCTGTCAGCATGTTTATGATTTTTATTTTGAATTTTTTTCCAGGGAGACTGGTTAGGTCTGCCTCTGCAGATCCTTTCTCAGGTGTAGCTATCTTGGACTGGACCAGATTTTTTTGCCTTTTCATGGTGATAGCAGTGGCTGTAGGCAGGTTGCGGGTGTGTCAGCTGGGAGAAGAAAGTCCTTTCCTGCTTGCTGGATGCCCTGCCCTTCTCTGCTGCCTGTGACAGTTACTCGCACTCCTGGAGCAGCCACCGGGTTAGTCCCATAAGGTGCTGTGGATGGGGTGTCTGTCAGAGCAGTGCGGAGCCCTGCAGGGAGTGGCAGGCATGCCAGGTACGCTCCTCTATACTAGCAGCAACCCTGCAGGTCAGCTGTGTGGCAGCAGCAGCCTTTGGGTGTGGCCCGGGCGACTGTGCATTGGTCTGGGATTCTGGTCGGCTGCTGCGAGCATGCCTGCTCCCTCTGGCTCCTCTGCAGGTGCGCGCGGGGCTCTTCCGTGCAGGCTTCTACTGGGCTCCTCTGGCTTCATTGCCGCAGGTGCACATGAGCCGCGCCCGGGCTGTTCGGTTGTGCCACTGCGGGCTAGCACAAGCCTCTCCTGCGGCGCATGGATCTGCTCTCAGTCCCTTCTGGTGCTGCTGTCCCCAGCACACCCTGCCACTCTCCCGCTACTGGGTCAGTGTGTCGGGGTCCGCATCAGTTGGAGGAATGACTGGCAAGCTGCTTAGTGCCATGAGGGGCTTCAGAGCTACACTGCCTCCCCAGGCTTTAGGGCACCTAAGTTTCCCCGGTATTCCCAGCTGCCAGGACAACTTCGTCCAGCTATGGGGTCCCTGTCTCTTTAAGACTTGCAGAAAGCACTCGCTTTTCTTTTGTCTCAGGGGCGCCAGTTGCGGGGACCTGCCCACAGGTTTTGCTTTTCCATTTCTCTAATATCCAGCACCCTGTGCACCTTGTGTCTGCGTTCCAGGTGCAGATTTCTAGAGCTGGTTGTTTAGCAGTCCTGGGCTTTCACTCCCTCCCCATTCCAACTCCTTTCTTCCCACCGGGTTTTGGGGTGGGGGAGCATTTGGGTCCCGCCTGGCCATGGCTTGTATCTTACCCCCTTCGTGTGATGTTGAGTTCTCACAGATGTAGATGTATCCTGGCTGTTGTACTGCATCCACTGGTGTCTCTTTTAGGAATAGTTGTGTTTATTGTATTTTCATAAATATATATGTTTTGGGGAGGAGATTTCCTCTGAACTACTCACACCACCATCTTCCCGTGATCCCTGCCTGTTCTTTTATAAGGTGACTTTGAAAGTCCTCAGAAAGTGGAGTCTTTTCCCCTCACCTGGAATCTTGGCTAGCCCCCAACTTGCTTTGACAAACATTCTACAGGGGAGGTAACACTGTATGACATCTGGTCTAGGCCTTAAGAAATGCTGAAGCTTCCATTTTTGTCCTCTGGGAAGCCTGCTGCCATGTATAGAAGTCTCAGCTATCCTGCTGGAGGGACCATGTAGAGAGAGAATGGTCCTGGAGGATGAGAGTTCACACAGAAGGGAATTGACACCGACAAATCAAGCTGCCAACCATGTGAGTGACACCATTCTGGATGTGTCAGTCACAGCTGAGGACACAGCTGAAAGCAGCTTGCAGAAGTCGCCACAGCCAACACCACATAGAGCAGAAGAACTGCCCAGCAGAACCCAGACAATTCACAAGATCCTGAGAAACAATGAGTCCTTATTGGTTTAAGGCACTAAGTTTTGGGATGGTGTGTAGTATAGCAATAGGTAATCATTTTCAGTGCACTCATTTTGCAGGGAAGACTGAAAAACCAAAGAAGTTAAATGACCTGTTCAGAGTCACAGAGCTCAATAGTGGCAGAGGCATGGCAAGAACTCAGATTTCTGCATTCTCAATCCACTGCTCATTAAACTGATCATTAAACCTAGCATAGTTATTTTCACATAGAAAAAATGAGTGCATTTGCAACTTTTGCTGATGTGTATATAACGTAATAGCTTGGGCCAAGCCAGTGTTTACTATGGGCTTTTCTCACTTAATTCTCACAATGAGCCTATCAAGTAGGTCTGATGAAACCCCCCCATTTTACAAATAAGGTAACTGAGGTCAAAGAAGTTAAATAACTTGTACACCCAGCTAGATATTTGGTGGAATCAGAATTGAAATCTATATCTGTCACGTTCTGAAGTGCTTGTTCTTTTAATTGTCATGATACATACACAGCTTCCACTGACTCACAAGGTCATTTTCCCCAACAAATCAAGTTTATCTTTTTAGCATGAGGCAGTGATTCCATTCATCCAAACTCTGCATCTGTCTTAAATGTGCCTTTGTGTCATTATGGATTTCAGGATGAAGACAGAGCAAACATGTTCAGATCATTCTAAATGTTTTTCCTTATTGCACATTTGTTCAGGGTCACTAGGCCCCTTTATAAGGAGAGAAAAAAAAAAGTCTTCAGTTTTTAGCCCTCACAAGAGCTATAATCAAGGCACTTGTCATCCTTCCCCAACACACTATGCCCTTCACATCAACATTCATGGGCTCTTCTCACCCTTAAATTACCTTGTGATGTGAAGGATGAAAATTGTAGCATTGTGGTTTAGCAAGTTTGTATGAAGCTTGCTAGCAAGGACAGAGAATATAAGGAAGGAAAGAGATTGGAAAAGAAGAGATAAGCAGGAAGAAATTTGGACAGATGAAAGGTCAAATATTGATCGATTATTTGGGGCTGAGAAACCTAAAGCCGCCTCCCTTGGTCACCTTATTAGTGTGACTAGGACTCAGTTTATCCAGGACAGCACTGGTCCTGCCATAATTGTCAATTGTGCTTCTTCTCATTCTCAAGGTGTCCCAGTTTAGATGATAGATCATATGGTATATCATGTTTCACTCTCAGCCCACCACTTCAGTTTGATGGACGAGAACTAGGTACTAGAAGCTACAAAGGGTGTTGAGGATTCCAGGTCAACAGACACAGCTCCTTACCTCAAGAAGTCCACTGCACAGTAGAGGAGACACACAACAGCTTTCTGATGTATGAAGCACAGTGACAAAGCCCTGCTGGGTGCACTGGTGGGCAGCAGCTGGGGGAAGAGATGAGGCTGCGCGTTACTGGCAGAGGTAACACTTGGAAAAGGCATGAAGACATGGAAAGGCATGGTTTAGGGGACCATAGAAACCAATAGTTCCTAATGCTCCCCCAAATTATTTTTCAAAAAAGAGTCACTTTGTTTGATTTCTTCCAAAGTTTCTCATTTTCTGATGTGATCTTCTGGTTGTTTTAAATAAAATGAATTACAATTTAGGGAAGAAGATTAAATTAGGTGATAGAGAAAGATTTAAAGATTTAATTCATATTTAGTATTATTCTCTGCCTAGGATATGTCCTCAAAATTGTTAAGTAGTACATGCTATTATAAACTGGCCTTTTAAAGACTGTTAAAAAAATAGCACATGGCTACCTTGTGGAGAATACATGCCTACACCCAGAGGACACTCTTTTAAAAGTCCTATTTTTCTACAAAGGGGCAGTGATTTGTGAGAAAAATTCCAGGGGCAGTATCATTCACAGTTTCAAAAAGTTGTGTATTATAAACAACATATAAAGCTGTGCAGACAATATGCTTTAAAAAGCTGCCTTCTGTAATTCAAATACTGGCTCTAGTGTTGATGTAGACAAACGCTGTTGTCAGAGCTGCCAATGAAGAATTAGAATATAATTATTTCATGAAATCTGAGGGACAAAGGGAACTGATATCTCTAAATTAATATTTTATGTAGTATTTCATTAAAAATGTTTAAATTAACATGCTAAATAATAGAAGTAGACGTTAAAATATTTCGGCTATTTCCCCAAACCTTTACACATTCGAGTTAGCCATTAAAGCATTTTTAGATGGTTCTCTCATGAGATAATGGAGAGATTGCCTTACATTTGAGGTCACCTGAAGTTTAGCACATTCAGTGGTTTGTTCTATTGGGGACCAGCCTGTAGAGTGGGAGTAGGAAGAAATGAAGCTGACAAGGAAGAGCACATGGCCAAATCAGGGGAGATCTTGTGTAACATACCAAGGCTGCAGTAGGCAATGGAGATCTACCAATAAGGGTTTGTATGACCCGTATACCTTTATTAAATTTGCATTTTGGAAGAACTATTTTGGTGGCAGTGCAGAAGGGGAACAGAAATGTAAGCATGTCAACTTATATTCTAGAAATATAAGTGCACTGGCAGCAGCAATCTCATCAGTCTTGCTTTGTGGTTTAGTGCTCAGAGCCTAAGACGGTGCTCCCTGGCAAACAATCAAAACTTATTGAATGAATAACTGAGTGAATAAATGAATGGCCCATTCTGAAACTACCTGTTTTCATCTCTCCCCTTATCAAAGGAGTCTACTTCAAGAGTTTTCAAGAGGTTTCCTGCCACTTTTGACTGTGTCTATGGCTTCTCTGGTTTATCTGTCTTTCCTGAAATGGAACCTCTTCTTCTAAGCAGTTCCGCTCAGCCTAGTACTCCTCATTATAGTCTGAATAAATACTGTGGCAATATGTTACCATAAAACTTTTTTTTAAAGATACAACTTTTAAGGAGCATACTTAAGGGGAATAGGGACCTGTTACCTGCCCCTCACCCTCCACTCTTTGTCACTTCGTTATGGCACCTTCCATAAAACACATTTCTTCATTTAGGATATTGAGAAAGCTATCTCACTCTACAGAAAAAAATAAAACTGAATCTTTACCTCAAACTTTAAAAAGGTAACTTCTAGATGGACCTTAATGTGAACAGTAAGACCATAAGGTAAAAGATGTTGGAGTATATATTTATGGCTTTTGGGTACAGCAGTACTTCTTAAACATGATGGATTTGAACACATCTATTCAAAAACAATACCATTTATAGACAATGTGAATGGATAGGTGACAAATTGGGAAAAGATATTTTCAATGTCTAAACTGACCAGGGTTAATGTCTGGAAGGTACAAGAAAATCCTGCAAAACAATATGAAAATGGCAGAGAACTCATTCAAAAATAGGCAAAAGCTAATAATAGACTATTCACTGTTGCAATTAATTTCTAGTCCCAAGATGGAGCCACTCCCGCCTGGGGTGCCATTTCAGCAGACCAAACTTTCACGTTCCTATGAATACCGTACTTGACCAGAAAACAGAGTAAATCCAATCAGCCAATCCCCAAATGCCAAGCCGACTCTGGAATCTCTATTTATTTCCTTATTCCTTGATCTTTCCCAGTAAGGTCCCTTATGCAACCCCAGCCAAATCATGCCCTGCTTATGAGATGCTGCTTCTAATGTTTTTTAAAATTACGCTTCTGCCCGAAATTCCACTGTTTGAGTAGCACTGTGCTCCTCCATTCATAGACTGTTTTCTATTGAATAAAGAACACCAAACTCATCACTAAACTGTTTTAGTTGTTATTTCACATCACATAACAAGAGTATGAAGAGCTATTCATCTTTATTAGAAACCCAAGAAATGCAAACGTAATACCACAATGAGTTATCACTTAACACCTATTAGATCGACAAAAACAAGAAACTCAGATAATACCAAATTTCAAGGAGTGGATATCCAAGATTTTAATAATCATAGTATCAGGTAAAAAAAAATGAATGAAACAGAAAACATTCTTGAGAGTCATATTCCTTTAAAGTTCAACATACATACAGAACAATAGAACACTTCTTTAAGATACATATATATTCAAGGACTTATCAAACACAGGGAGAGTTTCTGCAGAAAGTTGGAGGAAGTGGGAGTGGGGGTTGGAGATAAAGGAAAAATAAAGTAAAATGAAATGAAACAAGAAAGCTGCCCTGTATGGATTAAGACAGGTTACAATCTGAGTATTATGATTAACTAGCCTATCTGTGTCTGAGTTGTAAAAAAATAAATAAATGGAGAGAACAAGGCTCACGGAGATTCTCCCTCATAATCCCTGATTTACAAGGGTTTTGCTCTAGCTGCTGAAACACAAAGTCTTTAATTAGCTCCTGTCCATGCGTGACTGCTTTTCTAACCTGAGAAATGGAATGTAAATTTAGGAATTTCTCTCACTCCCAAAGAGTACTGATCTTACAGATGATCAAGTATCTGCCCTTATTACTTGCAGCCCACGCACTCAGATAAAAGCCAAGACTACCCCTAAAAAAGCAATTCCAGTGAGAGAAGTTTGAAAACCACCATTTTTGCCAAAAAGAATTCACTTTGGGATTAGGAAACTGGTTTGAGGACCAGGGAGGAGGTCAGAGATTAACTCACATTTGACTGGATGTTCTTTTAAATGATTCTCTTGGCATTTAGTTTCCATACTTTTAAAACAGAGGTATCCACTGTCAGGCACATTTGTAGAAAATACCTGAAGAAACTGAAACAAGTATGAAAGGAATCTTTCGAATTCCTGGGTGAGTGAAATAGTGGTCATGAAAATAAGGTATTTTTATTATTTGTTGTGGTTGCAGAAAGTATTTAACACTATTTAGCAAATAATGTACTAAATGAATGTAATTGAAATACCTTGATCAGAGTTTATCTGGGGTTATCTTTACATATGCTTATTTTTTATGGGGTAGGTGTGTCAGAGCATTATAATATTAACAAGCAGTGAACCATTCACTTGTAAGAATGGGACGAAGTGAAAATTTCACAAGGGTGTTGGGCCAAGGAGTCTTTTTGGTATTCATTTTCAATGGCTTCTGAAGAACAGAAAGAGGCCCAGCCACGAAGTCTTCATTCTTTATATTTTGGCAAGATTGGGATTGGCTAGGGGATATTGTATTTCAGAAACTGACTTTAATAGGATAAGATGCTGGCTAATATGAATACAGCAAGAGATGAGATTTAGATGAGGTAGAGCTTGGGAGTTAGGAGGTGGGGAATCAAATCAGTCACTAAAGTGACAGTCAAAATGCCTAATAAGGGGATGAGCTGAGAGGGCACAAATACGTTCCTTGAAATTCTACCCTGTTATTTTTCCAACTTCAAAGGGTTTTTCTGAAATTAAATGTACTATGTTATGAATCTTGCTAAACTCAGTTCATCTTTTTGAAATAGGTAAAGGGGATAGAAATTAATTTCACAGCTGGAAGGAAAAGAGAGGTAAGGTTACTGGGAAGCCCTTAGGCAATTTGGGGGTATCACCTATTTACACTACAGGTAAATATGGTAAGATGGGGTCAGACCTGAGTTTGAATCTAGGTTTCCTCATGTGTATAGAGTTCAACTGTCCAATGATTTAAGAATTATAACCTACATAATTAGCAGACATTTATTTTAGGAACATACCATTTGTTTCTCTAAATCCCACATGCACTCACAAAACAGTCTCACATGTAAACTGCCTTGTCTCCACATTGACTGCCTACTGAGCACCTTGGAGATGCCTTGCAGCTGCTGCTAACCACAGTGAGAAGACAATACCATTGCCAAGTGTAGTAGTCAGTCCTCAAGATGATTCAAAGTTTTGTGGTAATTTATTATGCATAATAATAAAACATATATTTCATTATGAAGGGTGAGGTGCTTCCATAACAAAAAACCTCAGATGTTGGAGTGGCTTTGAAACTGGGCAGTGGGAGACTCTGGGAGGACTCAGAGGAGAGTGTTAGTGAAAGCCTAAAGAGCCTGGATGAAACTGTTGGCAGAATCCTGATGGTTTTTAAGAGACTGTAGATGAAGGCTTAAAGGGCAATGAGGAAAATGTTATTGGAAACTGGAGGAAAAGGGTCTTTATTATGTAGTGGTAGGAAGTTTAGCAACACTGTCACCTGTAGTAATGTGGAAAGTAGAAAATGTGCCTAATTAATTGAGTGTCCTAGCTAAGTACATTTTCAGGTAGAGTGTTGAAGGTGCTACCTGATGTCTTATTCCTGATTATAGCAAAATATGAGAAGACAGAGATAATCTAAAGGACTTTTTAAAAAAACAACCCAGAACTTGCTAGATTTGAAAATTGCCATATTCTCTCGATGGCCAATAGTGCTAAAATGAAGAAATGGCTCCCAGTCAAAAATAAACTCTAGGCCACGGCAAGGAAAACATCATCAAATGATGAAACTGAGCATATGGTTGTAAACCCTTTGTTCAGACCTTAGAAAGATACATAGCAATGATTCAGAGAATCATTCAAATAGTAAGCTTTTTTCAAAGAAGCTTATGAGTGTTATACCTCAGCAATTTCTCTCCAGAGTAGAGAGGAACTTATCTCAAAGAGATTTGTGGGTATGATTTTTGTCCAATGGAGTTGGTGTCCCAGTTAGATTCATAGGAGACTCACAAAATTTTTAAAAGAATTATATTGTCAGGAACATTGCCAGCATGAGCTAAATGGGACAGAGACAGTACAAAATGGGAAGGGGCCTTTAGACACCTTAAATTCTGTCAGGAAGCAGAGTGACAAATTACATAGCTGCAAACATGGGTTACTTTTCATAAAAAGGAAGGATAACTGAGAGAGTGGAATCAGGAGCCCAAAGGTTGAAGTCAAAAGCCATGGGGAGTCATTCCCAGGCAGAAGTAGGATTGAGCCTTAATTGAGGAACTTCTAATAAATGTATCCCACTGGATTTCAGGATTGCTATGGACCAGTGACTCTTCTGTGCTTCCAGTGTTTTCTTCTTTTTGAACAAGAGTATCTGTATGACTTATCCCGAGTCCTCCAACTATTGTATGTTGGGAGTGTGAGGGGCACATGGGTATTCAGATGGAGAGGAACTACAACTTGAGGAGCTGTTTTTAAGACACTGTACTTAGAAGCCTATTCCACACCTGGACCTGATTTAAGTGATAAGATTCTGGACTTTGAACTGATGATGGAATGGATTGAGACTTTTGGGGACCATGGCAGGAAGTGAATGTATTTTGCATTTAAAAGACAGATGAATCATTGGGGACCAAGGGGCAGAACATGGTAACCAGCCTCAGACTTCCACCTCTTGGTGTTTACATCCTTGTAAAACGAATAGGGCTGATCTCTAATAGGCTATGTTGGAAATGATTATGTGTGCTTTCTGAGCTGAAGCCATAGAAGCATTGCACGTTCCACATTCTAGGATCACTTGCTTTGGGAGAATTCAACTGACATGCCATGAGGACTCAAGCAGCCCAACAGAAAGTGATGAGGCTTCCTGCTGACAGTCATTTGAGTGAGCTGTTGTGGAAGCAAATCTTACATTTCTTGTTGAGCCTTCAAGTGACTATAGCCTCAGCCAACATCTTCACTGAAATCTCTTAAAAGATCTTGAGTTAGACCACTCACCCAAGCCACTTCCATATTCCTGGCTTTCATATATTGTATGAAGTAATAAATTTTGTTGTTTAAAGCTGCTACGTTTTGTGGTAATTCTTATGCAATAATAAATTAATATAATAAGGTATCTATTTCTTGATGCTCCCAAAGATTCCAATTCCTAGAGAATCATAATTCAGCCCATTCTGATTTCAGCCCATTATGAAATTCCTTTTTAACAGTTCCATCAACCTCTGCCTCTAACACCTTTTCACCACAGAGGGCTCAAGAAGGATTGTGGAGTATCAGATATGGAACTACACAGCATGATATTTTAACCTTCTGTCAGATAAAGTTAGGAACAATAATAATGACAACAGGAAAATACACATATCCCCTCCCCACCAAAGACCCTGGACACAAAATGTTCTTATAAGGTTCTAAAATTGTTTTCTTTGGAAAAATATTTTCTAAGTGTGATAATGTTATATTTGTAAAAGCTAAGTTATTTCCTTTTAAGCCTGGGGAAGTGGAAATAACCAAATAAGAAACACTGTTCACTAGGTATACAAATGTTGAATTGACATTTGTTTTTCTTTTTTCAGAATGGTCCATCAATCTTGTTTTAAATGCAGACACAGAAATGATTTCCAGAGAAATGAACTGGAGAAAAATAGAAGTGTGTATGGAATTGGAACAAAACAAAAGCATTTTATAGAATTGTTTTGAAGTTAAAAAAAATAAACCTGTCAAAAGCAGCACAGAAAGTAAGCATACATTCTATGTAGACATTTAAACTATTTAAGATGATTAATAACTCCCATCTCATGGCATTAGAAGATCATCTAAAAATCCTAGTTCAAAATTATCTAAGGGAATCAATGGAAAACAGACACCATTCTCTCTCTTCTCGTTCTTCTCAATCACACCTCAGCCTTTCCGTGGACCAGATCAAATGCCCTTTTCCTCCCGCCAAAGCAGAAGTTCTTCTATGAGTAGAGAGATATAGGTATGGAGTAGAGGTAGGAGGTTGCTTACACTACCAGCAGCTAGCCAAAAAACGTTCCATGTGTTAAAACCTTCTTCAAAGGATTATTATGTGCACTAAATATTATATGTGCCACAAAGAATAGTTAAAATGTAGTGAGTACTTCTACAAGGTCCACACCTTTACATTTCATCCCAAATCAGCCTCATGAGGTAGGTATTTCCATTATTTTCACTTTACATCTAATACATATTTTTAAAGTGGCAATCAGAATGATCAATTAACTTCTCCAAAGCCAGTAAATTGTAGGACCAGGATTTGGAGGCCCTTGGTCAGTGGATCTTCCAAAACTGGTTTTTAAAGAGCCGCAAAAAGATCTAGCCTGATTCTTGACACTTTAATATTGTTTAATAAATAACAGCCCCCTTCCTTTTTCTTTGAACACAATCTGAAACTAGGTGATCTCCTCACATGAAAGAAAATGCACACTGGAACTCTCCCTCGACAAACACTGCCTCTTCCCATTTACTTCACCTGACATTTTAGCCAAACCCAAGACAAACTTGCAGGAAAAGGCATAGAGGTTGCCCCTTTAGAGGTTCTGAGCCCCTCCGAGGAAGAAATGAAAACAGACTTTCCAAATGGACAAAGTATAGTATTGCTTTGGATCGAAAATGTCTGTTTGCTCAGCCTGACTCTGAGATCCCGTGAGCCTGGGAGAACAAACACAACCCTTTCCGGGGCCCTCTGGAAATCCCAAGCGGTCAGGTTCTGTCTGATAAACACTCCGCGCTGACACCTTGCGGAACACGGGGCAGCAGGGGCTGGGACAGGCAGCAACAGACTGGAGGAGACTGAGGTGCACACGCACACCGGCCTGGCAGCCGGAAGTCTGGCTGACATCTCCAGGGAGGGAGTGTTGGAGGCGAGGCGCAGTTCCCGCCTCTGGAGTAAGCTGGCGACCTCATTCATCCTCCCACTCCTTCCGGGGATGCTGAGCCCCCGCGGGAAACGCAGAAAAAAGGCCACTGCCACTTTAAATAACTCAGGAAGTGAAAGGCGGCCGCCTAACAGGCAAAGGGAAAGTGGAACCGGGGCGATACGGACCGGCAACGGCGCGGTCTCGCCGCCGGTAGCGGGAGACAAGCGCGGCGCGGGGGCCGACGGGGGCGCGGGGCCGCGGCGCCGGAAGTGCCCGCGCCGCCAGAGGAAGCGCCGCGGGCACCAAGCGGCAGAGCGGTGGAAGGCCCTTTCCCCCCTGGCCGGGAGGGGGCTGCCAGGAGCGGGCGGCAGCGGCGCCGGGCCCCAGGCCTGCTCTGGAATACGGCGCGGCCCACGCGGGTGCCGACTCCCCGGGACGGGACCCGGGTCGGGAGGAGGACTTAAGGGGGCCGCGCGAAGGCAAAGCGGCCAGCTCGGAGTGCTGAGGCCTTGGCCGCTTCCCAGCGCTCACATGGCCTCCGGAGTGGACGAGGCCGTCGAGGAGCTGCCGCACGACGGCACGTGTGACGAGTGCGAACCCGATGAGGCTCCGGGAGCCGATGAAGTGTGCCGAGAATGTGGCTTCTGCTACTGCCGCGGCCACGCAGAGGCGCACAGGCAGAAATTCCCCAGTCACCACTTGGCCGGCTATGTCCATGGCGCAGCCCAGCCCTGGACCTCGGGGGCCCAGGGGAACGGGGAGGGTCCGGAAGACGTGGAGGCTAAGGCGGAGGAGGAGAGGGATATAGAAAGTGAGTTGAGGGAAGACAGCGAGTCGGAAGAAGAGAGCGAGAGTGAGGATGACAGCGATGAAGAGAGTGAAGAAGACAGTGAGGAAGAAATGGAAGATGAACAAGAGAGTGAAGCAGATGAAGACAACCAGGAAGGAGAATCTGAGGCTGAGGGAGAAACTGAGGCAGAAAGCGAATTTGACCCAGAAATAGAAATGGAAGCAGAGAGAGTGGCCAAGAGGAAGTGCCTGGACCATGGGCTGGATTTGAGCACTTATTGCCAGGAAGATAAGCAGCTCATCTGTGTCCTGTGCCCAGTCACTGGGGCTCACCAGGGCCACCAACTCTCTACCTTAGACGAAGCCTTTGAGGAACTAAGAGTAAGTATTGGGCATTCAGAGCATAGGTTTAGAGGTCAGGACACCTGGGTTTCAACTCAGGTGGCCTAGTTGTGGCCACATTCACTTTGACCTTGTGTCTAAAAGCTAGTCTATTCAACTTGTTGGGAACAGTGCTTATTCACCCTTTGTGGTTGAAGCCTTTGAAAATCGGATGAATGTTCTGGACTCTGACAGAAAACTGTGTGCACTCAAAAATCTAGTATACAGTTTTTGAAAATTTTCAAGTTTCTGATGTCTGGATCCCAAATAAAGCATTCCTTGGGAGTTTTGACCCCACTTAAGCCAATTCCCAAATCATCACCATTGTTGAGACTAGTGCCTTGACTTAGGGCTCTTGATAAAGAAGTGTCTTTGCCTGTTTGAAAACATGGTAAGCCTTGGTTTAGCCAAATGAGTCCAAGAAGGTGTGTCCTCAGTGGCAGTTTGTACATGTTCATTGTTGTATAGAATTCTAGTTTTATGACTTGTCACAAGGTGTCCTGTCAGTGATGAACATTGGATTTCCAGATTCTAGAGCTTCTGGCTATTATAAACAATGTTGGTATAAATTCTTGTTCATGTCTTCTGGTGCACATGTATATACATTCATACGGAATATAAACCTAGATGGACAATTGTTGGGTCCTAGACTGTATGTACCATCAGTGGTACTAGATGTTGCCAACTGTTTTCCTATGCAGTTGTACCAATTCGCATTGCCATGAAAAGTGTGTGAGTTCCTGTCGCTCTGTTTCTTCACCAACACTTGCTATTACAGAATTTTAAATTTTTGTTGGTCTCATGAATGTGTAATTGTATCTTCTTGTTACTGATTTGTCATTTGTATTCCTCTTGTTACTGATGACTTTAAGTATCTTTTGTATTTCTTCTTTTGTGAAGTGCCCATTCAGGTCTTCTGCTCATTTTTCTAGTGGTTTATCTTTTTCTCATTAGTATATAGAAGTTTTTATACATTTATTTCTGACTTCTTTGTTGTTTACATGGTTTGCAAATTTGTTCTTCTACTCTGCTTTTTCTTTCTCTTTTTAAAAAATTTTGTCTTGATGGTCTGCATTTTAAGGTAGTAGAATTTATCAATTATTTTTCTTTATTGTTAGTGCTTTTGTGTCTTGTTCCACTTAGTATTGATTTTTGTGCAGTGCAAGTAGGGACTTAATTTTTTCCACAGATAACCAGTTACTGTAGCAGCATTTATTGAAAAGCCTGTCTTTTCTGCTCTGATATGCTGCTATGCCACCTGTCATATATCAAGTGTCCATATGTGCATGAATGTGTTTCTTCACTCTTCTATTCTGTACCACCGATCTGTTAGTATATCCCTGTGTGAACAACATGTTTTCTCAGTTTTCATAGCTTTGTACCATGTCTTAACATCTGGTAGATCAAGTCCTTCTATTTCGTTCTTCTAGAAGAGTGTCTTGACCAGTCTTCACCTTTTATGTTAGAATCATAAAACTTTTTGTTTTTATATAAGCCAGTATATGGAGAATTGATACCATTACAACATGAAGTCTTCTCATTCATTTGTTTAGGTCTTTTTTGCATCACAAAATTTTATGGTTTTCTTCTGAAAGACTTCATCATTGTGAAATTTACTCCTGGATACTTACAATTTTGTAAGATTGTAAAAAAATGAATTTAAATTTTTGTTTTCTGATTGTATATAGGAATATGATTAACTTTTATGTATTGATTTTTGTATTAAGTTATATGTTTAATTCTCCTACATATTCTAATAATCTATAGATTCATTCTATATACATCAGAGGGTAGTTTTTGTTTCTTTCCAATCCTCATATCTGTTTAGTTTGTTTTTTTACTTTGTTTCAAATAGGATCTCAGGTATAATGTTGAATGGAAGTGATAGTGTGTATTTTGGCCTGGCTTATAATTGAGGAATGCTTTATATTTTACAAATAAGTGTGATAATTTTTTTTTCACTGTAGTTCATCAGATTAAGAAAGTTACCTTCTAGTCCTAGTTTAGAAGTTTTTATTAATATTGAATGGATACTGAATTTTATCAAATGTCTTTTCTGCATCTATTGTGATATTCATATGATTTTACTCAGTATTTTAATATGAATTACATTAATTGATTACTTTTAAATTAATGTGTCTCAAAAGCCTCTCTTTCACTTTTGCCCTTTCACCTGGTTTCCCTAACAATTATTGGTAACTGCTTTTATGAGTTTTTTGCTTATTCTTCAAGTGCTTCTTTTTGCAAATACATGCATGTGCACATATATGGTCTTATTTATATCCTTTTACATCATCATTATTATTTTTTACAATTAAAGCAAGTTGGAATAAACCCAATTTGGTCATGATGAAGTATCCATATGTATTTATATTTGGCTTACTGGTAATTTATGTAGGATTTTTAAGACTGATATTTATGGAGGAAATTAGCTTGTAAATTTCCATTCTTGTACTGTCCTCTTAAGATTTTGCTATTAAGGTTATATTGGCTTCACATTATGAGTCAAGGTGTACTGCTTCTCACATATTTTATCTGCCTTTTAATGTTCTGGAAGTGTTTGTAAAAGATTGGACTCTTCCTAGAATGGTAGAACTGACCATGGAAACCATCTGGACCTGAAAAGAGAGTATTTTTTTGTTATTTTGTTTTGTATAGTATTTTTTACTATGGGTTCAATTTCTTTAATAGTTATAGGTCTGTCCAGGTTGTCTATTTGTTCTTAGGTCAGTTTTGATAAATTATACTTTCCCGGAAGTTTGGCACTTTTGTCTAACTTTTTCAAATGTGCTAGTGCAAGTTTGTGAATCATATCCTGTTATTGTCTTTTTTCCATACTATAGCTATCCTCTTTATTTCTTAAAGAACAACAAACAGGTTCACTTGTAACATCTCTGATAATTCCAGTATGTGGACTTTGTGGATCTTTCTCTACTATTGTTTTTCATGTATATTTCCTCTTGTGCTTTGTTATGTTTGACTGTGTAGCTTCCCATTGTCTTTAAAAAAATTATTTGTGAGCATTTCCCAAGCCTTGGAATGACATTATGCTTTAAAAAAGAATTTGAGTTTGCTTCTGCTAAGGCCCCAGTACAATGTGTTTAGAACCTCCTAAACTTAAATTAATCGCTTGAGATTTCTTGAACCAAATTTTAAGGAGGTGCCTGCCCAAATTTACAGCCTCTTAGATTTTTCTTTCATCCCACCCTACTATACCCCCACTTCTGTTCAGCTCCAATACAAGGCTTCCCACACTCCCCTTTGGAGGGTGAAATAGTGGCAAGTTTACTTTGGTTTGTTTTCACTCTAGAATTTTGCTCTTCGGCAGGGGTGGGAGAGTCCCGAGTCTGTACAGAAATACAGAAACGGTGTCGTATAAATGTTCCACTCTGAGCACTCCATAGGTTTGGCTTTCTGTTACTGTTCCCCACCACCACCCACCACCCCTGCCCCTGCACACACTTTCTGCCCCTAATCAAAGGCACATTCCAGTTTCTTGTAATCAGCTGATGTCCTCAGATCATGAACTGCTTCCTTATACTCTGCTTATGTTAACATTGGAACAGTGTTAACTAACCTGTAGACCTTATTAGAATTTCACTGGTTTTAATAATGACTTTTGTATCAGGGTCCTATGGCCACATTACATTTTCTTGTTTTTGATGATGTAGATTGTTTGGGGAGTGCTAGTCAGAGATTTAGCAGAAGGTCTCTCAGTTTGGATTTGTTTTTCTCATGTTCCAACTGGAATTATGGGTTTTGGGGCAATACAAATTATGTTTTGCTCTTTTCACTTAGCAATATGTCACAGAAATCACTCCATAAATCTGCCTATTTATTTATTTATTACAGTTGCAAATATTCCATTGTGTGTCATTTATTCAATTCTTAATTTTGATACAATTTTTCAATTGTAGAATGTCTTTTTGGTTAATTTTTAAAGATCCATTTTTCTAAATCTTTTGGGGTCTAAGTCTTGATCATATGTCACATTTTCACAATTTTCTTCCTGTCTCATAATTTTTCATCCAATACTAGACATTGTGTTTCAAAGAACTGTAGATACTAGAGTAATATTTTCTTTTTACTCCCTCAGTAAGGGCATGCCATTTGTTGTATTAGTCAGCTAGGATGAGGGGCTGATCATTTTGATCCAATAAAGATTTGAGCTTGGTCAGAGCTTGGTTACAGCTTTAATTAGTTTCAGTTCACCTCTGGTTTCAGATATTTTGAAGCGGTGTACATTTGCTTGTTGACAGGAGAGTAAATCTCTTGGAATATCAAAAGTGGCTTGACAGGATGTTATACTGTATTCATTTATTCATTCAGGAAGCACTTAGCAAGCATCTTCCAAGGCAGGCTCTTTCTAAGCATTGGGTATGTAGCTGTGAGCAAAATGGAAAAACTGCATACTTCTACTGGAACTTACATTGTAAAGGAAATAGGAAAGAATAAATATTCAAATAAACATGTAATAAATATTAGAAAGAAAAAGTAAAACGTAATGTAGGATTAGAGAGGGACAGGAAGAGCCTAGCTCTGACACTTGCTGTTTGACCTTGGGCAAGTTATGTAATAGTTTGGCCTTGTTTCCATAGTTCTAAAATGGGTGTATAGTTATGAAATAAATAAAATATGGTTTTTGTGTGAATAAAATGACTTACTTTGATAAAACACTTTAACAGTGCTTAACATCTTGTCAGTAATTAAGAAATGTTAGCTGTGTTTTTATTATTAGTATGAGGAGTTTAGTTGAACATATAAGTTTAGAGTTGAGAGGAATTGTACAATATATATTTTGTTACCTCAGTGCCAAACCAGGTTGTGAATGGCTGGTGTTGGTGGTGAAAGGCCAAATTTTTGCCAAGGGCTGCTGACACTAACAAACATCAAATTAGGCCTAGAATGGACAGAAAACTAGAGTGACTGTACAGCAAGAGGGGATCAGGGCAGAGGCAACCTGAAGGTAAGGCCAAAAGGACTAAGGTGAATACCTTGAAAGGATAAGGTTAAGACTTAAGTCAGTGAAGTGACTTTTGAAGTTCTGCCTTTTCTTCCATGCTCCAGAAGATTTTGGTCTCCAAAGGATTTTGGAGACCAAAATCTCACAAAAGGTTTTTGTGTCCAAAATTGAATCGAGCCTGTGCTGCAGATTTAACATAGAAATAAAGTTAAAGCCCAAGTTATGATCTCTCATTTGGGTCATAACCACTCATCACAGATATGCAGTGAGCATAATTTCTGGCCATGAAAATGGGCCATTGGGTGTGACAAAATAGCTTGATTTGGCCTATGAATTTATTCATATTTGGCAGTTCTTATGTTGTCAAGGGAATTTGCATTCATAGGTACATGTAGTGAATCATTTTTGTTGAACAATAAAAATGCAATTAGATATACTTGGAACCCTAGACCACTAGTTTAAAAAATTATTTTAAATATAATCTATAGTAGGAGAACTGTATTTAATATTATGACCTCATTTGCACATGCACACAGACATAACTTTAAATAACTCAAATGGAATACTGTTTACTGCATACGGTTGTGTTCTGTTTTTATTCTATCCTGTTCAAAGAAATCCCTGGATTCTCCCCCTAAATTAACTTCATTGCACACCAATAGTTCATGTCCTGTGGTTTGAAAAGCACTTGTCTAATTCATTCTAAGGTCACCTGAATAAAAGATGGAGTCTTTTAAAATGGCAAAGGAAGAAGTGGTGGTTTTAGTTCAGTAAGTACTTATGAGTATCTGTAGAGTTTTTAACATGGCTTTGTTATGGATAGACCCGAAGGTTTTGAAGCCATACCTCCTCCTTTGATTGTGCTTTTAAGATTGGTATTTGTGGAGAAGAATGTTTGGTTAAATGACACTGGGAACACCTGCAGGCAGGAGCCAGTGAGAGGGTATTAGTAACAAAGTTGTAAGAATATAGGCATATATTCAAAATGGGTCCTTGGGTGTGACAAAAGAGCTTGATTTGGCCTATGAATTTTTTCACATTTGACAATTCTTATGTTGTCAAATATGTGACTCTAGAGGCTCTGAAGATGGAGGTATGCCATTGCCGAATCCCATAGTGGTCAATCGCTCTGGCTCTTTAGTCAGCTCATGAGGAGAAGCTCTGGTAGGGTCTGCTGTGATGTACCTATTTAGAGTTTTAGTTATTCTTGTCTGAAAGGATTTGGGGTACCTTCTAATAAAACCATGAAGCACTGGCTATGCAGTGGTTCAATCAGTGTCTTATTTTTTTCTATAGAATGAGACAAAAACTAAGACAAGTGAAGGGAATGGCTTAGTGTTAGTTGGAGCCATCCCAAATGTGAGGCCTGCAGTTCTGGGATATCCCATTTGAGTCTACCCTTCAAAATGTATTTTGTTAACCTGTAATAAATCTTGGAAGTATGCAGTGAAGAGGAAAGACAGGGCCCTAGGTTGAATTTGCCTTTTCTCTGTGGGGAGAGAGAGGTAGAGTAATTTGGGGTGGTAGTGTGCAATGAAAACAGTGTCATAGTAATGAAAGAGTGAGTGGTGTGGCAAGAGAAGATTACTTTTTGATAAGGCAGTCATGGAAGGTATCTCTGAGCATATTTAATTTGGTCAGAGACCCAAATTGTGAAATCTTTTAAGGTCTAGGGAAACCCTCCTATTGTGTTACCATTCAGTGCTGCTGTGCAAAGTCCAGTGATTCATAGTAGAGATGATTGGTTTGGTACATACAACTCTTCATAAAAGGATTATTTGGCTCTTAAAGTGAGAATAATGTAGTTCTAGCAATTATAATGTACTGTTAGCACAGGTGAAAATAATACCCTATGGAGGGAACATGAGGGATCCCTTTTATAGCAGTTCTGTTTTCCAGAGGATTCTACCTTCCTTGTGATGGAACTCCATTAAAGAGAGCCTAGGTGGTTTCTGCAGGATTAAATAGAGGGGAAAACCATCTAACTGTGTCTAGTTAAGGGTATGGTCTTTTCCCAAAACCCTCATTATTAAAATTATACCTTATAAGAATTAAGAAAAAGTCTTGGAGAAGAGTGGTTAAGGTAGAAAGAATGGTGAATGCAAAGGCTCTAACGTAGAGGTGAACTTGGGCTGTTGGGAGAGTGAAAAGGTCATTATGGATTAGAGTGGCATGAAAAAGGAGTAGGAGATGAGGTCAGTGAAGTAAAAAGGGTGTTTTTCACCTTACCACCACATTTTTAAATCACATGTGGAGGGAGATTTGTTTTCTAGAAAATACCTTGTGATTGGCTCCACTCCAGCCAGGTATATCAGAATCTTCAGAATCTCTGGGGATGGTCAGGTATTCTTGTAGAATGTCTTCCTATTGAGATTTGTCTTGTGTTTATCTCATGAAGTTACTGATTTTTGGGAGGAAAATCCCAGAGTTAAGAATATATATATATATATATCAAGATGACTTACTAAGGTTGATGTCTTGGAGATACGGGATTTGGGAGAACAGAAAGTTCTCTGGCCCTATTTTCTATGTTATCCCATGAGTGAGGATCATGTGATATCCCATGCACTAGCCTGGAAAATGTCTCCTTGTCCTTCCTTACTCACTGGACAACTGGTCAACATTCCTGATTCTTGAAAAATTAATAATATTAATAGCCAGCACTTACCATGTGCCAGGCACTGCTTTAAGTTCTTTGTATATATTAACTCATTGATCCTCCTAACAAGGTACATTTTATTATTACCTGTTTTACAAAAGAAGGAAACAGTCATAGAGCTTGCCCAGGGTTCATACAATTAGAAAGTGGCAGAGCTTCCCAGGGGTCTTAACAACTGACTTGAGAGAAAAGGTCCAAGCTTTCCCGGCTCTCTTCCAAAAGTCCAGTGCCTTTTTCCCTTCCCTGACCTTTCAATCAAAATAGAATGGGTAAATGATTATTTTATACTATTAGATGATTATTTTTCAGTGTAAGGTTGCCAATGCAGTAGGTTTTTTATTCTTAAGCCCCTTAGGGGATAAAGGACTATGTGCTTCTGGCACCAGCCTTTCCTGACCATAGCCTATAACATGGACGTTGCCCTGCCCATTTGTTCATATACCATCTTTTCTTTTCCCTTTCATCTGACCCAAGACTGAGAAGTCAGAGATTAATCTGTGTTAGTGCTCAGTGTGTCTTTTCCTTGACAGTTCAGTCTGGGATGACTAGCTCAGTTTCATGTTCCTGTTCGATTAGTTGTTATAATATCCAGAGCTAAGAATTAAACTTATGTGGCAGAAAGAAGCACAGATGTTCATGGACCTCTCAGAACAAGGGACAAAGTATAGGCAAAGAATGGGTGGAACAAAAACTTTAGTACTGGACAGAGCACGAGGAGGGGCTCAAGATGGCAGCATGAATAGGGCAGTGGAAATCTCTTCCCAAAACCATATATATTTTTGAAAATACAGCAAATACACCTATTCCTAAAAGAGACCAGAAGATACAGTACAACAGCCAGGCTACATCTACATCTGTGAGAACTCAGCATCTCACAAAGGGGTTAAGATACAAAGCTGTGACCTGGAAGGACCCAAACACTCCCCCCATCCCAGTTCACTGGTGGGAGGAGAAGAGTCAGAGTGGGGAAGAGTGGAAGCACAGGACTACTAAATAACCAGCCCTAGTAATCTGCACCAGGAGCATAGATACACATTGCATGATGAACTGGATATTAGAAAAACGGAAGGGTAGGGTCCAAGACAGAGACTGCAAGCAGGTCCCCACAGCCAGCTCCCCTGGGACAAAAGAAAAGTGGGTGCTTTTTAGAAGTCTTAAAGGGCCAAGGGCTCAACAGCTGAACAAAATCATCCCAGCATACTCAGCCCAGCAGGCTGGGAATCTTGAGGAATGTTGGGCCCCCTAACCCCCTGGGGGGTAAAGCAGCCCCAAAGCCTCTTAAGGTGATAAGCAGCCTGCCATTCATTACCCTCCAGCCGATGCTGTAAGCAGACCGGCTGACCCACCACAGCTGTGGAGCAGCCCTAGAGCAGCCCTGCCCACAGCAACCACACAGAGTCTCCTCCCAGCACACAGCTAACCGGGACAGGCAGCAGAAGCTGAAGCAAGATCCGGAAGGCAAGAAGGAACATCATTCTTGCAGGAGAACACACCCGGCATGGCTGCGAACTCCCTGCAGTGCTGTAGGCTAGCCCAAGGGCAGCCCCGCCCATGGCAGCTCAGGAGATTATCCCAGAGGCTGCCTCCCTGGTGTGTGGGTAACTGGCACAGGCAGCGGAAGCTGGAGCAAGGTCTGGAAGGCACAAAGGGGCCATTCTCACAGGAGAGCATACTCGGTGCGGCTGCGACCCCCTGCAGTGCTCTAGGCTAGCCCAAGGGCTGCCCCGCCCATGGCAGCTCAGGAGGTTATCCCAGAGGCTGCTCCTGGTGTGCAGGTAGATGGCACAGGCAGCAGAGAAGAGCAAGGTGACCAAGAAGCAGGAAGGGACTTTGTTCTCCCAGCTAACACACTTGCCACCTGCCTGCGACCACTTCTATCCCCATGAAAAGGCACAACAATCTGGTCCAGTCGAAAATCACTCAGGCAACCCCAGAGAGAGGGCCTGGTGAGATAGATGTAACCAATCTTCCTGAAAAAGAATTCAAAATAAAAGTCATAACCATGCTGATGGACCTGCAGAGAAATATGCAAGAGCTAAGGGATGAAGTCCAGAGGGAGATAACAGAAATGAAACAAGTGATGGAAGGTCTTGAGAGCAGACTGGATGAGGTGCAAGAGACTGTTAATGGAATAGAAATCAGAGAACAGGAACACAGAGAAGCTGAGGCAGAGAAAGATAAAAGGATCTTTAGGAATGAAAGAAAATTAAGGGAACTGTGTGACCAATCCAAATGAAACAATATTCACTTTATAGGGGTACCAGAAGAAGAAGAAGAGAGAAAAAGGGATAGAAAGTGTCTTTGAAGAAATAATTGCTGAAAACTTCCCCAAGCTGGGGAAGGGAATAGTCTCTCAGATCATGGAAGCACACAGATCTCCCAACACAAGGGACCCAAGGAGGACAACACCAAGATATATAATAATTAAAATGGCAAAGAGTAAATACAAGGACAGAGTATTAAAGGCAGCTAGAGAGAGAAAAAAGATCACATACAAAGGAAAACCCATCAGGCTATTATCAGACAGAAACCTTACAGGCCAGAAGAGAATGGCATGATATATTTGATGCAATGAAACAGAAGGGCTTTGAACCAAAAACACTGTATCCAGCATGATTATCATTTAAATATGAAGGAGGGATTAAACAATTTCCAGAAAAGCAAAAATTGAGGGAACTTGCCTCCCACAGACCACCTCTACAGGATATTTTAGAGGGACTGCTCTAGATGGAAGCACTCTTAAGGCTAAATAGATGTCAACAGAGAAAATAAAATCACAGCAAAGAAAGCAGACCAACGAAATACCAACTAAAGGCAAAAAATAAAACCAACTATCCACAAAAGCAGTCAAAGGAAACACAAAAGAGTACAGAATAAAACACCTAACATACAAAGAATGGAGGAGGAAGAATAAGAAGGGAGAGAAATAAAGAATCATCAGACTGTGTTTATAATAGCTTAATAAGAGAGTTAAGTTAGACGGTTATATAGTAAAGAACCTACCCTTGAACCTTTGGTAACCATAAATCCAAGGCCTGCAATGGCAATAAGTACATATCTATTGATAATCACCCTAAATGTAAATGGACTGAATGCACCAATCAAAAGACACAGAGTAATAGAATGGATAAAAAAGCAAGACCCATCTACATGAGCTTACAAGAGACTCACCTCAAACACAAAGACATACACAGACTAAGTGAAGGGATAGAGAAAGATATGTCATGCAAACAACAGGGAGAAAAAAGCAGGTGTTGCAGTATTTATATCAGACTATATTCATAAATGACATATCCAATAAAGGATTGACATCCAAAATATATAAAGAGCTCATGCACCTCAACAAAGAGTAAATAATCCAATAAAAAAATGGGCAGAGGATCTGAATAGACACTTCTCCAAAGAAGAAATTTAGATGGCCATCAGGCACACATGAAAAGATGCTGCATATCGCTGATCATCAGAGATATGCAAATTAAAACCACAGCGAGATATCATCTCACACCAGTAAGGATGGCCACCATCCAAAAGGCAAACTACAACAAATGCTGGCGAGGTTGTGGAGAAAAGGGAAACCTCCTACACTGCTGGTGGGAATGTAAGTTAGTTCAACCATTGTGGAAAGCAGTATGGAGGTTCATCAAAAAACTCAAAATACAAATACCATTTGACCCAGGAATTCCACTCTTAGGAATTTACTCTAAGAATGCAGCAGCCGAGTTTGAAAAAGACATGTGCACCCCTATGTTTATTGCAGCACTATTTACAATAGTCAAGAAATGGAAGCAACCTAAGTGTCCATGAGTAGATGAGTGGATAAAGAAGATGTGCTACATATACACAATGGAATATATTCAGCCATAAGAATAAAACAGATCATACCATTTGCAACAGCATGGATGGAGCTACAGGGTATTATGCTCAGTGAAATAAACCAGGTGGAGAAAGACAAGTACCAAATGATTTCACCCATATGTGGAGTATAAGAACAAAGAAAAAAACTGAAGGAACAAAACAGCAGCAGACTCACAGAACCCAAGAATGGACTAACAGTTACCAAAGGGAAAGGGACTGGGGAGGATGAGTGGGAAGGGAGGGACAAGGGGGAAAAAACAGGCATTACAATTAGCAGACATAGGTGTGGGGGGGCATGGAAGGGCTGTACAACACAGAGAAGACAAGTAGTGATTCTATAGCATCTTACTATGCTGATGGACAGTGACTATAATGGGGTATGTGGTGGGGACTTGATGATTGGGGGAGTCTAGTAACCATAATGTTGCTCATGTAATTATAGATTAATGATACCAAAAAAAACTTTAGTAATGATATGAGGGGTAGAGAAGAGAATGGGATGAGAAACACAGAACTCTTGCCTTGGAAAATTTAATTCTTTGTAACAAATCCTTTGTTTTGCTTTTGTTTCTGGTGTGTGTGTGTGAGTGAGTGAGTGAGTGAGTGAGTGAGTGAGTGAGTGACTGTGATAGGGATCAGGCCAACATGCAGACTACTTATTAGCTGGTTTGTGTTGGATAATTCACTCAGCTTCTCCGAGTCTTGGTCTCCTCATCTGTAACATGGGCATAATAATTGTTTCTCCTTATTGGATTATAGTGAGGAAGAAACAAGATCATACATGTAAAGAGTGTAGCACAGTACCTGGAATATATAATAAGCCCTCGGCAGTTTGTGGCTCTTATTCTTATTACTGTTATATAGCCATGGAAATTTCTATTCTGAGTTCATTTCCAGTAGATGAGGTCAGATTACCAAGTAGGCCAGGATAAGGGTTTTGGATTTATGCTGAGTAGCCATTGGCTGATTAAACAAGGGAATGAGTGATCTGATTTATTTTCTTAAAATTGAACTCTGGGAACAGGAGGTAGAGCCAAGATGGCAGCGTGAGTAGAGCAGCAGAAATCTCCTCCCAAAACCACATATATTTATGAAAATATAACAAAGACAACTTTTCCTAGAATAGAGACCAGAGGACACAGGACAACATCCAGACAACATCCGCACCTGCAAGAACCCAGCGCCTCGTGAAGGGGGTAAGATACAAGCCCCAGCCCGGCAGGACCCGAGCGCCCCCTCCTCCCAGCTCCCAGCGGGAGGAGAGGAGTCGGAGCAGGGAGGGAGACGGAGCCCAGGACTGCCAAACACCCAGCCCCAGCCATCCGCACCAGAGTGCAGACACAGTGCATGCGTGAGGTGCTGGATACTAGGGAAACAGGGCAGCAAGACCGGTGAGTTGGTCCCTGAGGCCGGCACTCTAGGTCAAAGAAAAGCAAGTGGCTTTTTTTTTTTTTTTATTGGTGAGTGCTTTTTGGAAGTCTTAAAGGGACAGGGACCCCAAAACCGGACAGAAGCATCCTGGGACACTTAGTCCATCAACAGGGAATCAGGGGATCTCTGGGCACTCTAACCCCCTGGACAGGCCCCTCACAGAGATAAATAGCTTCCCAGCCAATCCCCCTCCAACGCGGCTCCACCATTTTGGAGTAGCAACCCGAGCCAGGCCACGCCCACAGCAACAGCAGAGATAAACTCCATAGCATCCGGGCAGGAATCAGAAGCCCTGTCTGCATGCAGCTGCCCAGCACAAGCCACTAGAGGTCACTGTTATCCCAGGAGAGGAAGGCCACAAACCAACAAGAAGGGAAGTTCTTCCAGCCGTCACTCGTCCCAGCTCTGCAAACTATTTCTATCACCATGAAAAGGCAAAATTACAGGCAAACCAAAATCACAGAGACAACACCAGAGAAGGAGACAGACCTAACCAGTCTTCCTGAAAAAGAATTCAAAATAAAAATCATAAACATGCTGATGGAGATGCAGAGAAATATGCAAGAGCTAAGGGATGAAGTCCAGAGAGAGATCACAGATTCCAGGAAGGAGATTACAGAAGTGAAACAAACTCTGGAAGGATTTATAAGCAGAATGGATAAGATGCAAGAGGCCATTGATGGAATAGAAACCAGAGAACAGGAACACATAGAAGCTGACATAGAGAGAGATAAAAGGATCTCCAGGAATGAAACAATATTAAGAGAACTGTGTGACCAATCCAAAAGGAAAAATATCCATATTATAGGGGTACCAGAAGAAGAAGAGAGAGAAAAAGGCATAGAAAGTGTCTTTGAAAAAATAATTGCTGAAAACTTCCCCAAACTGGGGGAGGAAATAATCAAACACACCATGGAAATACACAGAACTCCCAACAGAAAGGACCCAAGGAGGACAACACCAAGACACATAATAATTAAAATGGCAAAGATCAAGGACAAGGAAAGAGTGTTAAAGGCAGCTAGAGAGAAAAAGGTCACCTATAAAGGAAAACCTATCAGGCTATCATCAGACTTCTCAACAGAAACCTTACAGGCCAGAAGAGAATGGCATGATATATTTAATGCAATGAAACAGAAGGGCGTTGAACCAAGGATACTCTATCCAGCAGATTATCATTTAAATATGCTGGAGGGATTAAACAATTCCCAGACAGGAAGAGTTGAGGGAATTTGCCACCCACAAACCACCTCTACAGGGAAACTTACAGGGACTTCTGTAGATGGGAGCACTCCTAAAAAGAGCACAGAACAAAACACACAACATATGAAGAATGGAGGAGGGGGAATAAGAAGGGAGAGAAGAAAAGAATCTCCAGACAGTGTATATAACAGCTCAATAAGCGAGCTAAGTTAGGCAGTAAGATACTAAAGAGGCTAACCTTGAACCTTAGGTAACCACAAATTTAAAGCCTGCAATGGCAATAAGTACATATCTTTCAATAGTCACCCTAAATGTAAATGGATGTAATGCACCAATCAAAAGACACAGAGTAATAGAATGGATAAAAAAGCAAGACCCATCTATATGCTGCTTACAAGAAACTCACCTCAAACCCAAAGACATGCACAGACTAAAAGTCAAGGGATGGAAAAACATTTCAGGCAAACAACAGAGAGAAGAAAGCAGGGGTTGCAGTACTAATATCAGACAAAATAGACTTCAAAACAAAGAAAGTAACAAGAGATAAAGAAGGACACTACATAATGATAAAGGGCTCAGTCCAACAAGAGGATATAACCATTCTAAATATATATGCACCCAATACAGGAGCACCAGCATATGTGAAACAAATACTAACAGAACTAAAGGGGGGAATAGACTGCAATGCATTCATTTTAGGATAATACTTCAACACGCCACTCACCCCAAAGGATAGATCCACCGGGTAGAAAATAAGTAAGGACACGGAGGCACTGAACAACACAGTAGAACAGATGGACCTAATAGACATCTATAGAACTCTACATCCAAAAGCAACAGGATATACATTCTTCTCAAGTGCACATGGAACATTCTCCAGAATAGACCACATACTAGGCCACAAGAAGAACCTCAGTCAATTCCAAAATACTGAAATTCTACCAAACAACTTTTCAGACCACAAAGGTATAAAACTAGAAATAAATTCTACAAAGAAAACAAAAAGGTTCACAAACACATGGAGGCTTAACAACATGCTCCTAAATAATAGATCAATGAACAAATTAAAATAGAGTTCAAGGAATATATGGAAACAAATGACAACAACAACACAAAGCCCCAACTTCTGTGGGACGCAGCGAAAGCAGTCTTAAGAGGAAAGTATATAGCGATCCAGGCACACTTGAAGAAGGAAGAACAATCCCAAATGAATAGTCTAACATCACAATTATCGAAACTGGAAAAAGAAGAACAAATGAGGCCTTAAGTCAGCAGAAGGAGGGACATAATAAAGATCAGAGAAGAAATAAATAAAATTGAGAAGAATGAAACAATAGCAAAAATCAATGAAACCAAGAGTTGGTTCTTTGAGAAAATAAACAAAATAGATAAGCCTCTAGCCAAACTTATTAAGAGAAAAAGAGAATCAACACAAATCAACAGAATCAGAAATGAGAACGGAAAAATTACGACAGACTCCACAGAAATACAAAGAATTATTAAAGACTACTATGAAAACCTATATGCCAACAAGATGGAAACCCTAGAAGAAATGGACAACTTCCTAGAAAAATACAACCTCCCAAGACTGACCAAGGAAGAAACACAAAAGTTAAACAAACCAATTACAAGCAAAGAAATTGAAACGGTAATCAAAAAACTTCCCAAGAACAAAGCACCCAGGCTGGACGGATTTACCTCGGAATTTTATCAGACTCACAGAGAAGACATAATACCCATTCTCCTTAAAGTTTTCCAAAAAATAGAAGAGGAGGGAATACTCCCAAACTCATTCTATGAAGCCAACATCACCCTAATACCAAAACCAGGCAAAGACCCCACCAAAAAAGAAAATTACAGACCAATATCCCTGATGAATGTTGATGCAAAAATACTTAATAAAATATTAGCAAACAGAATTCAAAAGTATATCAAAAGGATCATACACCATGACCAAGTGGGATTCATCCCAGGGATGCAAGGATGGTACAACATTCTAAAATCCATCAACATCATCCACCACATCAACAAAAAGAAAGACAAAAACCACATGATCATCTCCATAGATGCTGAAAAAGCATTTGACAAAATTCAACATCCATTCATGATAAAAACTCTCAGCAAAATGGGTATAGAGGGCAAGGACCTCAACACAATAAAGGCCATATATGATAAACCCACAGCCAACATTGTACTGAACAGCAAGAAGCTGAAAGCTTTTCCTCTGAGATCGGGAACAAGACAGGGATGCCCACTCTCCCCACTGTTATTTAACATAGTACTGGAGGTCCTAGCCATGGCAATTAGACAAAACAAAGAAATACAAGGCATCCAGATTGGTAAAGAAGAAGTTAAACTGTTACTATTTGCAGATGACATGATATTGTACATAAAAAACCCCAAAGACACCACTCCAAAACTACTAGAATTGATTTTGGAATACAGCAAAGTTGCAGGATACAAAATCAACACACAGAAATCTGTGGCTTTTCTATATACTAACAATGAACCAATAGAAAGAGAAATCAGGATAAGAACTCCATTCACAATTGCATCAAAAAGAATAAAATACCTAGGAATAAACCTAACCAAAGAAGTGAAAGACCTATACCCTGAAAACTACAAGTCACTCTTAAGAGAAATTAAAGGAGACACTAACAAATGGAAACTCATCCCATGCTCGTGGCTAGGAAGAATTAATATGGTCAAAATGGCCATCCTGCCCAAAGCAATGTACAGATTTGTTGCAATACCTATCAAATTACCAGCAACATTCTTCAACGTACTGGAACAAATAGTTCAAAAATTCATATGGAACCACCAAAGACCCCAAATAGCCAAAGCAATCCTGAGAAGGAAGAATAAAGTAGAATAAAGTGGGGGGGAATCTCGCTCCCCAACTTCAAGCTCTACTACAAAGCCCTAGTAATCAAGACAATTTGGTACTGGCACAAGAACAGAGCCACAGACCAGTGGCACAGATTACAGTCTCCAGACATTAACCCAAACATGTATGGTCAATTAATATTTGATAAAGGAGCTATGGACATACAGTGGCGAAATGACAGTCTCTTCAACAGGTGGTGCTGGCAAAACTGGACAGCTATATGTAGGAGAATGAAACTGGACCATTGTCTAACCCCATACACAAAAGTAAATTCAAAATGGATCAAAGACCTGAATGTAAGTCATGAAACCATAAAACTCTTAGAAAAAAACATAGGCAAAACCTCTTAGACATAAACATGAGTGATCTCTTGAACATATCTCCCCGGGCAAGGAAAACAACAGAAAAATGAACAAGTGGAACTATATCAAGCTTAAAAGCTTCTGTGCAGCAAAGGACACCATCAATAGAACAAAAAGGTACCCTACAGTATGGGAGAATATATTTGTAAATGACAGATCCGATAAAGGCTTGACGTCCAAATATATAAAGAGCTCACCCACCTCAACAAACAAAAAACAATCCAATTAAAAAATGGGCAGAGGAACTGAACAGACAGTTCTCCAAAAAAGATATACAGATGGCCAACAGACACATGGAAAGATGTTCCACATTGCTAATTATCAGAGAAATGCAAATTAAAACCACAATGAGGTATCACCTCACACCAGTAAGGATGGCTACCATCCAAAAGACAAACAACAACAAATGTTGGCAAGGTTGTGGAGAAAGGGGAACCCTCCTACACTGCTTGTGGGAATGTAAACTAGTTCAACCATTGTGGAAAGCAGTATGGAGGTTCCTCAAAATGCTCAAAATAGACTTAACATTTGACCCAAGAATTCCACTCCTAGGAATTTACCCTAAGAACGCAGCACTCAAGTTTGAAAAAGACAGATGCACCCCTGTGTTTATCGCAGCACTATTTACAATAGCCAAGAATTGGAAGCAACCTAAGTGTCCATCAGTAGATGAATGGATAAAGAAGATGTGGTACATTTACACAATGGAATATTACTCAGCATTAAGAAGAAAACAAATCCTACCATTTGCAACAACATGGATGGAGCTGGAGGGTATTATGCTCAGTGAAATAAGCCAAGCGGAGAAAGAGAAATACCAAATGATTTCACTCATCTGTGTAGTATAAGAACAAAGGAAAAACTGAAGGAACAAACAGCAGCAGAATACAGAACCCAACAATGGACTAACAGAGGATCAAAGCCTAATTTGGCTACCCAGAAAACGAATTAAGATATGATATGAAGAAGAACCTCCAATATCAACATTCTCTGGAAGAGTCATTCCAGAAGATGATCATCAAAAAACTTCAACCAAGATCCTGGCACTGTTGCAGTTGTAGCTGCATTCATCCCACTGGTTCCTGGACTTGCCATTGGAATGAAGATGGAGACATCTAAGCTGGCCTGTGCACACAGTAAAACAACAAATTTGTCTGGATCTATACTGTCAGAACTCAACCAAGAATTAGGAGAAGTGCAAGTTGCAGCGCTCCAAAATCTTGCGACTATATACTATCTACTATTAAAAGAACATATGGGATGTGAACAGTTCCCAGGAATGTGTTGTTTTAATTTGTCTGATTTTTCTCAAACTATTCAAATTCTGGTAGACAATATCCACCATATCATTGATAAGTTTTCACAAATACCTAGGGTGCCTAACTGGTTTTTTTGGTTTCACTGGAAATGGCTGGTAATTGTAGGTCTGCTTTGGTTATGTAGCTGTATTCCTATTATGTTAATGTGTGTACGCAATTTAATTAGTAGTTTAAAACCTATCCATGCTTATGTTACTCTACAAGAAGATATGTCAAAGAAATAATCAATCTTCCCATGTTTTCTTCCGTCTGCTACTTCTATAGCTTTTCTTCTTCCTTCCTAATTACAACCCTTAAGTAGAATTTGTGCCTCATATCGAAATTACCGAGTATCATAATTCTTCCAAGTGGTAAAGATACCTCAAGACAAATGCTGGGCATAGAAACCACAGGGCATAAATCTGCAAAGAAGTAAAAAGCTAACCTTTTCAAACAATATTGCTTCTCTCTCACTTACCAACTTTACATTTCCCTGTATGGCCCCAGAAGATGACTGGTTAGCCAGAGACGGGTAAGATTACTCAAGGGAGGAACAACCTAAGACAGGTACAGTCGTAGAGGAGCCATCAGGTGAGAAATTGGGGATCAACAGAGGTGAGGCTTTGAACCTCATCCCTCCTGTTTTGAGAGAAATCTTCTGCATCTGTGGATGTTTTGTTGCCCTTGTCTAGCTTGGATTAATACTTAGTCTATAGGCACACACCTGATCATCTACATTTGCCCTCTTATAGCACTAAACTATGTTTTCTACCTTTATCTTGCATCTACCTACCACTTCAGCATTTTATAAAAAATATAAATAAATAAATAAATAAATAAATAAATAAATAAATAAAAATAATAATAATAATAAGGAGAAATGTGGGATTCACATATAAGTCAGGTAAAAAATCAAACAAATACTCATATTTGACCTGATTGTTTATAGTTCATAATGCGCGATCAAAACCGAAAGTTTCTGTGATGACTACCCTTGCACTGTTCACCATGTAAGAACTTGTTCACTATGTAAGAATTTGTTCACCATGTAAGAACTTGTTAATTATGCTTCAGAAGATTGGAGACTGTTGAGAATTAGGCTTGGGGTTGATTAATGATTGTGCATTTAGTCACCTATATACAGAATTTTATTGTTGTTTACAACCATTTGATCAATAAATATGAGAGATGCCCTCTCAAAAAAAAAAAATGGGTGAACAACCTATAAGGATTTCTCCAAAGAAGGCATAGAAATGGCCAATAAGCACACAAAAAGATGCTCAATATGATTAGCTATCAGGGAAATACCAATCAAAACAATAATGAGATGCCACTTTACACCCAGTAGGATGACTGTAGTAAAAAAGACTAATAAATGTTGACCAGGAGTTTGACTAACCATATGAATGAGAATCTTCGTATACCCCTGGTGGGAATGTAAAATGGTACAGCCACTTTGGAAAAGTCTGGGTGTTCTTCAATCAGTTAAACATTTGTCCCACCCATTCCATTCCTAGACATATACCCGAGAGAAGTGAGAACAAAAATCTGGACAAAAATGTTCACAGCAGAATTGTTTGTAGTATTCAGAAGGTGGATTGATCATCATCAGTTGGTGAATGAATAAACAAAATGTAGCATATCCATATTATGGGATTTTATTTGTCCATAAAAGTGAATGAAGCTACAATGCTACAACATGGACAAACCTTGAAAACATTATACTAAGTGAAAGAATCTAGTTTCAGAAGACCAGGTATTATATGATTAAGTTGATATGAAATACAATAGGCAAATCTATAAATACTGAAAGTAGATTAGTGGTTGCCTCCGTCTGGTTGGGTGTGTTATGGGAAAATGTGGCCGTAGCTAAAGAGTATATGGTTTCCTTTTAGCATGATGAAAATATTCTAAAATTAACTATAATAGTAATTGCAGAACTCCATGTTCTAAAAAGCATTGAACTGTACAATTTAAATGTGTGAATTATGTGGTATGTGAATTATATTTCAAATAAAGCTGTTGCCCAAAAAAAAAAATTGCACTGTGGTTTCTGTGTGGACAAGGGTCTGTGGGAGAGCAGGAATGGGAGCATTGTTGCTATTGGACTAGGAATGTAGAGATGATGAAGAATAGTTGGATATGTTTATAGTTGGCTTATGTTTTAGAGTTTGGTATAAAAAGACTAGGTGATGATTTTGGATCTGAGTAACTAGGTAAAGAAGGTTGCCTTACACAGGAATGGATTTGGAAATAGAAAATCAAGTAATGAGAAGATGGTAAAGGGTTTTTGTACATAGCATGTTGATACTAAAAATTAGTTTTATTTCGTTTTGGCAAGGCTTTGCTTTCTGACATGATTCCTTAGAACGACTTCTTACATATTCTATCTTCCAATCTTTTCTACGCTTTCTCCAAAACAAAACAATTTCTAAAAGTGACAGAAAATTGGATTGACTTGTTTTTTTAAGCACAAAGCGTGAAGAACAGGAAAAAAACAAAACAGCCAATATTCTTTCTGAATTCAGCATCTTCTGATTTTTTATAATATAGAATTCAATATTTAGGATCAGTTTAGGATATTTAAGTGATTTACATTTACATTTCTACTGACACATTTCTTTCCTTTTGGTACATAGCTGGTTATTGGCATTAGACTAAACTGACTCTCATAAAAGTACAAAGACTAGTTGTCAAGAGATACTTCTTTTCTGGTGCCCCTTTGACATACTATATGCTACCTTTCTTCTGCCCCTTGTGCATTTTCTTTTTTATAATTTTTTAAATTAAACTTATTATTGATGTACAATCTTAAAAACGTTTCACATAAGAAACATCGTGGTTACTACATTTACCCATATAATTGAGTCCCCCTCCCCACCCCATTGCAGTCACTGTCCATCAGCTTAGTAAGATGCCAGAGTCACTACTTGTCTTCTCTGTGCTATACTGTCTTCCCCGTGAACCCCCTACATTGTGTGTGCTAATCATAATGCCCTATAATCCCCTTCTACCTCACTCCCCACCCACCCTCCCATACCCCTTCCCTTTGGTAACTGTTAGTCCATTCTTGGATTTTGTGAGTCTGCTGCTGTTTTTTTCCCTCAGTTGTGCTTTGTTGTTATACTCCACAAATGAGTGAAATCATTTGGTACTTGTCTTTCTCTGCCAGGCTTATTTCAGTGAACATAATACCCTCCTGCTCCATCCATGTTGTTGCAAATGGTAGGATTTGTTTTCTTATTATAACTAAATAATCCATTGTGTATATGTACCACATCTTCTCTATCCATTCATCTACTGATGGACACTTAGTTGCTTCCATGTCTTAGCTATTGTAAATAGTGCTGCGATAAACATAGAGGTGCATATGTCTTTTTGAATCTGTGATCTTATTTTCTTTGGGTAAATCCCTAGGAGTGGAATTATTGGGTCAAATGGTATTTCTGCTTTTAGTTTTTTGAGGAACCTTCGTATTTTCCACAATGGTTGGACGAATTTACATTCCCACCAACAATGTAGGAGGGTTACCCTTTCTCTGTATCCTTGCCAGCATATTTTGTTCCTTGTCTTTTAGATGTTGGTTGTCCTAACTGGTGTGAGATGATACATCATTGTGGTTTTAATTTGCATTTCCCTGATAATTAGTGTTGTAGAGCATCTATTCATGTGCCTGCTGGCCATCTGAATTTCTTCTTTGAAGAAGTGTCTGTTCAGATCCTCTGCCCATTTTTTAATAGGGTTATTTGCTTTTTGGTTGATGAATCCTGTGAGTTCTTTATATATTTTGGATGTTAACCCCTTGTCAGATATGTCTTTAATGAATATATTCTCCCATACTGTAGGGTACCTTTTTGTTTTATTGATGGTGTCCTTTGCTGTACAGAAGCTTTTTAGTTTGATGTAGTCCCAGTTGTTCATTTTTGCTTTTGTTTCCCTTGCCTGAGGAGATGTGTTCAGGAAAAATTGCTTATGTTTATGTTCAAGAGATTTTTGCCTATGTTTTCTTCTAAGATTTTTGTGGTTTCATGACTTACATTCAGGTCTTTGATCCATTTTGAGTTTACTTTTGTGTATGTAATTAGACAATAATTGTGTTTCATTCTCTTAAATGTAGCTGTCCAGTTTTGCCAACACCAGCTATTGAAGAGGATGTCATTTCCCAATTGTATATCCATGGCTCCATTATCATATATTAATTGACCATATTTGCTTGGATTTATATCTGGACTCTCTATTCTGTTCCATTGACTATGGGTCTGTTCTTTTGCCAGTACCAAATTGTCTTGATTACTATGGCTTTGTAGTAGAGCTTCAAGTCGGGGTGCTTAGTCTCCCCTGCTTTATTCTTCCTTCTCAGGATTGCTTTGGCTATTCAGGGTCTTTTGTGTTTCCATATGAATTTTAAAACCATTTGTTCTAGTATGTTGAAGAATGCCATTGGTATTTTGATACGGATTGCATTGCATCTGTAGATTGCTTTAGAGGGGATGGCCATTTTGACAATATTCTTCCTATCCAAGAAAACGGGATGGATTTCCATTTATTAGTGTCTTCTTTAATTTCTCTTATGAGTGTCTTCCAGTTTCCAGGGTACAGGTCTTTCAGCTCCTTGGTTAGATTTATTCCTAGGTATTTTATTCTTTTTGGTGTAACTGTAAATGGAATTGTTATCCTGATTTCTCTTTCTGTGAGTTCATCATTAGTATATAGGAATGCAATAGATTTCTGTGTATTGATTTTGTATCCTGCGACTTTGCTGAATTCAGTTATTAGTTATTATAGTTTTGGAGTGGATTCTTTAGGGTTTTTGACGTACAATATCATGTCATCTGCAAATAGTGACAGTTTAACCTCTACCGTACCAACCTGGATGCCTTTTATTTCCTTGTGTTTTCTGATTTCCATGGCTAGGATCTATAGTATTATGCTGAATAAAAGTGGTGAGTGTGGACATCTTTGTCTTGTTCCCGATTTTAGAGTAAAAGCTTTCAGATTTTCACTGTTAAATATGATGTTGACTGTGGGTTTGCTTTATATGGCCCTTATTAATGTTGAGGTACTTGCCCTCTATACTCGTTTTGTTAGGAGTTTTTATCATGAATGGATGTTGAATTTTGTCAAATGCTTTTTCAGTACCTATTGAGATAATCATGAGGTGTTTGTCCTTCTTTTTGTTGATGGATTTCATATGTTGTATCATCCTTGCATCCCTGGAATAAATCCCACTTGATCATGATGGATAATCTTTTTGATGTATTTTTGAATTCAGTTTGCTAATATATTTTTTTTATTAAGGTATCATTGATATGCAATCTTATGCTCAGTTTTCACATGAGCAACATTTTGGTCACTACATTCCCCCTATTTTCAAATCCCCACCATATACCCCATTACAGTCACTGTCCATCAGCATAGTAAGCTTCTCTGTGCTATACTTCCTTCCCCTGCACCTCCATATATTATGTGTGCTAATCATAATGCTCCTTAATTCTCTTATCCTTCCCTTCCCACCCACTCTCCCTAGTCCCTTTCCTTTTGGTAACTGTTAGTCCATTCTTGGGTTCTGTGAGTCTGCTGCTGTTTTGTTCCTTCCCGTTTTTGCTTTGTTGTTATACTCCACAGATGAGTGAAGTCATTTGGTATTTGCCTTTCTCAACGTGGCTTATTTTACTGAGTGTAATGCCCTCTAGCTCCATCCATGTTGTTGCACATGGTAGGATTTGTTTTCTTCTTATGGCTGAATAATATTCCATTGTATATATATATACACATCTTCTTTATCCATTCATCTACTGATGGACACTTTGGTTGCTTACATTTCTTGGCTATTGTAAATATTGCTGCAATAAACATATGGGTATATATGTCTTTCAGAATCTGGAATCCTGTAGTCTTAGGGTAAATTCCTAGGAGTGGAATTCCTGGATCAAATGGTACTTCTGTTTTTAGTCTTTTGAGGAACCTCCGTACTGCTTTCCACAGTTGTTGAACCAGTTTACATCATCACCAACAGTGTAGGAGGGTTTCCCTTTCTCCATGTCCTCACCAGCATTTGTTGTTGTTTGTCTTTTGGATGTTGGCCATCCTTGCTTGTGTGAGGTGATATCTCATTGTGGTTTTAATTTGCATTTCTCTGATGACCAGCAATATGGAGCATCTTTTCATGTGTCTGTTGGCCATCTGAATTTCTTCTTTGCAGAACTGTCTGTTCAGCTCCTTTGACAATTTTTTGATTGGATTATTTGCTTTTTGTTTGTTGAGGTGTGTGAGCTCTTTATATATTTTGGATGTCAACCCTTTATCAGATCTGACATTTATGAATATACTCTCTCATACTGTAGGATGCCTTTTTGTTCTATTGGTGGTGTCCTTTGCTGTACAGAAGCTTTTAAGCTTGATATAGTTCCACTTGTTCATTTTTGCTTTTGTTTCCCTTGCCTGAGGAGATATGTTCATGAAGAAGTTGTTCATGTTTATGTCCAAGAGATTTTTGCCTATGTTTTCTTCTAAGAGGTTTATGGTTTCATGACTTACATTCAGGTCTTTGATACATTTCAAATTTACTTTTGTGTTTGGTGTTAGACAATGATCCAGTTTCATTTTCTTACATGTAGCTGTCCAGTTTTGCCAGCACCATCTTTTGAAGAGACTGTCATTTCCCCATTGTATGTCCATGGCTCCTTTATTGTATATTAATTGACCATATATGTTTGAGTTAATATTTGGACTCTCTATCCTATTCCACTGGTCTGTGGGTCTGTTCTTGTGCCAGTACCAAATTGTCTTGATTACTGTGGCTTTGTAGTAGAGTTTGAAGTTGTGAAGCGAGATCCCCCCTGCTTTATTCTTCCTTCTCAGGATTACTTTGGCTATTTGGGGTCTTTTGTGGTTCCATATGAATTTTAAAACTATTTGTTCCAGTTCATTGAAGAATCCTATTGGTATTTTGATAGGGATTGCATTGAATCTGTAGATTGCTTTAGGATAGCAATTTTGACAAAATTAATTCTTCCTAGCCAGGAGCATGGGATGAGTTTCCATTTGTTAGTGTCCTCTTTAATTTCTCTTAATACTGTCTTGTAGTTTGCAGGGTATAGGTCTTTCACTTCCTTGATTAGGTTTATTCTTAGGTATTTTATTCTTTTTGATGCAATTGTGAATGGAATTTTTTTCCTGATTTCTCTTTCTGCTAGTTCAGCATTAGTGTATAGGAAAGCAACAGATTTCTGTGTATTAATTTTGTATCCTGCAACATTGCTGAATTCAGATATTTGTTCTAGTAGTTTTGGAGTGGAGTCTTTAGGGTATTTTATGTACAATATCATGTCATCTGCAAATAGTGACAGTTTAACTTCTTCTTTTCCAATATGGATTCCTTGTATTTCTTTGTTTTTTCTGATTGCCATGGCTAGGACCTCCAGTACTATGTTGAATAACAGTAGGGAGAGTGGGCATCCCTGTCTTGTTCCCTATCTTAGAGGAGAAGCTTTCAGCTTTTTGCTGTTAAGTATGATGTTGACTGTGGGTTTGTCATGTATGGCCTTTATTATGTTGAGGTTCTTGCCCTCTATACCCAATTTGCTGAGAGTTTTTATCATGAATGGATGTTGAATTTTGTCGAATGCTTTTTCAGCATCTTTGGAGATGATCATGTGCTTTTTCTCCTTCTCTTTGTTGATGTGGTGGATGATGTTGATAGATTTTCGAATGTTGTGCCATCCTGCATTCCTGGGATGAATCCCATTTGATCATGGTGTAGGATGTTCTTGATGTATTTTTGAATTCGGTTTGCTAATAATATTTTGTTGTGTATTTTTGCATCTATGTTCATCAGGAATATTGCTGTGTAATTTTCTTTTTTGGTGGGGTCTTTTATTAATTTTTATTTAATATTTTTATTACTTTTATTACTCTTTTATTAGAGTAATGCTGGCTTCATACAATGAGTTTGGAAGTATTCCCTCCTCTTCTATTTTTTGGAAAACTTTAAGGAGAATGGGTATTATGTCTTCTCTGTATGTCTGATAAAATTTAGCGGTAAATCCATCTATCCCAGGGGTTTTGTTCTTGGGTAGTTTTTTTATTACTAATTCAGTTTCGTTGCTAGTAATTGGTCTGTTTAGATTTTCTGTTTCTTCCTTGGTCAGTTTTGGAAGGTTGTATTTTTCTAGGAAGTTGTCCATTTCTTCTAGGTTTTTCCAGCTTGTTAGTATATAGATTCTCATAGTATTCTCTCATAATTCTTTGTATTTCTATTGGGTCCATCATGAGTTTTCCTTTCTCTTTCCTTACTCTATTTATATGTGTAAATTTTCTTTTTCTCTTAATAAATCTGGCTAGGATTTTATCTATTTTGTTTATTTTCTCATAGAACCAGCTCTTGGTTTCATTGATTTTTTTGTATTGTTTTATTTTTCTGAATTTTATTTATTTATTGTCTGACTTTTATTATGTCCCTCCTTCTGCTGACTTTGGCCCTCATCTGTTCTTCTTTTTCTAATTTCAATAATTGTGACTTTAGACTGTTCATTTGGGATTGTTCTTCCTTTTTTAAATAGGCCTGGATTGCTATATACTTTCTTCTTAGAACTGCCTTCTCTGCATCCCAAAGAAGTTGGGGCATTGTGCTGTTGTTGTCATTTGTCTCCACATATTGCTTGATCTCTGTTTTAATTTTGTCATTGACCCATTGATTATTTAGGAGCATGTTGTTAAGCCTCTGTGTGTGTGTGAGCCTTTTTGTTTTCTTTGTAGAATTTATTTCTAGTTTTATACCATTGTGGTCTGAGAAGTTGGTTGGTAGAATTTCAATCTTTTTGAATTTACTGATGCTCTTTTTGTGGCCTAGTATGTGGTCTATTCTGGAAAATGTTCCATGTACACTTGAGAAGAATGTGTATCCTGTTGCTTTTGCTTGTAGAGTTCTTTAGATGTCTATTAGGTCCATCTGTTCTAGTGTGTTGTTCAGTGCCTCTGTGTCCTTACTTATTTTCTGTCTGGTGGATCTGTCCATTGGAGTGAATGGTGTGTTGAAGTCTCCTAGAATGAATGCATTGCATTCTATTTCCTCCTTTAATTCTCTTAGTGTTTCTTTCTCATATGTTGGTGCTCCTGTATTGGGTACATATATATTTAGAATGGTTATATCCTCTTGTTGGACTGACCCCTTTTTCATTATGTGTTGTCCTTCTTTATCTCTTGTTACTTTATTTGTTTTGAAGTTTATTTTGTCTTGCTACTAGTACTGAAGTACCTGCATTTTTCTCCCTATTGTTTGCATGAAATACCTTTTTTCATCCCTTAACTTTTAGTCTGTGTATGCCTTTGGGTTTGAGGTGAGTCTCTTATAAGCAGCATTTAGATAGGTCTTGCTTTTTTATCCACTCTATTACTCTGCGTCTTTTGATTGGTGCATACAGTCCATTTACATTTAGGGTGATTATTGAAAGATATGTACTTATTGCCACTGCAAGCTTTAGATTCCTGGTTGACAAAGGTTCTATAGTAGCTTCTTTACTATCTAATCATCTAGCTTAACTCGCTTATTAAGCTATTATAAACACAGTCTGATGATTCTTTATTTTTCTTCCTTCTTATTCCTCCTCCTCCATTCTTTATATGTTAGGTATTTTAATCTGTACTCTTTTGTGTTTCCTTTGACTGCTTTTGTGGATAGTTGGTTTTATTTTTTGCCTTTAGTTGGTATTTCGTTGGTCTGCTTTCTTTGCTGTGATTTCATTTTCTCTGTTGACATCTATTTAGCCTTAGGAGTGCTTCCATCTAGAGCAGTCCCTTTAAAATATCCTGTAGAGGTGGTCTGTGGGAGGCAAATTCTCTCAACTTTTGCTTGTCTGGGAATTGTTTAATCCCTCCTTCATATTTAAATGATAATCATGCTGGATACAGTATTCTTGGTTCAAGGCTATTCTTTTTCATTGCATCAAATATATCATGCCATTCTCTTCTGGCCTGTAAGGTTTCTGTTGAGAAGTCTGATGATAGCCTGATGGGTTTTCCTTTGTAGGTGATCCTTTTTTCTCTCTCTCTGGCTGCCTTTAATACTCTATCTTTGTCTTTGATCTTTGCCATTTTAATTATTATATATCTTGGTGTTGTCCTTGGGTCCCTTGTGTTCGTAGATCTGTGTGCTTCCATGGTCTGAGAGACTTCCCTTCCCTAGTTTGGGGATGTTTTCAGCAATTATTTCTTCAGAGACACTTTCTATCCCTTTCTCTCTTCTTCTGGTACCCATATAATGCTAATATTGTTCCGTTTGGATTGGTCACACAGGGTTCTCTTAATATTCATTCATTCCTGGACATCATTTTATTTCTCTCTGCCTCAGTTTCTCTCTATTCCTGTTCTCTAACTTCTATTCCATTAACGGCCTCTTGCACCTCATCCAGTCTGCTCTTAAGTCCTTCCAGAGATTGTTTTATTTCTGTATTCTCCTTTAGCTCTTGCATATTTCTCCGCAGGTCCATCAGCATGGTTATGACCTTTATTTTGAATTCTTTTTCAGGAAGATTTGTTAAATCTATCTCCCCAGGTCCTCTCTCAGGCATTGTCTGGGTGATTCTGGACTGGACCAAATTCTTCTGCCTTTTCATGGCGATAGAGGTAGTCATAGGCAGGTAGCACGTGTGTTAGCTGGGAGAACAAAGTCCCTTCCTTTTTGATGGTCACCCTGCCCTTCTTCCCTACCTGTGCTGGTTACCCACATTCTGGGAGCAGCCCTCAGGACAACCCAGAGCCATGTGGGGAGAGGCAGGCATGCTGGGTGCAAGAATAGCACCTCTTCACACCCTGCCCCAGTCAGCTGCATGCCAGCAGTGGACCCAGGTCTTGCCTGGGTGGCTGCGTGCTAGGAGGAGGCTCTGAGCAGCTGCTGTGGGCACGGCCACTCCCATGCTGTTCTGTTGGGGCTGTGCGACAGGGGGAATGAACAGCAGGCTGCTTATCACAGTGAGGGGCTTCAGGGCTGCATTGTCTCCCAGGGGACTGGGGTGCCTGGAGTTCTCTGGGATTCCCAGCTGCTGTGATGAGTGTGCTGGGATGATTCTGGCAGCTGTGAGGCCCCTGTCCCTTTAAGATTTTCAAAAGTACTCACTTTCCTTTTGTCCCTGGGTAGCCGGCTCGGGGACCCGCTCGCAGATTTTACTTTTTCATTTCCCTAATATCCAGCACACTGTGCAATGTGTGTCTGTGCTCCTGGTGAGGATTACTAGGGCTGGTTATTTACCACTCCTGTGCTTCCACTCACTCTCTGCTCTGACTCCTCTCCTCCCACTGGATAGCTGGAGTTGGGGGAGCGCTTGGGTCTCGCTAGGCTGTGGCTTGTATCTTACACCCTTCATTAGAAGCTGCGTTCTCGCAGATGTAGATGTAGCCTGGCTGTTGTACTGTAATCTCTGGTCTCTCTGTTAGGCATAGTTTTATTTTTTGTATTTTCAAAAATATATGTGGTTTTGGGAGGAGATTTCCGCTGCCCTACTCATGCCTTCATCTTCCAAAAATCCCTTTTCTCCTTACTTATTTTCTGTCTGGTTGATCTGTGCTTTGGAGTGAGTGGCATGCTGAAGACTCCTAAAATGAATGTATTGCATTCTATTTCCCCCCCTTAGTTCCGTTAGTATTCATTTCACATATTTAGGTGCTCCTATATTGAGTGCATCTTTATTTATAATGGTTATATCCTCTTGTTGGACTGACCACTTTATCACTGTGTAATGTCCTTGTCTTTTGTTACTTTCTTTGTTTTAAAGTCTATTTTGTTTGATATAGGGACTGCTATTCCTGCTTTTTTCTTCCTATTAGTTTCATGAAATATCTTTTTTCTATTCCTTCACTTTTCATTTGTATGTGTCCTGAGGTTTGAAGTGACTCTCTTGTAGGCAGTATATAGATGGGTCTTGATTTTTTATCCATTCAGTGCCTCTATGTCTTTTGATTGGTGCATTCAGACCATTTACAGTTAGGGTGATTTTCAGTAGATATGTACTTATTGCCATTGTGGGTTTTAGATTTGTGGTTACCAAAGGTTCAAGGACAACTTCTTTACTATCTAACAGGCTAACTTAACTCTCTTATTACAATATTTCAAACACAGTCTAAAGGGTTTAATTTTCTCCCTTCTTTTTCTTCCTTCTCCACTCTTTATATATTAGGTGTCATATTATGTACTCCTTGTGTTATCTGTTAACTGACTTTGTGGGTAGTTGGTTTAATTTTGCATTTGCTGAGTAATTAATTATTATACTTTCTTTACTAAGGTTTTATTTTCTCTGGTGATTGCAATTTAGCCTTAGGAAAACCTCCATCTATAGCAGTCCCTTCAAAATACACTGTAGAGACAGTTTGTGGGAGGTAAATTCCCTCAACTTTTGCTCATCAGGAAATTGTTTTATCCCTGCTTCAAATGTAAATGATAATCTTGCCAGATAGAGTGTTCTTGGTTTGAGGCCCTTGTGTTTCATTGCATTAAATATATCATGCTATTCCCTTCTGGCCTGTAAGGTTTCTGCTGAGAAGTCTGATGATAGCCTGATGGGTTTTCCTTTGTATGTGGTCTTTTTTCTCTCTCTGGCTGCTTTTAATACTCTGTCCTTGTCCTTGATCTTTGCCATTTTAATTATAATATGTTTTGGTGTTATCTTCCTTTGGTCCCTTGTGTTGGGAGATCTGTGCACTTCCATGGCTTGAGAGACTATCTCCTTCTCCAGATTGGGGAAGTTTTCAACAATTATTTCCTCAACAACACCTTCTATCCCTTTTCCCCTCTCTTCTTCTGGTAACCCTATAATGCATATATTTTTCTGTTTGAATTGGTCACACAGTTCTCTTACTATTCTTTCATTCCTAGAGCTCCTTTTTTCTCTCTTTGCCTCTGGTCCTTTGTACTCCTGTTCTCTAAATTCTATTTCATTTACCATCTTCTCTATCTCATCTAGTCTGCTTTTAAGTCCCTCCATTGTATGTTTCATTTCAGACACTGTATTGTTTTTTTAAGTTTCTATCTCTTTCTTGAAGTATTCCCTGAGATCTTGAATGTTTTTTTGTAGCTCTGTGAATCTGCTTATGATTTTTATTTTGAGGTCTTTTTCAAGAAGGTTGGTAATTTAGTTTCACTTAGCCCTCTTTCTGGTGTTTGAGGCATTTTGGTTTGTAGAAAATTCTTTTGCTATTTCATATTTCTAATGATTATTATGGTATAATAACTGTGTAGGCAGCACCATCTAGTGCCCAGAAGCTGTACTCTGGAGCTTCCCAGTACCTGGATCGATGGTGGGGATTATAGGCATGCAGCACTGCTGCCTGCTGGGAGGAAAGAGTCCCTTCCTGCTTCTCAGACACAGTGCCTGCCTCCACTGCCATGGCTAGTGGGTCAAGCACACAGGGTGGAGCCTCTGCATTATACCTTTGTCTCTGCTGTAGGCAGGCCAGTCCTCCAACTGTTCTTGTGCAATGGCAGGGGCAGCAGGTTTGCAACCTGGTGCTGGCCAGGAGGAAGGCACAACAGGCTGTGTATCACAGTTGCACAGTCGGGGTCCTTAGGGCTCTGTTGCCAACCAGGGGGATGGAACAACTGAAGCTCCTGAAAGTCCTGCTGGGGTGAGTGTGTTGAGATGATTTTGTCCACCTGTCCTTTTGCCTCAGCAACAAGCTCTGTAATCGTTGCCCCTAAGGCCCCCTCTAGCTGTTGGGAAGTCTTTCAAGGTGCCCACCTTTCTTTTTCCCCAGAGTAGCCAGTTGTGGGTACCTGTTCTCCACAAGCAACTAGAATCTCAGTCTCTCTGAGTATTCTGCCTGTCTTTCCTTTCCAACCCCACTAATCTATAGAGCACCATGTAATGTGGGTTTGTGCTCCCACAGCAGATCTCCAGGGTGTGTATTTAGCAGTCCTGGGTTTCTACTCCCTTCCGACTCTGTTTCTCTTACTTCCGTTTTGAGCTGGGGTGGAAGGAGGGCTTGGGCCCTGCTGAATCGTGACTTTGCTACTTTACTCTTTTCCATAAGATCTTTTCTTTTTTCCAGTAGCAGGCCTTCTGTTGCTGTTTTCTTTCCAGTCTCTCTTTTGGATTAGTCATATTTGTTGTATTTTGATGTCATATGTGGTTTTGGGAGGAAGTTTCTGCCTCACTTCTCACACCACTATCTTTTTCCCTCCCCTTGCACATTTTCAAAGGATGTTTACATTAGATGAACTATACTATTTCTGTATCTTGGCATGAATAGATGCACTTGTGTTTATCGGGTATCCTGAACCCCTTTGAAGAAAGAGGTCCCAACATTCTTAGTATTTAAGTACAAGGACCCTTAGAGGGTGGAAACTTTCAGAGAGAGTTGTTTCTGTGGGTAGCAACTTCACATGTCTACAGGGACTAGAGAAGTAATGTAAATAAGAGAAGGAAGCCACGGTAACTATGGCAAACTGGAGGGAGTTTGCTTTTCCTAAAGTGAGTTAGCTGCTAATCAATTTTAGCCAGTTGCTGCTATGTGCAATCATACCTTTCAGACTTTCAAAAGACATTAGAAATCAATCATTTGTTGTTATGTCATATTCCCTGATTTGTAAATGCTGGCAGTTAATTTAAATTTCCCAGTATGCTATGTGGGACAACACTCAGCCAAAAAAAAGGAAAGAAGAATTTGCAGACTGATATTTGTAGGTTCTGATTTAGTCCATTTTTCTCATGTACAGATTGAGAAATATAAATGCAGAGATATAAAATGACATTTTCAAGCTCACATAGCAGTTAGTGGCAGAACTAAGAATAAAACCTAGGTGTTCTTTCTCTTTGTGCAATGCTAAGAAGTTAAACTTTTTTAGTACTCTGAGGAAGGCTAATGTTCCTTTCCCTAGAAAAGTGAATATACATTCCAAATTTTGCATACAGTTTTGGGGATTTCAGACTCTGTGAAATTCATCATGTGCACCAGATAAAGAACCTTCTTTTGTCCCTGCTGGTTCTTGTGTTTGCACTACAAAGGGCATACTATGCCCCATTATTCATGCTTAGGCAAACTCAGGGAGAGAGTTATTGGAAGCAAAAGCTGTAGGCCTCATCTCCTTTTTTCCCTCCCTTTCTTTTTGTATACTAAATCTTAATTAGACCATAATGATACATTTAAGTCTATGACTCTCTGTACTTCTGTTCGTCATGTAAGTCCATCTAATCATTGCTTTTCTAGTCATTTACACATATATATCACCGATAGGGACATTTGTGTGTTTTTTTAAAGTACATGGTATTTATCATGTGTATCATTTTGCAAGTATTTTTTTTAATCACCATGTTTTGCCTTGTATTCAGGTACATACAGATCTACTTCATTCTTCTTATTTGCTATATCATAATCCATAGCTTGTTAATTCTGTAGCCTATTTAGCCACCCACTGTTGATGGATACTTAGGATGTTTCCAGTTTTTCAGTACTACAAACAGTGTTGCAATAAATATTTTTGTGCATGCCTCCTTGACACATGTGCTAGTGTTTCTCAAGGGGAGAAAGAGAGCAATGAACTGGCCAAGCATGTGATTTCAAAGTGCTTAATCATTTTATATCAGCAATAACTGAAAGTCCCCAATTTCCCCAAAGTCCCTCATCACTTGATATTATCAGATTAAAACTTTCTTTTTCAAAGTGATAGGTAAGAAATGATACCTTAATGCAAGTAAGTTTGACCATCTTTTACATCTTTTCATCTGTTTACCAGCCATTTCACATTTCTGTTGTGTTCAAATCCTTTTTTTGGATTTCTTTTGGGCTTATTTGGCTTTTCTTATTTATAGGGATCCCTTACTTGTTTTCTCTTGTATTCTTGATACTAACCTTTTCTGTTGTCTATGTTATAAGTCTTTTTCATTTGTGTCTTTCTCATCCTGGTTTTGCTACTGACTAGCTCTGTGATTTGGGGGATGTTGACTTTCACAGAAACATTTTTCTCCCTTGTAACGTGAGAATACACTACCTCTTAGTTACTGTGTTACTATGAAATGCCAATTAAATAGTGTATGAGCTCTGTGATTTGGTGGGGTTTGGGGGTTCTCATCTGGTTTCTGCCAGCCATTTTATAGCTGTAAAGTGCTACCATTTAAGTTTTTTGTGAGATATCAATGAAAGAGCACATGAAAGTGCTTTGGAAAGTAAAGAATACCTTTGAATGTAAGGCATTTTGTCCCTTCTTTGGCTTTATTATGACTTATCCCTAGGAGCTGGCTTTTGTGAAGCATCCCACATTCTCCACAGATTGATCGAACTCTTGGGAGTGGATATCACAACATAGCAGCGCTTGGCACTTTCTATTCTACACTCTCTTGAGAAATGAAAGAGATGCATAAACAAGATAGATTCACATTGAACTCCTGAATTCTTGGAATGCATTAGGTGAGATGGAGGTGAAGAGCAATAGCAGAAGAATCTCACTTCTTTACCACTTACAGTGCTTGCTCCAAGAACTGACAGTAGAATTTGGCCATTTATAGAACCATGTATCTACAAGGTTAGAATTATCCTGCCTTTTTTTACTAGCCTGGTCCACTTTTCAATTAGAATCCAGTGTACAGAGGCAGCTATTCTATTCCACCATAGTGGGGGAATATTGGAGTATAGTCTCCTGCTCTGATTACTTTTTGTTTGATGACTGGCCTTGGCAAACAATTAACTAAAAGATGATAACACCTATGGTTTGGGGACACTCATACTCAAAAACCACCTTAGATCTAGATAACTCTGTCTCTCTGCCCTATGCTCCATGCTTTAGAGAGCTGTTTCTTTAGCCATGCCCATCCCCTTCTAGACCATTCTTAAAGTGCCCGGACCCAAGAATTACCTGACAGAATGTCCTGAACCTGCTTCAACAGCCTGCAAAACCTCTGACTCCATCCTCCCGAAGATAGATCAAGCCATTAGACTCTACCCCTGACATGTGCATTCTTATTCTTAGGTCCCAGGCATGACCAAGGGCAACTGCTTAAGAGGGATGTTCCCCGAGTCTGAGTGTACTACCTTGAACACCTGCATACAAGACCCTTGAGGTACAAATGGGAGGGAAAGAGAAAGGAGGGGGATTTGAAGCCAGGGTCCTCCATTTGTACTCTTGCCTCAGCCCTGCAGCTCTTAGCAGCAGGTCTGCCCAGAAAAGCCTCTTCCTTCTGACCAACTGCTTATTTTACAGGTTAAAAAAGGCATTGAAGAAGGTTTTCTTCACCACCCATTTAGAGTCTCTGTATAGCTAGGGTGGGGAGGTGAAATGGATGAATTTCTGAAGGGACATTTGCTGTCTCTGTGCCTCTTCCCTGTCTGTCCCTTGAGTATGCAAGGCTGCTGATATTTTGTGAAAAGGAAGAAGGATTCTGCTGACACACTGTATTTTTATGAAAGAAGGCTAAGGGTTCCCCTTATCTGTCCACACAAGGCACATCTGCCTCCAAACAGGCTGTGTGCTTCTTAGGGATTCCTTCATTGTCTTGTTTCTTTTCTGAATGTTTTAAGGCACAGTTTTGTGCATTCCTTTCTTTTCTCTAGAGCCAGGGGGAAAGTCATGATATATCAGGGCTCTTGCTAAGGAGCTTAAAATGGGTGCTGGCAGCTGGAATATGGGGGAAGCGAGCTTTCCAGGGACAAATGACCTGCTTGTTCAGCCAATGAGAAGCAAGTTAGAGGAATGAGAGCACCAGACAGGCTTTATTGTCTGATCATCTCATAAAAGCAGGATTGTGTCTGACAACTTAACCCTTTTTTAGGTACTTCATGTCTCATCCATTCCCTGGTATGTGACCTCCAGATTCCTTTTCCTAACTGCTGTAAGACTACAGAGAGTAAAGATTTAAACTGGTAAAGAAATTTGGAGAGTTGTAAATCATAATTTTAAAAATATAAATTTTAAAAACTTAGAACAACAGCTAAAATGGAAACTAAGCTGTGTGGAGAGCTCATTTAGAATGGTATCAGTCTTAGTCATGTTGCATCAGACTTTTATTGTATAGGCTTGGGAGGAAAAGAAAGTTAGAGGGAAAAAAAGATTTAGCCTTTAGTCTATTTTAAACTGTATGATGGAGTCTTACTCAATTATTCCTGTTTTGAAGAATTAGAATTGGTTCTTCAAATTTGGGAAATATCACTGATACTGAGGCCAATTTTGAGTAATAGATATTTATACTGTTCATTTATATTGTACTTCCTTATTGTCTCTTCCCCTATAAAAAATAATAGTCATTTTACTTCTTCCTGCTTCCTTTTCATCACTTGTAAAATTAGGGGTATCCTACCGTAGTCCATAGAAGAGTTGAAATAAGAAAATAAACTTATTCATGTGATTTTTAGATTGGACTGTTATTCTTATTATTAGGGTATTCATGTCTAAAGATTGTGTGTGTGTTCATTCATTTGCTCAGTAAACTTTCTGAAACCCTTGCTGCTGAGCATGGGCACAGGTAAAAAGATAAAAGATATAGTAAAAGTTGTAGTTCTTACCCTTAAATATTTAAAACATTTCAAGGAAGACAGACAATGATAATAAAAATGTTTCATCTGTTATGTTCACCATGTGCCAGGCCTTGTTCTAAGCACCTTGACATATTTAATCTTACTACCTGTGAAATAGGTACTGTTATTAGCTTTATATTACAGATAAAGAAATCCAGGTGCAGAAAAGCCACGTGACTTGCCTAAGGTCACACAGCTAGTGGTTGAATTGGGGCTAGAATTCAGGCAGTGTGGCTCTAGTGTCTATTTCCTAAAACAGTGCTGACAAATACAGTAGTCACTAACTCCTTATGTGGCTTTTGACACTTGAAATGTGTTGGTATGTAAGTGTGAAATACTAGATTTCAAAGACCTAGTGTGAAAAAATATATATAAATTATCTGGTGTTGAAATTACATGTAGCAATAGTGATATTTTGGATATGCTGAATTAAGTAAAATATTAAAATTAATTTCACTTTATTTTTGTGACTACCAGAAAACTTAAAATTACATGTGTGGCTGGTATTTGTGGCTTATGTTATATTTCTATTAGACTGTACTACTTTAAATTATTACAATACAATAATAATAATAATAGGTGACATTTACTGAGTACTTACTATGTGCCACATACTGTGCAAACACATACCTTTACAAACACTACTTCAGTTAAGCCTCAGAATAACCTTTTTTATTATCCCCATTTTATAGAAATGGAAGGTTTTAAGAAAGTCAGTAATTTGCCTGAGGTTAGTAAGCTAATCAATGACAGAACCCAAATCTGAAATCTTACATCTAATTCAAAAACCTATACTCAACCAACACATTGTAGTACTATTTCCAGTTTAGTCTTGGGGCTTTTTCTTTGTTTTTACTTTTATAAGAATATTTAATACTGCATACTTATGTATTTAGTATGTAGAAGTTCAAAATAAAAATTAGTAGGTCATAAAATAGACATCCCAAATGGAAATCCCTGTTGCAGAGTCTTAGCCCTCAGTGAACACCAGCACACTTGAGCCCTGTGATGAAGTAGTGAGTCAGACTGTATAAAATTCATTTAATTTTCATTCCAATAGTTCTGTCAGATCACTGGGCAATTTATGGCCCTACCCTCTTTGTTCACAGAGAAGAAGAAGAGGGGTAATCCAGCTTTCCTTAGTTATTTAGTTCTCTTGACTGGTAAGAAGAAAATTTGTTCTCCATTTCATTGTCCTAGGAAATGCTGTTTGTGTTCAAGAGATCAACAAAATGCTAATGACCCCTGATTTTTCTTTCTTCTAGAGCAAAGACTCAGGTGGACTGAAGGCAGCTATGATAGAGTTGGTGGAAAGGTTAAAGTTCAAGAGCTCAGACCCTAAAGTAAGTATTGTTTGGGAATAATTGGGCATTGGTACCCCAAGTATTCCTTTTTCCTTGAGCTAAGTTCAAGGGATATTAATGATCGTCTTTCTGAACATTGTATCAAGGTCTAATTAAGCCTGCCCATCAGAAGCAGTGTTCTGATATGCCTAGAGAAAAGTCGTCTATTTTTCTCCTTTTCTATTTTATGACGTACAACACGTACTTGTTAATTGTTTTCCCTGAACTGCAGACAAGTGCATTTTTAATCTTCCTTTAACAGGCTTTTGAGACTACTCTCCTCAGTGTCCATTAAATCTCACTAAAGGTATCTGCAGTGCTGATCAGCCTAATGCTGGCAGCTGGAGTACGCTCCAGACCCATCCAGTTGGTGCTCAGTACTGATGTCTTGTCTCTCCCCCACTTATAGGAGCCAGCTGCCATGGCAAATGCTCTTTTGCCATGTAAATATGTAAATCCTTATGAGCTGGGGTGTAGTTTGGGAAATGATTTAAGCTTCCCAGCTTTCTTTGTAAGATCATGGGGGCTGCAGGATTGGTATTCTTGGAGATGCCATACCGTGTTGGAGGTGGACTGGGAACTGAAAATGCTGGAGGGATATGGACTACACATACAGCCTCCCTTCTATCCTGATACTTACTGTGGCACCACCTGATATTGGTGCCTGCTGGCTCTGCCTAAGAGCCAAGCCTTTCACAAATAGGAAAAGGAGCATGATTTTGTTTGACTTTTTGTATCTTCTTTTTTTTTTTTTTAATTTGAAGTTCTTCGTAAGGGAAATAAGACTAGCATTTCTTGAGCACCTACTGAGAGCCAGGTACTATGCTAGGAGCCTTACACACCTTTTAAAAAATTGTGGTGAAATATATATATAATGAAATTTACCATTTTAACCATTTGTGATAGTTCAGGTCAGTGCCATTAAGTACATTTACATTGTTGTGCAACCATCACCCCCATCCATCTCCAGAACTTTTTCATCATCCCAAACTGAAATTCTGTATCTATTAAACACTCACTCTATATTCCCTCTCTTCTCTTTACATACTTGTGATTATTGCAACAACCTTGTAAATTAGCTTACTGTTCCTTTTTTATTGATAAGGACACTGAAGTTTAGTAAGTAGGGCCATTTGCCCCAAGTCTAATGTAATTTAGAGCTAGGATTCAAACTCGGACTTCAGTATCTGTACTCTTTTATATCACGCTGCAGACCAACTGGATTTCATCTCCTTTCTACCATATAATCACATTGTGCCTCTGTTTTCTAATCTGGGACAGTATATGAGGCAGAGCCACAATGATAGGCTCTTCAAAAGGCGGCTGCAGACACCAGTTTACAAAATTATTTTCTCCTCATACAGCAATGAAAGTACTGGGACATTGGTAAAGACTTTTGTCTTCTGGTACAGTTAGGGTTTCAGAGGTAGAGAGTATCTGGATAGAAAAAATTGGAGCAATCCTTATCAATTTGCTTAGCAAAAGTAAAAATACCCCTGCTATAAGTAGCTTTCCTTTTAATGAATTAATAATTAATTATTAAACTTACTGAAAATTTTTTTTAACTGAATTTCTCTGGTTTCTGGGGCAACAGCTCTCCTGAAAGAGACAATTATATTTTCTCTTTCTGTCACACACACATACTTGTAGGCAGGGTAGGACAAGAGGATGTATACAGATTACATTGAGTGGCTTTTGTGCATGATGATAATACAAGTAAAGTGCCTTGGGATCCTTTATGCATATAGTGCTTCTGATGAAAAACTTGCCATTTTCCCATGATGCATCATAATCTAAGGGATATTCATTAGGACCTGACCTGATCTTGGATATGTGTACATAGATACTCACCTCTCTTTTATCTTCTCTTTATCTTGCCCTGGATTATTTCCAACCAATCTATTTTATTTTCAAGCTCCTTTCTAGTCTGTCATATGCATATGCTATATATACCTGAAGCCAGCTTGAAGGAGGACCAACATAATTACAGAATGACTGCCAGATCACAAAGTGGGGATGAAAAACGGGACACTTAAATGCACAATTTCTGCAATAAAGAAAATTTTCCAGAAATAAAGTGGTGTCTTCCAAGAAACCCCTAGGTTTTTAGTCTGTTGTTTACCTTCAGAACCCCATCATCCCTTTTCTAAGTTGGCCTATATAAGGAGAGCAGAATCTCTCACGCTTTTTGACCTGTCATTTTCTGGCACAGCAGCTTTACATAGAAGCAATGATTTGAGTCATGGAGCACTGAGCACTATCTCTGCCTCACTTCCTCTAGAATTCTCTAAAACATCACAAAGCTTGATTAGTCCAGACACTGAAGTCTTTTGGGAAATGAGTTAATTTTTACCTCTGAGTTTTGCCAGAGAGGAGTGGAAGATGCTTAGATTAACCATTTTTTAAAATTATAAAATAATATATGCTTATAGATTTAAAAATAAAAATATTCATAAAAGATTAGTAAAATGAATTTTCCCCAAGTTAACCACCATTAACAGTTTGGTGTATAATCTTCTAGACATTTTTCTATGTGGAAATGTGCTTCTAAGATTTTTTATAAAAATTATACTATACCTATGGTTTCATTAACACAGAATATATTAGACATCTTGTGTGTCAATAATCTAGACTTACTACTTCTTAATGAGATGCCTCATTTTATCCAACATCTTCTTTTCTTCTAGACCAGTGGTTTTTCAACTTTGGTATGCATTAAAATCACCTGGAGGACTTATTAAAATACAGATGCTGGGCCTACCCCTAGAGTTTCAGATTTTGTGTATCTGGGGTGACTATAGACTGTGTTGGTTGGACCTTGGCTATTTTTTCCCTTTTGTTTTGATATTTCATTCCTTTCATTAAAAAGCCAGAAAAGCCATTGTAAACAAATCCAAGTGATTTCAACTTTGAAAAAAAAAAACATAAAAATCCAGGCTTAGAACTAAAACAAATTGAGCCAAGTAGCAAAGGATGTAAGGGAGAGGAAAGGGAGGTGGATTGAGGAGTCAGTTCAGCATGCCTGAGAGGACAGGATTCCTTGAAACCATCATGTCCAACAGAGAAATGGCAAAGCCAAAAAGACGGAAAGTAGTCCTGGTCAGGATTCAGCAAGATGAGCAAAGCCTATACCATGGTCCAGGGATGCACTGAATTCTAAACCAGAGGAACAGCAGGAGACATCAAATCCCAGCCACTAGAGGTGAGCCTGAGGACAGGAAGTAAGAGCTAGTGATGGTTAGTAAATAAGGCACAGGACCAAAAGTTGTGTGCAGGAATATTGCTATGGTGAGCCCTGTTTTAAAAGGCTGTATACCTCCAGGGATCTAGAACTTTGTATATAATGGAAAGAGATTATTTTTAATAACAATCTTTAGTTTTTTTAATTGGAAGTAGTTTTTAAATAAGACATCCTAATGTGTTTGACATGATTCAGTTTGCAAACATTTTTTTCAGCCAAATTTTTCAGAAGCATCTATTACACAAGCAGAATTTTTGTTTATGGATTTTTTTCTTGTATTTATGCTAGGCTAGGCTTTAGGGAAATTAGAAGATGCAATTAATCAGTGGTGTGTATATATCTCTACCTTCAAATTAGGAAATTTGAAGCATTCTGAGTTCTTTACAGCTTTCCTTTGTAATGAGTATGCGGTTAGTTGTATAGTTTACCCAGAGAAAACTGAGTCTTAGAAAAACATTGATTCTCTTCTCTTCCTAACCCCTGCCTGTCTCTCAAAAGCATTCAACTGAAAGCAAATCATGCCAAGCCCAATCAGACAAACCTTATGCAGTTAATAACAGCCTCTTTATTATGTATTAATTGCTTTTCTTTCTGTCTAAGATGCACTGTTCGTTGTTTCCTATAGTGGTGTGCTTGAGACAGTTGGAAACACAGTTATGTATGTCAAACTGATGCTTATCTTATAAGAAATTATTCTCAAAAAAGAAAAGGCATCTTAAACTTGAGCCAAGTGGCTCACATTATTCTGTCTGACTGGAGTTGAATTAAACATGGGATCTAGTCATATTAAGACTACCTAAAATATATCAGGTTTTTCTTCCTTATCTTCTCTAATCTCTAAAGGTGTTCTTACTCAAGTGTGAAACTAAAGAATTGTCCAGCAACATAATATTAGTTAAATAGATCTGAAAATTGTTTTCTTAGTTTTATTTAGCATTTACATAGCATTTTATAATTATAATCTTTTAAAAAGAAACTTTACAGTCCTTTTTAGTAGCTGATATCATTGACATGGAGCACAGCCAAGTCTTTTTCTCTCCTGTGCTATTCAGGCTTTTGTTAAAATGATAGGTTCTGTACTGGATATAGGCAAACCTAACTTGAATTCTTGTTGTCAGCATGCTGTTATTCACTGGGGCAAGCCAGGATGTGGGCTGGTCCTTGCCCTGTACCAAGACAGAAGCATCAACTGGGCCAGTGTTTATTTAACAACAGGGGCAGAAAACTGAGATGCCTGTTACCAAGTAGATTCACTCAAAAGTGTTCCTTGGTTGGAGGGTTTTTAAAATTATTGACTTATTTCTGTACTTTTCATAAGGAAAGAATATGTAAGTAGTAATCTTGGAGGACATGAATTGTGTTGATCTTATCTCTCTACCTTGAAGCATGGTACCTGGCTCATAGTAATGGATATGCATCATCTATTTCAGTAACCTTATGAAAAGAAATATTATTTGCCTTGTTTTGTAAATGAGCATTCCAAAATTCAGAAGTGTTAAATAGCTTTTGCTAGAAATTATGGGACCAGGACTTGTTCTTTCTCAGGTCTGATCTCATCTCTCGGGCATGCAAATGTGGCCCTTTTTCATCCTCTATAGACACTTAGACACTTGGACAGCAGAAAGAGAAGGAGGCTGTTTGCCTTCCTTCACTGTCCTCCTGTGTTCATCAAAACAAAACAACTTTCCCCTTATCACCTCCTGCATTTACAGTAGTAATACATGTTCTCCATAGAAAGAGTGGAAAATACAAATATAATTAAGAAAGAAAAACATTAGCCATTTTTCTGCTATCTGCAGTATAATCTTTGAGTACCTTTCTTTAAAAAAAAAAGAAAAAAGAAAAAAAGCAGATTCTTGAACCTCACCCAGAGCATCGAATTTAATAGTGCTGAAATCTGCCTTTTTAAAATGCAGCCTGGATGGTTCTGATGCACGTGATCAACATACCACACTTTGAGACACACCTATGAAAAAAATGGTTAATGTTATGGTGCTTTGCTTTTTTCAGATAGAAAATTAGAATTATATATATATATATATATATATATATATATAATATATTTTTATATAATATATATATATGTAGCTATTCTGTTTATATACATAATACTATGTAACTATATATAATCCTATATACTGTATATGTGTGTGTTCTCCTTTTTTCATCTAACATATCCATTATAAATGCATACATTTTTATCATTTGAATCCACTTCCAAACTAGAAAACTAAAATCTTTGATTGCCAAGTGGATTTTTTTTTTGATTGCCAAATGGATTTTTTGTATTTTTTGAGGCAGGAATGACAGTTACAGTCTAAGGTTTATTCATGCACAGTGGAAACTGAATTAATGCGAAGTCAGGTACATAGTCATGCAGATGGCCCCAAGCTATCTGTCTAACAGCATCTACTGCCCCCCTGGTCAGAGTGTCTCACATGGTGTCACTGAACAAATTAGTGTAGGACTCAATGAGAAGTCTAAGGCCATCTGTTCCAATTCTCCCACTTTACAGATGAGAAACATAGGCACCAAGAGGGTAAGGGTTCTTGCCTGAGATCACCCAGGTAGTTATAAGTAAAGCTGGAGTAGGTTGACATCTTTTAGGACTACAGCTCTGTAGTTTTCCCAATAAAAAGCAGTTTTTTCCATTTGGCAAAAGTGTAAAAAAATAATAACCCTCATATATTTCTGGTAGGAATGTAAAATGGTGCAATCACTTGGGAAAGTTCTGGTAGTTCCTCAAAAGATTAAACATAGAGTTGCCAGATGATCCAGCAATTCCATTCTTGGGTATATACCCAAAAGAAATGAAAACATGTCCACATAAATATTGCACACCAGTGTTCATCGCAGCATTATTCATACTATCTTGAATGTGGAAACAACCCAACTGATGAATGGATAAATCAAATGTGGTCTATCCATAGAGTGGAATACTATTTGGCAATAAAAAAATGAAATACTGATACATGCTGATATAAGGATATATCAGCTGATATTGGATATAACCCTTGAAAACATTATGCTAAGTGAAAGAAGCCTTTCACAAAAGAACAAGTAGTGCATGATTCCATTTACATGAAATGTCCACAATAGACAAATTTGTAGAGATAGAAACTAGACTCATTGTTTCCTGTGGCTGAGGGAGTTTGTGGGGAGGTGTGGAGGGAACTCCTAGTGGGAATGGAATTTCTTTTTGGTGTCATGAAAATGTTCTAAAATTGATCGTGGTAATGATGGTACAACTCCATGAATATACTAAAAAAACACTAAATTGTATACTTTAAATGGGTGCATTATATGTGAATTATATCTCAGTAAAGCTATTGAGCAAGCGACAGAGAAAGAGATTAGTGTCTGAATCACTTTTTTCAGCCCTTCAACTTGAAGTGGCAGCAATGAATAGTCTTTTTCTTTCTCCTGTCCTCTTCTAGACAGAGATGAGGGTCAGAAACCTGATGTAGCCTCAGGCGGGGGTTGGGAGTATTCTACAGTTATTCAAAACTCAAACTCAGAGTCACACTGCAAAGGGACATCTCCAGCATTGATAGCTGTGTGATCTTAGGCAGATCCTATGTTTAACCTCTCCATTTTATTTTTTCAGCTACAAAATAAGGAATATTAGTACTATTTCATAGGGTTGTTAGGAAGGTTAAATGAGATAATTCATTTAAAGTGCTAAGTATCAACATCCTGTAAATGGTGGCTGCTGCCAACTTTCTCCTAGTCCTGAGAACCACCACTACTTTCAGCAGAAGGGCTTCCACCGCCCCTACCCCCAGAGTTCAGGAGAACTTCAGTCCTTGCGGAGAAGAATAAGCCATGTTTGTACCTACCTAGATTTTATACTTTGATCAATTAACATTTCCCAGGGTTAGTGACACTTATAGAGATTGCAGGTTTTAAAGGCTTTTGCTACCTCTTTGAGCAATAATGACATGCAAATAAACTGAGTTGAACCTTCATAGTTAGAACCCTTGGTGTTGCTGCCTAGCCAGCTGGCTAACCCCGTAGGTACTGCATGTCTGCCTTGCTGGGTGTCACTTCAGTGTAGCTCTACAGCCAGTTCAAGTCAAGGCAGATGTATCTGCCTTGGGAGTGTGCAGCTGTGTGTCCATTTGTTCCCAACAGAAATGAAAAATCAATGCATAGAGGCAGTTATGTTTATTGTCATAGAACAAACTCTCTAGTTAGCAAAACTGGTGCCAAATTAAAAGAAAAATAAAGAAATTAAAGAGTCACAAAAGAAATTAACTGTCACATTTAAGAGACACAGGAGGAGATACATCCCCACTTTAAACACCACTGAGATTCTTGCTGCGTTTCTACCTCTCCTTCCTTCTTCCCAGGCAGCTTTACCCTTTGGCCATCCTCTTCCTATTGGAGTCCCAGAACCCCTAATTGAAGAACAATGCAAATTGACTCTAGGCATTTTAAAACTGGATGGGCATGGTTTCTGAACTGCCTGGTGGGCTGGAGCATTGTTAGAAAGCAAAAGGATTGAGCTTTAAATGGCTTAATATGATTAACACAATGTGGTTTCTTTTCCCCCCTGTTCCAGCTCCTCTCTTCACTGATGGGAGACTTCAAAATACACTCTCTGCTAAAGCTTGAAGGACTTAGTATGTAGCAGTGTAGAGAGGGCAGTGGAGCTGTCAGGACTCCCCCATAGAAGCCACACTTCATGTTTCCAGTGCAGGATTTTATTTGGCATTCAGTTTAGGAGCCTGGGTACCTAGATATAAAACTTCACTGTGATAGTAGTGGTAAGAACCACCCCAATTTTTATTTAACAGCCTCCTTATCTGCTGTCCACCTCCCTCCCCTTTTCTGTTCAAACTCTCACTCAACTAGGGAATAAAATTCCAGTTTGCTCAAGGAAAAGGTATTTTCTTTTGATATATTAAGGCTAAAGCCAGAGAATGCAGCTCCTAGTCTACCTCAGATATGTGTGTAGATGCTTGTGTATATATTAAAACATTAAATTTGAGAACCACACCTCTCTCCTGAATGATTCTGCATTTGGCCAAAGGCAGAATCTATCAGGTCTCTGCAGCTGTGTAGAAAACTTCCATTCAGCCCAGTGATCTGGTTGATAATCAATGCTGTTATCAAATGGGTTTTGTTTACTTCTGTAGCAAGTAAAATAGATTCCATGATATCTTTCTAATTCCTAACTCAACCTGATTAGACATTATTTGCATTATATATAATACATATAATGTTTATAAGGCATCATAAACAAAGATTTAAAGGTTTAATGACTTATCCAAGGCCACAGGGCTAATGATACCAATAAATTGCTTTTCTATGATTGCTATATAGAATTATTAGTAGTTATAGGAAGTTATTAACTTTTTACTTATAAATGATGGGTTGGAATTAGTATGCCAATATAGAGTTTGTTCAGACTTTCAGGGGAAAAATTACATTGAGTAATTTTTTACTTTCCTTTACTTTTATGGTGAAAGAACACAGACATTGGAATCAGGTGACCTGAGTCCACATACTGGCATTTACTACCTATATCCCTTGATTTGTCTGAACCTTCGGTTTCTTTCATTAAATTCGAGTAATTACCTGAAAACAGGGACTTTTGAGGAGGAAATAGGAAATGATGGAAGATGATAGTACCATGGCCTTTGGGGGTGCAAAAAATATTTTAGCAACTGTAGTTAGTTAACAAGCCCTGTGGTTCTTAGGTAAATAGATTGTTAGTTGCTCAAGGGGTTGTACTAGGGCTTCAGTCCGCAACAGAAAATATGATAGAGGTAAGTTGTGAGATTGAGGAGCTAACTATACCTATAAACAATGTGTGGGTGGTGAGGAGCAGGATGTGACCTGTCCTTCTTGTGCTCTGCTTCTGTATCATTGATGTAGACTGTATCTGATCCTATCTAACTGGAAAAGGCCGCCATTGCTCCCTGACAACCTGTGGCCATCTACTGAAATTGAGGCAAGGAACCTCTGATTATGACATCCTTACTCTTCTTTTACTAGGATGTGTGAGCAGGACCTTCCTGTGTTCCTTTGGTTACTATTATTGGGACCAGCAGAACAATTCTGCTGATGTCCCTGTGTGCCCAGAGAGTACTTCCTTCCCATGAATTATTTTGCATGAGCTTCACCAAAATATCTGTAAGAATGATATTATTACCCCTTTTTTACAAATGAAGAAACTCACCTGTCACCTTTCTGAGCTTCAGAAGTGTAGAGTTAGCAGAACTAGTACTCAGACTTCTTTCTCTACCACAAGAAAGTCCATGAGCTTTACCATATTAACTCTCAGTAGCAAAGCAACCTTGGAAAACATGAGACCTACACCTCAGGGCTCTTTCCAGAGTATTTCTGGTGTTCTGAAGTTTTTTTGGTTTTGTGGTTTGAATAGTATACAGATAGCTGTGACTTTGTGAAGAAGGTATTGGGGTAGAGAACTGGAATGGTGGTAGGGGTGAGTCTTATTTTAAAATTGCTTTTATCCTCAGCAGATAAAATAGGCTTTCTTTGTATGTTCAAATCTAAGAGGCTTAAAAACAGTATAATTTCTGGGTAGTTGCCCCCTGAAACTTCCAGTGTCAGTTTCCACCTCCCACTTCCTACAGGACAATTCCTGCAGCAGCAGCTGTTCTCTAATTTATGCTCAGGTTAAGATGGAAAGAAAGCAAGAAAATAAAGTAAAATAGAAGCACTCACTCTTTTTCTTGTTTGTTACAGGTCTTCCATGTCTCTGGGGACTCCTATGTTCACATTTCTATGGGGTTGTCGGTCAGATTTTTTTTTCTGTTCACTGAAGAAAAGTGGTGCTCACAAGTTTGTGATTGCATTCTTTATTGCTACCCTGGGGTCAGGCAAAGAGAGAAACATCTTAAGAGCAAGCAGTTGTATTAATTCACAGGGAGCCCAGCATTTCTGTTGAACTGTGCTCTGGTTGCATCTAGTTCGGTGCCATGACACTGGGTCACACTCAAGTTGTCATTGCAATAAAGTGCAGCTGACAGCACGAGCAAGCATTCCTGAAAGGAGAGAATGCTCAGCAGTGATGACATAACCGTAGTGGGTAGATCTCTAGTTCTCATGCTAAGGGCTGTTTGTCAGTCTGCTGTGACTATATCTTACTCAGGTGACTGGGGGTACACAGTCACTATCTGCTTCACAGCTGACTAGCAAATTCAATTCAAGTGTTTATTAGGATCTTTCAAGTAAAAAGCCTCTAGGAAACATGGTCCTGAGCCTCTAATAATGTGAATATGTGCATGTGTGCATGTACATTTATACTTATGTTCATATCTGGGGGAAGGGAAAAATCACAAAAGGGAGGAGATTCAGAAGAAGTATATTGCACAGTTGTATGCAGGAAGCTTTTAAAGAAAAATAGAGTACCTTTTTTCAAATACCAAAATGTATATTCTTAAGAAGAAGCACTCTGGCAGAAATAGAGGAAGGCTGGAATATTCTGACTGAAATATGGGCTTCCTGTCTGAGAGAGTGTGATTCTGAGAGTGAAAGGTACAAGCCAAGCCAAAAACTATGTAAGACAAATCTAAGGTCTAAACACTAAGAAGGAGGGAGTGAGGGGCATCTATAGTTACTAAGTCCGAAGGAGCCAGACGTGGCATTTGAGATCAAGATTAGAAAGCCAAAAATTTAGGGTTAAGTGGATATGAGAAGGTCTCAGACAAACTGCAGATAGGATCAAGATCCTAAACAGTTTTTCCAAATCACCCAGAACTTCATTGTGACTTAGAATTTTATTTCAGGAAATTACTGGTCTAGGGGAGAGTGGGACTTGGTTAATGGGCCTAAATGGGGTAGGGAGGTAGAGCTAAAATGGAGCATTTGGATCTAGAGAAGAGGTCTAGATATTTAGTGGAGAGTAATGGGAAAGGACTGCAAAGGTGGGGGTTTCATGAATATAGGAACAGACTTAAGCCTGATGGGTGGAGAGAGAGATGTGGGATGGCTTCTTGACATTCAGTCAGAATGTAGTGATAACCATTATGTTCCAGACTCTAAGCAAACGCATAGTTTCTCCTGCAGGTATTAAGAGACCAGTTATCTGGTGGTGAAAATAAAACTTGCCTCCAGAATTTAGAGCCTGGGGGATCACCCAAACTTGGTATCATTAAGGAGAGAGAGGGAGAACAGGACAGGTTTGAAGGGAAGATATGGAAGAATAACGTGATTAGAATGCAGATAATGTAGTCAAACTATGTGCATTCAAACTCCAACTCTGCCACTTACTATGTGTGTGAATTTGGTCAGGTTTCTTACCTGCTCTGTACCACAATTTCCTCATCTGTAAAATTGATATAATAATACTTGCCACCTCATAGTATTGTTGTGATGACTGATTGAAGTAATACATGTAAAGTGCTTAGATTAGCGACTAATATGTGGGAGCTCAGGAGAGTTAGCAATGATAATGAAGAAGGAGAGGATTCAGTTTGAGGCTTAATGGTTTGAGTACTAGAAAATTATTCAGGTGGGGATACACATCAGAAGGCAAGAAAATTGTTGAGACCTGGAGAGAAAATCCAGGCTTAGGAGCCATCTTGATGGAGGCAGTAGTTAAATTGAAAAGATGGGATGGAATTGCTAAGGCTGAGAGAGCACAGAGAGAAAGTTTTGCCTCCAGAGGACTTTAACAGTGTCTGGAGATGCTTTTGCTTGCCACAGTTGGTGGGGGTTGGGGGGAGGTGATGCTACTCTTAGCTATAGCAAGAGGCCAGGATGCTGCTACATGTCTTACACTGCTCAGGACATTTCCCCCACAACCAAAAATTACCAGCTCCCGTGTCAGTAGTGCCAAGGTTGAAAACCATGGTGTAGAAGAGTTTCTCAGTCACAATCACCTGGAAAGAGTATAAAATTCTCAGTCAAATCACCTGGAAAGAGTGTTAAAATTTGCAGTGAAGCCAATAAACAGAAATCCAGAGAAGTCTAGTCACAGAAACCATGGGAGGATGGAAATTAAAGACTGAGTTGCATCAGTAGTACCAGATGCTACAGACAGGTCAATACTGAGGTCAGATGGAATTGGTGACTCTAGTTGTGGACTCCAGTGGTTGAAGAGACAGGGCAGCAGGTTTTATGTGACTTTCTAGACAAGGTTGGCATTAAAAGGAGAATAAATAATCACTTGACAGAGCAGCATTTTCAAAGGAAAAATATTATTCTGTGCTGTTCTTTCATTTCTTCTTTTAACTCTGTTACCCTAACACTTCTAAGTCAGATTCCTAGTCCCCTAAAACCTCCCTCTTTTGTCTGGAAATGTGATTAGAGAAAATTTAGATTGGTGAATTGATGCTCCAACACGGTAAAATTTATGCAGTTGTATCATTTTAGAGATAAGAAAAAATGAGTTTGGCTTTTCCTTTTTAATAGTTCAGGAGCCTGAGGCCCTGAAAGATTCAGTGACTTGCCCGAAGTCACACAGCTGGTTGGTTCCAAAACACAGGACTTACTAACATTCAGGGAGTACTCTTCTTTGTGCTGAATTGCTTTCCGGTGATCTAATCCTGGTTCCCAGTGGCTCAGTTTCTTTTTCAGTAGCAGAATACTACATGGAGTTGCTTTCAAAGTGCTGACATGGAACAGGGCTGACCTGAGGTGAATCTTTGCTCCACAGCTTGCTTACCCATTGCATAACACTGGGCAAGTAACTTAACATCTGTGGATTTCAGTTTTCCCTAACAAAATGATAATATTATTGCCTACCTGAGGATTAAATCAGAAACACATGTATGATAGCATCTGGAACACTGTCTGCACATGGTAGCTCTTAATATTTTAATTATCATTTTTCATAAGACCCTGTCTTTGTCATGGATTAAAAGACAAGAGAATGTCCAATGACAGATATTCTGTTCTTATGATGCTTAAACGAAACAGTGGTTCAACATTCACCCATATTATCAAGACCTAACCCTCTCCTTTGCGGTCCCTATCTGTCAACATAGTAAGATGTTACAGAGTCATTAATTGTATTCTCCATTCTGTACTACTGTCCCAGAGACCTACCTATGTTGTGATGCAAATTATAGCACACTTAATCCCCTTCTGCCTCTCCACCCACCTTCCACACTTCTTCCCCTTTCGTAACCACTAGTCCTTCTCAGTGTCTATGAGTCTACTGTTTCTTCTGTTCCTTCCATTTCGCTTTTTTATACTCCACAGATGAGTGAAATCATTTGGTATTTGTCTTTCTCTGCCTGACTTATTTCAGTGAGCATAATACCATCTAGATCCATCCATGTTGTTGCAAAAGGCAGGATTTCTTGTCTACGGCTGAATAATATTACATTGTGTATATGTACCACATCTTCCTTATCCATTCATCTATTGATGGACACTTAGGTTGCTTCCATATCTTGGATACGATAAATACTATGACAGTAAATAAGGAAGTGCATATATCTTTTTGAATCAGGAATTTTGTTTTCTTCAGGTGAATTCCTAGGAGTGGATTGCTGTGTCACATGGTATTTCTATTTTTAGCTTTTTGAGAAACCTCCATAATGCTTTCAGAGCAGTTGCACCAATTCACATTCCCACCAACAGTGTAGGAGGGTGCCTATTTCTCTGCATCCTCAACAGCATTTGTTGTTTCTTATCTTTTGGATAGTGGCCGTCCTAACTTGTGTGAGGTGATATCCTTTGTGGTTTTAATTTGCATTTCCCTGATGATTAGCGATGTGGAGCATCTTTTCATGTGCCTGTTGGCCATCCATCTTTCTGCTTTGCAGAAGTGTCAGTTCAGGTCCTCCACCCATTTCTTAATTGGGTTATTTGTTTTTTGGGTGTTGAGGCATATGAGTTCTTTATGTATTTTGGAATGTTAACCCCTTATTGGATAAAGCATTGACAAATATATTCTCCCATACTGTAGGGTGCCTTTTTGTTCTGCTGATGGTGTCCTTTGCTGTACAGAAGCTTTTTAGTTTGATATAGTCCCACTTGTTCATTTTTTATTTTGCTTCCCTTGCCTGAGGAGATGTGTCCAGCAAAAAGTTGCTGATGCTTATATTCAAGAGATTTCTGCCTGTGTTTTCTTCTATGAGTTTTATGGTTTCATGACTTACATTCAGAAGGTCTTTGATCCATTTTGAGTTTACTTTTGTGTATGGAGTTAGACTATAATCCAGTTTTGTTCTGTTACATGTAGCTGCCCAGTTCTCACAACACCAATTGTTGAAGAGGTTGTCTTTTCCCCATTGTGTATTCATGGCTCCTTTATCATATATTAATTGACCATATATGTGTGGGTTTATATCTGGGCTCTCTATTCTGTTCCATTGATCTATTGGTCTGTTCTTGTGCACGTACCAAATTGTCTTGATTACTGTGGCTTTGTAGTAGAGCTAGAAGCCAGGGAGCATAATCCCCCCTGCTTTGTTCTCTCATGATCATACTTAATGGCAAAAAGCTGAAAGCTTTTCCTCTAAGGTAAGGAACAAGACAAGGATGCCCACTCTCACTTTTATTCAACATAGCCATGGCATTCAGACAACACAAAGAGATAAAAGGCATCCAAATTGGTGAGGAAGAAGTTAAACTGTCACTATCTGCACACAACATGATATTATACTTAGAAAACCCTAAAGGCTCTACCAAAAACCTATTAGAACTAATAAGTGAATTCAGCAAGGAAGCAGGATACTAAATTAATACAACGTATCTGTTGCATTCCTGTATACTAACAATGAACTATAAGAAAGAGAAATCAGGAAAACAATTCCATTTACAACTACATCAAAAAGAAAAAAATACTTAGGAATAAACCTAACCAAGGAGTTGAAAGACCTATACCCTGAAAACTACAAGACACTCATGAGAGAAATTAAAGAAGATACCAATAAATGGAAATACATCCTGTACTCATGGACAGGAAGAATTAATATTGTCAAAATGGACATCCTTCGTAAAGCAATCTACAGTTTCAATGCAATCCATATGAAAATACCAACAGCATTCTTCAACAAACTAAAAAATAGTTCTAAAATTCATATGGAACCACAAAAGACTACAAATAGCCAAAGCAATCCTGAGAAGGAAGAACAAAGCAGGGGGGATTATACTTCCTGCCTTCTAGCTCTACTACAAAGCCACAGTAATCAAGACAATTTGGTACGTGCACAAGAACAGACCAATAGATCAATGGAACAGAATAGAGAGCCCAGATATAAACCCACACATATATGGTCAATTAATATATGATAAAGGAGCCATGAATACACAATGGGGAAAAGACAACCTCTTCAACAATTGGTGTTGTGAGAACTGGGCAGCTACATGTAACAGAACAAAACTGGATTATAGTCTAACTCCATACACAAAAGTAAACTCAAAATGGATCAAAGACCTTCTGAATGTAAGTCATGAAACCATAAAACTCATAGAAGAAAACACAGGCAGAAATCTCTTGAATATAAGCATCAGCAACTTTTTGCTGGACACATCTCCTCAGGCAAGGGAAGCAAAATAAAAAATGAACAAGTGGGACTATATCAAACTAAAAAGCTTCTGTACAGCAAAGGACACCATCAGCAGAACAAAAAGGCACCCTACAGTATGGGAGAATATATTTGTCAATGCTTTATCCAATAAGGGGTTAACATTCCAAAATACATAAAGAACTCATATGCCTCAACACCCAAAAAACAAATAACCCAATTAAGAAATGGGTGGAGGACCTGAACTGACACTTCTGCAAAGCAGAAAGATGGATGGCCAACAGGCACATGAAAAGATGCTCCACATCGCTAATCATCAGGGAAATGCAAATTAAAACCACAAAGGATATCACCTCACACAAGTTAGGACGGCCACTATCCAAAAGATAAGAAACAACAAATGCTGTTGAGGATGCAGAGAAATAGGCACCCTCCTACACTGTTGGTGGGAATGTGAATTGGTGCAACTGCTCTGAAAGCATTATGGAGGTTTCTCAAAAAGCTTAAAATAGAGGGTGGAGCCAGGATGGCGGCGTGAGTAGAGCAGTGGAAATCTCCTCCCAAAAACACATAGAGCTATGAAAATATAACAAAGAAAACTCTTCCTAAAATACAGACCAGAGGACACAGGACAACATCCAGACCACATCCACACCTGCAAGAACCCAGCGCCTCGCGAAAGGGGGTAAAATTCAAGCCCCGGCCCAGTGGGACCCGAGCGCCCCTCCCCCCGGCTCCTGGTGGGTGGAAAGAAACCGGAGCGGTTTTTTTTTGTTTTTGGCGAGAGCTTTTTGGAAGCCGTAAAAGGACAGGGACCCCGTTGCTAGGGAGGCAGGGCGGCGGGACCGGTGAGTGGGTGCCTGGGACCGGCGCCTGAGGACAAAGATTATCGCGCTTTTTTCCCTACGGGACCAGTGGGCAGCTGCCTGAGACCGGCGCCTGAGGACGGAGGAAATCGCGCATTTTTACCCTTTTTTTTTCTCTTTTTGGCGAGTGCTTTTTGGAAGCCTTAAAGGGACAGTGACCCCATTGCTAGGGAGGCAGGGCGGCGGGACCAGTGAGCGGGTGCCTGGGACCGGCGCCTGAGGACAAAGATTATCACGCGTTTTTCCCTACGGGACCTGTGGCCGGGTGCCTGAGACCGGCGCCTGAGGACGGAGGAAATCGCACGTTTTTCCCCCTTTTTTTCCCCTTTTTGGCGAGTGCTTTTTGGAAGCCTAAAAGGGACAGGGACCCTGTTGCTAGGGAGGCAGGGCAGCTGGACCGGTGAGTGGGTGCCTGAGACCTGCGCCTGAGGACAGAGGAAATCGCACGTTTCCCCCCCTTTTTTTTTCTCTTTTTGGCGAGTGCTTTTTGGAAGCCTTAAAGGTACAGGGACCCCAGTGCTAGGGAGGCAGAGCAGCAGGACCGGTGAACGGGTGCCTGGGACCGGCACCTGAAGACAAAGAATATTGCGTGTTTTTCCCTGCGGGACCGGTGGGCAGGTGCTTTTTGGAAGCCTTGAAGGGACAGGGACCCCAGTGCTAGGAAGGTAGGGCAGCAGGACCAGTGAGCGGGTGCCTGGGACCAGCGCCTGAGGAAAAAAAAAATCGCGTGTTTTTTCCCTTTTTTTTTTTTTTTTTCTGTTTCCTCTCTCATTGTTGCTGTTGTTGTTTTGGTTTGGAGAGTGCTTTTTGGAAGTCTTAAAGGGGCAGGACAGGACACTTAGACCAGAGGCAGGGAATCTGGGGATCTCTGGGCACTCTAACCCCCTGGGCAACAGGGAGCACAGAGGCCCCTTACGGAGATAAATAGCCTCCCGACCGCTCCCCCTCCAATGGGGCTCCGCCACTTTGGAGGAGCAGCCCCAGCCAGGCCACGCCCACAGCAACAGCGGAGATAAACTCCATAGCAAACGGGCAGGTAGCAGAAGCCCTGCCTGCGCAGAGCTGACAAGTATAAGCCACTAGAGGTCGCCATTCTCCCAGGAGAGGAAGGCCACAAACCAACAAGAAGGGAAGTTCTTCCAGCGACCATTTGTACCAGCTCTGCAAACTATCTATCACCATGAAAAGGCAAAACTACAGGCAGACAAAGATCACAGAGACAACACCTGAGAAGGAGACAGACCTAACCAGTCCTCCTGAAAAAGAATTCAAAATAAAAATCATGAACATGCTGACAGAGATGCAGAGAAAAATGCAAGAGCAATGGGATGAGATGCAGAGAAAAATGCAAGAGCAATGGGATGAAGTCCGGAGGGAGATCACAGATGTCAGGAAGGAGATCACAGAAGTGAAACAGTCCCTGGAAGGATTTATAAGCAGAATGGATAAGATGCAAGAGGCCATTGAAGGAATAGAAGCCAGAGAACAGGAACGTATAGAAGCTGACATAGAGAGAGATAAAAGGATCTCCAGGAATGAAACAACACTAAGAGAACTATGTGACCAAGCCAAAAGGAATAATATTCGTATCATAGGGGTACGAGAAGAAGAAGAAAGAGGAAAAGGGATAGAAAGTCTATTTGAAGAAATAATTGCTGAAAACTTCCCCAAACTGGGGGAGGAAATAATCGAACAGACCATGGAATTACACAGAACCCCCAACAGAAAGGATCCAAGGAGGACAACACCAAGACACATAGTAATTAAAATGGCAAGGATCAAGGACAAGGAAAGAGTTTTAAAGGCAGCTAGAGAGAAAAAGGTCACCTATAAAGGAAAACCAGTCAGGCTAACATCAGACTTCTCGACAGAAACCCTACAGGCCAGAAGAGAATGGCATGATATACTTAATGCAATGAAACAGAAGGACCTTGAACCAAGGATATGGTATCCAGCACGACTATCATTTAAATATGATGGCGGGATTAAACAATTCCCAGACAGGCAAAAGCTGAGGGATTTTGCTTCCCACAAACCACCTCTACAGGGCATCCTACAGGGACTGCTCTAGATGGGAGGACTCCTAAAAAGAGCACAGAACAAAACACACAACATATGAAGAAGGGAGGAGGAGGAATAAGAAGGGAGAGAAGAAAAGAATCTCCAGACAGTGTATATAACAGCTCAATAAGTGAGCTAAGTTAGGCAGTAAGATACTAAAGAAGCTAACCTTGAACCTTTGGTAACCACGAATCTAAAGCCTGCAATGGCAATAAGTACATATCTCTCAATAGTCACCCTAAATGTAAATGGACTTAATGCACCAATCAAAAGACACAGAGTAATAGAATGGATAAAAAAGCAAGACCCATCTATATGCTGCTTACAAGAAACTCACCTTAAACCCAAAGACAAGCATAGACTAAAAGTCAAGGGATGGAAAAACATATTTCAGGCAAACAACAGTGAGAAGAAAGCAGGGGTTGCAGTACTAATATCAGACAAAATAGACTTCAAAACAAAGAAAGTAACAAGAGATAAAGAAGGATACTACATAATGATAAAGGGCTCAGTCCAACAAGAGGATATAACCATTCTAAATATATATGCACCCAATACAGGAGCACCAGCATATGTGAAGCAAATACTAACAGAACTAAAGAGGGAAATAGACTGCAATGCATTCATTGTAGGAGACTTCAACACACCACTCACCCCAAAGGATAGATCCACCGGGCAGAAAATAAGTAAGGACACACAGGCACTGAACAACACACTAGAACAGATGGACCTAATAGACATCTATAGAACTCTACATCCAAAAGCAACAGGATATACATTCTTCTCAAGTGCACATGGAACATTCTCCAGAATAGACCACATACTAGCTCACAAAAAGAGCCTCAGTAAATTCCAAAATATTGAAATTCTACCAACCAATTTTTCAGACCACAAAGGTATAAAAGTAGAAATAAATTCTACAAAGAAAACAAAAAGGCTCACAAACACATGGAGGCTTAACAACATGCTACTAAATAATCAATGGATCAATGAACAAATCAAAAAAGAGATCAAGGAATATATAGAAACAAATGACAACAACAACACTAAGCCCCAACTTTTGTGGGATGCAGCAAAAGCAGTCTTAGGAGGAAAGTATATAGCAATCCAGGCACACTTGAAGAAGGAAGAACAATCCCAAATGAATAGTCTAACATCACAATTATTGAAACTGGAAAAAGAAGAACAAATGAGGCCTAAAGTCAGCAGAACTAGGGACATAATAAAGATCAGAGAAGAAATAAACAAAATTGAGAAGAATAAAACAATAGCAAAAATCAATGAAACCAAGAGCTGGTTCTTTGAGAGAATAAACAAAATAGATAAGCCTCTAGCCCAACTTATTAAAAGAAAAAGAGAATCAACACAAATCAACATAATCAGAAATGAGAATGGAAAAATCACGACGGACTCCACAGAAATACAAAGAATTATTAAAGACTACTATGAAAACCTATATGCCAACAAGATGGAAAACCTAGAAGAAATGGACAACTTCCTAGAAAAATACAACCTCCCAAGACTGACCAAGGAAGAAACACAAAAGTTAAACAAATCAATTATGAGCAAAGAAATTGAAACGGTAATCAAAAAACTACCCAAGAACAAACCTCCGGGGCCAGACGGATTTACCTCGGAATTTTATCAGACACACAGAGAGGACATAATACCCATTCTCCTTAAAGTGTTCCAAAAAATAGAAGAAGAGGGAATACTCCCAAACTCATTCTATGAAGCCAACATCACCCTAATACCAAAACCAGGCAAAGACCCCACCAAAAAAGAAAATTACAGACCAATATCCCTGATGAATGTAGATGCAAAAATACTCAATAAAATATTAGCAAACAGAATTCAACAGTATATCAAAAGGATCATACACCATGACCAAGTGGGGTTCATCCCAGGGATGCAAGGATGGTACAACATTCTAAAATCCATCAACATCATCCACCACATCAACAAAAAGAAAGACAAAAACCACATGATCATCTCCATAGATGCTGAAAAAGCATTTGACAAAATTAAACTTCCATTCATGATAAAAACTCTCAGCAAAATGGGAATAGAGGGCAAGTACCTCAAAATAATAAAGGCCATATATGATAAACCCACAGCCAGCATTATACTGAACAGCGAGAAGCTGAAAGCATTTCCTCTGAGATCGGGAACAAGACAGGGATGCCCACTCTCCCCACTGTTATTTAACATAGTACTGGAGGTCCTAGCCACGGCAATCAGACAAAACAAAGAAATACAAGGAATCCAGATTGGTAAAGAAGAAGTCAAACTATCACTATTTGCAGATGATATGATACTGTACATAAAAAACCCTAATGACTCCACTCCAAACCTACTAGAACTGATATCGGAATACAGCAAAGTTGCAGGATACTAAATTAACACACAGAAATCTGTAGCTTTCCTATACACTAACAATGAATCAATAGAAAGAGAAATCCGGAAAACAATTCCATTCACCATTGCATCAAAAAGAATAAAATACCTAGGAATAAACCTAACCAAAGAAGTGAAAGACTTATACTCTGAAAACTACAAGTCACTCTTAAGAGAAATAAAAGGGGACACTAATAAATGGAAACTCATCCCATGCTCATGGCTAGGAAGAATTAATATCGTCAAAATGGCCATCCTGCCCAAAGCAATATACAGATTTCATGCAATCCCTCTCAAATTACCAGCAACATTCTTCAATGAATTGGAACAAATAATTCAAAAATTCATATGGAAACACCAAAGACCCCGAATAGCCAAAGCAATCCTGAAAAAGAAGAATAAAGTAGGGGGGATCTCACTCCCCAACTTCAAGCTCTACTACAAAGCCATAGTAATCAAGACAATTTGGTACTGGCACAAGAACAGAGCCACAGACCAGTGGAACAGATTAGAAACTTCAGAAATTAACCCAAACAAATATGGTCAATTAATATTTGATAAAGGAGCCATGGACATACAATGGGGAAATGACAGTCTCTTCAACAGATGGTGCTGGCAAAACTGGACAGCTACGTGTAGGAGAATGAAACTGGACCATTGTCTAACCCCATATACAAAGGTAAACTCAAAATGGATCAAAGACCTGAATGTAAGTCATGAAATCATTAAACTCTTGGAAAAAAACATAGGCAAAAACCTCTTAGACATAAACATGAGTGACCTCTTCTTGAACATATCTCCCCGGGCAAGGAAAACAACAGCAAAAATGAGCAAGTGGGACTACATTAAGCTGAAAAGCTTCTGTACAGCGAAAGACACCATCAATAGAACAAAAAGGAACCCTACAGTATGGGAGAATATATTTGAAAATGACAGATCCGATAAAGGCTTGACGTCCAGAATATATAAAGAGCTCACATGCCTCAACAAACAAAAAACAAATAACCCAATTAAAAAATGGGCAGAGGAACTGAACAGACAGTTCTCTAAAAAAGAAATACAGATGGCCAACAGACACATGAAAAGATGCTCCACATCGCTAATTATCAGAGAAATGCAAATTAAAACTTCAATGAGGTATCTCCTCACACCAGTAAGGATAGCTGCCATCCAAAAGACAAACAACAACAAATGTTGGCCTGGCTGTGGAGAAAGGGGAACCCCCCTACACTGCTGGTGGGAATGTAAATTAGTTCAACCATTGTGGAAAGCAGTTTGGAGGTTCATCAAAATGCTCAAAACAGACCTACCATTTGACCCAGGAATTCCACTCCTAGGAATTTACCCTAAGAACGCAGCAATCAAGTTTGAGAAAGACAGATGCACCCCTCTGTTTATCGCAGCACTATTTACAATAGCCAAGAAATGGAAGCAACCTAAATGTCCAGCAGTAGATGAATGGATAAAGAAGATGTGGTACATATACACAATGGAATACTACTCAGCCATAAGAAGTGGAAAAATCCAAGCATTTGCAGCAACATAGATGGAGCTGGAGAGTATTATGCTCAGTGAAATAAGCCAAGCGGAGAAAGAGAAATACCAAATGATTTCACTCATCTGAGGAGTATAAGAACAAAGGAAAAACTGAAGGAACAAAACAGCAGTGGAATTACAGAACCCAAAAATGGACTAACAGGTACCAAAGGGAAAGGAACTGGGGAGGAAGGGTGGGCAGGGAGGGATAAGGGTGGGAAGAAGAAGAGGGGTATTAAGATTAGCATACATGGGGGGGAGGGAGAAAGGGGAGGGTGGGCTGCACAACACAGAGAGGACAAGTAGGGATTCTACAACATTTTGCTAAGCTGATGGACAGTAACTGTAATGTTGTTGTTAGGGGGGACCTGATATAGGGGATAGCATAGTAAACATAGTACTCTTCATGTAAGTGTAGATTAAAGATTTAAAAAAAAAGAGAAAGAAAGAAAGAAAAGGGGGATTACTTCTTGATAGGATAAAACTATTGGTAAATCAAAGATCAACGCATGCTTTAAATATCCTTAATGTTGATCACTTAAAGTGTGTCAGATGATCAGCTATGGAGGTACTCTTTTCTGATAATATTTCTTTCTCTTAATTAAAAAAAAAAAAAGGCAGTCCCTGTGTGCTGACCTCCAGTGAGTTCTGCACAGTGGTATAGAGGGCATGTCAAAGTGTGGGCAAAGGGTCTGTTTGTTTCTATGCAGAAGATAAAGGCCTAGCTTGTATACCCAGAAAATGAACTAAGATACGATATGAGGAGGAGCTTCCGGCATCAGCACTCTCTGGAGGACTCGTGCGGGGGGATGATCATCAAAAAGCCTCCAGAGGGATCCGGGCGATACTGCGGTTGTGGCTGCGTCCACCCCACCGTTTCCTGGACTTGCCATTGGATGAGGAGGGAGATGTCTAGGCTGGCATGTGCATACAGTGAGACAACGAATTTGACCAGATCTGTACTGTTGGAACTCAACCAGGAGTTGGGAAGGGTGCAAGTTGTAGCACTCCAAAATCTCATGACTATAGACTATCTACGGTTAAAAGAACATATGGGATGTGAACAGATCCCAGAAATGGGCTGCTTTAATTTGTCTGATTTTTCTCAGACTGTTCATGTACAGTAGGACAACATCCATCATATCATAGACAAATTTTCACAAATGCCTAGGGTGCCTAAATGGTTTTCTTGGCTTCACTGGAGATGGATGGTAATTATAGATTTGCTTTGTTTATGTCACCGTATTCCTATTATGTTAATATGTGTGTGCAAATTAGTTAGTAGTTTAAAATCTATACATACTTAAGGTACTCTACAAGAAGATATGTCAAAGAAATAATCAATCCTCCCATGTTTTCTTCCATATGAGACCTCTATAGCTTTTCTTCTTCCTTCCTAATTACAACCCTTAAATAGAATTCGTGCCTCATATCGAATTTACCGAGTATCATAATTCCTCCAGGTGGTAAAGATACCTCGAGACAAGTGCTGGGCATAGAAGCCACACGGCATAAATCTGCAAAGAAGTAAAAAGCTAACCTTTTCAAACAATATGGCTTCTCTCTCACTTACCAACTTTACATTTCCCTGTATGTCCCCGGAAGATGACTGGTTAGCCAGAGACGGGTAAGATTCCTCAAGGGAGGAACAAACTAAGACAGGCACAGTCACAGGGGGGCCATCAGGTGAGAAATTGGGGATCAACAGAGGTGAGGCTCAGAACCTCACCCCCCCTGCTTTGAGAGAAATCTTCTGCATCCGTGGATGTTTTGCTGCCCTTGTCTAGCTTGGATTAATACTTAGTCCATAGGCACACACCTGATCATCTACATTTGCCCTCTTACAGCACTAAACTGTTTTCTACCTTTATCTTGCATCTACCTACCACTTCAGCATTTTATTAAAAATAAAAATAATAATAATAATAAAGTGAGAAATGTGGGATCAACATATAAATCAAGTATAAAAATCAAACGAATATTCATATTTGACCTGATTGTTTATAGTTCATAATGCGTGATCAAAACCGAAAGTTTGTGTGATGACTGCCCTTGTACTGTTCACCATTTAAGAATTTATTCACTATGTAAGAATTCGTTCACCATGTAAGAACTTGTTCGTTATGCTTCAGAAGATTGGAGACTGACGAGAATTAGGCTTGAGATGGATTAATGATTGTACATTGAGCATTGACCCCCTATACTGAATTTTATTGTTGTTAACAACCATTTGATCAATAAATATGAGAGATGCCCTCTCAAAAAGAAAAAAAAAGCTAAAAATAGAAATACTATGTGACACAGCAATCCACTCCTAGGAATTCACCTGAAGAAAACAAAATTCCTGATTCAAAAAGGTATATGCACTTCCTTATTTACTGTCATAGTATTTATCGTATCCAAGATAATGGAAGCAACCTAAGTGTTTATTAATAGATGAATGGATAAGGAAGATGTGGTACATATACACAATGTAATATTATTCAGCCGTAGACAAGAAATCCTGCCTTTTGCAACAACATGGATGGATCTAGATGGTATTATGCTCAGTGAAATAAGTCAGGCAGAGAAAGACAAATACCAAATGATTTCACTCATTTGTGGAGTATGAAAACAAAGTGAAATGGAAGGAACAGAAGAAACAGTAGACTCATAGACATTAGTGTTATTACCAAGTGTGAGGGGTTGGGATGGGTGCAGGTGGAGTGGAAATGAGGATAAAAGGACACAATAATTCATAATCACAGTATAAGTTGATCACATGAACTTTTGAACCACTGTGAGGTACATTTGAAATCAACAAAAGATTGTGTATTAACAATACTTTTAACTTTAAAAAGAAAGTCATTGCCATACCCATGGTCGTCTAGACTTTCTTCTGTTATCTTCCAGGAGTTTTATAGTTTTGCATTTTACATCTAAGTCTGTGAACTCTTTTGAGTTAGTATCTGTGAATCATGTAAGGTCTCTGGATAGACTGATTTTGGCATGTGGATATTTAGTTCTTACAGCACCACTTGTTAAAAAAACTGTCTTTGCTCCATCGTATTTCCTATGTTCCTTTATTCAAGATCAGTTGACCTTATTTTTTGTGTATATCTTTCTAGGCTACTTATTGTTCCATTGATATATTTCCTTTTTCTTCCACCAATACCACACTCTCTTGAATACTGTAGCTTTATAATAAGTCTTAAAGTTGAGTAGTGTCATTTGTCCAATTTTTTATTTTCCTTCAATATGGTTGGCTGCTCTGGGTCTTTTCCCTCAACATATAAACTTCAGAATCAGTTTGTTAATATCCACAAACTAACTTGCTGTGATTTTGATTGTAATTTCACTGAATCTATAAATAAAGTTGGGAAGAACAATATTTAGTCTTCCTATCCATGAACATGGGACTTCTTTACATTTATTTTGTTTTAATTTGATTTCCTCCATCAGAGTTTAATAGTTTTCATCATACAAATTTGTTACATATTTTATTAAATTTATACTTGTCTTTTATTTTTTGGGTGCTACTGTGTATAATATTGTGTTTTTAAATTCAAATCCCACTTGTTCATTGTTAGTATATAGTAAAGTGATTTTCTTTTGTCTGTTAATTTTTTTTCTGGCAACCTTGCTATATAATTGCTTATTAGTTCCAGGAGGGGTTTTTTTGTTGATTCTTTTAGATTTTCTACATAGCTGATATGTCATTTGTGAACAAAAGAACTTTATTTCTACCTTCCAAATCTGTAAATCTTTTATTTCCTTTTTTTATCTTACTGGATTAGCTAAGATTTCCAGTATGATGTTGAAAAGTAGTAGTGAGGAGAGACATCCTTGTGTTGGTACTGATCTTAGAAGGAAAACTCTAGTTTCTCATCATTAAGTATGATATTAACTGTAGATTTTTTTTATGAAGTTCAGAAAGTTTTTCTCCATTCCTAGTTTGCTGGGAATTCTTACCATAAGTTTAGATATTTTTTGTATCTATGGATATGATCGTGCAATTTTTCTTCATTAGCTTGTCGGTATTATATGAACTGATTTTTGAATTTTTAAACCAGTTTTGCATACCTGGGGTAAATACCACTTGGTCCTGGTGTATATTTATGTACATTGTTGGATTCAATTTGCTATTGTCTTATTGAGTATTTAACTTTTTCTTGGAGCCACATTTCTTTTTTAAAAATATTGTTCAAGAAAAAGTGTTACACATTATTATAAAAAATTTGAACTGAAAAAAAGAAAAGCACTCAATCCTGTCACTTAGATATGACCACTCTCCAATATTTTAGTGTATTTCCTATAGACTTTTATAATAGAAATAGTAACAACAGCAACAGCAGTGAATAACATTGTTAGTTCATTGAGTGGATACTTGAAGTAACTAAGTGACAACTGATAAAGATTTCCTGTAGTGCTCTATTAACAAAATAAGGGTGAAGAAAGGAAGTAAAAAGTATATATAAATGACTGCTTTTTGTCTAGAGGCCTGTATTAAAAATGAGAAAAATGGTTAAAGGAAAAGATTAAAGGTCCACTTTACTCTCTACCCTTCTTCATACCCCATGTAAAATCTGAACAATTCAGGCTTTTAACTAGGTAGTCAGGAAAATGTTTGACAACACTCAGAATGTTAGTAATGGAATGTAGTTCATAGTTCATGTCTGCTGTGTTTTTAGGCTGCTGAATAATTTTCCAAGTCTTAGGAATAGCCAGTTGTTTTATTCAAAAACAGTGGCTATTCCACTCATACACAGAAGACACCGGAAATGGGAGATGTAGCTAGCCATCCACTGACAAAGGATTCTTTCCCTTTGTTGATAAAGCTTTTCTCACCTGCCTTCACTGGAGCCTGGCAGAGGTTTGGAAGAAGCTCTCTTTTAGAGTAAAATGCCGCGTTAAATACTGAAGGCTACACAGAAACTTCAACTTTGAGATTCCCAACATGAAAGTTTCCATCGACACTGGCATGCTGAGTAGGCACCATGCTGTGCAAGTGATGACAGCTTGCAGCATCTGAAAAAATTCATTTCTTTTTAATTTTTTCATTTTAGAATAGTAGCCATTCAGAAGAGGAAAAGGGGAGTAAAAATGGACTTCTTGACCTTTTGGAGAGGTATTTAGAGTCTTCACATTCTATTTCATGCAGTGTACAGTTTTTAAAAATAATTTTTGGAGTAGGCTCCTTTAAATTTACTTGTGGAACACTTGGGTAATAGAACAAGTATTTATGAAATATTCAGTCAATGTAGACTATATGCCTTTCATTTATGTAGCCTACTGCACTTCACCCTATTCCATCATTCTCAATTCATCTCAGCCACACTTTCCTGGAACAAATCTTTCTTAAGCCATGATGCTTTCTAGCTAGTGTGCTTGTTTTTATAAACTGTCTATAATAGGAAAGTAAATAAAACTTGGTTTCCTGCAGGCCAGACAGTTACAAGTGAATGGCTTCAAGCCCATGTCAAGCACATTGAATGGTGGTGATGCCGGGGTTCTTGTTTGTGGAGCCGAAGAATGAGCTTCACAAACAGTCAAGGTAGGAGAGCGAGGTACAGGCTTTTATTTAGAAATAAAGTGAGAGACTAGAGCTCCTGGCTCAAGCCAGGAGGGGACAAGAGACCCCGTAGTGGTGCATTGTCTAGGGGGGTTTATAGGCAGCTGAGGATTTTTCAAGAACATCAAAAAACTTAGGGGTGTGAACTTGTTAAGTGGTCTCTGAATACTTAGAATTAACTTAACACAAGTAACTTCCTCTGATGATTTCTCCGTGAGATACCAGCATCTTGGTCTGGGGCATATGAAACAAGGCCACCTGCTCAGCCCCCAAGGTGGGCTGAGGTATTGTTTTGCTAAAGACTAAGTTAAGAATTTCTACCCTCTTAACTTCTTAGGTATTAAAATGCAATCTTATCTTTAAGGTGGAATCCTTCCTGCCTTTTACTGTATTGTTTATGCCTGGGCTTACTTGCTAAATTAGTTGCCCAGCTTGCAAAATCACTTCATCAGATCTGAAGGAGGAAAGACAGCACATAGGCCTGGGCCTTTTAGTATGCTAAAGAGAACCTTACACATGATTATAAATGGTTAGCATAATAAAACATGTGCTCCTCTTCTTTATCTGGGGAACATTAACTGATTTCACTGAAGAATGATTCTAGAGCTCAATGTTTAACATAGAGTTTTAGCAGGGGGGTTTCCTTGCATGTAGTTACATTGCTCTGACTGCAAATATCCTGCCCTGCCCCCTCCAGGGGCCCTCACCTACTCTGACTACATCCGTGGTCCCTGTCTTAGTGGTGTTTTAAAGTATAAGCTCTTAATTCAAGGTTCTCTGTGTTTAATTACGTGTGTGTAAACTGCTAGTATAGAAAGTACCATGGGTGAGACTTAACTCCTCAGATGTACATCCTTTATCCCAAGATTCACTTGGCGGGAATAACATCCCAATGAGGATAAAAATATAAGTGGCCTATTAACTGAGGAAACATTTCGATTAAGAAGAAATAAATTTGAAGAACCTGAAGCAGAAGGGATTATTCAAGTCAATATGTTGTAGCAGAAAGTACACTGGGCTGGACCAGAGGAGAGTTGCTTTTTAAACTTAACTTTATTACTGTATTTCTCTGGGGCCTTTTTATTTTTCACCTATAAAGTTAGTTCTAACTATTAACAAATAAGCCATCAATTTTTTTAAAATTACAATGCTCTGTTTAAGTAATTTTTAGTAAAATGCTATGTTTAAATGATAATATAACTTTTCACCTTTATTCAGCTGTAACAAAGATATATCAACTTGCTTGTATCCTAGGGCTTTAAGGATTTAACAGCTTAGGGACCAATAAGTTGACCAAATAGAGAAAATTCCTTTTAGGGTTTCTTTTGTGTAGAGTGAAAGGAAAGGAGCGACACACAACAGCAATTCACCGGAGAGTTCCGCTTTATTAGGGAAAGGTACTGGGTTATATAGGATGGGGCATAGGGTGATTGTGGTGTTACTTCTACGGGGCTGGTGGCTGTTGGCTAGGTGCTGGGATTGGGAGGGGGGCGAGAGGTGATTGGGCTTCAGGTGGCGCCGGCGGGAACCGAGGACCCCGAAAAGAAGCCGGAAGTTCGCCATCTTACTGGTGGGGACCCTTCATTCCCCCCTTTCTCCTCTATGGGTTTGTGGACGTTGCTTTCTCTCTGACTGCTTCCTGCTGAACAGGGGCGGAGAAGGGAGTGAGGGTTTGAGGATTGGGAGGAAAGGGTTGATAGGACTCCCCACAGTAAGGATGAGTAGATGTGGACTTCTTCAGGTTGGAAATCAATGAAGGTTCCCTGTAACCATAGGTTGAGGACCTGTTGATTCCAATGGTGCCAAGAGGATATGGGTGTCAGGAGCCAGGCGTCTGCGGCCATTGTTTCCAGGAACAGTTTCCAGCGGAGAGAGGGGTCCATCTCAGCATGTGGTGAGGAGGTCACGTGAGGGTGAGGGGTCTTCCGTGGCCAGAAGCTGGTAGTTCCTGAGTAAAAGCTGGTTGAAAGCTTGATTAGAGATATTTCCGACTTGGGATTTGATGAACTTTATTATACAGGGTAAGAAGAGACAGACGAGAAGAATGACTATTATGGGGCCTGCAATGGGCCAGAGCCAGGTGAGGAGGGGGTTTGTTAGTATTGAAGAGAATGGGTTGGAATTGGAAGCAGAGTGGAGGCTGGAGGCAAGGTCAGTGAGTTTGGTGATGTCAGTTTCTACAATGCCGGATTCGTTGATGTAATAGCAGCACTCTTCCTGGAGGAAGACACAGGTGCCGCCCTTCTCGGCTGTAAGCAGATCTAGGGCCCGCCGGTTTTGAAGGGTGACTTTAGCTAGCGAAGTGACCTGTCTTTGGAGAGAGGCTAGGGAATCGGCAGTGGATGTCAGGGCTCCCTCAACTTTGGCGTCGAGATCTCTAACTGCCCATAGAGAGTGACCCAAGGCTCCTCCCGAAAACCCCACCCCAATGGCTGAGGTGATTAAAGAGATACCGACCATGATGGGAAGGAAAGCAGCCCTTTTTGTGCGCGAGTGCAAGGGAGGTTGGAGCTCAAGGAATTCTGCCATGCTGTAAAGTGTAAGCTGTGGGATTAGGGTGACGAGAATGCAGGGTGTATCGGAGTTGAGAGGTAGTGAGTTGAAAAGGCTGCCATTACACCAAAAGAAGTGTCCCAGTTGTGTAAAAGTCTTAGAGCCGGAGGTAGGGGTGTAGATAGAGAGGCAGTGAAGTGCACTGGAGGGGGGTGGAGTTGGGCCTACACAGTGGTGGATGGTGAGATTATCTGGGTATTCTGGTTCCCATAGGGGTATGTCTGCCAGGGGACGGAGGGGTTGTCCTTCTGCATGGAAGGAGTAGTTGGAAATATTAAGGGGCACGGCGGCCAGCAGTGGGCGCTGTAGTGATGTGCACAAGAAACAATTGGTGGTGTTGAGGGTGTGGTTGAGAAAGATGGTGGTGTCTTGAATGAGCTGTAACCAAGAGTAGGAGGAATAAGAAGATGAAGAGGCGCCGTCAAGAGTTTGGATAATGACTTTTTCGGAATGTCTGATATCTGATGCAACTTGAGAGATCTGGGAGTGAGAGGGAACATACTCTCGAGAGATATGAAGGGTACCATGGGGGGTCGAGGACCCCTTGTAGTAAACTGAGGCTGTTACTCCAGCAGCCCATCGAGAGTCCCAGGGATCTGGGATTGATAAGGAGAATGAGCCGTTGGGATATTTCATGAAACGGTTGGAGGAGTAATACTGTGGGTACTGGAAGTCACCCATGTAGTGAATGGTGCAAGACCAGTAGGGGCATCCCCCGTAGGTGTCTTGCCATCGCCTGCAATAGGCTTGTCTTTGGTCATAGAGGAAGCAGAGGTAGGGAGAATAAAAGTAGCTGTAAATGAATACTTCAGTGGAGGGAGGAAAGTGGAGGTACAAAGGCTCAGAGCAGCCTTTCAGAGGGCAGTCTGATGTGACAATGAGGGCAGTAACTTTTGTTTGATGCTGTGTGTAAGTGTGCTTGACTTTGAATCGCCATACAAAGGAGGGTGGGGCGGCAGGGAAGACAATAGGAATGAGGGAAAAAAGCGAGAGAGCAGTAAAGGAGGAAAAAGTCATGATTCAGGTATGGATGGCAAAGAGGGTGCACGGGAGATGCGGAGCTTCAAGGGATCAGAGGGATGAGGCGTGGTAGAGTAGACAGCGTCTTGGGCTGTATCCGAAGGACTCTGGATTGTGACTGATGGGTCTTGGGTGTCCAGAGAAGGTGAGTCTTGGGTATTTGGTTTCAACCTGGAGATAGGAATCCAAGGGGTGACACAGTTATCAGGCAGTGAGAGCTTGGCGGCCAAGGGGGTGCAGAGAATAACTGGGTGTGGACCTTCCCATTTTGGGGTGAGATAGGGCTGATCCTCTGGTGGCTTATAAAACACTAGTTGGCCGGGCTGTAAGACAGGAGGATTTTAGGAGGCGGGTGGATCAGGAAGGAGCCAATCCTGATATTTCCACAATTCAGTGTGGAGGAGAGAGAGTAGTGGAAGGGCTATATTGGGAGGAATTGGTCCTTTGTGGGAAGGGAGCCCCGGGGGTAGAATCGGGCGGCCGTACATGATCTCAAAGGGTGACAAGAAGGAAGGTTTCTTTGGGAGGGCTCGAATGCGGAGTAGAGCTAAGGGAAGTAAGTGAACCCAGTCAAGGTGTAGTTCTAGAGATAGTTTGGTCAGGATGTCTTTTAGAGTCCTATTGGCTCTTTCTACTTTTCCTGAAGCTTGTGGTCGATAAGGACAATGTAAATGCCAGGGGAGCGAGAGCGACTTGGAGAGGTTCTGGATAATTTGGGCAGTGAACTCAGGGCCGTTATCTGATTGGAGGGAAGTGGGCATCCCGAACCTAGGAAAGATCTGGGTGAGGAGGATAGAGGCAACTACGGATGCTCGTTTGTTAGTGGTGGGGAAAGCTTCGACCTATCCTGAAAATGTACCTACTAGCACGAGTAGGTATCTGGTACGTCATACAGGGGGCATGTTAGTGAAGTCTATTTGCCAATCTGCAGCGGGGACATTACCCCTTGCTTGATGAGCCGGGAAGGGTCGAGCTTTGAGGGGGGTATTAGGGTTAGTGCGTTGGCAGATGGTGCACTTGCAGGTGATTTGGTTAAGTAGTGTTTTGTCTTCAGGAGAGAGAGGAAAAAAAGATTGTAAAAAATGGATTAAGGATTGGGGGCTGGGATGGAACAGGTCATGTAAGAGGCGGAAGAGAGACTCTTTGTCCTGAGAGCAGAGGGCGTCTTGTGATAAGGCTAAAACTGCAAGGGCAGATGGATTGTTATCTGGTGCGTTTTCTGATAGGGTAACTGACCGGGCTACTCTGTCAGCCTTGTTACCTCTTGCAATGGGGGAGTCATCTTTTTGATGTGATTTGCAGTGGACTATGCCTAGTCGGTGTGGGAGTTGTGAAGCCTCTAAAAGTTTAGTAATTAAGGCTGAATTAGTTATGGAATTCCCTTTTGTGGTGAGGAGGCCTCGTTCTTTCCATACTGCCGCGTGGGACAAGAGAATGTGGAATACGTACTTGGAGTCAGTGTACAATGTGAGAGACGTGTCCCGGGCCAGAGTGCAAGCTCTGGTGGCTGCAATGAGTTCAGCCTGCTGATTGGTTGTACCAGGGGGTAGGGCTCATGCCTCAATGACATCTTCGAGGGAGACTACTGCATATCCTGAGTAGTGGGTGCCCTCATGTTTAAAGGAGGACCCATCAGTAAACCAGATGAGGTCGGAGTGTGAGAGGGCTCCTTCGGAGATCGTGGAGTGGAACGGAAGGAAGTTGTGAAGGGCTTCCAGGCAATCATGCGAGGGAGTATGAGGAGAGTAGGGCAGAGGAAGAAGAGTGGCCGGATTTAGGGGCGGGCAGGGGAGGAAAGAAATGTTTGGATTTTGGAGGAAAGAGGACAGTAAGGTCAGGAGTCTGGAGGGGGGGAGAGTCTGTAAACTTTTGTAGGTTAAGAGATCTTTTAGGTGATGTGGGGACAGAATGGTAAGGGGCGCTCCGAATGTTAGTTTATGAGCTTCTTTCTGCAAGAGCTGTCCAGCGGCTAATGCCCGTAGGCAGGGGGCCCATCCCCGAACTGTGGGGTCTAATTGCTTGGAGAGATAAGCTACTGGGGCAAAGGATGGGCCATAATATTGGCCTAGGACTCCTAGAGCTTGACTGGACCTCTCATGAATGTATAATGAGAAGGGTTTTGACAAATCAGGGAGATGGAGAGCTGGAGCTTCTACAAGGGCTTGACGGAGCTTAATGAAGGAGTGTCGGGGTGAGGATGATAATGGTTCTTCAGGGGGGCCCTTGCTGAGGTCGTATGGGGGTCTTGCCAACAGGGAGAAGTTAGGGATCCACGCTCTAAAATACCCAGCCAAGCCTAGAAAGGAAAGGATTTCTGTCTTGGTTTTGGGAACGGGCAGGTCAGAGAGGAGTCGTTTTCTGTCTAAGGTAATGGACTTTCTTTCCTGAGACAGAAGGAATCCAAGGTAAGTGACAGAAGGGGAAGAGATTTGAGCTTTGACAGGGGATACTCGGTAACCTCTGGAAGCTAGAAGGTTAAGTAGAGACGCAGTGTCAAGTTGAGACTGTTCCCATGAGGGACTGCAGATCAGAAGATCATCTACATATTGTAATAAAGTGGACTCGGGGTGATCATGGTGAAACTGTTTGAGGTCTTGAGCTAGGACTTGTCCAAAAATATGGGGACTATCTCGGGAGCCTTGTGGTAAAACTGTCCAAGTAAGCTGTACAGAATGTCTGGTGTATGGGTCCGTCCAGGTGAAGGCAAAAAAATCTTGGGAAGAGGGGTCTAGAGGAATAGAAAAAAATGCGTCCTTGAGATCTAGGACTGAGAAGTGGGATGCAGAAGCAGGGATCTGCGATAAAAGGGTGTATGAATTTGGAACTAAGGGATGGATAGGGACAACGGCTATGTTGATGAGGCGAAGGTCTTGGACAAGGCGGAAAGATCCGTTGTATTTTTTAACAGCTAATATGGGGGTATTAAATGGGGAGTGAGTGGGTCTGAGGTAGTTTTTGTTTAAGAGATCTTGAATGATGGGTTGGAGGCCTATGAGGGCTGAAGTGGTTAGGGGGTATTGGGCCTGACAGATATACTGAGAGGGGTCACGTAATTTGATAGAGGCAGGGGGACATAGGGCCATGGAGGGGCTTGTAATGTCCCGAACTTTGGGATTTACAGGGTGTATAAGGGCAGAACTGGAGCTTTCATTGGGTAGAGGGGGTTGTCGGCTATGAGGGCCATCAGAAAGGGAGTACTGGGGGCTGTGGGAGTGGATATAGTTATGGAAATGTGGAGGAGGGAAAGGATGTCCCATCCTAGTAAAGGGATGGGACACTGGGGCATAATTAGGAAGTAGTGGGAGAAAGGTATGGGACTGTCTAGGATTGTGCATAAAAGGGGGGGGTTTTAATGGGAAAATCTGTTTACCTCCTACCCCGACTATAGGAGTAATGGCTGGCGTGGTAGGGCCCCGGTATTCTCGCAAGACTGAGAAGGTGGCTCCTGTATCTAGGAGGAAGGAGATGGGGCGACCGTCTACTGTTAAAGTAACCCTGGGCTCCTGTTTGGTGATGGAAATGGTCGGGCGAGAAGCCCCCAGGCCCCGTCAATCTTCTTCTGCCAGCCCCACTATGGTGGGCTTAGGATGGGGGTTGTTCGTCCAGCCTCCCCTTCGGGTGGTTGGGCAATCAGACCCCCAGTGGCCCTTTTTGTGGCATCTGGGGCATGGGGTGGTAGGAGATCTGGGGGAGGGGCACGCCCTTGACCACTGTCCCTCCTTTCCGCACTTGAAACAAGCTCCTGGGGGGGACTTGTCTGTAGAGGGGCGCCCAGGTTGTGGTTTTATCAGCTGGGCCAACATCTGGAAATTGGCCTGATCAGCTTTTTGTTTACGGCGTTCTTTCTCCTCCTCCCGGTTATGGAAGACTTTAAAGGCCACTGTTAGGATCTCAGTCTGTGGGGTAGCGGGGCCCTGTTCTAACTTTTTGAGTTTAGCTTTAATGTCGGGGTAGCTTTGAGCTAGGAAGTATGTCATAAGGACCTGTCTTCCTTCAGGTGTTTCTGGGTCCAGGCTGGTATACTGTAATAGGGCTTGAGTGAGTCTATCTAAGAACTCGGAGGGGGTTTCGTCTCTCTTTTGAATTATGTCTTGGAGCTTTTGAAAATTGACTACTTTACGAGCTGCCTTTTTTAGACCTGCTATTAAGCAGGAGGCAGAAATATCTCGAGAGTGGAGACCCACAGCGGTGTTATAATCCCAGTGTGGGTCTTGTTCGGGGACAGCAGTGGGACCAGGGGGACAGGTGGGGTCAGTCCTGTGGGTTTCGGTAGCATGCATTTGGGCGAAGTCCCAAGCTCGTCTACGCTCCTCAGGGAGGAGAGTATTGGCCAGGAGCATGAAAATGTCATGATGCGTGAGGCTGTAAGACTGGAGGGTCCATTGAAACTCCCTGATGTAGGTCGTGGCATCAGTGGAAAAGGAACCTAGGCGTTTCTCTAGTTGGGCTAAATCTCCTAAGGAGAAAGGGACGTGAACGCGCAAGATGCCTTCGGATCCTGCTACTTCCCGGAGCGGGGTGATAATTTTGGGAGGCCCTCGGGACCGAGTCTGAGGGGGACTGAAGGGTTCTGGCTCAGTCTGTGCAGGGGAAACAGGTAATGGGGGCAAAGCCGCGATAATTTTGGGAGGCTCTCGGGACCGAATCTGAGGGGGCAAGGACGGACGAGGCTCTTGGAACTTAGTTAGAGGGGGGCTGAAAGGCTCAGGCTCGATTTGCAGGAGGGGGGAAGGTGAGGGGGACGGAGGAGGAGGTGGTGAGGTGCAGGAGGAGATGGTGGAGGAGGGGGAAGGGAGAGGATGGGAGGCTTCTGCGGGGGTGGAGGCGGCGGCGGCGGCGATAGAGGAAGGAGGACGGGCTGTTGTAGGAGAAGAAGGGGAAGGGAGAGGATGGGAAGCTTCTGCCGAGGGGAAAGAGGCAGCGGTGGCGGCGGTAGAGGAAGGGGGAGGGGCTGTTGTAGGAGGAGAAGGGGAAGGGAGAGGATGGGAAGCTTCTGCCCCGGGGAAAGCGGCAGCGGTGGCGGCGGTAGAGGAAGGGGGAGGGGCTGTTGTAGGAGAAGAAGGGGAAGGGAGAGGACGGGAGGCTTCTGCCATGGGGAAAGAGGCGGCAGCCGCGGCGGAGGGTGGAGGGGTTGTAGGAGGGGGAGGGGCTGAAGGGGGAAGTCTGTATGGTGGAGGCTCGTAGGCCGGGTCAAAGGTAATTGAAGAGAGACTGGGAGTGTGTGGAGGGGAGGGAGACGGCTTGCAGGCTAGGAGAACTTGGGGCGGGGAGCAGGTGGTGCAGAGGCTGGGATTTTGAGCTAGGAGGCGAAAAGCTTCGATATAGGGAATCTCCTTCCATTTTTTCAGGCGCTGGCAGTAGTTAAAGAGATTGAGAGTGATGTTAGGATCAAGAGTTCCCCCTGCGGGCCATTGGTTGTTATTGTCTAGGGGGTATGTCGGCCAATCTTGGGAGCAATATTTACGGAGAAGTTTTGGTTTTATATCAGGCGTCAGGGAGAGGGTAGCTAGATGCTTAAGCAGGCATTCAAGAGGTGAACTTTCAGGGAGGGATGAGGAGGCTCCCATGGCTAAAGGACAGAGAAGGAGACAAACAGGGGAAGACAAACGGAGATCCTCGGACTGGAGGCAGACCACAAGGAGACAAAATGGCTAAAGGACAGAGAAGGAGACAAACAGGGGAAGACGAACGGGGATCCTCGGACTGGAGGCAGACCACAAGGAGACAAAGGGCGTCCCCGATGATCCTTGGTGGTCTGCGGAAACTCGTATACGAGTCGGAATTTCTTGGGAAGTGTGGGTCGTCACCCAGACTTCCCTAAGAAGGCAGAGTGCCGGAGTCACGAGGTACCTAGCGCTGGGCGTTTTCGGCAGACCAAACAGGTTTCGGTGGACGGAACAGAAGGAGGAGGGGGCGGGAAAGGGAGCGTTCTCATCCGCAAAGGAGTCACCTCATTTATGGCTGTTGGGGGGGGGGGCTGAGAGTCTGCTGCAGCTGTAAGGCCTGAGGTGGGGGTTTATGGCTTTTGGAGGAGGGGCCTGAGGGTCCGCCGCAGCCGTGAAGGCCTGAGGCAGGGATTTATGGCTGTCGGGGGAGGGGCCTGAGGGTCCGCCGCAGCCGTGAAGGCCTGAGGCAGGGAGCGTTCCCTCCTCGTCCCTGAGCGTCAGGGCCTTGCCAGACGATCACGGTCAATGGCACTGTGATAGCTCGGAGAAGAGTGGCCCACCCCGGGGAAATTTTGCTTAAAAAAGTTTCAGCTGAGGTGGGGGTTTATGGCTTTTGGAGGAGGGGCCTGAGGGTCCGCTGCAGCCGTGAAGGCCTGAGGCGGGGAGCGTTCCCTCCTCGTCCCCGAGCATCAGGGCCTTGCCGGACAATCACGGTCAATGGCACTGCGATAGCTCAGGGAAGAGTGGCCCAGCCCGGGGAAATTTTGCTTAAAAAGTTTCAGCTGAGGCGGGGGTTTATGGCTTTTGGAGGAGGGGCCTGAGGGTCCGCCGCAGCTGTGAAGGCCTGAGGCGGGGAGCGTTCCCTCCTCGTCCCCGAGCGTCAGGGCCTTGCCGGATGATCACGGTCAATGGCACTGCAATAGCTCAGGGAAGAGTGGCCCACCCCGGGGGGTGGGGGTGGGGGGGGAAACTTACCTAAAGGCCAGAGAGGAGTGGTGAGTGTGATGAGCCAGCGCCGGAAAAAGAGGACGAGGGCAAGCTGCTGCTGGTGTTGGGGGAAGACGGGGCCCAGTTGGGGTGTCCCGTCTCCCGGGTTTCGGCACCAATGAAAGGAAAGGAGCGACACACAACAGCAATTCACCGGAGAGTTCCGCTTTATTAGGGAAAGGTACTGGGTTATATAGGATGGGGCATAGGGTGATTGTGGTGTTACTTCTACGGGGCTGGTGGCTGTTGGCTAGGTGCTGGGATTGGGAGGGGGGCGAGAGGTGATTGGGCTTCAGGTGGCGCCGGCGGGAACCGAGGACCCCGAAAAGAAGCCGGAAGTTCGCCATCTTACTGGTGGGGACCCTTCATAGAGGACCTCGATCCCTCAGGTGAGAATTCCTGGAGACCATTACCAGTGCCCTAGGAAGTACTTCAAGAAGGAAGGGGATATTTTTCTTTTAACCAGAGTAGTTTTACTTTTGGCTCTATTATATTTTGGGGTTCTACATTAAGATTTTATTTGGGATGAGGGAAGTTCTTTGGCTTTAAAAATGTCTGACAATTACTGTAGATCCTTTAAAAAAGAAACATTTTTACATCACCAGTTTGATCATTCTGTGGCACATGCAGCCATCTCTCTTCTCTGTGTATGTGGGATTTTCTCTTCTCATGTAACACTGCATGTAGTGTAGTCAAGAGTATAAGACTATCAGTGTTATCTTGGGGGAGCTGCAGGATAGAGGTTGAAGAAGTTCTAAGAAACCTACTCAGAAATGATATCAGTGGCTTCCGGGTAGCACATGCTGATGTGAAGGGCCTTCTGCTCTTGGAGAACTGTGAAGTTCAACCCACCACATGCCCAGCACCCCAGTGTGTCTCTCCTTTTGGCTCTGAATTTATTTTCTTAATTAAAAAAATTTTATATTGTGGAACGTACAATCAAATGTCTAAATCTTAGTGTAGAGCTTGATGAGTTTTGACATGTGTATACATTTGTGTAACCATTGCCAAGATCACCATATCAAACATTCTCACTAATTTTTTTTCCCTTCACCTATTTTATGCATCCTCTCAACCCCCCTGCCCTATTGTAACTACCAGTCTGTTCTCTGTTTATGAGTCTGTTTCAATTCATTTGTTTGTTAATTTGTTTTGTTCATTAGATTCCACATAAAAGTGAAAACATGTGTTTGAATGGATGCCATGACCCGTAAGTTTGTTCTTTCTATTTTGAACTAAGTTGGAGAATACTTATTTGTTGATTAGTAGAGAACAGGAGTAAGAAGGAGGCATAAAGATTTATAGAGTAGATTATCCTGCTTTCATTTCTCATTTGTGGGCCTAATCTGTATAAAATAAAGGTTGAAAAACCTATGTGAAGCAATAGGAAATAGTGAATTTAATTTTTTAAAACCATGAATTAGTCACCTACTGTCTTCTGTTCCATACCTTTCCTGACTGTGATGTCGCTTCCTAACTTCAAACTACATGTGTATGTGAGGTCTAGTAAAATAGGTTGCAAGTCAGTTTTTATTATGATCTGCATTTATGGTCACTTGGAGCTAGTAAGAGATTTTCTCAGGCATTGAGAAAAATTCATCTCTTAGCTAAAGTTTCCTAGGTTCAGTCTGTAAAAGAAGGTTCTAGGACTCAGAAGACCTAATTTATACCAAGTGTAGAGATAGATTGATAAATGATCACCATAACACATAATAGGTTTACAATATACACACTAATATACACATCAAAAATAAAAAGAAATTACATAAACACAAATTACAGTTCTCAATCTGATACAGAATTTGCAGGAACATTAACATTTAACATTCCCCTTCCCTTTTATTTAGCACCAAGGAGAGTACCTGCAGAGAGCATATGAATTCCTGAGAGCTTATGTCACTTGATATGTGTGAGTAGGTACATGCCATACAGTATTTTGCATTGACGTTCTTATGGCAATGTTAGAAAAGCTGCTTTAAGTATCAAGCCTCTTCTCATTTTTTTATATATAATTTTTTTTCTATCATTAATGTACAGTTACTTAAACAAGATTATGATTACTAGACTCCCCCTATTATCAAGTCAAGCCTCTTCTCATTTTTAAGAGATTAACTAAAAATGGCCTCATCTTATCCTGTCCCTTCATCTTTCTCTTCTTCAGTCTCCTTTTTAGGTTTTCCCAGTTTGACTTCTTTTGTGACAGACTGTAATAATGAACGGAGCCCCAGACTGGGAACAAGAAGATTGAGGTCCTCTGAATCCCCTGCAAGTTTGCAGCTGCATCTGTTTCCTTATTTGTGAAAGAAAGGGGTTCACTTAGATGACATCTGCATTCCCTCTCAGCTCTAAACTTCTCTGTTGGCCTTTCTCTTTTCATCTACTGTTCTACCTTTTATCTGTTCTCTACCTCAGCTACTCAATATGCATAGCTGTTTAAAAATAGTCATAAAATAAACATGGTTATGAAGAAATATCAATAAGTACCTACTGATAATACAGGAAGTTCTTATTTTGGTAGATTCCCACTTTGTTTGCCTAATACCCTAGCCAAATAGAGCCTTCACACATTTTATCTCTCTGCCCAGTTGTTGCAAAATAAAATAGTATTTTCACCCATCAGAGTGTAAAAATTCAAAGGCTTGATTTTATCCAATATTAGTGAGGGTGTAGAGAAATGCTTACTTTCACACACTGTTGTGAGAATATTCTTGATGTATCTTTTTTGGAGGATAGTTTGGCATTATCAGTCAGCATTTTTAGAGTATATATAAATTGACTCAGTGACTCCAGAGGTCTGTAAAGAAACTCATATGCAAATATTAAGAGGTATGTCCAAGAATGTTCATTGCTGTGTCATTTGTAATTGCAAAATTTGGAAATATCCTGTATTTCCATTTAGAAGGGAAATATTTAATGTATATGTATCCTTTTATTTATATATAAATATGCATATGTATATATGTCCATATCCTGTAGACATTAAATATGATACAAAGAATGAAGTTGATCTATATGTACTAACATATTTTAGGTAGAAAATAAGACACAGAACTGTATGTTCTGATCGGTTTATATAAAAACAAAAGAATCGTCTATATAAATATATATATATGACTAGATAAAAAAATGACTGGAAGGATTCATACCAAACTGTTAATAGTTATTACCATCTGAAAAGGAAAATAGTATTGGGATGGAAAAAGAAGAGGAATTTCATTTTTTACAATATACATTCATCTATTACATTTTTAAAAAGTAGTCATGCTTTAGTGGTATAAAAATGAACAAAAGGAAAAGCAAACAGGGTAGACAAGGAACTACTTTCTAAAGAATGAAAAAAGCAAAATGTTAAGAGAGGATATTCTTTATAAACTTCAGGATCAGACAAGAACTGTAGTTTATTTTTTTTTTGCCCAGGGCTACCTAGCAGTTATAGTAAAAGTTCTACCCTCCCATTTCTTTGTATTCTCCAACTTATTCTTACTTGTCTGTTTCTGCAGGTAACCCAGGACCAGATGAAGGAATTTATACAGCAGGAATTTAAGAAAGTTCAGAAAGTGATTGCTGATGAGGAACAGAAGGCCCTTCATCTAGTGGACATCCAGGAAGCGATGGCCACGGCTCATGTGACTGAGATACTGGCAGATATCCAATCCCACATGGATAGGTTGATGACTCAGATGGCCCAAGCCAAGGAACAACTTGATACCTCTAATGAATCAGCTGAGCCAAAGGCTCTAGAGGTAAAAGAGAATGCCTACAATTATTAATAGCAGGGGAAATAGAAAACTGGCTGCATGTTGGTTAGTTCTGGGAATCCTCCCTTGTGTTTTCTAAACATGCATGTGTTAAAAGCTTAGATGATGTGTAAGAGTTTAGACTGGTATGTGAACCAGTATGGAAGTATCAGTTACTAGGGCCTACACCTAGCAACTGAGTCTGCCAAAATATTTGTCCACCATGACTTAAAGGTGTATAGTCAATAGAGCAAATTCCAATGACAGTTAAGGAAGGAAGCCAGATATTGGAGCCAGAGAAGAGGGCAAATGACAGATTTCAAGTTGTAAATAGTGAGAAGGACCCTCAGGCTGGTTTTTATATGGAGCCAACTGCATAAATTGGGGGAATAACTGTTGGATTAAGAGGGGCATATGGGCAACAGCATTGTGAGGATCAAAATACTGAATGAAACACAAGATAAATGTTGAGTCACTATACAAGTGTTAGTTACTATATTCATCATTATTTTGTAATAGGGATAAAAGGGTCTTAGGCATTTTGCCAACAACACATTCAGGATTTTCAAATATATTTTTTTAAAAATTAAGGCAGTCATTTAAAAAATTATAAATTTGTATTTCAGCCAGAGGGGAGAGAGCCTATGATTCATCAGATTTCATAGCATTGTGTTCAAAATTCTGGTCAAGCTTATGCCAGACAGGTTTAGGGTAGTCCCTTCTAGAAGAAAACCTAGGGTGGTCCAGTGGACTTTCCAGGACTGCTGCTGACTCAGTGAACTCAGCCTTAACTAGGAATCTTGCCTTGGCCCAGGAAAGCCTAGCTACAGAATAAACCAGCCAACAGAAGAGCCAAGGTATAATCCAGGAGGCAGATACTGTATAAGCCATCCTGACGAGAAATGTGAGAGCACTGGGCAGTTATTTGCTTCCCTCATCAAAGGCTTTTGATTAATTTTCATCAGTGAAAGAATAGCTCTTGTTCTTTTCATTTAATCTTCCCCAGAATTACGAGTATGCCAAAAGAGGTTTCTAGACAGGCAGCAGAGTACCTGATATTCATCATTTCATTTAATTCTCATATCAGCGTTCATTATTTCTGTTTTACAAATGGGATATTGAGGTGCAGAGAACCATTGAGACACTGACCCAATGTCATTTAGTTAGTAGAAAATGGAGCCAGGATTCAAATTTAAGTCCATTCTATTCCAGTGTCTGCGCTTCTTCCCTACTTCATGCCCATATATGCTAAGAGTCACACTGATACCTGTTGGAAGAATGAGGAGAACCAGAGTCCTCAACAGCATTCCTAAGACCATTTATATTGTAGAGATGGTCACTTTGTATTTTAATAAACAAAAAGTTCGATGAGAGTTAACCAAAGTGACCAATGGCCTAACTCTGTCCCAAATACCCTGCAAATTGGAACCCACATTTATTCTATGTGTTGATTAGATTGTTTTTCAAAAATAAAGGTTTAATTTTGAGAGACATCTCCCTCTTTTTTATTCTTATTTCAAACAATTAATTTAGTCCCTCCCCAGTATTAACTATTCTTTAAGTACTTCAGCTTCTCAACTGCACTATGCTTGTTAACTCTGATGGAATTACTGTTAGGGATACAAAGCTGACAAAGCCTAAGGACTAGTCTGTGGATAAAAAAAGCTATTGAAAACAAAAAGTACCATTCAGCTGGCTAGAGCTTTTACAGAGAACTGTTATTATCTAATAGCCTCTTGTTCCAACTAATCTGGTAACTTATTGATCGGAGCAAATCTCCAGGACTTCTCTTTCACTCAACAGAGGAATTTTTTTCCTTTTGCATGGTATGAATTTTTTTTAATTACCTACATTTTTAATTGGGCCAAAAGATTCCAGCAAAGTTGAAAGGACTTTACAGATTATATCCATATACCTCTACCTCTATTCTACCATTAACATTTTACTATACTTAATTCACTGTATATATATATATATATATATACAAACTTCATATATATATACATAGTCAACTTGCCAGCCTTTCACTCCTCAATGCTTCTTATTTTTTGATGCATTTAAAAACATTTTTTTCTGGTTCTAAACAAAATGGAGTATAAATACATTTCATTTTTACTCCTTCCACTAATTACAGCAAGAATTCCTGGACAAAATGCCTAAGTTATTCACCAGAAGGCTCTAAAAAGTAGAGAAAACTTGGCATACTAACCAGGGACCTTGAGATTTGAGGAACCGCATGGCAATTAGTTCTCTGGGGTTTTTCTCGCTTCCTGTCTATTTTGGCCTGAGGGTCCTGCAAATTGGAAGCATTAATGGGCACAGACAAAAAGAAAATCTCCAAGAAAAGTCTTCTCTCTCTAACCAAAGCACTGGGAAAAAGATAGTTCTGCTGTAGAGAAACTTTTTGACAATACCTGCCTACTCTGGAGACAAACTTCATAAAGCTGTACCCCTTCTCAGCCCCAGCTGGCTATGGAACCAGTGTGGTGAAAACCTATTTTATACACTGCTCTACAGTAATAAGTTACCATTATTTCTCCATGGAGACTTTAGATAAAAGTGTGGCTTCTGTCTTTGCCCCTGCCCCTCTCAGTAGTGAGTGGTGCCCATCTCCCATGGAGCCTATAGGTGGAACTCTAACTTCTACCCCTGCCTTCAGTACAGGAAGAAAAACTGCACCCCTTCCCTGTGGAAGCCACTGATGGAGCTTTAACTCCTCTCTCTCACCCCACATCAACTAGGTAATGCCTCTCTCTAACTGAGTCAGTGGGTGGAATCATATCATCCACTCTTGCCCTATAGTAGTAAGTTGGTGCCCTTCCTCCTTTGCAGCTAGCACTATGGAGGCTATAGAATGGAGTCCTGTCATCTGAGCAGGTACAGACTAGAATAGCACTGTGGATTTTTTATAAACTAAATTGACTTTTGAACCATAGTCCACAAAAGCAATCTAGGATGTGTTCTGAACCTAAACAGGTTGACTGCCTGCTAGGATTTAAATAGGATCCAGATTCTAATAATACTCAAAATGTCCAGGATGCAGTCCAGAATTACTCATTACACCAAGAACCAGTAAAAACTCTAATGATAAAAGACAATCAGTAGATATAAACATCAAGGTAACACAGATTTTGGAATTATCGGACAAGGATTTCGAAAGTACTATTATAAAAATGTTTCAATGAGCAATAATACTCTGGAAATAAATTTAAAAATTTAGAAAATCTCAGCAAAGAAATAGAAGATATAAAAAAGGATCAAATAAAAATTTTAGAACTGAGAGGTAGGGAAAAAGTGGCATAGTAGGACTGCAAGGAAGAAACCTCCTCCCATGTACACAACAAGGAGGTAACTATAGCATATATAACTAACCCTGAAGACTGTGGAACAGACCATCTACACCTGGTAAAGAAAAGAAAACCATATTGAGAAGGATGAAGTGGGAGAGCCATGTTCAATTGGGACCCAAGCCCTTCCCACATCCCAGCCCACAAGGGAGAGGAATTAAGCAGGAAGAGAAAGCACTCAGGAATCTTGCTCATGTGGCCCTGGAGATCTTCTCTGGGAACTTGAGTCCACATTGCATTGGGCTTTGGTGATTAATGGGGCTGGATTCCAGGGAGAGTTGGAGCACTCTGGGAGACTGAGACTCCTGTTGCTTGCAGAGGACAGGCATGCTCCATCAGTCCTGCTGAGACCTAACATGGAAACAGCAGTTTGAAAGATTTACCAGCAGTGGGCAGTGTGCCAGAGAGAGGTGTGCCAGAGAGGCAGAGATTTGAAAAGGAGCCACTCAGAGCTGAAGTATATAGTAACTAAAATGAAAAATACAATGGAGGGAATGAATAGTAGACTGACAGAAGTAGATCAAAGAATCAATGAGAAGGAGAATAGAGAAAACAACCAACCTGAGAAACCGACAGAAAAAAGAATTTCTAAAATTGGGAAGATGCTAAGAAAGCTGTGTGACAACTCCAAGTGAAACAATATTTGCATACTAGGAGCCTCAGAAGGAGAGGAGAGAGGCAAGGGAGTAGAAAGTCTCTTTGAAGAAATAATAGTTAAAAACTTCCCCAATCTGGGGAAAGAAGTAGACACCCAGGTCCTGGAAGCACAGAGAGCCCCTACGAAAAGGAATCCCAGGAAATCAACACCAAGATATGTAGTAATTAAAATAGCAAAGATTAAAGATAAGGAGAAATCTTAAAAATGGCAAGACAGAGGAAGATAGTTTCTTACAAGGGAAACTCCATAGGCTATAGCAGCTTTCTCAGCAAAAACTTCACAGGCCAGAAGGGAGTGGCATGAACTTTTTAATTTACTGAAAGTGAAGAACCTACAACCAAGAATCCTCTGCCCAGCAAAGTTATCATTTATTCAGAATTGAAGGAGAGATTAAAAGCTTCCCAGATAAACAAAAATTAAAAGAAGTCACCACCACTAAACTGGCCTTGCAGGATAAATTAAAAGGACTTCTGTAGATGGATATGTTCTTAAATATTTTTCTTCAGTGAAACTAAACCTACAACAGGAAGGATAAAAACTATATGATCATCTCAATAGATGCTGAAAGAGCATTTGACAAAATTCAACATCCATTCATAATAAAACCTCTCATCAAAATGGTTATATAGGGAACATATAATAAAGGCCATGTACAACAAACCCACAGCTAACATCATACTGAATGGTGAAAAGCTGAAACCTTTTCCTCTAAGATCAGAAACAAGACAATCATGTCCACTCTCATTACTTTTTTATCCAACATAATACTGGAAGCCCTAGCCACGGC